>NC_141874.1:152668306-154077306 GCF_056163025.1 Triticum urartu | reverse complement strand
CCCAAGCTTAATTCCTGCTCGTCCTCGAGTAGGTAAATGATAAAAACAGAATTTTTGATGTGGAATGCTTCCTAACATATTTCTCAATGTATTTTTTTTCTTTAATGTGGCATGAATGTTCAGATCCGAATGGTTCAAGATAAAAGTTTAATATTGACATAGAAATAATAATAGTTCAAATATACTAACTAAGCAATCAGGTCTTCTCAAAATAACATGGCCAATGAAAGTTATCCCTACAAAATCATATAGTCTGGCTATGCTCTATCTTCATCACACAAAGTATTAAATCATGCACAACCCCGATGACAAGCCAAGAAATTGTTTCATACTTTTGATGTTCTCAAACTTTTTCAATCTTCATACAACATATGAGCGTGAGCCATGGATATAACACTATGGTGGAATAGAATGGTGGTTGTGGAGAAGATAAAAAGGGAGAAGATAGTCTCACATCAACTAGGCGTATCAACGGGCTATGGAGATGCCCATTAATAGATATCAATGTGAGTGAGTAGGGATTACCATGCAACAGATGCACTAGAGCTATAAGTGTATGAAAGCTCAACAAAAGAAACTAAGTGGGTGTGCATCCAACTTGCTTGCTCACGAAGACCTAGGGAAATTTGAGGAAGCCCATCATTGGAATATACAAGCCAAGTTCTATAATGTAAAATTCCCACTAGTTTATGAAAGTGACAACATAGGAGACTCTCTATCATGAAGATCATGGTGCTACTTTGAAGCACAAGTGTGGAAAAAGGATAGTAACATTGTCCCTTCTCTCTTTTTCTCTCTTTTCATTTTTTTATTTGGGCCTTCTTTTTTTGGCCTCTTTTCTTTATTTTTTTTCGTCCGGAGTCTCATCCCGACTTATGGGGGAATCATAGTCTCCATCATCCTTTCCTCACTGGTACAATGCTCTAATAATGATGATCATCACACTTATTTTTTCTTACAACTCAATACTTAGAACAAAATATGACTCTATGTGAATGCCTCCGGCGGTGTACTGGGATATGCAATGAATCAAGAGTGACATGTATGAAAAAATTATGAACGATCGCTTTGCCACAAATACGATGTCAACTACACGATCATGCAAAGCAATATGACAATGATAAAGCGCGTCATAGCAAACGGAACGGTCGAAAGTTGCATGGCAATATACCTCGGAATGGCTATGGAAATGCCATCCTAGGTAGGTATGGTGGCTGTTTTGAGGAAGGTATATGGTGCGTTTATGGTACCGGCGGAAGTTGCGCGGTACTAGAGAGGCTAGCAATTGTGGAAGGGTGAGGGTGCGTATAATCCATGGACTCAACATTAGTCATAAAGAACTCACATACTTATTGCAAAAATCTACTAGTTATCGAAACAAAGTACTGTGCGCATGCTCCTAGGGGGATAGATTGGTAGGAAAAGACCATTGCTCGTCCCCGACCGCCACTCATAAGGAAGGCAATCAATAAATAAATCATGCTCCGACTTCATCACATAACGGTTCACCATACGTGCATGCTACAAGAATCACAAACTTCAAGACAAGTATTTTTCTCAAATTCACAACTACTCAACTAGCATGACTCTAATATCACCATCTCCATATCTCAAAACAATCATCAAGTATCAAACTTCTCTTAGTATTCAATGCACTTATATGAAAGTTTTTATTATGCCTAAAATCAAATTGCCATGTTGTTCTAAAGGACTCTCAAAATAATATAAGTGAAGCATGAGAGATCAATTGTTTCTATAAAATAGAACCATCGCCGTGCTCTAAAAGATATAAGTGAAGCACTAGAGCAAAAACTATATAGCTCAAAAGATATAAGTGAAGCACATAGAGTATTCTAATAAATTCTAATTCATGTGTGTCAATCTAAAAAGGTGTGTACAGCAAGTATTATTGTGGTAAACTAAAAATCAAAGACTCAAATCATACAAGATGCTCCAAGAAAAACACATATCATGTGGCGAATAAAAATATAGCTCCAAGTAAAGTTACCGATGAACGAAGGCAAAAGAGGGGATGCCTTCCGGGGCATCCCCAAGCTTAGGCTTTTTGGTGTCCTTGTATTTTACCTTGGGGTGCCATGGGAATACCCAAGCTTAGGTTCTTGCCACCCCTTGTTCCATAATCCATCAAATTTTACCCAAAACTTGAAAACTTCACAACACAAAACTTAACAAGAGAATCTCGTGAGCTCCGTTAGCGAAAGAAAACAAAACACCACTTCAAGGTACTGTAATGAACTCATTATTTATTTATATTGGTGTTAAACCTACTGTATTCCAACTTCTCTATGGTTTATAAACTCTTTTATTAGCCATAGATTCATCAAAATAAGCAAACAACACACGGAAAACAGAATATGTCAAAAACAGAACAGTCTGTAGTAATCTGTAACTAACGCAAACTTCTGGAACCCCAAAAATTCTAAAATAAATTTCTGGACGTGAGGAATTTATCTATTAATCATCTGCGCAAATATAATTAACTAAATAGAACTCTCCAATAAAAAATGGCAGCAATTCTCGTGAGCGCTAAAGTTTGTGTTTTTTACAGCAAGATCAAAAAGACTTTCCCCAAGTCTTCCCAACGGTTCTACTTGGCACAAACACTAACTAAACACAAAAGACACAACCAAAACAGAGGCTATATAAATTTTTCATTACTAAACAGTAGCAAAAGTCAAGGAATAAAAATAAAATGGGTTGCCTCCCAACAAGCGCTATCGTTTAACGCCCTTAGCTAGGCATAAAAGCGAAGATAGATCTAGGTATTGCCATCTTTGGTAGGCAATCCATAAGTGGCTCTCATAATAGAATTATATGGTAATTTAACTTTATTTGTAGGGAAGTGTTCCATGCCTTTCCTTAATGGAAATTGGAATTTCATATTCCGTTCCTTCATATCAATAATTGCACCAATCGTTCTAAGGAAAGGTCTACCAAGAACAATTGGACACGAAGGATTGCAATCTATATCAAGAACAATGAAATCTACAGGCGCATAATTCCTATTTGCAACAATAAGAACATCATTAATCTTTCCCATAGGTTTCTTAATAGTGGAATCCGCAAGGTGCAAGTTTAGAGAACAATCATCAAATTCACGGAAACCTAGCAAATCACACAAAGTTTTTGGAATCGTGGAAACACTAGCACCAAAATCACACAAAGCATATCATTCATGATATTTAATTTTAATTTTAATTGTAGGTTCCCATTCATCATAAAGTTTTCTAGGGATAGGAACTTCGAACTCAAGCTTTTCTTCATAAGATTGCATCAAAGCATCAACGATATGTTTAGTAAAAGCTTTATTTTGACTATAAGCATGGGGAGAATTTAGCACGGATTGCAACAAGGAAATACAATCTATCAAAGAGAAATTATCATAATTAAATTTCTTGAAATCCAAGATAGTGGGTTCGTTGCTATTTAAAGTTTTGACCTCCTCAATCCCACTTTTAACAATTTTTGCATCAAGATCTAAAAACTCTGAATTTTTGGGACGCCTCCTAACTAAAGGTGACTCATCTCCAGTCCCATAATTATCAAGATTCATATTGAAAAACAAAGATTTAATAGGGGGCACATCAATAACTTTTAGATCTTAATCCTTATTATCATGAAAACTAGAAGAACACGCTTTTACAAAGCAATCTTTCTTAGCACGCATCCTAGCGGTTATTTCTTTGCACTCATCAATGGAAATTCTAATAGCCTTGAGAGACTCATTGATATCATGCTTAGGTGAAATAGATCTAAGTTTCAAAGAATCAACATCAATAGAAATTATATCCACGTTCCTAGCCAACTCATCAATCTTAAGCAATTTTTCTTTAATCAAAGCACTGAAACTCTTTTGCAAAGTAATAAATTCTTTAATACTAGATTCAAAATCATAGGGCATCTTATTATAATTTCCATCAGAATTGTTGTAGGAATTAACATAGTTATAGAGGAATTACTAGGAAACGGCCTAGAATTAAAATTACCTCTATACGCGTTGTTACCAAAATTGTTCCTTCCAACAAAATTCACATCCATAGATTCATTATTATTCTCAATCAAAGTAGACAAAGGCATATCATTAGGATCGGTAGGATCACTCTTATTAGCAAACAATTTCATAAGTTCATCCATCTTTCCACTCAAAACATTAATCTCTTCAATTGCATGCACCTTTTTACTAGTGGATCTTTCACTGTGCCATTGAGAATAATTAACCATAATATTATCTAGGAGTTTGGTAGCTTCTCCTAAAGTGATTTCCATAAAAGTGCCTCCCGCGGCCGGATCTAAAAGATTTCTAGAAGCAAAATTCAATCCGGCATAAAAAAATTGTATAATCATCCATAAATTCAATCCATGTGTAGGACAATTACGTATCATTAATTTCATCCTCTCCAAGCTTGTGCAACATGTTCATGATCAAGTTTCTTAAAATTCATAATATTGTTTTTAAGAGAGATGATCTTAGCGGGAGGAAAATACTTAGAGATAAAACCATCTTTGCACTTATTCCATGAATCAATACTATTTTTAGGCAAAGACGAAAACCAAGCTTTAGCACGATCTCTAAGAGAAAACGGAAATAGCTTAAGTTTAACAATATCATTATCCACATCTTTTTCTTTTGCATATCACACAAATCAACAAAGTTGTTTAGATGGGAAGCGGCATCTTCACTAGGAAGGCCAGAAAACGGATCTTTCATGACAAGATTCAGCAAAGCAGTATTGATTTCACAAGATTCAGCATCGGTAAGAGGAGAAATCGGAGTGCTAATAAAATCATTATTGTTGGTATTGGTAAAGTCACACAATTTAGTATTATCTTGAGCCATCGTGACAAGCAAGCAATCCAACACACAAGCAAACAAGAAACGGGCAAAAGAGGCAAATTGAAAAGGAGAAGGGGAACGGAAAAAGAGAGGGTGAAAGAAAAAGAGGGCGAATAAAATGGAAAGGGTGAAGTGGGGGGAGGAAAACGAGAGGCAAATGGCAAATAATGTAATGCGAAGGATAAGAGTTGTGATGGGTACTTGGTATGTCTTAACTTGGCGTAGATATCCCCGTAAACGGCACTAGAAATCGCACGTTGTCGGGAGATCAAATCTTGACTTGACTTTGCGTAAGCCTCCCCGGCAATGGCGCCAAAAATCCTTCTTGCTACCTCTTGAGCATTGTGTTGGTTTTCCCTTGAAGAGGAAAGGGTGGTGCAGTAACGCAGCATAAGTATTTCCCTCAGTTTTTGAGAACCAAGGTATCAATTCAGTAGGAGACCACGCGTGAGTCACCTCGTACCTACACAAACAAATAAGAACCTCGCAACCAATGCGATAAAGGGGTTGTCAATCCCTTCACAGCCACTTGCAAGAGTGAGATCTGATAGAGATGATAATAATAAGATAAATATTTTTGGTATTTTTATGATATAGATTGAAAGTAAAAGATAGCAAAATAAAGTAGATTGGAAACTTGTATGATGGAAAATAGACCCGGGGGCCATAGGTTTCACTAGTGGCTTCTCTCAAGATAGCATAACTATTATGGCGGGTGAACAAATTACTGTCGAGCAATTGATAGAAAAGCGAATAATTATGAGAATATCTAGGCATGATCGTGTATATAGGCATCACGTCCGAGACAAGTAGACCGACTCCTGCCTGCATCTACTAGTATTACTCCACACATCGACCGCTATCCAGCATGCATCTAGAGTATTAAGTTCATAAGAACAGAGTAATGCCTTAAGCAAGATGACATGATGTAGAGGGATAAACTCATGCAATATGATGTAAACCCCATCTTTTTATCCTCGATGGCAGCAATACAATACGTGTCGGTCCCCTTTCTGTCACTGGGATCGAGCACCGCACGATTGAACCCAAAGCTAAGCACTTCTCCCATTGCAAGAAAGATCAATCTAGTAGGCCAAACCAAACTGATAATTCGAAGAGACTTGCAAAGATAAACCAATCATACATAAAAGAATTCAGAGAACATTCAAATATCGTTCAGAGATAAACTTGATCATAAACCCACAATTCATCGGATCTCGACAAACACACCGCAAAAGAAGATTACATCGAATAGATATCCAAGAGAATCGAGGAGAACTTTGTATTGAGATCCAAAGAGAGAGAAGAAGCCATCTAGCTACTAGCTATGGACCCGAAGGTCTGAAGTAAATTACTCACACATCACCGGAGAGGCCATGGAGTTGATGTAGAGGCCCTCCGTGATCAATGCCCCCTCCGACGGAGCTCCGAAAAAGGCCCCAAGATGGGATCTCTTGGGTACAGAAGGTTGCGGCGGTGGAATTAGGTTTTCGTGGTACTCCTGGTTGTTTGTGGGGTATATGGATATATATAGGAGGAAGAAGTAGGTTGGTGGAGCAACGAGGGGCCCACGAGGGTGGAGGGCACGCCCAGGGGGGTGGGCGCGCCCCCTGCCTCGTGGCCTCCTCGATTGATTCTTGACGTCCACTCCAAGTCTCCTGGATCACGTTTGTTCCAAAAATAACGCTCCCGAAGGTTTCATTCCATTTGGACTCCGTTTGATATTCCTTTTCGGCGAAACTCTATAATAGGCAAAAAAACAGCAATTTGGGCTGGGCCTCCGGTTAATAGGTTAGTCCCAAAAATAATATAAAAGTGTAAAAATAAGCCCATTAACATCCAAAATAGATAATATAATAGCACGGAGGAATCAAAAATTATAGATACGTTGGAGACATATCACTCCGCCAACAAACTTCACTCATATCTTTTGGCAAGGACATGTGAAAACAACTTCCATATCTTGCACTAGTTCAAGGAGTCACAAACCCTCTTGTTGGTAAGACAAGGGACAAGGTAACCTAATGCTTTCATGGACATCATCTTATGTGAACATCACTCTATGTCTATGGACATCCTTGTTTGTTCCTTGTGGGACTAACCCGTGTAGGTATTGAAAGTACAACTCACTCCAATGGATTGCTCCAAATGATCTACATCAACATTGAGAATCTACATCTTCAACACCTACATGAAGTCATCATCGACAAAACCCAAGGTTAGTTCATCCCTCTTAGGGAGGATATCACATCTAGGGGGAGCTTTACTCTAATCAATTTTGCTAAAGCAACTCTAATGGTGTGAACACAACAATGCTTTATGTAAAAGTGGCAACCCCACTTGTGCTTAAACGATGAGTATGACCTACGATCAAATGTTCTCATTTGACTGGGACCTAGTCATCGCCAATTGCTTGATAGATGCTAGAGTTTTTGTGTATGCTTTGCCACATATTTCATTTGCCATTTTATTGTGTGAGCATGTTGGTTGCATATTTAACTCATTCGAGGACATCCACTTGTTGTTTTGATTGTTTGGCGTTTTTCTCTTTTGCCAAGTGGATGGACAAGAATGCCTAAGAAGCCCCTCTGGCTATCTATGCTTTTCTCGTCTCAAACTCTATTCATGCTACATCACAAAGTTTGATCAAGTCAGATTCGAAACACTCTGTGTGAGGAGCACTAGGAGTCCCCGATTCGTCATAGACTTAAACTTCCAAAACCTCTTTGTGCATTTCGGTATGACCGAGTCATCCACTTCGGTCACACCGAGTTCACTATGTTGATCTAGGTTTTCCAGCTCGGTGCAACCGATATGAACTTTTCGGTCACACCGAGTTGCAGTAACCGCTTGTGATTCTGCATCTCGGTGCCACCGAGTTATTCCACTCGGTCACGCTGATAGGGTCGGGATATATATACCCACGGGTGAGATTTTGGAAATTTCTTCAAACTCCTCAGCCTGCGTGTGTGCCCTGCTCTGCCTCCTCAGGTCTCCAGATCGTCTCCTCGCCGCCAGCGACCTCTCGCCACTGGTTTCTGTTGCCATCAACGGATTTCTGCTCCACCATTGCTGCCGTAGCGAACCTCCGTCGAACTAGGGTATGGGTTCGACTCTATGTGCTAATTCCTTAACTCTGATTCATAGCACATTTCTTTGCCATGATCATGACCACGTATGCAAACAATCCATCCACTGAAAACTTCTTTTAGGTTAGATTGGATTTGAAAATTTAGGGTTAGCTCTCCGCCGAACTCATCTCGGACCGGCCGAATTGTAGAAATCGGTCTCCCTGATTTGGCATAGGCCATAGCACATGCATTTTCGGTCTGACCGAAAATTGCAAATTGGTGTGACCGAGTTCGATTCTCTGTGAAACCCTAGCAGTCTCGGTGCCACCGAACTGTGACTCAGTCTGACCGAGTGCACTAGTTCAGGTTCCAAAAGCTGCTTTGGTATCATCGAGTTTATCAAATCGGTAGCTCCAAAATGCTTTCTGTGGAGAACTAAAACTAAGTTTTTAACTCATCAGTTTTACAAAAACTCTGCACTTTGTGATGCACATCCACTCTACCTCATCTACATCTATTCACAGGGTTTGCTGTCAGTGATTGCCAAGATGTCTGACCAGAGTGACAATCAGAACAGGTCTGAAGAACATGTGCAATTGAGTGAGGGTTCAGATCCCTCAAGCAGCTATGATGAGGGTAGTAGAAGCACACCCAGTAACTTGCCCAAGGCAGCCACTAGAGCAAGGAAGAAGAAAACCTCAGACTCTGAGGATGAAGATTATGTGGCTGTTGAGGATGAGGCTACCTCAAAGAAGAAAGTCTTGAAGAAGGAGTATGGGTCAGCTGCTACAACAAAGCCAGGGATGCACAAGAAGGCACCTGCCAAGAGAGTGCCAACATCCAAGCCTAGGAAAGCAGCCTTGGAAGAAACTATGGAGTTCACTCTTGAACCCAAAGAGGCTGGAGAAGGCCAGAAGAGAAAAGAGAGGGTCAAAAATACCACTGCCAGAGTCCTAGGGAGATCATCCATGTTTAAGGATTCAACAGAAGAAGAAGATGCTCTAGCACCCAAAGCTCATAAGCTTATGGGAGATGCTATCAAGTCAGGGGCTGCAACATCAAAGCCCAAGTCTGCTCCCAAAGCTCAAGCTCAAAAGTCAAAGCCCAAGAGAAACACTACAAGTATTCCTGCAAAAGAGAAGAACAAGTCCCAGTGCCTCAAGCTAAAGAAGAGGATGATGAGTCTCTTGTTTTAAGGAAATTGAAACCCAAGATCCCAGACCACAATGATGCTCATCCAGTGGCTGAAGACATGCACATCAGAAAATATGCTGGACTGAGATTGTGGAGATAGTCTGATCCTTATTCTGTGAGGAGAAGGACTGCAGTTGATTACAGATTTCATACCAAAGAACAGTAAGACTTCTATGAGACAATTTTGCTTGACAAGAAGCCCATTGTTTGTGACATGAGATGGGTTGACTGGGAATACATCAAGGAGAATGAAGATCACTTCCTAGGAGTATATGACAGCTTCAAAGAATGTGGAGTAGATGAGTTTGTTGTACAGAAGCTCACAAAATGGAATGATGAGCTGATCATGCAGTTTTACTCCATTACTCACGTTTACCCAGATGGGAAGATCATATGGATGTCTGAAGGTACTAGGTACTGATCCACTGTTGAAGAATGGGCCAAGCTGATCAATGCCCCAGAGGAACATGAGGATGACTTGGATGTGTATGCCAAGAAGAAGAAAGACCACAAATCCATGGCAAACATGTACAAAGAGATCCCTGATAAAGCTTTGGAGACTCACAAGCTTGGATCTGTACATTACTTGTTGTCTGGTCTGCCTACCATCAACACCATCTTAAGGCACACATTGCTACCCAAGTCTTTGAGGACATTCCATCAACTTGCTGCAAATCTTTGATGTCCCTCAAAAGTTCAAAGTCATGAGTCTGATTGTAGAGACAATCAAGAGGACAGCTGCTGATCAAAAGAGAAGCTGTGGGTATGCTCCATATATTCAGGAGTTCATCAACTCCAAGATGGGCACAGGAACATACTTGTTGGACAAAGATCACTTACCCTTGCTTCTAGAATTTGAAGATAATGAAGTTGTCATGAATGAGAATGAATCATCATCAGCTCAAGCACAAGAGAAGAGAGCTAAAGCTCGGGCTGAGAAAGCTGCCAAGATGCCTAGTTTAGAGGAAGCATCTCAAGTTTTCCTGAAGAGCAAGCAAGATCAGCTTGCATATCTGATCCAATCTACTTTGAGGATTGAGAAGGGCTTGGCCACCCTGACTCAGAATCAGGAGAGCTTGGAGAGGATTGTTGAGACAAAATTTTATGATCTTGACCTCAAGGTAACTGAGATTTAGACTATAGTTGAGCAGCTCCAGGAGGAAGCAGAAGAGAGGAGAGGAAAGGCAACTACTGATGCTTTTCAGCGAGTACCAAGGAGCCAGAGGTCTGTTGCAGTGCCTGTACCTGATTCTAGAGCTAAAACATCTGCATCAGCAGCTATAGCTTCAGTGCCACCTCCAGCAGCCCCTCCACCAGCTCCAACTACATCAACAGATGCCTTCGTCCTTGGAGTTCTCTCTACACCACCTCCCGAAGACCGAGCCTAAGAGATGCATAGCACTATGAATTTTCGAAATTTTTGGTAACTTGTTGCCAAAGGGGGAGAAATATGTATAGATCATAGGCTTCGAGAGAGAGTGTTTTGCCTTTTATCTCTCTTGTTTTTGGTTGAACCTTTTTATGCGCTTGGTTGATACACTATGTCTTTGTCTGTGTGAGATACTTGTTTGATCATTGATTGATCATATGCTACCTTAATGCTTGCTTGGATGATATTATCTCTTATATTCTATATATGATCATTCACTTTGCTTGGTGATGAGTGCATGTTTTTAATGTTTATCATTTTGAGCGCTCCACCAAGATGTATGTGACATGGAAGAGTGACCCATGATCCTAATCGATTGTGCATTTGCATTCAAAGGCAAATTTTAAATAATGCACAAATTTAGGGGGAGCTCTTGCTTATCACATACTTCTCAAAGCGACGATATATGTCAATCTTATAATCATTTGTCGAAGCTTTGATCTATATGTTGTCATCAATTACCAAAAAGGGGGAGATTGAAAGTGCAACTATCCCTGGGTGGTTTTGGTAATTCCTCACAACATATAGCTCATTGAGCTAATACTATTTCAAGATAAATATTTCAGGAAAGCTTAATGATTGGCATGGCATGGATTAGAAATGTGGACCCCTCAAAATGCTAAGGACAAAAGATTGGCTCAAGACTCTACATTTAACCTTTTAGTGATCCAAGATCACATTGAGTCCATAGGAAAAGCCAATACTATTAGAAGGGGATGAGGTGTTGCTTAATGGGTTACTTGCTCAAAATGCTTAGTGATATGCTCCAAAACCCCTCAACCACTTTCTCATATCCACATATGTCCCAAACCAAAAGTCAAACTCGGCCCCACCGAAACTTTCTATCCAGCGCCACGAGTTCAGTTGACATAGCCACTGCCACAAAACCCTAGTCTTTTCGGTCTCACCGATAGGGATCTCGGTCTCACCGAGATGGGATTGTAAACTCTTTGTTTCCCTTCATAACATTTCAGTCCAACCGAAATGAGCGATCGGCCCCACCGAGTTCGCAATGCAAACTCTCTGTTTCCCCTTCATAACATTTCGGTCTCACCGAGATGAGCGAATCGGTCCCACCGAGTTTGCCTGACCAACTCTCTGGTTAGCTTATTACCAAAGTCGGTCTCACCGAGTTTGTGTAATCGTTCTCACCGAGATTACGTTATGCCCTAACCCTAATGAAATCGGTCTCACCGAGTTGACATGTCGGTCCCACCGAAAATCCTAACGTTCACATTTTGAACTAAATCGGCCCAACCAAGTTTCATTATTCGGTCCCACCGAGATTGGTGATTTGTGTGTAACGGTTAGATTTTGTGTGGAGGCTATAAATACCCCTCCACCCACTCTTCATTCGTGAGGAGAGCCATCAGAACATTCCTACACTTCCATCATACATTTTCTAAGAGAGAACCGCCTACTCATGTGTTGAGGTCAAGATATTCCATTCAAACCATATGAATCTTGATCTCCAGCCTTCTCCAAGTTGCTTTCCACCAAATCCAAATCTATGAGATAGAGTTGAGTGTTGGAGAGACTATCATTTGAAGCACAAGAGCAAGGAGTTCATCATCAACACACCATCTATTACCTTTTGGAGAGTGGTGTCTCCTAGATTGGTTAGGTGTCACTTGGGAGCTTCCGTCAAGATTGTGGAGTTGAACCAAGAAGTTTGTATGGGCAGGGAGATCACCTACTTCGTGCAGATCTACCCTAGTGAGGCAAGTCCTTCGTGGGCGATGACTATGGTGGGATAAACAAGGTTTCTTCTTCGTGGACCCTTCGTGGGCGATGGCCATGGTGGGATAAACAAGGTTTCTTCTTCGTGGACCCTTCGTGGGTGGAGCCCTCCGTGGACTCGCGCAACCATTACCCTTCATGGGTTGAAGTCTCCATCAACATGGATGTACGATAGCACCACCTATCGGAACCATGCCAAAAATCTCCGTGTCTACATTGCGTTTGCTCCCTCCAAACTCCTCCCTTTACCTTCATGTGCAATGTTTTACATTCCGCTGTACTCTTAGACTTGCATGTGTAGGTTGTTTACTTGACTTGTGCTAAGATGCTAAAATCTGCCAAGACTTAAAATTGGGAAAAGGCTAGATTTTTATTTGGTCAAGTAGTCTAATCACCCCCCTCTAGACATACTTTCGACCCTACAGTGTTGAAACACCATATGCTACATCAGAAGTTCATGAATCTTTACCTAATATTAAAGAGATGATTGTTTCTCCACTTTTTTTTGGTTTACGATGGGACCAAGAAAATTTTCGTCCGTCATAGATCGCTGGTTATTTTTCTCGTCCATCGTGGTACGTTGGGTTAATATTTTACATACGTCCGTGATTTTCTCAAACAACTGGGCCGGCCCATGAAGATATTGATAGGCTGCGATGACAAACTGTAGCTTCAAAAAAATATGCCCTGAGAGGGGATCGAACCCTGGATGTCATACTACGACGTCAGGCTATAACCAGTTGACCTAGCAAGCTTTACTGGTTATAAGATAGTGCTAAGTTTTAAGAACCAATCTCCACTACAGATACAAATATTTTTAAAATTTCGAACGCAATTGTTTTTAAAAATAATACTAGAATGTTTTGTGAAACGAAAAAACTTTAAAAATTTGTAAACATATTTTCTAAAAAATGAAATATTTTATGAAAATCATGAACAAGTTTTTCAAATAGGAACATTTTTTAAATTCCAAAATAAAATGTGAAAACGCAAACATTTTTTAAACTCCCGAGAAAAACTTGAAAACACAAAAAATGAAACTCCTGCAAAAAGGAAAACATGAACATTTAAAAAATGAACAATTTGTGGAAATGGATTTTTTTATGAAATTCCACAGAAACTCTGAAAAGTTGTGAAAATTTTGATCAAAAAATCCAATTTTTTAAAAAACTCCAATAAAATTTGAAAACATGTTTTTTGAAACATTTTTGAACAAATTTGAAAACGGGAACATTATTTGAAATTCCTGAAAATGAAAACATGAACAGTTTTTCAATTTGTGAACAATTTCTGAAAACGGGAACATTTTCTGAAATTCTGAACATGTTTTAAAAGTTCTGAAAAAACAGAACAAAACCATTCTAAACAAACTTTCAAAAACACGAACATTTTCTGAAAGTCCAAAACATTTTTAATTTATTTACAAATATGAAAACATGACCATTTAAAAAAAATTAAAAGCACGGTCATTTTTTATGTAGAGAGGGTTTGTTTGAATATTTATCCCACCTCACTTCGATCCACAAAAATCCACCTGTTTATATATGCCGAAGAGTTGTCGAGTAATCATCAAGCCCAACGAAGGGTAAGTTGCGGTGAAGGAATTAAGGTTGGCTCTAATTAAATAAAATTGTGGAAATAGAGCCTGACAAAAGAATTAATGTTGGCTCTAAACAGAAATGTGGGAGGTATGGCTGGATTGTTGTCTCATGATGTGCTTGCATGTCCCATGCAGTGTATGATATGGCTGAATCTAACTAACAAAAGATATAAGATACCTGGTTGTAGTGGTATATATAGATAGTGAGTGACGGCTAAAACTTAATGCACGCTTACAAAACAACCCCCGGGATGTGTGCAACATGGGACATGTTGTTGCCTTCTTTTCATGGGATCAATCGAGTCTCGCTAGCAAACTACTCAAAGACGAAAAAGAAGCAAACGACCTGCCTTCAGCTTTGATTTTTGGGCAGCCTATTAACCTTTTCAATGTGCAAGGAAATGTTTTTATTTCTTGGTGTTTTTGTCGCTATCAAGTTTTACTTTTTTGAAAGAAAAAAAACAGGTTAATCTACATGCAACTTCCGATCGAGCATTGTTGCTACAAACGACACACACAACAGTTTTAGCCCTGCTGCTGTCGCACAAAGCATAAGACAACATTGGAAGGTCAATCACTTGCTACGTCTGGAAGCATGCCAATGGAACACCAGTTGCCGCTATTATTTTCTATTGGGAAGTTGGACCGGCATGTTGCAAAACCGATTACATAAGTGCTGCCAGGACAACAAATCATACAGACAATGTAGCAAAGACAACCACATGGACACAACAAGGACGTCCGCCATTGCCGAACGCATGTTGTAGCGAGGTCAATCAGTGTTGCTACAAGTTAGATGTGTGGAGGTGTAAAGCTAACTAAGTGTAGATGTTAGGATTATAAGGAGAACTAATTGATCCTTAGCACCGGTCTTAAGGGTTTTTGCGTAATTAATGGTTGACTGATATGTCTTTTATAGTTTGATGTTTGTCTCCCTCCCGTGAATCTGAATGCTATCTTGCCACACTGATGGACACGTTGATTTTAGTCCCGTTGCAATGCACCGGCATATGTGCTAGTTCTAATCAAAGCTAAACATCAACAATAGAGGTGTCTCCTTCTACTTACTTGATCTCATCGACTGATAACCCACAAGTATAGGGGATCGCAGCAGTTTTCTAGGGTAGAGTATTCAACCCAAATTTATTGGTTCGACATAAGGAGAGGCAAAGAATATTCTCAAGTATTAGCTACTTGGTTGTCAATTCAACCACACCTGAAAGACTTAATATCTACAGCAAATTATTTAGTAGCAAAGTGGTATGGAAGTAATGGTAACGGTGGCAAAAGTAACAGTAGCAATTTTGTAGCAATCGTAACAGTGACAACGGAAAAGTAACTTAGGAAAGATCAATATGAAATGAGCTCGTAGGCAATGCATCAATGATGGATAATTATGTCGGATGGCATTCATCATGCAACAGTTATAACATAGGGTGACACAGAACTAGCTCCAACTCATCAATATAATGTAGGCATGTATTCCGAATATAGTCATGCGTGCTTATGGAAAAGAACTTGCATGGCATCTTTTGTCCTACCCTCCCGTGGCATCGGGGTCCTATTGGAAACTAAGGGATATTAGGGCCTCCTTTTAATAGAGTACCGGACCAAATCATTAGCACTTAGTGAATACATGAACTCCTCAAACTATGTTCATCACCGGGAAGTGTCCCGACTATTGTCACTCCGGGGTTGCCAGATCATAACACATGGTAGGTGACTATAACTTGCAAGATAGGATAAAGAACACAAATATATTCATGAAAACATAATAGGTTCAAACCTGAAATCATGGCACTCAGGCCCTAGTGATAAGCATTAAGCATAGCAAAGTCATAGCAACATAAATCTTAGAACATAGTGGATACTAGGGATCAAACCCTAATAAATCTAACTCGATTACACGGTAAATATCATCCAACCCATCACCGTTTAGCAAGCCTACGATGGAATTACTCACGCACGGCAGTGAGCATCATGAAATTGGTGGTGGAGGATGGTTGATGATGATGATGGCGACGATTTCCCCTCTCCGGAGCCCCGAACGCACTCCAAATCTGGCCTCCCGATGAAGAACAGGGGTGACGGTGGCTCCTTATCGTAAAACGCGATGAATCCTTATCTATGATTTTTTTTCTCCCCGAACGTGAATATATGGAGTTGGAGTTGAGGTCGGTGGAGCCTCGTGGGACCCACAAGATAGGAGGGCGCGCCCTCCACCCTTGTGGACAGGGTGTGGGTCCCCTCTAGTTGATTCTTTCGCCAATATTATTTATTTTTTCCAGAAATAATCTCTGTGAAGTTTTAGGTCATTCTGAGAACTTTTATTTATCCTAAAAAATAACACCATGGTAATTCTGCTGAAAACAGCGTCAGTTCGAGTTAGTTCCATTCAAATCATGCAAAATAGAGTCCAAAACAAGGGCAAAAGAGTTTAGAAAAGTAGATACGATGGGGACATATCAACTCCCCCAAGCTTAACCCATTGCTTGTCCCCAAGCAATTCAGTTGACAAACTGAAAGTGATAAAGAAAAACTTTTACAAACTCTGTTTGATCTTGTTGTTGTAAATATGTAGAGCCAGCATTCCAGTTTTCAGCAAAGATTATGAACTAATCACATTCACAATAACATTTAGGTCTCAAATTTACTCATATCAATGGCATAATCAACTAGCGAGCAATAATAATAAATCTCAGATGACAACACTTTTTCAAAACAATCATGATATGATATAACAAGGTGGTATCTCACTATCCCTTCCTAACACAGCAAAACATAAATGCAGGGCACCCCTGAAGATCAAGGACTGACTAGACATTGTAATTCGTGGTAAAAGAGATCCAGTCACAGTCATACTCAATATCAATTAATAACAACGCATACAAATGACAGTGGTGCTCTCTAACTGGTGCTTTTTATAAGAGGATGATGACTCAGCAATAAAAGTAACTAGATAGGCCCTTCGTAGAGGGAAGCAGGGATTTGCAGAGGTGCCAGGGCTCAAGTTTTTAAAACAAAGATAAATAATATTTTGAGTGGTATGCTTTCATAGTCAACATAACAACCAAGAGATCTCGGTATCTTCCATACTAGATACATTATAGGCGGTTCCCAAATAGAATGGTAAAGTTTATACTCCCCCAACACCAACAAGCACACTCCACGGCTGGTCCGAAACAACGGGTACTGTCCAACTAACAACAGTCCTGGGGGAGTTTTGTTTGCAATTATATTTTGATTTGATTTGAGCATGGGTCTGGGCATCCCGGTTACCAGCCATTTTCTCATGAATGATGAGCGGAGTCCACTCATCATGAGAATAACCCACCTATCATGGAAGATATTGACAGCCCTAGTTGCTACACGAGCGATTCGAGCATACAAAGCAGATTATCATTTGAAGGTTTAGAGTTTCGCAGATGCAAATTTACTTGGAACGGCAGGTAAATACCGCATATAGGAAGGTATGGTGGACTCATATGGAACAATTTTGGGTTTATGGAAGTGGATGCACAATCAGTATTCCCGCTTAGTACGAGTGAAGGCTAGCGACCAACTAGAGAGCGACAATAGTCATAAACATGCATTGAGATTAACCAACATTGAGCGCAAGCATGAGTAGGATATAAATCACCATGAACATTAATATCATGGAGGCTATGTTGATTTTGTTTCAACTGCATGCGTGAACATGTGCCAAGTCAAGCCACTTAAACCATTCAAAGGAGGATACCATCCTATCATACTACATAACAACCATTTTAAAAGTATGTTGGCACGCAAGGCAAACCATTATAAAATCCTAGCTAATTAATCATGGCATGAGTAATTATAATCTCTAATTGTCATTGCAAACATGTTTCATCCATAATGGGCTGAATCAGGAACGATGAACTAATCATATTTACAAAAACAACATAGGTAAAGTTCATACCAGCTTTCCCTCGTCTCAATCATTTCACCATATATCGTCATTATTGCCTTTCACTTGCATGACTGAGCGGTGTGGATAATGATAATAAGGCGCGTGCATTGGACTAAGCTGGAATCTGCAAACATTTGTTCAAAGGAGAAGACAAGGTAATACGGGCCCTTTGTTAGATCAACAATAATGCATATGAGAGCCACTCAACATTTTCATCGTGGTATTCTGTGACGCCCCCGATTTAGTCTACACTAATCATACACGCAAACGTGTACGATCAAGATCAGGGACTCATGGAAAGATATCACAACACAACTCTACAAATAAAATAAGTCATACAAGCATCATATTACAAGCCAGGGGCCTCGAGGGCTCGAATACAAGAGCTCGATCATAGACGAGTCAGCGGAAGCAACAATATCTGAGTACAGACATAAGTTAAACAAGGTTGCCTTGAGAAGGCTAGCACAAACTGGGATACGGATCGAAAGAGGCGCAGGCCTCCTGCCGGGGATCCTCCTAACTACTCCTGGTCGTCGTCAGCGGGCATCACGTAGTAGTAGGCACCTCCGGTGTAGTAGGAGTCGTCGTCGACGGTGGCGTCTGGATCCTGGGCTCCAACATCTGGTTGCGACAACCAAGAAGAAGGAATAGGGGAAAAGAGGGAGAAAGCAACCGTGAGTACTCATCCAAAGTACTCGCAAGCAAGGAGCTACACTACATATGTATGCATTGGTATCAACTGGAATAAGGCTATCATATGTGGACTGAACTACAGAATGCCGGAATAAGAGGGGGATAGCTAGTACTTTCGAAGACTACGCTTCTGGCAGCCTCCGTCTTGCAGCATGTAGAAGAGAGTAGACTGAAGACCTCCAAGTAGCATCGCATAGCATAATCCTAACCGATGATCCTCCCCTCGTCGCCCTGTGAGAGAGCGACCACCGGTTGTATCTGGCACTTGGAAGGGTGTGTTTTATTAAGTATCCGGTTCTAGTTGTCATAAGGTCAAGATACAACTCCAAGTCGTCCTGTTACCGAAGATCACGGCTATTCGAATAGATTAACTTCCCTGCAGGGGTGCACCACATACCCCAACACGCTCGATCCCATTTGGCCGGACACACTTTCCTGGGTCATGCCCGGCCTCGGAAGATCAACACGTCGCAGCCCCACCTAGACCAACAGAGAGGTCAGCACGCCGGTCTAAACCTAAGCGCCCAGGGGTCTGGGCCCATCGCCCTTAGCACATCTGCACGTTGCGAACGCGGCCGAAAGCAGACCTAGCCTAGTGGCCTTCCTATCCAATCCGGCGCGCGCCACTCAGTCGCTGACGTCACGAAGGCTTCGGCTGATACCACGACGCCGGGATACCCATAACTACTCCCGCGTAGATGGTTAGTGCGTATAGACCAAATGGCCAGACTCAGATCAAATACCCAGATCTCGTTAAGCGTGTTAAGTATCCGTGAACGCCGACCAGGGCCAGGCCCACCTCTCTCCTAGGTGGTCGGAACCTGCCCTGCCGCTCTGCCTCAAAACTCCACTCGCGGGTGCTCCTCAAGCCGAACCGTCTTTGGTCACCACATGTATCATGTATAAAGTATATAGTATATACCCGTGATCACCTCCCGAGTGATCACGGCCCGATAGTATAGCATGGCAGACGGACAAGGATGTAGGGCCACTGATGATAAACTAGCATCCTATACTAAGCATTAGGATTGCAGGTAAAGGTAACAACAATAGTAGCAAGGACAGGCTATGCATCAGTATAGGATTAACGGGAAGCAGTAACATGCTACGCTACTCTAATGCAAGCAGTATAGAGAAGAGTAGGCGATATCTGGTGATCAAAGGGGGGGCTTGCCTGGTTGCTCTGGCAAGAGAGAGGGATCGTCAACTCCGTAGTCGTACTGGGTAGCAGCGGCGTCGGTCTTGGTGTCTAGCGAGAGAAGAGGGGGAAGAAACAATAAATATTTAAGCAAACAGATGCATAGCGATGCATGACATGACAAGTAGCGGTGTTAGGGGTGCCCTATCGCGGTATGAGGTGATACCGGTGAAGGGGGGAAACATCCGGGAAAGTATCCCCGGTGTTTCGCGTTTTCGCACAGATGAAATAGAGGGGGAAAGTTGCGTGTTCGCTATGCTAGGGATGCGTGGCGGATAAACGGGCTGCGTATTCAAATTCGTCTCGTCGTTCTGAGCAACTTTCATGTTGAAAATATTTTAATCCGAGTTACTGATTAAAAGATATGATTTTCTAAAGATTTTATTAATTTCTGAGATTTAATTAATTATTTAATTAATTCGAAAATGATTTAATGACATCAGCATGATGTCATGCTGACATCGGCAGTCAACAGAGTTGACTTGGTCAACCTGACATGTGGGTCCAGAGGGGACCCACCTGTCATCCTCTAATTAGGTTAATTAGGGTTTAGGTTAATCTAATTACAGTTTAATTAAACTTAACTAGTTAATTAAATTAATTAAACCGGATTAATTAACTTAATTAATTTCTTAATTAATTAATTAATTAATAATTAATTTTATTAAATCATTTTTATTTCTATTAATTATATTTATTTTATTTTTATTTTTATTTTAATTCCTTTTTTTAATAAAACGTTCTGGGGCCATGGGGCCCCCGTGTCAGTGGCCTAGGGGGCCTATCGGGCGCGGGTTCTCGCGGGCAGTGGGCGCCCAGGCGTGCACCCGTGGCCGCCCAGTGGGGCGTCGGCCACGGCGACGGATCGGAGCGGGGCGGCGCAGGCTGGAGGTGGGGGCGCGGCCGGGCCGGTGCGGGTGCGGCGGTGGCTGGGACCAGGGGGGAAGGGCGCGGCGGCCGTGGCAGGGGAGCCGCACGGGGAAGCGGGGAGGGGCCGGGGGCGGGACGGCCCGGCGCGGGCGACGGTGACGCCGGAGCGCGTCGAGCGGTGACGGCCGAGGCGACCTAGGGGGAGAGGAGGGCGAAGGGGGGAGCTCACGGGGGGGTAGGGCCACGGGGCAGTGGGCTCGGGGGCGGTCGGGGAAGACCGGCGAGGAGGAGGACGAGGAGGCGTTCGGCGGCGACGGGGCGGTCCGGCGACGGGGTCGGGGGGCGCGGCGCTGGAACGGCGGCCTCGGCACGGGGCGAGGAGGAGGCCGAGGCACGCGGGGCGATGGCGGCGTCCACGGAGACCTCAGGCAGCGGGCACGCCAGCGAGGTGGCCGTGGACGAGGCAGGCCGCGGCGGGGCGGCTCCGGCGGGGGTTCCGGGCGGCGGCGGGGCGCCTTTTTCCCCCGATCCAGATCGGGAGGAGCGAGGGGGCGAGCGGGGTGGGGCAAGTGGGGGGGAGTGGGGATCGGGTGGGTTAGGGTTTGGGGGGGATGGTTAAGGGGAGGGGGGAAGGCCGGTTGGGCCTGCGCCCGCATGGGCCGGCCAACTGGGCCAGTAGGCCGGGGGAGGGGGTTCCCTCTTTCTTCTCTCTTTTTTTTGTTTTGTTAGTTTCTTTCTTTTATTTATTTTCCTTTTCTATCTTTATTTATTTTAAAATACTTAGGCAGTTTATAAAATTGTGTTTATTACACCATATTGACCTATGTAAAATATGGCATCTCCCGAACACTTTTGTTTTAAATTTTGAAAAACTTTTATTGTTTGCTTTGATTTTGAAATTTGAATTCGAATGGGATTGAATCATCGCGAGGTTTACAACAGTAAGAGTGGTGACGAGGCATCATTAGCAGAGGTTACTGTAGCTTGATTATCCGGGCGTTACAAATCTCCTCCACTACAAGAAATCTCGTCCAGAGATTTAGGAGGTAGAAGGAAACAGTGCAGGGTATTCATCGCGAAGACGATCCTCGCGTTCCCAGGTGGATTCGTCCTCAGAGTGATTCGACCACTGGACTTTGAGGAATTTTATCGCCTTCTGACGTGTGCGGCGTTCAGCTTGGTCGAGAATGCGGACCGGATGCTCTTTATAGGAGAGGCCTTGTTGCAATTCAAGCACTTCATGATCCACTGCTCGGATTGGGTCCTTGAAGCAGCGTCGAAGCTGCGACACGTGGAACACATCGTGAACCTGAGAAAGGTTCGGCGGAAGCTCCAGTTGATATGCCACCTTTCCACGCCTTTCGAGAATATTGAAAGGACCAATATAGCGGGGAGCTAGCTTTCCTTTGATTCCGAAGCGGTGTGCACCCTTCATTGGTGTAACCCGAAGATAAGCCTTTTCGCCAGGTTGATAGACCATGTCTTGGTGATGACGGTCATACTGACTTTTCTGACGTGACTGAGCAGCCTTGAGATTCTCGCGAATAATGCGAACTTGTTCTTCGGTCTGTTGGATAATATCCGGACCAAAGAGTGGACACTCCCCAGTTTCTGACCAGTTCAGAGGGGTTCGACACTTTCGTCCATATAGCACTTCGAAGGGGGACATCTTCAGACTAGCTTGATAGCTAGTATTATAAGAGAACTCGGCATATGGAAGAGATTCCTCCCATTTCTTGCCGAATGAGATTACACAAGCTCGAAGCATGTCTTCGAGAACTTGGTTGACACGTTCAACTTGCCCTTGCGACTGAGGATGGAACGCAGTACTGAACGACAGATGAGTCCCCATAGCTTCTTGGAAACTCGCCCAAAACCTTGAAGTGAATAAGCTGCCACGGTCTGAACTGATAACCAGTGGGATACCGTGAAGTGAAACAATTCTGGCCATGTAGAGAGTAGCAAGCTGACTAGCCGTGATTGTCTCTTTGACTGCCAGAAAATGGGCAACTTTGGAAAGCCGGTCAATGACGACAAGAATAGCATCATTACCTTTCTGCGATTTGGGAAAACCAGTGATGAAGTCCATTTCGACATGGTCCCATTTCCATTCAGGAATAGAGATAGGTTGCAGAGTTCCAGCAGGCCTTTGATGCTCTGCTTTGATTCGGCGACAAATGTCACACTCAGCAACATAACGAGCAATGTCCTGCTTCATATTAGACCACCAGAATCTTTGACGAATATCCTGATACATCTTTGTACTACCAGGATGGATGGACAGAGGCGTATCATGAGCTTCTTGCATAACCCTTTTAGTCTTATCCAGGTTTTTCTTCGAACATGGTACCACTAAGCGGCCTTTGAAATACAAGGCGCCATCGTCGGCGATCGTGAAGAATGAGGGCTTTCCCCTTTTGAGGTCGCGCTTAATCTTGAGGACTTCATCGTCACACTTCTGTATCCATTTGATGGTGTCCACAAGATCTGGTTTCGCAACCAGGGTATTGAGAGAACCCTTGGAAACAACATGGAGGTTCTGTTTGGGGAAACCTTCGGGAGGGGGAGCGAGTGATCCCGGGGGAACAATATGGAGGTTCAGCCTTCTAAATTCTTCAGTAAGCGAGGGCTGAACTTTGTGGACCTGGAGGTGGTTGCAGTAAGACTTGCGGCTCAAGGCATCAGCCATTACATTAGCCTTGCCGGGGATATAGGATATACCCACGTCAAAGTCTGCAACAGTCTCCATCCATCTTTGCTGGCGTAGGTTCAAATCTGGCTGAGTAAATAGATACTTCAGACTTTGATGGTCGGTGAAGATCTCGCAACGATTACCGAGAAGGTAATGTCGCCACTGCTTCAGTGCATGAATGACAGCAGCAAGCTCGAGGTCGTGAACTGGGTAGTTTTCTTCGTGAGGGCGCAATTGACGAGAGGCATAAGCAATCACTCTGCGCACTTGCATTAGGACACAGCCTAATCCTTGACGGGAAGCGTCGCAGTAAATGACGAAGTCCTTCTTAGTATCAGGTGGAGCAAGTACGGGGGCAGAAGTCAACTTGTCTTTGAGCGCCTGGAAACTTTCCTGACACTTGTCTGTCCAGTCAAACTTGACACCCTTATGCAACAGATTAGTCAGAGGCCTGGCAATCTTGGAGAAGTTCTCGACGAATCGACGGCAATAGCTGGCGAGACCGAGAAAACTTCAGACTTGCTTGACGTTCTTCGGAGGAGTCCAATCGAGAATAGCCTGAACTCGTTCAGGGTTGACGGCAATACCATCCTTGGAGATGACATGCCCAAGATAGGTTACTTCGGGGAGCCAGAATTCACACTTGGAATACTTAGCATACAGTTGATGTTCTCGAAGCTTCTCTAGCACAAGACGTAGATGTCCAGCATGTTCTTCCTCGTTCTTGGAAAATACAAGGATATCGTCCAGATAAACCACGACGAACTTGTCGAGGTAATCCATGAATATATAATTCATCAGACGAGAGAAGGTGGCTGGAGCATTCGTTAAGCCGAATGACATGACGGTGTACTCGTATGATCCATACCGAGTCACGAAGGCGGTTTTTGGGATGTCCTCCTCACGAACACGGATCTGGTGGTAACCCAACCTCAAGTCGAGTTTGGAGAACACTGATGAGCCAGCCAGTTGATCATAAAGATCATTGATCCGAGGAAGAGGGTATTTATTCTGAATGGTAGCTTGGTTTATAGGACGGTAGTCTTGGACCAATCGGTTTGTCCCATCCTTCTTCTTAACAAAGAGAGAAGGTGCTCCCCAAGGAGAGCAACTTGGGCGAATGAAACCTTTGACAAGATATTTGTCGATTTCCTCCTTAAGCTCAACGAGTTCATGCGGCGGCATCTTGTAGGGTCGTTTAGCTATAGGGGTAGTGCCGGGTTTCAAGTCGATGATGAATTCGACAGCTCTAGCAGGAGGAATCCCTGGAAGTTCTTCTGGGAAGACATCTTGGAATTCACAAACGACGGGAATGTTTTCAATGCCCTCGAGTGGTGCAGCGTTCAACGCATTCAAGGCATAAAGTCGTGCCTCGGCGTTCTGAACTAGATGAGCTTGGTAAGCTATTATTTCGTCAGAAGGGTGTAGCAGATGGACGACCTTAGTGGCGCAAACTATAGAAGCAGTATGCGCTTTCAACCAATCCATTCCCAGAATGAGGTCGATGCTATAGGACTTTAGTACGATGGGGGAGGCAAGGAATTCCAGTCCTTCAATTTCAACGGGAACGTTGTGACTAACCATAGAGGTTTGACACTGGCCCACAGGGGTGTGTACCACAATCGCAGTGTTCATCTCTTCGTATTTGATGCCATGCATGAATGCAAACTCAGCTGATATGAAAGAATGTGATGCTCCTGTATCAAATAAAACAGATGCTGGTACTGAATTTACGAGGAGTGTACCCATCACGGTAGCAGGCTGGTCTAGAACTTCATTGAGATCAACATGGTTGGCATGAACACGACCATAAGACTTGGCACTGTTGTTGCGAGGCTGGTTGCTTCCACGGCCAGTTGCTGGAAGGGCCAGTTGATTCTGTTTCTGGTTGCATTCCCTAGCACGGTGCCCTGGTTGTCCACACTTGAAGCACAAACCATTCTCGGGAGTAGGAACAGGAGCTTGGGGTGGTGGAGCTGGAAGCCTTGGCTGCCTAGTTGGAGTCGTAGGTAGACGAGGTGCAGCATAGGACTGCCTTGGGGCAGGTGCATTCGGCTGGTACATGCTGTTGGGAATCCATATCTTGCGCTTCTGCGAGGACGGGCCCGAAGATGAGCCCGTGTCACGGCTGCGCTTGTGAGAGCTCTGGTATTCCTGCAGACCAGTTTCGACATTGATGGCTTTGTTCACCAGAGTGGCAAAATCAGCAAAATCATGCACTAGAAGTGCGAGTTTGATGTCAGCTTGAAGGCCATCCCGGAATTTCTCCTGTCTGCGTGCATCAGTTGCAATGTCTTCTTCAGCATAGCGGGACAAGTCCAGAAACTCCCGCTGATAAGCTTCCACAGTTTTGTTGCCTTGGGTGAGGTTGCGGAACTCATGCTTCTTTCGGTCCATGACTCCCTGAGGAATGAAGCGAGCACGGAAGGCAGCTTGGAAGTCTGGCCAGGTGATGATTGTTCCAGCTGGCAGAGTACGCCTGTGGCTGTCCCACCATTGAGCCGCGGGTCCTTTCAGAAAGAAGGAAGCAAAGGTGACATAGCTGGCAAGGGCTACATCAGCAGACTCCATCTCATAGGTGATGTCACGGAGCCAGTCGTCAGCATCCAGAGGCTGAGTTGAGCTGCGGTACACGGTTGGGTTGAGGCGCATGAAATCTTGCAGAGTCACTTGGGTTGGCTGCTGGTTCATATTGGGGCGAGGAAACTGAGCCATAATATTCTCCATGAACTGACGATTCAGCTCAAACTGTTGCATCATCCCAGCCATGTACTCAGGCGGTGGTGGGGCGTTGCCACCATGACCACGACCACCTGGTCTAACCATCCTGCTAATATTTAACAGGGGTAGTTCAGCATTGAGGAATTGTAAAAACAAGAATCATTCATGATGAAACATGCACAACGAACGTAGCACGATAGATACTACATAGTAGTCGGCATATCTTACAAAAGAGATCATGCATGGAGTTCGTTACACAGATTTTGGTACATAGACTAAGACATCATAGGCGGCACGCAGGCTCGCGGCGAATGCAGCTAACACTAATAAGCAAGTCTACGTCAGTCCCATGCAGTACTGCGGAGGTAGGTGTAGCCCGACAGCTGGTAGTGACGCGAAGGGAAGACCTCCACGCGAGTAGCCTGGGGTCCGCGGATACTCTGGTGCGGAACCCGATGCGCAGGTAGCAGGAGAGGACCCAATGCAGGAGAGTAGCCTCCCACATCTGGCCAGCCGACGCCCTGGGGCATCACGGTCCGGGCAGGGTAGATCGCAGAACGCGACAGATCACCAGAGCGGACAGAGGGGTGCAACAGCGTCAGAGCACGATACAGGTGCTGACGGGTGGTGTACAACTCGTGGCGGAGAGCTCGGTTAGCTCTATCCAGCCCATCAGCATGCAGAACCAGGTTCTGATGGTAGAAGGGCTCTCGGGTGACAGTGGAGTAGGCAGCAGTGTAGTATCCCTCCGCTCCAATATCGGATGCGATAGCAGTGTGCCTGAAGGGGGAGGTGTCCAACTCCTGATACTCTCCACGGAGACGTGTCAGAGCAGCATAAGCAGCATCGTGGACCGCCATGTCGATGGTCACTCCAACACCATGAGCAGTGTGCAGCACGGTAGTGGAGTCATACTCCCGAGAGTAGAGGTGGACGATGGCACGGTACTGCTCCTGGTTGAAGTCCTGATACTCCTCATAGACGGTGTACTCAGGGTGCCAGCGATAACCCAGATAGGTCATCATCTCAACCAACACAGCAGGTGATCCTGAGGCACCAATGGCCGTCGTGTGGCGCATGACCTGCCTCGTGGGTTCCATCTGAAAACACAGATGTTTTCACAGGAGTCAAATGACAATGTGGATAATGTTCAAATACAATTCTAAAGAATAACTAGGGCTTATCCAACTTTGGGGTGAATGTCGTAATGGGATCCTAGTGTCAGAGTTAGTAAATTCGTTTAACCCGAGTAGAAGAGAGTTCAGAGTCCCAGAGTAAAGGTCGAGGAGTAAAAGATCCTAGTACCACCCGATGGCGACGTGGGCCCGTAAGGCACACAGCCAAGTTAGTAAAAGCTTTTGCAATGTCTAGACTCGACTTCGGCCAAGGAGTGTGGAAGGGGGGTTCCTACAGGCAGTCGGCTCTGATACCAACTTGTGACGCCCCCGATTTAATCGTACACTAATCATACACGCAAACCTGTATGATCAAGATCAGGGACTCACGGAAAGATATCACAACACAACTCTACAAATAAAATAAGTCATACAAGCATCATATTACAAGCCAGGGGCCTCGAGGGCTCGAATACAAGAGCTCGATCATAGACGAGTCAGCGGAAGCAACAATATCTGAGTACAGACATAAGTTAAACAAGGTTGCCTTAAGAAGGCTAGCACAAACTGGGATACGGATCGAAAGAGGCGCAGGCCTCCTGCCGGGGATCCTCCTAACTACTCCTGGTCGTCGTCAGCGGGCATCACGTAGTAGTAGGCACCTCCGGTGTAGTAGGAGTCGTCGTCGACGGTGGCGTCTGGATCCTGGGCTCCAACATCTGGTTGCGACAACCAAGAAGAAGGAATAGGGGAAAAGAGGGAGAAAGCAACCGTGAGTACTCATCCAAAGTACTCGCAAGCAAGGAGCTACACTACATATGTATGCATTGGTATCAACTGGAATAAGGCTATCATATGTGGACTGAACTGCAGAATGCCGGAATAAGAGGGGGATAGCTAGTACTTTCGAAGACTACGCTTCTGGCAGCCTCCGTCTTGCAGCATGTAGAAGAGAGTAGACTGAAGACCTCCAAGTAGCATCGCATAGCATAATCCTAACCGATGATCCTCCCCTCGTCGCCCTGTGAGAGCGACCACCGGTTGTATCTGGCACTTGGAAGGGTGTGTTTTATTAAGTATCCGGTTCTAGTTGTCATAAGGTCAAGATACAACTCCAAGTCGTCTTGTTACCGAAGATCACGGCTATTCGAATAGATTAACTTCCCTGCAGGGGTGCACCACATACCCCAACACGCTCGATCCCATTTGGCCGGACACACTTTCCTGGGTCATGCCCGGCCTCGGAAGATCAACACGTCGCAGCCCCACCTAGACCAACAAAGAGGTCAGCACGCCGGTCTAAACCTAAGCGCCCAGGGGTCTGGGCCCATCGCCCTTAGCACACCTGCATGTTGCGAACGCGGCCGAAAGCAGACCTAGCCTAGTGGCCTTCCAGTCCAATTCGGTGCGCGCCACTCAGTCGCTGACGTCACGAAGGCTTCGGCTGATACCACGACGCCGGGATACCCATAACTACTCCCGCGTAGATGGTTAGTGCGTATAGACCAAATGGCCAGACTCAGATCAAATACCCAGATCTCGTTAAGCGTGTTAAGTATCCGCGAACGCCGACCAGGGCCAGGCCCACCTCTCTCCTAGGTGGTCGGAACCTGCCCTGCCGCTCCGCCTCAAAACTCCACTCTCGGGTGCTCCTCAAGCCGAACCGTCTTTGGTCACCACATGTATCATGTATAAAGTATATAGTATATACCCGTGATCACCTCCCGAGTGATCACGGCCCGATAGTATAGCATGGCAGACGGGACAAGGATGTAGGGCCACTGATGACAAACTAGCATCCTATACTAAGCATTAGGATTGCAGGTAAAGGTAACAACAATAGTAGCAAGGACAGGCTATGCATCAGTATAGGATTAACGGGAAGCAGTAACATGCTACGCTACTCTAATGCAAGCAGTATAGAGAAGAGTAGGCGATATCTGGTGATCAAAGGGGGGGCTTGCCTGGTTGCTCTGGCAAGAGAGAGGGATCGTCAACTCCGTAGTCGTACTGGGTAGCAGCGGCGTCGGTCTCGGTGTCTAGCGAGAGAAGAGGGGGAAGAAACAATAAATATTTAAGCAAACAGATGCATAGCGATGCATGACATGACAAGTAGCGGTGTTAGGGGTGCCCTATCGCGGTATGAGGTGATACCGGTGAAGGGGGGAAACATCCGGGAAAGTATCCCCGGTGTTTCGTGTTTTCGCACAGATGAAACAGAGGGGGAAAGTTGCATGTTCGCTATGCTAGGGATGCGTGGCGGATAAACGGGCTGCGTATTCAAATTCGTCTCGTCGTTCTGAGCAACTTTCATGTTGAAAATATTTTAATCCGAGTTACGGATTAAAAGATATGATTTTCTAAAGATTTTATTAATTTCTGAGATTTAATTAATTATTTAATTAATTCGAAAATGATTTAATGACATCAGCATGATGTCATGCTGACATCGGCAGTCAACAGAGTTGACTTGGTCAACCTGACATGTGGGTCCAGGGGGGACCCACCTGTCATCCTCTAATTAGGTTAATTAGGGTTTAGGTTAATCTAATTACAGTTTAATTAAACTTAACTAGTTAATTAAATTAATTAAACCGGATTAATTAACTTAATTAATTTCTTAATTAATAATTAATTTTATTAAATCATTTTTATTTCTATTAATTATATTTATTTTATTTTTATTTTTATTTTAATTCCTTTTTTTTAATAAAACGTTCTGGGGCCATGGGGCCCCCGTGTCAGTGGCCCAGGGGGCCTATCGGGCGCGGGTTCTCGCGGGCAGTGGGCGCCCGGGCGTGCACCCGTGGCCGCCCAGTGGGGCGTCGGCCACGGCGATGGATCGGAGCGGGGCGGCGCAGGCTGGAGGTGGGGGCGCGGCCGGGCCGGTGCGGGTGCGGCGGTGGCTGGGACCAGGGGGAAGGGCGCGGCGGCCGTGGCAGGGGAGCCGCACGGGGAAGCGGGGAGGGGCCGGGGGCGGGACGGCCCGGCGCGGGCGACGGTGGCGCCGGAGCGCGTCGAGCGGTGACGGCCGAGGCGACCTAGGGGGAGAGGAGGGCGAAGGGGGGAGCTCACGGGGGGGTAGGGCCACGGGGCAGTGGGCTCGGGGGCGGTCGGGGAAGACCGGCGAGGAGGAGGACGAGGAGGCGTTCGGCGGTGACGGGGCGGTTCGGCGACGGGGTCGGGGGGCGCGGCGCTGGAACGGCGGCCTCGGCACGGGGCGAGGAGGAGGCCGAGGCATGCGGGGCGATGGCGGCGTCCACGGAGACCTCAGGCAGCGGGCACGCCGGCGAGGTGGCCGTGGACGAGGCAGGCCGCGGCGGGGCGGCTCCGGCGGGGGTTCCGGGCGGCGGCGGGGCGCCTTTTTCCCCCGATCCAGATCGGGGGGAGCGAGGGGGCGAGCGGGGTGGGGCGAGTGGGGGGGGGAGTGGGGATCGGGTGGGTTAGGGTTTGGGGGGGGAATGGTTAAGGGGAGGGGGGAAGGCCGGTTGGGCCTGCGCCCGCATGGGCCGGCCAACTGGGCCAGTAGGCCGGGGGAGGGGGTTCCCTCTTTCTTCTCTCTTTTTTTTGTTTTGTTAGTTTCTTTCTTTTATTTATTTTCCTTTTCTGTCTTTATTTATTTTAAAATACTTAGGCAGTTTATAAAATTGTGTTTATTACACCATATTGACCTATGTAAAATATGGCATCTCCCGAACACTTTTGTTTTAAATTTTGAAAAACTTTTATTGTTTGCTTTGATTTTGAAATTTGAATTCGAATGGGATTGAATCATCGCGAGGTTTACAACAGTAAGAGTGGTGACGAGGCATCATTAGCAGAGGTTACTGTAGCTTGATTATCCGGGCGTTACATATTCTCCTCTCGACCCCCAAAGAAAAGAAAAGAAAAGAATTTCAAAGAAACACACTGAAATATTTTTCGAGTTTTTTTTTCTGAAAAAAGTGAAACAAGAAAAAGAAAAAGTATTTACCCGGGAAAGCTCCCAGCAAGCAAAAGAAGAACTAGAAATCTTTTTGAGTTTTCTTTTAATACTACTTCTAAGCATGCATGGAAAGTAAATTAAACTACAACTATTTTTTTCTTAAGGTTTTTCAACACACAAGAAGAAAGCAGGAAAAAGAAAATAAAGTAGCATGGATGATACAATGAAAAAGTATGAACACCGACAACTAAAATGAGTGTGTGAACATTAATTTAATGTCGGTGAGAAATACGTACTCCCCCAAGTTTAGGCTTTTGGCCTAAGTTGGTCTATGCCCACGACTACCCCGGATGATACCCGAAATCGTAGTTGGGGTTGTACTATGCTGCAGCAGCTACCGCTTGGCGAGTCGCTTCTTGGAGGCGAGCGGCCTCCGTCTCCCTCTCATACTTGTTTGCCTCCTCTCTGGTTATAAAATATCTCCCTTTTGCCTGAAAGTTAAATAAGAAAAGAGTAGGAATGGTAACATGGACAGCACGCCGTCTGTCAAAGATTAATCGGTACTGGAGGGACTGTTCGTTCCTCTCAAGAGACTGATAGCTCACCAAAGCATTATAATCAAGAAAAGGGGTGGCAACTCTATGTCATTCCCCCTTATGGGTACTCCGAGATAATTGGCTAAACAAGTTGCATAAATCCCGCCAAATAAATCTCCATATTTAGCATTAAGGTGTAACCTCCTAGCAATAATGGCCCCTAGATTATATCGCTTATCACCCAACACTGCACACTTGAGGACACTAAGATCCGATGCACAAAGGTGGTTATGATCATGTTTACCATTAATGCATCTACCTATAAAGAGAGCAAAATAATGTATGGCAGGGAAATGAATTCTTCCCATGGAGGCTTGTGTGATATTTCTAGTTTCTCCCACAGTGATGCTAGCAAGGAAATCATTGTATTCATATTTGTGACGCTCACTATGAATGCCACACTATTGGATTTTGCATGCAGTATTAAAATCTTCAAGGACCATGGTATATGATTCATCATAAAGATCAAATAAAACAGTATGGGTATTGCGCTTAGATGAAAATTCAAACCTCCGCAAAAAGGAATCGGTGAGGTAATAGTATTATCGGCACTTGTCTGACAAGAAGTCCTCAAGGCCGGCATTTCGTATGTATGCATCAAACTCATCCTTGAAACCTGCATGAACCATGAATTCATCCGACGTCCATTCACAAGGCCGCACTTGAGCTTCCCTTGGTGCTTCAAGGTCCGGCTCACGTATCACGAGCCTCGATGCTTGCTTCCTCGAAGAACCACCTTGGTACATTTTCCTAGACATTTTTCTTGCCTTGAAAATTTTCTGAAATTTTTCGTAACTCAAAATAAAAGTGAACCAAACTCAACAAAATAGATAGCAACTACTCCTACAAGTGTCTAGAGGCTATATCATGCATCACAACTACTTTGGACCATATAAATTTGACATGCAAGCTCAAAAACAGGGTCACCGCATCAGCAAAAATTTACAATAAATAAAGCACTAGAACAAAAACTAATTGGACCATTGTGAAGAAAATATGCCCTAGAGGCAATAATAAAGTTGTTATTTATATTTCCTTATATCATGATAAATGTTTATTATTCATGCTAGAATTATATTAACCGGAAACTTAGTACATGTGTGAATACATAGACAAACAGAGTGTTCCTAGTATGCCTCTACTTGACTAGCTCGTTAATCAAAGATGGTTAAGTTTCCTGACCATAGACATGTCTTGTCATGTGATTAACGGGATCACATCATTAGAGAATGATGTGATGGACAAGACCCATCAATTAGCTTAGCACAATGATCGTTTAGTTTTATTGCTATTGCTTTCTTCATGACTTATACATATTCCTCTAACTAAGAGATTATGCAATTCCCGAATACCATAGGAACACCTTGTGTGCTATCAAATGTCACAACGTCACCGGGTGATTATAAAGATGCTCTATAGGTGTATCCAAAGGTGTTTGTTGAGTTGGCATAGATCGAGATTAGGATTTGTCACTCTGAGTATCAGAGAGGTATCTTTGGGCCCTCTCGGTAATGCACATCACTATAAGCCTTGCAAGCAATGTGACTAATGAGTTAGTTACAGGATGATGCATTGCGGAATGAGTAAAGAGACTTGCCGGTAACGAGATTGAACTAGGTATGATGATACCGATGATCGAATCTCAGGCAAGTAACATACCGATGACAAATGGAATAATGTATGTTGTTATGCGGTTTGACCGATAAGGATCTTCGTAGAATATGTAGGAGCCAATATGAGCATCCAGGTTCCGCTATTGGTTATTGACCGGAGATGTGTCTTCATCATGTCTACATAATTCTCGAACCCGTAGGGTCCGCACGCTTAACGTTCGATGACAATTTGTATTATGAGTTATGTGTTTTGGTGATCGAAGTTTGTTTGGAGTCCCGGATGAGATCACGGACATGACAAGGAGTCTCAAAATGGTCGAGAGGTAAAGGAAGCCTCCGTAGCCACCGAAAGCCAATCTAGACCCGTTCCGGCACCCTGCCGGAGGGGGCAATCCCTCTTCGGTGGCCATCTTCATCATCCCGGTGCTCTCCATGACGAGGAGGGAGTAGTTCTCCCTCGGGGCTGAGGGTATGTACCAGTAGCTATGTGTTTGATCTCTCTCTGTCATGTTCTTGAGGTGATATGATCTTGATGTATCGCGAGCTTTGCTATTATATTTGGATCCTATGATGTTTCTTCCCCCCCCCCCTCTACTCTCTTGTAATGAATTGAGTTTCCCCTTTGAAGTTATCTTATCGGATTGAGTCTTTAAAGATTTGAGAACACTTGATGTATGTCTTGCCGTGGATATCTGTGGTGACAATGGGATTTCACGTGATTCACTTTATGTATGTTTCGGTGACCAACTTGTGGGTTCCGCCCATGAACCTATGCATAGGGGTTGGCACACGTTCTCGTCGTGATTCTCCGGTAGAACTTTGGGGCACTCTTTGAGGTCCTTTGTGTTGGTTGAATGGATGAATCTGAGATTGTGTGATGCATATCGTATAATCATACCCACGGATACTTGAGGTGACATTGGAGTATCTAGGTGACATTAGGGTTTTGGTTGATTTGTGTCTTAAGGTGTTATTCTAGTACGAACTCTAGGGCTGTTTGTGACACTTATAGGAATAGCCCACCGGAATGATTGGAAAGAATAACTTTGAGGTGGTTTCGTACCCTACCATAATCTCTTCGTTCGTTCTCCGCTATTAGTGACTTTGGAGTGACTCTTTGTTGCATGTTGAGGGATAGTTTTATGATCCAATTATGTTAATATTGTTGAGAGGACTTACACTAGTGAAAGTATGAACCCTAGGCCTTGTTTCCTAGCATTGCAATACCGTTTACGCTCACTTTTATCACTTGCTACCTTGCTGTTTTTATTATTTCAGATTTCAAATACCTTTATCTACTATCCATATACCACTTGTTTCACCATCTCTTCGCCGAATTAGTGCACCTATACAATTTACCATTGTATTGGGTGTGTTGGGGACACAAGAGACTCTTTATTATTTGGTTGCAGGGTTGCTCGAGAGAGACCATCTTCATCCTACGCCTCCTACGGATTGATAAACCTTAGGTCATCCACTTGAGGGAAATTTGCTACTGTCCTACAAACCTCTGCACTTGGAGGCCCAACAACGTCTACAAGAAGAAGGTTGTGTAGTAGACATCACTGCCGTCCATCAGGACTCGGGTGAGATGGTATCCGTCAATTATTTGGTCCAGCACCAAGGCAGCCGATCCTCTGTGTGGGATACTAGTCGGGTGATCCCTGCGATCAAAAGTGATCGGGCAGGCCGACCAAGGGCTGAACTTGGGGGTGACGGGCTCCATGGCGTATATGTCTCGGAGTGCGCGTTAGCACCTCCTCTTCGGTATGTGAGTTGCGTAAATCATGTTCACTGTTTTGACCTCTGGTGGGAATTTTTTCTGTCCCCCAGTGTTCGGCTGGCGAGGCTCATCCTCGTCTTCGCTTGGTGTCTCCCTCCCCTCGTGTTCGGCGTTTAGTTTGCCAGCCTGCTTGAAGACCCAGCATTTTCTGTTGGTGTGATTTGTAGGTTTGTCAGAGGTGCCATGAATCTGACATAATCTATGTAGAATCTTGTTTAGGCTAGACGGTCCATTTCTACTGCCTTTAAATGGCTTTTTCCATTGACCGGGTCGAGAGCCCTTGAATCCGGCATTTACCTTCGTGTTCTCTAGGCTGTCTTCGTTGTTTCGACGCTTGCTTTTATTGCGTCGTGGTTTCCCGTTGCCATCCCTGACTTCGGATGTACCTGGGTTGCTGGTGCCGCTACGGGCCAGCCAACTGTCTTCGCCCGCGCAAAAGCGGGTCATAAGGCTTGTTAGGGCTATCATTGTCCTCGGCTTTTCCTGGCCAAGGTGTCTGGCGAGCCATTCTTCCCGGACACTGTGCTTGAAAGCCGCTAAGGCTTCGGCATCCGGGCAGTCGATGATTTGATTCTTTTTCGTGAGAAATCTATTCCAAAGCTTTTGGGATGACTCTCCGAGTTGTTGAATTATGTGACTTAAATCGTCTGCGTCCGGAGGTCGGACATAGGTCCCTTGAAAATTGGCACTAAAAGCATCCTCAAGCTCTTCCCAGCTTCCAATTGAGTTTTCGGGGAGGCTTTTCAGCTAGTGCCAAGGTGGTCCTTTCAACTTGAGGGGTAGGTATTTGATGGCATGGAGATCATCTCCGCGAGCCATGTGGATGTGAAGGATAAAGTCCTCAATCCAGACCCAGGGCCCGTCGTTCCGTCGTATGCCTCTATGTTCACGGGTTTGAATCCCTCTGGAAATTCATGATCCAGCACCACATCGGAGAAGCATAGGGGGTGCGCGGCACCCCTGTATTTGGATGTGTCATGGCATTCTTCTAACGGTTGTAGCGTTTGGTGTTGATTCTGAGTTGTTATTCGGTCAATATAGTTGTTTGGGCGGCCCTGATTCTGTGCCGGAGCGCGCTTCCTAGATCCGTAGATGGACCTGGCCATATCGGCTTTTTTGTGTAGGTCTTCACGTAAATCGTGCGCTGACTTGTGTGCGACGTCATTAGCCGCCCTGTCGCGGCCACGGGGTGGTCGATCCGGCTGATCGGCCATTTTATTTTTCGGCTGAATGGGCTCTAAAGCCTCGTCGTCGAATTCAGGCAGCAGCTTGCACTTTGGATAGCTCTTTGTGTGGCGACTGCCGCCGTACTTTTCTTCAGTGTCAAGCACTTTGTTCCATCTGTTGTCGAGCGTATTCTGCGCGGCCTTAAGCCTTTTCTTCTACTTCTTCAAGCTCCTCGCGGTGGCAATAAGCCTTCTATGGAGGTTTTCTTGTTCCAAGTGCCTTTCCGGGATGATGTGTGCATCATCGTCTGGACTGTTCTCCTCTCCGGAGACAGGTTGATGAGCTTTACCCTCGGCGTCGCCGTGATCGGACAGCGGCTCCGTACTATGTTCGCCGTCCGCTGGCTCATCCTGCTCCATCGCTGGGTCCATGTGGTCGTCGTTTCCTTTGGAGTCGACCGGGGTACTATTCTTTCTTGCGCTGTTATCGCTGTTTTTGCTGAGGCGGGATTTGGAGCGGCGCCTACGTCGTCGCTTTGGTTGCTTCTCGAGGGGACTATCCTTCGCTGCATCCTTCCGTTCCTCGTCGTTGTTTTCTTTGGGTGTATCCACCATGTATATATCGTGTGATGAAGTGGCTATCCACCGCCCTGTGGGCGGTACAGGGCGGTGGTTCATGTTCCTCTCCTGCATCTTCGTCCATACCGTCGATGTCTTCAGAGTCGAAATCAAGCATGTCGGTTAAGTCGTCGACAGTGGCTATTAAGTGGGTGGTGGGTGGGGAACGAATTCCTTCGTCGTCCACTTCCCACTCGAGCCAGACACAGTTCGGCCAACGGTCTCCTGACAAGGAGAGAGACCTCAATGAATCTAGCACGTCGCCCAAGGGCGAGTGCTGAAAAATATCCGTGAAGGTAAACTCCATGACCGGTTCCCAATCAGATTGGATAGGCACGGACGCAGGCGGTTTGGAGCTTGTGGCCGGGGACGAATCCAAGGGTCCGGTAACACGGGTCTCATAGGATTTGAAGGCAGTATTCGGCTCTATCGCAGCTGAGTGTGCGGCCTTCATGGCAGGGTCCATCCACCCGTCCTCGGCTGGCACGATCTGCTCCAGATTGAGGGCCGGAGTAGCCGCAGGTGCGATCTCCCAAACACCGTCCGATGGCAGAGCTAAGTCATGCTCGCCGTGACTGTGCGGCGCGCCTGACATGAGCTCGAATCCATCGAAGATCAAGTCTCCGCGGATGTCGACAGTGTAGTTCAAGCTTCCAAATCTGACCTGATGGCCAGGGGCATAGCTATCGATCTGCTCTAGATGGCCAAGCGAGTTGGCCCGCAGTATGAAGCCGCCGAATACGAAGATCTGTCCGGGTTGAAAACCTCACCCTGGATCGCATCGTTGCCGATGATCGAAGGATCCATCAAGCCTTTATCATGACGGCATAGTGGAACTCTCAATGAAAGCACCGATGTCAGTGGCAAAACTGGCGGATCTCGGGTAGGGGGTCCCGAACTGTGCGTCTAAGGCTGATGGTAACAGGAGGTGGGGGACACAATGTTTACCCGGGTTCAGGTCCTCTCAATGGAGGTAATACCCTACTTCCTGCTTGATTGATCTTGATGATATGAGTATTACAAGAGTTGATCTACCACGAGATCGTAGAGGCTAAACCCTAGAAGCTAGCCTATGATTATGATTGTTTTTGTCCCACGGACTAAACCCTCCGGTTTATATAGACACCGGAGGGGGATAGGGTTACACAGAGTCAGTTACAGAGAAGGAGATCTACATATCCGAATCGCCAAACTTTCCTTCCATGCAAAGGAGAGTCCCACCCGAACAAGGTACGAAGCCTTCAATCTTGTATCTTCATAGCCAACAGTCCAGCCAAAGTATATAGTCCGGCTGCCCGAGGACCCCCTAATCCAGGACTCCCTCACTTGTCTCCGGCATAGTCCGAGTCAGAAGAGCCAAAAAGTTTGAAAGAAGATTCTTTCGAATACCAAATGCTAAAGTTTGGTGTATGTATCTGATACGTCTCTAACGTATCTATAATTTTTGATTGCTCCATGCTATATTATCTACTGTTTTGGACTATATTGGGCTTTATTTTCCACTATTATATTATTTTTGGGACTAACCTATTAACCGGAGGCCCAGCCCAGAATTGCTGTTTTTTGCCTATTTCGGTGTTTCGAATAAACGGAATATCAAACGGAGTCCAAACGGAATAAAATCTTCGGGAACGTGATTTTCTCACCGAACGTGATCCAGGAGACTTGGACCCTGCTCCAAGGAACAAAAGAGGCGGTCACGAGGGTGGGGCCCCCCCTAGGGCGCGCCCCCTGCCTCATGGGCCCCTCGTTGCTCCTCCGGCGTACTTCTTCCTCCTATATATACACACGTACCCCCAAACGGTCAGAACAGGAGCCAATAACCTATTTCCACCACCGCAACTTTCTGTATCCATGAGATCCCATCTTGGGGCTTGTTCCGGAGCTCCGCCGGAAGAGGGCCGTCATCACGGAGGGCTTCTACATCATCATAGCCTCTCCGATGAAGTGTGAGTAGTTTACCTCAGACCTTCGGGGTCCATAGTTAGTAGCTAGATGGCTTCTTCTCTCTCTTTGAATCTCAATACAAAGTTCTCCCCCTCTCTTGTGGAGATCTATTCGATGTAATCTTCTTTTTGCGGTGTGTTTGTTGAGACCAATGAATTGTGTGTTTATGATCAAGTCTATCTATGAATAATATTTGAATCTTCTCTGAATTCTTTTATGTATGATTGGTTATCTTTGCAAGTCTCTTTGAATTATCCGTTTGGTTTGGCCAACTAGATTGGTAGTTCTTGCCATGGGAGAAGTGCTTAGCTTTGGGTTCGATCTTGCGGTGTCCTTACCCAATGACAGAAGGGGCAGCAAGGCACGTATTGTATCGTTGCCACCGGGGATAACAAGATGGGGTTTATTTCATATTGCATGAATTTATCTCTCTACATCATGTCATCTTGCTTAAAGCGTTACTCTGTTTTTAACTTAATACTCTAGATGCATGCCGGATAGCGGTCTATGAGTGGAGTAATAGTAGTAGATGCAGAATCGTTTTGATCTAGTTTTCACGGATGTGATGCCTATATACATGATCATGCCTAGATATTCTCATAACTATGCTCAATTCTGTCAATTTCTCAATAGTAATTTGTTCACCCACCGTAGAATACTTATGCTCTTGAGAGAAGCCACTAGTAAAACCTATGGCCCCCGGGTCTATTCTCATCATATCAATCTCCATTACTTTAATCTTGCTTTGCTTTTTACTTTGCTTTTACTTTTTACTTTGCATCTTTATACCAAAAATACCAAAAATATTATATCTATCCGATCTCACTCTCGTAAGTGACCGTGAAGGGCTTGACAACCCCTAATCGCGTTGGTTGCGAGTAGCTATCGCTTTGTGCAGGTACGAGGGATTTGAGCGTGGGCTCCTACTGGATTGATACCTTGGTTCTCAAAAACTGAGGGAAATACTTACGCTACTCTATTGCATCATCCCTTCCTCTTCAAGGAAAACCAACGCAAGCTCAAGACATAGCAAGAAGGATTTCTGGCGCCGTTGCCGGGGAGTCTACGCAAAAAGTCAACATACCAAGTACCCATCACAATCCCTATCTCTCGCATTACATTATTTGCCATTTGCCTCTCGTTTTCCTCTCCCCCAATTCACCCTTGCTGTTTTATTCGCCCTCTCTCTCTATCCTCCCTCTCTATTTGCCTCTTTTTTCCCGTTTGCTTTTTGTTTGCTCGTGTGTTAGTTTGCTTGTTTGTCGCGATGTCTCAAGATACTACTAAATTGTGTGACTTCACCAATACCAATAATAATGATTTCCTTAGCACTCCGATTGGTCCTCTTACTGATGCTGAATCTTGTGAAATTAATACTGCTTTGTTGAATCTTGTTATGAAAGATCAATTCGCCGGCCTTCCTAGTGAAGATGCCGCTACTCATCTGAATAGCTTCGTTGATTTATGTGATATGCAAAAGAAAAAAGATGTCAATAATGATGTCGTTAAATTGAAGCTATTTCCTTTTTCACTTAGAGATCGTGCTAAAGCTTGGTTTTCGTCTTTGCCTAAGAATAGTATTGATTCATGGAACAAGTGCAAAGATGATTTTATCTCTAAGTATTTTCCTCCCGCTAAGATCATCTATCTTAGAAACGATATTATGAACTTTAAACAACTTGATCATGAACATGTTGCACAAGCTTGGGAGAGAATGGAATTAATGATACGTAATTGCCCTACTCATGGTTTGAATTTGTGGATGATTATACAAAAATTTTATGCCGGATTGAATTTTGCTTCTAGAAATCTTTTAGATTCGGCCGCGGGAGGCACTTTTATGGAAATCACTTTAGGAGATGCTACTAAGCTCCTAGATAATATTATGGTTAATTATTCTCAATGGCATACTGAAAGATCTTCTAATAAAAAAGTGCATGCGATAGAAGAAATTAATGTGTTGAGTGGAAAGATGGATGAACCGATGAAATTATTTGCTACTAAGAGTGTTTCTTCTGATCCTAATGATATGCCTTTGTCTACTTTGATTGAGAATAACAATGAATCTATGGATGTGAATTTTGTTGGTAGGAATAATTTTGGTAACAACGCTTATAGAGGGAATTTTAATCCTAGGCCATATCCTAGTAATCCTTCTAATAATTATGGGAATTCCTACAATAACTCTTATGGAAATTATAATAAGATACCCTCTGATTTTGAATCTAATATGAAAGAATTTATTTCTTCGCAAAAGAATTTTAATGCTATGATTGAATAAAAATTGCTTAAGATTGATGATTTGGCTAGGAACGTTGATAGAATTGCTCTTGATGTTGATTCTTTGAACCTTAGATCTATTCCACCTAAGCATGATATCAATGAGTCTCTAAAAGCCATGAGAATTTCAATTGATGAGTGTAAGGAAAGAACCGCTAGGATGCGCGCTTCCAAAGATGCCTTTATTAAAGCGTGTTCTTCCAATACCTATGAAATCAAGATAAAGATCTAAAAGTTATTGATGTGTCTCCTATTAAATCTTTATTTTGCAATATGAATCTTGATGAAACTGAATATGATCTTCCTTTACCTAGAAAGCGTTCTAAAAATTCGGAGTGTTTAGATCTTTACGATGAAATTGATGAAAGTGGGATTGAAAGAAATAAAAATCTAGATGTTGCTAAACCCACTATATTGGACTTCAAGGAATTTAATTAAGAAAGTTGCTCTTTAATTGTTTGTATTTCCTTGTTGCAATCCGTGCTAAATTCTCCACATGCTTATAGTCAAAATAAAGCCTTCACCCAACATATTGTTGATGCCTTGATGCAATCTTATGAAGAAAAACTTGAGTTGAAAGTTTCTATCCCTAGAAAACTCTATGATGAGTGGGAACCAACTATTAAAATTAAAATTAAAGATCATGAGTTTTATGCTTTGTGTGATTTGGGTGCTAGTGTCTCTACTATTCCCAAGACTTTGTGTGATCTACTAGATTTCCGTAACTTTGATGATTGCTCTCTAAACTTGCATCTTGCGGATTCCACTATTACGAAACCTATGGGAAGGATTAATGATGTTCTTATTGTTGCAAATAGGAATTATGTGCCCGTAGATTTCATTGTTCTTGATATAGATTGCAATCCTTCTTGCCCTATTATTCTTGGTAGACCTTTCCTTAGAACGGTTGGTGCGATTATTGATATGAAGGAAGGGAATATTAGATTTCAATTCCCAGTAAAAAAGGTCATGGAAAACTTTCCAAGAAACAAAATAAAATTACCATATGAAACTATCATGAGAGACACTTATGGATTGCCTACCAAAGATGGCAATACCTAGATCTATCATCGCTTTTATGCCTAGCTAGGGGCGTTAAACGATAGCGCTTGTTGGGAGGCAACCCAATTTTATTTTTATTCCTTGCCTTTTGCTCCTGTTTAGTAATAAATAAATTATTTAGCCTCTGTTTTGGTTGTGTTTTTTTGTGTTTAATTAGTGTTTGTGCCAAGTAGAACCGTTGGGAAGACTTGGAGAAAGTCTTGTTGAACTTGCTGTAAAAAACAGAAACTTTAGTGCTCACGAGAACTGCTGCCATTTTTATTTTAAGAGTTCTATTTAGTTAATTCTTTTTGAATATTATTAATAGATAAATTTCTCACGTCCAGAAATTTATTTTGGAATTTTGGGGGTTCCATATCTTGCGCTAGCTACAGATTACTACAGATTGTTCTGTTTTTGACAGATTCTGTTTTTCGTGTGTTGTTTGCTTATTTTGATGAATCTATGGCTAGTAAAATATTTTATAATCCATAGAGAAGTTGGAATACAGTAGGTTTAACATGAATATAAATAAAGAATGAGTTCATTACGGTACCTTGAAGTGGTCTTTTGTTTTCTTTCGCTAACGGAGCTCACGAGTTTTCTATTTTGAGTTTTGTGTTGTGAAGTTTTCAAGTTTTGGGTGAATTCTTTTGATGGATCATGGAACAATGAGTGGCAAGAGCCTAAGCTTGGGAATGCCCATGGCACCCCCAATATAATCCAAGGACACCAAGAAGTCAAAGCTTGGGGATGCCCCGGAAGGCATCCCCTCTTTCGTCCACTTCCGTCGGTAATTTACTTGGAACTATATTTTTATTCACCAACATGATATGTGTTTTGCTTGGAGCGTCTTGTATTATTTGTGTCTTTGTGTCTTAGTATGCCACAATCATCCTTTCTGTACACAAATTTTGAGAGAGCCATACATGAATTAAAATTTGATAGAATACTCTATGTGCTTCACTTATATCTTTTGAGCTACGTAGTTTTGCTCTATGTGCTTCACTTATATCTTTTGAGCGTTATAATTTTGCTCTATGTGCTTCACTTAGATCTTTTAGAGAACAGTTGTGGATTCGTTTTAAAGAAACTATTGATCTCTCATGCTTCACTTAAATTATTTTGAGAGTCTCTTAATAGCATGGTAATTTGCTTAATAATAATATGCTTGGTATTCAAGATTTGTGAAACTTTCTTTTGAGTGTGTTGAATACTAAGAAAAGATTGAAGCATGATAATTTTTTTGAGATATGGAGGTGATAATATTAAAGTCATGCTAGTTGAGTAGTTGTGAATTTAAAGAATACTTGTGTTAAGGTTTGTGATTCCCGTAGCATGCACGTATGGTGAACCGTTATGTGATGAAGTCGGAGCATGATTTATTTATTGATTGTCTTCCTTATGAGTGGCGGTCGGGGATGAGCGATGGTCTTTTCCTACCAATCTATCCCCCTAGGAGCATGCGCGTAATACTTTGCTTTGATAACTTCTATATTTTTGCAATAAGTATATGAGTTCTTTATGACTAATGTTGAGTCCATGGATTATACGCACTCTCACCCTTCCAACTTTGCTAGACTCTCTAATACCGCGCACCTTTCGCCGGTATCATACACCTACCATATATCTTCCTCAAAACAGCCACCATACCTACCTATTATGGCATTTCCATAGCCATTCCGAGATATATAGCCATGCAACTTTCCACCATCTAGTACATCATGAGAGAAAAAGAGAGAAGGGACAATGTTACTATCCTTTTACCACACTTGTGCTTCAAAGTAGCACCATGATCATCATAGTAGAGAGTCTCTCATGTTATCACTTTCATATACTAGTGGAAAATTTTCATTATAGAACTTGGCTTGTATATTCCAATGATGGGCTTCCTCAAAAATTGCCCTAGGTCTTCATGAGCAAGCAATTTGGATGCACACCCACTTAGTTTCTTTTCGAGCTTTCATATACTTATAGCTCTAGTGCATCCGTTGCATGGAAATCCCTACTCACTCACATTGACATCTATTGATGGGCATCTCCATAGCCCGTTGATACGCCTAGTTGATGTGAGAACATCTTCTTCTTTTTGTCTTCTCCACAACCACCATTCTATTCCACCTATAGTGCTATATCCATGGCTCACGCTCATGTATTGCGTGAAGATTGAAAAAGTTTTGAAAAAGTTAGAGTATGAAACAATTGCTTGGCTTGTCATCGGGGTTGTGCATGATTTAAATACTTTGCGTGGTGAAGATGGAGCATAGCCAGACTATATGATTTTGTAGGGATAACTTTTTTTGGCCATGTTATTTTGAGAAGACATAATTGCTTTATTAGTATGCTTGAAGTATTATTATTTTTATGTCAATATAAACTTTTGTCTTGAATCTTTCTAATCTGAATATTCATACCACAATTAAGAAGATTTGCATTGAAATTATGCCAAGTAGCACTCCGCATCAAAAAATCTCTTTTTATCATTTACCTACTCGAGGACGAGCAGGAATTAAGCTTGGGGATGTCTGATACGTCTCCAACGTATCTATAATTTTTGATTGCTCCATGCTATATTATCTATTGTTTTGGACTATATTGGGCTTTATTTTCCACTTTTATATTATTTTGGGACTAACCTATTAACCGGAGGCCCAGCCCAGAATTGTTGTTTTTTTGCCTATTTTAGTGTTTCGGATAAACGGAATATCAAACGGAGTCCAAACGGAATAAAATCTTCGGGAACGTAATTTTCTCACCAAACATGATCCAGGATACTTGGACCCTACTCCATGGAACAAAAGAGGAGGTCACGAGGGTGGGGGCACCCTCCTAGGGCACGCCCCTGCCTCGTGGGCCCCTCATTGCTCCTCCGGCGTACTTCTTCCTCCTATATATACACACGTTCCCCCAAACGATCAGAACAGGAGCCAAAAACCTAATTCCACCGCTGCAACTTTCTATATCCATGAGATCCCATCTTGGGGCTTGTTCCAGAGCTCCGCCGGAAGAGGGCCGTCATCACGGAGGGATTCTACATCATCATAGCCTCTCCGCTGAAGTGTGAGTAGTTTACCTCAGACCTTCGGGTCCATAGTTAGTAGCTAGATGGCTTCTTGTCTCTCTTTGAATCTCAATACAAAGTTCTCCCCCTCTCTTGTGGAGATCTATTCGATGTAATCTTCCTTTTGCGGTGTGTTTGTTGAGACCGATGAATTGTGGGTTTATGATCAAGTCTATCTATGAATAATATTTGAATCTTCTCTGAATTCTTTTATGTATGATTGGTTATCTTCGCAAGTCTCTTCGAATTATCCGTTTGGTTTGGCCAACTAGATTGGTAGTTCTTGCCATGGGAGAAGTGCTTAGCTTTGGGTTCGATCTTGAAGTGTCCATACCTAGTGACAGAAGGGGCGGCAAGGCACGAATTGTATCGTTGCCACCGAGGATAACAAGATGGGGTTTATTTCATATTGCATGAATTTATCTCTCTACATCATGTCATCTTGCTTAAGGCATTACTCTGTTTTTAACTTAATACTCTAGATGCATGCTGGATAGCGGTCGATGAGTGGAGTAATAGTAGTAGATGCAGAATCGTTTCGATCAACTTGTCACGGACGTGATGCCTATATACATGATCATGCCTAGATATTCTCATAACTATGCTCAATTCTGTCAATTGCTCAACAGTAATTTGTTCACCCACCGTAGAATACTTATGCTCTTGAGAGAAGCCACTAGTGAAACCTATGTCCCCCGGGTCTATTCTCATCATATCAATCTCCATTACTTTAATCTTGCTTTGCTTTTTACTTTGATTTTACTTTTTACTTTTCATCTTTATACCAAAAATACCAAAAATATTATATCTATCAGATCTCACTCTCGGAAGTGACCATGAAGGGCTTGACAACCCCTAATCGTGTTGGTTGCGAGTAGCTATCGCTTTGTGCAGGTACGAGGGACTTGAGCGCGGGCTCCTACTGGATTGATACCTTGGTTCTCAAAAACTAAGGGAAATACTTACGCTACTATGCTACATCATCCCTTCCTCTTTGGGGAAAACCAACGCAAGCTCAAGACGTAGCAGTATCAAGTATCTCACAATTCTTTTTCATGGCCTTAAGATGACATCTTTTGGTGTTGCTTGATATCGTGCACACATGCACACACTTAGCATAATTTCGTGACGGGAGGCACATAGATATAGCAATGAATTAATCATGGAACAATAAACCTTTTAATAAACTGGTTTGCCATCCTTGTCAAGTCAAGATGTCTGGTGGTAGGCATGGGAGTTTTCATACCTTTGCTTTCTTTCATGTTGAACTTCTCGAATAAGTCCTTGGTATACTTTGTTTGAGAAACAAAAGTACCTTCTCTAGTTTTCTTGATTTGCAAACCAAGGAAGAATTTGAGTTGACACATTATTGACATCTCATATTTTTCTGACATCAACCTTCCAAACTTTTCACTAAAGAAAGGGTCAGTAGAACCAAATATGATATCATCAACATATATTTGGCATACATATAGTTCACCATTAAATCTCTTAGTAAACAAGGTTGAATCAATTTTACCAATCTCAAAGCCTTTTCAAGAAGAAACTTTGTCAAGCATTTGCACCAAGCTCTAGGTGCTTGTTTGAGACCATAGAGAGCTTTATGAAGTTTATAGAGATGGTTTGGTTTCTTGGGATTAACAAAGCTGGGAGGTTGTTTAACATAAACTTCCTACTCAATTTCACCATTTAAGAAAGCACTTTTAATGTCCATTTGGTAGAGGGTGATGTCATGGTGATTGGCATAAGCAAGAAAGATGCGAATGGGCTCAAGTCTAGCAACGGGGGCATAGGTCTCACCATAGTCCATACCGTCAACTTGTGTAACCTTGAGCTACAAGATGAGATTTGTTGCATATGGCTTGTCCATCTTTATCTTGCTTGCTACAAAACACACATTTGGTTCTGATGATGTTTTGCTAATCCTTGGCCTTCTCAACCAATGTCCAAACTTGATTCCCCTCGAGGTTGTGTAGTTCATCGTGCATAGCATTCACCCAATCGGGGTCTTCAAAAGTTTCTATATGGCTTTGATCAAAGGTTTACAAAGCAAGTCATATCCCATTCCTAGCTAGCCGTCGGATTCTTTATCAAACAGCTGGAGTCAAAATATGGACTGGTGAGCAAATTTAGTATAACATTACCAACTAGCCATGTCAGCACTAAGCACTTACCATATCAACAACACAATTCCAATCTGGGGCCAGAACAAATTGAACCAACCCACTAACAATCGAAACCTAGAGAGGAATTCCTCCTAAAACCATCAATAAAAAACCTAAATCTTGCACTGCCACTTCGGCCGCCACTGATCAGTGATCAAACTGCTAGTAGCATCAACCTCACCTTCTTCGCATCCCGGGGCGGGCTCTCGTCCTCGTACCCGGCCACCACCGACGCCGGCAGGTTCTGGTCGAAGTCCCTCAGCAGCGACGCCGCCTTCGCCTTGGCAGCCTCCTTGTCCTTGCCGATCCCGTCAGCCATGGTGCCACCCTCGTAGTGCAGGCGCTTGTGCCCACCCAGCGCCGGTCCCGACAGGAACGTGCGGTGGCAGAGCGTGCACTGGTGCACCTTGGCCTCCACGGGGGCGCCGCCGGACACCTCGTCGCCGCCCACCGATGCTGTTGGCGCCATGGGCCGCTTCCTGTGGCTCTTTTTGTGGCCGCCCAATGCTTGGTAGGACGCATAGATCTTGCCGCACACGGAGCACTCATACCCCTGCGCCTTGGTTGGCGTCGTTCCCACGCCCTTGACGCCTCCGACGCTCCCGTCCTCCACCTCGCCGGGCGCCAACATGAGGAGAGAGAGTGCTAGGTACTCCTCCTCGGACTCGGCGCCGTCCACAGATCTGACGCTGCCGCGACGGCGCCTGGAGCGATGCCCTGCCCAAGCCCACGAGTCCATTGGCGGCAGGGGCGGCGGCAGCACGGGCGACTTTCTGGACACGTTGTCAAGCGACATGGCTGGCGGAGATCAGCCCCGACGCAGGGTTGACCGGAGCAAAAAGGGAGGTGGACAAGTAGGAGAGTTGTGGGTGTTGGGCTGCGCGAGCGATTGAGATGGAGGTGTGATTTGGGTTTGCCATATATAGTGGCGCTGGGGAAGTGAGGGTAGTGCGGATTGCGGGGTGTGGCACTGTGCTCTCCTCTGGTGGTTACACGATGGCAGGGAAGCGGGTCGGGGCGCACGTATGCGACCAAGAGGCCGTGTGTGCGCGCTTGTGTCTCACTTGGTGATCAAGTCATCATCATGTCGATGGATGATCTGACGGTCGGGGTGTCATTGGGTTCTGTGTTGGTGTGATCTAGGGCCTTCATGAGGGATATGGGGTGTGTTTGTTACGGCAGATAAGTCTTCGTCAACGTACTTGTTCTTCGTGTGAAACATACGTACACCCCTCCAAAAATGCCAAAAAAGATATCTTGCATTTTTTGTCTAATACTATGTGTATTATAATAGTAGAATGACAAATTGGCATTTTTTATGATTATACTTGGCATTTTTGTTGCGAGTGAGAAGGTTGGCATCCTCTGTGGTCAGGATCTACGTCCTCCACTGTTGCTTTCGGGGTGATATGCATGCATTGATGGAGGAAAAATCTAAATCTTTGCATTTGAGATTATATATTCATGTACGCCTTCATCTTTCCATTTAATTCGGGATATGGTAGCCGTCAGCCGACTGAAGCTTAAAAAGTTGCGCTTCCTTAACCATTAGATTTTACTCAAGTCACAATCACAAGACAACCGGTTAAAACCCCGCATGCAATATGTGTTATATGTTTTCTACATTTTTGCATTTTCCTTCACATTTTTGTGAAAAAATTGTGAGGAGAACGTCAGAATATTTTCAACACTAGCACACAACAATAAAATGTAGGCATGAATGCAACAAATTTCCATTCATTGTAGCATGTATGTTTTCAAATGGATCGGCAAAGCATGAAAGATAAGTTAGGGCAGATATGTGTTCGTTAACATACTTAGGTCTTTGTGTGACACGTATGTGGTGCTTTCTGGGAATATATGCGTGCATTGGTGGTGGACGAATTTAAATGTTTACCAGATTAAAAAGATTTATGGACGCCTCATCTTGCCATTTTGTGAGGAACTAATAAATGCGCACATGCAATGCACATTAATATTTAGGCAATATATTAATTGCACGCGGATATTTGGTATGTTATTATTTGTGTTTTAATTCTGTGATTCGTGCAATATTTTGTATGATATTAATTGCACGTTGAATGCTCGCCATTGGAGCAGTCTAGGTCATTGGATTGACTTAGTTTGATGGCCGAGATCAATTGGATCTGCCCCTTTGGGTCTTTTTATATTGGTATAGATAGATATAGATACATGACATGAACAAAATATATGCATGCATGCAACACATTTCCATTTACTGCACGACATGCTTACATAACCTATTGCAACAAATGATCATGCAGAAACAATGTTTATATTTTAAAATGGATCATAACTATCACGGCATGAAAGACCATGCAGAAACAATAATGAATAAGTGCTTCAGACCTTCCCAACATGCGTTCATAACCTATTGCAACAAATCGGTCATTTGTGCACAACAAACACCATAAACATTTAAAGTGTGTTTGAAAGCGCAACTATCCCTGGGTGGTTTTGGTAATTCCTAACAACATATAGCTCATTGAGCTAATACTATTTCAAGATAAATATTTCAGGAAAGCTCAATGATTGGCATGGCATGGATTAGAAATGTGGACCCCTCAAAATGCTAAGGACAAAAGATTGGCTCAAGACTCTACATTTTACCTTTTAGTGATCCAAGATCACACTGAGTCCATAGGAAAAGCCAATACTATTAAAATGGGATGAGGTGTTGCTTAATGGGTTACTTGCTCAAAATGCTTAGTGATATGCTCCAAAAACTCTCAACCACTTTCTCATATCCACATATGTACCAAACCAAAAGTCAAACTCGGCCCCACCGAAACTTTCTATCCGGCGCCACTGAGTTCAGTTGACATAGCCACTGCCACAAAACCCTAGTCTTTTCGGTCTCACCGAGATGGGATTGTAAACTCTTTGTTTCCCTTCATAACATTTCAGTCCAAACGAAATGAGCGATCGGCCCCACCGAGTTCGCAATGCAAACTCTCCCCTGCGTAACGTTTCAGTCTCACCGAGTTGAGCGAATCGGTCCCACCGAGTTTGCCTGACCAACTCTCTGGTTAGCTTATTACCAAAGTCGGTCTCACCGAGTTTGTGTAATCGGTCTCACCGAGATTACGTTATGCCCTAACCCTAATGAAATCAGTCTCACTGAGTTGACATGTAGGTCCCACCGAAAATCCTAACGTTCATATTTTGAACTAAATCGGCCCAACCGAGTTTCATTATTTGGTCCCACCGAGTTTGGTGATTTGTGTGTAACGGTTAGATTTTGTGTGGAGACTATAAATACCCCTCCACCCACTCTTCATTCGTGAGGAGAGCCATCAGAACATGCCTACACTTCCATCATACATTTTTTGAGAGAGAACCACCTACTCATGTGTTGAGGTCAAGATATTCCATTCCAACCATATGAATCTTGATCTCTAGCCTTCTCCAAGTTGCTTTCCACTCAAATCATCTTTCCAGCAAATCCAAATCTGTGAGAGAGAGTTGAGTGTTGGAGAGACAATCATTTGAAGCACAATAGCAAGGAGTTCATCATCAACACACCATCTATTATCTTTTGGAGAGTGGTGTCTCCTAGATTGGTTAGGTGTCACTTGGGAGCCTCCGTCAAGATTGTGGAGTTGAACCAAGAAGTTTGTACGGGCAAGGAGATCACCTACTTCGTGAAGATCTACCCTAGTGAGGAAAGTCCTTCGTGGGCGATGGCCATGGTGGGATAGACAAGGTTGCTTCTTCATGGACCCTTCGTGGGTGGAGCCCTCCATGGACTCGTGCAACCGTTACCATTCATGGGTTGAAGTCTCCATCAATGAGGATGTACGATAGCACCACCTATTGGAACCACGCCAAAACTCTTCGTGTCTACATTGTGTTTGCTCCCTCCAAACTCCTCCCTTTACCTTCATGTGCAATGTTTTACATTCTGCTGCTACACTCTTAGACTTGCATGTGTAGGTTGTTTACTTGACTTGTGCTAAGATGCTCTGCCAAGACTTAAAATTGGGAAAATGCTAGATTTTTATTTGGTCAAGTAGTCTAATCACCCCCCTCTAGACATACTTTCTATCCTACAAGTGGTATCAGAGCTTTGGTCTCCATTTGCCTTGATTTACATAGCTTTTGGTGATCATAGCCTTGGTTTCACAACCTAGGAGAGTATGGCGTCTAGCGAGGGAAATTACCACCGTAGAGGTCCTTACTTTGATGGTACTAATTTTGCTAGTTGGAAGAATAAGATGAAAATGCATATTCTTGGACATAACCCCGCCGTTTGGGCTATTGTGTGTATTGGCTTGCAAGGTGAATTCTTTGATGGGAGAGAACCGAACCGTGAAGCTAGTGCAGAAGAGTTGAAGATGCTTCAATACAATGCTCAAGCTTGTAATATTCAGCCGTCTTGAGAATGCAAAGGAAATTTGGGACACTTTGATTGATATGCACGAAGGTACCGACTCCGTCAAGGAATCCAAATTGGATGTGCTTCAAAGTCAACTTGACAAGTTCAAAATGAAGGATGGTGAAGGTGTCACTAAAATGTACTCTAGGCTCGCTCTCATCACAAATGAGATTGCCGGCTTAGGAAGTGAAGAGATGACCAATAGATTCATCATCAAGAAGATCCTAAGAGCCTTGGATGGAAAATATGATACCGTGTGCACATTGATCCTAATGATGCCCAATTACAAAGATCTCAAGCCAATGGAAGTCATTGGAAGAATTGTTGCTCATGAGATGTCACTTAAGGATAAAGAAGAGCTTCACAACAAGTCAAGTGGTGCTTACAAAGCCTCATGTGATGCTCCCACATCATCAAGTGAGAAACAAGCCTTCAATGAAGAATTGAGCCTGATGGGGAAGAACTTCAACAAGTTCTACAAGAGTAGAAGCAAGGAAAGAAGTTCCAAGTCAAGGTCCTACAATGACAAAAGATCTTCAAGTCATGAACGTAATAGCTACAATTGTGGAAGACCCGGACACTACTCCAATGAGTGTACGGCTCCCTACAAAAGAAGAGAAGATTCTCCCAAAATAAGAAGTAGAAGAGAAGAATCACCACCAAGAGAGAGAAGGAGTAGAGATGACCGTTATGAATGAAGAACATCACGGAGAAGCAAGGATTCGGAAAGGAAGGACAAATCATCAAGGAGCTACACAAAAATAAGACATCAAGCTCATGTTGGTGAATGGGTATCTGGCTCCGACTCCGACAATCACTCCGAGAGAAGTTATCACTCCGACTCCGAATATACTCAAGATGAAGGTGTTGCCGGTCTAGCACTTGTGTCAACCAACTCCTACGACATATTTGAGTCACCAAATGAAGGAATTGGAAGATGCTTCATGGATAAAGGCCCAAAGGTATCACACCCCGAGTATGTTGATTTCAATAGTGATGAAGATGATTTGCTAGGTGTTGATGATTCACTTGTTGACAATTCTAGTGATGAAAACTATGATGAACTTGCTATTAATCATGCTAATCAAGATAAAACGAATGACGATGATAAGAAGGAGATTGAGCGTCTGACTAAAGAACTAAACACTCTGAAGTTAGCTCATGAAACTACCATGGAAAATCATCGAGAGCTTTTAAAGACTCATGAAAAGTTATGCTTTGAAAAGCTCAACCTTGAGCAAGAGCATGGGTTCTTAAAAGCGATCAATGATGATCTTCGCAAGAAAAGTTCTTCTTACATTGCCAAGCGTTTACTCTTGTCTACTTACATGCCACAAGTTAAATCTAGCAACAAGAGTAAGAAAGATTCGTCTTCTAGTAGTAACAATAATCATGCTAAATCCAATGTTGTTGCTTCTAGTAGTTCTCTTGATTCCACTAATGATTCTCTTAGACAAGTTACACTTGAGCAAGAAAATAGCTTATTGAAGGGAATTATAGAGAAAGGTGTTTACAAGAGCCTTGCCGGAAGTAAGCAATTTGAGGAAATTGTACGCAAGGAAGGAAGGCACCGGAAGAATCAAGGAATTGGTTTTGAACGAAGGTTCAATGCCAATGGAGTCGAGTGGGAAGAAGATCAATACCCCAAGACGAAGTTTGTTCCTCAATAAGAGAAGTATGATCCTACTTCTTTCCAAGGAACACAAGCTCAAGATGATCTTACACCACAAGACCAGAAGCAAAAAGGCAAGGACAAGCTTCAAGAGGAGATTGATGCATTTGAAGAAGCTCCCAAGGCCTTCGTAAAGTGGGTTCCCAAGACTACATCAAGTTCCACTTCATCAAGTATGACCACAACTCCAAGGATTCCCATCAAGATGGTGTGGATCCCGAAGAAAAAGAACTAGAGAGTTCTTGAGGGTGACTCCGTGCTACCTCTTGAGCACTGCATTGGTTTTCCCTTGAAGAGGAAAGGGTGGTGCAGTAAGGAAGCGTAAGTATTTCCCTCAGTTTTTGAGAACCAAGGTATCAATCCACTACGAGACCACGCGCAGTCACCTCGTACCTACACAAACAAATAAGAACCTCCCAACCAACGCGATAAAGGGGTTGTCAATCCTTTCATAGCCACTTGCAAGAGTGAGATCTGATAGAGATGATAATAATAAGATAAATATTTTTGGTATTTTTATGATATAGATAGATTAAAGTAAAAGATAGCAAAATAAAGTAGATTGGAAACTTGTATGATGGAAAATAGACCCGGGGGCCATAGGTTTCACAAGTGGCTTCTCTCAAGATAGCATAAGTATTACTGTGGGTGAACAAATTATTGTCAAGCAATTGATAGAAAAGCAAATAATTATGAGAATATCTAAGCATGATCATGTATATAGGCATCACGTCCGAGACAAGTAGACCGAATCCTGCCTGCATCTACTACTATTACTCCACACATCAACCGCTATCCATCATGCATCTAGAGTATTAAGTTCATAAGAACAGAATAACGCCTTAAGCAAGATGACATGATGTAGAGGGATAAACTCATGCAATATGATGTAAACCCCATCTTTTTATCCTCGATGGCAACAATACAATACGTGTCGGTTCCATTTCTGTCACTGGGATCGAGCACCACAAGATTGAACCCAAAGCTAAGCACTTCTCCCATTGCAAGAAAGATCAATCTAGTAGGCCAAACCAAACCGATATTTCGAAGTGACTTGCAACGATAAACCAATCATACATAAAAGAATTTAGAGAAGATTCAAATATTGTTCATAGATAAACTTGATCATAAACCCACAATTCATCAGATCTTGACAAACACACCGCAAAAGAAGATTACATCGAATAGATCTCCAAGAGAATCAAGGAGAACTTTGTATTGAGATCCAAAGAGAGTGAAGAAGCCATCTAGCTACTAGCTATGGACCCGAAGGTCTGAAGTAAACTACTCACACATCACCGGAGAGTCCATGGAGTTGATGTAGAGGCCCTCCGTGATCAATGCCCCCTCCGGCGGAGCTCCGGAAAAGGCCCCAAGAAGGGATCTCTTGGGTACAGAAGGTTGCGATGGTGGAATTAGGTTTTCGTGGTGCTCCTGGATGTTTGCGGGGTATATGGATATATATATATATATTGGAGGAAGAAGTAGGTCGCTGGAGCAACGACGGGCCCACGAGGGTGGAGGACGCGCCCAGGGGGGTGGGCGCGCCCCCTGCCTCGTGGCCTCCTCGATTGATTCTTGACGTCCACTCCAAGTCTCCTGGATCATGTCTGTTCCAAAAATAACGCTCCCGAAGGTTTCATTCCGTTTGGACTCCGTTTGATATTCCTTTTCGGCAACACTCTAAAATAGGCAAAAAAATAGCAATTTGGGTCGAGCCTCCGGTTAAAAGGTTAGTCCCAAAAATAATATAAAAGTGTAAAAATAAGCCCATTAACATCCAAAATAGATAATGTAATATCATGGAGCAATCAAAAATTATAGATACGTTGGAGACATATCAAGCATGCCCAAGCTTAATTCCTGCTCGTCCTCGAGTAGGTAAATGATAAAAACAGAATTTTTGATGTGGAATGCTTCCTAACATATTTATCAATGTATTTTTTTCTTTAATGTGGCATGAATGTTCAGATCCGAATGGTTCAAGATAAAAGTTTAATATTGACATAGAAATAATAATACTTCAAGTATACTAACTAAGCAATCAGGTCTTCTCAAAATAACATGGCCAATGAAAGTTATCCCTACAAAATCATATAGTCTGGCTATGCTCTATCTTCATCACACAAAGTATTAAATCATGCACAACCCCGATGACAAGCCAAGCAATTGTTTCATACTTTTGATGTTCTCAAACTTTTTCAATCTTCACGCAACATATGAGCGTGAGCCATGGATATAGCACTATGGTGGAATAGAATGGTGGTTGTGGAGAAGACAAAAAACGAGAAGATAGTCTCACATCAACTAGGCGTATCAACGGGCTATGGAGATGCCCATTAATAAATATCAATGTGAGTGAGTAGGGATTACCATGCAACGGATGCACTAGAGCTATAAGTGTATGAAAGCTCAACAAAAGAAACTAAGTGGGTGTGCATCCAACTTGCTTGCTCACGAAGACCTAGGGCAATTTGAGGAAGCCCATCATTGGAATATACAAGCCAAGTTCTATAATGTAAAATTCCCACTAGTTTATGAAAGTGACAACATAGGAGACTCTCTATCATGAAGATCATGGTGCTACTTTGAAGCACAAGTGTGGAAAAAGGATAGTAACATTGTCCCTTCACTCTTTTTCTCTCTTTTCATTTTTTTATTTGGGCCTTCTTTTTTTTGGCCTCTTTTCTTTCTTTTTTTTCGTCCGGAGTCTCATCCCGACTTATGGGGGAATCATAGTCTCCATCATCCTTTCCTCACTGGTACAATGCTCTAATAATGATGATCATCACACTTCTTTTTTCTTACAACTCAATACTTAGAACAAAATATGACTCTATGTGAATGCCTCCGGCGGTGTACCGGGATATGCAATGAATCAAGAGTGACATGTATGAAAAAATTATGAACGATGGCTTTGCCACAAATACGATGTCAACTACATGATCATGCAAAGCAATATGACAATGATAAAGCGCGTCATAGCAAATGGAACGGTGGAAAGTTGCATGGCAATATATCTCGGAATGGCTATGGAAATGCCATCATAGGTAGGTATGGTGGCTGTTTTGAGGAAGGTATATGGTGCGTTTATGGTACCGGCGGAAGTTGCGCGGTACTAGAGAGGCTAGCAATTGTGGAAGGGTGAGGGTGCGTATAATCCATGGACTCAACATTAGTCATAAAGAACTCACATACTTATTGCAAAAATCTATTAGTTATCGAAACAAAGTACTGTGCGCATGCTCCTAGGGGGATAGATTGGTAGGAAAAGACCATCGCTCGTCCCCGACCGCCACTCATAAGGAAGGCAATCAATAAATAAATCATGCTCCGACTTCATCACATAACGGTTCACCATACGTGCATGCTACAAGAATCACAAACTTCAAGACAAGTATTTTTCTCAAATTCACAACTACTCAACTAGCATGACTCTAATATCACCATCTCCATATCTCAAAACAATCATCAAGTATCAAACTTCTCTTAGTATTCAATGCACTTATATGAAAGTTTTTATTATGCCTAAAATCAAATTGCCATGTTGTTCTAAAGGACTCTCAAAATAATATAAGTGAAGCATGAGAGATCAATTGTTTCTATAAAATAGAACCATCGCCGTGCTCTAAAAGATATAAGTGAAGCACTAGAGCAAAAACTATATAGCTCAAAAGATATAAGTGAAGCACATAGAGTATTCTAATAAATTCTAATTCATGTGTGTCTATCTAAAAAGGTGTGTACAGCACATATTATTGTGGTAAACTAAAAATCAAAGACTCAAATCATACAAGATGCTCCAAGAAAAACACATATCATGTGGCGAATAAAAATATAGCTCCAAGTAAAGTTACCGATGAACGAAGACAAAAGAGGGGATGCCTTCCGGGGCATCCCCAAGCTTAGGCTTTTTGGTGTCCTTGTATTTTACCTTGGGGTGCCATGGGAATCCCCAAGCTTAGGTTCTTGCCACCCCTTGTTCCATAATCCATCAAATTTTACCCAAAACTTGAAAACTTCACAACACAAAACTTAACAAGAGAATCTCGTGAGCTCCGTTAGCGAAAGAAAACAAAACACCACTTCAAGGTACTGTAATGAACTCATTATTTATTTATATTGGTGTTAAACCTACTGTATTCCAACTTCTCTATGGTTTATAAACTCTTTTATTAGCCATAGATTCATAAAAATAAGCAAACAACACACGGAAAACAGAATATGTCAAAAACAGAACAGTCTGTAGTAATCTGTAACTAACGCAAACTTCTGGAACCCCAAAAATTATAAAATAAATTTCTGGATGTGAGGAATTTATCTATTAATCATCTTAAAATATAATTAACTAAATAGAACTCTCCAATAAAAAATGGCAGCAATTCTCGTGAGCGCTAAAGTTTCTGTTTTTTACAGCAAGATCAAAAAGACTTTCCCCAAGTCTTCCCATCGGTTCTACTTGGCACAAACACTAACTAAACACAAAAGACACAACCAAAACAGATGCTATATAAATTTTTCATTACTAAACAGTAGAAAAAGTCAAGGAATAAAAATAAAATGGGTTGCCTCCCAACAAGCGCTATCGTTTAACGCCCTTAGCTAGGCATAAAAGCGAAGATAGATCTAGGTATTGCCATCTTTGGTAGGCAATCCATAAGTGGCTCTCATAATAGAATCATATGGTAATTTAACTTTATTTATAGGGAAGTGTTCCATGCCTTTCCTTAATGGAAATTGGAATTTCATATTCCGTTCCTTCATATCAATAATTGCACCAATCGTTCTAAGGAAAGGTCTACCAAGAACAATTGGACACGAAGGATTGCAATCTATATCAAGAACAATGAAATCTATAGGCGCATAATTCCTATTTGCAACAATAAGAACATCATTAATCTTTCCCATAGGTTTCTTAATAGTGGAATCCGCAAGGTGCAAGTTTAGAGAACAATCATCAAATTCACGGAAACCTAGCAAATCACACAAAGTTTTTGGAATCGTGGAAACACTAGCACCAAAATCACACAAAGCATATCATTCATGATATTTAATTTTAATTTTAATTGTAGGTTCCCATTCATCATAAAGTTTTCTAGGGATAGGAACTTCGAACTCAAGCTTTTCTTCATAAGATTGCATCAAAGCATTAACGATATGTTTAGTAAAAGCTTTATTTTGACTATAAGCATGGGGAGAATTTAGCACGGATTGCAACAAGGAAATACAATCTATCAAAGATAAATTATCATAATTAAATTTCTTGAAATCCAAGATAGTGGGTTCGTTGCTATTTAAAGTTTTGACCTCCTCAATCCCACTTTTAACAATTTTTGCATCAAGATCTAAAAACTCTGAATTTTTGGGACGCCTCCTAACTAAAGTTGACTCATCTCCAGTCCCATAATTATCAAGATTCATATTGAAAAACAAAGATTTAATAGGGGGCACATCAATAACTTTTAGATCTTAATCCTTATTATCATGAAAACTAGAAGAACACGCTTTTACAAAGCAATCTTTCTTAGCACGCATCCTAGCGGTTATTTCTTTGCACTCATCAATGGAAATTCTAATAGCCTTGAGAGACTCATTGATATCATGCTTAGGTGAAATAGATCTAAGTTTCAAAGAATCAACATCAATAGAAATTATATCCACGTTCCTAGCCAACTCATCAATCTTAAGCAATTTTTCTTTAATCAAAGCATTGAAATTCTTTTGCAAAGTAATAAATTCTTTAATACTAGATTCAAAATCATAGGGCATCTTATTATAATTTCCATCAGAATTGTTGTAGGAATTAACATAGTTATTAGAGGAATTACTAGGAAACGGCCTAGAATTAAAATTACCTCTATACGCGTTGTTACCAAAAGTGTTCCTTCCAACAAAATTCACATCCATAGATTCATTATTATTCTCAATCAAAGTAGACAAAGGCATATCATTAGGATCGGTAGGATCACTCTTATTAGCAAACAATTTCATAAGTTCATCCATCTTTCCACTCAAAACATTAATCTCTTCAATTGCATGCACCTTTTTACTAGTGGATCTTTCACTGTGCCATTGAGAATAATTAACCATAATATTATCTAGGAGTTTGGTAGCTTCTCCTAAAGTGATTTCCATAAAAGTGCCTCCCGCGGCCGGATCTAAAAGATTTCTAGAAGCAAAATTCAATCCGGCATAAAAAAATTGTATAATCATCCATAAATTCAATCCATGTGTAGGACAATTACGTATCATTAATTTCATCCTCTCCAAGCTTGTGCAACATGTTCATGATCAAGTTTCTTAAAATTCATAATATTGTTTTTAAGAGAGATGATCTTAGCGGGAGGAAAATACTTAGAGATAAAACCATCTTTGCACTTATTCCATGAATCAATACTATTTTTAGGCAAAGACGAAAACCAAGCTTTAGCACGATCTCTAAGAGAAAACGGAAATAGCTTAAGTTTAACAATATCATTATCCACATCTTTTTCTTTTGCATATCACACAAATCAACAAAGTTGTTTAGATGGGAAGCGGCATCTTCACTAGGAAGGCCAGAAAACGGATCTTTCATGACAAGATTCAGCAAAGCAGTATTGATTTCACAAGATTCAGCATCGGTAAGAGGAGAAATTGGAGTGCTAATAAAATCATTATTGTTGGTATTGGTATAGTCACACAATTTAGTATTATCTTGAGCCATCATGACAAGCAAGCAATCCAACACACAAGCAAACAAGAAACGGGCAAAAGAGGCAAATTGAAAAGGAGAAGGGGAACGGAAAAAGAGAGGGTGAAAGAAAAAGAGGGCGAATAAAACGGAAAGGGTGAAGTGGGGGGAGGAAAACGAGAGGCAAATGGCAAATAATGTAATGCGAAGGATAAGAGTTGTGATGGGTACTTGGTATGTCTTAACTTGGCGTAGATATCCCCGTAAACGGCACTAGAAATCGCACGTTGTCGGGAGATCAAATCTTGACTTGACTTTGCGTAAGCCTCCCCGGCAATGGCGCCAAAAATCCTTCTTGCTACCTCTTGAGCATTGTGTTGGTTTTCCCTTGAAGAGGAAAGGGTGGTGCAGTAAAGCAGCGTAAGTATTTCCCTCAGTTTTTGAGAACCAAGGTATCAATTCAGTAGGAGACCACGCGTGAGTCACCTCGTACCTACACAAACAAATAAGAACCTCGCAACCAACGCGATAAAGGGGTTGTCAATCCCTTCACAGCCACTTGCAAGAGTGAGATCTGATAGAGATGATAATAATAAGATAAATATTTTTGGTATTTTTATGATATAGATTGAAAGTAAAATATAGCAAAATAAAGTAGATTGGAAACTTGTATGATGGAAAATAGACCCGGGGGCCATAGGTTTCACTAGTGGCTTCTCTCAAGATAGCATAACTATTACGGCGGGTGAACAAATTACTGTCGAGCAATTGATAGAAAAGCGAATAATTATGAGAATATCTAGGCATGATCGTGTATATAGGCATCACGTCCGAGACAAGTAGACCGACTCCTGCCTGCATCTACTAGTATTACTCCACACATCGACCGCTATCCAGCATGCATCTAGAGTATTAAGTTCATAAGAACAGAGTAATGCCTTAAGCAAGATGACATGATGTAGAGGGATAAACTCATGCAATATGATGTAAACCCCATCTTTTTATCCTCGATGGCAGCAATACAATACGTGTCGGTCCCCTTTCTGTCACTGGGATCGAGCACCGCAAGATTGAACCCAAAGCTAAGCACTTCTTCCATTGCAAGAAAGATCAATCTGGTAGGCCAAACCAAACTGATAATTCGAAGAGACTTGCAAAGATAAACCAATCATACATAAAAGAATTCAGAGAACATTCAAATATCATTCAGAGATAAACTTGATCATAAACCCACAATTCATCGGATCTCAACAAACACACCGCAAAAGAAGATTACATCGAATAGATCTCCAAGAGAATCGAGGAGAACTTTGTATTGAGATCCAAAGAGAGAGAAGAAGCCATCTAGCTACTAGCTATGGACCCGAAGGTCTGAAGTAAACTACTCACACATCATCGGAGAGGCCATGGAGTTGATGTAGAGGCCCTCCGTGATCAATGCCCCCTCCGACGGAGCTCCGAAAAAGGCCCCAAGATGGGATCTCTTGGGTACAAAAGGTTGCGGCGGTGGAATTAGGTTTTAGTGGTACTCCTGGTTGTTTGTGGGGTATATGGATATATATAGGAGGAAGAGGTAGGTTGGTGGAGCAACGAGGGGCCCACGAGGGTGGAGGGCACGCCCAGGGGGGTGGGCGCGCCCCCTGCCTCGTGGCCTCCTCGATTGATTCTTGACGTCCACTCCAAGTCTCCTGGATCACGTTTGTTCCAAAAATAACGCTCCCGAAGGTTTCATTCCATTTGGACTCCGTTTGATATTCCTTTTCGGCGAAACTCTATAATAGGCAAAAAAAACAGCAATTTGGGTTGGGCCTCCGGTTAATAGGTTAGTCCCAAAAATAATATAAAAGTGTAAAAATAATCCCATTAACATCCAAAATAGATAATATAATAGCACGGAGGAATCAAAAATTATAGATACGTTGGAGACATATCACTCCGCCAACAAACTTCACTCATATCTTTTGGCAAGGACATGTGAAAATAACTTCCATATCTTGCACTAGTTCAAGGAGTCACAAACCCTCTTGTTGGTAAGACAAGGGACAAGGTAACCTAATGCTTTCATGGACATCATCTTATGTGAACATCACTCTATGTCTATGGACATCCTTGTTTGTTCCTTGTGGGACTAACCCGTGTAGGTATTGAAAGTGCAACTCACTCCAATGGATTGCTCCAAATGATCTACATCAACATTGAGAATCTACATCTTCAACACCTACATGAAGTCATCATCGAAAAAACCCAAGGTTAGTTCATCCCTCTTAGGGAGGATATCACATCTAGGGGAGCTTTACTCTAATCAATTTTGCTTAAGCAACTCTAATGGTGTGAACACAACAATGCTTTATGTAAAAGTGGCAACCCCACTTGTGCTTAAACGATGAGTATGACCTACGATCAAATGTTCTCATTTGACTGGGACCTAGTCATCGCCAATTGCTTGATAGATGCTAGAGTGTTTGTGCATGCTTTGCCACATATTTCATTTGCCATTTTATTGTGTGAGCATGTTGGTTGCATATTTAACTCATTCGAGGACATCCACTTGTTGTTTTGATTGTTTGGCGTTTTTCTCTTTTGCCAAGTGGATGGACAAGAATGCCTAAGAAGCCCCTCTGGCTATCTATGCTTTTCTCGTCTCAAACTCTATTCATGCTACATCACAAAGTTTGATCAAGTCAGATTCGAAACACTCTGTGTGAGGAGCACTAGGAGTCCCCGATTCGTCATAGACTTAAACTTCCAAAGCCTCTTTGTGCATTTCGGTATGACCGAGTCATCCACTTCGGTCACACCGAGTTCACTATGTTGATCTAGGTTTTCCAGCTCGGTGCAACCGATATGAAATTTTCGGTCACACTGAGTTGCAGTAACCGCTTGTGATTCTGCATCTCGGTGCCACCGAGTTATTCCACTCGGTCACGCCGATAGGGTCGGGATATATATACCCACGGGTGAGATTTTGGAAATTTCTTCAAACTCCTCAGCCTGCGTGTGTGCCCTGCTCTGCCTCCTCAGGTCTCCAGATCGTCTCCTCGCCGCCAGCGACCTCTCGCCACTGGTTTCCGTTGCCATCAACGGATTTCAGCTCCACCATTGCCGCCGTAGCGAACCTCCGTCGAACTAGGGTATGGGTTCGACTCTATGTGCTAATTCCTTAACTCTGATTCATAGCACATTTCTTTGCCATGATCATGACCACATATGCAAACAATCCATCCACTGAAAACTTCTTTTAGGTTAGATTGGATTTGAAAATTTAGGGTTAGCTCTCCGCTGAACTCATCTCGGACTGACCGAATTGTAGAAATCGGTCTCCCTGATTTGGCTTAGGCCATAGCACATGCATTTTCGGTCTGACCGAAAATTGCAAATTGGTGTGACCGAGTTCGATTCTCTGTGAAACCCTAGCAGTCTCGGTGCCACCGAACTATGACTCAGTCTGACCGAGTGCACTAGTTCAGGTTCCAAAAGCTGCTTTGGTATCATCGAGTTTATCAAATCGGTAGCTCCGAAATGCTTTCTGTGGAGAACTAAAACTAAGTTTTTAACTCATCAGTTTTACAAAAACTCTGCACTTTGTGATGCACATCCACTCTACCTCATCTACATCTATTCACAGGGTTTGTTGTCAGTGATTGCCAAGATGTCTGACCAGAGTGACAATCAGAACAGGTCTGAAGAACATGTGCAATTGAGTGAGGGTTCAGATCCCTCAAGCAGCTATGATGAGGGTAGTAGAAGCACACCCAGTAACTTGCCCAAGGCAGCCACTAGAGCAAGGAAGAAGAAAACCTCAGACTCTGAGGATGAAGATTATGTGGCTGTTGAGGATGAGGCTACCTCAAAGAAGAAAGTATTAAAGAAGGAGTATGGGTCAGCTGCTACAACAAAGCCAGGGATGCACAAGAAGGCACCTGCCAAGAGAGTGCCAACATCCAAGCCTAGGAAAGCAGCCTTGGAAGAAACTATGGAGTTCACTCTTGAACCCAAAGAGGCTGGAGAAGGCAAGAAGAGAAAAGAGAGGGTCAAAAATACCACTGCCAGAGTCCTAGGGAGATCATCCATGTTTAAGGATTCAACAGAAGAAGAAGATGCTCCAGCACCCAAAGCTCATAAGCTTATGGGAGATGCTATCAAGTCAGGGGCTGCAACATCAAAGCCCAAGTCTGCTCCCAAAGCTCAAGCTCAGAAGTCAAAGCCCAAGAGAAACACTACAAGTATTCCTGCAAAAGAGAAGAACAAGTCCCCAGTGCCTCAAGCTAAAGAAGAGGATGATGAGTCTCTTGTTTTAAGGAAATTGAAACCCAAGATCCCAGACCACAATGATGCTCATCCAGTGGCTGAAGACATGCACATCAGAAAATATGCTGGACTGAGATTGTGGAGATAGTCTGATCCCTATTCTGTGAGGAGAAGGACTGCAGTTGATTACAGATTTCATACCAAAGAACAGTAAGACTTCTATGAGACAATTTTGCTTGACAAGAAGCCCATTGTTTGTGACATGAGATGGGTTGACTGGGAATACATCAAGGAGAATGAAGATCACTTCCTAGGAGTATATGACAGCTTCAAAGCATGTGGAGTAGATGAGTTTGTTGTACAGAAGCTCACAAAATGGAATGATGAGCTGATCATGCAGTTTTACTCCACTGCTCACGTTTACCCAGATGGGAAGATCATATGGATGTCTGAAGGTACTAGGTATTGATCCACTGTTGAAGAATGGGCCAAGCTGATCAATGCCCCAGAGGAACATGAGGATGAGTTGGATGTGTATGCCAAGAAGAAGAAAGACCACAAATCCATGGCAAACATGTACAAAGAGATCCCTGATAAAGCTTTGGAGACTCACAAGCTTGGATCTGTACATTACTTGTTGTCTGGTCTGCCTACCATCAACACCATCTTAAGGCACACATTGCTACCCAAGTCTGGAGATCACAAGATGATTAGAGGACATTCCATCAACTTGCTGCAAATCTTTGATGTCCCTCAAAAGTTCAAAGTCATGAGTCTGATTGTAGAGACAATCAAGAGGACAGCTGCTGATCAAAAGAGAAGCTGTGGGTATGCTCCATATATTCAGGAGCTCATCAACTCCAAGATGGGCACAGGAACATACTTGTTGGATAAAGAGCACTTACCCTTGCTTCTAGAATTTGAAGATAATGAAGTTGTCATGAATGAGAATGAATCATCATCGGCTCAAGCACAAGAGAAGAGAGCTAAAGCTCGGCTGAGAAAGCTGCCAAGATGCCTAGTTTAGAGGAAGCATCTCAAGTTTTCCTGAAGAGCAAGCAAGATCAGCTTGCATATCTGATCCAATCTACTTTGAGGATTGAGAAGGGCTTGGCCACCCTGACTCAGAATCAGGAGAGCTTGGAGAGGATTGTTGAGACAAAATTTTATGATCTTGACCTCAAGGTAACTGAGATTTAGACTGTAGTTGAGCAGCTCCAGGAGGAAGCAGAAGAGAGGAGAGGAAAGGCAACTACTGATGCTTTTCAGCGAGTACCAAGGAGCCAGAGGTCTGTTGCAGTGTCTGTACCTGATTCTAGAGCTAAAACATCTGCATCAGCAGCTATAGCTTCAGTGCCACCTCCAGCAGCCCCTCCACCAGCTCCAACTACATCAACAGATGCCTTCGTCCTTGGAGTTCTCTCTACACCACCTCCCGAAGACCGAGCCTAAGAGATGCATAGCACTATGAATTTTCGAACTTTTTGGTAACTTGTTGCCAAAGGGGGAGAAATATGTATAGATCATAGGCTTCGAGAGAGAGTGTTTTGCCTTTTATCTCTCTTGTTTTTGGTTGAACCTTTTTATGCGCTTGGTTGATACACTATGTCTTTGTCTGTGTGAGATACTTGTTTGATCATTGATTGATCATATGCTACCTTAATGCTTGCTTGGATGATATTCTCTCTTATATTCTATATATGATCATTCACTTTGCTTGGTGATGAGTGCATGTTTTTAATGTTTATCATTTTGAGCGCTCCACCAAGATGTATGTGACATGGAAGAGTGACCCATGATCCTAATCGATTGTGCATTTGCATTCAAAGGAAAATTTTAAATAATGCACAAATTTAGGGGGAGCTCTTTCTTATCACATACTTCTCAAAGCGACGATATATGTCAATCTTATAATCATTTGTCGAAGCTTTGATCTATATGTTGTCATCAATTACCAAAAAGGGGGAGATTGAAAGTGCAACTATCCCTGGGTGGTTTGGGTAATTCCTCACAACATATAGCTCATTGAGCTAATACTATTTCAAGATAAATATTTCAGGAAAGCTTAATGATTGGCATGGCATGGATTAGAAATGTGGACCCCTCAAAATGCTAAGGACAAAAGATTGGCTCAAGACTCTACATTTTACCTTTTAGTGATCCAAGATCACATTGAGTCCATAGGAAAAGCCAATACTATTAGAAGGGGATGAGGTGTTGCTTAATGGGTTACTTGCTCAAAATGCTTAGTGATATGCTCCAAAACCCCTCAACCACTTTCTCATATCCACATATGTCCCAAACCAAAAGTCAAACTTGGCCCCACCGAATCTTTCTATCCGGCGCCACGAGTTCAGTTGACATAGCCACTGCCACAAAACCCTAGTCTTTTCGGTCTCACCGATAGGGATCTCGGTCTCACCGAGATGGGATTGTAAACTCTTTGTTTCCCTTCATAACATTTCAGTCCAACCGAAATGAGCGATCGGCCCCACCGAGTTCGCAATGCAAACTCTCTGTTTCCCCTTCATAACATTTCGGTCTCACCGAGATGAACGAATCGGTCCCACCGAGTTTGCCTGACCAACTCTCTGGTTAGCTTATTACCAAAGTCGGTCTCACTGAGTTTGTGTAATTGTTCTCACCGAGATTACGTTATGCCCTAACCCTAATGAAATCGGTCTCACCGAGTTGACATGTCGGTCCCACCGAAAATCCTAACGTTCACATTTTGAACTAAATCGGCCCAACCAAGTTTCATTATTCGGTCCCACCGAGATTGGTGATTTTTGTGTAACGGTTAGATTTTGTGTGGAGGCTATAAATACCCCTCCACCCACTCTTCATTCATGAGGAGAGCCATCAGAACATTCCTACACTTCCATCATACATTTTCTAAGAGAGAACCGCCTACTCATGTGTTGAGGTCAAGATATTCCATTCCAACCATATGAATCTTGATCTCCAGCCTTCTCCAAGTTGCTTTCCACCAAATCCAAATCTATGAGATAGAGTTGAGTGTTGGAGAGACTATCATTTGAAGCACAAGAGCGAGGAGTTCATCATCAACACACCATCTATTACCTTTTGGAGAGTGGTGTCTCCTAGATTGGTTAGGTGTCACTTGGGAGCTTCCGTCAAGATTGTGGAGTTGAACCAAGAAGTTTGTATGGGCAGGGAGATCACCTACTTCGTGCAGATCTACCCTAGTGAGGCAAGTCCTTCGTGGGCGATGACTATGGTGGGATAAACAAGGTTTCTTCTTCGTGGACCCTTCGTGGGCGATGGCCATGGTGGGATAAACAAGGTTTCTTCTTCGTGGACCCTTCGTGGGCGGAGCCCTCCGTGGACTCGCGCAACCATTACCCTTCATGGGTTGAAGTCTCCATCAACATGGATGTACGATAGCACCACCTATCGGAACCACGCCAAAAATCTCCGTGTCTACATTGCATTTGCTCCCTCCAAACTCCTCCCTTTACCTTCATGTGCAATGTTTTACATTCCGTTGTACTCTTAGACTTGCATGTGTAGGTTGTTTACTTGACTTGTGCTAAGATGCTAAAATCTGCCAAGACTTAAAATTGGGAAAAGGCTAGATTTTTATTTGGTCAAGTAGTCTAATCACCCCCCTCTAGACATACTTTCGACCCTACAGTGTTGAAACACCATATGCTACATCAGAAGTTCATGAATCTTTACCTAATATTAAAGAGATGATTGTTTCTCCACTTTTTTTTGGTTTACGATGGGACCAAGAAAATTTTCGTCCGTCATAGATCGCTGGTTATTTTTCTCGTCCATCGTGGTACGTTGGGTTAATATTTTACATACGTCCGTGATTTTCTCGAACAACTGGGCCGGCCCATGAAGATATTGATAGGCTGCGATGACAAACTGTAGCTTCAAAAAAATATGCCCTGAGAGGGGATCGAACCCTGGATGTCATACTACGACGTCAGGCTATAACCAGTTGACCTAGCAAGCTTTACTGGTTATAAGATAGTGCTAAGGTTTAAGAACCAATCTCCACTACAGATACAAATATTTTTAAAATTTCGAATGCAATTGTTTTAAAAAATAATACTAGAAAGTTTTGTGAAACGAAAAAACTTTACAAATTTGTATACATATTTTCTAAAAAATGAAATATTTTATGAAAATCATGAACAAGTTTTTCAAATAGGAACATTTTTTAAATTCCAAAATAAAATGTGAAAACGCAAACATTTTTTAAACTCCCGAGAAAAACTTGAAAACACAAAAAATGAAACTCCTGCAAAAAGGAAAACATGAACATTTAAAAAATGAACAATTTGTGGAAATGTATTTTTCTATGAAATTCCACAGAAACTCTGAAAAGTTGTGAAAATTTTGATCAAAAAATCCAATTTTTTAAAAAACTCCAATAAAATTTGAAAACATGTTTTTTGAAACATTTTTGAACAAATTTGAAAACGGGAACATTATTTGAAATTCCTGAAAATGAAAACATGAACAGTTTTTCAATTTGTGAACAATTTCTGAAAACGGGAACATTTTCTAAAATTCTGAACATGTTTTAAAAGTTCTGAAAAAACAGAACAAAACCATTCTAAACAAACTTTCAAAAACACGAACATTTTCTGAAAGTCCAAAACATTTTTAATTTATTTACAAATATGAAAACATGACCATTTTAAAAAAAATTAAAAGCACGGTCATTTTTTATGTAGAGAGGGTTTGTTTGAATATTTATCCCACCTCACTTCGATCCACAAAAATCCACCTGTTTATATATGCCGAAGAGTTGTCGAGTAATCATCAAGCCCAACGAAGGGTAAGTTGCGGTGAAGGAATTAAGGTTGGCTCTAATTAAATAAAATTGTGGAAATAGAGCCTGACAAAAGAATTAATGTTGGCTCTAAACAGAAATGTGGGAGGTATGGCTGGATTGTTGTCTCGTGATGTGCTTGCATGTCCCATTCAGTGTATGATATGGCTGAATCTAACTAACAAAAGATATAAGATACCTGGTTGTAGTGGTATATATAGATGGTGAGTGACAGCTGAAACTTAATGCACGCTTACAAAACAACCCCCGGGATGTGTGCAACACGGGACATGTTGTTGCCTTCTTTTCATGGGATCAATCGAGTCTCGCTAGCAAACTACTCAAAGACGAAAAAGAAGCAAACGACCTGCCTTCAGCTTTGATTTTTAGGCAGCCTGTTAACCTTTTCAATGTGCAAGGAAATGTTTTTATTTCTTGGTGTTTTTGTCGCTATCAAGTTTTACTTTTTTGAAAGAAAAAAAAACAGGTTAATCTACATGCAACTTCCGATCGAGCATTGTTGCTACAAACGACACACACAACAGTTTTAGCCCTGCTGCTGTCGCACAAAGCATAAGACAACGTTGGAAGGTCAATCACTTGCTACGTCCGGAAGCACGCCAATGGAACACCAGTTGCCGCTATTATTTTCTATTGGGAAGTTGGACCGGCATGTTGCAAAACCGATTACATAAGTGCTGCCAGGACAACAAATCATACAGACAATGTAGCAAAGACGACCACATGGACACAACAAGGACGTCCGCCATTGCCGAACGCATGTTGTAGCGAGGTCAATCAGTGTTGCTACAAGTTAGATGTGTGGAGGTGTAAAGCTAACTAAGTGTAGATGTTAGGATTATAAGGAGAACTAATTGATCCTTAGCACCGGTCTTAAGGGTTTTGCGTGATTAATGGTTGACTGATATGTCTTTTATAGTTTGATGTTTGTCTCCCTCCCGTGAATCTGAATGCTATCTTGCCACACTGATGGACACGTTGATTTTAGTCCCGTTGCAATGCATAGGCATATGTGCTAGTTCTAATCAAAGCTAAACATCAACAATAGAGGTGTCTCCTTCTACTTACTTGATCTCATCGACTGATAACCCACAAGTATAGGGGATCGCGGTAGTTTTCTAGGGTAGAGTATTCAACCCAAATTTATTGGTTCGACATAAGGAGAGGCAAAGAATATTCTCAAGTATTAGCTACTTGGTTGTCAATTCAACCACACCTGAAAGACTTAATATCTACAGCAAATTATTTAGTAGCAAAGTGGTATGGAAGTAATGGTAACGGTGGCAAAAGTAACAGTAGCAATTTTTTAGCAATCGTAACAGTGACAACGGAAAAGTAACTTAGGAAAGATCAGTATGAAATGAGCTCGTAGGCAATGCATCAATGATGGATAATTATGTCGGATGGCATTCATCATGCAACAGTTATAACATAGGGTGACACAGAACTAGCTCCAACTCATCAATATAATGTAGGCATGTATTCCGAATATAGTCATACGTGCTTATGGAAAAGAACTTGCATGGCATCTTTTGTCCTACCCTCCCGTGGCATCGGGGTCCTATTGGAAACTAAGGGATATTAGGGCCTCCTTTTAATAGAGTACCGGACCAAATCATTAGCACTAAGTGAATACATGAACTCCTCAAACTATGTTCATCACCGGGAAGTGTCCCGACTATTGTCACTCCGGGGTTGCCAGATCATAACACATGGTAGGTGACTATAACTTGCAAGATAGGATCAAGAACACAAATATATTCATGAAAACATAATAGGTTCAAATCTGAAATCATGGCACTCGGGCCCTAGTGATAAGCATTAAGCATAGCAAAGTCATAGCAACATAAATCTTAGAACCAAGTGGATACTAGGGATCAAACCCTAATAAATCTAACTCGATTACACGGTAAATATCATCCAACCCATCACCGTTTAGCAAGCCTACGATGGAATTACTCACGCACGGCGGTGAGCATCATGAAATTGGTGGTGGAGGATGGTTGATGATGATGATGGCGACGATTTCCCCTCTCCGGAGCCCCGAACGCACTCCAAATCTGGCCTCCCGATGAAGAACAGGGGTGACGGTGGCTCCTTATCGTAAAACACGATGAATCCTTATCTATGATTTTTTTTTTCTCCCCGAACGTGAATATATGGAGTTGGAGTTGAGGTCGGTGGAGCCTCGTGGGACCCACAAGATAGGAGGGCGCGCCCTCCACCCTTGTGGACAGGGTGTGGGTCCCCTCTAGTTGATTCTTTCGCCAATATTATTTATTTTTTCCAAAAATAATCTCTGTGAAGTTTTAGGTCATTCTGAGAACTTTTATTTCTCCTAAAAAATAACACCATGGTAATTCTGCTGAAAACAGCGTCAGTTCGAGTTAGTTCCATTCAAATCATGCAAATTAGAGTCCAAAACAAGGGCAAAAGAGTTTAGAAAAGTAGATACGATGGGGACATATCAACTCCCCCAAGCTTAACCCATTGCTTGTCCCCAAGCAATTCAGTTGACAAACTGAAAGTGATAAAGAAAAACTTTTACAAACTCTATTTGATCTTGTTGTTGCAAATATGTAAAGCCAGCATTCAAGTTTTCAGCAAAGATTATGAACTAATCACATTCACAATAACATTTAGGTCTCAAATTTACTCATATCAATGGCATAATCAACTAGCGAGCAATAATAATAAATCTCAGATGACAACACTTTTTCAAAACAATCATGATATGATATAACAAGGTGGTATCTCACTATCCCTTTCTAAGACAGCAAAACATAAATGCAGAGCGCCCCTGAAGATCAAGGACTGACTAGACATTGTAATTCATGGTAAAAGAGATCCAGTCACAGTCATACTCAATATCAATTAATAACAACGCATACAAATGACAGTGGTGCTCTCTAACTGGTGCTTTTTATAAGAGGATGATGACCCAGCAATAAAAGTAACTAGATAGGCCCTTCGCAGAGGGAAGCTGGGATTTGCAGAGGTGCCAGGGCTCAAGTTTTTAAAACAGAGATAAATAATATTTTGAGTGGTATGCTTTCATAGTCAACATAACAACCAAGAGATCTCGGTATCTTCCATACTAGATACATTATAGGCGGTTCCCAAACAGAATGGTAAAGTTTATACTCCCCCAACACCAACAAGCACACTCCACGGCTGGTCTGAAACAACGGGTACTGTCCAACTAACAACAGTCCTGGGGGAGTTTTGTTTGCAATTATATTTTGATTTGATTTGAGCATGGGTCTGGGCATCCCGGTTACCAGCCATTTTCTCGTGAATGATGAGCGGAGTCCACTCATCATGAGAATAACCCACCTATCATGGAAGATATTGACAGCCCTAGTTGCTACACGAGCGATTCGAGCATACAAAGCAGATTATCATTTGAAGGTTTAGAGTTTCGCAGATGCAAATTTACTTGGAACGGCAGGTAAATACCGCATATAGGAAGGTATGGTGGACTCATATGGAACAACTTTGGGTTTATGGAAGTGGATGCATAATCAGTATTCCCGCTTAGTACGAGTGAAGGCTAGCGACCAACTAGAGAGCGACAATAGTCATAAACATGCATTGAGATTAACCAACATTGAGTGCAAGCATGACTAGGATATAAATCATCATGAACATTAATATCATGGAGGCTATGTTGATTTTGTTTCAACTGCATGCGTGAACATGTGCCAAGTCAAGCCACTTAAACCATTCAAAGGAGGATACCATCCTATCATACTACATAACAACCATTTTAAAAGTATGTTGGCACGCAAGGCAAACCATTATAAAATCCTAGCTAATTAATCATGGCATGAGTAACTATAATCTCTAATTGTCATTGCAAACATGTTTCATTCATAATGGGATGAATCAGGAACGGTGAACTAATCATATTTACAAAAACAAGATAGGTCAAGTTCATACCAGCTTTCCCTCGTCTCAATCATTTCATCATATATCATCATTATTGCCTTTCACTTGCATGACTGAGCGGTGTGGATAATGATAATAGGGCGCGTGCATTGGACTAAGCTGGAATCCGCAAACATTTATTCAAAGGAGAAGACAAGGTAATACGGGCCCTTTGTTAGATCAACAATAATGCATATGAGAGCCACTCAACATTTTCATCGTGGTATTCTCCTCTCGACCCCCAAAGAAAAGAAAAGAAAAGAATTTCAAAGAAACACACTGAAATATTTTTCGAGTTTTTTTTCTGAAGAAAGTAAAACAAGAAAAAGAAAAAGTATTTACCCGGGAAAGCTCCCAGCAAGCAAAAGAAGAACTAGAAATCTTTTTGAGTTTTCTTTTAATACTACTTCTAAGCATGCATGGAAAGTAAATTAAACTACAACTATTTTTTTCTTAAGGTTTTTCAACACACAAGAAGAAAGCAGGAAAAAGAAAATAAAGTAGCATGGATGATACAATGAAAAAGTATGAACACCGACAACTAAAATGAGTGTGTGAACATTAATTTAATGTCGGTGAGAAATACGTACTCCCCCAAGTTTAGGCTTTTGGCCTAAGTTGGTCTATGCCCACGACTACCCCGGATGATACCCGAAATCGTAGTTGGGGTTGTACTGTGCTGCAGCAGCTACCGCTTGGCGAGTCGCTTCTTGGAGGCGAGCGGCCTCCGTCTCCCTCTCATACTTGTTTGCCTCCTCTCTGGTTATAAAATATCTCCCTTTTGCCTGAAAGTTAAATAAGAAAAGAGTAGGAAAGGTAACATGGACAGCACGCCGTCTGTCAAAGATTAGTCGGTACTGGAGGGACTGTTCGTTCCTCTCAAGAGACTGATAGCTCACCAAAGCATTATAATCAAGAAAAGGGGTGGCAACTCTATGTCATTCCCCCCTTATGGGTACTCCGAGATAATTGGCTAAACAAGTTGCATAAATCCCGCCAAATAAATCTCCATCTTTAGCATTAAGGTGTAACCTCCTAGCAATAATGGCCCCTAGATTATATCGCTTATCACCCAACACTACACACTTGAGGACACTAAGATCCGATGCACAAAGGTGGTTATGATCATGTTTACCATTAATGCATCTACCTATAAAGAGAGCAAAATAATGTATGGCAAGGAAATGAATTCTTCCCATGGAGTCTTGTGTGATATTTCTAGTTTCTCCCACAGTGATGCTAGCAAGGAAATCATTGTATTCATATTTGTGACGTTCACTATGAATGCCACATTGTTGGATTTTGCATGCAGTATTAAAATCTTCAAGGACCATGGTATATGATTCATCATAAAGATCAAATAAAACAGTATGGGTATTGCACTTAGATGAAAATTCAAACCTCCGCACAAAGGAATCGGTGAGGTAATAGTATTATCGGCACTTGTCTGACAAGAAGTCCTCAAGGCCGGCATTTCGTATGTATGCATCAAACTCATCCTTGAAACCTGCATGAACCATGAATTCATCCGACGTCCATTCACAAGGCCGCACTTGAGCTTCCCTTGGTGGTTCAAGGTCCGGCTCACGTATCACGAGCCTTGATGCTTGCTTCCTCGAAGAACCACCTTGGTACATTTTCCTAGACATTTTTCTTGCCTTGAAAAATTTCTGAAATTTTTAGTAACTCAAAAGAAAAGTGAACCAAACTCAACAAAATAGATAGCAACTACTCCTACAAGTGTCTAGAGGCTATATCATGCATCACAACTACTTTGGACCATATAAATTTGACATGCAAGCTCAAAAACAGGGTCATCGCATCAGCAAAAATTTACAATAAATAAAGCACTAGAACAAAAACTAATTGGACCATTGTGAAGAAAATATGCCCTAGAGGCAATAATAAACTTGTTATTTATATTTCCTTATATCATGATGAATGTTTATTATTCATGCTAGAATTGTATTAACCGGAAACTTAGTACATGTGTGAATACATAGAAAAACAGAGTGTTCCTAGTATGCCTCTACTTGACTAGCTCGTTAATCAAAGATGGTTAAGTTTCCTAACCATAGACATGTCTTGTCATGTGATGAACGGGATCACATCATTAGAGAATGATGTGATGGACAAGACCCATCAATTAGCTTAGCACAATGATCGTTTAGTTTTATTGCTATTGCTTTCTTCATGACTTATACATATTCCTCTAACTACGAGATTATGCAATTCCCGAATACCGTAGGAACACCTTGTGTGCTATCAAATGTCACAACGTCACCAGGTGATTATAAAGATGCTCTATAGGTGTATCCAAAGGTGTTTGTTGAGTTGGCATAGATCGAGATTAGGATTTGTCACTCCGAGTATCGGAGAGGTATCTTTGGGCCCTCTCGGTAATGCACATCACTATAAGCCTTGCAACCAATGTGACTAATGAGTTAGTTACAGGATGATGCATTGCGGAATGAGTAAAGAGACTTGCCGGTAACGAGATTGAACTAGGTATGATAATACCGATGATCGAATCTCGGGCAAGTAACATACCGATGACAAATGGAATAATGTATGTTGTTATGCGGTTTGACCGATAAAGATCTTCGTAGAATATGTAGGAGCCAATATGAGCATCCAGGTTCCGCTATTGGTTATTGACCGGAGATGTGTCTTCATCATGTCTACATAATTCTCGAACCCATAGGGTCCGCACGCTTAACGTTCGATGATAATTTGTATTATGAGTTATGTGTTTTGGTGATCGAAGTTTGTTTGGAGTCCCGGATGAGATCACGGACATGACAAGGAGTCTCAAAATGGTCGAGAGGTAAAGGTTGATATATTGGAAGGTTATATACGAACACCGGAATGGTTCCAATAAGGTTCGGGGATTTTTCGGAGTACCGGGAGGCTATCGGAACCCCCCGGGAAAGTTAATGGGCCTATTGGGCCATAGTGGAGAGAGGGAGGCTGCCACAGGAGGTGGCGCCCCCAAGCCCAAACTGAATTGGACTAGGGGTGGGGGCGCGGCCCCCTTTCCTTCTCCCTCTCCCCCCTTTCCCCTTTCCCCTTTCCGTTGGTTGGAAGGAGGGGGACTGTCCTACTTGGACTAGGAGTCCAAGTAGGACTCCCCCCTTGGCACGCCCCCCTTGGGCCGGCCACCTCCTCCTCCCTCCCTTTATATACGGGGGCGGGGGCACCCCAAAGACACATCAATTGTCCCTTAGTCGTGTGCAGTGCCCCCCTCCATAGTTTACCACCTAGGTCATATTTGTCATAGTGCTTAGGCGAAGCCCTGCGCGGATCACATCACCAACATCGTCGCCACGCCGTCGTGCTGACAGAACTCTCCCTCGGCCCTCTACTGGATCAAGAGCTCGAGGGACGTCATCGAGCTATACGTGTGCTGAACACGGAGGTGCCGTACGTTCAGTACTTGGATCGGTTGGATCGTGAAGACGTTCGACTACATCAATGGCGTTAACATAACGCTTCTGCTTTCGGTCTACGAGGGTACGTGGACACACTCTCCCCTCTCGTTGCTATGCGTCTCCTAGATAGATCTTGCGTGATCGTAGGAATTTTTTTGAATTACTACGTTCCCCAACACATTGGAGGAGTCACATACCGAAGAACAATCCCCCAAAACAGTTTTGCAAATGGAGCTTTGCACAAGGAGATGGAAAATGGCAGCAAAATGAGCTAGAACACGGGTTTGAGCTACGGGATGATTTTTTCTGGAGGAAGGCGAAGTAGATGGGTGCTGGAATAAGTGGAGGGGACCCATGTGGGACCCACAAGGCAGGGGGCACACCCAGGGGGTAGGGCGCGCCCTCCACCCCTGTGGCCCATCGGTGCATCCCCCTAATGTGTTCTCACTGCCTGAATTTCTAAAATATTTTATAAAAAATCATACTAAATTTTCAGGGCATTTGAAGAACTTTTATTTTCGGGACATTTTTTATTGCACGGATAATTCAAAAAACAGACAGAAAATACTATTTTTTCTTTATTTAATCTAAATAACAGAAAGTAAAAAGTAGGTACAGGAAGTTGTGCTTTCTAAATTCATCCATCTCATGCCCATCAAAAGGAATCCATTAACAAGGTTGATCAAGTCTTATTAACAAACTTCTTCCGAATGACATGAAACCGAAGAACTTTTGAATAACACTAGGTTACCTCAACGAGGATATGCATGTCCCCAACAATAAGAATATCATATTTCTTTTTGACAGTAGGTAGAGGGAATTCAAAAACTCCAATAGTAATAGTTGAAAATTTTCCAATAGAATTGATACTATGAACTTGAGGTTGTTTCTTCGGAAAGTGTATTGTATGCTCATTACCATTAATATGAAAAGTGACATTGCCTTTGTTGCAATCAATAACAGCCCCTACAGTATTCAAAAAGGGTCTACCAAGGATGATCGACATACTGTCGTCCTTGGGAATATCAAGAATAACAAAGTCCATTAAGATAGTAACGTTCGCAACCACAACGGGCACATCCTCACAAATACCGATGGGTATAGCAGTTGATTTATCAGCCATTTGCAAAGAGATTTCAGTAGGTGTCAACTTATTCAAATCAAGTCTATGATATAAAGAGAAAGGCATAACACTAACACCGGCTCCAAGATCACATAAAGCAGTTTTATCATAGTTTCTTTTCATGGAGCATGGTATAGTTGGTACTCCTGGATCTCCTGGTTTCTTTGGTATTCCACCCTTAAAAGTATAATTAGCAAGCATGGTGGAAATTTCAACTTCTGGTATCTTTCTTTTATTAGCAACAATATCTTTCATATACTTAGCATAAGGAGGCATTTTAAGCATACCAGTCAAACTCATACACAAAAAGATATGTCTAAGCATTTCAACAAAGCGCTCAAAATCCTCATCATCCTTTTTCTTAGACGGATTAGGAGGAAAGGGCATGGGTTTCTGAACCCATGGTTCTCTTCCTTTACCATGTTTCCTAGCAACGAAGTCTCTCTTATCATACTGTTGATTCTTTGATTGCGGGTTATCAAGATCAACAACAGGTTCAATCTCTACATCATTATCGTTACTAGGTTGAGCATCAACATGAACATCATCATTAACATTTTCACTAGGTTCATGTTCATCACTAGATTATGTCTTAGCATCATAAAAAGAAATATTATTGGGATTCTCAGGTGTATCTACAACAGGTTCACTAGAAGCGTGCAAAGTCCTATCAGTTTTCTTTTTTTCTTTTTATTGCTAGGACTAGGTGCATCAGTATTAATTCTCTAAGAATTTTTCTCAATTCTCTTAGGATGGCCCTCGGGATACAAAGGTTTCTGGGTCATTTTACCACCTCTAGTCATAACCCTAATAGCATTATCATTGTTCTTACTATTCAACTCATTAAGCAAATCATCTTGTGCCTTAAGTACTTGTTCTACTTGAGTTGTAACCATGGAAGCATGTTTACTAATAAGCTTAAGATCATTAACAGTTCTACTCATATAATCACCCAAGTAGTCAAGCATGTGAGCATTACGTTTCAATTGTCTACTAACATAAGCATTGAACTTTTCTTGTTTAACAATAAAATTATCAAACCCATCCAAGTATTGACTAGCAGACTTATTATGAGGAATATCACCTTTATCAAATCTACAGGGAGAGTTTACCTCTACTACCTGTGTCGGGTTATCAAGACCATGTATTTCTTCAATAGGCGGTAAATTCTTAACATCTTCAGCTTTAATAACTTTTTCTTTCATAGATTTCTTTGCCTCTTGCATATCTGCATATCTTTAGGACTGAGAAATAGAATACCCCTTTTCTCCAGAGTTGGCTTAGGAGTTCGTTCAGGAAGTGTCCAATCATTATCATCACTCAATATATTATTCAATAGCAATTCAGCTTGCTCAACAGTTCGTTCCCTGAAAACACAAACAACACAACTATCTAGGTGGTCCCTAGAAGCATCGGTTAGTCCATTATAAAAGATATCAAGTATTTCATTTTTCTTGAGAGGATGATCAAGCAAAGCATTAAGTAATTGGAGAAGCCTCCCCCAAGCTTGTGGGAGACTCTCTTCTTCAATTTGCACAAATTTAAATATTTCCCTTAAAGTAGCTTATTTCTTATGAGCAGGGAAATATTTTTCAAAGAAGTAATAAATCATATCCTGGGGACTACGCACACAACCAGGAGCAAGAGAATTAAACCATAACTTAGCATCACCCTTTAACGAGAAAGGAAACAACTTAAGAATATAGTAATAGCGAATTTCTTCCTCATGAGCAAATAGGGTGGCTATATCATTCAATTTAGTAAGATGCGCCACAATAGTTTCAGATTCATAACCATAGAAAGGATCAGATTCAACCAAAGTAATTAACTCAGGATCGACAGAGAATTCATAATCCTTATCAATGACAAAGATAGGTGAAGTAGCAAACTTAGGATCATATTGCATTATAGCATTCAAAGATTTTTCTTTCAGCTTAGCTAACAGTTTCTTAATATCATCTTTATCATTACAAGCAAGAAAGTCTCTAGCAGTTTCCTCATCCATAATATAACCCTCAAGTACAACAAGCAATTCATATCTAGGGGAGAATCATAATCTTCAGTTTCAATAATATCATCAGTTTTAGTAATTTCATTCTCTCTAACCCTAGCAAGTTGTTCATCAAGAAATTCACCTAGGGGCACAGTATTATCAAGCAAAGAAGTAGTATCATCATAAGCATCATGCATAGCAGAAGGCATCATCAATAACATGCGACATATCAAAATCAATAATAGGTGTAGGTGTCGTAAGTTTACTTAAAATAGAAGGAGAATCAAGTGCAGAGCTAGATGGCAGTTCCTTACATCCCCTCGTAGTAGAGGGATAGATCTTGGTTTTGTTGTGTTTCAAATTCCTCAAAGTGATCAACAAATATAGATCCCAAGTGACTCAGAGAATAGAGCTCTGCTCCCCGGCAACGGCGCCAGGAAAAGGTCTTGATAACCCACAAGTATAGGGGATCGCAACAGTTTTCGAGGGTAGAGTATTCAACCCAAATTTATTGATTCAACACAAGGGGAGCCAAAGAATAATCTCAAGTATTAGCAGCTGAGTAGTCAATTCAACCACACCTGAAAGATTTAATATCTGCAACAAAGTATTTAGTAGCAAACTAGTATGGAAGTAATGGTAACGGTGGCAAAAGTAACATAGTAGCAGTTTTGTAGTAATCGGAACGGTGGCAACTGAAAAGTAACTTAGCAAAGATCAATATGAAACGAGCTCGTAGGCAATGGATCAATGATGGATAATTATGTCGGATGACATTCATCATGCAACAGTTATAACATAGGGTGATATAGAACTAGCTCCGATTAATCAATATAATTTAGGCATGTATTCCGAATATAGTGATACGTGCTTATGGAAAAGAACTTGCATGACATATTTTTTCCTACCCTCCCGTGGCAGTGGGGTCCTATTGGAAACTAGGGGATATTAAGGCCTTCTTTTAATAGAGTACCGGAACAAAGGATTAGCACTTATGAAAGCACAAGTGCTCCCTGGGTGGTTTTGGTAATTAATGTCAACATATCTCTTGTTGGACTAATGTTTCCATCTAGTATATTTCAGACAAGTTCAAAAGATGGAGTGGTGTGGACAAGAGGATATGGAACCCTTTCAAGATGCTAAGGACAAAGGATTGGCTCAAGCTCAAAAGCTCAAGACTCTACATTTTACTTTTAGTGATCCAAGATCACATTGAGTCCATAGGAAAGCCAATACTATTAAAAGGGGATGAGGTGTTGCTTAATGGCTTGCCTGCTCAAAATGCTTAATGATATGCTCCAAAACCCTCAGCCACTTTCCCATATCCACATATGTCCCAAACCAAAAAGTCAAACTCGGCCCCACCGAAATTTTCCATCCGGCGCCACCGAGTTCACTTGACATAGCCACTGCCACAAACCCTAATCAATTCGGTCTCAACGATGGGATCTCGATCTCACCGAGATGGGCTTACAAACTCTATGTTACCTATTGCAATAATTTCGGTCCCACCGAGATATGCAATTGGTCCCATCGAGTTTGCTTGACCAACTCTCTGTTTTGCTTATTACCAAAATCGGTCTCACCGAGTTTGTGTAATCGGTAAAACCGAGATAAGGTTTCACCCTAACCCTAGCACATCAGTCCCACCGACTTGATCATATCGGTCCCACCAAAATGTCTAATGGTCACATTATGAACTAAATCAACCCGACCGAGTTGTCTGATTCGGTCCCACCGAGTTTGGTGATTTGTGTGTAACGGTTAGATTTTGTGTGGAGGCTATAAATACCCCTCCACCCACTCTTCATTCATGAGGAGAGCCATCATAACATGCCTACACTTCCAGCATACATTTTCTGAGAGAGAACCACCTACTCATGTGTTGAGGTCAAGATAATCTACTCCAACCACATAAATCTTGATCTCTAGCCTTCTCCAACTTGCTTTCCACTCAAATCATCTTTCCACCAAATCCAAATCTGTGAGAGAGAGTGCTACCTCTTGAGCACTTGCATTGGTTTTCCCTTGAAGAGGAAATGGTGGTGCAGCAAAGTAGCATAAGTATTTCCCTCAGTTTTTGAGAACCAAGGTATCAATCCAGTAGGAGGCTACGCGCGAGTCCCTCGCACCTATAGAAAACAAATAAATCCTCACAACCAAGGCGATAAGGGGTTGTCAATTCCTACACGGTCACTTACGAGAGTGAGATCTGATAGATATGATAAGATAATATTTTTGGTATTTTTATGATAAAAATGCAAAGTAAAATAAAAGCAAAGTAAAAAAGTAAAGGTAATAACTAAGTGTTGGAAGATTAATATGATGAAGATAGACCCGGGGGCCATAGGTTTCACTAGTGGCTTCTCTCAAGAGCATAAGTATTTTACGGTGGGTGAACAAATTATTGTTGAGTGATACGTCTCCAACGTATCTATAATTTTTTATTGCTCCATGCTATGTTATCTACTGTTTTGGGCAATATTGGGCTTTATTATCCACTTTTATATTATTTTTGGGACTAACCTATTAACCGGAGGCACAGCCCAGATTTGCTGTTTTTGCCTATTTCAGTGTGTCGAAGAAAAGGAATATCAAACGGAGTCGAAACGGAACGAAATCAACTGGAGAAGTTATTTTTGGAAGGAAAGCTACCGGAAAAGCTTGGAGTGCATGTTAGGAAAGAAGGAAGGTGCCCACGGGGGTGGGGGGGGCGCCCACCCCCTAGGGCACGCCCCCTGCCTTGTGGCCCCCCCTTCGGTCCACCGACGTGCTTCTTTCACCCATATATACCTACGTATCCTAGAACTTCCAGAACAGGAGATAGATCGGGAGTTCCGCCGCCAAAATCCTCCGTAGCCACCGAAAACCAATCTAGACCCATTCCGGCACCCTGCCGGAGGGGGAAATCCTTCTCCGGTGGCCATCTTTATCATCACGGTGCTCTCCATGACGAGGAGGGAGTAGTTCTCCCTCGGGGCTGAGGGTATGTACCAGTAGTTATGTGTTTGATCTCTCTCTCTCTCTCGTGTTCTTGAGGTGATATGATCTTGATGTATCGCGAGCTTTGCTATTATAGTTGGATCCTATGATGTTTTTCTCCCCCCTCTACTCTCTTGTAATGGATTGAGTTTCCCTTTGAGTTTATCTTATCGGATTGAGTCTTTAAAGATTTGAGAACACTTGATGTATGTCTTGCCGTGCGTATCTGTGGTGACAATGGGATACCACGTGATTCACTTTATGTATGTTTTGGTGATCAACTTGCGGGTTCTGCCCATGAATCTATGCATAGGGGTTGGCATACGTTTTCGTCGTGATTCTCCGGTAGAAACTTTGGGGCACTCTTTGAGGTCCTATGTGTTGGTTGAATAGATGAATCTGAGATTGTGTGACGCATATCGTATAATCATACCCACGGATACTTGAGGTGACATTGGAGTATCTAGGTGACATTAGGGTTTTGATTGATTTGTGTCTTAAGGTGTTATTCTAGTACGAACTCTAGGGCTGTTTGTGACACTTATAGGAATAGCCCAACGGATTGATTGGAAAGAATAACTTTGAGGTGGTTTCGTGCCCTACCATAATCTCTTTGTTCGTTCTCCGCTATTAGTGACTTTGGAGTGACTCTTTGTTGCATGTTGAGGGATAGTTATGTGATCCAATTATGTTAGTATTGTTGAGGGAACTTGCACTAGCGAAAGTATGAACCCTAGGCCTTGTTTCAATGCATTGCAATACCGTTTACGCTCACTTTTACCATTAGTTACCTTGCTATTTTTATATTTTTAGATTACGAAAACTATTATCTACTATCCATATACCACTTGTATCACCATCACTTCGTCAAACTAGTGCACCTATACAATTTACTATTGTATTGGGTGTGTTGGGGATACAAGAGACTCTTTGTTATTTGGTTGCAGGGTTGCTTGAGAGAGACCATCTTCATCCTACGCCTCCTACGGATTGATAAACCTTAGGTCATCCACTTGAGGGAAATTAATTTGCTACTATCCTACAAACCTCTGCACTTGGAGGCCCAACAACGTCTACAAGAAGAAGGTTGTGTAGTAGACATCAAACTCTTTTCTGGCGCCGTTGCCGGGGAGGTTAGCGCTTGAAAGTATATCTTTAGATCTTGCAATCGAGTCTTTTAATTTCTTGTTTTAGCACTAGTTTAGTTTATAAAAGAAAACTATAAAAAATGGAATTGAGTTTACCTCATACGCTTCATATTTTTAATATCTTTCGTGAGTATGATGGAAAGGTTAATTGTGCTCAAGTGCTAGAAGAAGAAATCTATAAAATGTTTGGCAGTAAATATTTGAATGATGAGCATGATTGCAATGTTGTTAGTACGAATTCTTTGAATATCCATGATGCTAATGATATGCAAAGCCACAAGCTTGGGGAAGCTATGTTTGATGAAGATGATATTTTTTATCCCCCGAGCTTTGATGAGCAAATTTATTATGATGAAAGCATGCCTCCTATTTATGATGATTATATTAATGAAATTGGATTTGGAGAGGTCATGACTTTATTTTGTGATGAATCCACTATTCCGGAAGAGGTTCCAATTGATTATGAGAACAAAGTTGCTATCTATGATGATTATTGTGATGACTTGTATGCTATAAAGAATAATGATATCCATGAAACTTTTCATCATGATTTTAGTTTTCAATTGGATTATGCCTCACATGATAATTATTTTGTTGAGTTTGCTCCCACTATTCCGAACGAGAAGAATTTTCCCTATGTGGAGAGTAATAAAATTTCTATGCTTGTAGATCATGAAAAGAATGCTTTAGGTTCTGGTTATATTGTTGAATTCATTCATGATGCTACTGAAAATTATTATGAGGGAGTAATATATTCTTGTAGGAATTTCAATAATATCAAGTTTCCTCTCTATGTGCTTAAAATCTTGAAGTTATGCTTGTTTTACCTTCCTATGCAAGTTGATTCTTGTTCCCATAAGTTGTTTGCTCACAAAATCCCTATGAATAGGAAGTATGTTAAACTTAAATGTGCTAGTCATATTCTTCATGATGCTCTCTTTATGTTACAATTCTTATCTTTTATGTGAGCATCGTTGAAATCATCATGCCTAGCTAGGGGCGTTAAACGATAGCGCTTGTTGGGAGGCAACCCAATCCTATTTTTGTTCCTTGCTTTTTGTCCCTGTTTAGTAATAAATAATTCATCTATCCTCTGTTTAGATGTGGTTTTATGCTTTTAATTAGTGTTTGTGCCAAGTAGAACCTTTGGGAAGACTTGGGGGAAGTTTTGTTGATTATGCTGTAAAAACAGAAACTTTAGCGCTCACGAGAATTGCTGCCATTTTTATTTGGAGAGTGTTATTTAGTTAATTATTTTTGAAGATGATTAATAGATAAAGTCCTCAGGCCCAGCAATTTATTTGAGAATTTTATGAGTTCCAGAAGTATACGTTTGATCCAGATTACTACAGACTGTTCTGTTTTTGACAGATTCTGTTGTTCATGTGTTGTTTACTTATTTTGATGAATCTATTGCTAGTAAAAGAGTTTATAAACCATAGAGAAGTTGTAATACAGTAGGTTTAACACCAATATAAATAAATAATGAGTTCATTACAGTACCTTGAAGTGGTGATTTATTTTCTTATTCTAACGGAGCTTACGAGTTTTCTGTTAAGTTTTGTGTTGTGAAGTTTTCAAGTTTTGGGTAAGGATTCGATGGACTATGGAATAAGGAGTGGCAAGAGCCTAAGTTTGTGGATTCCCAAGGCACCCCAAGATAATATTCAAGGACAACCAAGAGCCTAATCTTGGGGATGCCCCGGAAGGCATCCCCTCTTTCATCTTCGTTCATCGGTAACTTTACTTGGAGCTATATTTTTATTCACCACATGATATGTTTTTTGCTTGGAGCGTCAATTTATTTTGTTAATATTTGCTTGCTGTTATTTAGAACAATGTTTTGCATCTTTTATTTCAATAAAAGTGGCATTGATAGCCTTTACTATGCCTATTTTACAAGTCTTCATGTTGCTGTTTGAAAACAGAAAGTTTACCGCTGTTGCAATAATTCCCTAGAAAAGTCAGAATGTGATAAAATGTTGAAACCTTTTGCATATTAAGCTCTGATAAATTTACTACAGTGGGAATTTTCTTTCGTAATTTTTGGAGTTAGGGAAGTATGGATCTAGCTGCATTCTTTATAGACTGTCCTGTTTAGGCAGATTGCTGTTATGTTTGCATTGTTTGCATATGTTTGCTTCTTTAATGATTCTATTTGAGGATAGGACTATTAAATATGCAGAGGCATTTATTATGCAATGTTGGAAAATAATTTTAGTGATTTTCTACAGTAGAGTATGATAAGGTTTTTGCAATGGTTTATACTAACTTATCTCACGAGTCCTTGTTGAGTTTTGTGTGGATGAAGCTTTTGAGATTTAGGGAGACCGTGATATGAGAGGAATTAAGGAGACACAAAATCTCAAGCTTGGGGATGCCTAAGGCATCCCAAGATAATATTTCAAGAAGTCTCAAGCATCTAAGCTTGGGGATGCCCCGCTTGGCATCCCACCTTTCTTCTTCAACAACTATCGGTTAGTTTCGGTTGATCCTAAGTTTTTGCTTCTTCACATGATGTTTGCCATTCTTAGAATGTCATTTTATCTTGCTTTGCTTTCTGTTTGAATAAAATACCAAGATCTGAAATTATTAAATGTTAGAGAGTCTTCACATAGTTGCATAATTATTCGACTACTCATTGATCTTCACTTATATCTTTCGGAGTAGTTTGTTGTTGCTTTAGTGCTTCACTTATATCCTTTTAGAGCACGGTGGTGGTTTTATTTTATAGAAATAGATGAACTCTCATGCTTCACTTATATTATTTTGAGAGTATTAAATAGCATGGTAATTTTCTTAAATAATCCTAATATGCTAGGTATTCAAGATTAGTAAAAAAATTCTTATGAGTGTTTTGAATACTAAGAGAAGTTTGATGCTTGATGATTGTTTTGAGATATGGAGGTAATAATATCAAAGTCGTGCTAGTTGAGTAGTTGTGAATTTGAGAAATTCTTGTGTTGAAGTTTGCAAGTCCCTTAGCATGCACGTATGGTAAATGTTGTGTAACAAATTTGAAACATGAGGTGTTATTTGATTGTCTTCCTTATGAGTGGCGGTCGGGGACGAGCGGTGGTCTTTTCCTACCAATCTATCCCCCTAGGAGCATGTGCGTAGTGCCGAGGTTTTTGATGACTTGTAGATTTTTGCAATAAGTATGTGAGTTCTTTATGACTAATGTTGAGTCCATGTATTATACGCACTCTCACCCTTCCATCCTTGCTAGCCTCTTCGGTACCGTGCATTGCCCTTTCTCACATTGAGAGTTGGCGCAAACTTCGCCGGTGCATCCAAACCCCGTGATATGATACGCTCTTTCACACATAAACCTCATTATATCTTCCTCAAAACAGCCACCATACCTACCTATTATGGCATTTCCATAGCCATTCTGAGATATATTGCCATGCAACTTTCCACCGTTCCATTTATTATGACATGCATCATCATTGTCATATTTCTTTGCATGATCATGTAGTTGACATCGTATTTGTGGCAAAGCCAACTCTCATAATTCTTTCATACATGTCACTCATGCATCATCGCAATCCCGGTACACCGCCAGAGGCATTCATCTAGAGTCATATTTGGTCTAGTATCGAGTTGTAATCATTGAGTTGTAAATAAATAGAAGTGTGATGATCATCATTTTCTAGAGCATTATCCCAAGTGAGGAATAAAAAATAAAAATAAAAATAAAAATAAGAGAAAGGCCATAAAAAAGAGAAGGCCCAAAAAAAGAAAAAAAAGAGAGAAAAGAGAAAGGCCATAAAAAAATAAAGGCCAAATAAAAAATGAGAGGAAAAGAGAGAAGGGACAATGCTACTATCCTTTGCCACACTTGTGCTTCAAAGTAGCACCATAATCTTCATGACAGAGAGTCTCTTGTTTAGTCACTTTCATATACTAGTGGGAATTTTTCATTATAGAACTTGGCTTGTATATTCCAACAATGGGCCTCCTCAAGTGTCCTAGGTCTTCGTGAGCAAGCAAGTTGGATGCACACCCACTTAGTTTCTTTTGATTGAGCTTTCATACATTTATAGCTCTAGTGCATCCGTTGCATGGCAATCCCTACTCCTTGCATTAACATCAATCGATGGGCATCTCCATAGCTCATTGATTAGCCTCGTTCATGTCAGACGTTCTCCTTTTTGTCTTCTCCACATAACCCCCTCATTATTCTATTCCACCCATAGTGCTATATCCATGGCTCGCGCTCATGTATTGCATGAAAGTTTATAGGTTTGAGATTACTAAAGTATGAAACAATTGATTGGCTTGTCATCGGGATTGTGCATGATGAGAGCATTCTTGTGTGACGAAAATGGAGCATGACTAAACTATATGATTTTGTAGGGATGAACTTTCTTTGGCCATGTTATTTTGAGAAGACATAATTTCTTAGTTGGTATGCTTGAAGTATTATCATTTTTATGTCAATATGACCTTTTGTCTTGAATCTTTCGGATCTGAATATTCATACCTGTCGGCGTTCTGGGAACGGGGGTCCCCAGACTTGCCTACATGCGGCCTGCGGCATGGCTCGAGTGGGGGCCCAGTGCGGCCCAGCTTCATCAGCTCAAGCTCAAGACCCTCGCAAGGGGCCAAGCCTTGCGGGGCGGATGATAGGAGGCTTCATCAGGAGCAGCCTCATCAGGCAGGCTCGCGAGGAGGCGGAGAGATCAAGGCAGGGGTGCCTCGCGAGGAGCCCGTGACGCAAGCCATGACGATCGAGATTAGGCGGGCGCCGGCCTGCGCAGTGTCCTTGTTTCCCCTTCGGTGCAAAGGGAGCAAGCACAGGCCAAGGCATCGGGCAGAGGTTACCATTCCGATGCAACGAGACCAAGACCAGCAGAGCGGCAAGACGGAGGTCACCGTGGAGCCCAAGACGGCGTCATCACCAGTGTTTTTGGCAGCTGAAGACCACCTTTGGTCAGGATAACTTGTACTAGATGTTCCCCTTCAACATGGCCAATTGTTGGCACCCTTCCCGCTCATTTTTTGGGAAGAGGACCATGGCCTCTATAAATAGGACTAGACCCCAAAAGCAGAAGGGAGGAAAGAGGGGAAGAAGGGGAAAGGAGGAAAAAGAAGAAGAGCGAGGAGGAGGAAAAAGAAGAAGAGAGAGGTCCAGAGAGAAAGAAAGAGAGAAGAGAAAGAAAGAGAGAAAGGTCCGGACCAAGTAGAACACATTGCACCAGCTCAAGAACACCTCTCGCGAGGCCGTTCTTCCCCTGTATTATTCATCATCGGCCCCTGAGGCAATCCACTACACCACACACTGAAGTAGGGTATTACACCACATCGGTGGCTCGAACCAGTATAAACCTCGTGTCCCTTGTGTGTTCTTCTTTCTAGCCTAGATTTCTTGTGAGCCATAGAAGCGCGAGTCGGTAGCGGAAAGATCTCCGTACGCACCCCAGAGTTCGAACCTTAAGGGTCTGCCGGAACCCGAAATCCGACATTTGGCGCGCCAGGTAGGGGTGCGCCAGAATCTTTCTTCCGCTGTTCGCGTGTGATCTTCCGTAGTGTCCATGGCTGACGCTTGTCGGGCTCGCGCCGAGCGCCGGGCTGCTCTCGCCACCCACGTCGCCCAGACGGCGCCCGTCGGCGGACGCCCTCGTCATTCCCCGTCGCCTGCCGCCAACGCCGCCACCGGCCCGGCGGGGAACGAGCAGCAGGCCTCGTCCCAGCATCCTTCGGTGCGGCGGCAGGGCCACACCACAACCCCGTCACCGACTCCAGCTGGTTCGTCGTCCCACGCCCGTCGCGCCCCACGGACGTGCACGTCGCGCTACTCCTGGCAAGAGAGCTCCTACACTACCGCCTCGTCGACGACCTCTACGAGGACTGGCTTGCCCGCATCACCGAGCTTGTCAGCGCCGCAGGGGGATCTCCTTTGCCGTCCCTCTCGCTGTCTCGCCCTCCATTCCGCGTAGGGGGCGAGGATTAGGAGGCGCCTCCGCCACCTCCTCCCCAAGAAGGCGCCCTGGCTCCAAGGCGCGCAGCCCTAGGGCAAGACCCTCCATGTCCGGCGCCTGCGCGGCAAGAAGGGAGCTGCCAAGAGATCCCTCGTCCCCAAGAAGGTGCTCGCGCGCTCCCAACACCGGCACGCCAAGATCGCGTCCCTGCGCTTCCACGCCGAGACCCCGCGCTGCTCCAAGCGGCGGCGCGTGGTAATCACCAGGAGCATGCCCAGCACCAGCAAAGGGCGCCGGTGGCCACAGCAGGCTGCCGCGCCTTCACCCCCGAGCTACGCGGCGTCACATGGCCAGGCAAGTTCAAGCCTAATCTGCCCCCTCGCTATGATGGCACGATGGACCCCGCGGAATTCCTGCAGCTCTACGAGCTGGGCATCGAAGCCGCCAACGGAGACGAAAAGGTCATGGCGAACTGGTTTCGCATGGCGCTCAAGGACGGCACCCGCACCTGGCTCCTGAACCTGGCTCCCAGCATGATCTCCTCCTAGGACGAGATGCGCACTCCCTTCATCGCCAACTTCCAGGGCACTCGCGACCAGCCCCCGGCCATAAGCGACCTGCGCCGCATCAAGCAACAGCCAGGGGAAACCCTGCAGAAATACATCCAGCGCTTCAACAACGCTCGCCTCAGGATCCCCAGGGTGACTGAGGAAGCCATTATCTCAGCCTTCTCCGACGGCGTGCGCGACATCAAGATGAAGGAGGAGCTGGAAATCCATGAAGACCTGTGCACATCCCTGGAGCTGTTCAACTTGGCGACCAAGTGCACCAGGGCTGAGGAAGGACGCCTCTCCCTCCTCGAGCTCCCGGCTGCCGACCCAGAAGAGAAAAAGCCCAAGGCCATGGACATGAAGCGTAAGGGAGCTGCCGTGCTCGCAGCGGAGCCAGACACCAAGCGAGGCAGGGATCAGCCTGAGTCGTCCAAGGGCGGCCGATACTGCGTGTACCACGACCTCCACACCCACAACACCAACGAATGCCAAGAGCTCAGGGCCGTGCGAGATGGGCGTATCGGCCGATGCCCCGAGCGCAACGACAGGGGCTATGGCCGAGGAGGAGGAAGAGGTGGAGGACGATGGGAAGACCGTGGCCCTCGCCAAGGGTGGCGTGACCGACCTCGCGAGGATCGCTGGCAGGACCAGCCTCGCGAGGGAGGCTGGAGGGATCAGCCTCGTGAGGATCGCCCGCATGGCAACGCAGGCCTCCTCCTCTACCGCCACCACCAAGAAGGAACGAAGACCAACATCAAGGCGAGGGGGCTGGGGGCTTCCAGGAGCCACGCGCAATCGCTTGCATCTTGGGTGGCGCCCATGCCCCAGCATCACAGCTCATCTTCAAGCAGTTTGCTCGCGAGGTGAATGCAGTCCTCCTCAAGCTTGAGGCCACGCGCCCTCTCAGGTGGTCTGCGTGTGCCATCACGTTCAGCTCAGCGGATCAGCTCAAGTGCGCGGCAACGGCCGGAGTTCTCCCGATGCTTCGCTCCCCAGTCATTAGCATTGTGCAGGTCACCAGGACCCTCGTGGATGGCGGAGCAGGACTCAACGTACTGTCCGTCGAGATGTTCGACAATCTCCAAGTGCCGTATGATCAGCTCCAGCCGACCAGGCCTTTCTCAGGAGTCACTGATGGTTCCACCGTTCCGATAGGGCAAGTTCGCCTGCCAGTCACCTTCGGGCAGCGCAACAACTACCGCACCGAGCTCATTGACTCTGACGTCGCCCACATTCTCCTGCCATACAACACCATCCTCAGGTACCCAGCCCTAGCCAAGTTCATGGCAGTGACTCACCATGGCTACAATGTCCTCAAGATGCCAAGAAGCGGTGGAGTCATCACCATACCCTGTGAGGAAAGGGACGCGGTGTGTTCACTTGAACGTGCGTTCCAAGCCGCAGCAATCGAAGACCCAGCTCGGGGGAGCGGAAGACTTCCCGAGGCGACCCTTAAAAATAAGAAGGCTTCGCCTGGCCCAAGCCATAAGGAGGCAGGCGCCTCCGGAGGCGTTGCATCAGGATTCGCGCCCGTTCAGGGAGCGCCACCCACTGTTGCATAGGAAAGTGCGGCCGGCGCCCTCCTCAGGCAGGGCTCGGGGGCTCTTTCTTGGAGAGCCACCGACTTTGCCAAGATCACGAGGGAGGCGCTCGGGCACCACTTGGAGGGGTGCTTCCAGGCACGTTTCCCTCAGGAAGGTACGAGGCAAGGAAGACCAAACCCTCAGGAGTTCATCGCAGGAAACACCCAGGAGCTACAGGAGTCGAGAGTCATGCGCGGCAGCCGCCGCTTGCCCGCCGTGGCCCCACATCCAGGCGAGGATGGTGGGCTGCGCGTCTGCATCGACGTGCCAGGGCTCAACCGAGCCGCATCTCAGGAGCGCCTCTGGCCTTCGCGCGTGGGGCGTTGCAAGGGTCCACCTCACAGCTACGTTTGCATGCCTTTCGGCCTGCCGAACGCGGTCGCCGCTCATCAGCGCCTGCTGAGGAGCATTCTGGAGGCTCAGGAGGTCAGGCATTGTGCGGTCCTGGCGGAGGTGGAGATGGCCCTTGAAGACCTACCCGTGCCCCCGGAGCCTCCCGAGGCTCCTGGGCCTGGGGGCTCGTGAGGTTCGACGTCTTCACCGCGCGTCGCCCACTTCTGCGGCATCGCTTCATCTTCAACAGCATCACGTGACATCTTTCAAGTTCCATTTTTAGCTAGGAGAGCCCACAGGGCCGCGTCGTTCCCAGGTCGCGTGGGTCCGTCCCTACGGCATGTATCCATTTTACTTATGCACTTTACTTACCTTGTTGGGGGAGCCCCTCGGGCTGCATCATCCCCAAACTGCTCGGGCCTGGCCCAGCGGCGTTTGCTTTTCCCGCATCTACATGAAATGAATCTGCTCCTTCGTATTTAACATACCTGACCTAATCGCCTGCTCGATTGACACCTACCCATGGAGCTGCTCGCTCTGGCACGACGTCTGCGTACGGGTCCGCCCCTGCAACACCGATAAATCTGAGTGGTCGAGCTCTGGCCGTGGCAGCCCCACAAGGCGCCACCTCACCAGGCCCTCAGTGCCCCAATCACTCCCTCGGAGCGACCAATGGTTGGCTGGCAACCGTAGCGACAGCTCTTGTCTCTCCTTGTGATTGGTATGCAGGACCCACTCCAGGAGCAACATTGGGGACGTCGCGGGCTATCTCTCCCTCTCTCCGGCATGGACCGCTTGCATGTTAAAAGGGGGGGCGCCTGAGCATCGTGACTCATGGGCTCCTACTGGCTCTCCAGCCCTCACCCCCTGACCTTGACCCACGACATCACGACCTATCATACCAGTGGCGGCTGAGCTCGCTCGAGGGCCGGGACCTGAGGACGTAGAGCATTAAGGAAAATGTGGGGAAGTAGGAAGAAGCTCACGAGGACCTAACCCAGCAGCACCTTAACTACCGCCGCTTGGGTCGGGAGCCCCGTCGAAGGACTACCCCAAACTCAAAAGATAAGTCACGCCCTTACAGGAGTTGGACCAACGCAGCACCAAACCCTCGCCTAGTGCAGCTCTATCACGGCGACGTTGCCTTCCTTTCTCGCCCAGCGAGGGCTGCTCGAGCGCTAAAGGGGACCTCCCGAGCATCGCGACTCCGGGGCTCTTACCGGACCTCGGGCCGCTCACCTCCTGGCCTTGACCACGGCATCGCGACCTGGCATACCAGCGATGGTTGAAGCCTGCCTGGGGACCAGGACCTGTCAGGGTAGAGCATTAAGTCCTCGCGAGGATAGAAAGGGGAAGCCGAGCCGGGACAGGACAAGCATCTCGCATCGATTCATATTAGGGATATAATGTTTGCAAAAGACATGGCAGGTGCCTTACATACCCCCACGGGGTGTTGCTTCGATTTCTCGCAGGGAACAAGAGGTGCTAATCCTAAGGAATGCTAATTGCCCGCGCCTCCGCAAGCGACGCCATCATCAACAGTGGACTGCCCGGCGCCGGCGCCAACCCCACCCAGATCAGTGGTGTCGGCGGCCCGATGCAGTTGCCCTACTCCGAGCACAGCGCAAGCTCGGAGGCTCTTAGCTGTCGTCGCTCATCTCCGGAGTCATGAGAAGCTCGGGGGAGCCGCTGGATTCCCCAGCTCCTCCGCTGCCGCCTGAAGAGCTGCTGGAAGGCCGATGGGCAGGCCAGGTCCTCGCCAGTCCGATGCCCCTTCTGCTTTCCTTGGGGCAGCACTCCAACCGGCGTCCTTCAGCATCGAAGACCTTGAAGAACATCAGGGAGGCGCCATCGTATTCAAGATGAATTACGAGGGCACCCTCCGTGCGGCAGACCCGGGTGATCTCACCCCAGCCCCGGGTCATATAGACCTTGCCCGGAGCGACGACCGCGACCTCTGCTCCGGTCGCGAGGGTGCTGCAGTCGGCGTGCTGCAGTTAGAGCTCCAGAGACCTGCTCGGCGGCATCTCAAAGGTGAAGGAGGGAGGAAGGCAGATCCAAGAGCTTGGGGGCATGGCGGCATGAAGCACGAGCTCACAGGAGGAGCCCTCGACGTGGACTCCAGGAGGAACTACGCGCACCACCGTGACTTGCCGGCGTCGGCGGCGGCACCGTCGGTGTCGCTCGATGCCCTCTTCCCCAGGGCCCTCGATTCGGGCATACAAGGGCAGTGGAAACCCAGGCGGCGGCCGCTCGTACCAGGGCCTCGGCGCCTCTTGCCAAGCATCCTCATCTCGGCGGCAGGGGACTGGCCGTTTCTTCGGCGGAAGAGGGTCAGGACCTTCTCGGGGGGCCTTTCCTTTCTCTTCTACAGAAAACCGGCGGATTGGTTCCATTGGCGTAAGGAGAAGCAAGGACGAGGAAGGAGAAGGAAAGGAGTAGCAGGAAGGGATAAGCTAACGAGGCTCACGCGGCCCCGTACTTATAGCCGGAGAAGGCCAACCGCCGGCCACCACGATCGCAGGTAATCATGACCCATTTCTCTGCATGCAGGGACTTGACAAGTCGAGCGGTTGCCGAGGCGTCGTGGGGAAGCGCAGACGCCCACGTCCAATCAATCGCCACGCGGCGCCCAAGGCCGCAGGCTATTGGGGCCCGCGACGCTTCGCGCTTGCCCCTTAGCTTCTTTGCTAAGCCAAGCCCGGGCGCGCCTTGGGCCCGGGGGCTACTTTCGGCGTTCTGGGAACGGGGGTCCCCAGACTTGCCTGCCTGCGGCCTGCGGCGTGGGGGCCCAGTGCGGCCCAGCTTCATCAGCTCAAGCTCAAGACCCTCACAAGGGGCCAAGCCTTGCAGGGCAGACGACAGGAGGCTTCCTCATGAGCAGCCTCATCAGGAAGGCTCGCGAGGAGGTGGAGAGATCAAGGCAGGGGTGCCTCGCGAGGAGCCCGTGACGCAAGCCATGACGATCGAGATTAGGCGGGCGCCAGGCGGGCGCTAGCCTGCGCAGTGTCCTTGTTTCCCCTTCGGTGCAAAGGGAGCAAGCACAGGCCAAGGCATCGGGCAGAGGTTACCACGGTGCAACGAGACCAAGACCAGCAGAGCGGCAGGACGGAGGTCACCGTGGAGCCCAAGACGGCGTCATCACCAGTGCTTTTGGCAGCCGAAGACCACCTTTGGTCAGGATAACTTGTACTAGATGTTCCCCTTCAAAATGGCCAATTGTTGGCACCCTTCCCGCTCATTTTTTGGGAAGAGGACCAAGGCCTCTATAAATAGGAGTAGCCCCCGAAAGCAGAAGGGAGGAAAGAGGGGAAGAAGGGGAAAGGAGGAAAAAGAAGAAGAGCGAGGAGGAGGAAAAAGAAGAAGAGAGAGGTCCAGAGAGAAAGAAAGAGAGAAGAGAAAGAAAGAGAGAAAGGTCCGGACCAAGTAGAACACACTACACTAGCTCAAGAACACCTCTCGTGAGGCCGTTCTTCCCCTGTATTGTTCATCATCAGCTCCTGAGGCAATCCACTACACCACACATTGGAGTAGGGTATTACACCACATCGGTGGCTCGAACCAGTATAAACCTTGTGTCCCTTGTGTGTTCTTCTTTCTAGCCTAGATTTCTTGCGAGCCATAGAAGCGCGAGTCGGTAGGGGAAAGATCTCCGTGCGCACCCCAGAGTTCGAACCATAAGGGTCTCCCGGAACCCGAAATCCGACAATACCACAATTCAGAAGAATTACATTGAAATTATGCCAACTAGCATTCCACATCAAAAATTCTATTTTTATCATTTACCTACTCGAGGACGAGCAGGAATTAAGCTTGGGGATGCTTGATACGTCTCCAACGTATCTATAATTTTTGATTGCTCCATGCTATGTTATCTACTATTTTGGGCAATATTGGGATTTATTATCCACTTTTATATTATTTTTGGGACTAACCTATTAACCGGAGGCCCAACCCAGATTTGCTGTTTTTTGCCTATTTCAGTGTTTCGAAGAAAAGGAATATCAAACTGAGTCGAAACGGAACGAAATCAACTGGAGGAGTTATTTTTGGAAGGAAAGCTACCGGAAAAGCTTGGAGTGCACGTCAGGAAAGAAGGGAGGTTCCCACGAGGGTGGCGGCGCGCCCCCTGCCTCGTGGCCCCCCCTTCGGTCCACCGACATGCTTCTTTCACCCATATATACCTACGTATCCTAAAACTTCCAGAACAGACGATAGATCGGGAGTTTCGCCGCCAGAAGCCTCCGTAGCCACTGAAAACCAATCTAGACCCGTTCCGGCACCCTGCCGGAGGGGGCAATCCTTCTCCGGTGGCCATCTTCATCATCCCGGTGCTCTCCATGACGAGGAGGGAGTAGTTCTCCCTCGGGGCTGAGGGTATGTACCAGTAGTTATGTGTTTGATCTCTCTCTCTCTCGTGTTCTTGAGGTGATACGATCTTGATGTATCGCGAGCTTTGCTATTATAGTTGGATCCTATGATGTTTTTCTCCCCCTCTACTATCTTGTAATGGATTGAGTTTCCCTTTGAGGTTATCCTATCGGATTGAGTCTTTAAAGATTTGAGAACACTTGATGTATGTCTTGCCGTGCGTATCTGTGGTGACAATGGGATACCACGTGATTCACTTGATGTATGTTTTGGTGATCAACTTGCGAGTTCCGCCCATGAACCTATGCATAGGGGTTGGCACACGTTTTCATCGTGATTCTCCGGTAGAAACTTTGGGGCACTCCTTGAGGTCCTATGTGTTGGTTGAATAGATGAATCTGAGATTGTGTGACGCATATCGTATAATCATACCCACGGATACTTGAGGTGACATTGGAGTATCTAGGTGACATTAGGGTTTTGATTGATTTGTGTCTTAAGGTGTTATTCTAGTACGAACTCTAGGGCTGTTTGTGACACTTATAGGAATAGCCCAACGGATTGATTGGAAAGAATAACTTTGAGGTGGTTTAGTACCCTACCATAATCTCTTCATTTGTTCTCCGCTATTAGTGACTTTGGAGTGACTCTTTGTTGCATGTTGAGGGATAGTTATGTGATCCAATTATGTTAGTATTGTTGATGGAACTTGCACTAGCGAAAGTATGAACCCTAGGCCTTGTTTCAACGCACTGCAATACCGTTTACGCTCACTTTTACCATTAGTTACCTTGCTGTTTTTATATTTTCAGATTACAAAAACTATTATCTACTATCCATATGCCACTTGTATCACCATCTCTTCGCCAAACTAGTGCACCTATACAATTTACTATTGTATTGGGTGTGTTGGGGACACAAGAGACTCTTTGTTATTTGGTTGCAGGGTTGCTTGAGAGAGGCCATCTTCATCCTACGCCTCCTACAGATTGATAAACCTTAGGTCATCCACTTGAGGGAAATTTGCTACTGTCCTACAAACCTCTGCACTTGGAGGCCCAACAACGTCTACAAGAAGAAGGTTGTGTAGTAGACATCATTGAGCAATTGACAGAATTGAGCATAGTTATGAGAATATCTAGGTATGATCATGTATATAGGCATCACGTCCAAGACAAGTAGACTGACTCCTGCCTGCATCTACTACTATTACTCCACACATCGACCGCTATCCAGCATGCATCTAGAGTATTAAGTTCAAGAGAACATAGTAACGCTTTAAGCAAGATGACATGATGTAGAGGGATAAACTCATGCAATATGATGAAAACCCCATGTTGTTATCCTCGATGGCAACAATACAATACGTGCCTTGCAGCCCCTAGATTGAACCCAAAGCTAAGCACTTCTCCCATTGCAAGAAAGATCAATCTAGTAGGCCAAACCAAACTAATAATTCGAAGAGACTTGCAAAGATAACCAATCATACATAAAAGAATTCAGAAAAGATTCAAATATTGTTCATAGATAAACTTGATCATAAACCCACAATTCATTGGTCTCAACAAACACACCGCAAAATAAGATTACATCGAATAGATCTCCACAGGAGAGGGGGAGAACTTTGTATTGGGATCCAAAAAGAGAGAAGAAGCCATCTAGCTAATAACTATGGACCCGAAGGTCTGTAACATCCCAAATTTTCAATTTGGAATGTTATACATTAGAGCATCATGCATATCATATTTTATTTTGCATTTTGGTTGATCCTAGAAATTCTATGCAACTCAATGACCCACGGAGAGAGTTGGGGATTTCGTTATTTTCATATTTGAGTTTTCTCAAATTTTGAGAATAGGATCATTTGATTTTATTTATTTTATCATCAATTATCTATTACAAAAATATGAGAGAGGGAATAAAATGACTTTCCCAAAATAAAGAAATATTGAGGATTTAATAATAAAATCAAATAAGATTTTATTTCAGTGTTTTTCAGTGTTTTATTTGAATTTAGGAAAAAAAGTGCATTTTTCAAAATTGCATTTAGGTCCCAAATAAATGTTCACCTTGTGTGGCTTGATTTTAGAAGCCCGTGAAAATTTATTTTGGAATTTTTGGAATCCGTTTAGTATTTCTTTTTATTTTTCTTCCGAGCGGAATAATAAAAAAATGTGAACCGACTTAACGGGCCGTGTCCGACCTGGACACCGACCCGGGAGGCCTTTATAAGCCGGGGGGGAGCCAGCCGAGCCCAGCCACCCGCGCCCCCAAACCCTAGCCCACGCGCCCCGCCCTAGCCGCCGCCGCCGCCGGATCCCGCCGCCGAGGTTCGTCGCGCCTCGTTATCCGTGCTGAAAAAAAAGAGAGAAAAAAATCAGCGTTCGTCATTTTTCTTTTTCTCGGATTAAATCCGTGATTTTTCTGATCGCGATTGCTGATCCGATTTTCGTTTTAGTATAATTTTTCGCTCGTTTATCGGAATCAGGCGATTCAAGCGCCTAGAGTTTCGTCTCGAAACCCTCTATCCGTTTAACCAACTTAAACAAGATTTTGCTACTGTAAAATTTGCCCTAGATCCAGATTACTAGAACGAAGTTGTTTTCTTTCGCCGTTGGATTTTCGTTGCTTCGTTCGATTTGATTCTTTTTGCCAACCGGAGTTCTTAAGTTGAACCTTCTGGTTAGATCTCTTATTTGAGTTTTACCTATGCATTAGATGAGTACTTATTGTATGCTTGTTTGTTTGTCTGCGATAGAGTACCCGGAGTGCGCCGCCTGTTACTTCGAATCATTAGGTTTCGCGGATCATCAGCAAGGCAAGTAACACTTTGATCATACCTTTTCTACTATCCAGTTTTATTGCATTAGATCAATCCTCACACATTGCATGATTAGGATCTAATTAAATTGTGGGATGGGAAGCAGATGAGGTAGTACCTATTACCTGTTTATTATCAAACCTTTGGGAGTTACTTCTACATTTGCTTATTATGCCATGCTATGCTAGTAGACGTGGATTGGGTGAGTGATATCCATGACAGATGTGAGATTGTTAATTAATGGTTTATCTAAGGTGGCAACTTAAACACACATCTGGGTGGATTGAGGCACCTGGGTATTCCAGGACTTGCCTGTTTTCTTTTGGACCGCCACCCAGGCTCAAAGGGATCATGAGACTATTCATACTAGAAACTTCCGTGTGCAGCCACAAGCTATTATGGGCTCTAGCATAGCTGACTAAGTTGTGCGAACTCTTACAGTGGTAGACTAGCAGATGTAGGGGATGTAGGTGGTACGGTCTACCCGATCGTAAGGTGCTAGCGCTTCTGAAAGACTATGTCTCGGTCATCCGTCTTCTCAAACACCATGTAGTGCGAGAAACCAAACGGAGGCGATCGAGTCTTGTGGGTAAAAGGGCGCAAACCTCTGCAGAGTGTAATCAACTAATCATGGTTAGCCGTGTCCCCGGTTATGGACATCTTGAGTATCTAGTACCTGGATTTTCATATGAATCTCAACATGTTACTCTAAATTAATTTTGTTGGGTTATGTTTAATGATGATGCTTAATTGGGATTGAGAATGCTGTCAACCATTCTCAATGTTTAACAACCACCATGATAGTAATTAAATTTTATTCCTTTGAAGTAGGGAAAAATTGGCTTTACACAAAACTGTAACCATAGAGCTTTCCACCAGCCAAATATGCATATAGTATAGCTGTTTCATTCCATTGCTCTCTATGTGTTACCTTGCCAGCATATTCCATGTGCTGACCCGTTTCGGGCTACAACGTTAATGTTGCAGACTTTTCAGACGATGATTAAGGAGTTTTTAGGTCGTGGTTCTATACTCAGTGATGCCGTTGGAGTTGATGGACTCAATTATCTTCCAAGCCTTCCGATGTTATCGTTATTAGATGGCCTTAAGCCATATTTATTGTAATAAGTTCTCGATTGAGACACTCGATGTAATAAGTGTGTGATTGCTACTCTGCTATAAATCCTCCGAGTATTGTGTGGTGTCAGCATTACTGATCCAGGGATGACACCGGAGCACAAAGATCAGACCGTTTGAGGTCTGGTCGCTACAAGGTCTGAGGTAAACTACTCACACTTCATCGGAGAGGCTATGGTGTTGATGTAGAAGCCCTCTGTGATCTATGCCCCCTCCGGCGGAGCTTCGGAACAGGCCCCAAGATGGGATCTCATGGATACAGAAAGTTACGGCGATGGAATTAGGGTTTTGGCTCCGTATCTGATCGTTTGGGGGTACGTAGGTATATGTAGGAGGAAGAAGTACGTGGGTGGAGCAACAGGGGGCCCACGAGGGTGGAGGGCGCGCCTGGGGGGTAGGCGCCCCCTACCTCGTGGCCTCCCTGTTGTTTGCTTGACGTAAGGTCCAAGTCTCCTGGATCTTGTTCGTTCCAAAAATCACGTTCCCGAAGGTTTCATTCCATTTGGACTTCGTTTGATATTCCTTTTCTTCAAAACCCTAAAATAGGCAAAAAATAGCAATTCTAGGCTGGGCCTCCGGTTAATAGGTTAGTCCCAAAAATAATATAAAAGTGGATAATAAAGCCCAATGATGTCCAAATCAGAAGATAATATAGCATGGAGCAATCAAAAATTATAGATACGTTGGAGACGTATCAAGCATCCCCAAGCTTAATTCCTTCTCGTCCTCGAGTAGGTAAATGATAAAAACAGAATTTTTGATGTGGAATGCTACTTGGCATATTTTCAATGTAATTCTTCTTAATTGTGATATGAATATTCAGATCCGAAAGATACAAGACAAAAGTTTAATATTGACATCGAAATAATAATATTTCAAGCATACTAACTAAGCAATTATGTCTCTTCAAAATAACATGGCCAAAGAAAGTTATCCCTACAAAATCATATAGTCTGGCTATGCTCTATCTTCACCACACAAAGTATTTAAATCATGCACAACCCTGATGACAAGCCAAGCAATTGTTTCATACTTTTGACATTCTCAAACTTTTTCGATCTTCACGCAATACATGAGCGTGAGCCATGGACATAGCACTTTAGGTGGAATAGAATGGTGATTGTGGAGGAGACAAAAAGGGCAAAGATAGTCTCACATCAACTAGGCGTATCAACGGGCTATGGAGATGCCCATCAATAGATATCAATGTGAGTGAGTAGGGATTGCCATGCAACGGATGCACTAGAGCTATAAGTATATGAAAGCTCAACAAAAGAAACTAAGTAGGTGTGCATCCAACTTGCTTGCTCACGAAGACCTAGGGCATTTTGAGGAAGCCCATCATTGGAATATGCAAGCCAAGTTCTATAATGAAAAATTCCCACTAGTATATGAAAGTGATAACAAAGGAGACTCTCTATCATGAAGATCATGGTGCTACTTTGAAGCACAAGTGTGGTAAAAGGATAGTAGCATTGTCCCTTCTCTCTTTTTCTCTCATTTTTTTATTTGGGCCTTCTTTTTTTATGGCCTCTTTTTTTTCGTCCGGAGTCTCATCCCGACTTGTGGGGGAATCATAGTCTCCATCATCCTTTCCTCACTTGGGACAATGCTCTAATAATGATGATCATCACACTTTTATTTTCTTACAACTCAAGAATTACAACTCGATACTTAGAACAAAATATGACTCTATGTGAATGCCTCCGGCGGTGTACCGGGATATGCAATGACTCATGAGTGACATGTATGAAAGAATTATGAACGGTGGCTTTGCCACAAATACAATGTCAACTACATGATCATGCAAAGCAATATGACAATGATGGAGTGTGCCATAGTAAACGGAACGGTGGAAAGTTGCATGGCAATATATCTCGGAATGGCTATGGAAATGTCATGATAGGTAGGCATGGTGGCTGTTTTGAGGAAGGTATATGGTGGGTGTATGATACCGGCGAAAGGTGCGCGGTATTAGAGAGGCTAGCAATGGTGGAAGGGTGATAGTGCGTATGATCCATGGACTCAACATTAGTCATAAAGAACTCATATACTTATTGCAAATATCTACAAGTTATAAAAGAAAAGTATTACGCGCATGCTCCTAGGGGATAGATTGGTAGGAGAAGACCATCGCTCGTCCCCGACCGCCACTCATAAGGAAGACAGTCAATAAATAAATCATGCTCCGACTTCATCACATAACGGTTCACCATACGTGCATGCTACGGGAATCACAAACTTTAACACAAGTATTTCTCAAATTCACAACTACTCAACTAGCATGACTCTAATATCACCATCTCCATATCTCAAAACAATTATCAAGTATCAAACTTCTCATATTGTACAACACACTCATAAGAGAATTTTATTATTAATCTTGTATACCTAGCATATTAGGATTATTTAAGCAAATTACCATGCTATTTAAGACTCTCAAAATAATCTAAGTGAAGCATGAGAGATCAATAGTTTCTATAAAACAAATCCACCACCGTGCTCTAAAAGATATAAGTGAAGTACTAGAGCAAAACTATATAACTGAAAAGATATAAGTGAAGCACATAGAGTATTCTAATAATTTCTGAATCATGTGTGTCTCTCTCAAAAGGTGTGTACAGCAAGGATGATTGTGGTAAACTAAAAAGCAAAGACTCAAATCATACAAGACGCTCCAAGCAAAACACATATCATGTGGTGAATAAAAATATAGCTCCAAGTAAAGTTACGGATAGAAGTAGACGAAAGAGGGGATGCCTTCCAGGGCATCCCCAATATTTGGCTTTTTGGTGTCCTTAGATTATCTTGGGGGTGCCATGGGCATCCCCAAACTTAGGCTCTTGCGACTCCTTGTTCCATAATCCATCAAATCTTTACCCAAAACTTGAAAACTTCACAACACAAAACTTAAAGTAGAAAATCTCGTGAGCTCCGTTAGCGAAAGAAAACAAAAGACCACTTCAAGGTACTGTAATTAACTCATTCTTTATTTATATGGGTGTTAAACCTACTGTATTGCAACTTCTCTATGGTTTATAAACTATTTTACTAGCCATAGATTCATCAAAATAAGCAAACAACACACGAAAAACAGAATCTGTCAAAAACAGAACAGTCTGTAGTAATCTGTATCTAGCGCAAGATCTGGAACCCCAAAAATTCTAAAATAAATTGCTGGACGTGAGGAATTTATCTATTAATCATCTTAAAAAATAATTAACTAAATAGCACTTTTCAAATAAAAATGGCAGCAGTTCTCGTGAGCACTAAAGTTTCTGTTTTTTACAGCAAGATTAACAAGACTTTCCCCAAGTCTTCCCAACGGTTCTACTTGGCACAAACACTAATTAAACACAAAAAACACAACCAAAACAGAGGCTAGATAAATTATTTATTACTAAACAGGAGCAAAAGGCAAGGAATAAAAATAAAATTGGGTTGCCTCCCAACAAGCGCTATCGTTTAACGCCCCTAGCTAGGCATAAAAAGCAAGGGTAGATCTAGGTATTGCCATCTTTGGTCGGTAATTCTTCAATGAGGCATCTACCATCCTTAGGAATTTCTTTATTTTTATTAATCATCAAACTTTTAGGCACAAGATCAAAAAATTCATTTGTAACAAATGGTTCCTTAATGATAGCAAAAAGATTGGGATGAATACTTATATATTTGAGATCCGCAGTTTCCTTACTAGAAGATTCACTCTTATTTTTAGGAACATACATAAGCTTGGCAATTTTAGTGGGGGGACTTGGAGTATTCTTTACGGAAGAAAAAGCGGTTCCCAAGTTGGTAATAATGCCCTCAAGTTTATCGATTCTAGTGGAATCCTGATTTATTTTCTCATTAACTATAGGTTCCTTTTCTTTAATATTTTTTAAAGTGACTCCTACTTTAGATCCATATTGAGAGATTCGGTTGTGGATATTTTTGTCCAAATTTTCAATTAACTCTACAGTAGCAACCTTATTCTCAATAATTTCAAGTAATTGCATTACATGCTCCAAAGTTAACATAGTTCCATTAACCAAAAGAGGTGGCGAGCCAAACAAATCTATCATAGCATTATTAGAATCAAAAGTATGGCTACCCAAGAAGTTCCCTCCGGTAATAGTATCAAGGATATATCTGTGCCAAGGAGTAGCGCCTACATAAAAATTGCGAAGAAGAACAGAAGTAGATTGCTTCCTGGTAGATATATTTTGAGCATTGCAAATTCTATACCGAGCGTCTTTTAGATTTTCTCCCTCCCTTTGCTTAAAATTTAGAATTTCATTATCGGGAGACAACGGAGAAGGTAGAGGACTCGCCATAATGACAAGCAAACGGAAAAGAGGCGAATGGAAAAGAGAGGGAGGATAGAGAGAGAGAGCGAATAAAACGACAACGGTGAAGTGGGGGAGAGGAAAACGAGAGGCAAATGGAAAATGATGTAATGCGGGAGATAAGGGTTTGTGATGGGTACTTGGTATGTTGACTTTTGCGTAGACCTCCCCGGCAACGGTGCCAGAAATCCTTCTTGCTACCTCTTGAGCACTTGCGTTGGTTTTCCCTTGAAGAGGAAAGGGTGGTGCAGCAAAGTAGCGTAAGTATTTCCCTCAGTTTTCGAGAACCAAGGTATCAATCCAGTAGGAGGCTATGTGCGAGTCCCCCGCACCTACACAAAACAAATAAATTCTCACAACCAACGCGATAAGGGGTTGTCAATCCCTACACGGTCACTTACGAGAGTGAGATCTGATAGATATGATGACATAATATTTTTGATATTTTTATGATAAAGATGCAAAGTAAAATAAAAGCAAAGTAAAAAAAGCAAAGGTAATAACTAAGTGTTGGAAGATTAATATGATGAAGATAGACCCGGGGGCCATAGGTTTCACTAGTGGCTTCTCTCAAGAGCATAAGTATTTTACGATGGGTGAACAAATTACTATTGAGCAATTGACAGAATTGAGCATAGTTATGAGAATATCTAGGTATGATCATGTATATAGGCATCACGTCCAAGACAAGTAGACCGACTCCTGCCTGCATCTACTACTATTACTCCACGCATCGACCGCTATCCAGCATGCATCTAGAGTATTAAGTCAGAGAACAGAGTAACGCTTTAAGCAAGATGACATGATGTAGAGGGATAAACTCATGCAATATGATGAAAACCCCATCTTGTTATCCTCGATGGCAACAATACAATACGTGCCTTGCTGCCCCTACTGTCACTGGGAAAGGACACCGCAAGATTGAACCCAAAGCTAAGAACTTATCCCATTGCAAGAAAGATCAATCTAGTAGGCCAAACCAAACTGATAATTCGAAGAGACTTGCAAAGATAACCAATCATACATAAAAGAATTCAGAGAATATTCAAATATTGTTCATAGATAAACTTGATCATAAACCCACAATTCATCGGTCTCAACAAACACACCGCAAAAGAAGATTACATCGAATAGATCTCCACAAGAGAGGGGGGGAACTTTGTATTGAGATCCAAAAATAGGGAAGAAGCCATCTAGCTAATAACTATGGACCCGAAGGTCTGAGGTAAACTACTCACACTTCATCGGAGAGACTATGGTGTTGATGTAGAAGCCCTCCGTGATCGATGCCCCCTCTGGCGGAGCTCCGGAACAGGCCCCAAGATGGGATCTCGTGGATACAAAAAGTTACGGCGGTGGAATTAGGGTTTTGGCTCCGTATCTGATCATTTGGGGGTATGTAGGTATATATAGGAGGAAGAAGTACGTCGGTGGAGCAACAGGGGGCCCACGAGGGTGGAGGGAGCGCCTGGGGGGTAGGCGCGCCCCCCTACCTCGTGGCCTCCTTGTTGGTTGCTTGACGTAAGGAACAAGTCTCCTGGATCTTGTTCATTCCAAAAATCACGTTCCCGAAGGTTTCATTCCGTTTGGACTCCGTTTGATATTCCTTTTCTTTGAAACCCTAAAATAGGCAAAAAAAACAACAATTCTGGGCTGGGCCTCCGATTAATAGGTTAGTCTCAAAAATAATATAAAAGTGGATAATAAAGCCCGATAATGTCCAAAACAGAAGATAATATAGCATGGAGCAATCAAAAATTATAGATACGTTGGAGACGTATCAGAGAGTTGAGTGTTGGGGAGACTATCATTTGAAGCACAAGAGCAAGGAGTTCATCATCAACACACCGTTTATTACCTTTTGGAGAGTGGTGTCTCTTAGATTGGTTAGGTGTCACTTGGGAGCCTCTGTCAAGATTATGGAGTTGAACCAAGAAGTTTGTACGGGCAAGGAGATCGCCTACTTTGTGAAGATCTACCCTAGTGAGGCAAGTCCTTCGTGGGCGATGGCCATGGTGGGATAGACAAGGTTGCTTTTTCGTGGACCCTTCGTGGGTGGAGCCCTCCATGGACTCGCGCAAACCATTACCCTTCGTGGGTTAAAGTCTCCATCAACGTGGATCTATGATAGCACCACCTATCGGACCCACGCCAAAAATCTCTGTGTCTCCAATTGCGTTTGCACACTCCAATCCCATCCCTTTACTTTCTTGCAAATTGCATGCTTTACTTTCCGCTGCCCATATACTCTTGCCATGCTTGGTTGAATGTATTGTGAATGTTTAAACTTGTGCTAAAACTCTACCTTAACTTGAAGAAAATAAAAAATACAACTTTTCTTTGTTAGGAGTCTATTCACCCCCCTCTAGACACCTCTTCTCGATCCTTTCAACTTAGTGAATACATGAACTCCTCAAACTACAGTCATCACCGAGAAGTGTCCCGACTATTGTCACTCGGGGGTTGCCGGATCATAACACGTAGTAGGTGACTATACTTTGCAAGATAGGATCAAGAACACAAATATATTAACGATAACATAATAGGTTCAGATCTGAAATCATGGTACTTGGGCCCTAGTGACAAGCATTAAGCATAGCAAAGTTATAGCAATATCAATCTTAGAACATAGTGGATACTGGGGATCAAACCCTAACAAATCTAACTCGATTACATGGTAAATCTCATCCAATCCATCACGGTCCAGCAAGCCTACGATGGAATTACTCACGCACGGCGGTGAGCATCATGAAATTGGTGATGGAGGATGGTTGGTGATGATGATGGTGACGATTTCCCCTCTTCGGAGCCCTGAACGGACTCCAGATCTGGCCTCCCGATGAAGAACAGGGGGTGACGGTGGCTTCGTATCGTAAAACGCGATGAATTCTTCTCTTTGTTTTTTCTCCCTGAACATGAATATATGGAGTTGGAGTTGAGGTCGGTGGAGCCCTGTGAGACCCACAAGACAGGAGGGCGCGCCCCAGGGGGTTGGGCGTGCCCTCCACCCTTGTGGACAGGGTGTGGGTCCCCTCTGGTTGATTCTTTCGCCAATATTTTTTATTTATTCCAAAAATAATCTCTGTGGAGTTTCAGGTCATTCCGAGAACTTTTATTTCTGCATAAAAATAACACCATGGCAATTCTGCTGAAAACGGCATCAGTCCGGGTTAGTTCCATTCAAATCATGCAAATTAGGGTCCAAAATAAGGGCAAACGAGTTTGGAAAAATAAATACGATGGAGACATATCATCGGCCATGAATCTGGCTAGTCGGAGTCCCGTCTGAGCTAAATCGAGCGACCTAGGCCCATTTCCTGTGTCTTAGTGTCTACTAGACCTCAGGGGCATAGGCCCAGACTCCACATGAGGTATTGGTTGGGAGGAGAAGGCTTTGAGGAAGGAGACAACGTGGGAATTGGAGGAGCTTCGATCCAAGAGGAGCTCCGAAGATAGAGGAACGAGCGTTGAGCTAACAGGGTCCACGGGAAGGTAAAAAAAGGAGCTCCGTGATAGAAAAGGAGGACAGAACACACGTGAGATAAGAAAAGGGAAATGTGCGATAGGGACAATGCATTTTTTTCTCCAGTGAGGTGATTAATTTTTTCCTTGATTAGTTGCTAATACAAATTATTCTCCTTGAATTTGTCGTCAATTAAGATGCCAAAATTAAGATGAAAAGCCACATGTAAGCACTATAAACATTCCTTTTCAAAAATAACATGCGCCTAGTTGAGGTCCATGAACCTATTTGAGTTTCTTAAGGATAAAATTGGATGGAAAGGACAATGGTAAGAAGATTGAAATTTCGACAGAGGATAAATACTAGCCTCCATATTTTAGCAATGCATACATAGTTATTTTCTTTCATCTTTGAGACCAATATGGGTGGATGAACATAAGTGTGTCGCCCCCTAAGAGGATGCACACAAGTATTGTTTCATTTTGTTTATTTCTTTTAGATCAATATGCCATATCTACAAATCTGAAGAAGAGAACTATGAGGAAGAAACAACAAGCGAGGCCGAGTTTAGGGGAAACAAATATCATGCCTCCTTTTTCTAATAGGATACATACATATTCATTCTCCTTCAGAGGAAGAAGAAGAAGAGGTAACAGCAGTTAGAAAGCAAGCAGCAGCTTTCTTTGAGACATATACACATATTTGAATTTCTCAGGGATAAAACTGGACGGAAAAAAGATAATAGTAAACATGACCAAATTATTGAAGGGCGATAAATATGTAGCCTCCATTTTATAGCTAGATGCATACAAAAATTATTTCTTACTTTTACAAGACTTGTATGCGTGTCTAAACTTCAAATGAACAAAATTAGATGCAAGAGACGAGGTAGCATGATCAAATTTGTGGAGGAGAAGAAGTTTTTTATTTTTATATTTTGGAGCCAATTAGTGTACCCCCCCCCCCCCCCCCCCAACACACACACACAAATAAAGGATTGCCTGACAAAAAACAAAGTCATATAAAACTAAAACTATGCCTACGTGAAAAAACAGAAGCTATCGAAGCAGTGATCAATGAATTGCAGTACAACCCATCGGCACCAACTATATCATCACAACACAATGAATAAGATCAAATTTATGAAGCGACATAGCCATGTTGTCTGCTTTTTCAAACCTGGATATGTGATGTCGTTGAATTTGTGATAGAAAATAAATATGTCACCTCCGTAAGCAGATACGCGCAAGTATAGTCTCAATATTTTATTCTTTGAGATCATTACACCATATGACAACATAAAAAAAGATAATATCTATCGGGATAGTAAATATCATGCCTCCATACAAATACTTGTTCCTTCTTTCTTGGAGACTAATACACATATTTGGATTTTCGAAGAGCAAATTTGAGTGGAAGAGATAATCACAAAAAGATGGATCATGTGATGGATTTGCATGCATAAAACAAACTGGAATGGAAGACATAATGTCAAACAAGGTCAAATTTGTGATGCGGGGAAAACACCTCACCTCCCTTTTGAGACTGCAATCTTTGGAATCATTTTATTTCTTTCCTTGATATCAATGAGGTAATAACGTTGGTCCTATTTCCTTTCAATGATTAACAACTAAATCTAATTTCTCTCTATGACAAAGTGATTTTGCACGCCAAGATTAGTTATGATTGTTTGAATGCACATATTGTACATAAGTCTGGTAAAGAAAAACAGAAGAAACATTTCTTCTGAATTTCAGACACTAGATCGCAAATATGTGTTACATGCAAACAAACTGCACACACACACACACACACACACAACACACACACACACACACACACACACACACACACACACACACACACACACACACACACACACACACACATATATATATATATATTGACATATGTACATTATATCCTCCCGGCCTCAAGACTCAAGAGATATGGCTGAAAAATTATATATATAAGTTTAGGCCATGTTTGACATTATGATGATGTTATGATAATCCAGCTTGCCTAAGTAGATGTTGTTCATGTTAGTGTTTTTTCTAAATTGAAAAGGGTAAATGTGCCAACAAGCGTCAATATTCATTCAACTTAGGTACAAAGTACATCACGTAATTCAAAAGCCTTAAACCCAACATTATGCAATAGTTGAAAATTTGGACAAGGGCTAGCTCTATGAGTTGAATTGATACATCTGAAAACATGTTCTAAAGATGTGTTCAGAATATGATGAGCACAATTATGAGCCACGCCTTGGAAATATTGTAAATAGAGCTAGTGCAGTGGGCTGATTTGTGGAGGAAGCTGTTGAGAAAGGCTTGAATTCTCCTAGTGCCATTCTCAAATGTGACGTCTATGCTAGTTTTAGCTCTTAATAGTGTCAAATTATCACTGATGAAAGTGACCTACTAGAGTGGAAGTGATGCATCTAGTTGCACAACAAGATGAAGCGCAGAAGCTTCAGCTAGAAGAGGGGAGGGAGATGTAGTCGAGGAAGCCTGAACCATGAGCTTTGAGTTTGTGTGGCTTGTCAGGATGTACACTCCAATATCATGATCTTGTTTTGATTCCCTGTCCAAGCATTTTTGTTGTGTTCTTCCATAAAGCATCAAAATAGATTTTGGTACATGTGATACGCAAGTCAGATTTAAGATTAGAACCCTGGACAGGGCGAGAGTTTGATTGTTGCTTCTCCTTTATGTTTTGACGAGTTCCTATAGGTTGAGCAGAAATCTTCAAAGATTCGTTATTAGATATATCTTGCGCACCTGATGAACATGATGAGGCATAGAGTGTTTCGTGCAAAAGACAACGTCATTCCCAGCTTTCCACATACTCCAAAGGGATGTAAAGATATTCGAAATGGAAGCATGCATATGTTTCGTAGAGAGGAGACAGTGGATGATTGCATGAATGGAAACGTGTTCCTGAATTCGGAAGGCAATGAAAAAAGCCATTGGAATAATCAGTGTTCAAAATATCCTCTGATTCACCGATTTATCGCTTATCGGTGGGTGACCGCTAATATTATACCATATCTTTGTTATTTATCATTTGGGTCTATTTTTTACTTTGACAAGAGATTAATCGGGAATCTAGCGATTAATCAAGCCGGGCCCCTCTTGTCCGAAACTGTAAAACATGGCCTCCTCTTCAATAGACTGTCGCACATCACACTTCATCCCCCGTTCGATAGGACATGTGTTGTAATGTTGTCCTATTTATTTGTCATTGACTCATTCTTTGACATGTAATATGTAGTTATGTATTGATATAGTGTTGTCCTCTTTAAAAGCTTACACCACATTGATGGTTGTTTCCACATTTACCTTATTAGTGCTTGGTACCTGGGAATTGCAAGTAAAAACTGACTGATTAATAGTCGATCGATAAAATAGATTAATCAGTCGGTTTTTGATTAATCTCTAATCCCCAGTCGATCGAAACACTAATGATAAGTGATATCCTCAACATTGGAAATAACTAAAAGTAGATATAAGGGTCGTAAAGTAAAAAATGTGGGCCAACTTTGATGTACCAAGGGTGTGCAAATCAAGCGGAACTGGAAAAAGGTGCACCCAACGAAGAGTGTACTCCCTTTGTTTCTTTTTAGTCTGCATATAACTTTTGTGTGAAGTTAAAGTATCTCTAGTTCGACCAAACTTATAGAAAAAGTATCAACATTTACAATGCCAAAGGAATATCTTAAGATTCCATAGCAGTTTCATATTATGTATATTTGATATTGTAGATGTTGATATTTTTTTATACAAATTTGGTCAGAGTTTGTAAAGTTTGACTCGACACAAATCTTATATGCGGAGTAAAAAGGAACAAAGGGAGTACCTCATTTTCCTCAATACTGCACCTGTAGTCCTTGTTGATATGCATGGAGGACCTACATGCTCTTGCTCTAGTATGAAATGCTTTCCTCAGCAACCTCCAAGCAAATGTTTGAATCATGTGGGCCATATAATTTTTCTTCCAAACCTGCAGAAGAGTGTTTTATAACAAGGAGGAGACCTGCCTGCTTTATTGTCCTGTAAATCTTGAGTTTTCTGCATACAAAGTTTATAAGTAATCTTGAAGTTACATTTGCCATTTGCAGTAAGATCCCAATAAAGAATGTCCCTACCATCATCAAGAATAAATGGGGCACTTATAATAGTGGAAGCAATAGGTTCCTTAAACAAATGATGGACGAGCTAGGCATTTGCATCCTTTTTGACATGTAGCCCAAATACCATTCACTTTGATAGGGTAAACAAAGTTATTAGGCTGAATGACTAGATGGTTATAAACATCAGTCCAAGCTGGGCACCATGGAGAGCTCAAAATGGAGACATTGCCTTTTGTAAGTTGATAGAAAGAAAAGGCTTTAAGCAAAGGCAAAACTTTAAGAATGGAGGTCCAAAAGGTGTAATTTGGGATATTTTGTTTAACATTTCAAATGGAAGAAAGGTAAGTATTTGAATTTCAAAACCTTGTATATGTGTCACTCATTATCATCTATAATTCTTCAGGCAACAACAAGAATAAGACCTTGTTTCTTGGCTTGCATATTACTAATCTAACCCGCCCACCCTTGATTTTTGGGGGTGCAAATGTTTTCTGGGCTCATTGTGCCTTAGTTCCAACCTCTTCTCTAACACATGTCCACCAAAAAATCTTAATGGCAGTCGTGAGTTTAGCCAAGAGTTTCTTAGTGAAAAGAATATTTGACATATAGAAGACAAGGATAGGAAAAATAGATTGAATGAGCTCGAGCCTAGCAACATGAGAGAGCTTGTTGGACTTGTAAGTAGGCAGCTTGTTGTTCAATTTTCCATAAACAAACTTGTAAGCCATAAACAAACTTGTAAGCAGTGATTGTATCATTAGCAAGCAAAATCAGTGGGTTCCCTAAATGAATAGACCTATGGTTAATGTTTGGCATAGGTAAAATTTTAATATGGGAGATAAGATTTGGGTCGGCATTAGCACAAAATGTCATAACAAACTTGTCCAAGTAAGGAATCTAGCCGAAGTCACGACAAAAATGTTGAATATGTAAGATGAGACATTTGAGTAGCCTCAAGCATAGAAGAATTGCCATTGATAATCAAGTCATCAACAAGAGAAAAGAGTAATTAGAAGGGCGGTTTGGTCCAAGAGAAATGATTGCAAGATTATTATTTTCCATAGCCTCCTGTAGAGCCAAATAAAGCTCATTGGTTGCAAGAACAAAAAGATAGGGACAAATGGGGTAGCCTTGCGTAATACTTGTACTACTTCAAAATCCACAAAAGCCTGGCCATTAACAATCATAGAGAAGACAACATAAAGATGTATACATAGATGATATATAAAATGACCTTGCAACCCTTTACGTGAAAGTGCGGGGGGGGGGGGGGGTGAACGTAGGGCGTGTTTGGTTGCCGTGCGCTACAGTACCTGTGTTGCATACCCTTCTCCACTCAGTCTGGCTCTAGAAAAACAGCCTCATACTTCCTTCATTTCTTTTTACTCCGCATATAAGATTTGGTCAAACTGCACAAAGTTTAACCAAATTTATATAAAAAATATGAACATCTACAATACTAAAACTATATAGTATGAACATACGTTTCATGGTGCATCTGATAATATTGATTTCATATTGTGAATGTTTATATTTTTTAATATAAAGTTAGTCAAACTCTACAAAGCTTGACTTTGACCCAAACCTTATATGCGGACTAAAAAGAAACGGAGGGAGTATGCGACATCTGCGAGTTGTTTGGTTGCCTGCATATGGACTTCCTGCATTAGGAGATCAACTTTGGCACGTTGTTTGGTTGCCTGCATTGTCTCGGCGCATGCAACTACACGTTGTTTGGTTGCCCGCATGGGGTATGATTAAGAGCTAGCACTTGCACTTAGCACACAAGGTTAAGAGCTAGCAGAGGAAGGGGTAGAAGAAATGCAGTGTGCGCCGGACCATGGCGACTGCGATGGATAGTGGCCGTGGCGCCGTGTCCGATATGACGAGCATGGAGTCGTGGATGAGCGACCCCATCGGCGGCACGGCGAGCGACACCGTCAGCGAACTAGTTGCGGTGCTCGCGCAAAAACAATGGACAGAGGAGGAGAATGCAGTGCTCACGCCATGGTATCGTCAGTGCAGTGGACGAGAAAGGAGGCCGGTATGATCGACGCCGGAAACGACTCCAGTGTAGTAGGGCGAGAGAGAGGAGGCAAAGATGATCGACCCCGTCAGCGGCACGACGAACTGTAGTGTGCACGGAGGCAGAGGACACAAGAAAGCAGTGTGCGCGCCATTGCAGCGTCAGTGCAGTAGGAGGACGACAGAGAGTAGGCCGAGATGAGCTACACCGGAAATGACTTTAGTGTAGTAGGACGTGGGCAAGGAGATCAAGGGGAAGGGCTTCGGCGTCGAGAGGGACGAATAGGGGGCTCTGAGCAGAGGACACATGAGCTCGACATGGCGGCGGCAGTGCAGTAGACTGTTGCTCAAAGAGAGATGAAGCTACGATTGTCGAAACCAAAAACTTGCAACACGAATGTTGTGAGGAACTACGAGATTAGGCTGCTGGTCAAAGGAAATTTCAAATGATCGATCGTGCGCGACGAATCTGACAAAATTCGTCCAGAATAGTTTCAAACGGAAACACGAAATTAAGAACTTACGGCCGACGAAACTACGAGCCGGTCGGCTGAATGGAACCGTAGCATGGAGGTGCATCTTGTAGAGCTTACCTCGAACTGAAGCACCGTTGTGTAGATCAGAGGAAGGAGATTAGATAGGAGCTTACCGGAGGTTGAAGAAGACCTCGGGTAGTCACCTCGCATCCCTCCCGTCTCCACTCGTGCAAGGGCCCGCTCCCTTGCGCTCGGCTCGGCCTGACTCGCGAGAAACTGCCGATTCTAGCGTTTCCAGCGAGCCAGGCTCTGGGCTGCTTTAAGAAGCGTGCGATGCAGGCTCAATAGTGAAACCAGGCAACCAAACACGCCTCTTGCTTCCCGTGCGGGCCTGGTTGAACTCTATTCGGGCAACCAAACACGTCCGTAATTCCATTCTAAATGGCCAAAATTCTTAGCTAGATCAATCTTAAGCAAAAAAAAACAGCATGTTTCCAAGAAGGGCAAAGGAATGGGTGAACTCTTGAGCATTGGGTTGTACATAAAATAAGTAATTGTACCATAGTTCAGCAATCGTAAAATGAGTAATCTGCCCGAAAGGTTAAGAAAGCGTGATAAGGGAGACCAGAGAGTGCCATTAGCTAAGGCCAACTCCACCGCGTCACCCCAAACAGACGTCTATTTTGTCCAGATTCTGTCCGTTTGGATAGGGATTTAGGGTCGTGTCCGGGCGTGTCCTGGGATTCGGTGGCCGTGCGCCCAGCGCGCGGACGCATCCCGGCCGTATTCTGTCCGTGTATTTTTCTTTGCAAGTCCTTAACTTTTTTTATCATGCATTTTTGGTACATGACAATACATCATCACATTTTGACTAGTAAAGCAAGGCCAAAGAAAATAAGAACAACAAGAATACATTTTAGAAGATAGCCAACTTTTATAACTGCCCCCTTGAGTTGGGTTAGGGCCTTCTCGATGCACTCATTGTTAATCTGTGGAGGAGGCTCGATCTGGCATCCTTCTTTCTTCTTCAAGCCAAATGTAGATGTTGCTTCCTCACACCTAGTCTCGTGTCTAGCCTCTAATCTAGCAACAAGTGCACTTGTCTCATTTACAACCTCTATGCTAGCTAAAAGTGCACGAACATGTACTAAATTTCGCTCTATCAATATATCGATGTACTCTTCTTCCCAATACCAAAACTTGCATCCATTCTACACAACAAAATTTGAAGTTAGCACAACTAATCAAATCTAGAGCACAGACCGAAGCTAAAAAAGCGCATACCCCGTCGTTTAAGCACTTGATGAACACCCATCCGGGATGTTCCGGCGTTGTAGACACGCGGCGCACGACCATCCTTGGGCAGTGGTCGCACTTAATGAGTGGCAACGGTGCGCCGGCGAGCTTTTGGGCAAGCACCGAGCCCGACCGACCGCCATTCGTGTATCTGCCGACGGACCACCGACGGTGCAGATCCGAGCGGCTAGAGGAGGAGCCACTGCCTGCATGTGGCCTTGCGGCCCTGCCAGGGCCTTCCGACGAGGTGCCCGGCCAGTCCATGGCGCGGCCCGGCCTCCCACAGCCGGCCAAGCTCAAGATCGACCGGATCCGCCCCAAATCCGGCCGGCGGGTGCGCACACCAGGTGGCCGTGGTTGGGTAGCTCGGCGGCGCCGAGGGGAAGGGGCTGGGCGAGCTCGCGTCCGAACTGCACGGTTGCAATGGCAGCGGCGGCGATGGCGGCAGCGAGGGAAGAGTGGGGAAGAATGGAGGGGTGCGGCCGGAGGGAGGGAGGGGGTGGATAGAAAAAGACCCACCCTGTGTCACCGACGGGCGGGCCAGGGAAGGACACGCGCAGACGACCCGCGCGTCCGCGTGGTGTCCGTTTCACCCCAAAAGCGACGCAAATTTGGGTCACGGATGGGGCGAAAGCGGACACAAAATGGATAAAAGTTCGTTTGCTCCCGCGCGCTGGCCGCCTCGTTTGTCCGTTTTATCCCAAATGGATGGAGCCGGACAAGATAGGGTCGCGCAGTGGAGTTGGCTTAATGTTGCATGCACTCGGCTCTCTTGCTTGCCCCAAGCAAACGCAAATGGCAAACCATTTGGGAACCACGGCGACGTACAGAACGGCCAAACCGGCACCTGCCACGCGGCGAGCGGCCGGGGATACCACGAGCGGCGCAGGGTGCAAGCCGGCGATCAACTGCCGGGACAGTGACCAAAGTCACGGAATATTGTAGTCCCCCGGCAGCGTACGCTCCGTGTGCTAGTGACGTGGCGCAGTGGTAGTTGCTGATGGAGCCGGCACGTTATTGGCTGTGGGCGCTCCAGGTGCTGCGTGGCGGGAGACACCTCAGCTGCCACGAGAGCCTTCCCCGCACGGGGGGCCGTCGGCTGCCGAGCTCCACCACCCACGTACGGCACCACGGTGGTCTGACGAGTCATCCCAAGCCGCTCTAGGCTGACGCAGGTTTCGGGGATAATTTAGCTACCTATAGACGACCAGCGTTGGTCTATCCGAACGACTATCTTTTGCAAGACGACACAAACAAATTTGAATTTCAGCTTATGGAACCAGTATTTTTGGCGGTTCTTTTTTATAGTAGCTTTATGAAGCCAGTAAATAGTGCGAAGAATATTGCTTGAAATTCCGCCTTGTATAAGGTGGTGTTTGGTTCTCTAGTCCTAGGACTTTTTCTAGTCCCAACTAAAAAGTCCCTAATCCCTAAAAAGTTACTCCCTGTTTGTTTTCAGAGACTAAAAAGTCCCTAGTCCCTTCCTAGAGGTTATTAAATAACCATGTTGCCCCTAGTATATAGAAAAATAACAATCAAACAACACCATGGGGTGGCGGGTCAATGGGTGCATGGAGGGGTATTGTTGGAAAAGTCCCAAAAAAACTCTCCTTGAGAGTCTTCTTCATTTAGTCCCAAATGCTTAATTTAGTCCCTAAAAAGTCCCTCCCGTTTGATGAAAAAATCTTTAAAAGGGATTTTTTTTCTAGTCCCTGCACAAAAAAGTCCCTGAAAACAAACACCCCTAAGTCCAGTCAAGTGCTAGAGAATGCAGCTACGCGTGTGAGGTAGCTGAAATCCTAAAAAAGAAAATTGAGCCCTAGTGCACATATCGAAGAAGTTACATGTCGTCACTTGCACGTTGTAAAGTACGACGTACCCGGTCCCAAAGCGAAGTCAGCCAGTGTTGCCGGGAATGATCAGCAATCAGACATGCAGGCGTCGCTGGGCTTCCAACAGGAATAACATTTCCTCGGTATTGCTACCTAGTCTTACCGCACGTATAGACAAAATCTTGCAGACGAACGATGCGATATCTGCTTTGGATCTGCTTCGATCGATTATCGTCAACAAACCGACCATTCCACCAACCGCTTTAAACCCAGCTGATCTCGCTCAAACTGCGATATCCAATCTTTTAACACTTCGTGCATAGTAGTATGTCGCAAGCAAAACACCAGCGGCACAAAAAGCACGTATCCTCGGCAATGAATGACCATATCACACCCTAGTGATTAGCCTAGACACGTTGCTGCCAGGTTAATCCGCAGACAAGGCACTTGGCCAGTCTGACAGGAATCGTGAGGCAACGTGTGGGCAAAACAAACAGACAGTAGGTACTGCTACCCCGTACGTGCAGTGACGTGCTTGTTTATGCAGCGCGGCGACAGTAATGGCGCCCGATCGAGGCCCAATTATTCAGCTCCCGCTTAGTTGCGCTCCAGTATATGTATATCGCTGATCACTGATCCCCTCGACCTCCGGCAATAATACAGGCGCCCCAGCGTATTGCACCACACAACAAAAACAAAGGAAGCAGATCGGCTGCAGCTGTGCCACTCACTCTCGACGTGCGGATGTGGCCTGTAGGATAGGATCAGCGCAGAACGCAGAATTATACTACGGCGGGTACAATCTACATGCACTGGCACTCTCTTGTTAGAAAATGAGATGCAGCATGAGCTGCCTGTGGCCTCCTACTTTAGTTTAGCTTAGCGTCGATCGATCGATCGTCCCACATGCTCGATTACGGACGCTTAAGTGCGCTTGGTTGGGGAGCAGATCCGCGCGGTGCTCCCCTAATCGTCTCCGCGGAGAACAATCCCCACCAGTCGCTGTTTACTTATGTTGTTGGAATGGTAATACTAATATAGTGCCAGTGTGTTCGACTCAGTGGGATCTGTCATAAATGAGCTGATTTCTTTCAGCTCGAGAGAGCAAACTACACATGATTGATTGGAGTCAACATACATGCCAGGGTGAAACCAGTTGACGACGGATTTACAACTTTGTTCGAGAGATTACAACTTTCGGTGCAAATGGGAGCTATCTTTGGAATGTCTGTACAATTGGACCGCCACTATACCATCAAGTGATCGTAAAACTGTACGTACTACTGTAAAACCCCAGGTTTGTATCAAGTATTAGAACGAACCCACAGTTTCAGCTAAAACTAAGTGTGTATGTCTCATACCCCAGTGAGCCTCTGAACTAAAGCGGGAACAAGCAACCTGTCGAAGAAAGCGCACCTCACTCCTCAGTGCCTCGGCTTTACTTCCACTTCGTTGACATCGCGGATAAAGATGTTAGTACCAGGTTCATTCCTGTAAAGTGCAAAACCAGCGGTTAAATTGACGGTTCGGCGGTTCTGCCTTGAATGATAGGGGAATGCTCCTATGGTATAGCAAAATTTTGGTCTTACTCTATTTTTCCCCTTTCGTAAGTGTAACTGGATGCAACAGCGAGCAGATTGTTATCCTTGCTGAAAGACAGAGCAGCAATGCTGGTTGGGTACCTGGGGGACTGCAATCGGAGCAGGAAAAAAAATTCAGATATCCCGAGGTCTGAATTCCTGACACAGAATTAGGATCAGTTTGTTTGGCAGATAAATCGTGGGGCAAGAAAAACCTGAAACAATCTCTTTTTGTTTTCTCCATCCCAAGTGCACACAAATCCATCACATCCGCCCGTGGCAAACGTTCCATGCCTGCGTACGTTAGATTAGGCTATTAAAGGAACTGAAAGTTGATGACAGTGCGAGTGCGAGAGAGATCAGGGGCATCTTACACTGAGTGGAATGCAATTGCATTAACAGGATATGCAACCCTCACTCTGCCCTCGGTCAATCGATGGCACTTGAAACCATACCTGACGAAAACAAACAGCCAATGAAAAACCATAAGGCTAGGTATAAAAAGGTGGAACCGCTCGGCATGAGTGGTTAACTATATCAAAAACAATGAACAATGCCCTAAAAGAAGGTATAAAGGTGGAACACAAGTGACCTTATGTAGAATAAGAAGCCAATTGAGAGCAATGTCAATGCCCTTATCTTTAATAAACTAACTATTTAGAAAAGGTGTCATCCTTTTGCAACACAGTATATACCTCTTTTCGAGACTAGACTCAGATTGGTCAAAGAAGTCCATTGCAACTCGTCCGTCTGTACTACCCAAAGCAAATCCTACATACAGGTCAAAAATAGAGATTAAATTAAAGGACACTTTGCTGAATGTAAAGAGACCTAAGAAATAAAATGAGAAATATGCACGAGAGACTAGAGTTCAAGACGATGATAATTACAGCTAGTTTGCGGATGAATATTCCAAACTCAAAAAACTATTGAACTTCCAACAACAACAACAACAACAACAATAACAAAGCCTTTAGTCCCAAACAAGTTGGGGTAGGTTAGAGGTGAAACCCATAAGATCTCTCGACCAACTCATGGCTCTGGCACATGGATAGCAAGCTTCCATGCACCCCTGTCCATAGCTAGAAAAGTATTGATTATGCTATGTTGTGACTTCAACACCACCCATTGCCCATGGGTAGTATGTTCAAGTGTAGGACTAAACTTATACGTACAAGGCTAGAGCCCTAGAAAAAACTGAAAATATATCACTAATGCTGATTACTATTTATAACCATTAATATTATCCTGCCAACGGAATTAGAATGTCAGGTAAGAGAAGGTCCAAAACAAAAATAAAAAACATAGTCAGATGCAACACAGAACTGAAGACACCATCAATGTGGATCAACCATTAACCCAAGAGTACTACACAGAAATAGAAGGCGTCCATAGTCAACACAGCGCTGGAGCACTAGAACAAATGATGAAACCAATTGAGATCAGTTAAAAATATCTCATTCTGAATCAATATAGATAGTGAGGGAAGGCGTTAGCATTATAGTATGAGACTGGAGGGATATCTGAAATTCAGGCTTTGCTGTGAATCTTTCATTATGAAATAGACTTGTTTTCTAAGCTCTACTGCTGGAAAATCATATCCTGGAAGAGACACCGAGAAGCTAAATCTTAACGATAATTAAGGAAACAGTAGAAAGTCATGCTTTCATCAAATTCATGTATGCTGACGAAATAGAGAAGTTCAAACTTTCCCAACGAGTTGACCTGTTATTGCACCTTCAATAGTTGAATCAAAGATCATAAATCATCCACACCCTTGAACCGGTGAAAGTTAAAAACCGAATAGGAAATTCTATAACCATAGGACAAAATGACCATACTTGTCAAGCATCAAGTAGATTAAGTAGTAATGGAGCCAAATGATAATCTATACAAAAACTGATAACAGCATTGTTGCATGAATCTCAAACAACCTATCCATCCACTTGTACACACAAAATGATATATGGTTCCATGAAATTTCAAGATATTTATCTATTGACCATGCATTAACACAAGGAAGTTAATCATGTACCAATTTTTATAAGATTCAAGAAACAGTACAAGATAACAGTTCTCATGGCGCCTCTCCAAATGAACAAGAAGGGTTCATGCCAAACAAGAAAGGTAAATTCTATTCCAACTTAGTACATCTTTTGTATGTTACACAAATCAACAAAAATAAGGTTCAATTCATGCCAGTGTTATTTAGCAGGAATATTGATCAATGCATATTCGCAGAATTATCATAAGAACGTCTTACCAGTTTTATTTGGATAACACTCAACACAGCGTGTTTGAGAATTCAGATAAGACTTCCTTTGCTGAGGCTCAGACATATTGCGCAAATCATAAACATTCACATGCTCTCCTGCTGTTGCAACAACCAACTTATGTCCTGCTAATGAAAGTGCGTATACACGTTCAGGTTGGGTGTGTGTCCCAATAAGTGTATATTCTGGCCCAGTCGCACCTCTTTGATCCCAACACTTTATAGTCCTATCCCAGCTTCCAGTGATTACTTGACCTGGCATAAGACAGGACACAAGCATATGATGGTTAAGGTTATTATTAAGAGTGAAAAATTATCTGTTTATTAATGAATTATAGTTGTGCAGGAAATGCCAGAGCCATTGTACGTGAGATACTGTAACCAATATGCTTGATTTTCTTAATTTGTCATGCGTACTGTAAATCTCTAGGCTGTCTGGTAGGGTGAAATTTTCACCTACCTTTTCGGTTAAGACTCTCATCTAGTAATCCACATGAGCTCACTACCAGATGACAATAGTATAAGACATCAGGTTATCTACTACAAGTATTTTGGGTCAGAGACAATAATACTGTAGATGCTAGTCGCATAAATGTAGAGATCACATGATTTTGGATGTTTCTAGAGATGTAGGACTTGTAAACTGAATATATATTTGACACAACAAAGGACAAACGTGGTAAACTTCAAACGATAACTGCCCACACTATGACTTCTGAATACTTAAGGCCATATTTCACCACTGTCTACTATAGTCTTCATCAGCATCGCATGTCTATTGATAAAGACCAGACCCACCAGGTAGCTGTCTTCCTAGATTATCTAGTATTCATTCAACAGATATCATCTAGGCTCTTTCAGTTTCTCATATTGGGATTTAGGAACAACTATTGAACGATGGCAGATGAACAATACAGAGAACTAAGCATAAAAACAGAAGATGGATATCATAAGCAAGTTCATGGAGTGGATATTTATTAAATACTCTATCTTAAAACATAAGTAAAATATACCCAAAAATCATTATTGTTGCACGGTAACAGAAGAAGGCTGTATATTATATGAAGGTTATTATGATAGTCCTAAACCAACATCAGGAAGAAATAAAGCATGAACTCGCCGAGCATAGCGATCCATTGAACTATTACAATTTGGGGGTCAGATTGACAACGTTCTTAACTTAATTAACCCATCTCTAGCAACACGAAACATGGTTTTGATGATACATAGCAATGTTCTTCAGAAACTGAAGTTTGACAACACAATAGCACTGTGCAGCAAAAGCGAACAGGCAAGAGTAATTAAGCAAGTACCTGTGGTATCGGAGTACTCCACACAGCGAACTGGACCATCATGGGTTCCCAAGCGATAACTACTTTCGGCACTAAAGGACAGCCTGCATGTAGTACAACAAAACAGATCCGAAACATACAGGTCAACAATTGAGCTTCGGTACGAATGATCTGGCCGAACAGAAATTTAAGTTCAGTTAATCGTGCTGAATAAATATGCTATTGCCTATGCTGCGGGCATTTGGGTCTGAAACCCACTAAAATCATGTCCGACCCTACTTCCTACCGAGCCATTTTAACATCAGAAATGCAAAGCTCCGCCTCTGTTGTGCTAAACTGTACCGCGTCCCCGACCATTCAATCAGAATCGCTAAGCAAAATACCAATCAAACGGGGCGGGAAGATGAATAGGTGATCCCTATCACCTCACCTCCGCACGACGTGGTCGCTCGAGGCGCTGAACGCCGAGGAGTCGTTATCGTGGAAGCAGCAGTCCAGCACGGGCGTCTTGTGCGCGAACGCGCCCACCAGCGCGTTGGTGGCATCGACGTCCAGGAGCCGCACCGCCTGGAAGGAGCGAACGCGCAGGCGCACGCACAGCCAAGCCCGCGCAGGCACAGAACCCAACGGATCAAACCGAGCCGCTAGGGTTTCGTTTCCTCGGAGAAGTGGGAGGCGCGCGAGGCTTGTGAACTAACCTTCTCCCATGAGGAGACGAGGAGGCGGTTGCTGTGCTTCGAGAAGCGGAGGCTGGAGACGCCGTCCCTCGGCGGGTGCCCCAGCTCCCTGCCCAACCCGATGCGGCCGCCGCCAGCGTCGACCGGCGGCTGGCCGGTGGCGGGCGCGCTCATGGCGGGGTCGGGAGGAGGAGGAGGAGGCGGCGGTGGTGATTCCGGGTAGCCTTGGGTGCTGGGGGTTTGCGGTAGGTAGGATGCGGTGGGGACCGAAATTTTGAACCCGCGACGAACGAGCCGTGGAGCAGAGCGCGGGGTTTATAGAGGAAACGGTTTCGGGGAGGAATGGCCAGTTTGGTGCCACCCGCCCCCGACGACCCCCGACCCCGAGTCGCCGTCGTATGGGCTCGCTTTAGCATTAACTGGGCTTTGGATTTGGGCTGGGTGTATGGTCCAGATCGGCTTATCTGGTGAATTCAGGGGAAAATTACGCTAATCTGTTGAGATATGGTATGCAACAAAGTGAATATTTGAAACGAGAAATGAATTTAAATTTTCAGATAACGAATCCTTCTAATCCAGTCTATCTGTGAAGTTGAATAAATGTTCATTTTCTCAACCATAGATAGAATACCCGGATTATGTCATTAGTAGGCAAAAGGATGGCTACAGACTAAAAGAAGATCCTCACAGTGAAAGAGTGGCCTACTTCCAAGTCAAGCACATTAGATTTTGGGCTTAGCAGGACATGCATTTCATTCCCAGGAGCTTAGCTCATTTGACTGCTTAAAGACTTAAAACACTTGCGCGATAGCCAAGCGAAGCCGCCGCCTATAGGCAAAGGGACAAAAGCCCATTAGGCCTGATGGAAAAAATATGAAAGCATCCGGTAGGTTAAAGTTATGAAATTATAGAGTTGTTTTTCTTTTAAGTAATACTAAGAATTGGAAAAACAGTTCGAAAAAGGAGAAAAGCTAAGGTTACAGAAAAACTTATCCGTCTACAAAGGGTACGGTATCGGTATGGAGGCACATCAGCTGTGGATATAGACTAGGCTAAGGAACTTTGTCTTAAAGTATTTACCAATACTACACTAAGGATGAAGTCAGTGAAAGTTAGCCCGTAACTAAGAAAGCCAGTATTAGAACAGAGCCCTTTCAAAATCAAAAGCAAAGAAGTCCAGGAACAAAGCTGCTTCTCTACTAGCCCCGTTACGAGGGAGGGTTGTTTCTAGAAAAAACAAAATGATATCCATTCTATCTAGCCGAGGGATATTTCTAGAAGGTAGGAAGCTTATCCTTCCGTCCAAGGAGAAAGAGACAAGTTTCCAACTCATCCAAGTTTTGTCATAATGCTGATTGAACATCGAGCTGATAAGAGGGAGTACCATACCCAAGATACTCCATTAAAGAAGAGGTATGCTTGTTTGCTTTCTTTAGTCCGAGAGCACACACCACAAACTCTCGCTGTTGATGAGGATCATCTTTTCTAATATTTTGACATGGGGGTCTTCTGTTCACTCTGACGATTAGGATGAAGGAAGTATAGAGGGAGGTCTGCCAACCATTTATTTTTTCACACATGCACATGAGTTTTCTTTCGAGCCTCACGGTTATTGCAGACTCGAGAATCATTGCAATTATAGCACAGAAAAATAAACATTAATTATGAACATGGAAATAAATAATAATTTTTATTATTGCCTCTAGTGCACATTTCCTTCACATTTAACAATGTACAAATATGTATTCAAAAAATGTTCAACATGTATTTTAAAAATATTCAGTGTGTATCTTAAAATTATTTATTATTTATTAAAAAATGTTCACCATTTTTTAAATGTTAATGTGTATTTAGAAAATAAAAAATCAAGGAAGAGAGCGAAATAAAAGGAGAGAAACCAAGAAAAAAATCAGGCAAAGAGATCGAAAAACCAAATATAAAAACAAAGAGATACCAATAAAACACAAAAAATAAGAAAAAATGGATGGAACCTCCGAAAACCCGATCCGAAGGTTCGAAAACCAGCCCTAGCTCTGGACAGGAAAATTAAACAATGAACACTACCACTAATGGGCTAGAACCTACTTCAAAACTCTAGATGCGGACGCCTAGGTACGCCTCGCAATATGATGGCATATAGCACCGACACAAATGCAGTCTATTGTGTCTTTGAGATCTACTATATTAGATTTATGGCCATCGGCCCACTTAAATTCTGGACCTCCGCCCAGTAAAATTCTTAAATCTCAAAGCCCTGATTAACCCGCATGTCATGTGTACATAATTTAGTCGCATGTTGCTAGTGGATGAGAAGAAACATAAGTATATAAAGTAAGTTGTTCTGGAGCGAGGCGTTTTGGCTCTCAGGCGAGTGATTAAAAAATAAGATAAAATAGTAAAAAAAATCAAAAACAATATCTCTTTGTGGAGAAAGATGACATTATGACTGTGATTGTGTGTAGTGGCTGGCGTAGGCGGAAAATGCCAACGAAGGCCGAGCTCCGGTGAGCTCGTTTCCAAATTTTATTTTTTCAGAGCGCGAAAATTCCAAATTTATTTTGTGAACATACATGCACATGTATACTACGTATATGCAAAATTTCACAGCATTATACGTTTACATGTGGCGTACAGAAAAAAGACAAATATGCATTTTTAAAGGGCCTTTTATTTTTGTTATTGGGCCGGAAATTTGTTATTTTTGTACAGCCTACAAATCACAAAATTTTTCGACGAAATTTAACACGTTCTTGCGGAATACATATTGTTTCCATGGAATTTTTTTCAGAATTTTTTGAAACTTTTAAATATGCTTTTTGATTTTTTGAAAATACCGAGCTCACTGGAGCTCGGCCTCCAAAAATCCGCACCCCTTGCGTAGGGCTTCATACAAGGATCGGGCAACTAGACACAAATTAATTCATCATTTTTTTCAGTTTTTTTGATTAATTTTAAATATTCATTAACAGTAAAACTTAATTTTTTGTAATTCTGCAATGCGAAAAGCTTTTCATAATTATGCAGATTGATAATTGAAGAAAGAAAGAGGAAATAAGCTATAACCTATCCTAAAGAGAGGATTGATCTCCTCTACAAAGATGGCTAGACAAATGGTGTGTATGAGTCTTGCGCCTGATTGCGGCTACAACTCTCATTGTCATGTCATTTATAGTTAATTTAATAGCCCACTCATATATGCGTAGGCGGAGGGTCTTTCTTATTTTTTTTAAAGGTAGCCCACTCACGGGAGCAGCGATTCGGTGTCCAGACTCATCTGCATCCGCGTGAAAGAAAAATTCAAAAAAAAAACTAGAAAAATTAAAAAAAATCTTTTCGTTTGGTAGATAATTTGGTGCGTTAGATGTGCTCCAAATTTCAGACCATTAATTTGGACATCTGGATAGCTCTCGGCAAAAAAAAACAAATTTAGGGTATGCAAAAAATGTTTACCGTTCATGTATTCTTCTAACCCAATTTGTCTATTTTACTGAGAGTTGTTCATAAGTCGAAATGATGTGAAATTTGAAGCACACCTCTTGCAACAAATTATTTACCAGCAATTTTTTTGACTTGTTATGATTTTTTTTAACCGGGTGACCTTATCTTTTTGCTCAAAGAACGAATCAAACCCCTTGTCGAAGCCCTTTATGATATATAACCCTGGATCGAGTCAGATTTGGGGTCATGGTAGAGAAGAAAAACGGCGCACGGACCGTACTCGAGCTTCGGATCAATGTCCCCAGAAGCAAGGATGACGGAGGAGGAAAGGACAAAATTGCTTGAAGCATTTTCTTTCCTATGGGATAAAAAACAATGAATTGGAACTATTGAGTGGTGTTGGGGTTGGCACATACCGACCGACGGGGCCACAGAAGATGAAGGAGAGTGCCGAGAAGATTCCACGGGAATTTGGAGAGATTGGCTCTATAGAAAGGGAAGCGAGTCTTTGAACTATGTTAGCGCCGAGGGTTCACTAAACCTACTCAATAGGGCATCTATGTGCCGGAATTGGGTATTTCTTCTTTACTGTACTGGCATTCAGCTGCCTGGATACTGTCAATCTACTGTCCATCTTTCTCTTTAGTTTTCTCCTTTCTTTCTCCTCAACCTATCTCCTTTGGATGGACCCCATCGGAAAGTGCTGAATGGATTGCTCCTTGCCCAACGACAAAAAGAAAGAAATTTAGGAGAGGATTGATAGGTTTAAGCATTCAGGGCTGGTCGCTCTTATGGATACCTGTGTAGATGAGCCTGGGCTCAGAAATGAACATTCGCCCACTCATATAATATTTAGCTATGAAAATATAGTAGCTTATTAATATCTGGCTCACCTTATTGTCTCACAAAATTTCTAAGAGCCCGTGCTGCATCTGCTTGTAATATCTACAACCCGTTTCTTTTCTCCCTTCCTCTTTTTCTCCAACTCAACACAAATGTAATATCAAAATTTGTATAACATACTTCCATCACTTTATTGCACCCGCTCTTATTTTCCTGGGTGCAGCGTAGAATGAGGCAACGAGCAAGCGATATCACTTGAACGGATTCAGATTTTTGTCTTCGTGCTTTCATGAGCGAATATGTTAGATGTTTGTAGTCTGTCGTGTGTGATATGCTCTGTTAGCACACTAATCATGTTGCTAAACTAGATTAAGCTTAACAAAGATTTCTTAATAACCTAATACTTATAGCACTGATTAGTACATATATCTAGTAGCAAGAAATAATGCAGATAGACTGAACAAGAAAACTAGTAAGCTACAGCCAGGTAGAATGTGCATGATCAAGGCCATCTCACAAAACAAAAGGATAAGTGGCTCGGAAGATCAAATGATATATCTGCACCCGAAGCCTCATTAATTACAAGGATCCCACCTACCCCAACTTGCACATGAAAAGACAACCAGTAGTGGACTAGTGGCACTTCGATGGCTTGAAGCTCTGGTTCCCCAGGAAGATTTTTAAATCGATTTTCCAGGAAACTTGGCGAGCCATGCACTTACACAAAACAAAACTGGAAAAAGAAATATCTCGAGGACTGATCTGGTAGTGTTAATCATCTCCAGCATTTGTTCACCCAGTTATAAAATATAGCACAAATTCGTTTTGCCTGTCAGATCTTCCTTTTTTTTTGCCAGATGGGATATATTTGTACCTGGAGAAAGCGTTGTGTGCGTGTCTAGGTTTGCCGTCCATGCCGACTGCGGCGGAGCTGTATTTGTGATGGGGTTGTTTAAGAAACATCATTGTGCTGGAGATACACGTAATTGACATCCATTTGTAGGCGTCGTGTAATTCCACCTAAACTATTTTCATGTACGGCTCATATTATTTTATGGATCCGTAGCACACCAAAGACTAATTAACTGCATCTTCCATAAACAAACTCCAGTTCGGTAAATTGAAGAGAGCTTGGAAATGGGTGGTGAGATGCTAATGCTAGCTCATGGTGCATCCGGTCTTGGTTAATATGTTTGGACATCTTCAAGAATCTGAAATTACGATATACTACAAACATGGCCTGTGTATGATGGAGTCCGTGTATGATATAGTCTACAAAATCTAATTTCAAATCTGAACTGTTCAAAGTGCTTTCATTAAGAGAAGAAGTATCCATGACAATTTTGTGTACGTGCGCAACCTTGCGTGTTGTCTCTTCATAAGAGTAAAACTTTGTCCTTTCTTTTCAAGTTTGACATTTGCAAAATCTTCAACTCGGTGAGATGGGACTGCATCCCTGGCCTTTCCCAACAGAGAGACTTTCTAAGTAAATTTCGAGATTGGATCGCCGCCTTGTTGTGCATCTCCTTCTCAAGGATTCTTCTCGATGGTGTGCCCCCCTCCCCCAATTAAGCATGGTCACAACCTTCACCAACGCCCAAGGGGAACCCTATCGCCGCTCGTATTTGTCATCGCCATCGACCCACTCCAACAAGTACTCAACTCGACTACAAGACTTGGCTTATTTCAAAAGATTAGAGGGTGGGGAGCCACTTGGAGGACCTCCCTTCATGCCGATGATGCGGCGGTTTTCATGGCGCCGATAAAGATAGATATTGAAAACCTCACTCACGTCTTGTGTTGTTTTGGTGAGGTCACGGGGTTGGACACAATCTTTCAAGGAAGGTCGGTTGTTCCCATCCGAAGTGGGCACTTAAACTTGGTGGAGATCCTCTAAAGCTTGCTCGCGACTTGTGCTTCATTCCCCGTGCAATGCTTGGGCCTTCCCCTAACGGTTTGACAACTCAAGAGGGCGGAATTTGGATTCCTCGAAGACAAGGTTGCGGATAGGCTTGTTCCATGAGAAGGGCAAAACATCACCAACTCGGGTCGTGTAGTCCTCGTCAAGGTGGTGTTTACTTCACAAGTGATTTACCATGCAACCCCTTTTGTCATCCTGCCTCTAGTATATGGATATCACTGTTTTAGTCATCCTCCTTTGTTTTCGTATGTGGAGGTGTGTTAAACATATTGCAATAGGCCCATAGGGCGCACCGGCCGAACCTGGCCCGGCTAGATAGATAGAGTTCATCTTGTTGTAACCTCTTATCTCTCTATCTCTCTAGATCTTCCTTGTTTCTCAAGATGTAATCCCAACAACTTTTGTATGCTTATCAGGGAGATGCCCCTGCCTATATAACACGCAACCGTCGCCTCCAATGAGGTACGACGTTCTCCGCTCGTTTACATGGTATCAGAGCCTCCTCTATCCATTACATCTAGCAAAACCTACCACCAGCCATGTCGTCCTCCTCAAGCTCCGTTCAGACCGCCTCCATGGGGCAGGTCGCTGAGAAGCTTACCCGCACCAACTACGTTCTGTGGCATGCCCAGGTGACGCCGCAGCTGAGAGGTGCGGGTTACTTCGGCTACGTCGACGGGACGATGCCGGAGCCCGCCAAGTTCATCATCACGAAGGACAAGGACGGGAAAGAGGAGCAAACACCCAACCCTCTCCATCCGATCTGGTTCAAAGAAGGGCAGCAGGTACTTGGATACTTGCTCAATAACCTCACCAAGGAAGTCCTCGTGCAGGTCACATCTATAGCTACGCCGCACGAGCTCTGGGCAGCCCTTGCCTACATGTTCTCGTCGCAGTCCCGGGCGCGCGTCAACAACATCAGAGTTGCGCTCTCCACAGCGCAAAAGGGGACGTAGTCGGTGGCTGCCTACTTCGCCCACATGAGGTCCCTGGCAGATGAGCTCGCAGCTGCCGGCAAACCTATCGATGATGATGAGCTCATCTCCTACATCACCTCCGGCCTTGACATGGAGTACCAACCTCTTGTCTCCGCCAACGACGCCCGCACCGAGCCCATCAGCATCGACGATCTCTACGCCCATATGAGTAACTTCGATCAATGTCTCGCCCTTTACAGCACGGCGGGATCCGGTGGAGGCTTCAAATCCTCTGCTAACGCGGCCTCTCGCGGCCGCGGCCGCGGCGGACGCGGTGGTGGCAGCTCATCCCGCTACCGTGGGCCGCAACGCACCAAGGGCAAGCCATCAGGTGGTGATGGCAACCCTCCTCCATGCAGCGGCAACAGCGGCGGCGGTCGGCCCTACAACAACAGCAAGAAGGGTCGCCGAGGAGGCCGCCCACGAGCTGCTCCTGACGTCCCGCGCTGCCAAATCTGTGGCAAGCCAGGCCACACCGCGCGGGACTGCTGGTACCGCTACGAAGAAGATGAAGAATCTTCCCAAGATGAGAAGGTTGCGGGGGCAGCCGACGGCTCCTGCGGCGTCGACAGGAACTGGTACGTGGACAGCGGCGCGACAGATCACATCACAGGGGAGTTGGAGAAGGTGACCATGCGCGAGAAGTATCGCGGGCAAGACCAAGTCCATACCGCCAATGGAGAAGGTATGAGCATTAGTCATATTGGTCATTCAGTAATAAAAACTCCCCACAAAAATATTCGTCTCAGAAATTTTTTGCATGTCCCTAGTGCATCAAAGAATCTCCTTTCCGTTCATCGCATTGCTCTTGATAATCATGTATTCCTTGAGTTTCATCCTTTCTTCTTTTTGATCAAGGATCAGGTCACGAGGAAAATCCTCTATCGAGGTAGATGCGTTCGAGGGCTCTACCCATTGATTCCGGAGCTTAGGAGATTGAATAAACAAGCCTATGGTGTCACCAAAGTGTCTTCAACACGATGGCACGATAGATTAGGGCATGCATCATTTCCTTTGATTGAGAAATTGCTTAGAAAGAATAAGCTCCCGTTTGTTGGTGAGCGTAATTGTGAAACTATTTGTGACTCATGCCAACGTGCTAAAAGTCACCAGTTAGCTTATCCTATATCTACAAGTGTTTCTACCAAGCCTCTTGAACTCATTTTCTCTGATGTTTGGGGTCCCGCGCCTACCTCAGTCGGGCGCCACACTTATTATGTTAGCTTCATCGATGATTTTAGTAAGTACACGTGGATTTATCTCCTCAAAAAGAGATCTGATGTGTTTCAAGTTTTTCACAACTTTCAAGCACTTGTAGAAAGAAAGTTCAACTGCAAAATTCTAGCTATCCAATCTGATTGGGGAGGGGAATACAGAAACCTCAATTCCTTCTTCCAACAGATTGGCATATCTCACCACATATCGTGTCCTCATGCTCACCAACAGAACGGATCCGCTGAGCGCAAGCATAGGCATATCATCGAAGTAGGTCTAGCTCTTCTTGCAGCTGCCTCTATGCCGTTAAAATTCTGGGATGAAGCCTTTCTCACCGCAGTTCATCTTATTAATATTCTTCCCAGTAGAGTCATTAACAATGAAACTCCGGTAGAACGCCTTCTTCACACCAAACCCGATTACAAATCCCTCCGAGTGTTTGGCTGTGCGTGCTGGCCAAATCTTCGTCCCTACAACAATCGCAAGCTCCTTTTCCGGTCAAAACAATGTGTCTTCATTGGCTACAGTCCACAACATAAAGGTGTCAAGTGCCTTGATGTATCCACGGGTCGTGTCTATATATCCCGTGATGTTGTGTTTGACGAGACTGTTTTCCCTTTTGCACATCGTCACCCAAATGCCGGCGCTCTTCCTCAAAAGGAAATCCTTCTTCTTCCATCTCATCTCACCGGTTCTGATAATGGGGATGGTTTTACTACTAATGATCATTTATTGACTAATTCTCCTACTAATGGCAGTGTAACGCCCTCGATGCGGCTATATCTCCCACATGTCGAAGCACGACTTAGAGGCATAACCGCATTGAAAGCAATGTCGCAAGTGAGGTAATCTTCACACAACCCATGTAATACAATAAGGGGAAAAGGATACATAGTTGGCTTAGAATCGCCACTTCACACAATTACATAAATAAAGCATTACATCAACCAGATACAATCAGGGTCTGACTACGGAACCAAAATAAAAGAAGAGTACCCCAAATGCTACACAGATCCCCGATCGTCCCAACTGGGCTCCACTACTGATCAACTAGAACGAAACAACACAAAGGACAAGGTCTTCATCGAGCTCCTCCTTGAGCTTGGTTGCGTCACCTGCTCGGTTCCACGGCACCTGCAAGCTGGTTTTGGAATTATCTGTGAGTCACGGGGACTCAGCAATCTCACACCCTCGCGATCAAGACTATTTAAGCTTATGGGTAAGGTAAAGGTATGAGGTGGAGCTGCAGCAAGCGACTAGCATATATGGTGGCTAACCTATTCGCAAAAGAGAGCGAGAAGAGAAGGCAAAAGCACGGTCGGACAACTATGATCAAGAAGTGATCCTAGAACAACCTACGTCAAGCATAACTCCAACACCGTGTTCACTTCCCGGACCCCGCCAAGAAGAGACCATCACGGTAACACATGCGGTTGATGTATTTTAATTAAGGTCAACTTTAGGTTTTCTACAACCGGACGTTAACAAATTCCCATCTGCCCATAACCGCGGGCACGGCTTTCGAAAGTTCAAATCCCTGCAGGGGTGTCCCAACTTAGCCCATGACAAGCTCTCACGGTCAACGAAGGAATAGACCTCCTCCCGAGACACTCCGATCAGACTCGGTATCCCGGTTCTACAAGACATCCTCGACAATGGTAAAACAAGTCCAGCAAGACCGCCCGATGCGCCGACATCCTGATAGGAGTTGCACATATCTCGTTCTCAGGGCAACACCGGATGAACACTACGTACAGCTAAAACCAGCCCTCAAGTTTCCCCGAGGTGGCGCCGCAAGTGGCTCTGTTTCGGACCAACACTTAGACAAGCACTGGCCTGGGGGGGGGGGGGTTAAAATAAAGATGACCCTTGGGCTGGCCTAACCCAAGGGAAAAAGAGGCTAGGTGGCGAATGGTAAAACCAAGGTTGGGCCTTGCTGGAGGAGTTTTATTCAAAGCAAACTGTCAAGGGGTTCCCATTATAACCCAACCGCATAAGGAACGCAAAATCCGGGAACATAACACCGATATGACGGAAACTAGGGCGGCAAGAGTGGAACAAAACACCAGGCATAAGGCCGAGCCTTCCACCCTTTACCAAGTATATAGATGCATTAATTAAATAAGATATAATGTGATATCCCAACAAATAAACATGTTCCAACAAGGAACAACATCTCCATGTTCCAACAAGGAACAAACTTCGATCTTCACCTGCAACTAACAACGCTATAAGAGGGGCTGAGCAAAGCGGTAACTTAGCCAAACAACGGTTTGCTAGGACAAGGTGGGTTAGAGGCTTGGCTCAACAATATGGGAGGCATGATAAGCAAGTGGTAGGTATCGTAGCATAGGCATAGCAAAAGAGCGAGCAACTAAGCAAGCAAAGATAGAAGTGATTTCGAGGGTATGGTCATCTTGCCTGAAATCCCACAAGGAAGAAGAATGAGTCCATGAAGAAGACAAACAGACGTAGACGAATGGGTCCTCACAACGCGACGTTAACGGAACCAACCCGAAGAAGCAAACACCAGAAAAGAAGCACACAATATAGTAAACAACCAACACATGAACATGATATGGTAAGCGGGATGCGGTATGCGATGCATATGCATGATTTGCAAAGGAATGAATGAAACTAGCCTCAACTTGGAAATCCAAGTGTGCCACTGGAAACATGAGATGAAATCTCTTGAAAACGATATAAAGAACGCCGGAATCGGAGTTACGGTTTGGAAATGGCGAGCAATTCAAATATGGCACCGGTCTGCGATTTACAGCAAGTAGCCATCTAAATGCAATGAGATGAACATGCTACAGCACCCAAACATGACAACAAAATACATGGCAGGGATGCATTCAAGATGCTTAACAAAAGTCTAGCACTGAGCTACGGCCAATTCATTCATTAACAGGTTCAAACAAGCATGGCAAAAATGCATATGGTAAACAGATTTCAGACTTAGTGAAATTAACACTTGTCTGGAATTTCAGATCAGGTAGCACACTTTGGAGCAATAAAACTACATGCTATATGACCTGAACATGGCAAAGTAAAGCATGGCATGGAGCTACTCAAAGAGCTTAACAGAAGTCCCTTAGTGACCTTGAGCCAAAAGGGATCAGAAAACACATTTGCAAGCATGTGAACATGGCAAAACGTAATCAGTTTCCAGACTTAGTGAAAACTGGAGCATGCTGAAAACAGATATCAAGTAGGCATGTATACGAGCTCGATGCACTCACTATGGAGCAAGTCATGATAATCTAAGCATACACCCATCAAGAATACACAAAATGCAAGCTAGACATGACAAGAACAATAACATAGCATGCACGGATCAACTATAACATCCTCGGCAAAATCGCTAACAAGTAGACAATCTGCCCAGATTCACGAAATAGCAAAAGTAGAGCTCGATTGACTCAAGCTAGGGTGCTCCATAATTGCAAACAAAGATATGGATGGATAGAGAACTACAAGACTAACAAAACATCCTTACTGATCATCCTCAAAAGAGGCACGGATCACTAGGAAACAACATGAACATATGGCATAATGAGATAAACAGATCAAGGACTTAGTGGAAATGCTAAGTCCCTGAAATCAGCATTACTAAGTGCCTCACTTTGCAAGCTTGTGCTAGTCACCACACACATCACAAAAATACATGGGTTGCACCTCTGGAAAGATGGCAAAACCCTTAACAAAACATATGTAGAGCTCATGGGCATATCATGCACACAATAATCATGGCAAAAATGACAAATATCTAAATGGAGCAGCAGATCTGACAATTATCTCAAGTAGCACTCTTCTAACAGCATTTCGGGCATCAAGATGAACTCAAATGAAAATGATGCAATGAGATGAAATGATGTGCTCTCCGAGACGAACATTTTGATATGCTATATGCCCAAAACGGAGTTACGGGTGATGAGTTACGATGCGATGAAGATGGCATAAAAGTTAGGGTTTCGGGAGTAGAAAGTCAACCGAGGCAAACGGATCTCAGATCCATATCGGGCCGGTACTGTAGCGGCGCGGCGTTCGAGGATGGCCGGCCAGAGCTTCTACTCCGGCGAGGTGGTGAGGTCGCGGGAGAGACCGGAGAAGGTCGGATCTGGCCGGAGAAGGACGGGGGCGGCGCCTGCGGTGTCGGGCACGGTCGCCGGCGTGACTTGCGGCGCGGGCTCGCCGTAGTGGTAGGTGGCGCGGGCTCGCCGGTGATGGGTCCGCGGCGGTGCGGCGGCGCCGGTCGGCGGGACGAAGGCGCGCGGGGAGGAAGAGGCGCGCTCGGGCCCGGCGCGGCTCAGGCGGGCCGGCCGTGGGCTGCGGCGGGCCGCGGCGGTGGGACGCGGTGGAGGCGACGTGGCGGGCGCGGATTCGCTCGGGGCGGCGGCGCGATTTCGTCCGCCCGGGACGGACATGTCCGGCGCGACGCGGAGGAAAAAATTAGGGTTTCATCCGCGAAATTCGGGAGGGGAGCACCTATTTATAGATAGAGGGAGCTAGGAGAGTTCAAATGAGGTGCGGTTTTCGGCCACGCGATCGTGATCGAACGCTCTAGATGATGGAGAGGGTTTAGGTGGGTTTTGGGCCAAAATGGGAGGGTGTTGGGCTGCAACACACACGAGGCCTTTTCGGTCCCTCGGTTAACCGTTGGAGCATCAAACGAAGTCCAAATGGTACGAAACTTGACAGGCGGTCTACCGGTAGTAAACCAAGACCGCTTGGCAAGTCTCGGTCCAATCCGGAAATGTTTAATCCCCACACACGAAAGAAAGGTAGAAATGACCACTGGAGGAGAACAGAACGCCGGAATGCAAAACGGACAACGGGGAAAATGCTCGGATGCATGAAACGAACACGTATGCAAATGAAATGCACATGATGACATGATATGCAATGCATGACACGCAAGCAATGACAAGGCAATAACAGCGAATAACTGCACGACACCTGGCACATCGGTCTCGGGGCGTTACAGGCAGTGATGAGTTTTGTGATGAAGCAGAAAAAAATGGGACAGAAAATGATGAAGAAATCAGCCAAAACTGTCATTTTATGCCTCCTGGATGCAGCAGCAGCGCCATCGAGGCGGATCCGCTTCGGGATCAGGGCGCATCAGCCGCGGGATCCGAGCGTGACGGGACAGACGAATCTGCCCCGAGCCCCGTGCCACGCCACGACAGCCGCGGTCCCGCACCACGCCACGACAGCAATGGCCTGGCCAATCACGGCGCGCCCGCGCGGATGGACCACGCGCCGCCTGCGTCCGGTCGGTTCGGCCCCGAACCGCGTCACTACACGCGGCGCGTGCCTCGGCAGGATCCGAGCGTGGAGTCCCACGCCGCATCTACGGGGGCCCACTCATCATTGCATCATCATGAGCCGGACGCGGCAGCTGGCACAATTGCGGGATCTTCTGTGCCACCATCCTCCAGCACGTCACGCTCTCTGGCCGCAGAAGATCCCGCCTCGTCGCCCGCGCCTGAGGCACCCGACAGGTCGTCTTCGGGGTCTGCTGCTGTTCCAGGCGCCGGATCCTCTGTGCCTGCCTCTTCGCCATCTCGGACCAGACTTCAAAGGGGAGTAATTCAACCCAAAAACTACAAACATATAGCAAAATTTGGCTATGCTTGTAACACACATGATGCAGATACTGTTCCACGTACTGTAGCAGAAGCTTTGAATGATCCACGGTGGAAAAAGGCCATGGAAGAAGAGTGCATGGCGCTTCACAAAAATAAAACCTGGCATTTAGTCTCTGCACGTCAAGGAAAAGGTAAAAATGTGATAGATTGTAAATGGGTTTTCAGAGTAAAGAAGAAGTCTGATGGAACCATTGACCGCTACAAAGCCAGGCTAGTTGCAAAAGGTTTTAAGCAAAGGTATGGCTTAGACTATGAGGACACGTTCGGTCCTATTGTAAAGGCTGTCACTATTCGCCTTGTTTTGTCTATTGCCATGTCTAGGGGATGGAGTCTCCGTCAGCTAGATGTACGGAACGCGTTTCTCCATGGTGTTCTGGAAGAGGAAGTGTTCATGCAACAACCTCCTGGATTTGAGGACAAAAGTAAACCCCTTCACATTTGCAAGCTTGATAAGGCCTTGTATGGATTAAAACAAGCTCCCAGAGCATGGTATTCCAGGTTGAGCTCAAAACTTCAGGCACTTGGGTTTTCTCCTTCCAAATCTGACACCTCATTATTCATTTATAATAAGTCAAATACCTCCATATTTGTACTTATATATGTTGATGATATTATAGTCACAAGTTCATCAGATGAGGCTGTCACAGGATTGTTAAAAGATTTAAATTCTGAATTTGCTCTCAAAGATCTGGGAGACCTACATTATTTTCTTGGCATTGAAGTAAAGAGAGCAGGAGATGACCTTTATCTTACCCAAGAAAAGTATGCAACTGATCTTGTAGCCAAAGCAGGGTTGAAAGGATGCAAGCCAGCATTGACACCTTTGTCCAGCTCAGAAAAATTGTCCTTTTCATAGGGAGAACTCTTGAGCCAAGAGGATAGCACCAGGTACAGAAGTATGGTTGGTGCATTACAGTATTTAACTCTGACTAGGCCTGATATTTCTTTTGCTGTGAACAAAGTATGTCAGTTCCTTCATGCACCTACTACAGTACACTTGACAGCTGCAAAACGCATACTTAGATATGTTAAAAATACTTTGAGTATTGGACTAACTTTCAACAAGTCACCATCAACACTTGTCAGTGCATTCTCTGATTCTGATTGGGCAGGTTGTCTAGATGACATACGATCAACTGGTGGTTTTGCAGTGTTCTTTGGTCCAAATCTGATTTCTTGGTGTGCTAAAAAGCAAGCTACTATGTCTAGATCCAGCACAGAAGCAGAATACAAGGCACTAGCAAATGCTACTGCTGAAATTATCTGGGTTCAGTCTCTGCTCAAGGAGCTTGGCATACGCTGCAAACAAGCTCCATGCTTATGGTGTGATAACTTGGTGCTACATATCTTTATGCTAATCCAGTTTTTCATGCACGAACTAAACATATCGAAATAGACTTTCACTTTGTCAGAGAAAGGGTTGCTGCCAAGAAATTGGATGTTCGGTTTATTCATTCTCAAGATCAAGTCGCTGATGGATTTACCAAGGCCTTGCCTACAAGAAGTTTTGAGTAATTTAAGCGTAATCTCAACTTGTCCAAGTTGTGATTATGGGAGGGTGTTAAACATATTACAATAGGCCCATAGGGCGCACCGGCCGAACCTGGCCCGGCTAGATAGATAGAGTTCATCTTGTTGTAACCTCTTATCTCTCTATCTCTCTAGATCTTCCTTGTTTCTCAAGATGTAATCCCAACAACTTTTGTATGCTTATCAGGGAGATGCCCCTGCCTATATAACGCGCAACCGTCGCCTCCAATGAGGTACGACGTTCTCCGCTCGTTTACAAGGTGCATATGTATGATGTCCTTAAATTCTAGCATAGATACTTATGTTATGGCATACAATTTAAGCGGAATCGTCAAACGGCGAAACTTCTCTTCGCCGAAGGGGATACATAGAGTCCCACAACTTTTGAGAAAAAGGCCATGCTATAAATAAAAAATCATATGAGAGGGATTGGTGGATTTCCTTGCGCGAGCAGGGTGAGTGGGGGAGGGGGTTGCTCGTGGACATCTGGCGGTGTTACTGATGATTTTCTAGTAATATGTGACATTATGTAGTTTAGTTTCCTGCTTGTAGGTCTCTGTAAATATTTTGTACCCGGCTTGTTTCCTAGTTTACCTTGAGGAAATGTAACATTGGTCGCCTTATTTTAAAAAGTATTGAACTGGATGCCAAACCAAGAGTAGTTTGATTATTATATTTAGCACAAAGATAATTGTTGTAAATGTTTCATATAATTTGAGAAGTACTGGTGATCTAAATGGTCTTATATTTCTTTACAGAGGACGTAATATTATCAAACAAACATCTGATTTTCTTTTGCACATAAAAGAAACGCATGTTACCATGACCATTGCACGTGCACAATACACATATGGACATGAATGTTTATGATGGGGCTTAGATAAAAAAATGCCACTTAATACGGTATCATCCATGGTGTTGCTAGCATAACAAATGATTAGCTTTCAGAGAAATTGAAATATATGCACCTCTAAAAAATTCATGGTACGACTATTAACTTAATTAGTGAATGTTTTGCCTTTAGCTATTTGAAATTGGCACTTGCTAGTGAGAGATTAGTGGGCTGGTGGCACAATTAATGAGCTCTTATAACATTCTTCCTACTTTAGTATTTAAGCTACAAGCTTAAACACATTGAGAAGAGACCTCTAAAGAGGAGGAGACAACGGCTTTACTACTAGTTTGCCGAAAACAAATGCTAACTTGGTTCTTCAAATGATGGTAGAGGCAAACAAGTGGGTCGAATATTCTCTTTGCTAATGATGAGCAGAAGATTAATTAGGCTGTATGCATCGCTCTGATGCAGAGGCGGGGGAGATCCCCTTTTCGAAAAAAGAAGATTAATTAGGCTATAGGCAGTAGCTAATTGAGAGCTTAGCATGGTTCAGTATGCAGCACGAGACTTAATCACAGGCAATTGTCAGCGATATGATATTATTAATTTTCAGTTAACGATATGCTATTAAATAAAATGTGGCTTAAAAAAGAACAACTGTTAACTACTAGAGTATATTTTTCTGTGATTGCGTGTTACGCTAAGATTTGCATGTTGGGTTAGTGTTCTTGATAAATTTAATAACTATGTCATGGCTTCTGTTTTGGTCCATCAGTTGTACTAAATGCTTTAGTTTATCTCATCTAGTTAGTTACATCAGACAAGAAGTTAATTGGATGCTAGGTGGTTAGGGTTTAGCGGTTAGCTAGTTTAATCACGTCAAAACATGACAACGATGGGCAATCATGAAACGACTTGTCCTCCCTATTCATAACCCTTCTCTCTAGGGAGTAGTACGTGCATCTTCTTGATATGCTAATATTTTTGTTATGCCAATGATGTCACCGATTCTTAATCAGTGCGATTGAGCTGCATCTTAGTGACAAAATTACTAAGCTTATCCATATGATAATTGCCATGGAGCAGGGGCACGTTTGCACACAATTAAAAATAATTAAGTTTGGTCAAGTGCTTACTAGCTAGTGAAATGATGTAGTAGTAATTCTAGCCCAATGCAATGGACCAAGAGTGCTGGCAAACACTGACGGATTCCAAGTGTGTGGTTTTATTCCAACACCAGATTTGCTTCCTGGATTGGTGACAACACTGACAGCCAAGGCCAAGCCTTTTTATTCCCGCATTAACTCAGCTGTGATCTCTCTTGTCTGAAATTAAGAATGTTCAATGTATTTAGCATGGTTTTTCTAAGTAGACTTATTCAGTTTCAGTAATCAACCGGGAGAAAGCGCGCATAGTTTGAAGTAGGTTCAATGCACTAGCAATAACAGGAGAAACACATGAGGGAGGATATCTAATTAAATCAAAATGCGCACTATCTTAAGAAATCAGAGAAATGATGACACACAGCAGGAAACTTCCTTCTCTCTTTTTGTAAACCAAGAGTCAATCAACATTAGTGGAGAAAAATCGGTACATTGCTGTTAATTAGTCATATGTCAACCTGTCATGTCATGTCATGCCAAAGCAAATGTCAACTGCCTTAGCTGACAATGAGTTAGCACTTAGCAGCAAGTTATGTGCCTGGGCAAGGACAAAAGAGTAGTATGCATTTTACTACAGTTTTCTCTCGCAGTGATGTTTGTTTCCTTTTCTTCTTGATGTTAACATCAAATATTCAAGCAGAGAAATATTTCATATCTTTGACCTCTAGCCGACAAAACACGTTACGCGAACTCATTCTCTCTCTCTATCCTTTTATTTTTGCTACAAATGAGGTACAACCTTTTCCAGTTAAGAATGGGTTCACAATGCGTTTAAACAACAAATTTTGAGAAATAGAGCGTATGGTTCCTATTGGTCCAGCAATGGCTTGGAGACAAGAACAGTACAAACCATCTGTCCATTGACTTGTTAGAGCTACCATTTTTTTTAAGAGAACAGTACTGTACAGATTTCGAGAATAGCTTCTCTCTCTGACCATGAGAAGAACTGTACTAATCAAGTAGTGAAGTTAAATTGAAATGTAAGTACACACAAAGTACGCCGACTTCCGTTAACAACGTAGGATGCCATCATATAAGTGGATGATTCAAGTTGACTGATTGCGCTATCATTTGCAAAGTACACAGAACAATTAAAGAACAAGCCTCGTTGATATGTCCAGAGTTTTCTGAAGTGTAGTTCTACGCTCATTGATCTGTACCGAACAACAAGGACAATTAAACCGGAAATTCAGTACAAGCAAAGTATGATAAATTCCATAAGTAAGCGTATGGTACCAAACTACCAATCAGATGAGTGGACATACCTTATCGTCGCAAATTGTTTTGCAAAGCACAGAGTAAAATTAATGAGCAGTTGATGGAATAATCTTTTGATCTTAAGATTCAGAAGAGATTCTGATCTACTTTGCCAATTGGGCCCTAACGCCTCATCCGGATGGGCGACACGGGTGGCGCCCTAGATCCCTCCCCTCACGGCGTCCTCTGCTATTGATCTCCTTGCCGCGGCCGTCCACTCTCTTGCAATAGGTTTTCGCTCCGCTTTATAAATTTAATTTGACCTTTACTGCTTTGATACATTGCCATACAGCGGTGAGGAAACCGCCAGGCAAACTTCGTGTGGCTGACCACGGTGGGGGGCTTGGGGAGGATCCACCGTGCCTTCTGTTGCAGTTTGATCTGGCCTTTACCGCTTTGATACATTGCCATACATAACCAATTAAGGTCAGAACTATGGTTGTGAAACTTAACGTTGACGCTTCTTTTGACCACGACCTGCTTAGGGGCACGATGGGGGTGGTTTTGAGAGATGAAAAAAGTAGGTTTATCGTGGGAGGGAACGGAAAGATTGACTATTGCGCAGATGTGTTGATGGCGGAAGCCTCAACTCTTAAATTTCGTATAACATTGACGCAAAGGGCGGGATGTCATCGCCTTATTATTAACTCGGACAATCTGGAGGTGATTGATACCATGAAGAACGGAGGACAGTCGGCGGGTGCGGCAGTGGCAATTTTCGACGATTGTTTTCATTATGTTTGTGACTTTGTTGCTACTAGATTCGAACACTGTAACAGAGAAGCAAATAAAATAGCTCATGAGCTTGCGAGTTTAGCTAGATTTTCGTTGATTTCTGATTGGTTTGAGGAACCTGTAAATGAAATTGTAATGACCCTCACAAACGATGTACTTTTTATCTCTAATGAATAAAGTTTTCGTTTATCTCAAAAAAAGGTCAGAACTATGGTTTTCATTGTGAGAAACTCATGATCTGGCCTTTACTGCTTGAATTTGACAATAGCAGTGTTAGCGCACCGTTCCCTTTCTGAAGGTGTTGCTTTTGGAGAACCGTTCTTGCAGTCTTAGTGTTGTCAAGGGTAGTCGGTGTGCCAGCTTCGCGTGAATCATTGTTGCTTTTTTTTTTCCTTTTTCTCTATATTTTTAATAATTGGGCTATATGTATCTTTGATGTGTAAATATAGCTCTTGATATCATGTCGTTGCTAAGACTCGGTTTAAACAAGTTTGGTCCACTAAGGAGGTCCACGGGTGGCAACGAGGTTTGCTCACGACGCGCCACCAGTAGATGCGGGTGGAAGAAGACTTCGGCACCCCCAAAGATTTGTATGTGTTTTTCAATTTTTTGTAAGGATGCTTTTGTAAGGGTTTTTTTTAAATACTTTTGTAAGGGTTTTGGCACCCCCAAAAATTTGGATGTGTTTGGCCAAAAAAAGGTGTGTCTTTCTTCGGCATGTAAAGAACTTAATTACATTCATATTGATCATTGTTGTTTTGTACCTGGTGCAAGATTGGCCACTACTTACAAGTTATTTGATCACTGCTATTTTGTACATAGTGCAAGATCGATTGGCCACCACTTACAAATTATGGGGCTACTGCTATTTTCTTTACATAAAAGAATTCGCCACAATCTTAAAACCACATCGAAATCCTATAATTGAACTCACATGCAATTTTAAGAATGAAGGCAGAAATTCTGTTCTCCCCCATGTTGAGGATCTGACAGCTCTTCAAGTTACAGGAAATGGCAGCAACGTAGTAGTGCCTGCAATGCAACCTCCATGGGAAGCACAAGATCACACAGGCATCAACTGGTATCTATCTATCTACTGATCTCAATAACAACCACACGAACTAAACTCCCATAATGATCCTGGCTGCTTCCAACCTCTCGCCTCAACCTCAACCCCTCAGCTCACCACCACCGCGGCCACCACTTCCCACGTCCCACAAGACGAGTGATTGTGCAATTGCCAAGCCAATCTCCTCATCACCTCCAACATAAACATATCTTCCCCGGACGATAAACAATATCGGCACACCGTCGCGGCATAATTGCGAATGAGGGTCTTGTTTATGCCGTCGATATCAAGATCAAGAATCCGGCGGCAACGCCTCAGCAGCGTCCCCACGGGACCGACGGACGGACGGTTTGACCCCGGAGATAACATTTCTTTGCTTCGAGACAGGCAACTAGGTGATGATAAGGTGATTGCTGTACATGCTTCCGTACTTTGTCAACAATAGAGGCAAGGCCAAGCCTCCCCGCAGGGCTGCACCCTACAAATAACCTGCACAGACCCACGGCAGAAGCACTCAAGTCAAGGCATTCTCTCTCTAAAGCTAGTATACTGCCCTCCCTTGCATTGAGCGGTTGAGCCTTCCCTTCCAATTCTCCCAGCTGAAATGGAAAGCTCCTACAGTTCAGCCATGCCGATGGAGACCGACATGATGTCGCAGTTCCTCGGAGGCGACCACCACTGCTTCGCCTACGAGCAGCAGGACGAGTCCATGGAGGCAATGGCGGCCATGTTCTTGCCTGCCCTCGACACCGACTCCAACTCCTCCTCTAGCTGCCTCAACTACGAGGTGTCTCCACAATGCTGGCCACAGCCTCAGCCTCAGCCAGGCCACAGTTCCAGCGTCACCAGTTTCCTTGATCCGGGCCACGGCTACGAGAGCTTTGAGTTCCCGGTTATGGACCCCTTCCCGCATGCCGAATTCCAGTCCCATTGCACCGACATCCCCTACCTCGGCGGCGGCGGCGAGGATCTGAGTCCTCTAGACAGCAACTGTGCACCAGCCGCAGGTGAAGAAGCAGCAAATGATCATATACCTGTGACTAACAAGAGGAAGTCCAGAGCTGCCACCACGGTAAGCTTTCAGAAATTTCAATGGATTGGTTACTTAATTCAGTTGCAATGTTGCTTTGATCCATACTTATCATAATTATGTACTGATGCAGGCATCAAAGAAGGCCAAAAAGGCTGGCAAAAAGGATTTCACCAGCAACGACATCGAAGGCGACGACACCTATGTCATCGATCCTCAAAGCTCCAGCAGCTGCACCTCAGAAGATGGGGGTTTGGATGGCAACACCAAGTCGAGCTCCAAGAAGACAGGCACCAGAGCCAGCCGTGGAGCAGCAACTGATCCTCAGAGCCTCTATGCAAGGGTAAGTACTCAGCACACAACATCACAAAGTGCAACAGAAAAGATGATGAAGGCTGCATGGTTGATAAATGTTTCTCAATTCTAATGGGTGTAAAATTGATATCAATTCTGCAGAAAAGGAGAGAGAGGATCAATGAAAGATTGAAAACCCTGCAGAACTTGGTTCCCAATGGAACAAAGGTAGGTTCCTGTCTGGGATGTATTGGTCTGCAAGGACCTATAGTTTGTACCTATATATCTTGGTACTATAAATTGAGGTCTAACTTGGATTAATCTGGCTTGACAGGTTGACATCAGTACAATGCTAGAGGAAGCAGTGGAGTATGTTAAGTTTATGCAGCTTCAGATTAAGGTGTGTAACATCAACATCTACATTTCCTTGTCAACTGACCAAATATTTGTCATAACCAAATGTACTAAATTTTCATCAAACATTTATGTGCAGTTGTTGAGCTCCGACGACATGTGGATGTACGCACCCCTCGCTTACAACGGGATTAACGTCAGCAGTCTTGAGATGCACATCGCTGCTCTGCAAAAATAAATACCACTCTGGAGATGTGGCGCTAGCTAACACTGAACTGCATAGGGATTAATTGATTCTGGTCCTTATATATAGTTCCAATCATTATACATGTATAATGTAACTACACTTTGTTTTACTTCATACTTTTCTTGGCATTTCCTGGGAGTTATACAAAGAAGTAATCATAATCATGTAAATGATCAAAGGTCACAATGATATGATTGGCTTCACATTTCAGATCATTCTTTTTCATGTCACAGGGTTATGATTTGTAACTATTAACTGTGTTGACATTTAAATGTATGCATGACTTCATAACAACACTGGGTAAAAAAGGAAGGGCAGAAAATATACCAGGGTCCCAGTTACCACCAAGTATTCAAACAAAACTTGGAAGTCACTCAAATCTGAGTATAAAGTTCGTTAAATTTGCACAAACTTCGTTTAAACCGGTATGACTTTCGACGGTCGGTTACCATAACCTCCAGAACACCTCCTTGAATGCCCATTCTTTCTGTGGCTCGATCTCCCTCAGTCACAGACACTTATTCATGTTACTTGATGTGTGACGACGATCCACTTACATTAACTTCTGAAATTGTTCATTCTGTCTCTGTCTAGAGATTACCTAGTTACTGCCACTAGCAACTAATTCTCCTCTTCAGTTACTACACTATTCATATTCTCTAGCGCTGTCGCAGCATACTGGACATGCCTTAGGAGCGCCCCGTATATCTTCCTCCGAACCCTCTCGCACGCATCGTTCTCCTCCTCCTCGGAAAACACGCAGTCCCTGCTGCTTCTGTCTCCCGGCCCCGGAAGCATCCGCTCCTGCCGCACGACATGGTTGAGCCAGTCGTCCACTCTCTTGAGCTGCTGCAGAAGCCCCGCGACCTGCGAATCGCACGTCGTCGTGTACCCGGCCTCGTTCTCGACGTCGTCCAGGAACTTGTCGATGTACTTGAGGAACCACCGGTTGCATTCCGACCGCAGCGCGACGGCCAGGTCCATGGCGGCACTCAGCTTGCTCCCTTGGGAAGAAGCGTCGGCGGTTTTCCTCGAGGAAGACTTGCTGTTACAGTTGCACTTTGTCTTGGAACAGCAGAGCCGTGGGGTGACAGGCTTTGATTCGGACGGCGATGCCTTTGCGGATTCAGAGGTGGCTCTTGTATGGCTGGAGAGAGGTGAGAGGTCGGCTTCGATGGCTGCTCTGACCCATGAGATGGCGGACTGTTTCCTGTCCAGCGCGGCCTTCATGGCAGCCTTGGCCGAAGCCGAGGAGGTCGAATTGGAACCACCTGACTTCGCTTGACGAAGCCTGGTCTGTGATTGAGCGACGAACATGGCATGGTCCAGTTCTTGGGAGAAGCGCAAGAACCTGTCGATGAGCTCCTTTGGGTCGTCGTCCTTGTCAGATTGCAGTTCAGAGTATGTACTGCAAAAAGAGGGATCAGACATGAAATGAGTTTGACTGCTGTTCTTTCAACATTCATATCAAGTTTGCATGAGTTTTCATTTTTGCTCACCTCAAGCATTTTATCAACTTCTCGGTGGTGGATGCCTCTAGCAATCCATCAAGCACAGCCTGCAGCGCCATGTCTCTCTGCTTCACTGCCTCCTGCCATTGTTGGAACAGAAATTGCAGGCCGTCATATCAGCAAACAGAACTTACTTTCTTCAGATAATAACAGGAACAGAAGACAACAGAATGTACCTTGCCATGCCTCGTTAAGCTCGAGGAGAGCGAGCTCCACAGCACATTGTCCTCGCACCACCGGATCCCGCTCGTCGCACCGGTGCTCCGCGGTGTCCCCGCCGCGCTGGAGCTCTCTCTGGGCGTCTTGCTTGAGGCGTGCGCGCTCCTCTTGGAGAGCACCTTGAATGCCTTCTCGGCTTTCCTTCTCACCGACTCCAGTGGGTCATTCGTGGTGCCGCTCTGGTTTGGGCCTGATCTCCCTGGAGAAATCTACAGCGTACAAAAATGAAAAATTGACTGAATTAGAAGGTTGAGTTCTTGGGGAAAAAATTGGTCACACAAATTAGAGAAATGGCTATACACTATTGCTGCGTCTCCGGGGGCCGACGGGTCTTATGCTGCCGGTGAAATCCCAGTTCCTCCTCGTGGTGGAAATCGACGACGAGACGTCCGATTCGTCATCGTCATCGTCGACGTCGCTGCTGTTGCCGTCGATGGACGCAGCGCTGACCTTCCTGACCTTCTTCAGGAAATCGGCGCCCCTCCGCTCCCCCTCGCTCCTCCTCACCGGCTTTACCGCCGCCGCGCACGCCTCGGACAGAGTCGTGAACGACCGCGACCTGTGGCCGTGGCCCATCGTGGCAGGGGAGCCGGACTGCCACGCCTTCCTCTCCGGGAGGGGCGGCGTCGGCGAGGGCCGGTGCGGACGCGAGCGCGGGCGCGGGCGCTCAGAGACGACCTCCTTATCCTTGACCTCGGCGCGGGCGGAGCAGGCGTCGGCGTCGACGTCGTCGTCCGTGGAGTCGTGCTGGATGCAGGGGTACCGCCCCGGGAGGACGCGGAAGCTGCGGAGCACGGGAGCTGGGACGGAAGGCATGAGGTGGTCGACCTCGATGACCTGGCCGATGTGGAGGCCGTTGGCGAGGATGAGATCGTCGTGGTCGGCGTGGAGGGAGACGTAGCAGGAGCGGGACGAGTCGGAGAGGCGGAGGTAGAAGCCCTGGTGGCCCGAGAATGGGTCGGCGCCGGTGAGCGCCGGCGTGATGTTGGTGACCTGGAGCAGGACGCGGCCGTTGGAGCGGGCACGGGCGCGGGAGCGCGGGGTGGGGGCGTCGTCGGTGTCGGAGGGGTCCGGCGGGCGGAGCAGGCGCTGCAGGCTGCCCGGCCGGAGCGCCGGCCGGTGCGGCGAGGGGTACGAGGCCGGCGGTGGCGCCATCTGACGGCGGGGTCGAGATGGGGGTGGGGAACAGAGAGGAGAGAGGAAGCCGGCGCGAGATGTTCGGCTGATTGATGGGTTGGGAGGAGCCGAGCAAGGTTTGTGGCGGGCGATGCGGCGGTGAGTTTGAACGGCGGTTCGGCCGAGCACGGGGCCTCAACTGCCTGGACTTGGTATTCGTTAGAGTATTGTTAACATTGGGCCCTTCTTCTATTCCCACCTTCCACAAGATGAAGCCTACATAAACTTCAAAACGCCAGGCCCAGTAGGGATGCGATTGGAATTTTCTCTACTAAAAAACTTATCAGAGAGCAACTAGTTAACGAACACTCCTTCAAAAGACTCGCAACGATTAGCGTCACTTGACGCGCTCTCATCCATTCGCCACGTGTCGCGCTCTGTGCGCTTCCTCCGGATTTTGGTTTTTATTTTATTTTTCCCCACGTGTTTTTGGCTTTTTAAACAATTTTTTTGGGTTTTTTCGACGTTTTGGTTTTTCATCAGTCTTCGTTAGCTTTTCAATAAAAAAAATTCACAAGAAAACGCGTTTTCTTTTCTTTTTCTTTCGCGAGAGTCACGGTTTTGCTTCCGCGAGAGACACGATTTTGCTTTCGCGAGAGTCACGGCCGTGCCTCTCGAAAACGGAAAAAATGCGTTTTCTGTTTTTTTTTCTTTCGTGAGAGTCATGATTTTACTTCCGCGAGAGGCACGGGTATGCTTTCGTGAGAGTCAAGGCCGTGTCTCTCGGAAACGGAAAAAACATGTTTTCTGTTTTTTTTAGCGAGAGTCATGGTTTTGCTTCCGCGGGATGCACGGTTGTGCTTTCGCGAGAGTCACGACCGTGCCTCTCGGAAAGGAAAAAAACACGTTTTCTAGTTTTTTTTCGCGAGAGTCACGGTTTTGCTTCCGCAAGAGACACGGTTGTGCTTTCATGAGAGTCACGGTCGTGCCTCCTCGCAAACGAAAAAAACACATTTTCTCTTTCTTTTTTTCCTTTCATGAGAGTCACGGTTTTGCTTTTGCGAGACACACGGTTATGATTTCGTGAGAGGCATGGGCGTGTTTCTTTCGAAAAGGGAAAAAACCTGTGCTCCCGGTTCAGTTTTTTCGTCCGGTTTTTTTCGTGAAAAAAGTTCGTCAAAACCTATCAACATAGGATCTAGTTTTGAAGATCTCGACGCGAGGAATCCAACGGTGAAAGTGATTCGAGATTTGGATGCACGGTTTGAGAGATAAAACATTTTGAATAAACGGATCTATGAAAAAGGGAAAACTCCCAGGTTGCGACAAGTGGCGTGCTGTATGTGCGCCACTTGTCGTAACCAGGGGAATTGGAGTGATCTTTGCAACGAGTACTTCTCAATTAGTGATTTTGAACTTATTACCCCTCAGAAAAAATACTAAAAAACTTATAAAAACTAAAAAAACCTTAAAAAAACTTATCCCTACTCCTAATCCCTACTCTTAATGGAGCAGTTGGTAGGATGTCATCCACGATTTTTTTGTCGCCCCCTTTTCGTCTGGTTTTTTCGTCCCCTCCCCCACCGTATTGGTTATTTTCGCGTCATCCTCTCACATAACGGAAAACAATCTAAACGGATCAAAACTTTCCATGCTGACGTAAATTACTTAGTAATGACTTTATGTGAAAGAATCAATCACGATCAATCTCTAAAGATCAAATCTAAATTAATTAACCTTACCTTAAATTGCTCAATCACATTAATTAGGAAACAAATAATTGTTGGGTAACGCATTAATTTCAAAAAAAATCCTACGTACACGCAAGATCATGGTGATGCATAGCAACGAGAGGGGAGAGTGTTGTCCATGTACCCTCATAGACCGAAGGCGGAAGCGTTATGACAACGCGGTTGATGTAGTCGTACGTCTTCACGATCGACCGATCCTAGTACCGAACGTACGACACCTCCGCGATCTGCACACGTTCAGCTCGCTGACGTTCCACGAACTCACGATCCAGCGGAGTGTCGAGGGAGAGCTTCGTCAGCACGACGGCGTGATGACGGTGATGATGAAGCTACCGACGCAGGGCTTGGCCTAAGCACTACGATGATATGACCGAGGTGGATTATGGTGGAGGGGGCACCGCACACGGCTAAGAGATCAATGATCAACTTGTGTGTCTATGGGGTGCCCCCCTCCCCCGTATATAAAGTAGTGGAGGAGGAGAGGGGCCGGCCCTCTCTATGGCGCACCCTAGGGGAGTCCTACTCCCACCGGGAGTAGGATTCCCCCCTTCCATGTAGTAGGAGTATGAGAGAAGGAAGGGGAGGAGAGGAGAAAGGAAACGGGGGCCCCCCTCCCAATTCGGATTGGGCTAGGGGGGCGCGCCTCCCACCTTTTCCTTCCCTCTCCTCTTTTCCACTAAGGCCCAATAAGGCCCATATACTCCCCGGGGGGTTCCGGTAACCTCCCGGTGCTCCGGAAAATGTCTGAACTCATCCGAAACCATTCCGATGTCCAAACATAGGCTTCCAATATATCGATATTTATGTCTCGACCATTTCGAGACTCCTCGTCATGTCCGTGATCAAATCTGGGACTCCGAAATACCTTCGGTACATCAAAACACATAAACTCATAATACCGATCGTCACCAAATGTTAAGCGCGCGGACCCTACGGGTTCGAGAACTATGTAGACATGACCGAGACATGTCTCCGGTCAATAACCAATAGCGGAACCTGGATGCTCATATTGGTTCCTACATATTCTACGAAGATCTTTATCGGTCAAACCGCATAACGATATACGTTGTTCCCTTTGTCATCGGTATGTTACTTGCCCGAGATTCGATCGTCGGTATCTCAATACCTAGTTCAATCTCGTTACCGGCAAGTATCTTTACTCATACCGTAATTCTACATCCCGTAACTAACTTATTAGCTACATTGCTTGCAAGGCTTATAGTGATGTACATTATCGAGAGGGCCCAGAGATACCTCTCCGACAATCGGAGTGAAAAATCCTAATCTTGATCTATGCCAACCCAACAAGTACCATCAGAGACACCTGTAGAGCACCTTTATAATCACCCAGTTACATTGTGACGTTTGGTAGCACACAAAGTGTTCCTCCGGTATTCGGGAGTTGCATAATCTCATAGTCAAAGGAACACGTATAAGTCATGAAGAAAGCAATAGCAATATACTAAACGATCAAGTGCTAAGCTAACGGAATGGGTGAAGTCAATCACATCATTCCCTAATGATGTGATCCCGTTAATCAAATGGCAACTCATGTCTATGGCTAGGAAACTTAACCATCTTTGATTCAACGAGCTAATCAAGTAGAGGCATACTAGTGACACTTTGTTTGTCTATGTATTCACACATGTACTAATTTTTCGGTTAATACAATTCTAGCATGAATAATAAACATTTATCATGATATATGGAAGTATAAATAACAACTTTATTATTGCCTCTAGGGCATATTTCATTCAATAATCGATTTTAATAAAAATCTGTTGGGAAACGCAGTAATTTCAAAAAAATCCTACGCACACGCAAGATCTATCTAGGTGATGCATAGCAACGAGAGGGGAGAGTGTTGTCCACATACCCTCATAGACCGTAAGTGGAAGTGTTATGACAACGCGCTTGATGTAGTCATATGTCTTCACGATCCGACCGATCCTAGCACCAAAAGTACGACACCTCCGCGATCTGCACACATTCAGCTCGGTGACGTCCCACGAACTCTAGATCCACCTGAGTGTCGAGGGAGAGCTTCGTCAGAACGACGGCGTGATGACGGTGATGATGAAGTTACCGACGCAGGGCTTCGCCTAAGCACTACAACGATATGACTGAGGTGGAAATCTGTGGAGGGGGCACCGCACATGGCTAAACAATCAACTTGTGTGTTCTAGGGTGCCCCCTCCCCACGTATATAAAGGAGGGATGGGGAGGCCGGCCGGCCCTCTCTAGGTGCGCCAAGGGGGGCGGAGTCCTCCTCCTAGTAGGAGTAGGACTCCCCCCTTTCCTATTCCCAATAGGGATAGAAGGAAGAGGGAGAAGGAGAAAGGAAAGGGGGGCCGGCCCCCTCACCCAATTCGGATTGGGCATGGGGTGGGGGCGCCCCTTCCTAGGCTGCCTTCTCTTCTCTCCCATTAAGGCCCATATACTCCCCGAGGGGTTCCGGTAACCCCCCGGTACTCCGGTAAATGCCCGAACTCACCCGGAACCATTCTGATGTCCAAACATAGCCTTCCAATATATCGATCTTTATGTCACGACCATTCCGAGACTCCTCGTCATGTCCGTGATCATACTCGGGACTCCGAACTACCTTCGGTACATCAAAAACCATAAACTCATAATACCGATCGTCACCGAACGTTAAGCGTGCGGACCCTACGGGTTCGAGAACTATGTAGACATGACCGAGACTCATCTCCGGTCAATAACCAATAGCGGAACCTAGATGCTCATATTGGTTCCTACATATTCTACGAAGATCTTTATCGGTCAAACCGCATAACAACATACGTTGTTCCCTTTGTCATCTGTATGTTACTTGCCCGAGATTCGATCGTCGGTATCTCAATACCTAGTTCAATCTCGTTACCAGCAAGTCTCTTTACTCTTTCCGTAATACAACATCCCGTAACTAACTCATTAGTCACATTGTTTGCAAGGCTTATAGTGATGTGCATTACCGAGAGGGCCCAGAGATACCTCTCTGATACACGGAGTGACAAATCCTAATCTCGATCTATGCCAACTCAACAAAAACCATTGGAGACACCTGTAGAGCATCTTTATAGTCACCCAGTTACGTTGTGACATTTGATAGCACACTAAGTGTTCCTCCGGTATTCGGGAGTTGCATAATCTCATAGTCATAGGAACATGTATAAGTTATGGAGAAAGCAATAGCAGTAAACTAAACGATCAAAGTGCTAAGCTAACGGATGGGTCAAGTCAATCACATCATTTTCTAACGATGTGACCCCGTTCATCAAATTACAACTCTTTGTCCATGGCTAGGAAACTTAACCATCTTTGATTAACGAGCTAGTCAAGTAGAGGCATACTAGTGACACTCTGTTTGTCTATGTATTCACACATGTACTAAGTTTCCGGTTAATACAATTCTAGCATGAATAATAAACATTTATCATGATATAAGGAAATATAAATAACAACTTTATTATTGCCTCTAGGGCATATTTCCTTCAGTCTCCCACTTGCACTAGAGTCAATAATCTAGATTACATTGTAATGATTCTAACACCCATGGAGTCTTGGTGTTGATCATGTTTTGCTCGTGAGAGAGGCTTAGTCAACGGGTCTGCAACATTTAGATCCGTATGTATCTTGCAAATCTATGTGTCTCCCTCCTTGACTTGATCACGGATGGAATTGAAGCGTCTCTTGATGTGCTTGGTTCTCTTGTGAAATTTGGATTCCTTTGCCAAGGCAATTGCACCAGTATTGTCACAAAATATTTTCATTGGACCCGATGCACTAGGTATGACACCTAGATCGAATATGAACTCCTTCATCCAGACTCCTTCATTTGCCGCTTCCGAAGCAGCTATGTACTCTGCTTCACATGTAGATCCCGCCACGACGCTCTGCTTGGAACTGCACCAACTGACAGCTCCACCAACTGATATAAGGAAATATGCCCTAGAGGCAATAATAAAGTTGTTATTTATATTTCCTTATATCATGATAAATGTTTATTATTCATGCTAGAATTGTATTAACCGGAAACTTAGTACATGTGTGAACACATAGACAAACAGAGTGTCACTAGTTTGCCTCTACTTAACTAGCTCGTTGAATCAATGATGGTTATGTTTCCTAACCATAGACATGAGTTGTCATTTGATTAATGGGATCACATCATTAGAGAATGATGTGATTGACTTGACCCGTTCGTTAGCTTAGCACGATGATCATTTAGTTTGTTGCTATTGCTTTCTCCATAACTATACATGTTCCTATGACTATGAGATCATGCAACTCCCGAGTATCGGAGGAACACTTTGTGTGCTACCAAACATCACAACATAACTGGGTGATTATTGATGTCTACTACACAACCTTCTTCTTATAGACGTTGTTGGGCCTCCAAGTGCAGAGGTTTGTAGGACAGTAGCAAATTTCCCTCAAGTGGATGACCTAAGGTTTATCAATCCGTAGGAGCGCGTAGGATGAAGATGGTCTCTCTCAAGCAAACCTGCAACCAAATAACAAAGAGTCTCTTGTGTCCCCAACACACCCAATACAATGGTAAATTGTATAGGTGCACTAGTTCGGCGAAGAGATGGTGATACAAGTGGTATATGGATGGTAGGTAAAGGTATTTGTATTCTGAAATTATAAAAACATCAAGGTAACTAATGATAAAAGTGAGCGTAAACGGTATTGCAATGATAGGAAATAAGGCCTAGGGTTCATACTTTCGCTAGTGCAAGTTCCCTCAACAATAATAGCATAATTGGATCACATAACTATCCCTCAACATGCAACAAAGAGTCACTCCAAAGTCACTAATAGCGGAGAACGAACGAAGAGATTATGGTACGGTACGAAACCACCTCAAAGTTATTCTTTCCAATCAATCTATTGGGCTATTCCTATAAGTGTCACAAACAGCCCTAGAGTTCGTACTAGAATAACACCTTAAGACACAAATCAACCAAAACCCTAATGTGACCTAGATACTCCAATGTCACCTCAAGTATCCGTGGGTATGATTATACGATATGCATCACACAATCTCAGATTCATCTATTCAACCAACACATAGAACCTCAAAAAGTGCCCCAAAGTTCCTACCGGAGAATCACGATGAAAACGTGTGCCAACCCCTATGCATAGGTTCATGGGCGGAACCCACAAGTTGATCACCAAAACATACATCAAGTGAATCACGTGATATCCCATTGTCACCACAGATACGCACGGCAAGACATACATCAAGTGTTCTCAAATCTTTAAAGACTCAATCCGATAAGATTACTTCAAAGGGGAAACTCAATTCATTACAAGAGAGAAGAGGGGGAGGAGAAACATAAGATCCAACTATAATAGCAAAGCTCGCGATACATCAAGATCGTGCCAAATCAAGAACACGAGAGAGAGAGAGAGAGAGATCAAACACATAGCTACTGGTACATACCCTCAGCCCCGAGGGAGAACTACTCCCTCCTCGTCATGGAGAGCACCGGGATGATGAAGATGGCCACCGGAGAGGGAGTGCCCCCTCCGGCAGGGTGCCGGAACGGGTCTAGATTGGTTTTCGGTGGCTACAGAGGCTTCTGGCGGCGGAACTCCCGATCTATTCTGTGTTCTGGAAGTTTTAGGGTACGAAGATATATATGGGTGCAGGAAGTACGTCGGAGGAGCTACGGGGGCCCCACGAGGCAGGGGGCGCGCCCTAGGGGGGCGCCCCCCACCCTCGTGAGCACATCCCGTATCTCCTGATGTGGAGTCCAAGTCTATCCTGTGGCTTTCGTTCCAAAAATAACTTCTCCAGTTGATTTCATTCTGTTTCGACTCCGTTTGATATTCCTTTTCTTCGAAACACTGAAATAGGCATAAAACATCAAATCTGGGCTGGGCCTCCGGTTAATAGGTTAGTCCCAAAAATAATATAGAAGTGGAAAATAAAGCCCAATATTGCCCAAAACAGTAGATAATATAGCATGGAGCAATCAAAAATTATAGATACGTTGGAGATGTATCAAGCATCCCCAAGCTTAATTCCTGCTCGTCCTCGAGTAGGTAAATGATAAAAAGATAATTTTTGATGTGGAATGCTAGTTGGCATAATTTCAATGTGATTCTTCTTAATTGTGGTATGAATATTCAGATCCATAAGATTCAAGACAAAAGTTCATATTGACATAGAAATAATAATACTTCAAGCACACTAACAAAGCAATCATGTCTTCTCAAAATAACATGGCCAAAGAGAGCTATCCCTACAAAATCATATAGTCTGGCTATGCTCCATCTTCACCACACAAAATATTTAAATCATGCACAACCCTGATGACAAGCCAAGCAATTGTTTCATACTTTTGATGTTCTCAAACTTTTTCAATCTTCACGCAATATATGGGCGTGAGCCATGGATATAGCACTATAGGTGGAATAGAATGGTGGTTGTGGAGAAGACAAAAAGGAAGAAGATAGTCTCACATCAACTAGGCGTATCAATGGGCTATGGAGATGCCCATCAATAGATATCAATGTGAGTGAGTAGGGATTGCCATGCAATGGATGCACTAGAGCTATAAGTATATGAAAGCTCAAAAAGGAAACTAAGTGGGTGTGCATCCAACTTGCTTGCTCATGAAGACCTAGGGTAATTTGAGGAAGCCCATCATTGGAATATACAAGCCAAGTTCTGTAATGAAATTTCCCACTAGTATATGAAAGTGATAACTCAAGAGACTCTCTATATGAAGAACATGGTGCTACTTTGAAGCACAAGTGTGGAAAAAGCAATAGTAGCATTGCCCCCCTTTTTTTGGCCCCCTTTTTTTTTGCCTCTCTTTTTTTATTTGGCCTTTCTTTTTTTATTTGGCCTTTCTCTTTTTTTATTTGGGACAATGCTCTATTAATGATGATCATCACACTTCTATTTATTTACACTCAATGATTACAACTCGATACTTAGAACAAGATATGACTCTATATGAATGCCTCTGGCGGTGTACCGGGATGTGCAATGATGCATGAGTGACATGTATGAAAGAATTATGAACGGTGGCTTTGCCACAAATACAATGTCAACTACATGATCATGCTAGGCAATATGAAAATGATGAAGCGTGTCATAATAAACGGAATGGTGGAAATTTGCATGGCAATATATCTCGGAATGGCTATGGAAATGACATAATAGGTAGGTATGGTGGCTGTTTTGAGGAAGGTATATGGTGGGTTTATGGTACCGGCGAAAGTTGCGCGGTACTAGAGAGGCTAGCAATGGTGGAAGGGTGAGAGTGCGTATAATCCATGGACTCAACATCAGTCATAAAGAATTCACATACTTATTGCAAAAATCTATTAGTTATCGAAACAAAGTACTACGCCATGCTCCTAGGGGGATAGATTGGTAGGAAAAGACCATCGCTCGTCCCCGACCGCCACTCATAAGGAGGACAATCAATAAATAAATCATGCTCCGACTTCATCACATAACGGTTCACCATACGTGCATGCTACGGGAATCACAAACTTCAACACAAGTATTTCTCAAATTCATAACCACTCAACTAGCATGACTCTAATGTCACCATCTCCATATCTCAAAACAATTATCAAGTATCAAACTTCTCATAGTATTCAACACACTCATAAGAGAATTTTATTATTCTTGAATACCTAGCATATTAGGATTTTAAGCAAATTACCACGCTATTTAAGACTCTCAAAATAATCTAAGTGAAGCATGAGAGTTCATCTATTTCTTCAAAATAAAACTACCACCATGCTCTAAAAGGATATAAGTGAAGCACTAGAGCAAATGACAAACTACTCCGAAAGATATAAGTGAAGATCAATGAGTAGTCGAATAATTATGCAACTATGTGAAGACTCTCTAACATTTAATAATTTCAGATCTTGGTATTCTATTCAAACAGCAAGCAAAGCAAAATAAAATTACATTCTAAGAATAGCAAAAATCATGTGAAGAAGCAAAAACTTAGGATCAACCGATACTAACCGATAGTTGTTGAAGAAGAAAGGTGGGATGCCAACCGGGGCATACCCAAGCTTAGATGCTTGAGAATTCTTGAAATATTATCTTGGGATGCCTTGGGCATACCCAAGCTTGAGCTTTTGTGTCTCCTTAATTCCTCTCATATCATGGTCTCCCTAAATCTCAAAAAGCTTCATCCACACAAAACTCAACAAGGACTCGTGAGATAGGTTAGTATAAACCATTGCCAAAACCTTATCATACTATACTGTAGCAAATCACTAAAATTATTATTCAACATTGCATACTAAATGCCTCTGCATATTTAATAGTCCTATCCTCAAATAGAATTATTAAAGAAGCAAACATATGCAAACATAATAGCAATCTGCCTAAACAGGATAGTCTGTAAAGAATGCTGCAACATCCATACTTCCCTAGCTCCAAAAATATTAAATAAAATTCCCACTGTAGTAAATTTATCAGAGCTTAATATGCAAAAGGTTTCAACATTTTATCACGTTCTGAATTTTCTAGGGAATTATTGCAACAGCGGTAAACTTTCTGGTTTCAAACAGCAACATGTATACTTGTAACATAGGCATAGTAAAGGCTATCAATGCAACTTTTATTGAAATAAAATATGCAAAACATTGTTCTAAATAACAGCAAGCAAATACTAACAAAATAAATTTATGCTCCAAGCAAAACAACATATCATGTGGCGAATAAAAATATAGCTCCAAGTAAAGTTACCGATGAACGAAGACGAAAGAGGGGATGCCTTCCGGGGCATCCCCAAGCTTAGGCTTTTGGTTGTCCTTGAATATTACCTTGGGGTGCCTCGGGCATCCCCAAGCTTAGGCTCTTGCCACTCCTTATTCCATAGTCCATCAAATCCTTACCCAAAACTTGGAAACTTCACAACACAAAACTTAACAGAAAACTCGTAAGCTCCGTTAGTATAAGAAAATAAATCACCACTTCAAGGCACTGTAATGAACTCATTATTTATTTATATTGGTGGTAAACCTACTGTATTCCAACTTCTCTATGGTTTATAAACTATTTTACTAGCCATAGATTCATCAAAATAAGTAAACAACACATGAAAAACAGAATCTATCAAAAACAGAACAGTCTGTAGTAATCTGAATCAAACGTATACTTATGGAACTCATAAAATTCTCAAATAAATTGATGGACCTGAGGAATTTATCTATTAATCATCTGAAAAAAGAATTAACTAAATAGAACTCTCCAAATAAAAATGGCAGTAGTTCTCGTGAGCGCTAAAGTTTCTGTTTTTGACAGCATGATCAACAAGACTTTCCCAAAGTCTTCCCAAAGGTTCTACTTGGCACAAACACTAATTAAACACATAAAACCACATCTAAACAGAGGCTAGATGAATTATTTATTACTAAACAGGAACAAAAAGCAAGGAACAAAAATAAAGTTGGGTTGCCTCCCAACAAGCGCTATCGTTTAACGCCCCTAGCTAGGCATGATGATTTCAATGATGCTCACATAAAGGATAAGAATTGAAACATAACGAGAGCATATTGAAGAATATGACTAGCATATTTAAGTCTAACCCACTTCCTATGCATAGGGATTTTGTGAGCAAACAACTTGTGGGAACAAGAATCAACTTGCATAGGAAGGTAAAACAAGCATAACTTCAAAATTTTAAGCACATAGAGAGGAAACTTGATATTATTGCAATTCCTACAAGCATATATTCCTCCCTCATAATAATTTTCAGTAGCATAATGAATGAATTCAACAATATAACCAGCACCTAAAGGATTATTTTCATGATCTACAAGCATAGAAATTTTATTACTGTCCACATAAGCAAAATTCTTCTCATTCGGAATAGTGGGAGTAAACTCAACAAAGTAACTATCATAGGATTGAAAATTAAGATCAAGATGACAAGTTTCATGGTTATTATTGTTCTTTAAAGCATACGTGTCATCACAATAATCATCATAGATAGGAGGCATGCTTTGATCATAGTAAATTTTCTCATCAAAGCTTGGGGGACAAAAATGAAGGAAATATGCCCTAGAGGCAATAATAAAGTTATTATTTATTTCCTTGTATCATGATAAATGTTTATTATTCATGCTAGAATTGTATTAACCGGAAACATAATACTTGTGTGAATACATAGACAAACAAAGTGTCACTAGTATGCCTCTACTTGACTAGCTCGTTAATCAAAGATGGTTATGTTTCCTAACCATAAACAAAAGAGTTGTTATTTGATTAACGGGATCACATCATTAGGAGAATGATGTGATTGACATGACCCATTCCATTAGCTTAGCACCCGATCGTTTAGTATGTTGCTATTGCTTTCTTCATGACTTATACATGTTCCTATGACTATGAGATTATGCAACTCCAGTTTGCCGGAGGAACACTTTGTGTGCTACCAAACGTCACAACGTAACTGGGTGATTATAAAGGAGCTCTACAGGTGTCTCCAAAGGTACATGTTGGTTTGGCGTATTTCAAGATTAGGATTTGTCACTCCGATTGTCGGAGAGGTATCTCTGGGCCCTCTCGGTAATGCACATCACATAAGCCTTGCAAGCATTGCAACTAATGAGTTAGTTGTGAGATGATGTATTACGGAACAAGTAAAGAGACTTGCCGGTAACGAGATTGAACTAGGTATTAAGATACCGACGATCGAATCTCGGGCAAGTAACATACCGATGACAAAGGGAACAACGTATGTTGTTATGCGGTCTGACCGATAAAGATCTTCGTAGAATATGTAGGAGCCAATATGGGCATCCAGGTCCCGCTATTGGTTATTAACCAGAGACGTGTCTCGGTCATGTCTACATTGTTCTCGAACCCGTAGGGTCCGCACGCTTAAGGTTTCGATGACAGTTATATTATGAGTTTATGAGTTTTGATGTACCGAAGGAGTTCGGAGTCCCGGATGTGATCACGGACATGACGAGGAGTCTCGAAATGGTCGAGACATAAAGATTGATATATTGGAAGCCTATGTTTGGATATCGGAAGTGTTCCGGGTGAAATCGGGATTTTACCAGAGTACCGGGAGGTTACCGGAACCCCCCGGGAGCTAAATGGGCCATGATGGGCCTTAGTGGAAAAGAGAAGAGGCAGCCCTACATGGGCCGCGCGCCCCTCCCCTCCCTTGGTCCGAATTGGACAAGGAGAGGGGGCCGGCCCCTCTCTCTCTTTTCCCCCCTCCACAAGTCCTATTCCAACTAGGATTGGAGGGGGGGGGGAATCCTACTCCCAGAGGGAGTAGGACTCTCCTGGCGCGCCCTATGTGGCCGGCCAGCCTCCCCCCTTTGGTCCTTTATATACTGAGACAGAGGCACCCTAGAGACACACAAGTTGATCCACGTGATCTTTTCCTTAGCCGTGTGCGGCGCCCCCAGCCACCATAGTCCTCGATAATACTGTAGCGGAGTTTAGGCGAAGCCCTGCTGCTGTAGTGCATCAAGATCGTCACCATGCCGTCGTGCTGACGGAACTCTTCCCCGACACTTTGCTGGATCGGAGTCCGGGGATCGTCATCGAGCTGAACGTGTGCTAGAACTCGGAGGTGCCGTAGTTTCGGTGCTTGATCGGTCGGATCGTGAAGACGTACGACTACTTCAACCAAACGCTTCCGTTGTCGATCTACTAGGTATGTAGATCACACTCCCCCTCGTTGCTATGCATCACATGATCTTGCGTGTGCGTAGGAAATTTTTTGAAATTACTACGTTCCCCAACAGTGGCATCCGAGCCTAGGTTTTATATGTTGATGTTATATGCACGAGTAGAACACAAGTGAGTTGTGGGCGATATAAGTCATACTGCCTACCAGCATGTCATACTTTGGTTCGGCGGTATTGTTGGATGAAGCGGCCCAGACCGACATTACGCGTACGCTTACGCGAGACCGATTCTCCCGACGTGCTTTGCACAGAGGTGGCTTGTGGGTGACAGTTTCTCCAACTTTAGTTGAACCAAGTGTGGCTACGCCCGGTCCTTGCGAAGGTTAAAACGGAGTCAAATTGACAACTATCGTTGTGGTTTTGATGCGTAGGTGAGATTGGTTCTTACTTAAGCCCGTAGCAGCCACGTAAAACTTGCAACAACAAAGTAGAGGACGTCTAACTTGTTTTTGCAGGGCATGTTGTGATGTGATATGGTCAAGACATGATGCTGAATTTTATTGTATGAGATGATCATGTTTTGTAACCGAGTTATCGGGAACCGGCAGGAGCCATATGGTTGTCGCTTTATTGTATGCAATGCAATCGCGATGTAATGCTTTACTTTATCACTAAACGGTAGCGATAGTCGTGGAAGCACAAGCTTGGCGAGACGACAATGATGCTACGATGGAGATCAAGGTGTCACGCCGGTGACGATGGTGATCACGACGGTGCTTCGGAGATGGAGATCACAAGCACAAGATGATGATGGCCATATCATATCACTTATATTGATTGCATGTGATGTTTATCTTTTATGCATCTTTTCTTGCTTTGATTGACGGTAGCATTATAAGATGATCTCTCACTAAATTATCAAGAAGTGTTCTCCCTGAGTATGCACCGTTGCGAAAGTTCTTCGTGCTGAGACACCACGTGATGATCGGGTGTGATAGGCTCTATGTTCAAATACAACGGGTGCAAAACAGTTGCACACGCGGAATACTCAGGTTATACTTGACGAGCCAAGCATATACAGATATGGCCTCGGAACACGGAGACCGAAAGGTCGAGCGTGAATCATATAGTAGATATGATCAACATAGTGATGTTCACCAATGAAACTACTCCATCTCACGTGATGATCGGACATGGTTTAGTTGATTTGGATCACGTGATCACTTAGAGGATTAGAGGGATGTCTATCTAAGTGGGAGTTCTTAAGTAATATGATTAAATTGAACTTAAATTTATCATGAACTTAGTCCTGGTAGTATTTTGCAAATCATGTTGTAGATCAATAGCTCGCGTTGTTGCTTCCCTGTGTTTATTTTGATATGTTCCTAGAGAAAATTGTGTTGAAAGATGTTAGTAGCAATGATGTGGATTGGATCCATGATCTGAGGTTTATCCTCATTGCTGCACAGAAGAATTATGTCCTTGATGCACCGCTAGGTGACGGGCCTATTGCAGGAGCAGATGCAGACGTTATGAACGTTTGGCTAGTTCAATATGATGACTACTTGATAGTTTAGTGCACCATGCTTAGTGGCTTAGAATCGGGACTTCAAAGACGTTTTGAACGTCATGGAGCATATGAGATGTTCCAGGAGTTGAAGTTAATATTTCAAGCAAATACCCGAGTTGAGAGATATGAAGTCTCCAACAAGTTCTATAGCTAAAAGATGGAGGAGAATCGCTCAACTAGTGAGCATGTGCTCAGATTGTCTGAGTACTACAATCGCTTGAATCAAGTGGGAGTTAATCTTCCAGATAAGATAGTGATTGACAGAATTCTCTAGTCACCATCACCAAGTTAGTAGAACTTTGTGATGAACTATGATATGCAAGGGATAACGGAAACGATTCCCAAGCTCTTCATAATGCGGAAATTGACAAAGGTAGAAATCGAGAAAAACATCAAGTGTTGATGGTAGACAAGACCACTAGTTTCAAGAAAAGGGCAGAGGGAAGAAGGGGAACTTCAAAAAGAACAGCAAGCAAGTTGCTGCTCAAGTGAAGAAACCCAAGTCTGATCCTAAGCCTGAGACTAAGTGCTTCTATTGCAAAGGGACTGGTCACTGGAAGCGGAACTACCCCAAGTGATTGGCAGATAAGAAGGATGGCAAAGTGAACATAAGTATATTTGATATACATGTTATTGATGTGTACTTTACTAGTGTTTATAGCAACCCCTCAGTATTTGATACTAGTTCAGTTGCTAAGATTAGTAACTCGAAACGGGAGTTGCAGAATAAACAGAGACTAGTTAAGGGTGAAGTGACGATGTGTGTTGGAAGTGGTTCCAAGATTGATATGATCATCACCGCACACTCCCTATACTTTCGGGATTAGTGTTGAACCTGAATAAGTGTTATTTGGTGTTTGCGTTAAGCATGAATATGATTTCATCATGTTTATTGTAATACGGTTATTCATTTTAGTAAGAGAATAAATTGTTGTTCTGTTTACATGAATAAAACCTTATATGGTTACACACCCAATGAAAATAGTTCGTTGGATCTCGATCATAGTGATACACATAATCATAATATTGAAACCAAAAGATGCAAAGTTAATAATGATAGTGCAACTTATTTGTAGCACTGCCGTTTAGGTCATATTGGTGTAAAGCGCATGAAGAAACTCCATGCTGATGGGATTTTGGAATCACTTGATTATGAATCACTTGATGCTTGCGAACCATGCCTCATGGGCAAGATGACTAAGACTCCGTTCTCCGGAGCGAGCAACTGACTTATTGGAAATAATACATACTGATGTATGCAGTCCGATGAGTGTTAAGGCTCACGGCAAGTATCGTTATTTTCTGAACTTCACAGATGATTTGAGCAGATATGGGTATATCTACTTGATGAAACATAAGTCTGAAACATTTGAAAAGTTCAAAGAATTTCAAAGTGAAGTGGAAAATTATCGTGACAAGAAAATAAAGTTTCTACGATCTGATCGCGGAGACAAATATTTGAGTTACGAGTTTGGTCTTCAATTAAAACAATGTGGAATAGTTTCACAAACTCATGCCATATGGAACACCATAGCATAATGGTGTGTCCGAACGTCATAACCGTACTTTATTGGATATAGTGCAATCTATGATGTCTCTTACCGATCTACCACTATCGTTTTGGGGTTATGCATTAGAGACAGCTGCATTCACGTTAAATAGGGCACCATCTAAATCCGTTGAGACGACACCGTGTGAACTATGGTTTGGCAAGAAACCTAAGCTGTCGTTTCTTAAAGTTTGGGACTGCGATGCTTATGTGAAAAAGTTTCAACATGATAAGCTCGAACCCAAATCGGGGAAGTAAATCTTCATAGGATATTCAAAGGAAACTATTGGATACACCTTCTATCACAGATCCGAAGGCAAGACTTTTGTTGCTAAATTCGGAAACTTTCTGGAGAAGGAGTTTCTCTCGAAAGAAGTGAGTGGGAGGAAAGTAGAACTTGACGAGGTAACTGTACCTGCTCCCTTATTGGAAAGTAGTACATCACAGAAACCTGTTTCTGCGACACCTACACCGATTAGTGAGGAAGCTAATGATAAAGATCATGAAACTTCAGAACAAGATACTACTGAACCTCGTAGATCAACCAGAGTAAGATCCGCGCCAGAGTGGTACGGTAATCCTGTTCTGGAAGTCATGCTACTAGATCATGATGAACCTACGAACTATGAAGAAGCGATGGTGAGCCCAGATTCCGCAAAGTGGCTTGAAGCCATGAAATCTGAGATGGGATCCATGTATGAGAACAAAGTATGGACTTTGGTTGACTTGCCCGATGATCAGCAAGCAATTGAGAATAAATGGATCTTCAAGAAGAAGACTGACGCTGACGGTAATATTACTGTCTACAAAGCTAGAATTGTCGCAAAAGGTTTTCGACAAGTTCAAGGTGTTGACTACGATGAGATTTTCTCACTCGTATCTATGCTTAAGTCTATCTGAATCATGTTAGCAATTGCCGCATTTTATGAAATCTGGTAAATGGATAAACAAAACTACATTCCTTAATGGATTTACTAAAGAAGAGTTGTATACGATGCAACTAGAAGGTTTTGTCGACCCTAAAGGTGTTAACTAAATATGCAAGCTCCAGCGATCCATCTATGGACTGGTGCAAGAATCTCGGAGTTGGAATATACGCTTTGATAAGTTGATCAAAGCATATAGTTTTATACAGACTTGCGGTGAAGCCTGTATTTACAAGAAAGTGAGTGGGAGCACTACAACATTTCTGATAAGTATATGTGAATGACATATTGTTGATCGGAAATAATGTAGAATTATTCTGTAAAGCATAAAGGAGTGTTTGAAAGGAGTTTTTCAAAGAAAGACTTCGGTAAAGCTGCTTGCATATTGAGCATCAAGATCTATAGAGATAGATCAAGACACTTGATAAGTTTTTCAATGAGTACATACCTTGACAAGATTTTGAAGTAGTTCAAAATGGAACAGTCAAAGAAAGAGTTCTTGCCTGTGTTGCAAGGTGTGAAATTGAGTAAGACTCAAAGCCCGACCACGGCAGAAGATAGAAATAGAATGAAAGTCATTCCCTATGCCTCAGCCATAGGTTCTATAAAGTATGCCATGCTGTGTACCAGATCTATTGTATACCCTACACTGTGTTAAGCAAGGGTGTACAATAGTGATCTAAGAGTAGATCACTGGACAGCGGTCAAAATTATCCTTAGTGGAATAAGGAAATATTTCTCAATTATGGAGGTGACAAAAAGGTTCGTCGTAAAAAGTTACGTCGATGCAAGTTTTGACACAGATCTGGATGACTCTAAGTCTCGATCTAGATACATATTGAAAGTGGGAGCAATAAGCTAGAGTAGCTCCGTGCAGAGCATTGTTGACATAGAAATTCGCAAAATACTTACGGATCTGAATGTGGCAGACCCGTTGACTAAAATTATCTCACAAGCAAAACATGATCACACCTTAGTACTCTTTGGGTGTTAATCACATAGCGATGTGAACTAGATTACTGACTCTAGTAAACCCTTTTGGGTGTTGATCACATATCGATGTGAACTATGGGTGTTAATCACATGGTGATGTAAACTATTGCTGTTAAATCACATGGCGATGTGAACTAGATTATTGACTCTAGTGCAAGTGGGAGACTGAAGGAAATATGCCCTAGAGGCAATAATAAAGTTATTATTTATTTCCTTATATCATGATAAATGTTTATTATTCATGCTAGAATTGTATTAACCGGAAACATAATACTTGTGTGAATACATAGACAAACAAAGTGTCACTAGTATGCCTCTACTTGACTAGCTTGTTAATCAAAGATGGTTATGTTTCCTAACCATAAACAAAAGAGTTGTTATTTGATTAACGGGATCACATCATTAGGAGAATGATGTGATTGACATGACCCATTCCATTAGCTTAGCACCCGATCGTTTAGTATGTTGCTATTGTTTTCTTCATGACTTATACATGTTCCTATGACTATGAGATTATGCAACTCCCGTTTGCCGGAGGAACACTTTGTGTGCTACCAAACGTCACAATGTAACTGGGTGATTATAAAGGAGCTCTACAGGTGTCTCCAAAGGTACATGTTGGGTTGGCGTATTTCGAGATTAGGATTTGTCACTCCGATTGTCGGAGAGGTATCTCTAGGCCCTCTTGGTAATGCACATCACATAAGCCTTGCAAGCATTGCAACTAATGAGTTAGTTGTGAGATGATGTATTACGGAACGAGTAAAGAGACTTGCCGGTAACGAGATTGAACTAGGTATTAAGATACCGACGATCGAATCTCGGGCAAGTAACATACCGATGACAAAGGGAACAACGTATGTTGTTATGCGGTCTGACCGATAAAGATCTTCATAGAATATGTAGGAGCCAATATAGGCATCTAGGTCCCGCTATTGGTTATTGACCAGAGACGTGTCTCAGTCATGTCTACATTGTTCTCGAACCCGTAGGGTCCGCACGCTTAAGGTTTCGATGACAGTTATATTATGAGTTTATGAGTTTTGATGTACCGAAGGAGTTCGGAGTCCCGGATGTGATCACGGACATGACGAGGAGTCTCGAAATGGTCAAGACACAAAGATTGATATATTGGAAGCCTATGTTTGGATATCGGAAGTGTTCCGGGTGAAATCGGGATTTTACCGGAGTACCGGGAGGTTACCGGAACCCCTCGGGAGCTAAATGGGCCATGATGGGCCTTAGTGGAAAAGAGAAGAGGCAGCCCTACATGGGCCGCGCGCCCCTCCCCTCCCTTGGTCCGAATTGGACAAGGAGAGGGGGCCGGCCCCTCTCTCTCTTTTCCCCCCTCCACAAGTCCTATTCCAACTAGGATTGGGGGGGGAATCCTACTCCCAGAGGGAGTAGGACTCTCCTGGCGCGCCCTATGTGGCCGGCCAGCCTCCCCCCTTTGGTCCTTTATATACTGAGGCAGAGGCACCCTAGAGACACACAAGTTGATCCACGTGATCTTTTCCTTAGCCGTGTGCGGCGCCCCCAGCCACCATAGTCCTCGATAATACTGTAGCGGAGTTTAGGCGAAGCCCTGCTGCTGTAGTGCATCAAGATCGTCACCACGCCATCGTGCTGACGGAACTCTTCCCCGACACTTTGCTGGATCGGAGTCCGGGGATCGTCATCGAGCTGAGCGTGTGCTAGAACTCGGAGGTGCCATAGTTTCGGTGCTTGATCGGTCGGATCGTGAAGATGTACGACTACTTCAACCAAACTCTTCCGTTGTCGATCTACTAGGTATGTAGATCACACTCCCCCCTCATTGCTATGCATCACATGATCTTGCGTGTGTGTAGGAAATTTTTTGAAATTACTATGTTCCCCAACAAAAAAAAATATCATCTTCATTAAACATAGCATCCCCAAGCTTGGGCCTTTTCATATTATGAGCATAATCACTCTCATCATTAATAGTATGGATAGCACCAATAGTATAACAATTATCGTATTCTTCCAAGCAAGTGCCAAAAAGATTTTCAAGATCATAAGAAGTATCATTATCTTCCACGATTATATTTTCAAGAGGCACAATAGTAATAGGAGCAGCACTATTTGGGGGAGATATCTTTTTACCTCTCTTCCTTTTTCTTTTCTTCTTCTTCACCACATCATGTGTGGGTTCAATCCTCTTTTTGGAGCTCCTTATTAATGAGATTGGTTGAATAGGAGGCTCCTCCTCATTACCTGATTCATCATAAGAAATAATAGGAGGGTATTGGGAAGCCTCTTCCCTTTCGTTAGCATTCTCTTCATCTTCTATTTGTTTTCTTTTCTTTATGTAATTGGCAATATAAGGATTTTCAATGCAATTCATCGCACAATACATATAAATCTTCTCTAGATCAAAATCAAGAAATTTATCAAGATTAAACTTTGGAATACCCTCAGTTATATGTTTCATTTCTTCATAACCCAAAAGAAGGCTAAGCTCTTTATGATGCTCAAGGGTAATAAAATTATCACAATGTTTGGACACGACTTGATCATGAAACAAATAGCATTGGAGCTTTAAATGACCATGTTCATTGCAAAGTTCATAAGGGGCACGAAAAATATTGAATCTTTCAGCACATTCATCTAGCTCTTCTTGCAACAATTTAGTTTCTAAGTACTTATGCCTCTTGCAATATTTATCTTCCCTATTTGGTGTGTACCTGCAAACCCAGTCTACTCCACAAAAATTGACATGTTTATAGGAGGCATTTTCATCATAACTAGTGCAATCATCATTAATACCACGGATATTCAAGGAGTTCATACTAACAACATTGCAATCATGCTCATCATTCAAATATTTAGTGCCAAACATTTTATAGATTTCTTCTTCTAGCACTTGAGCACAATTATCCTTTCCATCATACTCACAAAAGATATTAAAAAGGTGAAGCGTATGAGACAAACTTAATTCCATTTTTTGTAATTTTCTTTTATAGACTAAACTAGTGATAAAACAAGAAACTAAAAGACTCGGTTCCAAAGAGGAAGGGATGATGCAGCAGAGTAGAGTAAGTATTTCCCTCAGTTTTTGAGAACCAAGGTATCAATCCAGTAGGAGCCCACGCTCAAGTCCCTCGTACCTGCACAAAGCGATAGCTACTCGCAACCAACGCGATTAGGGGTTGTCAATCCCTTCACGATCACTTACGAGAGTGAGATCTGATAGATATAATATTTTTGGTATTTTTGGTATAAAGATGCAAAGTAAAAAGTAAAAGCAAAATAAAAAGAAACGCAAGATTAAAGTGATGGAGATTGATATGATGAGAATAGACCCAGGGGCCATAGGTTTCACTAGAGGCTTCTCTCAAGAGCATAAGTATTCTACGGTGGGTGAACAAATTACTGTTGAGCAATTGACAAAATTGAGCATAGTTATGAGAATATCTAGGCATGATCATGTATATAGGCATCACGTCCGTGACAAGTAGATTGAAACGATTCTGCATCTACTACTATTACTCCACTCATCGACCGCTATCCAGCATGCATCTAGAGTATTAAGTTAAAAACAGAGTAACGCCTTAAGAAAGATGACATGATGTAGAGGGATAAACTCATGCAATATGATGAAAACCCCATCTTGTTATCCTCGATGGCAACAATACAATACGTGCCTTGCTGCCCCTACTGTCACTGGGAAAGGACACCGCAAGATTGAACCCAAAGCTAAGAACTTATCCCATTGCAAGAAAGATCAATCTAGTAGGCCAAACCAAACTGATAATTCGAAGAGACTTGCAAAGATAACCAATCATACATAAAAGAATTCAGAGAAGATTCAAATATTATTCATAGATAGACTTGATCATAAACCCACAATTCATCGGTCTCAACAAACACACCGCAAAAAGAAGATTACATCGAATAGATCTCCACAAGAGAGGGGGAGAACTTTGTATTGAGATTCAAAGAGAGAGAAGAAGCCATCTAGATACTAACTATGGACCCGAAGGTCTGAGGTAAACTACTCACACTTCATCAGAGGGGCTAGGATGATGTAGAAGCCCTCCGTGATGACGGCCCTCTTCTGGCGGAGCTCCGGAACAGGCCCCAAGATGGGATCTCGTGGATACAGAAAGTTGCAGCGGTGGAATTAGGTTTTTGGCTCCTGTTCGGATCATTTGGGGGTACGTGTGTATATATAGGAGGAAGAAGTACGCCGGAGGAGCAACGAGGGGCCCACGAGGCAGGGGCGCGCCCTAGGGGGGCGCCTCCCACCCTTGTGACCACCTCTTTTGTTCCTTGGAGCAGGGTCCAAGTCTCCTGGATCACGTTCGGTGAGAAAATCACGTTCCCGAAGATTTTATTCCGTTTGGACTCCATTTGATATTCCGTTTATCCGAAACACTGAAATAGGCAAAAAACAGCAATTCTGGGCTGGGCCTCTGGTTAATAGGTTAGTCCCAAAAATAATATAAAAGTGGAAAATAAAGCCCAATATAGTCCAAAACAGTAGATAATATAGCATGGAGCAATCAAAAATTATAGATACGTTGGAGACGTATCAGGCATCCCCAAGCTTAATTCCTGCTCGTCCTCGAGTAGGTAAATGATAAAAAGAGAATTTTTGATGCGGAGTGCTACTTGGCATAATTTCAATGCAAATCTTCTTAATTGTGGTATGAATATTCAGATTAGAAAGATTCAAGACAAAAGTTTATATTGACATAAAAATAATAATACTTCAAGCATACTAACAAAGCAATTATGTCTTCTCAAAATAACATGGCCAAAGAAAGTTATCCCTACAAAATCATATAGTCTGGCTATGCTCCATCTTCACCACACAAAATATTTAAATCATGCACAACCCCGATGACAAGCCAAGCAATTGTTTCATACTCTAACTTTTTCAAAACTTTTTCAATCTTCACGCAATACATGAGCGTGAGCCATGGATATAGCACTATAGGTGGAATAGAATGGTGGTTGTGGAGAAGACAAAAAGGAGGGGAAGATAGTCTCACATCAACTAGGCCTATCAACGAGCTATGGAGATGCCCATCAATAGATATCAATGTGAGTGAGTAGGGATTGCCATGCAACGGATGCACTAGAGCTATAAATGTATGAAAGCTCAACAAAAGAAACTAGTGGGTGTGCATCCAACTTGCTTGCTCACAAAGACCTAGGGCAATTTGAGGAAGCCCATTATTGGAATATACAAGCCAAGTTCTATAATGAAAAATTCCCACTAGTATATGAAAGTGACAACATATGAGACTCTCTATATGAAGAACATGGTGCTACTTTGAAGCACAGTATATGAGACTCGCTATATCATGGTGCTACTTTGAAGCACAAGTGTGGAAAAAGGATAGTAGCATTGCCCCTTTTTATTTATTTTCTTTTTTTTGGGCCTTCTTTTTTTTCTTTGGCCTTTCTCTCTTTTTTTTATTTGGGACAATGCTCTATTGAATTATGATCATCACACATTTATTTATTTACAACTCAATGATTACAACTCGATTCTAAAACAAAGTATGACTCTATATGGATGCCTCCGGCGGTGTACCGGGATATGCAATGAATCAAGAGTGACAAGTATGAAAAAATTATGAACGGTGGCCTTGCCACAAATACTATGTCAACTACATGATCATGCTAAGCAATATGACAATGATGAATGTGTCATGATGAACTAGATGGTGGAAAGTTGCATGGCAATATATCTCGGAATGGCTATGGAAATGCCATAATAGGTAGGTATGGTGGCTGTTTTGAGGAAGGTATATGGTAGGTGTATGATACCGGCGAAAGGTGCGCGGTATTAGAGAGGCTAGCAAAGGTGGAAGGGTGAGAGTGCGTATAATCCATGGACTCAACATTAGTCATAAAGAACTCATATACTTATTGCAAAAATCTAGAAGTTATCAAAGAAAAGTATTACGCGCATGCTCCTAGGGGGATAGGTTGGTAGGAAAAGACCATCGCTCGTCCCCGACCGCCACTCATAAGGAAGACAATCAACAAATAAATCATGCTCCGACTTCGTTACATAACGGTTCACCATATGTGCATGCTATGGGAATCACAAACCTTAACACAAGTATTCTTTAAATTCACAACTACTCAACTAGCATGACTTTAATATTATCACCTCCACATCTCAAAACAATTATCATGCTTCAATCTTTTCTTAGTATTCAACACACTCAAAAGAAAGTTTCACAAATCTTGAATACCAAGCATATTATTATTAAGAAAATTACCATGCTATTAAGAGACTCTCAAAATAATTTAAGTGAAGCATGAGAGATCAATAGTTTCTTTAAAACAAATCCACCACCGTGCTCTAAAAGATCTAAGTGAAGCACATAGAGCAAAATTATAACACTCAAAAGATATAAGTGAAGCACATAGAGCAAATCTACTACGCTCAAAAGATATAAGTGAAGCACATAGAGCAAAACTACTACGCTCAAAAGATATAAGTGAAGCACATAGAGCAAAATTATCTAGCTCAAAAGATATAAGTGAAGCACATAGAGTATTCTATCAAATTTTAATTCATGTATGGCTCTCTCAAAAGGTGTGTACAGTAAGGATGATTGTGGTATACTAAGACACAAAGACACAAATAATAAAAGATGCTCCAAGCAAAACACATATCATGTTGGTGAATAAAAATATAGCTCCAAGTAAATTACCGATGGAAGTGGACGAAAGAGGGGATGCCTTCCGGGGCATCCCCAAGCTTTGACTTTTTGGTGTCCTTGGATTATCTTGGGGGTGCCATGGGCATCCCCAAGGTTATGCTCTTGCCACTCCTTGTTCCATGATCCATCAAAAGAATTCACGCAAAACTTGAAAACTTCACAACACAAAACTCAAAATAGAAAACTCGTGAGCTCCGTTAGCGAAAGAAAACAAAAGACCACTTCAAGGTACTGTAATGAACTCATTATTTATTTATATTGGTGTTAAACCTACTGTATTCCAACTTCTCTATGTATTATAAACTATTTTACTAGCCATAGATTCATCAAAATAAGCAAACAACACACGAAAAACAGAATCTGTCAAAAACAGAACAGTCTGTAGTAATCTGTAGCTAGCGCAAGATCTGGAACCCCAAAAATTCTAAAATAAATTGATGGACGTGAGGAATTTATCTATTAATCATCTTCAAAAAGAATTAACTAAATAGAAGTCTTCAAATAAAAATGACAGCAGTTCTCGTGAGCCCTAAAGTTTCTGTTTTTTACAGCAAGTTCAACAAGACTTTCCCCAAGTCTTCCCAACGGTTCTTCTTGGCACAAACACTAATTAAACACAAAAAACACAACCAAAACAGAGGCTATTACTAAGCAGGAGCAAAAAGCAAGGAATAAAAATAAAATTGGGTTGCCTCCCAACAGCGCTATCGTTTAACGCCCCTAGCTAGGCATAAAAGCGAGGATAGATCTAGGTATTGTCATCTTTGGTAGGCAATCCATAAGTGGCTCTCATGATATTTTCATATGGTAATCTTATTTTATTTCTTGGAAAGTGTTCCATGCCCTTTTTTAATGGAAATTGAAATCTAATATTCCCTTCCTTCATATCAATAATCACACCAACCGTTCTAAGGAAAGGTCTACCAAGAATAATAGGACAAGAAGGATTGCAATCTATATCAAGAACAATGAAATCTACGGGCACATAATTCCTATTTGCAACAATAAGAACATCATTAATCCTTCCCATATGTTTCTTAATAGTGGAATCCGCAAGATGCAAGTTTAGAGAGCAATCATCAAAATTACGGAAATCTAGTAAATCACACAAAGTTTTGGGAATAGTAGAGACACTAGCACCCAAATCACACAAAGCATAAAACTCATGATCTTTAATTTTAATTTTAATAGTTGGTTCCCACTCATCATAGAGTTTTCTAGGGATAGAAACTTTCAACTCAAGTTTTTCTTCATAAGATTGCATCAAGGCATCAACAATATGTTCGGTGAAGGCTTTATTTTGACTATAAGCATGTGGAGAATTTAGCACGGATTGCAACAAGGAAATACAATCAATTAAAGAGCAACTTTCATAATTAAATTCCTTGAAATCCAATATAGTGGGTTTAGCAACATATAGATTTTGTTTTCTTTCAATCCCACTTTCATCAATTTCATCATTAAGATCTAAATACTCTGAATTTTTAGAACGCCTTCTAGGTAAAGGAAGATTGAGGGAGTCCTGGATTAGGGGGTCTCCGGACAGCCGGACTATCTCCATTGGCCGGACTGTTAGACTATGAAGATACAAGATTGAAGACTTCGTCTCGTGTCCGGGTGGGACTCTACTTGGCGTGGAAGGCAAGCTAGGCAATACGGATATGGATACCTCCTCCTTTGTAACCGACCTTGTGTAACCCTAACCCTCTCCGGTGTCTATATAAACCGAAGGGTTTTAGTCCGTAGGACAACAATCACAACATACAATCATACCATAGGCTAGCTTCTAGGGTTTAGCCTCTCTGATCTCATGGTAGATCTACTCTTGTACTACCCATATCATCAATATTAATCAAGCAGGACTTAGGGTTTTACCTCCATCAAGAGGGCCCGAACCTGGGTAAAACATCGTGTCCCCTACCTCCTGTTACCATCCGGCCTAGACGCACAGTTCGGGACCCCCTACCCGAGATCCGCCAGTTTTGACACCGACATTGGTGCTTTCATTGAGAGTTCCTCTATGTCGTCGCCGTTAGGCTTGATGGCTCCTACTATCATCGATAGCAATGCGGTCCAGGGTGAGACTTTTCTCCCCGGACAGATATTCATATTCGGAGGCTTTGCACTGCGGGCTAACTCGCTTGGCCATCTGGAGCAGATTGAAAGCTACGCCCCTGGCCATCAGGTCAGATTTGGAAGTTTGAACTACACGGCCGACATCCGCGGAGACTTGATCTTCGACGGATTCGAGCCACAGCCGGGCGCGCCGCACTGTCGCGATGGGTATGACCTAGCTCTGCCACCGAACAGTACCCCAGAGGCTGCGCCCGCATCAGCTCCGACCCTTAGCTCGGAGCCAACTGCGCCAGTCGAGGACGGGTGGTTAGACACCGCCTCAGGGGCTGCAGTCTCAACGGCGATCGAGCCGAACACCAGCATAATCCTCTGCGCAACCCGTGACTCCAAGGTGCCGGACTCCTTTTCTGACTCCGAACCGCCCGCGCCCCTGCCAATCGAATCCGATTGGGCGCCGATCATTGAATTCACCGCCACAGATATCTTTCAGCACTCGCCCTTCGGCGACATTCTAAATTCACTAAGGTGTCTCTCTTTGTCAGGAGAGCCCTGGCCGGATTATGGCCAACAAGATCGGGATGCGGACGACGAAGAAATTCGACGCCCACCCACCACCCACTTCGTAGCCACTGTCGATGATTTAACTGACATGCTCGACTTCAACTCCGAAGACATCGACGATATGGACGACGATGTAGGAGACCATGAACCAGCACCTATAGGGCACTGGAAAGCCACTTCGTCATATGACATATACATGGTGGATACACCCAAAGAAGGCAATGACGACGGGATAGCGGAGGATGACCCCTCCAAGAAGCAACCCAAACGCCGACGTCAGCAGCGCCGCTCTAAGTCCCGCCAAAGCAAAAGTGGTGATACCGGCATAGGAGATAATAACACTCCGGATAGTACCGAAGACAACAACAATCCCCTCTAGCAAGATTTAGAGCAGGAGAATGAAGGAGCCAGCTCTCCTGAGAGAGCGGCAGACGGAGAGGAGGAGGATGACAATTACATCCCCCCCTCCGAAGACGAGGCAAGCCTCGGTGACGATGAATTCACCGTCCTAGATGATCCCGTCGAACAAGAGCGCTTCAAGCGCCGACTTATGGCCACGGCAAATAGCCTGAAGAAAAAGCAGCAGCAGCTTCAAGCTGATCAAGATCTGCTAGCTGACAAATGGAATGAAGTCCTCGCGGCCGAGGAATATAAACTCGAGCGCCCCTCCAAGACTTACCCAAGGCGCAGGTTACTACCCCGACTGGAGGAAGAAGCGTATGATACGGCTGATCGGCCACCTCGTGGCCGCGATAGAGAGGCATTCCAGCCAAAAGCTCAGCCTCCACCCCAACGCCATTCAAATAAAAAGGCATGGGGAGATACGCCAGACCTGCGAGACATATTGGAGGACAAGGCAAAGCATTCAAGATCGATCTACGGATCACGAGGGCGCACCACTCTGCGAGACGACAAACGTCATGCCGGATACAGTAAAAGCAAATCCGGTCGGGCCGAACACAGCAGGCAAGACCCATTCGAGCTGCATCGAGATATAGCCCAATACAGAGGCGTCGCACACCCCTTATGCTTCACAGACGAAGTAATGGAACATCAATTCCCAGAAGGTTTCAAACCTGTAAATATTGAATCATACGACGGCACAACAGATCCCGCAATATGGATTGAGGACTTCCTCCTCCACATCCACATGGCCCGCGGTGATGACTTACACGCCATCAAATACCTCCCACTAAAGCTCAAAGGACCAGCGCGGCATTGGCTTAACAGCTTGCCAGCGGACTCCATTAGCTGTTGGGAAGATCTGGAAGCCGCATTCCTCGACAACTTTCAGGGCACCTATGTGCGACCACCAGACGCCGATGACTTGAGCCACATAATTCAGCAGCCAAAAGAGTCGGCCAGGCAATTCTGGACTCGGTTCCTTACAGAGAAAAATCAAATCGTCGACTGTCCGGATGCGGAGGCCTTAGCGGCTTTCAAACACAACATCCGAGACGAGTGGCTAGCCCGGCACCTTGGTCAGGAAAAGCCGAAATCTATGGCAGCTCTCACGACGCTCATGACCCGCTTTTGTGCGGGAGGAGACAGCTGGCTGGCTCGCAGTAATAACATATCAAAGAACCATGGTACCTCAGATACCAAGGACGGCAATAGCAGGTCACGTCGCAACAAGCATAAGCGCCGCATTAACAGCGAAAATACTGAGGATACGGCAGTCAATGCCAGATTCAAAGGCTCTAAACCCGGTCAGCTGAAAAAGCCATTCAAACAAAGCACGCCGGGTCCGTCCAGCTTGGACCGTATACTCGATCGCTCGTGTCAAATACACGGCACCCCAGACAAGCCAGCCAATCACACCAACAGGGATTGTTGGGTGTTCAAGCAGGCCGACAAGTTAATTGCTGAAAACAAGGACAAGGGGCCGCATAGCGATGACAAGGAGGAGCCCCGGCAGCCGCACACTGGAGGACAGAAGAGGTTTCCCCCGCAAGTGCGGACGGTGAACATGATATACGCAACCCACATCCCCAAGAGGGAGCGGAAGCGTGCGCTCAGGGACGTATATGCGTTGGAGCCAGTCGCCCCAAAGTTCAACCCTTGGTCCTCCTGTCCGATCACCTTCGATCGCAGGGACCACCCCACTAGTATCCGTCATGGCGGATTCGCCGCACTGGTCCTAGACCCAATCATCGACGGATTTCACCCCACTCAAGTCCTTATGGACGGCGGCAGCAGCCTGAACTTGCTTTATCAAGACACGGTGCGCAAAATGGGTATAGACCACTCAAGGATCAAACCCACCAAAAACGACCTTTAAGGGCGTCATTCCAGGTGTAGAGGCCCATTGCACAGGCTCAATTACACTGGAAGTGGTCTTCGGATCCCCGGATAATTTCCGAAGCGAAGAGTTAATCTTCGATATAGTCCCGTTCCGCAGTGGTTATCACGCGCTGCTCGGGCGAACCGCATTCGCTAGATTCAATGCGGTACCGCATTATGCATACCTCAAGCTCAAGATGCCAGGACCTCGCGGAGTTATTATAGTCAATGGAAACATAGAGCGCTCTCTCCGAACAGAGGAGCACACCGCGGCCCTCGCAGCAGAAGCGCAAAGCAGCCTCTCAAGGCAATCAACCAGTTCGGTGCTTCATAGCCCGGACACCTTCAAGCGCGCTCGGGGCAATCGGCAAATAGACCGCCTGGCGCGATATGAGCTCGCGTAGCAATACGGCGGCCACCCCAATCCCAGCCCAGCGGTGAAAGTCATGCCGCGCGTACATAATTACGCATTAAAAATACCATGGGCACAGGTGGGGAGGGGGCACAACTGCGGCATGCCCCAAAACGCGGCCTAAACCGCACTAGGGGCTTCCCATTTGGTTATTTTTCTTTTTCTTTCAGGACCTTAATCTCTGGAAACACTGTCCGGCAGCACTATTACCGAACACATGATGCAGCAACCAAGGAGGCAGACAGCTACGTCATACCACGGAATTCCCAGGTTGATTACAGTAACGAGTGAAATATTCAATTTAATATGATTACTCAGCTTGCCCTTGGAAGGGATTTAGTCCTTCTCTTTGCTTATCGCACTATCTGTATCACTCTGCTTTAACACAATTTTTTCATAAACAATGCATGACATTACGACTATTATTGCATTCTTGTTATATATATATATATATATATATATATATATATATATATATCTGTGTTCATTAATGACGCCTTGCAACCATACACTCTGGTACGGCCAATACACCAGGGGCTTACGTACCCCACAATACGGTGTGAAAAGTCTGAACACTTTCACAAGTGCGGCACCCCGAACTTATAGCATTATATGCATCAGCTCCGAATCATGTCTTTGGTCAAATGTTGGGTCTGCCCGGCTCCTATGTTTTGGTACCTTACATTCCGCTCTATCGGCTAAGGTAGCGCTAGGAGAACTACTGCGATTGTGCCCCGGTTCTGCCGGGCTTAGCACCTCAGTAGAGAAAGCTAAAACTGACTGTCATGATAAGGCGAGAGACTGGTCGCTGTTCGGCGAGGTTTTTCGAGTCCCTAAAGACTTATGCCGCTTAGGGCGAGGGGCCGGCCCTGTCCGGCTTACAGGCATGTATCACGCCCCGAATTCGGCCTTCTGAATACCAGGGGCTTCGCCGAAATTTAAAATTATAGAATTCTATGGCTAAGTGAGAGTGATAAAGCATTATTAGTCCGGTTGCCTTGTTCGTTGTGCTGAGCACCTCCCTCGAAGGACCCAAATATGGGAACAAGAGTGCTCAGGTTTATCCCGAACACCCCAGCACTCGTGGCATGGGGGAGAAGCCGAGGACTAGCCATCTCTCAGATTGGATAAACAGCCAAACAGAAGGTAATATTTTAAATTCAAACAAGCGTTGCATAGCGCATATGAAACAAGTTTTCATAAATACAGGATAAAACGAGAAAGTTTACTCAAATATTACATCTTTTGAACACTCGTCCGCGATGAGACGGGCACCCGGCAGAACACCCTCGTAGTACATCTCGGGGTGGCGGTGCTCCTTGCCCTTCGGCGGCCCCTCCTTGATCAGCTTCACGGTGTCTAGCTTGACCCACTGCAATTTCACACGGGCGAAAGCCCGGCGTGCACCTTCAATGCAGACAGATCGCTTGACGACCTCCAGCCGCGGGTAGGCATCCACAAGCCGCCTCACCAGGCCAAAGAAGCTGTTCGGAAGGGCGTCGCCAGGCCACAGCCGGACTATAAAGCTCTTCATGGCCTGATCGTCCTCCTTATGCAGCTCGACCATCTGCTTCATCTGGTCGCTCATTGGCACCGGATGTTCGGCCTCAGCATACTGAGACCAGAACAGTTTCTCCGTCGAGCTTCCGTCCTCGGCCTGGTAAAATTGTGCGGCATCAGACACACTGCGGGGCAAATATGAGAATGCTCCTGAAGAGCTCCGGATCCGGGTAAGTAATCGGTAATTTACTTTTACATGCTTGCTTTGCATATAGAAAGCCTTACCCGCCGCTATCTTCTTCATCGCGTCGATCTCTTGGAGGGCCTTCTGGGCCTCGGCCTTGGCACTCTTTACGCTCTCAAGGGCTGCGGCAAGCTCACACTCTCGCGTCTTCGAGTCAAGCTCGAACGCCTCGTGCTTCGTCATGAGAGCCTGGAGCTCTTGCTGCACCTCGCCCACCCAAGCCTCATGCTTCTCTCGCTCGGTGCGCTCCTTGGTCGCTTTATCTTCGGCCTTGGTTAGCGCTTGCCCCTGTTCTCCTCGAGCTACCTCTTGGCAAGGCTGAGCTCTTTCCTGGACCCCTCGAGGTCCTGCCTCAGTACGACAACCTCCGCAGTCAGTGCGGCGGGCGCCAGCAGCGAAGCCTGCATACGCATATTGACATACTTATATTAGACTCCTGCGATATTATTTGATCCTCTGTTCGGCTTTTCTTTGTGAACACCGAACAGAGCATCAGGGGCTACTGTCTATGCGATAATATTTCTACTACATTTTAAAACACTTACCTCGAAGCCTGTTAGAAGGCTGGCACAGGCTTCAGTCAATCCGCTCTTGCAGATTGAACCTTCTGGATCACCGCACTCATGATAGTGCGGTGCTCCTCGTCGATGGAAGCGCTGCGAAGTGCTTCCAGCAGATTGTCTGGCGCCTCTGGATGGACAGAGGTCACCGGCACAGGCGTCTTGCCCCTCTTAGAAGGAGGCCGCCTGCCCGAGCCCGGAACCGCTGGTGGGTCCGGCGCGGTGTTCGGCTGAGGGCCGGACTCGGAGCTCTCAGGGGCTCCGTCCCCTCGGCTCCCGGAGTCCGGAAGGACGCCTTGAGGTGCCTCCGGGACTGTCTCCCCTCGATCCGGTGCCTCTTGAGACAACACCTCTGCGTCGTCGGCAGGATGAGAGGAGGTGGCGGTCGGGACTGGATCGCTATCCATGTCCGACAAGCCCAAGGAGCCGTCCGACGATACATCGATACTGGCTCGGGGCGGCCTGCATAATTGTGTTCGGCGTTAGGGAAAGCAGTGCGACAAAGGAATCCTATGGGTTACTTTGGTATCCGAATACTTACGATCTCCCCGGGGGCTTGGCCCTGGGCAACCGCTCGTCTTCGCCTTCGTCGACGGCGGTGGAGCTGTCCGAAAGGAGAGTCCTTCCCTTCTTGGACCCTTCGGCCCCCCAGTTGGGGCGGCCTTCCTTTTCCTGTCTCCCCCAGTCGGTGGGGGAGCATCTTCTTCTTCTTCTTCCTCGTCTTCGGGGGAAGAGTGCGCCGCAGAGTCATCAGACAGTGAGTCCGACGACGCCTGGCGTCGGGAACTCTTTCGAGTTCCCTTGGCCTTCTTGGTCTTCTCCGGCACCGTATAAGGGGCCGGAGTCAACATCTTTGCCAGAAGAGCGTCTGCGGGGCCTTCGGGCAAAGGAGCCGGATAGTCGATCAGTCCGGCCATCTTCTGCCAGTCCTGTCAAAGGTACGGGAGTTTAGATCCCGCACAGAGTCAATCTATATAAAATAAGTATCCTGTGAAAGGTAAAGCAGCTTACCGCACTGGCTTGGAACTTCGCGCTGAATCCGCGATCCTCAGTAATAGGGGGGGACCTCGGCGCTTTTGAACAGCACCCTCCATGCATCTTCATGAGTCATGTCGAAGAGCCTGTTCAGAGTTCGGTGCTGCGCCGGATTGAACTCCCACAAGTTGAACTCTCGTTGTTGGCACGGGAGTATCCGGCGGATGAGCATGACTTGGACTATGTTGACAAGCTTGAGCTTCTTGTCCACCATGTTTTGAATACATGTTTGAAGTCCGGTCAGCTCTTTCGAACTACCCCAGGACAGGCCCTTCTCTTTCCAGGAGGTGAGCCGCGTGGGGATGCCAGATCGGAACTCGGGGGCCGCGGCCCATGCAGGGTCACGCGGCTCGGTGATATAGAACCACCCCGATTGCCACCCCTTTATGGTTTCCACAAAGGAGCCCTCGAGCCATGTTATGTTGGGCATCTTGCCCACCATGGCGCCTCCACACTCTGCCTGGCGGCCGCCCACCACCTTCGGCTTGACATTGAAGGTCTTCAGCCATAAGCTGAAGTGGGGCTTGATGCGGAGGAAGGCCTCGCACACGATGATAAACGCCGAGATGTTGAGGACGAAGTTCGGGGCAAGATCATGGAAATCCAGGCCGTAATAGAACATGATCCCCCGAACGAATGGATGGAGAGGGAATCCCAGTCCACGGAGGAAATGGGTGAGGAATACTACCCTCTCATGGGGCCTGGGGTTGGGGATGAGCTGCCCCTCATCTGGGAGCCGGTGCGCGATGTCGTCAGGCAAGTATCCGGCTCTCCTTAGTTTCTTGATGCCTCCCTCCATGACGGAGGAGACCATCCACTTGCCTCCCGCTCCGGACATGGTTGGAGAAGGTTGAGGTGGAAGTGAGGACTTGGGCGCTAGAGCTCGAAGTGTGCGGAAACGGATGAGCAAAGGAGGAAGAAGGCGTGGATGGAAAGGTGAATCCTTATCCCTTTATATGGGTGGACGAAACTAAGTGTCCCCACTTGCCTGGTAAAACTCGCTTATCCCCCAAGCGCCGCAATTGATGGCGCGGTTGGGTTACCACGCTCGTATTAATGAGAATCCCGTAATAAGGGGACATGATCTCTGCTTTGACAAGACGTGTCGAAAAAACTGCCTCGCGTTATGTGCGGGGCTGGTTAAAAGAAACAGTTTGAATAATCACCGGGCCATGACGTAACGTCATGCTGCCAAAACAAGCCAGCAAATTAGATCTGCAAAAATATTATTCTCTCTACGGTGGAATGTGGAACTTATTTTGCAGGGTCAGACACTATCCTCGTATTCAAATTCTTCTATGATGTATTCGGAGAAGGAACCCGCCTTGCAATGCCAAAGACAATACTGCGCGCCGGACTCATCGTCATTGAAGCCTGGTTCAGGGGCTACTGAGGGAGTCCTAGATTAGGGGGTCTCCGGACAGCCGGACTATCTCCATTGGCCGGACTGTTAGACTATGAAGATACAAGATTGAAGACTTCGTCTCGTGTCCGGGTGGGACTCTACTTGGCATGGAAGGCAAGCTAGGCAATACGGATATGGATACCTCCTCCTTTGTAACCGACCTTGTGTAACCCTAACCCTCTCCGGTGTCTATATAAACCGAAGGGTTTTAGTCCGTAGGACAACAATCACAACATACAATCATACCATAGGCTAGCTTCTAGGGTTTAGCCTCTCTGATCTCGTGGTAGATCTACTCTTGTACTACCCATATCATCAATATTAATCAAGCAGGACGTAGGGTTTTACCTCCATCAAGAGGGCCCGAACCTGGGTAAAACATCATGTCCCCTGCCTCCTGTTACCATCCGGCCTAGACGCACAGTTCGGGACCCCCTACCCGAGATCCGCCGGTTTTGACACCAACAAAGATCATATTCAGTTTCATCAAGATTCATATTGCAAAATAAAGATTTAATAGGGGACACATCAATAACTTTTAGATCTTCATCTTGATTTTCATAGGTATTGGAAGAACACGCTTTAATAAAGGCATCTTTGGAAGCACGCATCCTAGCAGTTCTTTCCTTGCACTCATCAATGGAAATTCTCATGGCTTTGAGAGACTCGTTGATATCATGTTTAGGAGGAATAGATCTAAGCTTTAAAGAATCAACCTCAAGAGAAATTCTATCAACGTTTCTAGCCAAATCATCAACTTTAAGCAATTTCTCCTCAAGCAAAGCATTAAAATTATTTTGTGAATTCATAAACTCTTTAACACTAGTCTCAAATTCAGAGGGCATCTCATTATAATTTCCATAAGAGTTGTTGTAGGAATTCCCATAATTATTAGAAGGATTACTAGGATATGGCCTAGGATTAAAATTCCCTCTATAAGCGTTGTTACCAAAATTATTCCTACCAACAAAATTCACATCCATAGATTCATTGTTATTCTTAATCAAAGTAGACAAAGGCATATCATTAGGATCAGAAGAAACACTCTTAGTAGCAAATAATTTCATAAGTTCATCCATCTTTCCACTCAACACAATAATTTCTTCTATCGCATGCACCTTTTTATTAGAAGATCTTTTAGTATGCCATTGAGAATAATTAACCATAATATTATCTAGGAGTTTAGTAGCATCTCCTAAAGTGATTTCCATAAAAGTGCCTCCCGCCGCCGAATCTAAAAGATTTCTAGAAGCAAAATTCAATCCGACATAAAATTCTGTATAATCATCCACAAATTCAAACCATGAGTAGGGAAATTACGTATCATTAATTTCATTCTCTCCCAAGCTTGTGCAACATGTTCATGATCAAGTTGTTTAAAGTTCATAATATCGTTTCTAAGAGAGATGATCTTAGCAGGAGGAAAATACTTAGAGATAAAAGCATCTTTGCACTTGTTCCATGAATCAATACTATTCTTGGGCAAAGACGAAAACCAAGCTTTAGCACGATCTCTAAGCGAAAAAGGAAATAGCTTCAATTTAACGACATCATTATTGACATCTTTTTTCTTTTGCATATCACATAAATCAACGAAGCTATTCAGATGAGTAGCGGCATCTTCACTAGGAAGGCCGGCGAATTGATCTTTCATAACAAGATTCAACAAAGCAGTATTAATTTCACAAGATTCAGCATCGGTAAGAGGAGCAATCAGAGTGCTAAGGAAATCATTATTATTGGTATTGGAGAAGTCACACAATTTAGTAGTATCTTGAGCCATCGCGACAAACAAGCAATCTAACACACGAGCAAACAAAAAGCAAGCGGGCAAAAAGAGGCAAATAGAGAGGGAGGATAGAGAGAGAGAGGGCGAATAAAACAGCAAGGGTGAATTTGGGGGAGAGGAAAACGAGAGGCAAATGGCAAATAATGTAATGCGAGAGATAGGGATTGTGATGGGTACTTTGTATGTTGACTTTTTGCGTAGACTCCTCGGCAACGGTGCCAGAAATCCTTCTTGCTACATCTTGAGCTTGTGTTGGTTTTCCCCGAAGAGGAAGGGATGATGCAGCAGAGTAGCGTAAGTATTTCCCTCAGTTTTTGAGAACCAAGGTATCAATCCAGTAGGAGCCCACGCTCAAGTCCCTCGTACCTGCACAAAGCGATAGCTACTCGCAACCAACGCGATTAGGAGTTGTTAATCCCTTCACGGTCACTTACGAGAGTGAGATCTGATAGATATAATATTTTTTGTATTTTTGGTATAAAGATGCAAAGTAAAAAGTAAAAGCAAAATAAAAAGCAAAGCAAGATTAAAGTGATGGAGATTGATATGATGAGAATAGACCCGGGGGCCATAGGTTTCACTAGTGGCTTCTCTCAAGAGCATAAGTATTCTACGGTGGGTGAACAAATTACTGTTGAGCAATTGACAGAATTGAGCATAGTTATGAGAATATCTAGGCATGATCATGTATATAGGCATCACGTCCGTGACAAGTAGATCGAAACGATTCTGCATCTACTACTATTACTCCACTCATCGACCGCTATCCAGCATGCATCTAGAGTATTAAGTTAAAAACAGAGTAACGCCTTAAGCAAGATGACATGATGTAGAGAGATAAATTCATGCAATATGAAATAAACCCCATCTTATTATCCTCGATGGCAACGATACAATACATGCCTTGCTGCCCCTTCTGTCACTGGGTAAGGACACCACAAGATCGAACCCAAAGCTAAGCACTTCTCCTATGGCAAGAACTACCAATCTAGTTGGCCAAAACAAATGGATAATTCGAAGAGACTTGCAAAGATAACCAATCATACATAAAAGAATTCAGAGAAGATTCAAATATTATTCATAGATAGACTTGATCATAAACCCACAATTCATCGGTCTCAACAAACACACCGCAAAAAGAAGATTACATCGAATAGATCTCCACAAGAGAGGGGGAGAACTTTGTATTGAGATTCAAAGAGAGAGAAGAAGCCATCTAGCTACTAACTATGGACCCGAAGGTTTGAGGTAAACTACTCACACTTCATCGGAGGGGCTAGGATGATGTAGAAGCCCTCCGTGATGACGGACCTCTTTCGGCGAAGCTCCGGAACAGGCCCCAAGATGGGATCTCATGGATATAGAAAGTTGCGGTGGTGGAATTAGGTTTTTGGCTCCTGTTCTGACCGTTTGGGGGTACGTGTGTATATATAGGAGGAAGAAGTATGCCGGAGGAGCAACGAGGGGCCCACGAGGCAGGGGGCGCGCCCTAGGGGGGCGCCCCCCACCCTCGTGACCGCCTCTTTTGTTCCTTGGAGCAGGGTCCAAGTCTCCTGGATCACGTTCGGTGAGAAAATCACGTTCCCAAAGATTTTATTCCGTTTGGACTCCGTTTGATATTTCGTTTATCCGAAACACTGAAATAGGCAAAAAAACAGCAATTCTGGGCTGGGCCTCCGGTTAATAGGTTAGTCCCAACAATAATATAAAAGTGGAAAATAAAGCCCAATATAGTCCAAAACAGTAGATAATATAGCATGGAGCAATCAAAAATTATAGATACGTTGGAGACGTATCAGCGCTAACCTCCCCGGCAACGGCGCCAGAAAAGAGCTTGATGTCTACTGCACAACCTTCTTCTTGTAGACGTTGTTGGGCCTCCAAGTGCAGAGGTTTGTAGGACAGTAGCAAATTTCCCTCAAGTGGATGACCTAAGGTTTATCAATCCGTAGGAGGCGTAGGATGAAGATGGTCTCTCTCAAGCAACCCTGCAACCAAATAACAAAGAGTCTCTTGTGTCCCCAACACACTCAATACAATGGTAAATTGTATAGGTGCACTAGTTCGGCAAAGAGATGGTGATACAAGTAGTATATGGATGGTAGATAAAGATATTTGTATTCTAAAAATATGAAAAGAGCAAGTTAACTAATGATAAAAGTGAGCGTAAACAGTATTGCAATGATAGGAAATAAGGCCTAGGGTTCATACTTCCGCTAGTGCAAGTTCCCTCAAAAATAATAGCATAATTGGATCACATAACTATACCTCAACATGCAACAAAGAGTCACTCCAAAGTCACTAATAGCGGAGAACGAATGAAGAGATTATGGTAGGGTACAAAACCACCTCAAATTTATTCTTTCCAATCAATCCGTTGGGCTATTCCTATAAGTGTCACAAACAGCCCTAGAGTACCCTCGTGAGCACCTCCCGTATCTCCTGACGTGGAGTCCAAGTATATCATGTGGCTTTCGTTCCAAAAATGACTTCTCTAGTTGATTTCGTTCCGTTTCGACTCCGTTTGATATTCCTTTTCTTCGAAACACTGAAATAGGCATAAAACAGCAAATCTGGGCTGGGCCTCCGGTTAATAGGTTAGTCCCAAAAATAATATAAAAGTGGAAAATAAAGCCCAATATTGCCCAAAACAGTAGATAATATAGCATGGAGAAATCAAAAATTATAGATACGTTGGAGATGTATCAATTATAAAGGTGCTCTACAGGTGTCTCCGATGGTGTTTGTTGAGTTGGCATGGATCAAGATTAGGATTTGTCACTCCGATTGTCGGAGAGGTATCTCTAGGCCCTCTCGGTAATGTACATCACTATAAGCCTTGCAAGCAATGTAGCTAATGAGTTAGTTACGGGATGTAGCATTACAGAACGATTAAAGAGACTTGTCGGTAACGGGATTGAACTAGGTATTGAGATACCGATGATCGAATCTCGGGCAAGTAACATACCGATGACAAAGGGAACAACGTATATCGTTATGCGATTTGACCAATAAAGATCTTCGTAGAATATGTAGGAACCAATATGAGCATCCAGGTTCCGCTATTGGTTATTGACCGGAGACATGTCTCGGTCATGTCTACATAGTTCTCGAACCCGTAGGGTCCGCACGCTTAACGTTCAGTGATGATCGATATTACGAGTTTATGTGTTTTGATGTATCGAAGGTAGTTCGGGGTCCCGGATTTGATCACGGACATGACGAGGAGTCTCGAAATGGCCGAGACATAAAGATCGATATATTGGAAGCCTATGTTTGGACATCGGAATGGTTTCGGATGAGTTCGGGCATTTTCCGGAGTACCGGGAGGTAACCGAAACCCCCTGGGGAGTATATGGGCCTTATTGGGCCTTAGTGGAAAAGAGGAGAGGGAAGGAAAAGGTGGGAGGCGCGCCCCCCAAGCCAATCCGAATTGGGAGGGACCCCTTTTCCTTTCTCCTCTCCTCCCCTTCCTTCTCTTCTACTCCTACTACATGGAAGGGCGGAATCCTACTCCCGGTGGGAGTAGGACTCCCCTAGGGCGCGCCATAGAGAGGGCCGGCCATATACGGGGGAAGGGGGCACCCCATAGACACACAAGTTGATCATTGATCTTTTAGCCGTGTGTGGTGCCCCCCTCCACCATAATCCACCTTGGTAATATCGTAGCGATGCTTAGGCGAAGCCCTGTTCCGGTAGCAACATCATCACCGTCATCACGCCGTCGTGCTGATGAAGCTCTCCCTCGACGCTCTACTGGATCGTGAGTTCGCGAAATGTCACCGAGCCGAACATGTGCAGATCGCGGAGGTGCCATACCTTCAGTGCTAGATCGGTCGATCGTGAAGATGTACGACTACATCACCGCATTGTCATGATGCTTCCGCTTATGGTCTACGAGGGTACGTAGACAATAGTATCCCATCTCGTTGCTATGCATCACCATGATCTTGCATGTGCGTAGGAATTTTTTTGATTTTACTGCAGTCCCCAACAGTGGCATCTGAGCCAGGTCTATGCGTAGATGTTATATGCACTAGTAGAACACAAAGGAGTTGTGGGCATTGGTATATACATATTGCTTGCCGTCACTAGTTGATTCTTGATTCAGCGGCATTGTTGGATGAAGCAGCCCAGACCAACATTACGCGTACGCTTACGCGAGACTGGTTCTACCGATGTGCTTCGCACACAGGTGGCTAGTGGGTGTCTGTTTCTCCAGCTTTAGTTGAATCGGATTCAATGAACAGGGTTCTTTCTGAAGATTAAAAAGCAATCACTATACCGTGTTGTGGTTTTTGATGCATAGGTAAGAACGGTTCTTGCTCAGCCAGTAGTAGCCACGTAAAACTTGCAACAACAAAGTAGAGGACGTCTAACTTGTTTTTACGGGGCATGTTGTGATGTGATATGGTCAAGACATGATGCTAAACTTTATTTTATGAGATGATCATGTTTTGTCACATAGTTATCGGCAAATGGCGGGAGCCATATGGTTGTCGCTTTATTGTATGAAATGCAATCGCCATATAATTGCTTTACTTTATCACTAAGAGGTAGCGATAGTCGTAGAAGCAATATTTGGCGAGACGAAAATGATGCTTCGATGGAGATCAAGGTGCCAAGCCGATGACGATTGTGATCATGATGGTGCTTTGGAGATGGAGATCAAAGGCACAAGATGATGATGGCCCTATCATATCACTTATATTGTTAGCATGTGATGTTTATCCTTTATGCATCTTATTTTGCTTAGTTCGGCAGTAGCATTTTAAGATGATCTCTCACTAAATTTCAAGGTATAAGTGTTCTCCCTGAGTATGCACCGTTGCTACAGTTCGTCGTGCCGAGACACCACGTGATGATCGGGTGTGATAAGCTCTACGTTCACATACAACGGGTGCAAGCCAGTTTTGCACACGCAGAATACTTGGGTTAAACTTGACGAGCCTAGCATATGCAGATAAAGCCTCGGAACACTGGAGACCGAAAGGTCGAGCGTGAATCATATAGTAGATATGATCAACATAGTGATGTTCACCATTGAAAACTACTCCATCTCACGTGATGATCGGACATGGTTTAGTTGATTTGGATCACGTGATCATTTAGATGACTAGAGGGATGTCTATCTAAGTGAGAGCTCTTAAGTAATATGATTAATTGAACTTTAATTTATCATGAACTTAGTCCTGATAGTATTTGCATATCTATGTTGTAGATCAATAGCTTGCGATGTAGCTCCCCGTTTATTTTTTGATATGTTCCTAGAGAAAATAAGTTGAAAGATGATAGTAGCAATGATGCGGACTGGGTTCGTGATCTGAGGATTATCCTCATTGCTGCACAGAAGAATTATGTCCTTGATGAACCGCTAGGTGACAGACCTATTGCAGGAGTGATACGTCTCCGTCGTATCTACTTTTCCAAACACTTTTGCCCTTGTTTTGGACTCCAACTTGCATGATTTGAATGGAACTAACCCGGACTGACGTTGTTTTCAGCAGAATTGCTATGGTGTTATTTATGTGCAGAAACAAAAGTTCTCGGAATGACCTGAAACTTCACGGAACATCTATTCGGAAATAGTAAAAAATCCTTGCAAAAGATGAAGACCAAGGGGCCCACCACCTGTCCACGAGGGTGGGGGCGCGCCTGCCCCCTAGGGCGCGCCCCCTACCTTGTGGGCCCCCTGGAGCTCCTCTGACCTCAACTCCAACTCTATATATTTGCTTTCGGGGAGAAAAAAAATCAGAGAGAAGAATTCATCGTATTTTACGATAAGGAGCCATCGCCAAGCCCTAAAACCTCTCGGGAGGGCTGATCTGGAGTCCGTTCGGGGCTCCGGAGAGGGGAATCCGTCGCCATCGTCATCATCAACCATCCTCCATCACCAATTTCATGATGATCACCGCCGTGCGTGAGTAATTCTATTGTAGGCTTGCTAGACGGTGATGGGTTGGATGAGATCTATCATGTAATCGAGTTAGTTTTGTTAGGGTTTGATCCCTAGTGTCCACTATGTTCTGAGATTGATGTTGCTATGACTTTGCTATGCTTAATGCTTGTCACTAGGGCCCGAGTGCCATGATTTCAGATCTGAACCTATTATGTTTTCATCAATATATGAGAGTTCTTGATCCTATCTTGCAAGTCTATAGTCACCTATTATGTGTTATGATCCGTTAACCCTAAAGTGACAATAATCGGGATACTTACCGGTGATGACCATAGTTTGAGGAGTTCATGTATTCACTATGTGTTAATTCTTTGGTCCGGTACTCTATTAAAAGGAGGCCTTAATATCCCTTAGTTTCCGTTAGGACCCCGCAGCCACGGGAGGGTAGGACAAAAGATGTCATGCAAGTTCTTTCCATAAGCACGTATGACTATATTTGGAATACATGCCTACATTACATTGATGAACTGGAGCTAGTTCTGTGTCACCCTATGTTATGACTATTACATGATGAACCACATCCGGCATAATTATCCATCACCGATCCATTGCCTACGAGCTTTCCATATACTGTTCTTCACTTATTTACTTTTCCGTTGCTATTGCTATCATCATTACAAAATACCAAAAACTTTACATTTTCTACTGTTACCTTTTGCTACCGTTACCACTACTATCATATTACTTTGCTACTAAATACTTTGCTGCAGATATTAAGTTTCCAGGTGTGGTTGAATTGAAAACTCAGCTGCTAATACTTGAGAATATTCTTTGGCTCCCCTTGTGTCGAATCGATAAATTTGGGTTGAATACTCTACCCTCGAAAACTGTTGTGATCCCCTATACTTGTGGGTTATCAAGACTAATTTCTGGCGCCGTTGCCGGGGAGCATAGCTCTACTCTTTGAGTCACTTGGGATTTATATCTGCTTATCATTATGAAGAACTTGAAAGATCCAAGAACCAAGATTTATCCCTCAACTACGAGGGGTGGTAAGGAACTGCCATCTAGCTCTGCACTTGATTCACCTTCTGTTTTGAGTAATCTTGCGACACCTAAACCTGCTTCTGCTATTCGTTCTGATATGTCACATGTTATTGATGATGCCACTTCTGCTATGCATGATACTTATGATGAAACTACTTCTATGCTTGATACTACTGTGCCACTTGGTGAATTTCTTGATGAACAACTTGCTAGGGTTAGAGAGAATGAAAATATTGAATCTGATAATATTGATGAAAGTGATGATGAAGACTTGCCCGTTATTCCTAAGGGTTATGTTTTTGCTAAAGAAGCTTCTTTAGCTATTTTAGCTTGCAAATATAGTTATGAACTTAAGAGGTTATTAGCTAAATGGAATAAGCAATCTCTAAATGCTAGGATGAAACCTGACCCTGCTTTTGCTACTTCACCTATCTTTGTTACTAATAAGGATTATGAATTCTCTGTTGATCCTAATATAATTACTTTGGTTGAATCTGATCCTTTTCATGGCTATGAATCTAAAATTGTTGTGGCACAACTTACTAAATTAAATGATATAGCCACCCTATTCACTAATGATGAGAGAACTCGCTACTTTTATATCCTTCAAATATTTCCGTTCTCATTAAAAGGTGATGCTAAGGTATGGTTTAATTCTCTTGATCCTGGTTGTGTGTGTAGTCCCCAGGATATGATTTATTACTTCTCTGCTAAATATTCCTCTGCTCATAAGAAACAAGCTGCTTTAAGGGATATATATAATTTCATGCAAATTGAAGAAGAGATTCTCCCACAAGCTTGGGGGAGGCTTCTCAAGTTACTTAATGCTTTGCCTGATCATCCTCTTAAGAAAAATGAAATACTTGATATCTTTTATAATGGACTAACCGATGCCTCCAGAGATTACCTGGATAGTTGTGCTGGTTCTGTTTTTAGGGAAAGAACACCGGATGAAGCTGAAATTCTATTGAATAATATGTTGACAAATGAAAATAATTGGGCACTTCCTGAGCCTATTCCTAAACCAACTCTGAAGAAAAGAGGTGTTCTATTTCTCAGTCCTGAAGATATGCAAGAGGCAAAGAAATCTATGAAAGAAAAAGGTATTAAAGCTGAAGATGTTAAGAATTTACCTCCTATTGAAGAAATACACGGTCTTTATTTACCGCCTGATGAAGAAACATATGATCTTAATCCTTCACCTATTGAAGAAACTCATGGTCCTGATAACCCGACACAGGTAGTAAAGGTAAATTCTCTCTATAGATATGATAAAGCTGAAATCCCATTTACTAAGTTTGCTAGCCCATGCTTAGATGAGTTTGATAAATTTATGGTTAAGCAAAAAGACTTCAATGCTTATTTTGGTAGACAACTGAATTACAATTCAAATATGCTTGTACACTTGGGTGATTATATGGCTAATGTCAAATATGCTTCTATGGTTACCACTCAAGTAGAACAAGTACTTAAAGCTCAAAATGATTTGCTCAATGAATTGAATAGTAAGAATAATGATTATGCTGTTAGAGTGGCTACTAGAACTGGTAGAATGACTCATGAACCTCTGTATCCTGAAGGCCACCCTAAGAGAATTGAGCAAGATTCTCAGAGAAATAATATGGATGCACCTAGTCCTTCTAATAGGAAGAAAAAGAAAAATGATAGGACTTTGCATGCTTCTAATGAACCTATTGTTGAAACACCTGAGAATCCAAATGATATTTCTATCTCTGATGCTGAAACACAATCTGGTAATGAACCTGAAACTAGGGATAATGTTAATGATAATGTTCATGATGATGCTCAACCTAGTAATGATAATGATATAGAAGTTGAACCTGTTGTTGATCTTGATAACCCACAATCAAAGAATCAATGTTATGATAAGAAAGACTTTGTTGCTAGGAAACACGGTAAGGAAAGAGAGTCTTGGGTTCAGAAACCCATACCTTTTCCTCCCAAACCATCCAAGAAAAAGGATGATGAGGATTTTGAGCGCTTTGCTAAAATGATTAGACCTATCTTTTTGCATATGCGATTAACTGATATGCTCAAAATGAATCCTTATGCTAAGTATATGAAAGATATTGTTACAAATAAAAAAAAGATACCAGAAGCTGAAATTTCCACCATGCTTGCTAATTATACTTTTAAGGGTGGAATACCAAAGAAACTTGGAGATCCAGGAGTACCTACTATACCATGCTCCATTAAAAGAAACTATGTTAAAACTGCTTTATGTGATCTTGGAGCCGGTGTTAGTGTTATGCCTCTCTCTTTATATCGTAGACTTGATTTGAATAAGTTGACACCTACTGAAATATCTTTGCAAATGGCTGATAAATCAACTGCTATACCTGTCGGTATTTGTGAGGATGTGCCTGTTGTAGTCGCAAACGTTACTATTTTAACAGACTTTGTTATTCTTGATATTCCCGAGGACGATAGTATGTCTATTATTCTTGGAAGACCCTTTTTGAATACTGCAGGGGCTGTTATTGATTGCACTAAAGGCAATGTCACTTTTCATGTTAATGGTAATGAGCATACGTTACACTTTCCGAGGAAACAACCTCAAGTTCATAGTACTCCCTCCGATTCTTTTTTGTCTGCGCATAAGAGCAGACCCGGATACCAAGACGTGGGCTCGCTGCATGCTTTATGGACGGAAATACCCCTGTGCGCATGGGCGGGAGGAGCAGGCAGCTATAAATGCCCCATGCAGCCCATTGGCTCTCCGTCCACGTCCTCCTCTCTCGGCATGCTGCATGGCTGTCTCTCTCTCACACGACCTGCATGCCGTGGCGCTGGCCTATGAGAAGCTCGAGTAGAGATAGCAATCTTCTCTCCAAAAGAGATGAGATCTTCCAGAGATTTTTGCTTCGATCAAAACTATATAGCGCCAACAATTCAAGTTCCCTCCTAAACCAACAAAGTGCAATTTCATTTCTGTAACACCCCGGATGCAATTTACCTTATATGTATTCCAACTCTTGCCGTTTCCGGCGCTAAGTTATTTCATTTCGTCGTTGTCGGGTGTTTGTCTCCGTGTGTTGTTGTCTTTGTCATGCATCTCATATCATGTCATCATGTGCATTGCATTTGCATACGTGTTCGTCTCATGCATCCGAGCATTTTCCCCGTTGTCCGGTTTGCATTCCGGCGCTCCTATGCCCTTCGGTGGTCCTTTCTACCTCTTTTCGTGTGTGGGTGTTAAACGTTTTCGGATTGGACCGAGACTTGTCATGCGGCCTTGGTTTACTACCGGTAGACCGCTTGTCAAGTTTCGTGCCATTTGGACTTCGTTTGATACTCCAACGGTTAACCGAGGGACCGAAAAGGCCTCGTGTGTGTTGCAGCCCAACACCCCTCCAAAGTGGCCCAAAACCCACCTAAACCCCCTCTATCATCTCGGTCGTTCGATCACGATCGCGTGGCCGAAAACCGCACCTCATTTGGAGCTTCCTAGCTCCCTTTACCTATAAATATGTGATCCCCTCCCCAAAATTCGCGGATGAAACCCTAGCTTCTTCCCCTCGCGCCACCGGACGAAAATCCCCACCGCGCCGGACATGTCCGCTGCCCCGCCGCCACGTCGCTCCGTCCAATCAGGACACGACACATCATCTCCGCCGCCGCCCGCGTCCACTCCCCACGCGCCACCTGGCCTTCTCTCTCTCCTCCCTCCGCCGCGGTCCGTCTGGCCCACGGGAGGCCCGCGCAAGCCCAGATCCGCCGCTGCCCTCTACGCCCGCCTCCTCGCGCCTCTGCCCGCGTCGCCAGCCAGCCCCGCCGCCGTCGTTCTCGCACCGCCACCGTGGCCTGGCCTCGCCGGAGCGCCGCCTCCCGCCGCTGCTCCGCCAGGGTGCCATGGCGCCGCTGCCGCACGCCTCGGCTCCTCCTCGCGCCGCCTTTCTCTCGTCGTGGAGCCGCCATTCCTCGCGCTGCCGTCCTTTGTCCCGGTCCGGCCACCGCCTGCGCCGCTCGCCGGAGTACCTCGTCGCCGGCCTCAAGCTCGCCGGAGCTTTCTCCGGCCGGATCTACTCGGAGTGGATCAGATCCACCACTTCATCTAACCAAACACTCCGTCCAGATCCGGATCCGCGCCGTCCCACTTCATCTCATCCTGCGTTGACTTTTCGGAGGTCGTTTTTCTGCCAAGTCCCAGTAATTTTTAGGCATTTTCAACGCATCATAACTTCATCACTGTTGCTCCGATTCGTGCGTGTAGCATATCAAAATGTTCGTCTCGACGAGTACATCATTTCATCTCATTGCATCATTCTCATTTGAGCTCATCTTAATGCCCGAAATGCTGTTGGAAGAGGGCTATGTGATGAATATGTCAGATCTGTTTCAGCAAATAGCCTTTTTTTCATTTTTGCCATGATTAATGTGTGCATGCTATGATCCTGAGCTCTACATGTGTTTTGTTATATGCCATGCCATCTTTACAGGGGTGTATGCCATGTATTTTTGTGATATTTGTGGTGACTAGCACAAGCTTGCAAAGTAGCGTAATCGGTAATGCTGATTTCAGGGACTTAGAATTTCTCTCAAGTCCTTGTCCTGATTTTGTTGTTATGCCATATGTTCATGTTGTTTCCTAGTGATCCGTGCCTCTTTTGAGGATGATCAGTAAGGATGTTTTGTTAAAATTGTGGTGCTATATCCATCCATGTCCTTGTTTGCATTTATGGAGCTCCCTAGCTTGAGTCAATCAAGCTCTACTTTTGCTATAAATTGATCCTGGCAGATTGTTGACATGTTTAGCGATTTTGCCGAGGATGTTGTTATTGATCCGTGCATGCTATATTGTTGTTCTTGCCATGTCTAGCTCCTATGCCATGTCTTCTTCATGGGTGTATGACTAATTTGTCATGCCATGCTCTGTAGTGAGTGCATCGAGCTTGTAAACATGCCTACTTGTTAATCTGTTTTGCATGCTCCAGTTTTTCACTAAGTCTGAATCTGTTTATGTTTTTGCTATGTTCACATGCTTGCAATTGTATTTTCTGATCCCTTTTGGCTCAAGGTCACTAAGAGACTTTTGTTATATGCTTAGGCTAGCTTCATGCCATGCCTTGCTTTGCCATGTTATGTTCCTGTAGCATATAGTTTTCATGCTCTAAAGTTTGCTTCCTGCTGATAAATTCTAGACTTGTGTTAATTTCACTAAGTCTGAAACCTGTTATCATTTGCACTTTTGCCATGCTTGTTTGAACCTGTTAATGGATGAATTAGCCGTAGCTAAGTGTTCATATTTTGTCAAGCTTCATGAGTGAATCCCTTCCATGAATTTTGTTGTCATGTTTGAGTGCTGTAGCATATTTATCTTGATGCATTTAGAAGGCTACTTGCTGATTATCGCAGACCGGTGCCATATTTGTTTTGCTTGCCATTTCCAAACCGTGCATCCGATTCCGGTGATCTTTATATCGATTTCAACCGAAATCACCTCACCTTTCCAGTGGCACTCTTAGATTTCCATGTTTAGGCCAGGTTCATTCATTCCTTTGCAAATCATGCATATGCATCACATATCGCATCCCGCATATCATACCATGTTTGCATCATATTGCTTGAGCATTGCACGTGGTTGATTGTGTTCCGTTTGCTTGTTGTTCTTGTTTGGGTAGAGCCGGGAGACAAGTTCACGAACGAGGAGTCCGTTGAGTTCGCTTACGAGGATCAAGTCAACTCTGACAACTTTGCAGGCAAGATGACCATACCCTCGAAATCACTTCTATCTTTGCTTGCTAGATGCTCGCTCTTTTGCTATGCCTATGCTAAGATACCTACCACTTGCTTATCATGCCTCCCACATTGCCATGTCAAACCTCTAACCCACCTTGTCCTAGCAAACTGTTGTTTGGCTATGTTACCGCTTTGCTCAGCCCCTCTTATAGCGTTGCTAGTTGCAGGTGAAGATTGGAGATCGTTCCTTGTTGGAACATTGTTTATTGTTGGGATATCACAATATTATCTTGTTTATCTTAATGCACCTATATACTTGGTGAAGGGTGGAAGGCTCGGCCTTATGCCTGGTGTTTTGTTCCACTCTTGCCGCCCTAGTTTCCGTCATATCGGTGTTATGTTCCCGGATTTTGCGTTCCTTACACGGTTGGGTTATAATGGGAACCCATTGACAGTTTGCCTTGAATAAAACTCTTCCAGCAATGCCCAACATTGGTTTTTACCATTCGCCGCCTAGCCTCTTTTTCCCTTGGGTTCCACGGACTCAAGGGTCATCTTTATTTAAACCCCCGGGCCAGTGCTCCTCTGAGTGTTGGTCCAACCTGTCAGCTGCCGGTGGCCACCAGGGGCAACTCTGGGCTGGCCTACCAGAACCTTGGACAATTCGGTGTGCCCTGAGAACGAGATATGTGCAGCTCCTATTGGGATTTGTTGGCACATTCGGGCGGTGTTGCTGGACTTGTTTTACCATTGTCGAGGATGTCTTGTAACCAGGATGCCGAGCCTGATCGGATTGTCTTGGGAGAAGGAATATCCTTCGTTGGCCGTGAGAGCTTGTGATGGGCTAAGTTGGGACTCCCCTGCAAGGTTTTGAACTTTCGAAAGCCGTGCCCGCGGTTATGGGCAGATGGTAATTTGTTAATGTCCGGTTGTAGATAACCTGAAACTTAACTTAATTAAAATGAATCAACCGCGTGTGTAACCGTGATGGTCTCTTCTCGGCGGAGTCCGGGAAGTGAACACGGTGTTGGAGTAATGCTTGACATAGGTTGTTCTAGGATCACTTCTTGATCATAGTTTCTCTACCGTGCTTTTGCCTTCTCTTCTCGCTCTCATTTGCGTATGTTAGCCACCATATATGCTAGTCGCTTGTTGCAGCTCCACCTCATACCTTTTACCCTACCTTTAAGCTTAAATAGTCTTGATCGCGAGGGTGTGAGATTGCCGAGTCCCCGTGACTCACAGATACTTCCAACACCAGTTTGCAGGTTCCGATGATACTGTGCAGGTGATGCAACCAAGCTCAAGGAGGAGCTCGTTGAAGATCGTGTTCGTTGTCTTGTTCCGTTTCCAGTTGATCAGTAGTGGAGCCCAGTTGGGACGATCGGGGATATGTGTAGCATTTGGGGTAGTCTTCTTTTATTTTGGTTCCGTAGTTGGACCTTGATTGTATTTGGATGAATGTAATGCTTTATTCATGTATTGTGTGAAGTGGCGATTTTAAGCCAACTATGTATTTTTTTCCTTATTGTATTACATGGGTTGTTTGCGAAGATTACCTCACTTGCGACATTGCTTTCAATGCGGTTATGCCTCTAAGTCGTGCTTCGACACGTGGGAGATATAGCCGCATCGAGGGTGTTACAATTTCCCTCCTAAACAAGCAGAGCGCCATGAAGTAGCCTCGAAAATTTGCTTCAAAAATTAGCTTACAGGCCGCCAGCGCCATGGATTTGCAGTTCCCTCCAAAACCCAAAAATCATGTCTATAAACCGAGCTCCATGGAAAGACCAGTCTGTACACCTCTCCTTAGTCTGTATGCACTTCTCTGCTTCGCCACGAGCATGCAATGGATCACCTCGACCTCAACTCTGCCATTAACTGGAACGAGGTTAAAGAACACTACGATGGCAATGCTGAAGACATGCATTACGTGTATGTGTTCGAGGAGAGCGATGACGGTATGAATCGATTTCTTCCCTTTGATCTTATGATGTTTTTATCTTCTCTTGTTGATCTGTTGTCCACGTTTTAATTTCAGAAGAAGCCGCTGCAGAGCATGTCCATGGTGACGAACACGGCGTGCACGGTGCCGAGGCCCCAGGCGGAAGCGGAAGTGGTGGTCCGAGCCCTGCTGACCCGCACTACACCGTTCCCGCAGAGGGCCCCGACCACCTGGACGCCAAGCGGGTGGATGCCTCCATCCACGAGCGCGCCATCGCCCTGTTGGATGCCGCCCTCCACGGACGCGCCGGCATGCAGGTGGAGGACGCCGTCCGCGAGCGCGCAATCGCCCTGCAGGACGCCGCCTGCCATGGGAACGCTGTCGCGCGAGGGGACGACGTTGTTCTTGAGCGCTCTGTCGTCCTGCTGGACGGCGCCCTCTGCGGGAATGGCGTAGTGCGGGTTGTCGCCGCCGTTGTCAAGCGCGCCGTTGTCCGGGGCGCTGCAGCCAACGAGCATGCTGTCATCCACAAGTAGGCTATCAAGCACAAGCTCGCTGTCTTCTACAGGATGCTGTCTTCCCACAAGTAGCTAGGATCCATGAGGTTGAGCTTGGCAGGGAGGAGAAGATGGAGTAGAAGGCGAGGAGATAGGAGGAGGACGCGTGCGTGCTGGCGTACTGTACGAGGAAGAAAAAGGAGGCGAGCTATAGCTGGCTTAATCAATGCGAAAGAGGGAGGCGAAGCGCGGAGGTGGAGGGGTATTCCTGGAAAGAACGGGTGGCTGAACCGAACGCGCAGACCATTTCAGATTTTTTGGGAAAAAGTTATACGCAGACTAAATGGGATCGGTGGGAGTATCAACTCTATTGGAAAAATTCCATCGATTATATTTGGAGGTCTTGAATTTCCTCTTCCTATTGTCAAGAAGAAATATGATATTCTTATTATTGGGGATGTGCATATCCCCGTTGAGGTAACATAGTGTTATTTGAAATTTCTCCGGTTCCATGTTATTCGAAATGAGTTCGTTAACAAGACTTGATCAACCTTGTTAGTGGATTCCTTTTGATGAGCATGAGATGGATGAAACTAGAAGGCACAACCTTCTGTACCCTCCTCTTATTTTCTGTTATTTATATTAAATAAAATAAAAATAGTATTTTTCTGTCTGTTATCTGATTTATCCATGCAATATAAAAATACCCCGAAAATAAAAGTTCTCCAAATGCCCTGAAATTTAAATATGATTTTTTCTGGAATATTTGAGAATATTTGGCACTGAGAACACAGCAGGAGGAGCTGGCACCTGACCACGAGGGTCAGGGGCGCGCCCTACCCCCCTGGGCGCGCCCCCTACCTCGTGGGCCCATGGTGGCCCTCCACTTATTCCTGCACCCACACACTCCTTCTTCCTCCCACAAACACGAATATCCAGTTCATACCCGAGTCCAAGCTCATTTTGCTGCCATTTCCGATCTCCTTGCTCAAAGCAACTCTCACAAAACTGCTTGGGGAGATTGTTCCTTGGTATGTGACTCCTCCATTGGTCCAATTAGTTTTTGTTCTAGTGCTTTATTCATTGCAAATTTGTGCTGCTTAGGTGACCCTGTTCTTGAGCTTGCATGTCAAATTTATATGGTCAAAAGTAGTTTTGATGCATGATATAGGCTCTAGGCACTTGTAGGAGTAGTGGCTATCAATTTTATTGAGTTTGGTTCACTTTTATTTTGAAGTTACTAAAAATTCTAGAAATTTTTCAGAGGAAGAAATATGTTTAGGAAAATGTACCAAGGGGGCTCTACAAGGAAACAAGAGCCCAGGCTTGCAATGCATGATGTTGATGATGAACCACCAAGAAATGCTCCAGTGCGTCCTTGTGAATGGCCTTCGGAAAACTTTATGGATCAAGCGGTAATTAAGGAAGAATTTAACGCATATTTGCGTAACGCTGATCTTGTGAGCTTCAAGGAAGAAAAATGTCGTCAGTACCACTATCTCAGTAGTTCCTTTGTGAGGACGTTTGAATTTTCATCTTCATGTAATCCTCCAACTGTCCTATTTGATCTTTATGAAAATTCTTACACTATGGACTTAGAGGATTTTACCACTGCTTGCAAACTTCCACAACGGGGTAGTATCAGGGAACCTTGCAAATCTGAATTTAGAGATTTTCTTGCTAGTATAACTGTGGGGGATGTCGGATTTCGGGTTCCGGCAGACCCTTGAGGTTCGAACACTGGGGTGCGCGCGGAGATTTCGCCTCCTACCTACCTGCACCCCTCCGCCTTGCTAGGATCTAAACTATGGAAAGAACAACACAAGAGACACAGGGTTTATACTGGTTCGGGCCACCGTTGTGGTGTAATACCCTACTCCAGTGTGTGGTGTGGTGATTGCCTCTTGGGCTGATGATGATGAACAATACAAGGAAGAACAGCCTCGCGAGGGTCTGTTCTTGGCTGGGGCGATGAACTGCTGGGAGGAGCTCAGTCCCATTTCTCTCTCTCTCTCTCTCTGATCGGAACCCCTCTCTAAAGAGCCTCCTCCTTCGAACCTCTGAACCCCCCTCTGCTCTGTGGGTGGCTGGTCCTATTTATAGAGGCCCTGGTCCTGTTCCCAAATATCAAGCGGGAAGGGAGCCAACAATGGCGGGCTAATTTGAAGGAGGACAGCTAGTACTAGCTACCCTGACAAAAGTAGTCTTCGCCTGCACAAAGCTCTGGTGATGACGCCGTCTCGGGCTCCACGATGACCTCCGTCTTGCAGTCCTCATGGTCTTGGTCTCGTTGCACCAAAATGGCAACCTTTGCCTGATGCATCGGTACTCCGCGGCTGCGCTTGCCCCCTTTGCACCAAAGAGGAAAGGAGGACACTGCGCGGGCTGGCACCCGCCTGGCGCCCTTGGTCATCATGGCTTGCGTCACAGGCACCTCGTGAGGTACCCCGCCTTGGTCTCTCCGCCTCCTCGTGAGCCAGCCTGATGAGGCCGTGCCTGAGGAGGCTCCGCGTTGTCCGCCCCGCGAGGCTTGGCCCCTCGCGAGGGTCTTGGGTTTGTGTTGGTGAAGATGGGCCGCGCTGGGCCCCCCTTTGAGCCACGCTGCAGGCCGCAGGCAGGCAAGTCTGGGGACCCCCGTTCCTAGAACACCGACAGTAGCCCCCGGGCCCAAGGCGCGCCCGGACTTGGCCATGCAGGGAGGCGGAAGGGCAAGAGCGAAGCACCGCGGGCCCTAACAGCCTGCAACCTTGGGCGCCGCGTGGCAGTTGATTGGACGTGGGCGCCTCCACTTCCCCATGGCGCCTCGGCAACTGCACGGATTGGACAAGTCCCTGCATGCAAAGTGGGTCATAATTGCCTGCGATCGTGGGGGCCGTTGGTTGGCCATCGCCAGCTATAAGTACGGACCGGCGCGCGCCCTTGCAGTTCATCCCCCTTGCTTCTGCTTTTTCTTCATGGCCCCGTCGAGGAGGTTCTCGGCCGCAGAGAAGGGGAAGGCTCGCCAGGTTGAGCCCGCCTCTCCCCCGCCTAAGCGCGGCCGAGGGCGCCCTCACAAACATCCTGTGGCCACCACGGTGGCTCCCCGCGGCCGTGGAGGCGATCTTCAGCATAGCGACGGGCGGATTGCTGCGGCCGGGGAGCACGCTCCGGCTGCGCGTCCCCCTAGGCCGCGCTTTCACACTGCTGAAGTGCTGCCGGAGTTCGTCGTGTGGTCGGCGGAGCCGACTAGCTCCCGGCTTCCACTTCCTCGCTTCCTCCTTGGCGAGCTCCCGGCCGGCGCCCCGGGCGGCCTCTGGCTCCAGGCCGACGGCTGCTGCAGCCGGGCCTCATGGGTCTCACTGGAGGTCTCCGCGGCCGGGAGCCTGTCCCTGGCCCGCGGTTGGCAGACGTTTGCCCGCGCTCGTGGCCTGAGCCGTCGGTGCACCCTACACTTCAAGTTCGACGGCGATGCCACCCTCTACGTGAGGGTGTTTGGGGAAGATGGTCGCCGCGCAGGGTGTTGCCCCGAGGGTGACGACCGCGGCTGGGAACCCAGCTCCGGCGATGATGGAGAGGGCAGCGCTCGCGCGGCTGGCGGCGCTCAGGGTTCCTCAAGCTTCTCCGGTTCTTCTTCAGGCGGCGACTCTTCTAGCGGTGGCCGCGGTCAGCCTCCACGCCATCGTATCTGCTTGGGAGGTGGCAACGTGTCCGCCCGTCGTCGCCCCCTGGTGAAGCGCGAGAGGGAGTCCGCCTGAGCTCCGGAGGCAGCTCGGGCCTTCCCTGCGGGCCGGTGTGAGGCGAGCTACACCAGATTTGTTCTTTCTTTTCCTTTTTCCTGCATAAGAAAGACAGTAGTGTGGAGCCCCGCGGGGGCGTGTTTGGGTTATTGCTGTTAATCATCGTTTTGCTTTCATTATCGTACCTTCCGGCTACGTGCCCGAGCGTGGATAGTTCCTGGCCCCGGCCATGGGGGGCGACCGATCCAGGCCCTTTGTTTGTGTCGCGGTGCCCATGGGGCACGGACTGGAGGGGTGCTCCTGTAATGGGCCCAGGTCGTGAACTCTTTGAATGACTAGGGTAGGAACACTCGCGAGGGTGCTCAGCTGCCCCCCTCGCGAGGCCTTGCACAAGAGAAATCGAGGCAGGAGAGTGAAAAGTCGAAGAACCACAAGCCAAAGACGACAACAACTTCAATAAAACTTCAAATGAGAAGGAACAAGCCAACTACGGAAAGCAAATGAAAAGCCGCGTCCGGCACCTAATCTAGTCTTCGACGTCTTATCACCAGCGCGGAGCTAAGTGCTGCCACTGGGCGTGGGAGGGAGACCCAGGGCCTGAGGCCGGCGCTCCTGAGACTCCGGGGCGTGTACAGCCCCAACTCATTATTACGTGAGAGTGTCACGGGCGGCGAGCTTCACAGGTGTTGGCCTTCTTCACAGGCTCCGGGCCTTTTCCAAAACGCGATAGCTTCACAGGCATTCGCCTTCTTCACAGGCTCTGGGCCTTTTCCAAAACGCGATAGCTTCACAGGCATTCGCCTTCTTCACAGGCTCTGGGCCTTTTCCAAAACGCGATAGCTTCACAGGCATTCGCCTTCTTCACAGGCTCTGAGCCTTTTCCAAAATGCGATAGCTTCACAGGCATTCGCCTTCTTCACAGGCTCTGGGCCTTTTCCAAAACGCGATAGCTTCACAGGCATTCGCCTTCTTCACAGGCTCTAGGCCTTTTCCAAAACGCGATAGCTTCACAGGCATTCGCCTTCTTCACAGGCTCTAGGCCTTCTCCAATATGCGATAGCTTCACAGGCTCTGGGCCTTTTTAGGGGTAGAACCTCCGGAGGTGCTGGATGTTCCATGCATTCTGGACTGGCACCCCCTCCTGAGTCTCCAAGCGCGCGGAGCCGGGCCTAGAAACATGAACAACTTTGAACGGGCCCTCCCACATGGGAGAGAGCTTGTGCAGCCCCTCCCTGGAGAGAACCCGCCTGAGCACGAGGTCTCCTACCTCGAGAGTTCTGGGGCGGATGTTGCGGCAGTGATATCACCGTAGTGCTTGTTGGTACCTCGCCGCTCGTAGCGCGGCTTCTCGGCGATGTTCCTCCCCCAGAACGAGGTCCATCCCCCGCATGGCGTCCTGCTGCGCCTCGTCGAACGCCAGGACCCGCGCGGAGCGACGTCTGACCTCGTGAGGGAGGACCGCTTCGGCTCCGTAGACCAGGAAGAACGGGGTCTCTCCAGTCGGCTTGGTCGCGGTTGTGCGGATGGACCACAACACGGACTGAAGCTCGTCGTACCAACCTCTGCCGCAGGCCTCCAGCTTCTTCTTGAACGTCCTGGTCTTGAGGCCCCTGCTGGCTGATGGATCTGCTTTGCGTGGAACTGGCAGGCCTCACAAGCTTTCACTAGTTCGACGGCATCATTGAGCGCGGTGGGCCAATAAAACCCACTACGGAACGCCTTGCCGATGAGGGTCCGTGATGATGAATGATGCCCACAGTCTCCGCCGTGTATATCTTCCAGCAGTTCCTTCCCTTGCTCCCTGGAGATGCAGCGCTGGGATACATCGTTTGGCCGCTTCTGATAGAGCTCTCCATCCTTGATGCAGTATGCCGTGGCCTGGCGTGCCACTCACTCTGCTTCCTCCTCCTTCTCCAGCAGGGTCCCTTGCGTTAGGTAATTCCGGAGCTCCGTGAACCAACATCCCTCCTGAGGTTCCATCGTCAGGAGCAGGCGTGCTCCTGAGGCCGGGCCACAGGCCGGAGCCCCTGAGGCAGGTGGCTGGGGGAGCTCCTCCCGGGGCTGAGCCGTGTTCGATAATGATGGCAGGGCTGATGGCTTGAAGAGCCGCTCCTCGAAGACGCCAGGCTCCTGAGGTAACCGCCTGGACGCCCGTTTGGCGATGTCGTCGGCCTCCTGATTGGTGCCACGGGGCACATGCTGCAACTCCAACCCCCAGAACTGCTTCTCCATCCTGCGGACCTCCGCTAGGTAGGCTTCCATGTGCTCATCCTTCGGCTCGTACACCTTGTTGGAGAAATTGACAAGGAGCTGCGAATCGCCCTTGATGGTGAGGCGTTTCACCCCCAGGGCAGCCGCGGCCTTCAAGCCCGCTATTAAACCTTCATACTCCGCTATGTTGTTGGAGACCTTTTCACCTTGCTGGAAACAGAGCTGCATGGCGTAATAGAGCTTGTCCTGAGTGGGCGATATAAGCACCACCCCAGCCCCAGCGCCATGCCTGGAGAACGCCCCATCGAAGTACATGACCTAGCCTTCGGGCGCCTCGCTTCCCGGGGACAGGGACCGATCCTCGTCGACCTTGAGGCCTGGCGCCTCTGTCCATTCTGCCACAAAATCCGCCAACGCTGCTCCCTTGATGACTCTGGTCGTGCTGAATTCGAGCTGAAACGCTTGCAGTTCTATGTTCCACTCAGCGACCCTTCCAGCTGAATTAGGGCTCCTGAGCACTCTCTCCAGGGGGTATGACGAGACAACCTTGATGGGGTGACCCTGAAAATAGTGTCGCAGCTTGCGTGAGGCCACCAGTAGCGCGAGGAGGAGCTTCTGAGGCATGGGGTACCGCGCCCTTGCATCCCGCAACACCGTGCTGACGAAGTACACTGGGTGCTCAACGAGGTGGAGTGCGTCAGTGCTGGTGGCTCCCTTCGGAGACCATGGCACCTCTTGAGGCCATGAGGCCTCCTGAGACTGGCCATCTGGGAGAGGGTCCTCTTCCGCCTCTGGTGCGCCCCTCTGCGGCGGCTGATCCTCCTCAGCCGCGGTGGCAGTTCCTGTGGGCCTTCCTTGTCCCTGTTCTGCCTTGTCCCAGGCTGCTGCCGCGGTTTTGATTCGGCGCTCCTCTCTGACTGCCACCAAGGCTGCGCTGGCGGAGTAGGGAGTGGCGGCGAGGTAAAGCACCAGGGGCTCTTGAGGGTGCGGAGCCACCATGACCGGTGGGCTGGTCAGATATCTCTTGAGATCCTGGAACGCCTTGTCGGCCTCTTCAGTCCACTCGAAGGGCCCCTTTTTCTTCATTAGCTGGAAGAAGGGCAGTGCTCGTTCCCCCAACTTGGAGATGAAGCGCCCTAGCGCGGTCACGCGCCCCGTGAGCTTCTGCATTTCTCTGAGGGTCTTTGGCGGGCTCATGTCTTCCACCGCCTTGACCTTCTCCGGGTTAGCCTCGATGCCTCGGTGGGACATGAGGAAACCCAAGAGCTTGCCCGAGGGGATTCCGAACACACACTTCTCTGGGTTGAGCCATAGGTTCACTGCGTTGAGGCTCGCGAAGGTTTCCTCCAGGTCTTGTATCAAGGTCCTGGCCTCCCGAGACTTTACCACAATGTCATCGACGTAAGCTTCAACATTCTTCCCGAGCTGCGGGCCCAAGGTGATGTGCATCAGCCACTGAAAGGTCGCCCCTGCGTTACGCAGCCCGAATGGCATGCATGTGTAGTAGTACACCCCACACGGGGTTAGGAAGGATGTCTTCTCGACGTCTTCTACCGCCATCTTGATCTGGTGATACCCAGAGAAGGCATCCAAGAAGCATAACAGGTCGCATTCGGCAGTGGAATCGACGATCCGGTCGATGCAGGGGAGCGGGAACGGATCTTGCGGGCATGCTTTGTTGAGGTTGGTGAAGTCGACACACATGCGCTCCTTCCCTCCCTTCTTTGGCACAACGACGGGGTTGGCCAACCAATCCGGGTATCGGACCTCGCGAATGACCCCAGCGGCTTCTAATTTGCGGGTCTCTTGGACGATGAAGGCATGCTTTTCTGTGGACTGCCGCCTGGCCTTCTGCTTCACAGGGTGCATGTTGGGGCACACGTTGAGGTGATGCTCGATTACACTCCTAGGGATCCCTGCCAACTGGTCAGGCTCCCAAGCGAATACCTTCTTGTTTGCACGCAGGAACCCAACCAGGGCCTTCTCCTGCTCGGGTTTGAGGTGGGCGCCTATGGTGAAAGTGGCGTTGGTGGACCCGTCCTCATAGACGGGTATTTGCTTGGTTTCTGCCTTGTCTTGGGTGAACAACTATTTCTTCTTGGTGGGTGCAGCCCCCTTGGGCCCGGGGGTCTCCAAGTCGGCGGGCTGTGCCGACGCCGCCATCTTGAAGGCGAGCTTGAGCACCCGCAGCGCGTCCCCGGTGTCCCCGTGCACAGTGAGGACACCGCTGCTCCCGGGCATCTTCATGAGGTTGTATGCCGGGTGCGTCGCGGCCATGAACTGGGCCAGCGCTGGGTAGCCGAGGATGGCGTTGTAGGGGAGGCCGATGGGGGCGATGTCGAAATCGACCAGCTCCGTGCAGAAGTTGTCGTAGGTGCCGAAGGTTACTGGGAGCCGGATCTGTCCCAAGGAGCTGGACGACTCGCCCCCAACGCCTGAGAAGGGCCGGCTGGGTTGCAGCCGTTCCAGGGGTATGCAGAGGAGGTTGAAGGCCTCGACCGAGAGCATGCTGAGGCCCGCGCCGCCATCAATGAGGGTTCTGGTGACAGCCACCTGGCAGATGGTGGGGGTGCACAGCATGGGGAGCGCACCCGAGCAGGCCGAGTTGGAGGGGTGGTCCTCCGAGCTGAAGGTCAGGCCGGTCTCGGGCGCCGCCCGGTCCAGGGGAGCCCCCTGCCGCATGGAAGCGGCGCTGACCCGGCGGATGAACGGCTTGACATGGTGACTTGTAGGCGGCGCCTGCGAAGCGCCCAAGAGGGCCGCGACGACCGGGGGTGTTGGTGCAGCGCGATGGGCGGGGGAGAGGTTGCGGGGCTCCATGGGTGCGCGGAGCGCGCGGGACGAAAAACCAGCTGGGGTGAGCGAGGGAGTTGCGGTGCGGCCGCCTTGCCGCACGGACAAATGCTGGAACGATGCTTGCTGCTTGTCCCCCGCTGGGCCGGTGGCGGCGTTGACGGCAGGCGACGGGGAACGGCGAGGACGCCCGCCGACAGGGGCCGTCTGGGTGACGTGGGAAGCGAGTGCGGCCCGGCGCTCGGCGCGGGCCCGACGAGCGTCAGACATGGGCGTGATGGTCGGAGGAGAACGGGGTGGTGGAAGACGAATCCCGGCGCACCCCTACCTGGCGCGCCAAATGTCGGATTTCGGGTTCCGACAGACCCTTGAGGTTCGAACACTGGGGTGCGCACGGAGATTTCGCCTCCTACCTACCTGCACCCCTCCGCCTTGCTAGGATCTAAACTATGGAAAGAACAACACAAGAGACACAGGGTTTATACTGGTTCGGGCCACCGTTGTGGTGTAATACCCTACTCCAGTGTGTGGTGTGATGGATTGCCTCTTGGGCTGATGATGATGAACAATACAAGGAAGAACAGCCTCGCGAGGGTCTGTTCTTGGCTGGGGCGATGAACTGCTGGGAGGAGCTCAGTCCTACTTCTCTCTCTCTCTCTCTCTCTCTGATCGGAACCCCTCTCTAAAGAGCCTCCTCCTTCGAACCTCTGAACCCCCCTCTGCTCTGTGGGTGGCTGGTCCTATTTATAGAGGCCCTGGTCCTCTTCCCAAATATCGAGCGGGAAGGGAGCCAACAATGGCGGGCTAATTTGAAGGGGGACAGCTAGTACTAGCTACCCTGACAAAAGTAGTCTTCGCCTGCACAAAGCTCTGGTGATGATGCCATCTCGGGCTCCACGATGACCTCCGTCTTGCAGTCCTCACGGTCTTGGTCTCGTTGCACCAAAATGGCAACCTTTGCCTGATGCCTCGGTACTCCGCGGCTGCGCTTGCCCCCTTTGCACCAAAGAGGAAAGGAGGACACTGCGCGGGCTGGCACCCGCCTGGCGCCCTTGGTCGTCATGGCTTGCGTCACGGGCACCTCATGAGGTACCCCGCCTTGGTCTCTCCGCCTCCTCGTGAGCCAGCCTGATGAGGCCATGCCTGAGGAGGCTCCGCGTCGTCCGCCCCGCGAGGCTTGGCCCCTCACGAGGGTCTTGGGTTTGTGTTGGTGAAGATGGGCCGCGCTGGGCCCCCCTTTGAGCCACTCCACAGGCCGCAGGCAGGCAAGTCTGGGGACCCCCGTTCCCAGAACACCGACAGGGGAATCTAGAGATATAACACAAGCTACCATAGGGAGTATTCATTTTCCTGCTATACATTATTTTGCTCTCTTCATAGGTAGATGCATTAACGGTAAAGATGAAGCATGTCACATGTGTGTCCCTGACCTCAGTATTCTTAGGAGTGCTGTGTTGGGAGATAAATCATATAATTTGGGAGCCATTGTTGCACGTAGGTTGCATCTGAATAGATTTAATGGAGATTTCTTTGGTGAAACTTATGCAACCCGCTTAGCTGATTTTCTTGGTGTAACTATACATAATGATGATATTGAATTACCTCCTCCTTACCTAGACTTTAATGCTATGGTTCACGACCAGTTTGTCGAGAGGAATGAATCACATCTCCAGTATCGTTTAATCTTTGACAGACGTTGTGTTGTCCGTATTACTCTCCCTGCTCCTGCCTTCTTTGATTATCAGGCGAAAGGAAGATATGTTATTACCAGAGAGGAGGCAGATGAGTACGAGAGGAGGGCGGAGGCCGCTCGTTGCCATGCTGCAACTCAGGAGGCGATAGCAGCTGCATCTCAGTACGACCCTAACTATTATTATGGATATCCGCCAGGCCAACCGTGGCCATAGACCATCTTAGGCCAAAAGCCTAAGCTTGGGGGAGTACGTATTTCTCACCGACATTATATTCATGTTCACACACTCATTGCTAGATGTCGGTGCTCATACTTTTTCATTGTATCATCCATGCTAGTTTATTTCCTTTTTATGTTTTCTTCCTGTGTGTTTAATAAACTTTAAGAAAAACAAAAAAAATTAGTTGTACTTTTAATTAGTTTACTTTCCATGCTTGTAGTAGTAATTAAAAAAAGAAAACCAAAAAGATTTCCTGTTCTTCTTTTGCTTGTTGGGAGCTTTCCCGTGTAAATAGTTTTATTTCTTTTATTTTCTTTGGGGGTCGATAGGAGAAGACCATAATTAAATTGTTGAAGTAACTCTTATATGCATTATTGTTGATCTGACAAAAGAGCCCATATTGCCTTGTCTTCTCCTGTTTGTTGAATGCTTGCAGATTCCAGCTTAGTCCAATGCACATGCACTATTATTATTATTCACACTATTCGGTCGTGCAAGTGAAAGGCAATTATGACGATATATGATGGACTGACTGAGATGAGAAAAGCTGGTATGAACTCGACCTCTCTTGTTTTTGTAAATATGATTAGTTCATCGTTCCTGATTCAGCCTATTATGAATAAACATGTTTGCAATGACAACTAGAGATCATAGTTTCTTGTGCCATGCTTGATTAGCTAGGAGCTTATAATGGTTTACCTTGCGTGCCAACATGATATTAACATGGTTGTGATGTGGTATGATAGGGTGGTATCCTCCTCTGAATGATTTAAGTGACTTGACTTGGCGCATGTTCACGCATGTAGTTGAAACAAAATCAACATAGCCTTCACGATATTTATGTTCATGGTGGATTATATCCTACTCATGCTTGCATTTGGTGTTGATTAATTTTAATGCATGTTCATGACTGTTGTCTCTCTCTAGCTGGTCGCTTCCCAGTCTTTTGCTAGCCTCCACCTGTACTAAGCGGGAATACTGCTTGTGCATCCAACTCCATAAACCCCAAAGTTATTCCATATGAGTCCACCATACCTACCTATATACGGTATCTACCTGTCGTTCCAAGTAAATTTGTATGTGCCAAACTCTAAACCTTCAAATAAATATCCGGTTTTGTATGCTCGAATAGCTCATGTATCAACTAGGGTTGTCCGTATCTTCCATGTTAGGTGGGTTATTCTCAAGAGGAGTGGACTCCGCTCCTCACTCACGAGAAAGTGGCTGGTCACCGGGATGCCTAGTCCCATGCTTTATGAAAATCAAATCAAAATAATTGCAAACAAAACTCCCCCTCGGACTCTTGTTAGTTGGAGGCACTCCTTGTTTCGAGCAAGCCATGAATTGATGCTTGTTGGTGGAGGGGGGTATAAACTCTACCATTATGTTTGGGAACCGCCTATAATGTGTGTAGCATGGAAGATATTGCCATCTCTTGGTTGTTATGTTGACAATGAAAGTATACCGCTCAAAATATTATTCATCTCTATTTCAAAACCGAGCTCTGGCACCTCTACAAATCCCTGCTTCCCTCTATGAAGGGCCTATCTATTTACTTTCATGTTGAGTCATCATCTTCTTATTAAAAAGCACCAGTTGGAGAGCACCGCTGTCATTTGCATTCATTACTGTTAGTTTACATTGAGTATGACTTGACTGGATCTCTTTTACCATGAATTACAATGTCTAGTCAGTCCTGGATCTTTAAAGGTGCTCTGCATTTATGTTTTGCGGTCTCAGAAAGGGCTAGCGAGATACCATCTTGTTATATCATATTATGATTGTTTTGAGAAAGTGTTGTCATCCAAGATTTATTATTATTGCTCGCTAGTTGATTATGCCATTGATATGAGTAAACTTGAGACCTAAGCATTATTGTGAATGTGGTTAGTCATAATCTTTGCTGAAAACTTGAATGCTGGCTTTACATATTTACAACAACAAGAGCAAACAGAGTTTGTAAAAGTTTTTCTTTATCAATTTCAGTTTATCAACTGAATTGCTTGAGGACAAGCAAAGGTTTAAGCTTGGGGGAGTTGATACGTCTCCGTCGTATCTACTTCTCCAAACACTTTTGCCCTTGTTTTAGACTCTAACTTGCATGATTTGAATGGAACTAACCCGGACTGACGCTGTTTTCAACAGAATTGCTATGGTGTTATTTATGTGCAGAAACAAAAGTTCTCGGAATGACCTGAAACTTCACGGAACATCTATTCGGAAATAATAAAAAATCCTTGCAAAAGATGAAGACCAGGGGGCCCACCACCTATCCACGAGGGTGGGGGCACGCCCCCTACCTCGTGGGCCCCCTGGAGCTCCTCCGACCTCAACTCCAACTCTATATATTTGCTTTCGGGGAGAAAAAAATCAGAGAGAAGAATTCATCATGTTTTACGATACGGAGCCGCCGCCAAGCCCTAAAACCTCTCGGGAGCGCTGATCTGGAGTCCGTTCGGGGCTCCGGAGAGGGGAATCCGTCGCCATCGTCATCATCAACCATCCTCCATCACCAATTTCATGATGCTCACCGCCGTGCATGAGTAATTCCATCGTAGGCTTGTTAGACGGTGATGGGTTGGATGAGATCTATCATGTAATCGAGTTAGTTTTGTTAGGGTTTGATCCCTAGGATCCACTATGTTCCGAGATTGATGTTGCTATGACTTTGCTATGCTTAATGCTTGTCACTAGGGCCCGAGTGCCATGATTTCAGATCTGAACCTATTATGTTTTCATCAATATATGAGAGTTCTTGATCCTATCTTGCAAGTCTACAGTCACCTATTATGTGTTATGATCCGTTAACCCCGAAGTGACAATAATCAGGATACTTACCGGTGATGACCGTAGTTTGAGGAGTTCATGTATTCACTATGTGTTAATGCTTTGGTCCGGTACTCTATTAAAAGGAGGCCTTAATATCCCTTAGTTTCTGTTAGGACCCCGTAGCCACGGGAGGGTAGGACAAAAGATGTCATGCAAGTTCTTTTCCATAAGCACGTATGACTATATTCGGAATACATGCCTACATTACATTGATGAACTGGAGCTAGTTCTGTGTCACCCTATGTTATGACTGTTACATGATGAACCGCATCCGGCATAATTCTCCATCACCGATCCATTGCCTACGAGCTTTCCATATACTGTTCTTTGCTTATTTACTTTTCCGTTGCTATTGTTATCATCATTACAAAATACCAAAAACTTTACTTTTGCTATTGTTACCTTTTGCTACTGTTACCACTACTATCATATTACTTTGCTACTAAATACTTTGCTGCAGATATTAAGTTTCCAGGTGTGGTTGAATTGACAACTCAGCTGCTAATACTTGAGAATATTCTTTGGCTCCCCTTGTGTCGAATCAATAAATTTGGGTTGAATACTCTACCCTCGAAAACTGTTGTGATCCCCTATACTTGTGGGTTATCAAGGAGCATATGCACATGTTATGAACGTTTGACAAAGCTCGGTATGACTACTTAATAGTTTAGTGCACCATGCTTTACGGCTTAGAATCGGGACTTCAAAAATGTTTTGAACGCCACATAACATATAAGATGTTCTGAGAGTTGAAATTGGTATTTCATACTCATGCCCGTCTCGAGAGGTATGAGACCTCTGACAATATTTTGCCTACAAGGTGGAGGAGAATAGCTCAACCAGTGAGCATGTGCTCAGATTGTCTGGGTACTACAATTGCTTGAATCAAGTGGGAGTTAATCTTCCAGATAAGATAGTAATTGATAAAGTTCTCTAATCACTATCACCAAGTTACTAGAACTTAGTGATGAGCTATAATATGCAAGGGATGACGAAAGTAATTCCCAAGCTCTTCGCAATGCTGAAATCGGTGAAGGTAGAAATCAAGAAATAGCATCAAGTGTTGATGGTTAACAAGACCACTAGTTTCAAGAAAAGGGCAAAGGGAAAGAAAGGGAACTTCAAGAAGAATAGCAAGCAAGTTGCCACTCCCGTGAAGAAGCCCAAAGCTAGACCTAAGCCTGAAACTGAGTGCTTCTACTTCAAAGGGAATGGTCACTAGAAGCGGAACTAGCCCAAATATTTGGCGGATAAGAAGGATGGAAAAGTGAACAAAAGTATATTTGATATACATGTTATTGATGTGTACTTTACTAGTGTTCATAGTAACCCCAGGGAATTTGATACCGGTTTAGTTGCTAAGATTAGTAACTCGAAACAGGAGTTGCAAAATGAATAGAGACTAGTTAAGGGCAAGGTGACGACTGCTACCTCTTGAGCACTGCGTTGGTTTTCCTCGAAGAGGAAGGGATGATGCAACAAAGTAGCGTAAGTATTTCCCTCAGTTTTTGAGAACCAAGGTATTAATCCAATAGGAGTCTACACGCGAGTCCCTCGCACCTGCACAAAACAAATAAATCCTCGCAACCAACGCAAATAGGGGTTGTCAGTCCCTATAAGGCCACTTACGAGAGTGAGATCTGATAGATATGATAAGATGATATTTTTGGTATTTTTATGATAAAGATGCAAAGTAAAATAAAGTCAAAGTAAATAGCAAGGAAATAACTAAGTAGTAGGAGATCAATATGATAAAGATAGACCCGGGGGCCATAGGTTTCACTAGTGGCTTCTCTCAAGAGCATAAGTATTCTACGATGGGTGAACAAATTACTGTTGAGCAATTGACAGAATTGAGCATAGTTATGAGAATATCTAGGTATGATCATGTATATAGGCATCACGTCCGAGACAAGTAGACCGACTCCTGCCTGCATCTACTACTATTACTCCACTCATCGACCGCTATCCAGCATGCATCTAGAGTATTAAGTTAAAAACAGAGTAACGCCTTAAGCAAGATGACATGATGTAGAGAGATAAATTCATGCAATATGAAATAAACCCCATCTTGTTATCCTCGATGGCAACGATACAATACGTGCCTTGCTGCCCCTTCTGTCACTGGGTAAGGACACCGCAAGATCGAACCCAAAGCTAAGCACTTCTCCTATGGCAAGAACTACCAATCTAATTGGCCAAACCAAACGGATAATTCGAAGAGACTTACAAAGATAACCAATCATACATAAAAGAATTCAGAGAAGATTCAAATATTATTCATAGATAGACTTGATCATAAACCCACAATTCATCGGTCTCAACAAACACACCGCAAAAGAAGATTACATCGAATAGTTCTCCACAAGAGAGGGGGAGAACGTTGTATTGAGATCCAAAAAGAGAGAAGAAGCCATCTAGCTACTAACTATGGACCCGTAGGTCTGATGTAAACTACTCACACTTCATTGGAGAGGCTATGGTGTTGATGTAGAAGCCCTCCGTGATCGATGCCCCCTCCGGTGGAGCTCCGGAACAGGCCCCAAGATGGGATCTCGTGGATACAGAAAGTTACGGCGGTGGAATTAGGGTTTTGGCTCCGTATCTGATCGTTTGGGGGTACGTGGATATATATAGGAGGAAGGAGTACGTCGGTGGAGCAACAGGGGACCCACGAGGGTGGAGGGCGCGCCTGGTGGGGGCGCGCCCCCCTACCTCGTGGCCTCCTGTTTCTTTTCGTGATGTAGGGTCCAAGTCTCCCGGATCATAATCTTCCTAAAAATCACGTTCTCGAAGGTTTCATTCCATTTGGACTCCGTTTGATATTCCTTTTCTTCGAAACCCTAAAATAGGCAAAAAACAGCAATTCTAGCCTTGGCCTCCGGTTAATAGGTTAGTCCCCAAAAATAACATACAAGTGGATAATAAAGCCCAATAATGTCCAAAACAGTAGATAATATAGCATGGAGCAATCAAAAGTTATAGATACGTTGGAGACGTATCAAGCATCCCCAAGCTTAATTCCTGCTCGTCCTCATATTGACAGAATTTTTGATGCGGAGTGCTACTTGGCATAATTTTAATGGAATTCTTCTTAATTGTGGTATGAATATTCAGATCCGAAAGATTCAAGACAAAAGTTCATATTGACATAAAAATAATAATACTTCAAGCATACAAACAAAGCATACAAGCCAAGCATTTGTTTCATACTTTTGACATTCTCAAAACTTTTTCGATTTTCACGCAATACATGAGCGTGAGCCATGGATATAGCACTATAGGTGGAATAGAGTGGTGGTTGTGGAGAAGACAAAAAGGGAGAAGATAGTCTCACATCAACTAGGCGTATCAACGGGCTATGGAGATGCCCATCAATAGATATCAATGTGAGTGAGTAGGGATTGCCATGCAACGGATGCACTAGAGCTATAAGTATATGAAAGCTCAAAAAGAAACTAAGTGGGTGTGCATCCAACTTGCTTGCTCATGAAGACCTAGGGCAATTTGAGGAAGCCCATCATTGGAATATACAAGCCAAGTTCTATAATGAAAGATTCCCACTAGTATATGAAAGTGATAACATGAGAGACTCTCTACTATGAAGATCACGGTGCTACTTTGAAGCACAAGTGTGGTAAAAGGATAGTAACATTGTCCCTTCTCTCTTTTTCTCTCATTTTTTTCTTTTTTTTTATTTGGGCTTTTTCTCTCTTTTTTATGGCCTCTTTTCTTTTTTCTCTTTTTTTTATTTTTTTTATTTCTCGTCCGGAGTCTCATCCCGACTTGTGGGGGAATCATAGTCTCCATCATCCTTTCCTCACTGGGACAATGCTCTAATAATGATGATCATCACACTTTTATTTTTCTTACAACTCAACAATTACAACTCGATACTTAGAACAAAATATGACTCTATATGAATGCCTCCGGCGGTGTACCGGGATATGCAATGACTCATGAGTGACATGTATGAAAGAATTATGAATGGTGGCTTTGCCACAAATACGATGTCAACTACATGATCATGCTAAGCAATATGACAATGATGGAGTGCGTCATAATAAATGGAACGGTTGAAAGTTGCAAGGCAATATATCTCGGAATGGCTATGAAAATGCCATAATAGGTAGGTATGGTGGCTGTTTTGAGGAAGGTATAAGGTGGGTGTATGATACCGGCGAAAGGTGCGCGGTATTAGAGAGGCTAGCAAAGGTGGAAGGGTGAGAAAAGTGCGTATAATCCATGGACTCAACATTAGTCATAAAGAACTCATATACTTATTGCAAAAATCTACAAGTCATCATAGCAAAGTATTACACGCATGCTCCTAGGGGGATAGATTGGTAGGAAAAAACCATCGCTCGTCCCGACCGCCACTCATAAGGAAGGCAATCAAAAAAATAAATCATGCTCCGACTTCATCACATAACGGTTCACCATACGTGCATGCTACGGGAATCACAAGCTTCAACACAAGTATTTCTCAAATTCACAACTACTCAACTAGCACAACTTTAATATCACCATCTTTATATCTCAAAACAATTATCAAGTATCAAACTTATCATAGTATTCAACACACTCATAAGAAAGTTTTTATTATTAATCTTATATACCAAGCATATTAGGATTTTAAGAAAATTACCATGCTATTTAAGACTCTCAAAATAATCTAAGTGAAGCATGAGAGATCAATAGTTTCTATAAAACAAATCCACCACCGTGCTCTAAAAGATATAAGTGAAGTACTAGAGCAAAATTATATAACTCAAAAGATATAATCGAAGCACATAGAGTATTCTAACAAATTATAAATCATGTATGGCTCTCTCAAAAGGTGTGTACAGCAAGGATGATTGTGTTAAACTAACAAGCAAAGACTCAAATAATGCAAGACGCTCCAAGCAAAACACATATCATGTGGCGAATAAAAATATAGCTCCAAGTAAAGTTACCGATAGAAGTAGACGAAAGAGGGGATGCCTTCCGGGGCATCCCCAAGCTTTGGATTTTAGGTGTCCTTAGATTATCTTGGGGGTGCCATGGGCATCCCCAAGCTTAGTCTCTTGTCACTCCTTGTTCCATAATCCATCAAATATTTACCCAAAACTTGAAAACTTCACAACACAAAACTTAAAATAGAAAATCTCGTGAGCTCCGTTAGAGAAAGAAAATAAAAGACCACTTCAAGGTACTGTAATGAACTCATTATTTATTTATATTGGTGTTATACCTACTGTATTCCAACTTCTCTGTGGTTTATAAACTATTTTACTAGCCATAGATTCATCAAAATAAGCAAACAACACACGAAAAACAGAATCTGTCAAAAACAGAACAGTCTGTAGTAATCTGTAGCTAGCGCAAGATCTGGAACCCCAAAAATTCTAAAAAAAATTTCTGGACGTGAGGAATTTATCTATCAATCATCTTCAAAAATAATTAACTAAATAGCACTTTCCAAATAAAAAGGGCAGTAGTTCTCGTGAGCGCTAAAGTTTCTGTTTTTTTACAGCAAGTTCAACAAGACTTTCCCCAAGTCTTCCCAACGGTTCTACTTGGCACAAACACTAATTAAACACAAAAAACACAACCAAAACAGAGGCTATATAAATTATTTATTACTAAACAGGAGCAAAAATCAAGGAATAAAAATAAAATTGGGTTGCCTCCCAACAAGCGCTATCGTTTAACGCCCCTAGCTAGGCATAACAAGCAAGAATAGATCTAGGTATTGCCATCTTTGGTAGGCAATCCATAAGTGGATCTCATAATAGATTCATAAGGTAATTTAATTTTCTTTATAGGAAAGTGTTCCATGACTTTCCTTAATGGTAATTGGAATCTAATATTTCCTTCCTTCATATCAATAATCGCACCAATCGTTCTAAGGAAAGGTCTACCAAGAATAATAGGACATGAAGGATTGCAATCTATGTCAAGAACAATAAAATCTACGGGCACATAATTCCTATTTGCAACAATAAGAACATAATTGATTCTTCCCATAGGTTTCTTAATAGTGGAATCCGTAAGGTGCAAGTTTAGAGAGCAATCATCAAAATCACAGAAACCTAACAAATCACACAAAGTCTTTGGAATCGTGGAAACACTAGCACCCAAATCACATAAAGTCTTTGGAATCATGGAAACACTAGCACCCAAATCACATAAAGTATAGCATTCATGATCTTTAATTTTAATTTTAATATTTGGTTCCCACTCATCATAAAGTTTTCTAGGGATAGAAACTTCCAATTCAAGTTTTTCTTCATAAGATTGCATCAAGGCATCAATGATATGTTTAGTAAACGCTTTATTTTGACTATAAGCATGAGGTGAATTTAGCACGGATTGCAACAAGGAAATACAATCAATCAAAGAGCAATTTTCATAGTTAAATTCCTTGAAATCCATAATAGTGGGTTTAGCAACATCTAGGGTTTTAATTTCTTCAATCCCACTTTTATCAAATTTAGCATCAAGATCAACAAATTCCGAATAATTGGAATGCCTTATAGGTAAATGTGGATAATATTAAGCCCCATCATTATCAAGATTCATATTGCAAAACAAAGATTTAATAGGGGACACATCAATAACTTTTAGATCTTCATCTGTATTTTCATAGGAACTAGAAGAACATGCTCTTATAAAGGCATCTTTCTTAGCACGCATCCTAGCGGTTCTTTCTTTGCACTCATCAATGGAAATTATCATGGCTTTGAGAGACTCATTGATATCATGTTTAGGTGGAATAGATCTAAGTTTCAAAGAATCAACATCAAGAGCAATTCTATCAACGTTCCTAGCCAAATCATCAATCTTAAGCAATTTTTCTTCAATCATAGCATTAAAATTCTTTTGCGAAGTAATAAATTCTTTAATATTAGATTCAAAATCAGAGGGAATCTTATTATAATTTCCATAAGAACTGTTGTAGGAATTACCATAATTATTAGAGGGATTACTAGGATAAGGCCTAGGATTGAAATTTCCTCTATACGCGTTGTTACCAAAATTGTTCCTACCAACAAAATTCACATCCATAGATTCATTATTATTCTCAATCAAAGTAGACAAGGGCATATCATTAGGATTAGAAGAAACACTCTTATTAGCAAATAATTTCATAAGTTCATCCATCTTTCCACTCAAAACATTAATTTCTTCTATCGCATGCACCTTTTTATTAGTAGATCTTTCAATGTGCCATTGAGAATAATTAACCATAATATTATCTAGGAGTTTAGTAGCTTCTCCTAAAGTGATTTCCATAAAAGTGCCTCCCGCGGCTGAATCTAAAAGATTTCTAGAAGCAAAATTCAATCCGGCATAAAAAATTTGTATAATCAACCACAAATTTAAACCATGAGTAGGGCAATTACGTATCATTAATTTCATTCTCTCCCAAGCTTGTGCAACATGTTCATGATCAAGTTGCTTAAAATTCACAATATCATTTCTAAGAGAGATGATCTTAGCGGGAGGAAAATACTTAGAGATAAAAGCATCTTTGCACTTGTTCCATGAATCAATACCATTTTTAGGCAAAGACGAAAACCAAGCTTTAGCATGATCTCTAAGCGAAAAAGGAAATAGCTTCAATTTAAAAATATCATTATCCACATCTTTCTTATTTTGCATATCACACAAATCAACAAAGCTATTTAGATGGGTAGCGGCATCTTCACTAGGAAGGCTGGAGAACGGATCTTTCATGACAAGATTCAGCAAAGCAGTATTAATTTCACAAGATTCAACATCGGTAAGAGGAGCAATCGGAGTGCTAATAAAATCATTGTTATTGGTATTGGTGAAGTCACACAATTTAGTATTATCTTGAGCCATCGTGACAAGCAAGCAAACTAACACACAGGCAAACAAAAAGCAAGCGGACAAAAAGAGGAAAATAGAAAGGGAGGAGGAGGATGGAGAGAGAGGGCGAATAAAACGGCAAGGGTGAAGTGGGGTGAGAGGAAAACAAGAGGCAAATAGCGAATAATGTAATGCGGGAGATAAGGGTATCTGATGGGTACTTGGTATGTTGACTTTTGCGTAGACCTTCCCGGCAACGGCGCCAGAAATCCTTCTTGCTACCTCTTGAGCACTGCGTTGGTTTTCCCGAAGAGGAAGGGATGATGCAGCAAAGTAGCGTAAGTATTTCCCTCAGTTTTTGAGAACCAAGGTATCAATCCAGTAGGAGGCTACGCGCGAGTCCCTCACACCTGCAGAAAACAAATAAATCCTCGCAACCAACGCAAATAGGGTTTGTCAGTCCCTATAAGGCCACTTACGAGAGTGAGATCTGATAGATATCATAAGATAATATTTTTGGTATTTTTATGATAAAGATGCAAATTAAAATAAAGGCAAAGTAAATAGCAAAGGAAATAACTAAGTAGTAGGAGATCAATATGATAAAGATAGACCCGGGGCCATAGGTTTCACTAGTGGCTTCTCCCAAGAGCATACGTATTCTATGATGGGTGAACAAATTACTGTTGAGCAATTGACAGAATTGAGCATAGTTATGAGAATATCTAGGTATGACCATGTATATAGGCATCACGTCCGAGACAAGTAGACCGACTCCTGCCTGCATCTACTACTATTACTCCACTCATCAACCGCTATCCAACATGCATCTAGAGTATTAAGTTAAAAACAGAGTAACGCCTTAAGCAAGATGACATGATGTAGAGGGATAGACTCATGCAATATGAAGAAAACCCCATCTTGTTATCCTCGATGGCAACAATACAATATGTGCCTTGCTGCCTTTACTGTCACCGGGAAAGGACACCGCAAGATTGAACCCAAAGCTAAGCACTTCTCCCGTTGCAAGAAAGATCAATCTAGTAGGCCAAACCAAACTGATAATTCGAAGAGACTTGCAAAGATAACCAATCATACATAAAAGAATTCAGAGAAGATTCAAATATTATTCATAGATAGACTTGATCATAAACCCACAATTCATCGGTCTCAACAAACACACCGCAAAAGAAGATTACATCGGATAGTTCTCCACAAGAGAGGGGGAGAACGTTGTATTGAGATCCAAAAAGAGAGAAGAAGCCATCTATCTACTAACTATGGACCCGTAGGTCAGAGGTAAACTACTCACACTTCATTGGAGAGGCTATGGTGTTGATGTAGAAGCCCTCCGTGATCGATGCCCCCTCCGGCGGAGCTCCGGAACAGGCTCCAAGATGGGATCTCGTGGATACAGAAAGTTACGGCGGTGGAATTAGGGTTTTGGCTCTGTATCTGATCGTTTGGGGGTACGTGGATATATATAGGTGGAAGGAGTACGTCGGTGGAGCAACAGGGGGCCCACGAGGGTGGAGGGCGTGCCTGGTGGGGGCGCCCCCCCTACCTCGTGGCCTCCTGTTTCTTTTCTTGACATAGGGTCCAAGTCTCCCGGGTCATAATCTTCCTAAAAATCACGTTCTCGAATGTTTCATTCCGTTTGGACTCCGTTTGATATTCCTTTTCTTCGAAACCCTAAAACAGGCAAAAAAACAGCAATTCTGGGTTGGGCCTCCGGTTAATAGGTTAGTCCCAAAAATAATATAAAAGTGGATAATAAAGCCCAATAATATCCAAAACAGTAGATAATATAGCATGGAGCAATCAAAAATTATAGATACATTGGAGACGTATCAACGACGTGTGTTCAAAGGTTGATAACATCACCATCGCACACTCCTTTTACCTTCGGGATTAGTGTTGAACCTAAATAAATGTTATTTGGTGTTTGCGTTGAGCATGAATATGATTGGATCATGTTTATTGCGATATGGTTATTCATTTAAGTCAAAGAATAATTGTTGTTCTGTTTACATGAATAAAACCTTCTATGGTCATACACTTAATATAAATGGTTTATTGAATCTCGATCGTAGTGATACACATATTCATAATATTGATGCCAAAAGATGCAAAGTTGATAATGATAGTGCAACATACTTGTGGCACCTCCGTTTAGGTCATATTGGTGTAAAGCGCATGAAGAAACTCCATGCGGATGGAATTTTGGAATCACTTGATTATGAATCATTTGATGCTTGCGAACCATGCCTCATGGGCAGGATGACTAAGACTCCGTTCTCCAGAACAATGGAGCGAGCCACTGAATTATTGGAAATAGTACATACCGATGTACGCGGTCCAATGAGTGTTGAGGCTCGCGACGAGTATCATTATTTTCTGACCTTCACAGATGATTTGAGCAGATATGAGTATATCTACTTGATGAAACATAAGTCTGAAACATTTGAAAAGTTCAAAGAATTTCAGAGTGAAGGGGAAAATCATCATAACAAGAAAATTAAGTTTCTACGATCTGATCGTGGAGGTGAATATTTGAGTTATGAGTTTGGTCTTCATTTGAAACAATGCGGAATAGTTTCACAACTCACGCCACCTGGAACACCACAGGGTAATGGTGTGTCCGAACGTCGTAACCGCACTTTATTAGATATGGTGTGATCTATGATGTCTCTTACCGATTTACCACTATCCTTTTGGGGTTATGCATTAGAGACATCTGCATTCACATTAAATAGGGCACCATCTAAAAATTCGTTGAGATTACACAGTATGAACTGTGGTTTAGCAAGAAACCTAAGATGTCATTTCTTAAAGTTTGGGGTTGCGATGCTTATGTGAAATAATTTCAGCCTGATAAGCTCAAACCCAAATCGGAGAGTGCGTCTTTATAGGATACCCAAAAGAAACTGTTGGGTACACCTTCTATCACAGATCCAAAGGCAAGATCTTTGTTGCTAAAAATGGATTCTTTCTAGAGAAGGAGTTTCTCTCGAAAGAAGTGAGTGGGAGGAAAGTAGAACTTGATGAGGTAATTGTACCTTCTCCTAAATTGGAAAGTGGTTCATCACAGAAATCAGTTCCAGTGATGCCTACACCAATTAGTGAGGAAGTTAATGATGATGATCATGAAACTTCAGATCAAGTTACTACCGAACCTCGTAGGTCAACCAGAGTACGTTCCGCACCAGAGTGCTATGGTAATCCTATTCTAGAAGTCATGTTAATAGACCATGACGAACTTACGAACTATGAGGAAGCGATGATGAGCCCAGATTCCGCGAAATGGCTTAAGGCCATGAAATCTGAGATGGGATCCATGTATGAGAACAAAGTATGGACTTTGATTGACTTGCCCGTTGATCGGTGAGCCATTAAGAATAAATGGATTTTCAAGAGGAAGAGGACACTGATAGTAGTGTTACTATCTACAAAGCTCGAATTGTCACAAAAGGTTTTCGACAAGTTCAAGATTTTGACTACGATAAGATTTTCTCACTCGTAGCGATGCTTAAGTCTGTCTGAATCATGTTAGAAATTGCCACATTTTATGAAATCTGGCAAATGGATGTCAAAACTGCATTCCTTAATGGATTTCTTAAAGAAGAGTTGTATTTGATGCAACAAGAAGGTTTTGTCAATCCTAAAGGTTCTAACAAAGTGTGCAAGCTCCAGCGATCCATCTATGGACTGGTGCAAGCATCTCGGCGTTGGAATATATACTTTAATAAAGTGATCAAAGCATATGGTTTTATACAGACTTGCGGTGAAGTCTGTATTTACAAGAAAGTGAGTGGGAGCACTACAACCTTTCTGATAAGTATATGTGAATGAAATATTGTTGATTGGAAATAATGTAGAATTTTCTGGAGAGCATAAAGCAGTGTTTGAAAAGAGTTTTTCAAAGAAAGACCTCGATGAAGCTACTTACATATTGAGCATCAAGATCTATAGAGATAGATCAAGACGCTTGATATATTTTCAATGAGTACATACCTTGACAAGATTTTGAAGTAGTTCAAAATGGAAAAGTCAATGAAGGAGTTCTTGCCTGTGTTGCAAGGTGTGAAGTTGAGTAAAGACTCAAAACCCGACCACGGCAGAAAATAGAAAGAGAATGAAAAGTCATTCCCTATGCCTCAGTCATAGGTTCTATAAAGTATGCTATGCTGTGTACCAGGCCTATTGTGTACCTCACCATAAGTTTGGAAAGAGGGTACAATAGTGATCCAGGAGTGGATCACTGGATAGTGGTCAAAAATATCCTTAGTGGAATAAGGAAATGTTTCTCGGTTATGGAGGTGACAAAGAGTTCTTCGTAAAGAGTTACGTCGATGCAAGCTTTGACACCAATCTGGATGACTCTAAGTCTCGATCTAGATACATATCGAAAGTGGGAGCAATTAGCTAGAGTAGCTCCGTGCAAAGCATTGTAGACATAGAAAATTTGCAAAATACATACGGCTCTGAATGTGGCAAACCCGTGGACTAAATTTCTATCACAAGAAAAACATGATCACTCTTTGGGTGTTAATCACATAGCGATGTGAACTAGATTATTGACTCTAGTAAACCCTTTGGGTGTTAGTCACATGGAGATGTGAACTAATCACATAAAGATGTGAACTATTGGTGTTAAATCACATGACGATGTGAACTAGATTATTGACTCTAGTGCAAGTGGGAGACTGAAGGAAATATGCCCTAGAGGCAATAATAAAGTTGGTATTTATATTTCCTTATATCATGATAAATGTTTATTATTCATGCTAGAATTGTATTAACCGGAAACTTAGTACATGTGCGAATACATAGACAAACAGAGTGTCACTAGTTTGCCTCTACTTAACTAGCTCGTTGAATCAATGATGGTTATGTTTCCTAACCATAGACATGAGTTGTCATTTTATTAACGGGATCACATCATTAGAGAATGATGTGATTTACTTGACCCATCCGTTAGCTTAGCACGATGATCGCTTAGTTTGTTGCTATTGCTTTCTCCATAACTAACATGTTCCTATGACTATGAGATCATGCAACTCCCGAGTACCGGAGGAACACTTTGTGTGCTACCAAATGTCAGAACGTAACTGGATGATTATAAAGGTGCTCTACAGGTGTCTCCGATAGTGTTTGTTGAGTTGGCATGGATCAAGATTAGGATTTGTCACTCCGATTGTCGGAGAGGTATCTCTAGGCCCTCTCGGTAATGTACATCACTATAAGCCTTACAAGAAATGTAGATAATGAGTTAGTTATGGGATGTAGAATTACAGAATGAGTAAAGAGACTTATCGGTAATGAGATTGAACTAGGTATTGAGATACTGACGATCGAATCTCGGGAAAGTAACATACCGATGACAAAGGGAACAACGTATATCGTTATGTGGTTTGACCGATGAAGATCTTCGTAGAATATGTAGGAGCCAATATGAGCATGCAGGTTCCGCTATTGGTTACTGACCGGAGACATGTCTCGGTCATGTCTACATAGTTCTCGAACCCGTAGGGTTCGCATGCTTAACGTGCAATGACGATCGGTATTACGAGTTTATGTGTTTTGATGTACCGAAGGTAGTTTGGAGTCCTGGATTTGATCATGGACATGACGAGGAGTCTCGAAATGGTTGAGACATAAAGATCGATACATTGGAAGCCTATGTTTGGACATCGGAATTTTTCCGGATGAGTTTAGGCATTTTTCGGAGTACCGGGAGGTTACCGGAACCCCCGAAGAGTATATGGGCCTTATTGGGCCTTAGTGGAAAAGAGGAGAGGGAAGGAAAAGGTGGGAGGTGCGCCCCCTAGCCCAATCCGAATTGGGAGGGGGCCGCCCCCCTTTCCATTGTCCTCTCCTTCCCTTCCTTCTCTCTACTACATGGAAGGGGGGAATCCTACTCCCGGTGGGAGTAGGACTCCCCTAGGGCGCGCCATAGAGAGGGACAACCCCTCCCCTCCTCCACTCCTTTATATACGGGGAAGGGGGCACCCCATAGACACACAAGTTGATCATTGATCTTTTAGCCGTGTGTGATGCCCCCCTCCACCATAATCCACCTCGGTAATATCGTAGCGGTGCTTAGGCGAAGCCCTGTTCCGGTAGCAACATCATCACCATCATCTTGCCATCGTGCTGACGAAGCTCTTCCTCGAAGCTCTACTGGATCGTGAGTTCGCGGGACGTCACCGAGCCGAACGTGTGCAGATCGCGGAGGTGTCGTACCTTTGGTGCTAGATCGGTCGATCATGAAGATGTACGACTACATCAACCGCGTATTCATAACGCTTCCGCTTACGGTTTACGAGGGTATGTAGACAATACTCTCCCCTCTTGTTGCTATGCATCACTATGATCTTGCGTGTGCGTAGGAATTTTTTTTATTTTACTGTGTTCCCCAACACATAGACATGCAAAATACTATCAGATACTAAGTTCATGATAAATTAAAGTTCAATTAATCATATTACTTAAGAACTCCCACTTAGATAGACATCCCTCTAATCATCTAAGTGATCACGTGATCCATATCAACTAAACCATGTCCGATCATCACGTGAGATGGAGTAGTTTTTAATGGTGAACATCACTATGTTGATCATATCTACTATATGATTCACGCTCGACCTTTCGGTCTCAGTGTTCCGAGGCCATATCTTCATATGCTAGGCTCTTCAAGTTTAACCCGAGTATTCCACGTGTGCAAAACTGGCTTGCACCCGTTGTATGTGAACGTAGAGCTTATCACACCCGATCATCACTTGGTGTCTCGGCACGACGAACTGTAGCAACAGTGCATACTCAGGGAGAACACTTATACCTTCAAATTTAGTGAGAGATCATCTTATAATTCTACCACCGAACTAAGCAAAATAAGATGCATAAAGGATAAACATCACATGCAATCAATATAAGTGATATGATATGACCATCATCATCTTGTGCATTTGATCTCCATCTCCAAAGCACCGTCATGATCACCATCGTCATCGGCTTGACACCTTGATCTCCATCGAAGCATCGTTGTCGTCTCGCCAACCATTGCTTCTACGACTATCGCTACCGCTTAGTGATAAAGTAAAGCAATTACATGGCGATTGCATTTCATACAATAAAGCGACAACCATATGGCTCCTGCCAGTTGCTGATAACTCTGTTACAAAACATGATCATCTCATACAACAAAATTTAGCATCATGTCTTGACCATGTCACATCACAACATGCCCTGCAAAAACAAGTTAGACGTCCTCTACTTTGTTGTTGCAAGTTTTACGTGGCTGCTACGGGCTGAGCAAGAATCGTTCTTACCTATGCATCAAAAACCACAACGCGGTATGATTGCTTTTCGATCTTCAGAAAGAACCCTGTTCATTGAATCCGATTCAACTAAAGTTGGAGACACTGACACCCACTAGCCAACTTTGTGCGAAGCACGTCGGGAGAACCAGTCTCGCGTAAGCATGCGCGTAATGTCGGTATGAGCCGCTTCATCCAACAATACCGCTGAAGCAAGAATCAACTAGTGACGGCAAGCAATATGTACATACCCACGCCCACAACTCCTTTGTGTTCTACTCATGCATATAACATCTATGCATAAACCTGGCTCTGATACCATTATTAGGAAACACATTAATTTCAAAAAAAATCCTACACACACGCAAGATCTATCTAGGTGATGCATAGCAACAAGAGGGGAGAGTGTTGTCCACGTACCCTCGTAGACCGTAAGCGGAAGCATTATGACAACGATGTTGATGTAGTCGTACGTCTTCACAATCCGATCGATCCTAGCACCGAAAGTATGGCACCTCCGCGATCTGTACACGTTCAGCTCGATGACGTCCCACGAACTCTAGATCCAGCTAAGTGTCAGGGGAGAGCTTTGTCAGCACGACGACGTGATGACAGTGATGATAAAGTTACCGACGCAGGGCTTCGCCTAAGCACTACAATGATATGACCGAGGTGGAAATCTGTGGAGGGGGCACCGCACACAGCTAAACAATCAACTTGTGTGTTCTAGGATGCCCCCCTCCCCACGTATATAAAGGAGGGAGGGGGAGGCCAGCTGGCCCTCTCTAGGTGCACCAAGGGGGGAGGAGCCCTCCTCCTAGTAGGAGTAGGACTCCCCCTTTCCTAGTCCCAATAGGAATAGAAGGAAGAGGGAGAAGGAGAAAGGAAAGCGGGGCCGCCCCCTCACCCAATTCGGATTGGGCTTGGGGGGCGCCCCCTCCTAGGCTGCTGATACTTCCATTTTGCATCATGCTTTTATATCGATATTTATTGCATTATGGACTATTATTTCACTTTATGTCACAATACTTATGGCTATTCTCTCTTATTTTACAAGGTTTATATAAAGAGGGAGAATGCCGGCAGCTGGAATTCTGGTCTGGAAAAGGAGCAAATATTAGAGACCTATTCTGCACAACTCCAAAAGTCCTGAAACTCCACGAAACGTCTTAAAAGAAATAAAGAAAAATCCACGCCAAAGATGAAGGCCAGGGGGCCCACACCCTGCTCACGAGGGTGGGGGGCGCCCCTCCCCTAGGGCGCGCCCCCCTATCTCGTGGGCCCCCTGGTGGCTCTCTGATTCCCATCTTCTCCTATATGAGGTCTTTCGATGAGAAAAAAATAAGAAGGAACTTTTCGGGACGAGACTCCGCCGCCACGAGGCGGAACCTTGGCGGATCCAATCTAGAGCTCCGGCAGATCTGTTCTGCCGGGGATACTTCCTTCCCGGAGGGGGAAATCATCACCATCGTCATCACCAACGCTCCTCTCATCGGGAGAGGGCAATCTCCATCAACATCTTCACCAACACCATCTCATCTCCAAACCCTAGTTCATCTCTTGTATCCAATTCTTGTCTCAAAGTCCGGGATTGGTGCTAGTAGGTTGCTAGTAGTGTTGATTACTCCTTGTAGTTGATGCTAGTTGGTTTAATTGGTGGAAGATCATATGTTCAGATCCTATATGCATAGTATTACCCCTCTGATTATGAACATGAATATGCTTTGTGAGTAATTACGTTCGTTCCTGAGGACAAGGGAGAAGTCTTGCTATGAGTAGTCATGTGAATTTGGTATTCGTTTGATATTTTGATAAGATGTATGTTGTCTAGCCTCTAGTGGTGTTATGTGAACGTCGACTACATAACACTTCACCATTATTTGGGCCTAGAGGAAGGAATTGGGAAGTAATAAGTAGATGATGGGTTGCTAGAGTGACAGAAGCTTAAACCCTAGTTTATGCGTTGCTTCGTAAGGGGCTGATTTGGATCCATATGTTTCATGCTATGGTTAGGTTTACCTTAATACTTTTGTTGTAGTTGCGGATGCTTGCAATAGAGGTTAATCATAAGTGGGATGCTTGTTCAAGTAAGAACAGTACCCAAGCACCGGTCCACCCACATATCAAATTATCAAAGTATCGAACGCGAATCATATGAACGTGATGAAAACTAGCTTGACGATATTCCCATGTGTCCTCGGGAGCGCTTTTCCTATTATAAGAGTTTGTTCCGGCTTGTCCTTTGCTACAAAAGGATTGGGCCACCTTGATGCACTTTATTTACTTTTGTTACTTGTTGCTCGTTACAATTTATCCTATCACAAAACTATCTGTTACCACTTATTTCAGTACTTGCAGAGGATACCTTGCTGAAAACCGCTTATCATTTCCTTCTGCTCCTCGTTGGGTTCGACACTCTTACTTATCGAAAGGACTATGATAGATCTCCTATACTTGTGGGTCATCAAGACTCTTTTCTGGCGCCGTTGCCGGGGAGTGTAGCGCCTTTGGTAGGTGGAATTTGGTAAGGAAAAATTTATATAGTGTGCTGAAATTTACTGTCACTTATTACTATGGAAAGTAATTCTCTGAGGGGCTTGTTTGGGGTATCTTCACCCTGTCCAGTAGAGCAAAGAGTTGCTCCTCAACCTACTGAACCTATTGAAAATGAAACTCCTTTTGAATTTCCTATGGCTATTATGGAAAAAACTGCTAGCTAACCCTTTTACAGGAGATGGAACAAAGCATCCCGATGAGCACTTAATATATGTGGATGAAGTTTGTGGATTATTTAAGCTTGCAGGTATACCCGATGATGTTGCTAAGAAGAAGGTCTTCCCTTTATCTTTGAAGGGAGACGCATTGATATGGTATAGACTATGTGATGATATGAGATTCTGGGACTATAAAAGATTGAAATTGGAATTTCATCAAAAGTATTACCCTATGCATCTTGTTCATCGTGATCGCAATTACATATATAATTTCTGGCCTCGCGAAGGAGAAAGCATTGCTCAAGCTTGGGGGAGGCTTAAATCAATGTTATATTCATGCCCCAATCATGAGCTCCCGAGAGAAATAATTATGCAAAGTTTTTATGCTCGGCTTTCTGAAAACACTCGCAACATGCTCGATACTTCTTGTGTTGGCTCTTTTATGATGAAGACTATTGAATTTAGATGGAATTTATTGGATAGAATTAAACGCAACTCTGAAGATTGGGATCTCGACGAAGGTAAGGAGTCAGGTATGACACCTAAGTTTGATTGTGTTAAATCTTTCATGGATACCGATATTTTCCGTAAGTTTAGCACTAAATCTGGACTTGACTCTGAGATAGTAGCTTCTTTCTATGAATCTTTTGCTACTTATGTTGACCTCCCTAAGGAGAAGTGGTTTAAATATCATCCTCCCATAGAAGTAAAAGTAGCTGCACCTATTAAAGTTGAAGAAAACACTGTCACTTATAATGATCCTATTGTTCCTACTTCTTATATTGAGAAACCACCTTTCCCTGTTAGAATAAATGATCATGCTAAAGCTTCAACTGTTGTTCGTAAAAGCAATATTAGAACTTATACACCTCCTGAACAAGTTAAAATAGAACATAATATTGCTATTGTTAAAGATCTCTTGTCTAATAATATTGATGGGCATGTTATTCAGTTCGAAGGTGAAACTGCTAGAATTGCTAAACCTTGTGCTAAAGATAAACATAGACCCGTGGTAGGCGTGCCTGTTATTTCTGTTAAAATAGGGGATCATTGTTATCATGGCTTATGTGATATGGGTGCTAGTGCTAGTGTTATACCGCATACTTTATATGAAGAAATTAAGAATGAAATTGCACCTGCTGAGTTAGAAGATATTGATGTCACAATTAAACTTGCCAATAGAGATATTATTTCGGCAATGGGAATTGTTAGAGATGTTGAAGTCTTGTGTGGGAAAACTAAATATCCTGCTGATTTTCTTGTTCTTGGTTCCCCACAAGATAGTTTTTGTCCCATTATATTTGGTAGACCCTTCTTAAATACTGTCAATGCTACCATAGACTGCACAAAGAATGTTGTTACTGTTGGCTTGGATGATATAGTTCATGAGTTTAATTTCTCTAAATTTAGTAAACAACATCGTGAGGAAGAATTACCTAGTAAGGATGAAATTATTGGTCTTGCTTCTATTGTTGTACCTCCTAGTGATCCTTTATAACACTATTTGCTAGACCATGAAAATGATATGTTCATGAATGAAAGAAGGGAAATAGATGAAGTATTCTTTAAACAGGAACCTGTTCTGAAACACAACTTGCCTGTTGAAATCTTAGGGGATCCTCCTCCACCCAAGGGTGATCCCGTGTTCGAGCTTAAACCTTTGCCTGATAATCTTAAATATGCTTATCTTGATGAAAAGAAGATATATCCTGTTATTACTAGTGCTAACCTTTCAGAGCATGAAGAAGAAAGATTATTGAAAACTCTGAAGAAGTATCGTGCTGCTATTGGATATACTCTTGATGATCTTAAGGGCATTAGTCCCACTCTATGCCAACATAAAATAAATTTGGAAGTAGATGCCAAACCAGTTCGTGATCCTCAACGACGTCTGAACCCTAAAATGAAAGAAGTGGTAAGAAAAGAAATACTAAAGCTTCTGGAGGCAGGTATAATCTACCCCGTTGCTGATAGTGAGTGGGTAAGTCATGTCCATTGTGTCCCTAAGAAGGGAGGTATCACTGTTGTTCCTAATGATAAAGATGAATTGATTCCACAAAGAGTTATCGCAGGTTATAGGATGGTAATTGATTTCCGCAAATTAAATAAAGCTACTAAGAAAGATCATTACCCCTTACCTTTTATTGATCAAATGCTAGAAAGATTATGCAAACACACACACTATTGCTTTCTAGATGGTTATTCTGGTTTCTCTCAAATACCTATGTCGCCTAAAGATCAATCAAAGACTTCTTTTACATGCCCTTTTGGTACTTTTGCTTCTAGACGTATGCCTTTTGGTTTATGTAATGCACCTGCTACCTTTCAAAGATGCATGATGGCTATATTCTCTGACTTTTGTGAAAAGATTTGTGAGGTTTTCATGGACGACTTTTCCGTCTATGGTTCCTCTTTTGATGATTGCTTGAGCAATCTTGATCGAGTTTTGTAGAGAAGTGAAGAAACTAATCTTGTCTTGAATTGGGAAAAGTGTCACTTTATGGTTAATGAAGGTATTGTCTTGGGGCACAAAGTTTCTGAAAGAGGTATTGAAGTTGATAAAGCCAAGGTTGATGCTATTGAAAAGATGCCATGTCCCAAGGACATCAAAGGTATAAGAAGTTTCCTTGGTCATGCCGGGTTTTATAGGAGGTTCATTAAGGACTTCTCAAAAATTTCTTGGCCTCTGACTAATTTATTGCAAAAAGATATACCATTTGTCTTTGATGATGATTGTGTAGAAGCATTTGAAATACTTAAGAAAGCATTAGTCTCTGCACCTGTTGTTCAGCCACCTGATTGGAACCTACCCTTTGAAATTATGTGTGATGCTAGTGATTATGCTGTAGGTGCTGTTCTAGGGCAAAGAGTTGATAAGAAATTAAATGCTATTCATTATGCTAGTAAGACTCTAGACAATGCTCAAAGAAATTATGTTACTACTGAAAAAGAACTTTTAGCAGTTGTATTTGCTTGTGATAAGTTTAGATCTTATATTGTTGATTCTAAAGTAACTATTCAAACAGATCATGCTGCTATTAAATATCTTATGGAAAAGAAAGATGCTAAACCTAGACTTATTAGATGGGTTCTCTTGCTACAAGAATTTGATTTGCATATTCTTGATAGAAAGGGAGCTGAGAACCCCGTTGCAGACAACTTGTCTAGGTTAGAAAATATTCTTGATGAACCACTACCTATTAATGAAGACTTTCTTGATGAGCAATTAAATGTTATAAGTACTTCTTGTAGTACTCCATGGTATGCTGATTATGCTAATTATATTGTTGCAAAGTTTATACCACCTAGCTTCACATACCAACAAAAGAAAAAGTTCTTCTATGATTTGAGACATTACTTTTGGGATGACCCACATCTTTATAAAGAATGAGTAGATGGTGTTATTAGGCGTTGTGTACCTGAGCATGAACATGAACAGATCCTACGCAAGTGTCATTCCGAGTCTTATGGAGGACACCACGCTGTAGATAGAACTGCACATAAGGTATTGCAATCTGGTTTTTATTGGCCTACTCTCTTCAAGGATGCCCGTAAGTTTGTCTTGTCTTGTGATGAATGTCAAAGAATTGGTAATATTAGTAGACGTCAAGAAATGCCTATGAATTATTCACTTGTTATTCAACCGTTTGATGTTTGGGGCTTTGATTATATGGGACCTTTTCCTGCCTCTAATGGATACACACATATTTTAGTTGATGTTGATTACGTTACCAAGTGGGTAGAAGCTATTCCAACTAGTAGTGCTGATCATAACACTTCTATTAAAATGCTGAAGGAAGTTATTTTTCCGAGGTTTGGAGTCCCTAGATATTTAATGACTCATGGTGGTTCACACTTTATTCATGGTGCCTTCCGTAAAATGCTTGCTAAATATGATGTTAATCATAGAATTGCATCCCCTTATCACCCACAGTCTAGTGGTCAAGTAGAGTTGAGCAATAGAGAGCTCAAATTAATTTTGCAAAAGACTGTTAATAGGTCTAGAAATAATTGGTCTAAGAAACTTGATGATGCATTATGGGCTTATAGAACTGCATACAAAAATCCTATGGGTATGTCCCCATATAAAATGGTCTATAGAAAAGCATGTCACTTACCTCTCGAACTAGAACATAAGGCATATTGGGCTATTAAAGAGCTCAACTATGATTTTAAACTTGCCGGTGAAAAGAGGTTATTTGATATTAGCTCACTTGATGAATGGAGAACCCAAGCTTATGAAAATGCCAAGTTGTTTAAAGGAAAAGTTAAAAGATGGCATGACAAAAGGATACAAAAGTGTGAGTTTAATGTAGGTGATTATGTATTGCTATACAACTCTCATTTAAGTTTTTTTGCAGGAAAACTTCTCTCTAAATGGGAAGGCCCCTACGTCATCGAGGAGGTCCATCGTTCCGGTGCCATAAAAATCAACAACTTCGAGGGCACAAATCCGAAGGTGGTAAATGGTCAAAGAATTAAACATTATATCTCAGGTAATCCCGTAAATGTTGAAACCAATATTATTGAAACCATAACCCCGGAGGAATACATAAGGGACACTTTCCGGAACGTTTCAGACTCCGAAAAGGAATAGGTATGTGGTACGGTAAGTAATCCGACTCCAAAACAATTTTAAGGCAATATTTCTCCGTTTTGGAATATTTAGAAAAATAGAAAAATAAGTAGCAATCCGGGAAGGACACGAGGGCCCCATGAGGGTGGTGGGCGCGCCCCCCTACCTCGTGAGTGCCTCGTGTGCCCTCCGGACTCCGTTTTCTTGCACGTTATGTATTTTGGTTGGTAAAAATTCATTATATATTCTCCCGAAGGTTTTGACTCCCGTATCACGCAAAAATCTCCTATTTTTGTTTCGAGCTGTTTTTCTGATAGATCTAGGTTATCATGACGGCCCCAAGCACCTCCAAGGACAAGTTCTTCGAGAAGGTCATCAACCCTTACCTCGCGGAGGTGCTGCAACACTCTCAAACCATTGAGATGCGTGATGGGTTGCTGCACATCCGCGATGAAGAGGGACCAAAGGGGACCGGAAGCATGGAGATGAGGCTCGAAGCAGTGGAGCAACAAGTTTTCAAGTGCCAAAGGATGGTGGAGCGTGGAATCAACGCTAGCCACATGATGCTCGCGGAGTTCACTAATAACTACAAGCCAGATGCCAAGAACACCGAGGAGGCCATCTTCAAGCTACATGAGAAGATCGAGCACCTCCAAGCCCAAGTCTATCACCTTCAAAACCAAAACTGTGAGTATGAATATAGATTCAAAAGAATGAGTTTGGCTGCAGATTTGAGGATTCCGGAGACTCGATCATCTTTCTATGATGGTGAACCTATGCCTTGGAAGATGGATGACAAGCTCGCATCATCAACAACACCTCCACCGTCTCCTCCAATAAAGAAGAATTGAGTACATGGGTATGGGCACTCCCCTTGGCAACTGCCAAGCTTGGGGGAGGTGCCCCGGTATCGTATCACCATCACAACTCCTATCTTTACCATTTTCTTAGTTCGATCCTATTAGTAGTATCTTGATCTAGTAGAATAAAGTTTATGGCATGATCTAGTTTTGAGTTTTGCTTTATGATCCCTCTATGTAATCGAGTCCGTGAGTTATATATAATAAAGATTAGTGTTGAGTCAAGGGCTTGATTATTTTGCCATGGTCTTGGGTGAATAAAAGAAAGAAGAAAAGAATAAAAGAAACAAAAAGTTCATATTGATCTTATTGAGAGTAATGACTTCACATAGAAAGAGTATGATGATTAAAAGTTGTTGGGAGTTGGCAGACATAGCTTTGGTCATTGTTGCAATTAATAGGAAGTAATAAGGAAAGAGAGGTTTCACATATAGATATATTATCATTGACATCTTTTATGATTGGGAGCACTCATTAAAATATGACATGCTAAAGAGTTGATGTTGGACAAGGAAGACAACGTAATGAGTTATGTCTTTCTTATATCTGAGATAAAGTATGTTGTCATGGTTTCTCTAACTTGTTGAGCTTGCCTTTCCCCCTCATGCTAGCCAAATTCTCAGCACCAAGTAGAAATGCTACTTGTGCTTCCAAATATCCCTCAACCAGTTTTGCCATGAGAGTCCACCATATCTACCTATGGATTGAGTAAGATCCTTCAAGTAAGTTGTCATCGGTGCAAAGCAATAAAAATTGTTCTAAATATGTATGATTGATTGGTGTGGGAGAAATAAGCTTTATACGATCTTGTGATGTGGAAGTAATAAAAGCGACGGACTGCATAATAAAGGTTCATATCACAAGGGGCAATATAAAGTGACGTTCTTTCGCATTGAGATTTTATACACCCAACCATAAAAGCGCATGGCAACCTCTGCTTCCCTCTGCGAAGGGCCTATCCTTTATTATTATCTTCTACCTTATGCAATAGTCATGGTGATCTCCACCTTTTCTTTTTCATTTTATCCTTTGGCAAGCTCAGCATGTTGGAAAGAACATGATATATATATATATATATATCTAATTGGATGTAGGGGAGCATGAACCATTATTTTTGACATTACCCTTGAGGTATAAGCCCCTATCTTTCTCTGTGTCCGACTAAAACTCTGTAACCCCAAGTATCGCGTGAGTGTTAGCAATTATGGAGGCCTAAATGATAGTTGAGTATGTGGACTTGCTTTTTAGCTCTGACATAGACTCTTTCCGATGTTATGATAAATTGCAATTGCTTCAATGACTGAGATTATAGTTTGTTGGAGCCTAATAAGGTTTATGATTTATGCTTTTGCATTGTGAATAGATCATCACTTGAACATAAGTAATCATATGACAAAACCTATATATGTTGATGTTATAAGAATAAACATGATGCCTTCATGTCCGTATTTTATTTTTATCGACGCCTCTACCTCTAAACATGAGGACATATTTATTGTTATCGGCTTTTCGCTTGAGGACAAGCGAGGTCTAAGCTTGGGGGAGTTGATACGTCCATTTTGCATCATGCTTTTATATCGATATTTATTGCATTATGGACTGTTATTTCACTTTATGTCACAATACTTATGGCTATTCTCTCTTATTTTACAAGGTTTATATAAAGAGGGAGAATGCCGGCAGCTGGAATTCTGGTCTGGAAAAGGAGCAAATATTAGAGACCTATTCTGCGCAACTCCAAAAGTCCTGAAACTCCACGGAACGTCTTAAAAGAAATAAAGAAAAATCCACGCCAAAGATGAAGGCCAGGGGGCCCACACCCTGCTCACGAGGGTGGGGGGCCCACCTAGGGCGCGCCCCCCTATCTCGTGGGCCCCCTGGTGGCTCTCCGATGCCCATCTTCTCCTATATGAGGTCTTTCGATGAGAAAAAAAATAAGAAGGAACTTTTCGGGACGAGACTCCACCGCCACGAGGCGGAACCTTGGCGGGTCCAATCTAGAGCTCCGGCAAAGCTGTTCTGGCGGGGATACTTCCTTCCCGGAGGGGGAAATCATCACCATCGTCATCACCAACGCTCCTCTCATCGGGAGAGGGCAATCTCCATCAACATCTTCACCAGCACCATCTCATCTCCAAACCCTAGTTCATCTCTTGTATCCAATTCTTGTCTCAAAGTCCGGGATTGGTGCTAGTAGGTTGCTAGTAGTGTTGATTACTCCTTGTAGTTGATGCTAGTTGGTTTAATTGGTGGAAGATCGTATGTTCAGATCCTATATGCATATTATTACCCCTCTGATTATGAACATGAATATGCTTTGTGAGTAATTACGTTCGTTCCTGAGGACAAGGGAGAAGTCTTGCTATGAGTAGTCATGTGAATTTGGTATTCGTTTGATATTTTGATAAGATGTATGTTGTCTAGCCTCTAGTGGTGTTATGTGAACGTCGACTACATAACACTTCACCATTATTTGGACCTAGAGGAAGGCATTGAGAAGTAATAAGTAGATGATGGGTTGCTAGAGTGACAGAATCTTAAACCCTAGTTTATGCGTTGCTTCGTAAGGGGCTGATTTGGATCCATATGTTTCATGCTATGGTTAGGTTTACCTTAATACTTTTGTTGTAGTTGCGGATGCTTGCAATAGAGGTTAATCATAAGTGGGATGCTTGTTCAAGTAAGAACAGTACCCAAGCACCGGTCCACCCACATATCAAATTATCAAAGTATCGAACGCGAATCATATGAACGTGATGAAAACTAGCTTGACGATATTCCCATGTGTCCTCGAGAGCGATTTTCCTATTATAAGAGTTTGTTCCGGCTTGTCCTTTGCTACAAAAGGATTGGGCCACCTTGCTGCACTTTATTTACTTTTGTTACTTGTTGCTCGTTACAATTTATCGTATCACAAAACTATCTGTTACCACTTATTTCAGTACTTGCAGAGGATACCTTGCTGAAAACCGCTTATCATTTCCTTCTGGTCCTTGTTGGGTTCGACACTCTTACTTATCGAAAGGACTACGATAGATCCCCTATACTTGTGGGTCATCAGCTGCATTCTCTTCTCTCCCACTAAGGCCCATTAAGGCCCATATACTCCCCAGGGGGTTCCGGTAACCCCCCGTACTCCAATAAATGCCTAAACTCACCCGGAACCTTTTCGATGTCCAAACATAGCCTTACAATATATCGATCTTTATGTCTCGACCATTCCGAGACTCCTCGCCATGTCTGTGACATATATGGGACTCCGAACTACCTTCGGTACATCAAAAACCATAAACTCATAATACCGATCCTCACCGAACATTAAGCGTGCGAACCCTACGGGTTCGAGAACTATGTAGACATGACCGAGACTCATCTCTGGTCAATAACCAAGAGCGTAACCTGGATGCTCATATTGGTTCCTACATATTCTACGAAGATCTTTATCGGTCAAACCGCATAACAACATACGTTGTTCCCTTTGTCATCGGTATGTTACTTGCCCGAGATTCGATCGTCGGTATCTCAATACCTAATTCAATCTCTTTACCGGCAAGTCTCTTTACTTGTTTCGTAATGCAAGATCCCGTAACTAACTCATTAGTCACATTTCTTGCAAGGCTTATAGTGATGTGCATTACCGAGAGGGCCCAGAGATACCTCTCCGATACACGGAGTGAAAAATCCTAATCTCGATCTATGCCAACTCAACAAACACCATTGGAGACACCTGTAGAGCATTTTTATAGTCACCCAGTTACATTGTGACGTTTGATAGCACACTAAATGTTCCTCCGGTATTCGGGAGTTGCATAATCTCATAGTCATAGGAACATGTATAAGTTATGGAGAAAGCAATAGCAGTAAAAAAATGATCAAAGTGCTAAGCTAACGGATGGGTCAAGTCAATCACATCATTCTCTAATGATGTGATCCCGCTCATCAAATGACAACTCTTTGTCCATGGCTAGGAAACTTAACCATCTTTGATTAACGAGCTAGTCAAGTAGAGGCATACTAGTGACACTCTGTTTGTCTATGTATTCACACATGCACTAAGTTTCCGGTTAATACAATTCTAGCACGAATAATAAACATTTATCATGATATAAGGAAATATAAATAACAACTTTATTATTGCCTCTAGGGTATATTTCCTTCAAAATCGCTCGATCACATTAATTAGGAAACAAATAACCGATTTTAAAAAATTAATGTGTAAATCATAACAAAGAAATCTTATTATTAAAGCATTTTATGTACCTACTTATTTTTTCACTACTCCTAATGTAGCACTTGTATCCTGCTACGGTTTATTTTTGTTCGGTTTTTCTTCATTCCACCTCCCACCTTTGTATTGTTTTTTTCGTCCCTCCTCCCACCGTCCATTACTCCCTCACGTTTACCTCTCACTTCACGAAAGAAAACCCCTCATGGTTAAAATAATCGGACAAACGAGGCCCCTCGCACGTAATCCCGTCCCACGCAGCGAACAAATCGGGTGAACGAGGCTCCCTCGCATGCAATGAAAAAAAATCAGACGAGGACCCCTACCCCGACCTACCTTTCCCAACTCCCAAGCCCTCTCTCCCTGCGCCGCCGCCCCTATGGATCAGCCGTCCAACACAACCTCCCTCCCTAGCCGACCGCCACGGCGCCACCACCTCCTCCCCCCATAGCAATGTACATCGGGAGGCGACCACGCGCCTGGCCTAGGTGGGTCTCAGCCTCCCTCCCCCTTCATCCAAGTCCAGGAGCTCCCCTCCCCCTTCATCCAAGTCCAGGAGCTCCCCTCCCCGACCAATCTAACGGATCAAGGTGGTGGCGACAGTCGCACCGCTCCCTTGTAGGTCGAGCAAACCTACCCCCTCCCCTACATCGGCGGCGCCTATAGACCCACCCTCCGCTCACCCTCACACCGTGCTCTCCACGTGCATATCCTTCTCTGAGGTGTCCCTCATCATCTCTCTGCCTCCGCGAGGATAAGCACCCTGGCTTGCCCCCTGGATGTCGATGTCCATATCAAGGTCTCCGTAGCAGAAACAAGGTTTGTTGTCATCGGATCCATGAAGATTTTACGCCTTCCTCGCGCTGGTACTGCTGGTTCATCGACCAGATCCCATCGGAGAGGAGGAGGTTCATGGCAGAGGGCTGCATGGAGGGGAGGGACGACCTAGCAGGCACCGCGTCATGCGACTGGCCCTTGTTACGCCATGGCTAGCGACCTCGGCGACATGTGCAAGGCCACTGATACGTCTCCAATGTATCTATAATTTTTGCTTGTTCCATGCTGTTATATTATCATTCCTGGATGTTTTACAATCATTTTATAGCAACTTTATAGCATTTTTGGGACTAACCTATTGACATAATGCCCAGTGTCAGTTGCTGTTTTTTGCTTGTTTCTTACTTCGAAAATCAATACCAAACGGAGTCCAGACGCGGCGAAACTTTTTGGAGAATTTTTCTGGACCAGAAGGAACAACTTGGGACGAAGAAGTACCATAGGGGTGCCCCGAAGGGCACCCTGTCACTCGTAACTAAGCCCCACCGGTGCTCGTGGCCACGCCCCTTTGTCTCATGACATCATCCTGGCCCCCCTTCCCTACAACACATTATCGTTGTTGGCCCCATCGCCACACCGCATCTTCTCGTTGACAGCATCGCCGCAACCCTACCAGCGGCGTTGCCACGTGTCGTCTCTGCCCCCACATCACTGCTGCAGCTCACAACACCGCAGCGCCTGGTATGATCCTCGTGGAGAAGCAATCGCTAGTCCCACGGGGCTCATACTTCAGCGTTGCAGTGCTTGGTACTCTGACCTCGGCTCGAGGCATTTTCTCTACCCCTTCTTACCTTGAAAAATCAGGGTCACCTTGTGTCCTTAAACCTATAAACATCTTTCGGCTAACCTAGCCTCCTCATTCCCTCCGTCCAACAAGGGGTGGTACAGAAATATTGACTTGTTGTCCATTGACTATGCCTTTCGTCCTGATCTTAGGCCCTGACTCACCCTCCATGGACGAACCTTGCGGAGGAAACCTTGGGTTTTGGGGGCATTGGATTCTCACCAATGTTTTCGTTGCTCAAGCCAACATTCTCGCTTCCGCTTCATCGACCCCCGCTTTCACGGTTGCTTCCCTCTAAGGTGGAACGCTCCCCTACCGATGCATTTTAACATCCCATAGCTTCAGCAGATCGCTTAGCCCCAGATGCAGTTACTAATCCATGATCTAGCGTGTACAGAATGAAAACTTCATTCTCGATTCTATGGGAATTTTTATGAAAACGTTTCATTTGCTTCTGTTCAAGGAAGTTTCATTTTCCTATAATGTATCCTAATTTTTTGCCTAATTCTTCCTCTGATGATCGATTCAATCTCTGATAAAAAAGATAGACCTTTGTTCTATTTCATCTCTTCAACAATTTTAGTAACAAGCATAAAAATTCGTTGTAGCATTGTTCCAGAAAATCATCTTTGTGGTCCTTGAAAAATGTACTTCCATTGTAGCATCCAGTCGCCTCCCTCACAACATGCCTCGCCACCAGTCGCAACACTATCATCGAACGGTTCTAGCATTTCCATGCTAGGTTCCACCAATGCCGCCGACTGGTTCCAGCACTGACGCCTGCTGGTTGCAGCACTAGCATGATAACCCACTTGTGTAGGGGATCGCAACAGTCTTCGAGGGAAGTATTACAACCTAAATGTATTGATCCGACACAAGGATAGCCAAAGAATACTTGTAAGCCTTAACAGTTGGGTTGTCAATTCAACCACAACTGAAAAAAAATACTTGGTCGATAGAATTTATTAGTTGCAAAAGCGATGGAGTGAATGTAGTTGTGATTGTGAAGTAGTAACAAAAGCGTTCCCAACAGTTGCCAAGAACAAAAGTAACGTAAAGAGAGCGAAGTATGAAAAGTGTAGGCATGGGAGTGGGTAATGGACATTGCATGGATGGAATCATATATTTAATAGTCGTAACACAAAGTAGCAACAAACTAGACCCAATTTATCAATCATATGTGAGCATGTATTATGTATGTAGTTGTATGTGTTTGCAATAGCAACTTGCACAACATCTTTTGTCCTACACTCTCATTTCATTGGGATCCTAAATGAAATTAACGTACTCCTTTCACAAAGCACCCGTGCAAAGCATTAAACAATCTATGAACACATGTGATCGACAGATCATAGTCATCCCCTTTGATACCTTGATAACCTCACTTCAAGTTATAGAGTTTAGAACCATAACAAGTGCATATAACTTGCAGATAAGATACAAAACACACACACACACACACATATTCATGGAAACATAAAATAGCTCATATATGAAATCAAGGTGCTCGGGCCCTAGTGTCAAGCATTAAGCACATCAAAGTCATAGAAACATCAATATCATAACATACGGGGGCACTAGGCATCAACCCTAACAAATCTTGCGTCTATTACGTCAGAGATCTCATTCAATTCCCACCGACCCATGTGCCTACAGGGAGATTACTCGCACATTAGTTGGGAGATCATGATGGTGGTGATGAAGAAGATGTTATTGATGACAATGGAGACGAATTCCCCACTCGATAGGCCAAAGTCAGCCTCCAGATTAGCCCTTCGGAAGAAGGACCGAGGCGGCGGTGGCTCTGTGTCGTGAAAATCCTGGAAAATCAGACTAAGCATTTCGAGACGAAGGATAAATATAGGCCAAAGGGAGGCGTAAGGCGGTAACTAGGGGGCCATGTGGTGGGGTCGTGTGGCAACGTGATGACCCCCTTCAACTCATCTTCTAGGTACGTGGCTCTTTTCTTCATAAATGTTTTTTGGCTTTTTTTTATTTTTCTGAGAAACTTTATTTCTGCAAAAAAAATACCAAGGGCAATTTTGCTGACTGAAATAATGCAATTAGAGGACAAAAACATAGCAAAATTGCTCGGAAGAAGTGCATATGTTTGAGACGTATCACCCCCCCCCCCAAGCTTAGATTATTGGTTGTCGTCAAGCAATTCAGTTGATAAACTGAAGCCACAAAGGAAAACTTTTACAATAACTATTTCTAGGTGTATGTACAGAAATTTGGTCCAGGATCACTTTACAACCATCTTATAAAAGTAATCATATGAATAACGAAAACTTAGTAACCATGTTCTCCCATGATCAAAATGGACATGATGCCAATATGAGAACATGATGCCAAAATGTCATGTCTCTTGTACGAAGCACCCCGACAGACAACAATGTTTGGCGGCACAAGTGGCGTGACACGACACCGGCGAAGTTCGCCCCCACATCAACTTTCATCCATCCTTCACCACCAATCCATGCCTATACCAATGTAAATAGACCATAAGTGGAGCTCCAAACGATCTCGTCCATCAAAGCATATCAAATCCAACAACCTAGGTTACTCCAATATGTCGAGGGCTCAATATGTTAATCGTCCAACATGTTTAGCACACAATTGATATCATATCTAATATTAATGCTAGCACAAATCACATTATTGTAACACAAATAATATCCGCGAACCAACCTATGGTTGGATGGTTAGAGGGACAGTGGTATCCCCAGCCTACCAGGGTTCAAGTCGTGGTGTTCACACTGTTCCTGAATTTATTTCAGGATTTCTGGCGATGCGCTTTCGGTGGGAGGAGACGTTCCCGTCGACGACGAGGAGCATACGGTGATTTCGTAAATCTCAAGTTGAAATGTTGGCTCAGTCTCTTGAAGGTGCTCATAGGGGTAGGGTGGGCGTGTGTGCGTTTATAGAGGTGAGTGTATGCACGTATGTATGAGCGCTCGAGTCTGTATTGTGTTATAAAAACACAAATAATATCCTATCTAATATGAATGTGCAACTTTTTTGTACATAAGTAGGACAATGTCGTGTGTTGCAACGTGATATAAATATTCTAGTATGTCAGTCCGTGATTAAAGTAAGATCCCGACATAAAAATACGATTGTGTAAATAAATGTTTATCAAATCCTGTCTATGATTTACTTTATATTTTGATGAGAAGTTTGGTAAGTAGATTAAAGTAAGACTGATTTAGAAGATAAGTAAATTAAGGTGATTGATTATTATATGAAAAAGGTTGGACGAAAGGTTGATGGGAAGAAAAAGTGAAATATGAAACCTTATATTCTTTTTAAGTAGTACTAGCACATATGCCCGTGCATTGCAACGGGACAAATAATTTGAAACCAGAACATTTTTTGAAAACATGAACCTTTTATAAAAATCATGAATATTTTTTGACTTTGGGATTGTTTTTAAAAATAGGAACATGTTTTCAACATTCGGAACAACTTTAGAAAATGTGCTTTTGAAACACGAACATTATTTTCAATTTTTGAACATTTCAGTAAAATAAGAATATTTTTTGAATCTTGAACATTTTTAAAATGTAACTGTTTTTTTGGAAATCTCAAACAAATTTGGAAAATACTACTCCCTCTGTCCCATAATATAAGAAGGTTTTTGACACTACACTGATGTAAAAAACGTTCTTATATTATGGGACGAAGGGAGTATCATTTTATGAATTTTGAAGAACCTTTGGAACGATAACAATAAAATAAAATGTCAAAAATAAAGTTAAAACAGTATTTGTTTCAAAATTTTGAAAAGGTTTAGAAATTTTGACCAAAATTGAAATTCTGGAAATTTTGAATTTACAAAAAAAGCGAAAAAGTAAAATAATTTTCCAAAGCAAAAAATAAAAAATAAACAGGAAATAAAAGGAGAACAAAAACTACAGAAAAAAAGAAAATGTCCCGTCTCAGTCTTGGCTGTCAGGTGCGAAGTCCTCTCTATATGTTACACTGTGCAGCAAATAGGATTTTACCCACCACGTGGGCAGTAAATTAAGTGGGCTGGCTTCACTGGCTCAGAGCGCATGTGGCCCATATACGAAATTCTGAACAAACCATTATTTCTTTTCTAACAGGAGGAGGCACAAAAATTAGTACGACCTCGAATAAAAGAAAAATCTTTCCGGTGATGAACGGATGAAAAAAAACTTAAAAAAATGCACCTTGCTTTATTAGTAGATATAGAGATAGAGATAGATATATCATGCCTCTTTTCATTCGTAGAAACAGAAAAATCATAGAAAATAAAATGACGTGTAGCTCAATTATTATATGAAAAGAGATGCCGCCGGTTTCATATGATATGGATTTTGTATCCACTGTTTTTTCCTTTAAAATGTGAATGATAGAATACATAAGAATATCAATCCATTCTTACAAAGTAATTACATTTAAAGAACAAAATTCCTATAAAAAATATACTCTTTTCGTTCTAAAATAAATGCCGCTGATTTTGTATAAAGTTAGTCAACACTTATTCTAGGACGGAGTATCAGTTTTAAATTTCCATAAAATTCCTCTAAACTATAACTATACAGGAGGCCTAGGGCAGAGAAGAAAGTAAGGGCAATCCAGTCATTTCAGCAGCTCCGGATGTGGGTCAAACCCAGCGGACCACGCCAGCACAGCCGGGTCGTCGTGCGTGCCGCGCGCCCCACTGCGCAATTCCTCGTGTTCTGCCAGGCGGGAGTTCTCCGAGGCCATTGGAGGCCCCATCGTGAGGGCAGCAAGAGGCCAACCAAAACCCCCTTCCGGAGGGAAAAACGCTAAAACCCGCGTCGCCCTCGCGGTCACGGGCCACACCACTACTCCCCCCGCCGTCACGGTTTCCATCCCTAAATCCTCCCGACTCGCCATTGTCCCGACCGACCCCGCCTCCCCCGCGGCCTTATCCTATTCCTATTCGCCCCCGCCGCCATGGAGGCCGTGCGCGCGTCGGCGGCCTGGGTGGCCAGCCGCTCCTCCCACGTCAAGGTCGACATGCTAGGTATCCGTTTCCCGAATGACACTGGATTTTTTCGACCAGGGCGTATCGTCTTTGTAGGGATTTTTTTTTTCTGGAACGGTACTAGGATTTCTCAGGCCACGCAGTATCATCTTCACAGGCTTCGAAGTTCCTGCGGGTTATTAGTCGATTGTATTTCTAAGCAGTATGTGATTGACCCTGCAAGAAACGAGAGTTAATTTTCTTGTTCTAGGATTGGACTTCAAATGTTCAGTTTCTAGATTCCCGCTCTCTTAGTTGGTGCTTCTTATATGTTGTTTTGGTCAGCCTTCACCATTTTCTGATGTTTATATCAATGTTTTTGCTTTGCTTTCATATGTTTATATCAATGTTCATCCTTCGTTTTGTGACAAATGTCCCAAGTGAAGTTCTAAGTTATGTTCCTCTTACCCGTTTGTTCGTTTCACAGAGATTGAGAAGGCTGTGGACAAAATTCAGGGGAACGTTCCAAAAGTTGAGTGGGATTTCGAAGGAATCCATTACTTTGACAATGGTCCGCTCACTGTGCAGTACCTCTTCGTCTTGGACGCGCTGAACTTTTGCTTCTGGCCAGGTATTAGCTCAGCCAGGAACGTACTTGGTGTTTTGAACATGAAGAAATTACTTGAATGATGTATTGTCCTTATCTTATGAGTGGTACTTTTCTTAAGGAATTCTGAAAAATATTAGCACTAACAGACATCAGACATTGCCACTCTATGTTTGCATTTCTTTTGCTCCTGTATAAAATATTCGTATGTTGTTTCTCTTGTATAGCATAACACGTGGTTAGGGGAGAGGAGGGACGGTTTATTTTTCTTTGCTTACTTGTTGACAATGTTTAGGGATATTAAGACATTTGGTCGTGCAGCCAGTATTATTCTTCTCATGACTTCAGGCTTTTTAGATTTTCAGAGTGCCGAAATCAATTTTGTATTGCCTGAAAACAATGCACTAGTGCTTACACCACAAGGAACTTATGGATATTTCTAATTTAGTTTTTTTTTTTGTTAGTAGCTATATGTGAGTTTCCTGGATCAACAACCTTCTATGTTGGTTGCTACGTTGCCAACAAGTGGCTAGGGGAGAGGAGTGGCGGTTTATTTTTCTCTCTTTACTTCTTGACAATTATTAGGGGTATTAAGATGTTCAGGCGTGCAGAATTCCTCTTCTCGTCACTTTAGGTTTTTTTAGATTTTCAGAGTGCAGAAATCAACTTCGCATTGTCTGAAAACTATACACTAGTGCTTATACACCACAAGGAACTTCTGGATACTAGTTAATTGCCTGTGTGTTGCAACGGGGGCATCAATATTCTAGCGATCCTCCAGTACAACGCTCAGTGATACTTTCCAAAATTAACATGATCCTCCCGTTCAAAGAATGATACTCTCCATAGTTAACGTGATTCTAACATCCAATGCTCGATGATACTTTCCATAATTAACGCGATCCTCCCGCCCAAAGACGGATACTCCATAATTAACATGATCCTCCCGTCCAAAGAATTATACTCTCCATAATTAATGTGGAACCAACAAACATACGAAACCAAACCAAACCACGACGTACCATCACGACTGCAAACTCCCTTTTAACAGTAGAGATTTCTACCTTAAGTATTTCTTGTTAGTAGCTACACATGATTTTCCTTGGATCAACAACCTTTTATGTTGGCTGCTATTTTGCCAACAAGTGGCTAGGGGAGAGGAGTGATGATTTATTTTTCTCTCTTTACTTGTTGACAATGACTAGGGCTATTCAGAGAATGTATTTTTCCCTTAATTATTTTTTGGCTGCGACTATCTAGCCCTAGGTAATAGATATTTCTCTTGGCTGTTCTTCACTATATTATTGAGCTTATTTTAACAAAATCCTTTGAGTTTTCTTCTGCTATATTTCAGTTGTTACCTTTGTTTGCAAATTACAGTGCATCTTGATTTTGTTACACTCCACATTGTTACTTTTGTGTAGCTCAAAATATAATGTGCACAAGCTTTTATTCTACCTGATGTTCCTTAGTTTCTCTACTGGGTTTAGTTGGATTTAACTGCAATTGACTTCTCTGGATCACTCATTTTATTTGGATAAATGCCTCCCCTTTCTGTTATAATGTGTTTTACTATACTAATGATATTCCTTAATCGAATAGACAAGGACTTGACCTATGACAATTTGGCTTCTGGACTTAAGTTAGCATTAGAGAAAGATAAGTCAGCACTTGATGCAGATCGTCTGAAGAATTATACTGGTACAGTTTCCCTGTTTCTGTGCAAAAGAAGCTATAACTCCCAGTAATTCCCACTAATTGGAAGAAAATGCAACTTATGGAAAATGTAGGACCACAACTTCGAGAACTGCTGAATTGGCCGCGCCCACTGCCAATTGAGGAGGAAAGAGTCCGCCTTCTTCATGAGGTACTACACTGTGTTGCTTATTCAGTATATTGAAGTGTTGGACTTTAAATTTTTCCCACTGTGTTCTGCTCAATTGCTCATATTATTTGAATACTTTGTCACTTAACAACTACAAAAGTCACGCCCATCTTCTTTAGTGCAATTAGGCATAGCTATCCACTTTTACTTCAAATATGCTCTGATCATATTCCATCAGAACTATCATGTTAATGTCGACATTCAAATAACTTCTTTGCCAACTGATCTCAATTTGGTTCTGAAGCATTTATTTGTTCTGGTGCTTTAATTCAGGTTGGTCTGGAGCTTGAAAGAAGCTTTGGCGGCGAGGCTGCTAATCTTGTGAAGTCTGCTGGAAACTCTGCTGCATCTCTGATTGAACTGATTACCCGTCACTTTCCTGGTAAATCAGCCACTGCACTTGTCTTCCACTTGATCTTGATAGCATCATTATTTTAGAGGAAAGGTGTCGCCTGTGCCGGTTCCATTTCATTTAATGGAACCAAGTTCGAACATGGCAGCGCTCAAGACAGACCAGAGTAGCCGTCCAGATAGCGGAGATAGCTTCATTTTCATCTGTCCTGTTTTAGTTAGGCCAGATGGCTAAGCTGTATTTCTCCAGCTATATTGGAGAACAGGAACTCAATGGTGTACAATCTTTTCGTTGGCTCCTGTTTAGTCTGTTGTTGTAGTCAAATAGCTGCTTCTGCAGATACATTTTACTATCTTGGAGACCTTGGTCCTTGTCCCCTGTCTAGTCATTGGATCATTTGTCAAATGGGCCAATTAGACGTGGGCAGAAACAATGAGAGAAATGCAGAACTTGCCTAGGTGGTTAGGACCACTGGATATGCATAATGGGCTGGGCCATGGACATCCACATAGGACCACAAGATATGGATGATCTTTACGTGGCTACAGCTTACACCTCAGTTAGCTTGCATCCTAGATGTCCCTACTTTGGGATTTGGATGTTTGTTGATTGAGAATACTGAGCATTATTCTTTTTCTTTTCTACTCAGTGGTTAGATCATTGAACTTACGAGACAATTTGCTGTAGCATGAAGTAACTATCTGCTCAGACACGCCTTTAACTCTTGGCCAGTCGGCCTCATTTTGTTCTGTGAACATGCTCGAGGGAAACTTCACCAGAGCAGATGCACTTCATTCCTGGTTTTACTTGCAAATACAACATTGAATATTGTGCGTATGCGCTCCCACCCCAACCCCTAACCATCATGCTAAATAGAAAATGGCCAGACACGATTTGGTTCATCTGTACATCCTAATATTATTTTGTACATGTGTGAGTCATTCAACCAATACCATGTGTAATTATGGTGATACTGATAGATGGTAGCCACTGTTGTCCAAGTCCTGACTGCCGATATATTTTACTTTCTTTTCTCATGCATACTTGGTCATAATTAAACTGTACCTTGAGGAAAATTTCACTGCAGACTGGTTGTAACACTCTTGAACATATTTATTAGAATGCATCTATCTGGCATGACAGATTTGTTGTAACTCAATTTTGACAGGCTTTCGAGATCACTCACTTTACAAGGGACACCAGGTTTTCCTGTACAAGCGAGCCCAGATATTCGTTGCTGATTTGTGGGGTGCTTTCAAGGGGGAAAACTACGGAGAGTTCTACGACATCAAGTCCATCACCATCTTTGCCGACTATATTGTCCCTGCTGTACTGAGGGAGCTTGGCATACTGAAATACGAGTCGAGTCTATGTTGCTCGATCGACTCGAACAGCGAGATTGTGCCTGGAAGCGAAGAGGAAGTGGAGATTCGTGCTTGTTCTGTTCATGCCGTTGAAAAAATGAGGGAACTCATCAACAAAAAGTTTGGGAAGCAGGTACGGGCATCTGAATCTCTTCCTCTCTTTTTTGAATGACCACATCTGAATCAGGTTCACCTGAGGCTTTCATGCCATTTATTCTCTGACCTGCACTCCTGGCTGGTACACAACACAAACTAACGGTTGCAGATTGGTGTTTGGTTGCACTCTGTATTATCACTGAAAAAATAACCGATGAAATTCATTAAGTTTACTTGAGTGCACGATCAACTTCATTATGTTTAACATCATTAGGTTTCGTAAGCAAAGCAGTCAATGTGTGTAGCATTTGATTCAACTCGGGCTGACTCCGCTCTTGCTTTTGTGTTTTTCCTGGCAGCTTCTGAGCATTGACATTGACCTCTGGCTCTGGTCGGTAGGCGTTCAGAACATGGCGCTGTCTCATCACCGCACCCTCTCCATTTACTACTGAGACTACGCTAGCAGCAGCTGCCACCCTCCCTCTCCGCGGCGGAAGATCGGCCGCGTCTTGGGGATCTCCTTTAGCTGCTGCTACATATGGATACTGAAATTTTGTCCCTCTCCGAGGAGTGCACAAAAGTGCAAGCTGTCGCTACCGTAGGGTCATCAAGACTTATAGGTAGAACTGGTGTTACTGCGTCTATGTATTGTGGTGGTAGTCCCAAACCATCTTTTTGTTTCATCCAATCTAAAAAAAAAATCTGCGCTTTGTCCGAAATTCAACCAGCGGCTATCATTCTAGAAAGCGGCCCAGGTTAGGGCATCTCCAAGTCCATCGAAACGGACACCCTAAACATTGGTGGACACGTCCGGACGTGTCCATGGACAGCGCTTGTGGAGTCGGTCATCCAATCCCATACATCAAATGCCCGTCCTAGGTTCCTTCTCCTCCATTTGACATGCACATATAGATCAATATTAATTTATACAAAGTGCAAACATATGCAATAACAATCAAAATGCGTCGATATTTGATATTCATAAAGTTTTGTACGTTCAAGCCCAAAAATTGCCAGTCCGGTTGGCGCCAAACATCCTCCCTCTTCCTCTATCTGCGGAGGCGGGTAGTGCGCATGCCGTGTTGGCTTTGTGAGCGGCCACTACTCGCGGGTCCTTTGCCTCTAGGCCTGGCGGGACTAAGAACATCTCTGCCACCACCTCCTCCTGTTCCATTGCGGTGGTGGACTGTGAAACAAAACGGGAACTCAAGTGCATAGCAGCAGCGAATGGAGTGGAGATAGTGGGGGAAAGGGCGGCTTTCTTGCGAAAACAGTGCGGAAGTGGCCAAATACACAGGCTCCGTCTTGCTTTTGTGTGGGACAGGGGTGTTGGATTCCGACGTGGCGGCTGTCCGGATATCAAATCTTTTTTAGGTTTGCTTCGGTCTATGTGAATTTGGACGCACAAACAGATTAAAGGAATAGACAGCGTTGAAGGCCTCAAAATGTTCGGACAACATGGTCCGAACGTTCTTGCCAAAAGAAAAACATGGTCCGAACGTTATGGACGGTTTGATTCACGACTTTGGAGATGCCCTTAGATTTACTATTTTGAGACACTGGAGATGCCCTTAGACAACAACTCCGTAGCCTACGTGTGCCCATAATCGCATGTCGAGATTTGGTCGGTAGGGAAGCAGCATTGGAAAAGACGTGCCCGATGAATGAAATGAAACGCATCTCGTCTACAATGTTCCCTGTCCTCCGTTGCTGCTCTGAATTCCGCCCGCCCGCCGCCTTTGCGGGCTTCTGCAGTCTCAAGCATGGGCGCAGGTGACCGGTCCGTGTCCGCCGGGTACTAGTATGTGGTAGGTCTGGAGGTGTCAGGGGTGTCGTGGCCTCTGAGGCAGCGCGAGGAGGCGCCGGGCCGGCGGCGCTGGGCAGCGGCGACGTCCCGCGTCATGGCAGAAGGCCACGCCTTTCTGTCGGTTCCTGCGCATAACTGCATCCAGCAGGCTCCCTCACAAATAAAACTGTACGCCTATGTAACACACGCGTCCCTGGCTGCTCATGAAGTCAACCCGTCAGCCATGAGATCCGCTCGCGTGTTCGATGTCGCGTAAAGCTATCTACCGTGGCAAAATTTCGTGTTCTGACCCTTTTCGCATAAAAATTCAGGATCTGACCTCGGTTGGAAATAATTTCGGAATTTGACCCTTTTGCTATCGTCAGGGGTTCTGGCGGTAGGCTTAGACAGGCTACCGCGAGGGGCCCTGACGGTAGGGTGCGATGGAGGGGAACGGCGGCCGTTTGCCCGAGCTGACGTGAATAAGTACCCTACCGCCAGGGACCCTGGCGGTAGCCTGTCTAACCCTACCGCCAGAACCCCGGGCGGTAGGTGGTGGCTGGGTTTTTGCCTCGGAAAGTTTCTGTAACGGAATATCAAAGTGCCCTGGCAGTAGGTTCACCCTACCACTAGGGAGGTTGATGGTAGATTGTGTGACCCTACCGTCAAGGTCCGTGGCAGTAGGTCCTGTGTTTTATGGTTTCAAGTTTAACTGTTTGCTTCTTTTCAATATCAATATCACAGCAATGATATAGAGCCTAAAAAACAGATCTCAAACAATTAAACTTGGACATCACATACACATTACTAAAATTTGAAGTACATGTCAAACGAAGTTCAACTAATTAGCAAACGGAGTTCCACATATAGCAAACACATAGTTTCATGAATAGCAAACATATAGTTCCACGTAGTTTCATAACCACTAGACAACTACAATAGCCAAGTATTCAAGAGCCAAATTACTTGCTCTTGCCCCTCTTGGAGGTACGGTCCTCGTTCCTCTTTGAACGAGTCTCTTCAGTCTTCTTCTTGGGTCGTCGAGTAACCGGTCTCTGGAAAGAGTCTGGACTCAGCAAATCCTTCTTCTTTGGATTCCTCTTTGGCAGTTGAGATTGTTTAGATGATTGAGTTGGTGGAGGTCCATAATCTTCATCGTACTCCTCCTCCCCATTGCTCTCATCCTCCTCTTCCGCACGATACTCCTCCTCCCCTTCTTCATGTGTGGCCTCCTCATCCTCCTCCTCCTCCTCCTCCTCAATCAACCTAGACGACGAGGGAACATGGCTCGATGAGCCGATGTGACCCTGTGTGGCTGCAGGATGATAAGCTTCAACCAACCCAGCTCCAGCACACCCAAGCAGGCCTACCAGCTTGCGACAGCGCTTCACGAACTTCTGCACTCACAATGAAACAAGGGCATAATAAGTATCAGATTTATGATTGCAAGTGAACAAGATGCATCTATTTCGAGGAGGCTAAAATTGTACCTTCATCGTCACCCTCACTTTGTTCTCAGATTGTACGCTCCCGGGGGCATCACCTAGTGCATTTGAGGCTTCAAAGATGCATCTGTTCAACTCACCGGACTGTAACGACATAAGTCAGTCACGATGACGAATAAAATAATTTAAATACAACCGTCGGTTCAAACTTACCACTCTGTTGATGAGGGGTGCAAACTCCCTAAATCCACTATGCACATATCTGATGCGGTCTGGTAGGCCTCTTCCTCAGGGTCATCCCTCTCTAGCTCCGCGATGTCCTCCGCCATCCACCGAGGCCTGAGACGAAGACGGTGCTTCTGGCCATCATCGTACCACCTCATGTGTCGGCCCAGGTAAGCATCCCAGTCAGTCACTTTCCTCTCCTCATCTTTACGGAACCTCCGTCGGTTCCACTCCGTCACATGAGTTTTATGCTCCTCTCCCCAGTCTGTGATCGACTAATTCTTCTACCGGCTCATCCTGCAAGGCATAGGCCACAAGAAACATCATAATAAAGTCGAATGCAATGAAATCATGGGCGCGAAGAACAAGCGCGCTCACATGTGGAGCGTGTGGCCGCCGGTATCAGTCGACGGGCCCGGTGGGGTATGCTGATACATCCCAAACTGCGTGGCCACGCGGTGTGGCAAGTGCCACTCGACGACGTACACACAGATCATGGGCACGATGCACCGCCAAAGACCACTGTCCGCATCGCACATCACGTTCAGATCGAAGTCCAACTCTCGGTCATGATACGGCCACCAATTTACCTATTACATATACATTGGTAAGTTCCCACTCTCGGTCAAAAGTGGAATCAAAGAGAAAGGTGGTGAGCGAGTTCATATATCTGCGTATGCGTCAAAGCGTTCAACTCATTGGTGAAGGTCTTGTACGAAGTCTTGTTCAGGCCCGTGTAGAGTTTGACAACATCCCACTCGTAAGCTACGATGGGGTGTCGATTCGCGTCGCCGTCTTCGCTATAGGCACCCCATGGGCATCTGGCATCTTCTTCGGATGCCCCACCGACAGCCGTTCCCACATCCAAATGGAGAGGGGCCACACAAAGCCACCCATATTACACTTGTCTCCTGTCCTCTGGGTTGCGTCGTCAAGCTGCAAAACATCAAATGAGGATCAGATATAACAAAATGTCATGGACATACTTTTGTACCAAACGGTATAGGTAGGCAATGAGATACTCTCTTATCGAACGATATAGGTAGGCGAGAGATGCGGTCCCCCAACTGCACCCTGCATCCTAGTCGGCTAGGAAGAACAGATATGACCAGTTGCAGAGTTCCCGGATCTGTCTGGAAACACGACCTCCGTGAGAAGATACCACAGGTAGGCCCTCGCGTACCACTCCACAGTCACCTCATCGGCGTCTTCAGGGCATGTCTTCCGATGCTCCGAGAGCCAGGGCAATGGTACACTGGATGTACGGTTACCCTTAGCACCGGGGCAGTCGCCGATGAGGGTGGTAACCCTCTGCTGCCAGTTGGTCCTCTCCACTCGCCCGGTGAGTGCTTGACCCTCGATCAGCATGGCAGTAATCATCGACCAATGCTCGAGGGTCACCGTCATCTCTCCGCATGGTAGATGGAAAGAATGGGCCTCCGGTCGCCACCGGTCAATCAAAGCTGCCAGAGCTGCGTGGACAAGCGTCGACGGCTGACGCTTGAACTGCAACACGAAACCCAATAGTCGGCTCTCTTGAAGTACGACGTGTAGCGCTCGTCGTAGTCCATATTCCTGGCAACCCCGTGACCCCTCATGCGCAGTGGCTGGAGCATCTGTCAAAAAGTGGACGACAAAAGTTAGGAACTTATTTTCATCAATCCAAAAACTTAGATCAATATTTCCTTCATATTACTTACCACTCCGTTCTCTATGAAACGGGCACGATGACCCTTGTCGAATGCGTAGTCAAGTATGGAGTACCGTGGGCCGATGTTGTCCGCAAGAGGTGCCCGCCATAAGAAAATTTCATAAACAAAAGCATCATAAGCATAAGCATACATAAACAAAAAATGAAATTTCTTGGTTACATGAATTAGGGTTCATCTTCCAACATGCATATTCCTCCAACAACATCTACTACACATGATGGATCACATCATATCAACATGCATCATATCAAAATAAAATCCTCCAACATGCATCATATCATCATTTTTTTAACATTTTTTTGAAATAGAGTTCATCTTGAATGTATTTTCTCCAAACATCTTCATATCATCATATCAACATGCATCATAAAACAAAGCAAGTCCTCCCACATGCATTAAATCATAATTTTTTTAACAAAAAAAAAATATGAACTAGGGTTCATCTTCACACTAACATATGAACTATTGATTAGAGTTCATATTCAATACCACTAGTTACTAAAGAACTAAGAACTAGAACTAGAATCAAGCTAAAACAATCCTAGGTGGAAAAAAATCCAATCTAAGTTCAAAAACATGAGGGATTTCAAGCAAATAATGCGTCGAATAGGAAGCAAGTTTGCAAAAACTACTTGGAGGGATCGGAGGAGCTTATGTTTCTCTCTTTGGGGTCATATCGATCCGCAAAAACGATGAAGAAACGGTGAAGATCCGAGTGGAAGAGTGGAGGAGATGAGAGAGGGAGAGAGGGGCGAGGAAAAAAAGAAGAAGAACTGTCGACGGGGGGGGGGGGGGGGATGGGCAGGGGCGGGGGGTCGGGCGAAATAACTGCTGCACCCTACCGCTGGGGAGCTGGCGGTAGGGTAGCACGCGGAGACAATCGCCGTCTCCCTCCGTCGCACCCTACCGCCATGGGCCCTGGTAGTAGGATGGCTAACCCTACCGCCAGCGCCCCTGGCGGTAAGAAAAAGGGTCAAATCCCAAAACTTTTTCCAACCGGGGTCATATCCTGAATTTCTATGCGAGAAGGGTCAAAACACGAAATTTTGTCGCACAAAACTTGGTTCCTTGGTAGTAATGCGTTTACATTCTTTGGAGTTGGGACACATTCTTGGTAGTAAGAGCGACTCTGACGCGTGTTTACATTCTTTGGAGTTAGGGACACATTCTTGATAGTAAGAGCAATTCCAACACGACGACCCATTTCGTCCGCGCGCGTCCGTTTGGATCTCCGCGGACAGAAAAGTCGGCCCAACGCGTCGACCCAAACGGATGCGCGTTCGCTTTTTGTTCATCCGGCGACCTATTCCTGGCCTATATTTGGGCCTCATTTGTGTCGGCGCGGACACGAAGCGGACGCGCGCCTACTCCTCCCTCTAGCCCGTCAATCGGTGGCACATTGGCCATTCTCTTCCACTCCCATCGACAACAAGCCCTCGCCTGCCCCACCCCATCGCCGCCGCCCAGTTTCAGTGTCCCTGCCAGTAGTTCATGCCCACACACCTCCCCCGCACACCGCCACCTCCCACGTCACCGCCACCACCGCCTCGCCGCCGGGCCACCGCAGCTTCCCACCCCACCCCGACATCGCCGCGAGCATGAAGTTGCCCCCGCGGCCCTGGCCAGTTCCTTCGTCTGACGCCGCCAGGCCAGCTACCTGGTCCAGGGGAGGCGTGTGTCTCTTCGATGGCCAGCTTCTTCGACGACGCCTGCAAACTCTTCGACAGTTTGCCCCCAAGGTACAAATGGACTCCGCCGACGAGTTCTTTTTCCACAATTTTCTCTACGACTCCGACGATTCATCATCCGATGATGAGGAGATGGTGGCTGCCATTGGTCCATGACCACCTTAGTAGGCAGCGGCCATTGTTCCAGGGCTCGATCCCGGGGCACACTCTGGCGTTGAATCGCAACTGAGAGAGCGGTCATTTTCTTCTTTGGAAGGACTACTTTGAGACAGCCAACCCACTCTTCAAACATCATCAATTCCGGCGCCGTTTCCGTATGGCTAGACATGTTTTCAACCGTATTCGAGAGGGGGTGATCGGATACGATAAGTATTTCGAGTGCAAGGAGGATGCCCTTGGAAAGTCTGGCTTCTCCTTTTATTAGAAATGCACTGCAGCTATTCAGATGCTTGCATACAGAGTGCCCAGTGATCTCATTGATGAGTACGTCCGTATGAGCGAGTCTATGTGCTTAGAGTCCATGTACAGGTTCTGCAAGGTTGTGATTGCAGTATTTGGGCCTGAGTACTTGAGAGAGCCGACTGCTGAAGATACAACCCGCTTGTTGGTGATCAAAGAGAACATGGGCTTCCCAGAGATGCTTGGCAGCATATACTGCATGCACTGGGAGTGGAAGAATTGCCCTTCTGCTTGGCAAGGGTAGTATAGGGGCCATGTCAGGGCTTGCACTGTCATACTTGAGGCCGTGGCCTCACAAGATCTCTGGATCTGGCGGCATGGCCGGATCACACAATGATATCAATGTACTTCAACGCTCGCCGGTGTTTGCAAGGCTTGCCGAAGGCAACAACCTGCTGGTTAACATCAACGACCACAACTACAACAAAGGATACTACCTAGCTGACGATATCTATCCTCAGTGGACCACTGTTGTGAAGACAATCCCCAACCATGTCGGAGAGAAGAGGAGGAGATTTGCTCAGGGGCAAGAGTGCTAGGAAGGACGTCGAGCGTGACTTTGGTGTTCTGCAATCTCGATGGGGCATCGTTCGGTATCCTGCTAGAACTTGGAGCACCAAGAAGTTGTGGGAGATGGTGACAGCTTGTGTGATCATGCACAATATGATCGTAGAGGATGAGCGCCTAGAACGTATCTATATACGATCAAGGGTTTCAGTTTCAGGGTGACAGTTTATGCCTGAGCATGAAGGAGGAGCGGCAACGCTTGCAGAGTTCATCCAATTTCATCATCAAATGCCTGATTGGGAAAACTCACAGTCAACTACAAGATGATTTGGTTGATCATATGTGGGCTCATGTTGGAAACCAATAGATGTATAGCCAATTTAATTTTTTTACGGCTTGTAAACTACGATGTATTTATTTGGGTTGTGAAACTATGCTATATTTATTTGCTTCCGAAGCTATGCAAAATGTGTGTATTTGTTGAAAAACGACGGCATGCAGGCCACTCGGGCAAATATGGGCCAGGGCATTGGGCGCAATGCTGACCCAAGTCAAAAATAGGGTGAACGCCGAGCGGGCGGCCGACCCAAACAGACAAAAAGTGGACAAAACACGCATCCGTTTAGGTCGGCACGTTGGAGTTGCTCTAATGTCTCCAACTCCAAAGAATGTAATGCGTCCATGGACTTTCCATGAAGCTCTAATGCCGTCTCCATCCACAGACCGGAGAACCAGTCTTCGAACGTGGGAGCCAACCATCCAATGCTATCCACATATTTTTCAAAACGCATTTTAATAGACCAGATGAAATTCATGCAAATTGGATCTTTTTCATATAAACCGAAGCACATTTGAATGCGGAGAGACGCCGCGTGGTGCTGTTTGAATGCGGAGAGACGTCACATGCACCGAGAAGCGGTGCGGGGCGCTCTTGGCCGGCGTGTCGCTTCAATGACAGCTCCAATGAGAGGTCGTGCACACTCTGGGACGACATGAATGTGACGCTAACCAGCATCGCTGGGAAAGCATGTGGGCGATACAGATGGTTTTTGGGTAGGCCATGTTTGCTAGAAGACGGCATAGCAGCAGTCTGGGCGCCCGCAAAGGCCCCCCCATCTGTCTCCGGCTTGCGGGAAAAAGTGCATTCGAACCGCTGAACGGACGGATGCAAGACCACGTTGGAAGGGAACACACGTCCGGACTATGCGATCCGAATAGTTGCGGGCGTTTTGAGGGTCAACATTGGAGATGCCCAAATATTAACAATCATATCGGCATAAAATCAAACAATGGTTGGCATCTCTAGATACATTCATCAAATGCCCTCCCTATTTGCTTGCAAAAGAAACGACATGTCCATAGCCAACACCCATTTGTGCCAAATCAGCAATGCCCGGGGGTTAAGATGGGAATGGGCCGACCAACACCTTGCCTTGGACCTGGCCCCGTGGCTCAAAGGTCAATGTGTGAGCCTATGGGTCGGCCCATTTTATCAAAAAATTGTGGCCTCACTAACCCGTTGGATACATGAGGCAAACCCTAAATCCAGCAAAATCACACTTACAGTTTTGTTTATAGTCCAGTAAATGACAAGTCACATCCTGTAAAATGACGAGATCAAAAGATTACAGGTTTCAAAGAGCATCAAGCTAAAGACCTCAAGAAATAGTGATTATTAGACAATCCAACAAATCAAAAGATTACAGGTTCAACATATCTGTTGGAGAAAGATTACAGGTTTCAAAGAGCATCAACAGATCAAAAGATTACAGGTTCCACATTCCAACATCTCTTTGCTTCATCATCTGCTGGAGGTTAACATCAATTGCTCCAACAAGCTTCAGTCCTCATTATCTGTATTTACAAGAAAATGTTACAAGAATAACTCTGTACACGCCTGAATAATATATTTATGAACAGAGAAATATTCTTGGTAGCAAGATACAAAAGACCTACCCATTAGATACATATTATTAGACATCAACTTCCATGACCATGATGTTCAACCTAGCAGCATTCAGAATCATGATGTTCAACTTAGCAAGATACTAAAAGATGATTGCAATGCATGGGTTCTTATATGTCAGCTTGGTAGCTGATGACCCACAAGTATAGGGTATCAATCATAGTCCTTTCATAAGTAAGATTGTCGAACCCAACGAGGAGCAGAAGGAAATGACAAGCGATTTTCAGCAAGGTAATTTCTGCAAGCACTGAAATTGTAGGTAACAAATAGTTCCATAGCAAGATAATTTGTAACGAACAAGTAATAGTAACGGTAACAAAAGTGCAGCAAGGTAACCCAATACTTTTGTGGAAAAGGACAGGCCGAAACGGTCTCTTATAATAAGCAAAACGTTCTTGAGGACACATGGGAATTTCTTCTAGTCACTTTCATCGTGTTGGTTTGATTCGTGTTCGCTACTTTGATAACATGGTATGTGGGTGGACCGGTGCTTGGGTGATGTTCTTACTTGAACAAGCCTCCCACTTATGATTAACCCCCTCGCAAGCATCCGCAACTACGAGAAAAGTATCTCTACTCCTAATGGAGGAGTTGGTAGCCTGGTACGGTCTTTTTTCATTCGGTTTTATTTTGTCCCACCTCTCACCACCCCTTCCGCTGGTTTTTTCCCTTTAAAAAACCAAATCCCATTAAGGAGGATCTTGTTTCATGCTTGCTTTGGCAGGTGTTGATTCAATTCAATTACGTAAATAACAGGTAATTAAGAATTCATAAATCGCATCATATATGTAAGATCACCTTCCTAAAAAACAGACATAAGATTTTTCTTGATAGCCTTCCAAACAAAATCAGATATTCCCGCATAACGAATCACTACCCCCGCTCTATGCCATTTATTATTATCTCTACTATTAATTGGCAATCACAAGTTTCCTAATACAACAACAATAACATATCTTTTTTCTTATGCGCGTACGCATCCGCGCGTGCACCATGTAAGACGCCGTGGCTGGGCCTGATGCCGACGCGCTTCTCGAGAATGCCAGGGTGTGGATCATGGTCTCGAGGACGGCCGTGGGTGAAAAGCAGGTCGTCGGGCCGTCACATACAGGCATATGTGAATGTGCTGTCATATTATATTTCTTGTGAGTCATACAGAGGGCCAGACAGGCTAAATTCTCAAATCAAGTGTGATCATTCAAATGTCAAAAGAATCGTTAGGGAAATGCGTCCAACAATACTCGGTAGTTGTCGTCATCGTTCATAGCAGTCATTCATGCGAAAATATTATGGAATTGAGCACATAATCAATTGGGATATCAAACCATTAATGCAATTAATTAGTTAGAGGGTTAATTACGCGTGTAATTAATTAGGCACATTTAAATAGGAAAACACACTGAATCAATTTGAAAATCGAGTCATTAATGCAATTAATTAATTAGGTAGACAATTCATTATGCCTAGAGATAATTAGATGTAATGATTTTTTTCAATTAGGCAGATAATTAATTTATTTGGTTAGCAGTTAATTAGGCATATAGGGTATTAGGTATGTCGTTAATTATTTGTGTACTTATGTGACACCCGAAGACCGGCGCTCCAGATGCCTTCCATGGATTCCGAGATTCGTCGGTGATTTGTTTGGTTCGTTGCATTCATCTTTGCATCATGTTGCATCATGTCATCTTGCATCCCTTTTTAAAACTCAACTAAATAAACCGTATGGATCTTCGATCCATTTAAATTGAGGGAATTCACATGGTGAAATTCTCTTCAAAACATACCAAAGTCTCCCAATATTTTTAGGGAGCTATAACAAAATATTCTATTTACTTCGAAGCCATCGTAACAAACTTGCATTTTAATTCCCTCTTGTTTCTAAAATATATTTTTGCATCCATGATCTTTTTTCCGTATGGCCCATTTCAAGTTGTGGCACTTTGGCAATATGCCAAGTGGCTACTTGTTAATTTTCGTCTCAATTAGAAAATATTTGAGCCGTCAAATATTTTCTCTTCCTCTCTATCATTTTCTTTTCTAAACTATGGGAGATCAGAGAGAGAAGAGAGCCCAACCCTACTGCACCTCCCAGCAGCCCAATTTGGCCCAAGGTCCACTCCCTCCTAACCCTAGCCGATCGAGATCCCACCCCTGGTTCGATCCCCTTCTTCCCTCGACCCCCATCTCCTTCCCGCAGCGCACCGTCTTCTCTCCTGATCCCCTCGCTCCCTCTGCTCTACCCCTGCTCGAAGCTCCGCCGCTGCACCTCGTCGCCGGAATCCCGCTCCTCTGCCTCCCTGCTTCGTCCACGGTGACGGCATGCTGCAGCGCCACCGGCCTCGACCTCCCCCCTCCCGCCTCCTTCATCTCCTGCGCGCCCACGCCTCCGCCCGTTCGCGTCGCCCTGGTTCTCCTCCTGCACCGCGTCGCCGGACGGCTCGCCTCCCGTGGCTGCACCGCCGCACCCACGCCGTGCTGCAGCTTCTCTTCTCACGTGTCGTCGACCCACCGTATCCATCGCGACCTCTCTTTTCTGGCCGCTCATCTTGCCATGTCTGTCGTTGCTAGCTGCTCCGCCCTTCCCCAAGTTCGTTCCCACGCGCGCCTCGCCCCTTGTGCCTCCGCTACCTTGCTGCTGTTGTCATTCCAACCTCCCCGTAACAGGAGCACTGCGGTCTTCCGCACGGCCATGGACGTTTTGAGTCGTTTGCCTCCTGCACAAATCATGGTTTCCACCAAGTTCACCGAAGGCCACCCTGCAACAACAACCAAGTACCCATGGTCGCAAGTACCAACGTTGCGTTCCGTTTCATCTTTGTCAAGGCCAAGAGGACGCCAAGTACCACGATGTTGATGCCCCTCAAGTTCGACTAAATGGAAACACCAAGCACCCCTACGCGCGAAGACGCCAAGACTGTTTCGGGATTCACCAAGTACCGCTACCGATGACTCGAACGCCTTCGAACCGTGTACAACTACCGCCGCCAAGGTTGCGAGTACCTTGAAGGTCGCCGTGTACCACTACTTCCACTACGATCGTCCCAAAAACGCCTACTCCCCTCGACGAACTTGATCCGCTCCGAAAATGCACGCTTAGAAGGTATAACTTCCGGAATGACGCCCATGGACGAATGCATGCGTTGTATGAGATGCCCGTGTATGCACCGTGTCCGAGTTGTTCCTTGTGAGTTCCTCGTTGCCTTGCCGTCGACATGTGGGAACCCGGTATCCGGGATCACCCCACCATCCTTGCATGACATGCTCACGCCCACTTTCTTTTGCACCGACATATTGACGAGTTGTCTGATCATTGGAATGTTGCCGTGGCACCCCCTTTGTTCCGACATAGTGTCCAAATGCTCCATATCTTATAACACGCCAACATCTTCATAAAAATTGCATATAACTTGCATATGTCGTCTGCATCATGATAACAATATTTAAAATGTTTAAAATTGTTGTTTGCATTAAATTGCTTTATGCACATGAGGATTTACCGGAATTGTTGTTTGATGTTTCCGGCCTCATTTAAACTTGCCTAAATAGTTATTTTAATTATGCTTCACCTCTTGCCATGTTTAACAACATTTAATATTGTTGGGTACATAAACGGGAGAGAACTAAATAAATGAATGTGGTGTTTCTCCAGTATGCAACCCGTTGCATATTGAGCCCCACTTAACTTGTAGTATTGTTTGTTGCACTTTGCCATGCCATGCCTCATTAAATGGACATGCATCATACATGATTGTGCATCATGCCATGTTTATGTGATGGTTGTTTACTATGTTGTTTGCTTCTTTCCGGTTGTGCTTCTCCTTGATAGTTCCGGTTATGTTGCGATTGTGAGGACCCGTTCGACTACGTTGGCTCGTCTTCTTCATGGATTCGGTCTTCTTCCTAGCGGGATTTCAGGCAAGATGACCGTTACTCTGGATACCACTATTATCTTTGCTTTGCTAGTTGTCTCGATGCTATCGCTATGTCGCGCTACCTACCACTTGTTTATCAAGCCTCCCAATATTGCCATGATAGTCTCTAACCTTTTCACCCTTCCTAGCAAACCATTGTTTGGCTATGTTACCGCTTTGCTCAGCCCCTCTTATAGCGTTGCTAGTCGCAGGTGCAGTTGCAGGTTGTTCCATGTTGGGACATGGATATCATGGGATATCACAATACCTCTCATTTAATTAATGCATCTATATACTTGGTAAAGGATGGAAGGCTCGGCCTTATGCATGGTGTTTTGTTCCACTCTTGCCGCCCTAGTTTCCGTCATACCAGTGTTATGTTCCTTGATTTTGCGTCCCTAACACGGTGAGGGGTATGGGGCCCTCTTGACAGTTCGCTTTGAATAAAACTCTTCCAGCAAGGCCCAACATTGGTTTTACCATTTTTCCATAATAATACTTGAACTAAATAATTAATTGGCATAGGGCGTCATGAACCCGAGGTTTTTCTACATAGTAGGGGGGCCAGTGCTGATGGTGTTTGTCCCAAACGGGTAGACTGCAGGGCCACCTCGGGGAAACTCGAGGGCTAGTTTTACTCGTAGGATGTTCCATCCGGGCGTGGCCTGAGATGAGATATGCGCGGCTACTATCAGTGTGCCGGCACGCCGGGAGGTCTTGTTGGACTTGTTTTACCATTGTCAAAATGTCTTGTGCACCGGATTCCGAGTCTGATCGGAGGGTCCCGCGATGGAGGATTGTCTCCGTGGATCGTGAGCTTGTCATGGGCTAAGTTGGGATACCCCTACAGGGTTTAAACTTTCGAGAGCCGTGTCCGCGGTTATGTGGCAGATGAGAATTTGTTAATATCCGGTTGTAGAGGACTTGAAGTAAACCCAATTAAAATACACCAACCGCGTGCGTAACCGTGACTGTCTCCTTTCAGGGAAGTTCGAGAGGAGAACACGGCTGGGTTATGTTTGAACATAAGTAGTTCAGGATCACTTAGTGATCATTAGTAGTCTGCGACCGTTGCGTAGTTTCTCATCTTATTATTGTACTCGTAAGTTAGCCACCATACAATGCTTAGTCGCTTGCTGCAACCTCACCACTTATCCCTTCCATACCCATTAAGCTTTGCTAGTCTTGATACCCATGGTAATGGGATTGCTGAGTCCTCGTGGCTCACAGATTACTACAACAACAGTTGCAGGTACAGGTAAAGTGATGCTTTGATGTGAGAGCGATGCCTGCTTGATTTGGAGTTCTTCTGCTTCTTCTTCGATCAAGGGATAGGTTCCGGGTCAGGGTGCCTGGGATTAGCAGGGTGGATGTCGTCCTTCTTTTTTGTTTGATTTCATCCGTGGCCGGATCCTGCTCTTCTGTATGATGATTGCTATGTATTGATGAACTGTTGTATGAATGATGTAACTTGTGGCGAGTGTAAGCCTTTATCTTGTATTCTCATCTATTCAGTACATGGTATGTTGTAATGATATCCACCTTGCTATGCGCTCGAAATGCGGTTGTGCCCCAATCATGAGTTCATCATGTGATTGAGATAGAATCGCATCTTGGGCGCTACAACTTAATTAATTAAACAAGCAATTAATCACGCCGAATCATTTTGTAAGCACTCATGGGCAACGATGATGAACAGGCTCTCAGCGACATGGCCGAGCACCGCTTGCCAATGGACAACGACCACGATGAGCTCGCGACATGGGCGATCTAGCATTCACCATGATGGATGACGACTATGCTCTACAAGATGTACACACGCTGACGGTTGTTGAAAAGTTCACGGGCGAGGACAACATGACATAACATTGGTCATGTGGTTCATGCTATTGTAGAAAAGAGGGGTGTTCCAAGCATAAGAAGGAAAAAGAACTAAAGCCACCAAGTGGTTAACGGTGTTGGAGAAAGAAAGAGTGCTCCAAGAAATAAAATAAAGAAACATAGAAAGAATATTCTAGAAAACAATTAGGAATGAGACCTAAAGTTGGCAAGGAATGAGAAAGAAGAAGATGAGAAGTTGATGATGAACACACTAATGTTGACGTGCTGTTGGTTGGCAACAATTAAATTGGTTGATGAAGAGGCTAGAATTAGAAGATGTAGGTAAGGACGAGAAAGAGAAGAACGACAATCCCTTGTAGCAATGAATGGTACACGGGCTGGTGGAGGTGGAGCATATTGATGACTAGGAATATGTTCACATTTCCACACGCCTCCGATGACAATGTGCATTTGCAAAGTTGAATGGACCTTTGAGAATGATTTCTATAGTTACTTGTTGTTTTGTGTCAATAGTATGTGTTAGGTTGTTCTTCTAAAAAAGTATGTGTTAGGTTAACCCACTCTATTATATTATAAACATGAAAAATTCCATCCCTGTTGCAATGCACGAAGAAGATGAGGTGGACGTCATTTGGTTTTAAAGGAAGTGGCTCCAGCGAGAAATGTCCCGCTACAACGGGAAACCGAGCGGGAAGGGGAGGTTCCGATTGAAAAGGGAAGATGCATCGTGGGATGTGGTTTTTTGTGTTGGACCCTGATGTTGAAGATAACATGGCAGATAGCCTATAGCAACGCATGAGCATTCTACTAGTTAAGATAAAATCTAACCATAGCATTAAACATATGGGTCTAAATCGGTCCCTTACGAAATAGCGCATAAACTAGGGTTTAAGCTTCTGTCACTCTAGCAACCCATCATCTAATAACTACTCCACAATGCATTCCCTTACGTCCAAAGATGGTGAAGTGTTATGTAGTCGATGTTCACATAACACCACTAAGGGAATCATAACATACATACCATCAAAAAATCGAACGAATATCAAATTCACATGATTACTTGCAACATGACTTCTCCCGTGGCCTCAAGAACAAGGATAACTACTCACAAATAATATTCATGCTGAAGATCAGAGGGATATTAAATAGCATAATGGATCTGAACATATGATATTCCACCAAATACACCGACTAGCATCAACTACAAGATGTAATCAACACTACTAGTCACCCATAGGTACCAATCTGAGGTTTTGATACAAAGATTGAACACAAGAGATGAACTAGGGTTTGAGACTGCTACCTCTTGAGCTTGCGTTGGTGTTTCCCTTGAAGAGGAAAGGGTGATGCAGCAAAGTAGAGTAAGTATTTCCCTTAGTTTTTGAGAACCAAGGTATCAATCCAGTAGGAAACAACGCAACAAGCCAGCAAATACCTGCACAAACAAAAACCAACTTGCACCCAACGCGACAAAGGGGTTGTCAATCCCTTCACGGTTATTTGCAAAGTGAGATCTAATATTGATGGATAAACAGTAAAGTAATATTTTTTGGTATTTTTGGTTTATGGAATGGAAAGTAAAAGATTGGAAAGAAAGTAAATAGGAAACTAAAATTGTAGATTAGAAACTTATATGATAGAAAGTAGACCCGGGGGCCATAGGTTTCACTAGAGGCTTCTATCAGATAGAAAATAATACGGTGGGTGAACAAATTACTACCAAGCAATTTATAGAAAAGCGGAAAGTTATGACGATATCTATGACAACGATCATGAATATAGGCATCACGTCCGTGTTAAGTAGACCAAAACGATTCTGCATCTACTACTATTACTCCACACATCGATCGACTCCTGCCTGCATCTAGAGTATTAAGTTCATAAGAACAGAGTAACACATTAAGTAAGATGACATGATGTAGCAGAATTAACTCAAGCAATATGATGAAAACCCCATCTTGTTATCCTCGATGGCAACAATACAATACGTGTCGGTTCCCCTTCTATCACTAGGATCGAGCACCGCAAGATTGAACCCAAAGCTAAGCACTTCTACCATTGCAAGAAAAACCAATCCAGTTGGCCAAACCAAATTGATAGTTCGAAGAGACTTGCAAAGATACCAAATCATGCATATAAGACTTGCAAAGATATCAAATCATGCATATAATAATTCAGAGGAGATTCAAATATATTCATAGATAAGTTGATCATAAATCCACAATTCATCGAATCTCGGCAAACACACTGCAAAAGAGTATTACATCGAATAGATCTCCAAGAACATCAAGGAGAACATGGTATTGAGAATCAAAGAGAGAGAAGAAGCTATCTAGCTACTAGCTATGGACCCATAGGTATATGGTAAGCTACTCACGCTTCATCGAAGAGGCAATGGTGTTGATGTAGAAGCCCTCCGTGATCGAATCACCCTCCGACAGGATGCCGGAAAAGGCCCCTAGATGGGATCTCACGGGTACAGAAGGTTGCAGTGGTGGAAAAGTGGTTTCGTGGCTCCCGTGGAAGTTTTTGGGATATTTGAGAATATATAGGAGGAAGATTTAGGTCAGGGGGTCACCGAGCGGCCCACAAGGTCGAGGGGCGTGCCCTACCCCCTGGGCGCGCCCTCCACCCTTGTGGCCGCCTCGTGGCTCTTCTGACTTGCACTCTAAGTCTCCTGGGTGTATTCTGGTCCAAGAAAAATCATCGCGAAAGTTTCATTCCATTTGGAGTCCGTTTGATATTCCTTTTCTGCGAACCTTTAAAACAAGGAAAAAACAAAAACTAGCACTGGGCTCTAGGTTAATAGGCTAGTCCCAAAAATCATATAAAATAGCATATTAATGCATATAAAATATCCAAAACATATAATATAATAGCATGGAACAATAAAAAATTATAGATACGTTGGAGACGTATTAGAGACGAGATGGTGCTGTTGAAGATGTTGATGAAGATTGGCGGGTTGTTGGTGATGATGATTGGTTCGATTCACCCTCATAGTGCCCTTTAGTTGGTGCTTTATAAGAGAAGATGGAGACTCAAATAAAATAAAATTTGCATAAAGTGAAAGAAAGGCCCTTCACAGAGGGAAGTAGGGATTTGTAGAGGTGTTAGAGCTCAAAGCAAAAAAGATAAAGATAAAAACATTTTGGGTGGCAAGCTTTTCCTATCAACTAAAATGATCGAGTAGTTCCCAATACTTTCCATGCTAGATATATCATAGGCAGTTCCCAAATAGAAAATAAAGTTTATTCCTTTTTCCATCATACTTTCATATTCCACGGCTAACCGAATCCACGGGTGCCGTCCATACCAACACTTCCCAAGGAATTTATTATTTGACAACATAAAGTAAATTCAGTTTTCATTTCGGGACTGGGCATCCCTAATACCTTTGCCATACTCTCGTGCAATGACAAGTGAATAAACACTCATCTTGAGAATAACACATCTAGCATGGAAACATATAAGCCACCCCCTACTGTTTCATGAGTGGTATGAGCACACAAAAGAGAAATTTATTTTGCAAATTAGAGATGTCACATACAAATTTGCTTAGAACGACAAAAGAATACCGCATATAGGTAGAGTAACACCCCGGATATAACTTTCCCAATTTGTACTCCAACTCTTGCCGTTTCCGGCGTTAAGTTATTTTATTTTTCTCGGGTTCGGGTCTTTGTCTCTGTGTGTTGTTGTCGTTGTCATGCATCTCATATCATGTCATCATGTGCATTGCATTTGCATACGTGTTCGTCTCATGCATTCGAGCTTTTTCCCCGTTGTCCGTTTTGCATTCCGGCGCTTCGTTCTCCTCCGGTGGTCATTTCTACCTTTCTTTCGTGAGTGGGGATTAAACATTTCCGGATTGGACCGGGACTTGCCAAGCAGCCTTGGTTTACTACCGGTAGGCCGCCTGTCAAGTTTCATATCATTTGGACTTCGTTTGATACTCCAACGGTTAACCGAGGGACTGAAAAGGCCTCGTGTGTGTTGCAGCCCAACACCCCTCCAATTTGGCCCAAAACCCACCTAAGTCCTCTCCATCATCTAGATCGTTCGATCACGATCACGTGGCCGCAAACCGCACCTCATTTGGACTCTCCTAGCTCCCTCTATGCCTATTTAAAGACCCCTCCCGAAAATCCGGACCTCTCCCTCTCCGAAACCCTAATTTTCCACCGCGCACCGCCGGACATTGTCCGCCCGGGGCGGACACACCGCCGCCAGCCAACCGCATCCTGCCATGTCATCGCCCGCCGCCGCCATTCCCACCGCGGCCCGGGGAGCCCGCATCCGGCCCCCGCGGCCCGGTGAGCGCCGCCGCCGCCCGGGTCTTGTCTCCCGCGCCGCGCCACCACCTTCCTCGCCTTCGGCGCTCCGGCCGCCGAGCCGCCATCGCCGCCCCACCGCAGCTCCTGCCGGCCCCGCCGCCTCTGGCCGCCGCACCGGCCTCGACCGCGCCGCCCGCCGTGCGCCGCCGCCCGCCGCCGCCCGGCCCGGATCCGGCGAAGATCTGGCCGGCCCCTTGCTCCCCCGGCCACTCCGGCGAGCTCCAGCCCCGCCGGTGAACAGTGCGCGCCGCCGCCTCGATCTGCGTGCCGGGTCAAACCCTAGATCCAGAGGTGTTTTTATTCTTCTAAGTCCCGAAATTTTCAGTTCAAGTGCTCATGTTCGTAGCTCCGTAACTTTGCATCCGTAGCTCCGATTCATGCATATAGCATATCAAAATGTTCATCTCAGAGAGTACATCATTTCATTCCATTGCATCATTTTCATTTGAGTTCATCTTGATGCCCGAAATACTGTTAGAAGAGGGCTACTTGAGATATTTGTCAGATCTGCTACTCCGTTTAGCTTTTTGTCATTTTTGCCATGATTATTGTGTGCATGATATGCCCATGAGTTCTACATATGTTTTGTTAAGGGTTTTGTCATCTTTCCAGAGGTGCAACCCATGAATTTTTGTGATGTGTGTGGTGACTAGTGCAAGCTTGCAAAGTGGTGCACTTGTTAATTCTGTTTTCAGGGACTTAGTAATTTCACCAAGTCCTGGAGCTGTTTATCTCATGATGCCATATGTTCATGTTGTTTCCTAGTGATCCGTACCTCTTTTGAGGATGATCAGTAAGGTTGTTTTGTTAATATTGTAGTGCTCTATCCATCCATGTCTTTGTTTGAAATTATGGAGCACCCTAGCTTGAGTTAATCGAGCTCTACTTTTGCTACTTCGTGAATCTGGACAGATTGTCAACTTGGTTGCAATTTTGCCGATGATGTTGTAGTTGATCCGTGCATGCTATGCTATTGTTCTTGCCATGTCTAGCTTGCATTTTGTGCCTTCTTGATGGGTGTATGCTTGTCTTGCCATGACTTGCACCGTAGTGAGTGCATCGAGCTCGTAAACATGCCTACTTGAGATATGTTTCCGCATGTGCCAGTTTTCACTAAGTATGAAAACCGATTATGTTTTTGCTATGTTCACATGCTTGCAATTGTATTTTCAGATCCCTTTTGGCTCATGGTCACTAAGGGACTTTTGTTAATCTCTTTGAGTAGCTCCATGCCATGCTTTACTTTGCCATGATCAGGCCCTGTAGCATGTAGTTTTGTTGCTCCGAAGAGGGCTACCTGATCTGAAATTCCAGACAAGTGTTAATTTCACTAAGTCTGAGATCTGTTTGCCATATGCATTTTTGCCATGCTTGTTTGAACCTGTTAATGGATGAATTGGCCGTAGCTCAGTGCTAGATTTTTGTTAAGCATCTTGAATGCATCCATGCCATGTATTTTGTTGTCTTGCTTGGGTGCCGTAGCATGTTCATCTCATTGCATTTAGATGCCTACTTGCTGTAAATCGCAGACCGGTGTCATTTTTGAATTGCTTGCCATTTCCAAACCGTAACTCCGATTCCGGCGTTCTTTATATCGTTTTCAAGCGATTTCATCTCATATTTCCAGTGGCACACTTGGATTTCCAAGTTGAGTCCAGGTTCATGCATTTCCTATCATATCTTGCATTTTGTATCCCGCATCGCATCCCGCATAGCATATCATCTTTGCATCGTGTTGTTTGAGTTTGCACGTGGTTGATTACATCCTTGTTGCTTGTTTGTCTTGTTTGGGTAGAGCCGGGAGACGAGTTTGCTAACGAGGAGCCCGTTGAGTTTGCTTTTGAGGATCCAGTCAGCTCTGACAACTGTGCAGGCAAGATGATCATACCCTCGAAATCACTACTATCTTTGCTATGCTAGTTTGCTCGCTCTTTTGCTATGCCATTGCTACGATGCCTACCACTTGCTTTCAAGACTCCCAAATTGCCATGTCAAACCTCTAACCCACCATTGTCCTAGCAAACCGTTGATTGGCTATGTTACCGCTTTGCTCAGCCCCTCTTATAGCTTTGCTAGTTGCAGGTGAAGATTGAAGGCCGTTCCTTTTTGGAACATTTATTTACTTGTTGGGATATCATTATATTATCTTGTTATCTTAATGCATCTATATACTTGGTAAAGGGTGGAAGGCTCGGCCTCTCGCCTAGTGTTTTGTTCCACTCTTGCCGCCCTAGTTTTTCCGTCATATCGGTGTTATGTTCCCAGATTTTTGCGTTCCTTACGCGGTTGGGTTATAATGGGAACCCCTTGATATTTCGCCTCGATTAAAGCTTTTCCAGCAATGCCCAACCTTGGTTTTACCATTTGCCACCTAGCCTCTTTTCCCCTGGGTTTCCGGAGCCCGAGGGTCATCTTATTTTAACCCCCCCGGGCCAGTGCTCCTCTGAGTGTTGGTCCGACCGAGTAGACTGCGGGGCCACCTCGGGGCAACTTGATGGTTGGTTTTACTCGTAGGATGTCTCATCTGAGTGTGCCCTGAGAACGAGATATGTGCAGCTCCTATCGGGATTTGTCGGCACATTTGGGCGGTGTTGCTGGTCTTGTTTTAACCTATCGAAGTGTCTTGAGTAACCGAGATACCGAGTCTGATCGGAACGTCTTGGGAGGAGGTCTATTCCTTCGTTGACCGTGAGAGCTTGTCATGGGCTAAGTTGGGACTCCCCTGCAGGGATTTGAACTTTCGAAAGCCGTGCCCGCGGTTATGGGCAGATGGGAATTTGTTAATGTCCGGTTGTAGATAACTTGAACCTTAACTTAATTAAAATGAATCAACCGAGTGCGTTACCGTGATGGCCTCTTCTCGGCGGAGTCCGGGAAGCGGACATGGTGTTGGGGTAATGTTTGTGCAGGTTGCTCTCTAGTTTCTCGCTCGCGCTTTGCCTCCTCTTCTCGCTCTCTTCTGCGAATAAGTTAGCCACCATACTTGCTAGTCGCTTGCTGCAGCTCCACTCATATTTTACCTTGCCTTACCTATAAGCTTAAATACTCTTGATCGCGAGGGTGCGAGATTGCTGAGTCCCTGTGGCTCACAGATTACTATTACACCAGATGCAGGGCCTGATGATTCCGCTCCAGGAGACGCGTATGAGCTCAAGTGGGAGTTCAATGAGGACTCACAACGTTACTATGTTTCCTTTCCCGATGATCAGTAGTGGTGCCCAGTTGGGGGTGAACGGGACCGTTGTCGCATATTGGGTTCTCTTTTATTTTGGCGCCGTAGTCGGGCCATGAGTGTTTGGATGATGTAATGTTATTTATGTACTTGATTGACGTGGCGAGTGTAAGCCAACTATGTTATCTCCCCTTTCATTATTATATTACATGGGATGTTGTGAAGATTGCCTAACTTGCGACATATGCCTTCAATGCGATTATGCCTCTAAGTCGTGCCTCGACACGTGGGAGATATAGTCGCATCGAGGGTGTTACAGTTAGGTATAGTGGACTCATGTGGCAAAACTGGGTTTAAGGATTTTGGATGCACAAGTAGTGATCATACTTAGTGCAAGTGAAGGCTAGCAAAAGATTGAGAAGCATCCAACCAAGAAACGAAAAATATCATAGGCGAGCATTAAGCATAACTAACACCGAATAATGCACCACAAGTAGGATATAATTTCATTGCATAATTATTGACTTTCGTGCTTGCATAGGGAATCGCAAACTTTAACATCAATATTCTTACTAAAGCATAATTACTCATCAACATGACTCACATATTATATCATCATATCGCAAAACTATTACAAGGAATCAAGTTTATTTTGTCCAATGATCTTCATGAAAGTTTTTATTATATCCCTCTTGAATATCTATCACTTTGGGACTAGTTTCATATGTTGCTTTTAATAGCTCAAACAAATCTAAGTGAAGAACATGAGCATAAAAATTTCTTCTCTCAAAATAATATAAGTAAATCATGAGAGAATTTCTTCAAAAGTTACTAACTCTCAAATAAATCTAAGTGAAGCACGAGAGCATTTCTTCAAAAATAATAAAGCACACTGTGCTCAAAAAGATGTAAGTGAAGCACTAGAGCAATTCCATAGGTCAAAAAGATTTAAGTGAAGCACATAGAGCAATTCTAACAAATCATATTATAATTTTAGCTCTCGCTAATAGGTGTGTTCAACAAGGATACTTGACTTAAACTAAAAATCAAAACAAGCAAAGACTCATATAATACAAGACTCTCCATGCAAAACTCATGATATGTGACGAATAAAAATATAGTTCCAAGTAAAGTACCGATGGTCGTTAGAAGAAAGAGGGGATGCCACTCGGGGGCATCCCCAAGTTAGTTGCTTGCTTCTATTTTAGATAATGGCTTGGGATTCCATGGGGCATCCCCAAGCTTAGGCTCTTACTCCTTATTCCTTCATCCATCGTGATCTCACCCAAAACTTGAAAACTTCAATCACACAGAACTCAACAAAACCTTCGTGAGATCCGTTAGTATAACAAAGCAAATCACTACTCTAAGTACTGTTGCAAACCCATTAATGTTTTATTTTTGCATTATATCTACTACATTCCAACTTTACCATGGCTTATACCCTGCAATAAAAACCATAGATTCATTAAAATAAGCAAACAACGCAAAGAAAACAGAATCTGTCAAAAACAGAATTGTCTGTAGCAATCTGAAAACTTCAAATACTTCTGTAATATCAAACATTCTGAAAAAATTAGGACATCCTGGGAAATTTGTATCCAAAAATCAGGATTTTATTGCACTTCTATGATTAGTTAAAATTGTTTTACTGGGCGCAAAAGTTTCTGTTTTTCAACAAGATCAAATCAACTATCACCCAACATGATCCCAAAGGCTTTGCTTGGCACAAACACTAATTGAAACATAAAAAACACAATCATAACAGTATCATAATTTTGCAAACACTCAAGAATAGAAAGAAAAGAAAAAAAATAAAATTTATTCATTAGGTTACCTCCCAACAAGCGTTATCATTTTATGCCCCTATCTAGGCATTGAGATTTCTATGATGCTCACATGAAAGAAATTGAAAAATGAAGAGAGCACCATGTAGCATGTGAAAAACAAGTTTAAGCCTAACATACTTCCTATGCATAGGCATTTTATAGGCAAACAAATTATCAAAACAAGCAAAGACTAGCATATGGAAGGAAGAAGAATAAAACATAGACGATCTCAACATAACGAGAGGTAATTTTCCCCTCTCATAATAATTACATGTAGGATCATAATCAAATTAAACAACATAACTATCACATAAAATATTCTCTTCATGATCCACATGCATGCAAAGTTGACACTCTTCCAAAATAGTGGGATTATCATCAAATAAAGTCATGAGCTCTCCAAACCCACTTTCATAAAAAAATTTAATAAGATTGAACACTCTCCAAATATGTGGGATTATTTTTACCTAAAGTTGAGGCTCTTCCAAACCCATTTTCAATATTATTGCAAACATTATTATAAATAACATATTCATCATGAGGCTTAAATAAATTTTCAAGATCACAAGAAGCATCACCCCAATCATGATCATTACAATGAGTAGTGGACATAACAAGATCAACATCCCCAAGCTTGGGGTTTTGCATATCATTAACACAATTGGCATTAATAGAATTTCTAGTAAAATAATTGGAATCATGCTTTTTATTCAAGGAGCTATCATGAATCACTTCATAAATTTCTTCATCATAATTTTCAGATTCACGAATGTCAAGCAAAACTTCATAAAGATAATCTAGTGCACTCAACTCACTAGCAATTGGTTCATCATGATTGGATCTTTTAAAAAGATTAGGAAGTGGATGGGGATCCGTATCAATAGATTTTTAGCAAGGTAAGATGCAAGCATATAGAAGGCACATGGCAACACAAGCTAACAAAAGATCTGACGAGAAAAAGGCGAACGAAAAAAGGGCGAATAAAACGGCAAATTGTTGTGAAGCGGGGGAGATGAAAATGAGAGGCAAATGGCAAATAATGTAAATTGCAAGGAGATGAGATTTGTGATTAGGAACCTGATAGATGTTGATGATGTCTTCCCGGCAATGGCGCTAGAAATTCCTTTTGATGCGGCTTGAACTACGTCGGTATTTCCCCAAAGAGGAAGGGATGATGCAACACAGCTACGATAGCATTTCCCTCAGTGATGAGACCAAGGTTATCGAACCAGTAGGAGATAACCACGCAACACTACGTGAATGACACCTACACACAAAGAACAAATACTTGCAACCTGATGTAAAAGAGGGGTTGTCAATCCCTCCCGGGTAAAAGATAGGTAAAATTTGTAGTAGATTGGATAAATAGATCTCGCAGGAACGCGAGATAATATAAATAATAATAAATTGCAGCAAGGTATTTTTGGGTTTTTGGATTCATATATCTGAAAATAAAAGAAAATAAAAATAGATCTCGAAGGAAAATATAATAAAGAAGAGACCCGGGGCCCGTAGATTTCACTTCTCGAGAAAAATAGCATACAATGGGTAAACAAATTACTGTTGGGCAATTGATAGAACTTCAAATAATCATGACGATATCCAGGCAATGATATTTACATAGGCATCATTTTCAAGATTAGTAGACCGACTCCTGCCTGCATTTACTACTATTACTCCACACATAGACCGCTATCCAGCATGCATCTAGTGTATTAAGTTCATGGAGAAACGGGGTAATGCAATAAGAATGATGACATGATGTAGACAAGATCTACTCATATAGGAATAGACCCCATCTTGTTATCCTTAATAGCAATGATACATACGTGTCGTTTTCCCTTCTGTCACTGGGATCGAGCACCGTAAGATCGAACCCATCACAAAGCACCTCTTCCCATGGCAAGAAGAATCGATCTAGTCAGCCTAACTAAACCAAAGATTCGAAGAATAAATACGAGTCTATAAGTAATCATGCATATAAGAGATCAAAAGACTCAAATAACTTTCATGGATAAAAACATAGATCTGATTATAAACTCAAAGTTCATCGGATCCCAATAAATACACCGCAAAAAGAGTTACATCAAATAGATCTGCAAGAGACCATTGTATTGAGAATCAAAATAGAGAGAGGAAGCCATCTAGCTACTAACTACGGATCCGCAGGTATACAATGAACTACTCACGCATCATCGAAGAGGCACCAATGAGGATGATGAACCCCTCCGTGATGGTGTCTAGATTGGATCTGTGGTTTCTGGAACTTGCGATGGCTAGAATTGTTTTTCATCGACTCCAGTAATGTTTCTGGAATATTGGGGTATTTATAGAGCAAAGAGGCGGTGCGGGAGGTGATACGTCTCCAATGTATCTATAATCTCTGAAGTATTCATGCCATGTTTATAATAATTTTATATGTTTTTGGTATGATTTGCATGGAACTAACCCAGACTGACGCTGTTTTCAGCAGAACTACCTGGTGTTGTTTTTAGTGCAGAAACGAATGTTGTCCAAATGAGCTGAAACTTTTTGACAATATTTTTGGAACAAAAGATTCCCCCGAAGCTTCATGGAAGGACCAGAAGGTGAAGGAGTAGGGCACAAGACACCGGGGAGCGCCCCGGTGGGTTGTGCTCACCTCGAGGCCCATCTTTGCGTGAAACTGACGCAAAAGATCATATAAATAGAGAAACCATCAGAAGTAACCCTAGATCAGAAGTTCCGCCACCGCAAGCCTTTATAGCCATGAAAACCCAATCTAGTATAGCGACCCGACCTCAAACGGTCAAGTCTCTGTGCTTCAGTGTCATCCCTGGATCGGTAATGCTAACACACACAGTACTCGAAGGATTTATAACAGAGTAGAAATCACACATTTATTACATCGAATGTCTCAAAAGAGAACTTATTATAATAATATGGCTTAAGGCCATCTAATACGATAACAGTGGAAGGCTTGGAAGATAAAGTGAGTCCATCAACTCCAATGGCATAGCTGAGCTGCACCGCAACGACCTAACGAACGTTACTCCTCATCTGAAAAGTCTGCAACATAATATGTTGCAGCCCGAAAATGGGCAGCACATGGAATATGCTGGCAATATAACACAGTAGAGCAAGAACAGAATAATGCTATCACTACACGCATATTTGGCTGGTGGAAAGCTCTATGATTATAGTTTTTGCGAAAATCCAATTTTCCCTACAACAAAGGAATAGATTTTAATTTAACTATCATGGTGGTTGAAACATTATTGAGAAGGTTCCTCCAAATCAATCCCAATTAAAGTAATTAACAACCCAACAATATTAATTAAGAGTGATGAGATACTTAAGATACTCCAAGTACTAGATACTCAAGATTGTCCATAATTAACCGGGGACACGACTAACCATGATTAGATTGTACACTCTGCAGAGGTTTGTGCACTTTTCCCCACAAGACACGATCGCCTCCGTTAGATTTCTCGCACTTCATGATGTTTGAGAAACGGATGACCGAGACATAGTCTTTCAGAAACATTAACTCTCTACTCCGGGCGGACCATACCAAACCTACAACCCTCTACCTGCTGATCCACCTCTTCAAGAGCTTCACGTAACTTACTCAACTATGCTAGAGCCCATAATAGCTTGTGGCTGCACACGGAAGTTTCTAGCATGAATAATCTCAGTTCCCTTTGAGCCTGAGTGGCGGTCCATAGGAAAATCACACGAAACCCCGGGATTTCCAAAAATACAGGTAACACTGGGTACTCCAGGTGCCTCAATCCACCCAGATGTGTATTTAAGTTGCCACCTTAAGCTGAACCATTAATTAACAACCTCACATCTGTCATGGATTTCACTCAACCCAAACCACGTCTATGAGCATAGCATAGCAATATAAGCAACGCGTAGAAGTAACTCCCAAGGGTTTGATATAACAGGGCAATAGGTTCTACCTCAACAACTACTTCCCAACCCACAAGTTAATGACATCCTATTCATGCAATGTTTGAGGATTGATTCTAATGCATAAAAACTGGGTATGGAAAGAGTATGATCAATGTGTTACTTGCCTTGCTGACGATCCGCGAAACCTAGGAACTCGTAGTAGCACGCTTCGCACTTTGGGAATTCTATCACAAACAAACAATAACATACATAAGCAACAAGCAGAGATGCACGGCAAAACTCAAATAAGAGAGATTGACCAGAAAGTTCAACTTAAGAACTCCGGTTTGCAAAAAGAATCAAATCAAACGGAGCAACGAAACTCAAACGGCGAAAGAAACCAGATCCGTTTACTAATCTGAACTAAAGTCAAATTTTACAGTACCAAAATCTTGTTTAAGTTGATTAAACAGAAAGAGGGTCTCGAGACGAAGATCTAGGCGCTTGAATCGCCTGATTCTGATAAACGAGCGAAAAGATAAACTAAAACGAAAATCGGATCAGAAATCGCGATCGAGAATAATTGCGGAAAAATCCGATAAAAAGAAAGCTGACGAACAGACTACCGAACAAGCGTTCGTTATCTGTAACTAACGGGCGAAAACCGTTCGTTAAAACGAACGTACGCATGAATGCCCGCTAAGTAGCAGAACCGGGAAAAACCGGCGAACCGATCTAAAAAGACGAACTAGGGTTTAAAAAAACCGAATCGATTTTCAAAAAAAAAAACCGGCGGCGGCGGATCGGCGCGTTACCTCTCCGGCGAGGCAGCTCCGGCGAGGCGGGGCTTGGGCGGCGGGCTTGTGGGGCGGTGGGACGGCTCGGGCTGCGGCGGCGGGGCTGGCGAGGGCTGCGGCGGTGGCGACTTGGGGCTCCAGGGGGGCCCCGGGGTGGGTTTTTAAAGGGGGTGGGGGGCGAGGCGGCGCCTCCGACTTGGGGAGGGGGTCGCGGCGGCGGCTCGAACTCTTCCGAGTCCGGCGGCGGCACGGGACGGGGAATGCGGTGGCGCGGGGTTGGGCCGACCTGGCTCGGCTGGGCTTCGGCCCGGTCGGGCGCTGGAAGTTTTTTTAAAATAATTCCACCGAACAGAAAATAAACCCTAGAAAATAAAATAAAAATCTAAAAATGCCAAAATAAATTTTCACCGTCTAAATAAAATATTTAGAACGAGATGAACATTTTCTTGGCCCTAAAATGCAATTTTGAAAACGTGCAATTTTTCTAATGCAAATAAAATCCAAGTAAAATCAAATAAATGATTTTAATATTTTTCCTCCAATATTTCAATTATTTTGGAGATGTCATGTTATCTACTCTCATATATTTTAATATGAAATATTTTTCGGAGAGAAAAATAATTAAAATCGAAAATCCTCGTTTCATTATTTGATAAAAATCAAATATGAAAACCGGGAAATCCCCAACTCTCTCCGAGGGTCCTTGAGTTTCTTAGGATCTCGAGGATTGCGGAATGAAAATGCAATAAAATATGATATGCATGAATGACCTATGTATAACATTCCAAATTGAAAATTTGGGATGTTACGAACCTACCCCCCTTAAGATGAATCTCGCCCTCGAGATTCGGGTTGGCTAGGAAATAGGTGTGGGTGGTCTTTGCGAAGATCATCCTCTCGTTCTCAGGTGGCTTCATCCTCGGTATGGTGGCTCCACTGAACTTTGCAAAACTTGATAACCTTGCCGCGGGTGACTCGGCTAGCAAACTCAAGAATCTTAACTGGCTTTTCCTCATAAGTCAAATCACTGTCCAACTGAATCGCCTCCAAGGGTACTATATCTCTTAACGGTATATCGGCCATATCATCATGACACTTCTTCAACTGCGAAACATGGAACACATCATGAACTCCTGACAGTCCTTCAGGTAACTCCAACTTGTAGGCAACTTCTCCCATACGTTCCAAAATATGATACGGTCCTACAAATCTCGGGGCTAACTTTCCCTTAACTCCAAAACGTTTCACTCCTCGTAAGGGTGATACTCGCAGATATGCTCTATCTCCAATTTCATAGGTTACCTCCTTGCGTTTCGAGTCTGCATAACTCTTCTGCCTGGACTGAGCTATCTTCAGTCTATCACGAATCAGCTTAACCTTATCTTCAGACTCCTTGATCAGGTCTGGTCCAAACAACTGTCGGTCTCCTACTTCATCCCACATCAACGGCGTTCTGCACCTTCGTCCATACAAGGCTTCGAATGGTGCCATCTTCAAACTGGCTTGGTAGCTATTGTTGTATGAGAACTCTGCGTAAGGCAAATTGTCATCCCAACTAGATCCATAATCTAGCGCACAGGCTCTCAACATGTCCTCCAGAATCTGGTTGACTCTCTGGGTCTGTCCATCCGTCTGTGGGTGAAACGTTGTACTGAACTCCAATCTCATTCCCAAAGTCTGGTGTAGCTGATGCCAAAACTTTGAGGTAAACTATGTTCCTCTATCTGATACGATGGTCCTCGGAACTCCATGCAGACATACGATCCTGGACATATATATCTTAGCCAACTTCGCACTTGTATAAGTGGTTTTCACTAGAATAAAGTGAGCCACTCTGGTCAAGCGATAAACTACTACCCATATAGAATCATATCCTGATTTGGTCCTGGGCAATCCGGTGATAAAATCCATGCCAAGTTTATCCCACTTCCACTCGGGTATAGGCATAGGCTGTAACAATCCTGCTGGCTTTTGATTCTCTACCTTCACTGTCTGACATACATCACATACGGCTACATACTCGGCAATATCCTTCTTCATCCCCGTCCACCAGAAACGTTCCTTCAAATCCAAATACATCTTGGTGTTTCCAGGGTGTATCGAGTATGGTGAGTCATGAGCCTCCTGAAGTATTAACTTCCTGATCTCTGGGTTATTGGGCACATAAACTCGGTCCTCAACCATAAGGTGTCGTGCTCATCCTCACGGAAACCTTTGGCCTTTCCTTTGCTCATTCTCTCTTTTATCTCGGCAATCTCTTTGTCATCCTTCTGAGCTTCCCGAATCTTACCCAACAATGTCAACTGAACCTCCATTGTTGCAACAAAACCTCTAGGAACAATCTCTAATCGAAGTTTCATGATATCCTCTGCCAACTCCTTCGGTAATCCCGTACTTGCTAGGATGTTAGCATAACTCTTCCGGCTCAAAGCGTCTGCTACGACGTTGGCCTTACCTGGATGATAGTGCAGCTTCATGTCATAATCCTTTATAAGCTCCAACCATCTCCTCAGCCTAAGGTTCAGCTCCTTCTGTGTGAAGATGTACTTCAAACTCTTATGATCCATGTACACATCACAACGATTTCCATTAAGGTAATGCCTCCAAGTCTTCAATGCATGCACTACGGCTGCTAGCTCCAAATCATGCGTGGCATAATTCAACTCGTGAGGTTTTAGTTGTCGCGAGGCGTACGAAACAACTCGTCCGTCCTGCATAAGCACACTTCCAAGTCCTAAGCGAGAGGTATCGCAATACACTTGGAATTCCTTACGTATATCTGGCAGGGTCAGCACTAGGGTTGTAGTCAAACGTTTCTTCAACTCCTGGAAACTTGCCTCGCAGTCTTCCGTCCATTTAAACTTAGTATCCTTCTTCAATAATTCAGTCATTGGCTTCGCAATCTTGGAAAAATTCTCAATGAATCTCCGATAGTATCATGCGAGTCCAAGAAAACTGCGGATCTCGCTAACTAAAGTGGGTGACAACCATTCAGTAACTGACTGAACCTTGCTGGGGTCTACTGCTATACCTTCTCCTGATATAACATGTCCAAGGAATCCGACTTCCTTCAACCAAAACTCGCATTTGCTGAACTTGGCATACAACTGGTGTTCCCTGAGTTTCTTGAGAACTAATCGCAAATGCTCCTTGTGCTCCTCTTCATTCTTCGAATATACCATTATATCATCAATAAACACCACAACAAACTTGTCCAAATATTCCATGAATACTTTGTTCATCATGCTCATGAAATAGGCAGGAGCATTAGTCAGTCCAAACGACATGACCGTATACTCGTACAATCCGTACCGCGTGGTGAATGCTGTCTTTGGTATATCTTCCTCTCGAATCTTCAACTGGTGGTATCCTGATGGCAAATTGATCTTCGAAAACACCTTAGCTCCTTGCAGTTGATCAAACATATCATTAATCATCGGCAGTGGGTATTTGTTCTTAATCGTCATTTCATTCAAGGCCCGATAATCAACAACCATTCTTAGGGATTTATCCTTCTTCTCAACCAAAAGCACTGGGGCTCCCCAAGGTGATGAACTCCTTCGAATGTAACCTTTCTCCAATAACTCCTTGATCTGTTTCTTAATCTCCTCCAGATCATTCACGGGCATCCGATAGGGTCTCTTGGATATTGGCCTGGTACCTGGCAATAGCTATATCAAAAACTCGATGTATCTATCCGGTGGCATGCCTGGTAACTCCTCTGGAAAAACATCCGGGTAATACTTCACTACAGGAACTTCCTCCTGAACAACTCCCGTGAGGGTATTCACTTGGCTCCTTCTGGGCACATGCCTAGATACATACTTAATCCTTTTTCCCTCCGGGGTGGTGAGATAAATCGACTTACTAGCACAGTCAATGCTTCCTCCATACTTTGACATCTAGTCCATGCCTAATATCACATCCAATCCTTGTGACTCCAAGATAATTAGGTCGGACAAAAAAACATGTGTGCCAATGGTTAGGGGTATCTGGTCACACCATCGACTAGCCATATACTCTGCTCTAGGTGAACTCACTAAAAGAGGGGTCCTAAGGGTTTGGGTTGGTAGTCTAAACTTATCCACGAATCCCCTTGATATGTATGAATGTGATGCACCAGTATCGAAAAGAACAAGAGCGGTAAATGACTTAACCAAAAACTTACCTATAACCGCGTCTGGCTGCTCTTCAACCTCCTCCACGTTAACATGGTTCACTTGTCCTTTGTTGAATGGATTGGGCTTCTTCCCAGCGCTCCCATTTCCGTTTCCATTCTTCCCTTCAGGGCACTCCGTGGCATAGTGTCCAGTCTTCCCGCACTTACAGCAAGTAACGTGACTTAGGTCTCTTTTGGCGGGTGTGGCTGGATTGGAGCGGTTCTGATTGTTGTTGGATCTGTTCCCATTCCCATTCTTAGAACCATTGTGGTTATGCGATCCTCCTCCGGTGTGGTTATGACCTCCATGGTTATGAACAAGTCCTCCCGAGTTTGGGGTGAGGCGAGGCTTCTGCTGAGCTCCTGAGTTATACCTCCCTTGTCCATACTTCCTCTTACGGCTCTCAATCTGCTGCTGCTTCCCTTGAATCATAAGAGCCTTATCTACCAACTCCTAGTAGTTGTTGAAGGTTGCTACCATCAACTGCATGCTCATCTCATCATTCAGCCCTTCCATAAACTTCTCCTGCTCCGCGGCATCTGTGGCCACATTGTCAGGGGCATAGTGAGATAACTTGCTAAACTCATCCACGTACTGAGCCACAGTATGGTTCCCCTGGCGTAATTTGCGAAACTCGTGCTTCTTCATATTCATAGCTCTAGTTGATACATGGGCTGTTTGGAAAGCTTGCTGAAACTGGTCCCAAGTGACGTTGGCTATGGGGAAAGTGGCCGTGTAATTCTCCCACCATGAGGCTGCTGGTCCATCCAATTGATGTGCGGCAAAGCGCACCTTCTCAGCATCTGTGCAACCTGCGGTGGTCAACTCCCTTCCAATACAGCGTAGCCAATCATCAGCAACTATAGGCTCGGTGCTACTAGAAAACACTGGCGGCTGTAACCTTAGAAAAAGGGCTAGGTCGTTAACTGGCGGGTTGTTGTTGTTGCCCTGGTTCTGAACTAGCAATTGCATCAAGGTGTTCTGCTGCGGGATCAACTGAGTGAGCTCCGGCGGGAAGGCAAAACTGGTGTCACGTCTTGGAGGCATCTGATGGGTTTAGATGGAAGAGATTATAATAGAAAAGGGGTCTAATGAGAAAGCACTACCCATATGCACATGACACAAACACAATCATTTCACTCAATCAATCAAGCAAGGGCATACAAGTGGTCTAGAACTATCGCAAAAGTGCTCAACTACTACTAAATACATGGGGAAATACTACTAATATGTGGTGGTCATCTAGAAATTTTGATCGGTGGAAGACTCCATGATATCTGCTCCAGCTTCGTCTTCAAAGTCATCATCACTAGGGTCGGAGTTGGTGTCGTCGATGAAAATGTAGTTGTCCGGGCAAGTGGAATCATCGTCTTCTCCTCCCGGTCCTGGATCTCCCATGAATACTCCGATCTTGTTAACTAGGTTGTCATTCTTCTCAAGTAGCGTCTTAATTTCCTCCTCATATCCATCGCGTGTAAACTTGAGTTCTTCCTCCAGTTCGATGATCCTAGTCTTCGCCTTCTTCAAGTCCATCATGTCTGCGCACATTTGGTTCTCCTGACGTCGAATGTGCTGGTTTAGCTCCTGGATGAATGCTGCAATGGATCTATCCTTCTTGGTGCTGATCACTTCCCATTGCTCATCTCGGCGCCCACAAATCTGGTAGATAGTGTCCTTAAGATCCTTGTTGTAGACTTCTCCAATGCATCCCATGGTAATGTGGGCTGCCATGCTCTTGCCTAGACTCCAGGTGGGTGCTTCGAAAGAAAATTCTATGGGTTTAGAGGTTGGCGAGAACATCCTTCCTGGAACTTGTACTTGAATCACCCAGCGCTCCTCTTCTGGTAAGGTGGCATTGTACGTCCCGGTGAAGCTTGGTACTCCAATGTTCAAGTACCTAGTGACTTCCTTCAAATGGCGTCCAAAAGGTGTGTCTTCATCCAGCTGTGCAAACTTGTTCTTCATCTCCGCCATCCTAAGGAGTAGAAAATGGAGAGGAGTCAGGAATGAGTAGAGAAGAGTGACCTAGGGTTTTTATCTTAGTGGTCGTGTCCTACACTCAGCGTGTGCTCTGATACCATCTTGTAGCGACCCGACCTCAAACGGTCAAGTCTCTGTGCTTCAGTGTCATCCCTGGATCGGTAATGCTGACACACACAGTACTCGAAGGATTTATAACAGAGTAGCAATCACACACTTATTACATCGAATGTCTCAAAAGAGAACTTATTACAATAATATGGCTTAAGGCCATCTAATACGATAACAGCGGAAGGCTTGGAAGATAAAGTGAGTCCATCAACTCCAACGGCATAGCTAAGCTGCATGGCAACGACCTAACAAACCTTACTCCTCGTCTGAAAAGTCTGCAACATAATACGTTGCAGCCCGAAAACAGGTCAGCACATGGAATATGCTGGCAATATAACACAGTAGAGCAAGAACAGAATAATGCTATCACTACACGCATATTTGGCTGGTGGAAAGCTCTATGATTATAGTTTTTGCGAAAATCCAATTTTCCCTACAACAAAGGAATAGATTTTAATTTAACTATCATGGTGGTTGAAACATTATTGAGAAGGTTCCTCCAAATCAATCCCAATTAAAGTAATTAACAACCCAACAATATTAATTAAGAGTGATGAGATACTTAAGATACTCCAAGTACTAGATACTCAAGATTGTCCATAATTAACCGGGGACACGACTAACCATGATTAGATTGTACACTCTGCAGAGGTTTGTGCACTTTTCCCCACAAGACACGATCGCCTCCGTTAGATTTCTCGCACTTCATGATGTTTGAGAAACGGATGACCGAGACATAGTCTTTCAGAAACATTAACTCTCTACTCCGGGCGGACCATACCAAACCTACAACCCTCTACCTGCTGATCCACCTCTTCAAGAGCTTCACGTAACTTACTCAACTATGCTAGAGCCCATAATAGCTTGTGGCTGCACACGGAAGTTTCTAGCATGAATAATCTCAGTTCCCTTTGAGCCTGAGTGGCGGTCCATAGGAAAATCACACGAAACCCCGGGATTTCCAAAAATACAGGTAACACTGGGTACTCCAGGTGCCTCAATCCACCCAGATGTGTATTTAAGTTGCCACCTTAAGCTGAACCATTAATTAACAACCTCACATCTGTCATGGATTTCACTCAACCCAAACCACGTCTATGAGCATAGCATAGCAATATAAGCAACGCGTAGAAGTAACTCCCAAGGGTTTGATATAACAGGGCAATAGGTTCTACCTCAACAACTACTTCCCAACCCACAAGTTAATGACATCCTATTCATGCAATGTTTGAGGATTGATTCTAATGCATAAAAACTGGGTATGGAAAGAGTATGATCAATGTGTTACTTGCCTTGCTGACGATCCGCGAAACCTAGGGCTCGTAGTAGCACGCTTCGCACTCTGGGAATTCTATCACAAACAAACAATAACATACATAAGCAACAAGCAGAGATGCACGGCAAAACTCAAATAAGAGAGATTGACCAGAAAGTTCAACTTAAGAACTCCGGTTTGCAAAAAGAATCAAATCAAACGGAGCAACGAAACTCAAACGGCGAAAGAAACCAGATCCGTTTACTAATCTGAACTAAAGTCAAATTTTACAGTACCAAAATCTTGTTTAAGTTGATTAAACAGAAAGAGGGTCTCGAGACGAAGATCTAGGCGCTTGAATCGCCTGATTCTGATAAACGAGCGAAAAGATAAACTAAAACGAAAATCGGATCAGAAATCGCGATCGAGAATAATTGCGGAAAAATCCGATAAAAAGAAAGCTGACGAACAGACTACCGAACAAGCGTTCGTTATCTGTAACTAACAGGTGAAAACCGTTCGTTAAAACGAACGTACGGACGAACGTCCGCTAAGTAGCAGAACCGGGAAAAACTGGCGAACTGATCTAAATAAAACGAACTAGGTTCTTTTTTTAAAAAAACTGAATCGATTTAAAAAAAAACGGCGGCGGCGGATCGGCCTGTTACCTCTCCGGCGAGGCAGCTCCGGCGAGGCGGGGCTTGGGCGGCGGGGTGGCTCGGCGGCGCGGGCTGCGGCGGCGGGGCTGGCGAGGGCTACGGCGGCGGCGACTTGGGGCTCCAGGGGGGCCCCGGGGTGGGTTTTTAAAGGGGGGTGGGGCGAGGCGGCGGCTCCGACTTGGGGAGGGGGTCGCGGCGGCAGCGGGGGCGGCTCGGACTCTTCCGAGTCCGGCGGCGGCACGGGACAGGGAAGGCGGTGGCGCGGGTTGGGCCGGCCTGGCTCGGCTAGGCTTCGGCCCAGTCGGGCGCTAGAAGTTTTTTTAAAATAATTTCGCCGAACAGAAAATAAACCCTAGAAAATAAAATAAAAATCTAAAAATGCCAAAATAAATTTTCACCGTCTAAATAAAATATTTAGAACGAGATGAACATTTTCTTGGCCCTAAAATGCAATTTTGAAAACATGCAATTTTTCTAATGCAAATAAAATCCAAATAAAATCAAATAAATGATTTTAATATTTTCCTCCAATATTTCAATTATTTTGGAGAAGTCATGTTATCTCCTCTCATATATTTTAATATGAAATATTTTTCAGAGAGAAAAATAATTAAAATAAAAAATCCTCGTTTCATTATTTGATAAAAATCAAATATGAAAACCGGGAAATCCCCAACTCTCTCCGAGGGTCCTTGAGTTGCTTAGGATCTCGAGGATTGCGGAATGAAAATGCAATAAAATATGATATGCATGAATGACCTATGTATAACATTCCAACTTGAAAATTTGGGATGTTACATCTAGACCCCATTCTGGCACTCCGCTGGAGGGGGAAATCATCATCGGTGGCCTTCTTCGTCTTCCTGGTGGCCACCATGATGAGGAGGGAGTAGTCCACCCTTGGGGCTGAGGGTTTGTACCAATATCTATGTGTTTAATCTCTTTCTCTCGTGTTCTTGAGATGGCACGATCTTGATGTATCGCGGGCTTTGTTAATATAGTTGGATCATAGGGTGTTTCCCCCTCTCCATCTTGTTGTGATGAATTGAGTTTTACCTGTGAGATTTCGTTCTTATCAGATTGAATACTTTTATGGATTTGAGAGCACTCGATATATGTCTGGCATATGAATACCCGTGGTGACAATGGGGTATTATATTGATTCACTTGAGATATGTTTTGGCACTCAACTCACGGATTCCCGAGGTGACATTGGGGTAATCTATGCATAGGGGTTGATCCACGTTCTCGTCTTTTGTTTCTCCGGTAGAAATCTTGGGGCACTCTTTGAGGTTCTTTGTGTTGGATTGAGTATTATGAATATAATTTTGCTTTGGTGTTATTTTAGTACGAACTCTTGGTAGATCGATCAGAAATAATAACTTAGTGTTATTTTAGTACGAATTCTTGATAGATCGATCGGAAAGAATAATTTGGTGTTATTTTAGTACGAACTCTTGGATAGATCGATCGGAAAGAATAGCTACAAATAATTTCTTCTTATGTTCTCCGCTAGATAGGAACTTTGGAGTAATTCTTCATCGCACTTTGATGGATGGTTATATGATCCAATTAGATTAGCATTGTTGAGAGATTACACTAGTGAAAGTACGGACCCTAGGCCTCATTTTCAAGCATTGCCATACCGTTTTTGCTCACTTTTTTTACTTGCTACCTTGCTATTTTTTTATTTTCAGATTATAAAAACATAATTCTACCATCCATATTACACTTTTATCACCATCTCTTTGCCGAACTTGTGCACCTATACAAATTACCATTGTATTTGGTGTGTTGGGGACACAAGAGACTTTTTATTTTTTGGTTGCAGGGTTGTTTGAGAGAGACCATCTTCATCCTACGCCTCCCACGGATTGATAAACCTTAGGTCATCCACTTGAGGGAAATTTGCTACTGTGCTAGAAAACTCTGCGCTTGGAGGCCCAACACGAGTCTACAAGAACAAGTTGTGTAGTAGACATCAATCTCTTTTTTGGCGCCGTTGTCGAGGAGGTGAGTGCTTGAAGGTATATCTTTTGAGCTTGCAATTGAATCTTCTGGTTTCTTATTTTATCACTAGTTTGGTTTACAAAGAGAAAACTACAAAAAATGGAATTGAGGTTGCATTGTATTATTCATCTTTATAATGTCTTTCGTGAAAATGATGGAAACAAAAATTATGCTCAATTGATAGAAGAATAATTCTATATAATGTTTGACAAAAAATCTTTGAATGATGAGCATGATTGCAATGTTGTTGGTATGAATTCTTTGAATATCCATGATGCTAATGATATGCAAATCCACAAGCTTGGGGATGCTATATTTGATGAAGATGATATTTTTACTCCCCCATGTTCTGATGAGAAAATTTATTATGATGAAAGCATGCCTCCTATATATGATGATTATGGTGATGACATGTATGCTATAAAGAATAATGATAACCATCAAATTTGTCATCATGATTTTAATTTTCAATCCCATGATAGTTATTTTGTTGAGTTTGCTCCCACTACTATTCATGAGAATAAATTTGTTTATGTGGAGAGTAATAAAGTTTCTATGCTTGTGGATCATGAAAAGAATGCTTTATGTGATAGTTATATTGTTAAACTCATTCATGATGCTACTAAAAATTATTATGAGAGAGGAACATATGCTTTTACATATTGCAATAATATCAAGTCCCCTCTCTATGTGTTGAAAGTTTTGAAGTTGCACTTGTTTTGCCTTCCTATGCTAGTTGATTCTTGTTCCCATAAATTGTTTGCTCAGAAAATCCCTATGCATAGGAAGTGGGTTAGACTTAAATTTGCTAGTCATATGCTTCATGATGCTCTCTTTATGTTTCAATTTTTAACTTTTATGCGAGCATCATTGAAATCATCATGCCTAGCTAAAAAGGCATTAAACAAAAGCGCTTGTTGGGAGACAACCCAACACTTTATTTACCTACTGTTTTTGTGTGTTCATATGATTATGCTACTGTAGTAATCATGTTTTATTGCTTTTGTTTCAATAAAGTGCCAAGTAAAGCCTTTGGGATAGTGTGGATGATAGTTGACTTGAATCTATGCAAAAACAGAAACTTTTGCGCTCAGTCCAGGAATTTTCAGGCCCTGTTTGGTTCATAAGTCCTAGGACTTTTTTAGTCCCAACTTATAAGTCCCAAGTCCCTAAAAAGTCCCTACCTGTTTGGTTCCTGGGACTTATAAGTCTCTATAAGACCATATTACAACTATAAGTCCCTATAAGTTCCTCCTTGAGAGTCTTATTTCATAAGTCCCAAATGCCCACTTTAAGTCCCTATAAGTCCCTCCTGTTTGGTTTAGATGGGACTTATAGGGACTTTTTTAAGTCCCTAAACCAATAAGTCCCTGGAAACAAACACCCTCTCAAAATTCACTGGAACGTGCTTTTGATCTGAATTGCTTACAGGTGATATATATATACAAATTTCCTACATTGTCCTAATTTTCAGAAGTTTTGGAGTAGCATAAGTATGGTTGTTTTCCAGATCATTATAGACTGTTTTGTTTTCAATGCATAGTTTGCTTGTTTCCTTGTTTCTATGGCTTATATTGCTCTATATAAATTGTGGAAATGATAAGGTACAATAGGCATTGTGTGAGAACAATTATGAGTCTTGTCTTTGACAGTAAAGTGAATGATTTGCTTTATCATACTAACCCATCTCATGAAGTTCCGTTAAGTTTTGTGTGAGTGAATTTTTCAAGTTTTGGGTGAGATATCGATATGAGGAGAATAAGGAGTGGTAAGGTCCTAAGCTTGGGGATGCCCAAGGCACCCCAAGGTAGTATTCAAGTAATACCCAAGAAACTAAGCTTGTGGATGCCTCGGAAGGCATCCCCTGTTTCGTCTTCAACATTATCAGTAACCACACTTGGAGCTATATTTTCATTCGTCACATGATATGAGTTTTGCTTGTGCATCATTTTATTTTGTTTTCATTTGCTTGATGCTATCTATAATAATGTTTTGCATCTTTTACTTCAATAAAAATGTCAAGTATAGCCTTTTCCATGCTTATTTTGCAAGTATATGAGTTGCTGTTTGAAAATAGAAAGTTTATCGCTATTGCAAAACTTCTCTAGAAAAGTTAGAATGTGATAAAATGTTGAAACTTTTTGCACAATAAGATATGATAAATTTTCTACAATGTGGTAATTTCTGCAGAATTTTTTATGTTGAATAAGTATGGATCCCTCTTCATCCTTTACAGACTGTTCTGTTTAGACAGATTGCTGTTATGATTGCATTGTTTGCATATGTTTGCTAGTTGAATGATTCTATTTGAGGATAGGAGTTCTAAATATGCATAGGAATTTAGTATGCAATGTTAAATTATAATTTTAGTGATTTTCTATGGTAGAGAATGATAAGGTGTTGCATTGATTTATACTAACGTATCTTATGAGTTCTTGTTGAGTTTTGTGTGGATGAAGTTTTTAAGAATTAGGGAAACCGTGTTATGAGAAGGACGAAGAAGACACAAGAGCTCAATCTTGGGGATGCCCAAGGCATCCCAAGTTAATATTCCAAGAAGTCTCAAACATTTAAGTTTGGGGATGCCCCGGTAGGTATCACACTTTTCTTCATCAACAATTATCGGTTAGCCTCGGTTGAGCCTAAGTTTTTGCTTCTTCACATGATGTGTGCCATTCCTAGATTTTCATTTTGTTTTGTTTTGCTTGCTGTTTTAATAACATACTTATATCTGAAACTTTTAAATAAGAGAGAGTCCTCAAATAGCTACCCATTTACATAACAACTCGCTTGATCTTCACTTATTTCTTTTTGGAGTAGTTTGTCATTTATTCTCATGCATCACTTAGATTATTTTGAGAGTTAATTTTTTTGAAGAAATACGCACTACAAAAAAAGACACATCCATGACATTTTAGGCCGAACAAATTTTTTTGTCATGCTTATGACACTTCTATGATGATAATTGTGAAAAAACCCGGTATCATCATAGATGTGGTGGACTCCTCCTTCTCTGACAAAATATCATGACAGAAAATGGGCTATTCATCCTGTGCGGGCCGGAGATGCAGCTGCATGACATTCTTTGGGCCGTCCATGATGGAAAAAACCGTGGTAGAAGTGAGGGCGAGGAAAATATCGGGGAGTTCCCAATTATGATGGGTGGTCGGGGCCGAGCGATGCACGAAGGGATTGTGTGTTTCTCTTGTACACGTACAAGCGTGGGTGTGAGACGTTGGGCTCTAACTGAACCCGAGCGAGGCGTTCTCCTACTGAACCCAAGCGATTGCACTGGCTACACGTTACTGAACCCGAGCGATCGATCAATCCCTGACTGTTAACTGAACCCGATCAAGCGATTCCTTCGCTACTGCTGCTAACTGAAGCTGATCGAACCTGCTGCCTCTTGATGAACAGTGAGCGTAGTTGGGGGTTGGATGAACAGTTCCCGGTGGGGGTTGGATGAACAGGACCCCGTGGTAGTAGAGGCCTTTGCTGCTGGATGAACATGACTGTAGGTGTCAAAACCGGCGGATCTCGGGTAGGGGGTCCTGAACTGTGCGTCTAGGATCGATGGTAACAGGAGGCAGGGGACACGATGTTTACCCAGGTTCGGGCCCTCTTGATGGAGGTAATACCCTACGTCCTGCTTGATTGATATTGATGATATGAGTATTACAAGAGTTGATCTACCACGAGATCGTAGAGGCTAAAACCCTAGAAGCTAGCCTATGGTATGATTGTTGTATATGATCTATCGACTAGCCTGGTCTCGGTTTATATAATGCACCAGAGGCCTAGGATAACAAGAGTCCTAGCCGAATACGCCGGTGGGGAGGATTCCTTGCCTTGATCACCAAGTCTTGTGGAATCTTCCATGTATGCGGCGGTTGTCCGAACTGGCCCATGAGTATACGGCCATGGGGGTCCTCGGCCCAATCTAACAGATCGGGAGACGACGTGATGAGTACCCCCTAGTCCAGGACACCTTCAGTAGCCCCCTGAACCGGTCTTCAAGTTACGGACTCTCCTCGATTCTTCCGAACTGTTCTTCATCTTCGGTTGTCGGTCTTGAAAACTGGTTCAACAAATCTTCTCATCTTCGATCTTGAGGATCACCGAAATGCATTCGACGAGTTTACACGTCAGGTATCCGAGGAGCCCCTTTAAGTTTCCATCCTTTATCAATGCCTTGTTATTTTTATGCCACATCTTGGGTTTGAAGTTGTTCCCGGGCGGCAGTGTCCTCTTGCGTCCGAGCTCCAACGCCGGACTGCATTCGAGGTATCTTTTCTAGCAGAGCACCAACGCCGGATCGCTTTTCGAGCTCCAACACTGGAATGCATCCGAGCTCCAATGCCGGACTATGTCCAAACTCCAACGTCAGACTGTATCCAGGCTCCAACGCCGGACTATATCCGAGGTGTCATATCACCTTGGTTCAAAAAAGTCGAAGGAGTTTAGCCGAGCTTAATGCCGGAAATGCCCTCTATGGAGCCAGCCACTCGTGCCTGAGCTTTATGCCGGACTGCTTCCGAGGTGGTGCACCACCCCGATTGTGGGCTGATTTTTTGTCAATATTTTTGATTGGTGCAATTTATTCTCTGCCGAGATATATAGCCAGTAGCCCTCAAGGTGTGTATCGGTCTAAAACCCGAGATGCACCTGAAGGATGACATAAGACCACTGATCCTAGTAGCCGCTGAGACTCAGGTTGATTTGCAAAATCGGTCTGAGGATCAACTCCTAGCTCGGCAGAATACTCCGTGACACAAAAAGCAGCGTGCTCAGTCCTCGAGACTCAGGTTGGGTGCGGCCGACCAACCTGAGGATCAAAATCTCCTCGGAAACTGTATTGCACTTAAAACTTTCTGCATTGAACAGGCAATGCAGTAGCCCCTGAGACACTGGTTGAGTGGCAACACCAGATCCGGGGATCGATGTGCCCCTTTAATATTTGTAAATAATAAGCCCGAAGCCCAGTAGCCCCCGAGCCTTAATGCGGGCATGGGTGGCCGAATTAAGGATTGATATCCATAATAAAATCACAAATTATGTGTAATGACTATATGTATCCAAGTACTTTACGTCATTAATGCTCGGATCCGCATTGTACAAAACTTTGTTGACCGACCATCAATCTGGCCATACGGTTTTATAAACAAAGGTACGCAGAGAGATATGTTATATTACAGTTGAACATAAGAAATGTCTTCCAAAGAAAATAGTCCCGCTATCGGTTCCTTTCTTTGGGTTGTCATGCTAAGCATGAACATGAAACCTCAGCTCTAATGTAAGAGCAAAATATCGAGGATTTAGTTTGGGAGGCCAGTTAATAGCCCCCGGTAGTGTTCGGCGACAGTCGAGGTCAAGCCGTAAACACTTCGGCCATTGTTATGAATGGCCCGTCATTTAACACAGTCATCGGATCGCTGACCAGTTTACGCTTATTGTGATAGTCAGTTTTCGGCTTTCTCCACTAAGGTGCTTAACCATGTGAGCTGGAAGCACAATCGCAGTGTTTCCCCCTTTGCACGCCTAGCCGAACAAAGTGGAACGTAGGAAGCAAGTGCAGGAGCAGGGCAACCCAACTATTGACCGAAGACACAATTCGAAACCGATGCATATATAACAATATCCAAGAATGTTTTTGCCGAATCTCTAAAGGTGTCCAGCGTTGCACTGCGAGACTTGTGCTGAAAACACACAAATAGTTTAAAAGTGCCATAAGCTTGGAAAACCAAAAAACGTCAGTAAAAACTTGACGTCCGAACAAGATCAAGTGTTCGGTGCCAATCCAAAAATTGGTCTTAGAAAAAAAGAGTGCTTTTGTCGTGCTTTAACATGTCACATCCTATCTCAAGACTTCAAGCGGGTCAGCCTACGGCTTCAACCTCCTATCCCGAAGGCGGAGTACTTCTCATTAGGCCAGTTTAGCAAACTAAACTCTAGCGGCTTTGAGAGAGAAATTAGGCTCCCCGGCTAGTGACCACACACTCATGTCGAAAAAAGGAGTGATGAATAATAATAGTAATAAAAACTTTGCAACAACTAAGAAGAAGAACACTTATTATAAAATGGCTCATATAAATTTAAGAGCCCCCAAGTGACTTGGGTAAAAGAATTTTATGTATAATGATTGTATGTACCGAAGTACTAATATCATATCTTTGTTCACCCGAACTTTAAACGCGTCTTAACCGACCGTCGGCTTCTCCCTCTTCGGTCAAGGACCGAAAAATGTTATGTACTCCACCTGTCGAGAATATCGACAGTGTTTCCGATAACCAGGCAACCGGGCCATAAGGCTGTAACAGACAAAGCGCACTCAGGGAACTTATGCTATATTACAGACGAAGTGTAAGAAGCATCTTTGAAGAAAATAGTACCCCCACCGATACCTTTCTTCGATGCTCATTATTACTATGAGACTTGTGCAATAGATTTTTTGTACTCATGAGTTCCGTTGTGTGCCGACCATGACTGAAAATAATAAGAGCGCTAGCTTTCGGCTTCACCCAGTCTGAGGTCAGAGCTCGGAGGACCCGGTCGTGACAATCGCAGAGGTGCTCCCTTTACTCCCTAGCCAAACAATCGGGAATGTAGGGGTAAGCACAGGAGCCAGGCAACCCAGCTTGCAAATCGCTTAGGTCAATATGGTGCATATTGTGGCGTAATACACGAACAAGGAACGAAGCAGTACAAGTATAATCATATGCAAGAGGAAAAGCTCCATCAAGGGAGCCCCCAAGTAAATGGGGTATTTGAATTTGTGTGTCACAAACAAAGTTTTGACAAGGAGATTCTCTACAAGCAACTTTTTTTCAAAAAGGTATAATGCTTGGTCAAACCGAAAACAAGTTAAAAATTTAAAACTTTGAGCATGAAGCCAACTTAGCTGGTTAATGTGTTCGGTATTGATGACGCGGCCCGAGCTTGATGCGGGACAAGGTTCCATCCCCCAAGCCGGTCCCAAGGTGGCAGAGCAAAGAGCTCGGCACTCTGAAGTGGTGACATAGCACGGTCAATGCGGGTCAGCAGAGTGATGCCGACGTCCCTGGCATGGGGTAATAAGTGTTGACGAAGCCCCCCGTCCAGCCGAGGTGACGTGGTATGTCAGTACGCCGAGTTGACGATACTGCCCAACCCGGATCATTTTCCTGTGCACAAAAAATAGTGCAAATCGGAGATAATAATAATAATAATAATTAAAAAAAAGTCGTTGCATAATAAATAATTTATGCAAAGTGAGTAATAAAAAAATATGGCCTGGCGCCGAAGTCAATGTCGATGCAGGGCGTCAGCGTGATGTGGTAAAGGCGTGGCAAAGCCCGAATTCACAGGTCGGTCTGAGTCCCGGATGCGGCGTTTGCCTGACCATGTACGGAAACTGACCGAACCACCATGCAACCGTCGTTAATGCGGCCATCATTTGATAGACCTGTGTACATATGATGAACACACCAGAGTAATAATTTCTTGGAAAAATTGAACCCAAACAAGCAAAAAATACTAGGATTAATAGCACCTGGTTTATTTGTTGTAGCAATCCGAAGAAAGGTGATTCCGAAAATTGGGACACGATCCGCACACACATTGCCTGATGGGCGATAAAGCGACGGTATGGCGATGCTGGCAAAGGTTGGCTCGCCGAGGCAAATCCCTTGGTCCAGCTAACGTGACGGAGCTGGTCGGCTAGTGACGCCAAAGTCTCCGGAGTAGGTTGATGAAGAGATGGCGAAGCCCCCGGTCCAGCCGAGATGTCGAAGCCTCGATGTCAGCCGATGAGTCGAAGTAGGTCGGCGTGATGGACACCAGCTTGAAGAAGTAACAGTGCGGCCCTGCCGATGCAGGTCGTGACGTGGTCAATGCCGGCTTGATGAAGTGACCGTGCGGCGATGCTAGTGTGCCCGCTTCGTGTAATCCGTGGGGCGGCGATGTTGGTGATGATTTATCCTTTGCGATGCCGGACTCTTGTTCGGCCTGCCGAGATGATGATCCGAAGGAGTTGAGCTCGGCTCAACAAAGTGACGACACGTCTAGCGCAGGTCGGCAGCCTTAGAGCAATATTGCCGGACTAGTTTGACACCAGCAAGATGATGAAGATGACCTTAAAGGAGGCTTAAAAATTTACGGGCACGTGTTTAAAAATGACGCACAATACCCTAGAAGAGAATTCCTCTAAAAAGGTTGTCCAATATCACGTTCATAAAGAAACATGAATTCGGGTCGGATCTGTATACGCGCAGAAAACGGATCCGAAAATTGGTCCACTCATCGGAAGATTCCCGGAGTTTGAATCGTCGGATCGAGCTGAAATTTGGAGGGGTGGTAGATATGGGAATTCTGCAGTAGATGAACGGTTGGATCTTTCAAAGGATCGTCGAGCTGGGATCTGGAGACCACGCCCTAAAGTCTTCCAGATTCCCGTCCAGATTTGACAGGGCTCCGGTATATCACAGATTGTCGGAGATTCCTCCATCCGAACTCGACGAAATTTTGCATGGCTGTTGTAGACGTAATTCCGCACTAATCCACTGAAGCAATCTTCAAATCAACGCTCGAGGAGGCGGTGATGGCGAATACAAGTTCGCTGTCCATAAAAACAGCACGGCCACCCGAGGGCAATGTTGACGTTGAGCCCTCGAGCTCCATGGATGATTCCTCTATGATCATGATAGAGATCAGAGTTGATGTTGAAGAAGGCCCCCGTCCGAACATGACGATCGGAGATGGAGCACGGTCCTCGGTCGAGCCAAGGTGACCAGTTGAGCCGGCGACGAAGATGCCGGTGTCGCAGTTGACCTGCGGGCGAGCCATCGATCCTTTTGCCGATCACACAGCGGAGCTCTCAATGAAAGCACCAATGTCGGTGTCAAAACCGGAGGATCTCGGGTAGGGGGTCCTGAACTGTGCATCTAGGATCGATGGTAACAGGAGGCAGGGGACACGATGTTTATCCAGGTTTGGGCCCTCTTGATGGAGGTAATACCCTACGTCCTGCTTGATTAATATTGATGATATGAGTATTACAAGAGTTGATCTACCACGAGATCGTAGAGGCTAAAACCCTAGAAGCTACCCTATGGTATGATTTTTGTATATGATCTATCAACTAGCCTGACCTCGGTTTATATAATGCACCAGAGGCCTAGGATAACAAGAGTCCTAGCCAAATATGCCGGTGGGGAGGAGTCCTTGCCTTGATCACCAAGTCTTGTGGAATCTTCCATGTATGCGGCGGTTGTCCGAACTAGCCCATGAGTATATGGCCATGGGGGTCCTCGGCCCAATCTAACAGATCGGGAGACGACGTGGTGAGTACCCCCTAGTCCAGGACACCGTCAATGACCCCGATCAAGCTGGTTGGGGGGTGGATGAACAGGACCCCGTGGAGGGCTGGTTGAACAGTAGCCGGTGGAGGCCTGGATGAACAGTAGCTCGTGGAGGGGTGGTTAAACAGTAGCCAGTGGAGGAGTGGTGGAGGCTGGATGAACAGGAGCCTGCGGATGAACAGTAGCTGGTGTAGGCAGGAGGGAGATGCCGTGGATGAGCAGTCGCAGGTGGAGGCTGGAGGAGGTCGACGGTGGATGAACAGTAGCCCCATGGAGTCCCGTTTTGCGGTACGCCACACCCCTTCCGATGAACAAGACCCCCATTTTGACCATAGGAGGTCAAAGAGAAGTCTGTTTCCTCTGTTTTGCAGTATGCCAAACCCCTCCCAATCAACATGACCCCGTTTAGACTGTAGGAGGTCAAAGAGAAGCCCGTTTCCTCTGTTTTGCGGTGTGCCAGACCCCTCCCGGTGAACAGGATCCCGTTTCGACCATAGCGATCGAACACAAGGCCGTTTCCTTCGTTCTGCGGTACGCCATGCCTCATTTCAGCTGTTCCGTCCAAGCCTGTTGGCTCCCGATGAACAAGACGCATTCCGTTGCCTCTTGATGAACACGACGACGTAGTTTCTTTGTTCCGACCAAGCCGGTTGGTTGTCGATGAATAGGACGTCACAGCTGCTCTCCGTTGCCTCTCCATGTACACAAGCTCTGGCCGTACGTATGCGCGAGTAGGCATTCGAGACCCCGCCCGTATGTATGTACATGGCCGTATTTACTTTATTGCATCCTGGCTGTACGTACATGTATAGGATATTGACTGGACTACGTGACATGCTACGTCCGCGCCTCTACTACGACACGTGCCCTTCCTTACACGACCACGGTTCATCGCTGCAGCCTGCAGACAGACCGATCGACCAGTATGTATGTACACGTTCGCGACCAGAATGACAACGCTATGTATGGTTCGACCAGGTGGGTCCCGACTGTCAGGGAGGATAAGGAGGCACTTCCTTGCGTGCAAAGTTATTGCTGGTGTGTCGCAGCTGTCAGGGGGAGAATCATTTTTTCCCGCAATATGGACGCACTTCCTTGTGTGCGAAGATTTAGTTGGTGGGTCCCAACAATCAGGGGGAAATGTTTTTTTTGTGAAATACGGTGGCCCGTCCGGTGGGTCCCTGCTGTCAGGTGGATGAATAATTATTTTACGCGTAATAAGGTTGCACTTCCTTGCTGTGACTGTGGACCCAGCTGTCACCCTCTCCACGTACAGTACTCTTCCGATGGAAGTCATTCCTTGACCACATTGACCACGCCGCACTGAGAGCACCAAGGCGGTGGACGACGGCGAGGCCTAGGAAGGGGACGATGCGGAGCCAGGGAAGACACGGCAGTGGATGCCCACGTGGAGAGGAGTACGAGGGTTGGCTGGTTCGGCTATGGTGTGAGGCTGCGTTCAGCGCAGAATAATAGGGGGTGTGGGTGAGTAGAGGGATGGTCTGGCCAGTGGTGTGATACGTCTCCAACGTATCAATAATTTTTGATTGTTCCATGCTATTATATTATCTATCTTGGATGTTTTATATGCATTTATATGCTATTTTATATGATTTTTGGGACTAACCTATTAACCTAGAGCCCAGTGCCAGTTTCTATTTTTCCTTGTTTTTGAGTTTTGCAGAAATGGAATATCAAACGGAGTCCAAATGAGCTGAAAATTTATGGTGATAGTTTATGGACCAGAAGAAGCCCCCGAAGCAAAAGAGTTGGGCCAAAGAGCCACGAGACCTCCACAAGGACGGAGGGCGCGCCCTCCGTCCTTGTCGTCGCCTCGTGGACCCCTTGACTTGTTCCCGACGCCAAAAATTCCTATAAATATAGAAACCCCCAGAAATAAACCTAGATCGGGAGTTCCGCCGCCGCAAGCCTCTGTAGCAACCAAAAACCAATCGGGACCCTGTTCCGGCACCCTGCCGGAGGGGGAATCGTCACCGATGGCCATCTTCATCATCCCGGCGGTCTCCATGAAGAGGAGGGAGTAGTTCACCCTCAGGGCTGAGGGTATGTACCAGTAGCTATGTGTTTGATCTCTCTCTCTCTCTCTCTCTCGTGTTCTTGATTTGGCATGATCTTGATGTACCGCGAGCTTTGCTATTATAGTTGGATCTTATGATGTTTCTCTCCCTCTACCTTCTTGTAATGGATTGAGCTTTCCCTTTGATGTTATCTTATTGGATTGAGTCTTTAAGGATTTGAGAACACTTGATGTATGTCTAGCATGTGCTTATCTGTGGTCACAATGGGACATTCACGTGATCTACCTGATGTATGTTTTGGTGATCAACTTGCGAGTTATGTGACCTTGTGAACTTATGCATAGGGGTTGGCACATGTTTTCGTCTTGAATCTCCGGTAGAAACTTTGGTTGAACTCTTTGAAGTTCTTTGTGTTGGTTTGAATAGATGAATCTGAGATTGTGTGATGCATATTGTATAATCAAACCCGCGGATACTTGTGGTGACATTGTTGTATCTAGGTGACATTAGGGTTTTGGTTGATGTGTGTCTTAAGGTGTTATTTTAGTACGAACTCTAGGGATGTTTGTGACACTTATAGGAATAGCCCAATAGATCGGTCAGAAAGAATAACTTTGAGGTGGTTTCGTACCCTACAATAATCTCTTCGTTTTTTCTCCGCTATTAGTGACTTCGGAGTGACTCTTTGTTGCATGTTGAGGGATTGTTATATGATCTAATTATGTTATCATTGTTGAGAGAACTTGTACTAGTGAAAGTATGAACCGTAGGCCTTGTTTTCGAGCATTGCAATACCGTTTTTGCTCACTTTTACTATTTGCTACCTTGCTGTTTTTATTTTTTCAGATTACAAAAACCTATATCTACCATCCATATTGCACTTGTATCACCATATCTTCGCTGAACTAGTGCACCTATACAATTTACCATTGTATTGGGTGTGTTGGGGACACAAGAGACTCTTTGTTATTTGGTTGCAGGGTTGTTTGAGAGAGACCATCTTCATCCTACGCCCCCACGGATTGATAAACCTTAGGTCATCCACTTGAGGGAAATTTGCTACTGTCCTACAAAACTCTGCACTTGGAGGCCCAACACGAGTCTACAAGAAGAAGGTTGCCTAGTAGACATCAAACTCTTTTCTGGCACTGTTGTCGGGGAGGTTTGTGCTTGAAGGTATATCTTTAGATCTTGCAACTGAATCTTTTAGTTTCTCGTTTTATCACTAGTTTAGTCTATAAAATAAAAACTACAAAAAAATGGAATTGAGGTTGCTTCATATGCTTCACCTTTGTAATGTTGTTCATGAAAATAAGGATTCTGATAATCGTGCCAAAGTGTCAGAAGGAGAAGTTAATAAAATGTTTGGCACTAAATCTTTGTATGACGAGCATGATTGCAATGTTGTTAGTATGAATTCTTTGAATATCCATGATGCTAATGATGTGCAAAGCCATAAGCTTGGGGATGCTATGTTTGATGAATATTATATTTTTTTTCCCCCAAGTTTTGGTGAGAAAATTTATTATGATGATAGCATGCATCCTATTTATGATGATTATATTGATGAAAGTGGGTTTGGAAGAGTGTCAACTCTAGGTAATGATCCCACTATTTTGTAGGGTGTTGAATCTTATGATTATATTTATGAAAGTGGATTTGGAGGGGTCATGACTTTATTTAGTGATGAATCCACTATTTTGGAAGGGGTTTGATAACCCACAAGTATAGGGGATCGCAACCGTTTTCGAGGGTAGAGTATTCAACCCAAATTTATTGATTCGACACAAGGGGAGCCAAAGAATATTCTCAAGTATTAGGAGCTGAGTCGTCAATTCAACCACACCTGGAAACATAATATCTGCAGCAAAGTATTTAGTAGCAAAGTAATATGATAGTAGTGGTAAAGATAGCAAAGGGTAACGGTATCAAAAGTAATGTTTTTTGTATTTTGTAGTGATGATAGCAATAGCAACGGAAAAGTAAATAAGCGAAGAACAATATATGGAAAGCTTGTAGGCAATGGATCGGTGATAGAGAATTATGGCGGATGCGGTTCATCAGGTAACAGTCATAACCTAGGGTGACACAGAACTAGCTCCAATTCATCAATGTAATGTAGGCATGTATTCCGAATATAGTCATACGTGCTTATGGAAAAGAACTTGCATGACATCTTTTGTCCTACCCTCCCGTGGAAGCGGGGCCCTAGCGGAAACTAAGGGATATTAAGGCCTCCTTTTAATAGAGTACCAGACCAAAGCATTAACACATAGTGAATACATGAACTCCTCAAACTACGGTCATCATCGGTAAGTATCCCGATTATTGTCACTTCGGGGTTAACGGATCATAACACGTAATAGGTGACTATAGACTTGCAAGATAGGATCAAGAACTCTCATATATTGATGAAAACATAATAGGTTCAGATCTAAAATCATGGCACTCGGGCCCTAGTGACAAGCATTAAGCATAGCAAAGTCATAGCAACATCAATCTCAGAACATAGTGGATACTAGGGATCAAACCCTAACAAGACTAACTCGATTACATGATAAATCTCATCCAACCCATCACCGTCCAGCAAGCCTATGATGGAATTACTCATGCATGGCGATGAGCATCATGAAATTGGTGATGGAGTAAGGTTGTTGATGATGATGGCGACGGATTCCCCTCTCTGGAGCCCCGAACGGACTCCAGATCAGCCATCCCGAGAGGTTTTAGGGCTTGGCGGCGGCTCCGTATCGTAAAACGCGATGAATCCTTCTCTCTGATTTTTTCTCGCCGAAACCAAATATATAGAGTTGGAGTTGAGGTCGGAGGAGCTCCAGGGGGACCATGAGGTAGGGGGCGCGTCCTAGGGGGGCAGGCGCGCCCCCACCCTCGTGGTCAGGTGGTGGGCCCCCTGGCCTTCATCTTTTGCAAGGATTTTTTTATTATTTCTAAAAAGTTGGTCCATGAAGTTTCAGGTCGTTCCGAGAACTTTTGTTTCTGCACATAAATAACACCATGGTAATTCTGCTGAAAACATCGTTAGTCCGGGTTAGTTCCTTTCAAATCATGCAAGTTAGAGTCCAAAACAAGGGCAAAAGTGTTTGGAAAAGTAGATACGACGGAGACGTATCAACTCCCCAAGCTTAAACCTTTGCTTGTCCTCACACAACTCAGTTGATAAATTGAAAGTGAAAAAGAAAAACTCTTACAAACTCTGTTTGCTCTTGTTGTTGTAAATATGTAAAGCCAACATTCAAGTTTTCAGCAAAGATTATGAACTAACCACATTCGCAATAATGCATAGGTCTCATGTTTACTCATATCAATGGCATAATCAACTAGCGAGCAATAATAATAAATCTCGGATGACAACACTTTCTCAAAACAATCATAATATGATATAACAAGATGGTATCTCGCTAGCCCTTTCTGAGACCGCAAAACATAAATGCAGAACACCTTTAAAGATCAAGGACTGACTAGACATTGTAATTCATGGTAAAAGAAATCCAGTCAAGTCATACTCAATGTAAACGAATAGTAATGAATGCAAATGACAGTGGTGCTCTCCAACTGGTGCTTTTTAATAAGAAGATGATGACTCAACATGAAAGTAAATAGATAGGCCCTTCGCAGAGGGAAGCAGAGATTTGTAGAGGTGCCAGAGCTCGGTTTTGAAATAGAGATGAATAATATTTTGAGCGGTATACTTTCATTGTCAACATAACAACCAAGAGATGGCAATATCTTCCATGCTACACACATTGTAGGCGGTTCCCAAACAAAATGGTAAAAGTTTATACTCCCCCTTCCACCAACAAGCATCAATCCATGGCTTGCTCGAAACAACGAGTGCCTCCAACTAACAAGAGTCCCAGGGGGAGTTTTGTTTGCAATTATTTTGATTTAGTTTGCATAAAGCATGGGACTCGGCATCCCGGTGACCAGCCACTTTCTCGTGAGTGAGGAGCGGAGTCCACTCCTCTTGAGAATAACCCGCCTAGCATGGAAGATACAAACAACCCTAGTTGATACATGAGTTATTCGAGCATACAAAACAGGATGATTATTTGAAGGTTTAGAGTTTGGCACATACAAATTTACTTAGAACGCAGGTAGATACCGTATATAGGCAGGTATGGTGGACTCATATGGAATAACTTTGGGGTTTATGGAGTTGGATGCACAAGCAGTATTCCCGCTTAATGCAGGTGAAGGCTAGCAAAAGACTGTGAAGCGACCAGCTAGAGAGTGATAACAGTCATGAACATGCATTAAAATTAATCAACACCGAATGCAAGCATGAGTAGAATATAATCCACCATGAACATAAATATCGTGAAGGCTATGTTGATTTTGTTTCAACTACATGCGTGAACATGCGCCAAGTCAAGTCACTTAAATCATTCAGAGGAGGATAGCACCTTGTCATACTACATCACAACCATTTTAATAGCATGTTGGCACGCAAGGTAAACCATTATAAGCTCCTAGCTAATCAAGCATGGCACAAGAAACTATGATCTCCAGTTGTTATTGCAAACATGTTTATTCATAATAGGCTGAATCAGGAATGATGAACTAATCATATTTACAAAAACAAGAGAGGTCGAGTTCATACCAGCTTTTCTCATCTCAGTTAGTCTATCATATATCGTCATAATTGCCTCTCACTTGCACGACCGAATAGTGTGAATAATAATAATAGTGCACGTGCATTGGACTAAGCTGGAATCTGCGAGCACTCAATAAACAGGAGAAGACAAGGCAATATGGGCTCTTTTGTCAGATCAACAATAATGCATATAAGAGCTACTTTAACAATTTAATTATGGTCTTCTCCTATCGACCCCCAAAGAAAAGAAAAGAAATAAAACTATTTACATGGGAAAGCTCCCAACAAGCAAAAGAAGAACATGAAATCTTTTTGGGTTTTCTTTTTAATTACTAATACAAGCATGGAAAGTAAACTAATTAAAATCTACAACTAATTTTTTGTTTTTCTTAAGGTTTATTAAACACACAAGAAGAAAGCATAAAAAGGAAATAAACTAGCATGGATGATACAATGAAAAAGTATGAGCACCGATGACGGTGTCCTGGACTAGGGGGTACTCACCACGTCATCTCCCGACCAGTTGGATCGGGCCGAGGACCCCCATGGCGGTCCACTATTGGGCCGGTTCGGACAGCCCATGCCGCATACAAGGAGGATTCCACAAGACTTGGCGCCCAAGACAAGGACTTCTCTAAACCCTAGGCCTACAATGCATATATAAACCGAGGCCAGGCTAGTCAATAGTCAATCTCATATTCATTACTACAATCTCGTGGTGGATACATGTACTCTGTACTACACCCCATGTGAATACAATCAAAAGCAGGACGTAGGGTTTTACCTCCATCAAGAGGGCCTGAACCTGGGTAAAATCCCGTGTCCATGTTACCATCACTCTAAGACGCCTAGCTTAGGACCCCTACTACGAGATACGCCGGATATTAAACCGACATGGGTGCTTTCATTGAGAGCCTGATAGGTGTCGTCGCGTTGTGATGGATCTTCAACAGACGCCAAATTAGGTGTTACAGTTTCTGTTTATTTCATTTTACACAGATTAATTATTTTGCAGAAGTATCGCTGCCGTTCTATGTGATACTTTTCACAGATCGGATTTGCGTCCGCGCATAGAAGCTATCTAGGAGAAAGACGTGCCGGGTTATATGGATGATAGACGGCAGAGCGCGTGTGGAGAGCGGCGGCGGCAGGAAGCATGGCAGCCGAACCCTGCGCGCCCCTGGCTAGCCGATCGGGGCCAGGCCCGTACGCTAGATGGGCGACAGCATATGACCTGCCATAAAATAAAAACCCAACGGCGGTCGGCGGAGGAGCTGGCACAGTAGTACTGCCCATGCAATGCACATACCTCAAATCACTCGCAACGCGCAGGCTGATTCGATCCTATTTTTCTTTTGGCTATTATTTAATTACAAGATAGCCTATGCTTTTTGCTAACCATCTTTTTTTGGGTACTTTCCGCATGCAACTACTAGTACTACTACAAGAGCTACCTGTGTCTATGCAATAGAAGCAGCACACGTTTTTTTTCTTTGGATTGCTACAGCGATCACCTGGAGACAAAGGATCTCCGAGTACCCAACACACGAGCAATACTAGTCTTGCCTTTTTACCTCAGATTTCAGTGCCCCTGAACGAGAACATCAGGTTTTATTTTTCTAATTACCTGTACTATATGTATTAAATATGCATAGAATATTTTTCTGCTGGTTCGCATGAATTTTTCTGTGTAGATTCCTCTCCCGATTACAATTCGGTCTGTTGATCGCATCAGCATGGTGGTCAGTCTAGTTTCCGGCCACCCGGCTTCCTCCATAGTTCGGCGGATGCCATGTTCGCGGCACGTCTTGTCAGATGAATTCAAACTAGGTCGCGGGGTCACCACATTGGGTCAACGTGTCGCCAGACCAACCTCGAACCTTAGGCCATGTTTCTTTATTTATTCACTTTGCATAAACTACTTATGCGTCATTTTTTTCAATTATTATTCCTTGCTTTCACTATTTTATGTGTGCAGGTAATCAACTTCGACTGTGTCACATGGTCAACTCTATGGGCCAATGGCGTCGTCCTGCCTGCATCGATCAAGTTGTGGCGTCGCCTAAGCGTGCGTCCCTGTGCCAGCATCTCCGCGGCCACTCTGTCGGGATGACCTTGGCGTTCAGGCCATATTTCTCTAATTATTTTACTTAAATTCATTAAGTAAAGGATTTATTATATATATATATTATCTGGCTTGCACTATTTTATCTGTCCAGGCAATTGACTTAGACTGGGCCGCATTGTCACCTTGGTGTGCCGACGTCCACAATCTAATTGTGTCATCACCTTGGCGTGCTGCCCTGTGTTGGCAACCCCGCGTCGCCACTTCATTAACCTACTCGGCCTGAGACTCCAGCATCACCCCGCCGACCTACTTCGTCACCTCGGCTAAACTGGGAGCTTCGCCTCTCCATAGCGGTCGTGCTGTGCCGCCACTTCGGAGTGCCCAGCTCTCCGCTCGGCCGCCTCGGGGCCAGCTTTGGGGCTGGAACCTTGTCCCGCATCAAGCCCGGACTGCGTCATCAATGCCGAACACATTAACCAGCTAAGTCACTCTCATGCTCAAAATTTTAAATATTAAATTTGTGTTTGGTTCGACCAGGCATTATACTTTTTTGGCAAAAAGACTGCTTGTGAAAAACTTCCCTGTCAAAACTTTGGTTGTGACACACAAATTCAAATACCCCGTTTACTTGGGGGCTTCCTTTATGAAGCCTTTCCTCTTGCATATGATTATACTTGTACGGCTTCATTCCTTGTTCGTGTATTACGCCACAATATGCACCATATTGACTTAAGTGTTCCGCAAGCTGGGTTGCCTGGCTCCTGTGCTTACCCCTACATTCTCGATTGTTCGGCTAGGGAGTAAAGGGAGCACCTCTGCGATTGTCACGACCGGGTCATCCGAGCTCTGACCTCAGACTGGGTGAAGCTGAAAGCTAGCGCTCTTATTGTTTTTAATCATGGTCGGTACACAATGGAACTCGTGAGTACAAAAAATCTATTGCACACGTCTCATAGAAATAATGAGCACCGAAGAAAGGTATCGGTGGGTGTATGAAACGTCTCCAATGTATCTATAATTTTTGATTGCTCCATGCTATATTATCTACTGTTTTGGACTATATTGGGCTTTATTTTCCACTTTTATATTATTTTTGGGACTAAGCTATTAACCGGAGGCTCAGCCCAGAATTGCTGTTTTTTTGCCTATTTCAGTGTTTCGAAGAAACAGAATATCAAACGGAGTCCAAACGGAATAAAATCTTCGGGAATGTGATTTTCTCACCGAACGTGATCCAGGAGACTTGGACCCTGCTCCAAGGAACAAAATAGGCAGTCACGAGGGTGGGGGGCGCACCCCCCTGCCTCGTGGGCCCCTCGTTGCTCCTCCGACGTACTTCTTCCTCCTATATATACACATGTACCCCCAAACGATCAGAAGGGGAGCAAAAAACCTAATTCCACTGCCACAACTTTCTGTATCCACGATATCCCATCTTGGGGCCTATTCCAGAGCTCCGTCGGAAGAGGGCCGTCATCACAGAGGGCTTCTACATCATCATAGCCTCTCCGATGAAGTGTGAGTAGTTTACCTCAGACCATCGGGTCCATAGTTAGTAGCTAGATGGCTTCTTCTCTCTCTTTGAATCTCAATACAAAGTTCTCCCCCTCTCTTGTGAAGATCTATTCGATGTAATCTTCTTTTTGCGGTGTGTTTGTTGAGACCGATGAATTGTGGGTTTATGATCAAGTCTATCTATGAATAATATTTGAATCTTCTCTGAATTCTTTTATGTATGATTGGTTATCTTTGCAAGTCTCTTCGAATTATCCGTTTGGTTTGGCCAACTAGATTGGTAGTTCTTGCCATGGGAGAAGTGCTTAGCTTTGGGTTCGATCTTGCGGTGTCCTTACCCAATGACAGAAGGGGCAGCAAGGCACGTATTGTATCGTTGCCATCGAGGATAACAAGATGGGGTTTATTTCATATTGCATGAATTTATCTCTCTTCATCATGTCATCTTGCTTAAGGCGTTACTCTGTTTTTAACTTAATACTCTAGATGCATGCTGGATAGCGGTCGATGAGTGGCGTAATAGTAGTAGATGCAGAATCGTTTCGATCTACTTGTCACGGACGTGATGCCTATATACATGATCATGCCTAGATATTCTCATAACTATGCTCAATTCTGTCAATTGCTCAACAGTAATTTGTTCACCCACCGTAGAATACTTATGCTCTTGAGAGAAGCCACTAGTGAAACCTATGGCCCCCGGGTCTATTCTCATCATATCAATATCCATTACTTTAATTTTGTTTTGCTTTTTTACTTTGCTTTTACTTTTTACTTTGCATCTTTATACCAAAAATACCAAAAATATTATATCTATCAGATCTCACTCTCGTAAGTGACCGTGAAGGGCTTGACAACCCCTAATTGCGTTGGTTGCGAGTAGCTATCGCTTTATGCAGGTACGAGGGACTTGAGCGTGGGCTCCTACTGGATTGATACCTTGGTTCTCAAAAACTGAGGGAAATACTTACGCTACTCTGCTGCATCATCCCTTCCTCTTCGGGGAAAACCAACGCAAGCTCAAGACGTAGCAAGGTACTATTTTCTTCGAAGATGCTTCTTACACTTCGTCAGTAATATAGCATAAGTTCCCTGAGTGCGCTTTGTCTGTTACAGCCTTATGGCCTGATTGCCTGGTCATCGGAAACACCGTCGATACTTTCGATAGGTGGAGTACATGACACTTTTCGGCCCTTGGCCGAAGAGGGAGAAGCCGACGGTCGGTTAAGACGCGTTTAAAGTTCGGGTGAACATAGATATGATATAAGTACTTCGGTACATACAATCATTATACATAAAATTCTTTTACCCAAATCACTTGGGGTCTCTTAAAATTTATATGAGTTGTTTTATAGTAAATGTGTTTTCTTCTTAGTCGTTGCAAAGTCTTTTTCTACTGCTCCTTTTTCGACTCGAGTTTATGGTCAATAGCCGGATAGCCTGTCTTCTCTCTGAAAGCCGTTTGAGTATTAGTTTGCTAAACTGACGTCAGAGAAGTACTCCACCTTTGGGATAAGGAGCTTGAAGCCATAGGCTGACCCGCGTGAAGTCTTGAGATCGGATGTGTCATGTTAAAGCACGACAGAAGCACAAATTTTTTTTCCAATTTTCGGGTTGGCACCGGACACTTGATCTTGTTCGGACGTCAAGTTTTTATTGACATTTTTTGGTTTTCCAAGCTTATAGCACTTTCAAACTATTTGTGTGTTTTCAGCACAAGTCTCGCAGTGCAACGCCGGACACCTTTAGATATTCCGCAAAAACATTCTTGGATATTGCTATATATGCATCGGTTTCGAATTGTGTCTTCGGTCAATAGTTGGGTTGCGCGGCTCCTGCGCTTGCCTCCTACGTTCCGATTTGTTCGTCTAGGTGTGCAAAGGGAGAACCATTGCGATTGTGCTTCCAGCTCACATGGTTAAGCACCTAAGTGGAGAAAGCCGAAAACTGACTATCACAATAAGCGTAAACTGGTCAGCGATCCGATGACTGTGTTAAACGACGGGCCATTCATAACATTGGCCGAAGTGTTTACGGCTTGACCTCGACTGTCGCCGAACACTACCGGGGGCTAGTAACTGGCCTCCCAAACTAAATCCTCAATATTTTGCTCTTACATTAGAGCTGAGGTTTCATGATCATGCTTGGCATGACAACCCAAAGAAAGGAACCGATAGCGGGACTATTTTCTTTGGACGATATTTCTTATGTTAAACAATAATATAACATGTCTCTCTGCATACCTTTGTTTATAAAACCGTATGGCCAGATTGCCTTGTTTGTCGTAAATCTTTGCCCTCATAAAGGCTTTATAAAGTAGGACAAACACTCCTCGGCTACTGGCCGAGGAGGTGGAAGCCGATGGTCGGTCAACAAAGTTTTGTACAATGAGGATCCGAGCATTAATGATGTAATGTCCTTGGATACATAGAGTCATTACACATAATTTGTGACTTTACTATGGATATCGATCCTTAATTCGGCCACCCGTGCCCGCATTAAGGCTCAGGGGCTACTGGGCTTCCCACTTGTTATTTATAAATATTAAAGGGGCACATCGATCCCCTGATCTGGTGTTGCCACCCGACCAGTGTCTCGGGGGCTACTGCGTTGGCAATCCAGTGCAGAAAATTTAAGTGCAATATAGCTTTCGAGGAGATTATGATCCTCAGGATTGGTCGGCCGCACCCAACCTGAGTCCCGAGGACTTTGCACACCGCTTTTTTTGTCCCGAAGTATTCTGCTGAGCTAGGAGTTGATCCTCAGGCTGATTTTGCAAATCAACCTGAGTCTCAGCGGCTACTGGGATCAGCGGTCTTATGTCATCCTTCAGGTGCATCTCGGGTTTTAGACCGATACACACCTTGAGGGCTACTTGCTATATATCTTGGTAGAGAATAAATTGCACCAATCAAAAATACTGACAAAATATTGGCCCACAGTCAGGGTGGTGCACCACCTCGGAAGCAGTCCGGTATAAAGCTCGGGCACTAGTGGCGGGCTCCATAGAGGGCATTTCCGGCATTAAGCTCGGCTAAAATCCTTCAACTTTTTTGAACCAAGGTGATCTATGACACCTCGGATACAGTCCGGCAGTGGAGCTCGGATGCAGTCTGATGGTGGAGCTCGGATACATTCTAGCGGTAGAGCTCGGATACATTCCGGCATTGGAGCTCGAAAGTGGTCCGGCCTTGGTGCTCGGCTGCAAAAGATACCTCGAATGCAGTCCGGCGTTGGAGCTCGGACGCAAGAGGACACTGCTGCCCGGGAACAACTTCAAACCCGAGGTGTGGCATGAAAATAACAAGGCATTGATAATGGCCGATTACTTAAAGGGGCTCCTCGGATACTCGACGTCTAAGCTCTTCGGATTCACTCCGGCGACCCTTAAGATCGAAGATGGGAAGATTTGTTGAACCAGTTTTCAAGACCAACGACAGAAGATGAAGAACAGTTCGGAAGAATCGAGGAGCGTCCCCAACTTGAAGACCAGTTCAGGGGGCTACTGACGGTGTCCTAGACTAGGGGGTACTCACCACGTCATCTCCTGACTAGTTGGATCGGGCCGAGGACCCCCATGGCGGTCCACTATTGGGCCGGTTCGGACAGCCCATGCCGCATACAAGGAGGATTCCACAAGACTTGGCGACAAGGACTCCTCTAAACCCTAGGCCTACGGTGCATATATAAACCGAGGCCAGGCTAGTCAATAGTCAATCTCATATTCATTACTACAATCTCGTGGTGGATACATGTACTCTGTACTACACCCCATATGAATACAATCAAAAGAAGGACGTAGGGTTTTACCTCCATCAAGAGGGCCCGAACCTGGGTAAAATCCCGTGTCCATGTTACCATCACTCTAAGACGCCTAGCTTAGGACCCCTACTACGAGATACGCCGGATATTGAACCGACAACCGACATCTAGCAATAAGTGTGTGAGCATGAATATAATGTCGGTAAGAAATACGTACTCCCCCAAGCTTAGGCTTTTGGCCTAAGTTGGTCTATAGCCACGGTTGGCCTGGCGGATATCCATAATAATAGTTGGGGTCATACTAAGATGAAGAAGACTCTAACTGCCACTAGTTGGCAATCATTTCCGGATCCCAATGGTAATTAGACTGTCGTGGAGGATCAACTTGTGGTTCCGACTCTGGCTCTGTGGTTGATGTAGGGTTCCGATAGGCGTGAATAGCCTCTAACGGAACAAGGTACTGGCCTGCAGATAAATCAAACAAGGAAGGAGCAGGCAGGGTAATAGTCTTAGGATGATGTTTATCAAAGAACAATTTGTATTTAAGCTCCCCTTCCCTGTTCTTAACAATAAAATCGTGTGCTACCATACTCTTATAATCTAAGTAAACACGAGGCAACAATTTTTCTTCCTTCTCATAATGCCTAATAGGTATGTTAAAATGTGCAGCTAGGCATGAAGCATAGATGCCTCCAAAGATGGGCCCCTTGGTACGGTTCAGACTTAACCGTTTAGCAATAATACCGCCCATACTAACAGAGTTATCACTAAATAAATCGTGGAACAAAATAATAATATCAGGAACACTAAGGTTTCCACAGTTTCCGCGACCAATTAAGAAACAACTAGAAAATATTGCAAAATAGCGTAAAACAGGAAAATGTATGCTAGTGATTCATGCATCGGAAACCTTCCTCGTTTCCCCTACAGTGATGGTATCAATAAACCCATCCACATCGCTGCGATGTCGTTCCTCTGTCGTTCCCTCGAAAGGGACCAAACAAACCTGACAAAAATCATAAAGTGACATCTCCTTATGCTCATCATATAAATAAAACTCCACTGTAGGTGGTGAGCTCCTAGAATGGAAATGAAAGTTTTGCACAAAGATATTTGTGAGTAAGAGATACTGGTCGCGTTGGTCGTGGAGGAAAGCAGTGAGGCCTGCATTCTCACCCAATTCATAAAAATCTTCATAAATCTCGGCTGCTCTCAAGAAATCATCGGAAGGCCATTCACACGACCGAACCTCCGCGGTATGAATAAAGCACTAGAACAAAAACTAATTGGACCAATGGAGGAGTCACATACCAAGGAACAATCTCCCCAAGCAGTTTTGTGAGAGGTGCTTTGAGCAAGGAGATCAAAAATGGCAGCAAAATGAGCTTGGACTCGGGTATGAACTGGATATTCGTGTTTGTGGGAGGAAGAAGAAGTGTCTGGATGCAGGAATAAGTGGAGGAGGGCAACCGTGGGCCCACGAGGCAGGAGGGCGCGCCCAGGGGGTAGGGCGCGCCCTCCACCCTCGTGGCCAGGTGGATGACCCCCTGCTATGTTCTTAGTGCCAAATATTCTCAAATATTCTATAAAAAATCATATTTAAATTTCAGGGCATTTGGAGAACTTTTATTTTCGGGGTATTTTATATATAAATCAGATAACAGACAGAAAAATACTATTTTTATTTTATTTAATATAAATAATAGAAAGTAAAAGGAGGGTACAGAAGGTTGTGCCTTCTAGTTTCATCCATCTCATGCTCATCAAAAGGAATCCACTAACAAGGTTGATCAAGTCTTGTTAATGAACTCATTCCGAATAACATGGAACCGGAGAAATTTCGAATAACACTATGTTACCTCAACGGGGATATGCACATCCCCAATAATAAGAATATCATATTTCTTCTTGACAGTAGGAAGAGGAAATTCAAAATCTCCAAATATAATCGATGGAATTTTTCCAATAGAGTTGATACTATGAACTTGAGGTTGTTTCCTCGGAAAGTGTACCGTATGCTCGTTACCATTAACATGAAAAGTGACATTGCCTTTAGTGCAATCAATAACAGCCCCTGCAGTATTCAAAAAGGGTCTTCCAAGAATAATAGACATACTATCGTCCTCGGGAATATCAAGAATAACAAAGTCCGTTAAAATAGTAACGTTTGCAACTACAACAGGCACATCCTCACAAGTACCGACAGGTATAGCAGTTGATTTATCAGCCATTTGCAAAGATATTTTAGTAGGTGTCAACTTATTCAAATCAAGTCTACGATATAAAGTGAGAGGCATAACACTAACACCGGCTCCAAGATCACATGGAGCAGTTTTAACATAGTTTCTTTTAATGGAGCATTGTATAGTGGGTACTCCTGGATCTCTAGGTTTCTTTGGTATTCCACCCTTAAAAGTATAATTAGCAAGCATGGTGGAAATTTCAGCTTCCGATATCTTTCTTTTATTAGTAACCATTTCTTTCATGTACTTAGCATAAGGATTCATTTTAAGCATATCAGTTAATCGCATACGCAAAAAGATATATAGGTCTAATCATTTCAGCAAAGCGCTCAAAATCCTCATCATCCTTTTTCTTGGATGGTTTGGGAGGAAAAGGCATGGGTTTCTGAACCCAAGGCTCTCTTTCCTTACCGTGTTTCCTAGCAACAAAGTCTTTCTTATCATAACATTGATTCTTTGATTGTGGGTTATCAAGATCAACAACAGGTTCAATTTCTATATCATTATCATTGCTAGGTTGAGCATCAACATGAGCATTATCATTAGTATTATCACTAGTTTCAGGTTCATTACCAGATTGTGTTTAAGCATCAGAAATAGAAATATCATTTGGATTCTCAGGTGTTTCAGTAATAGGTTCACTAGAAGCATGCAAAGTCCTATAATTTTTCTTTTTCTTCCTTTTAGAAGGACTAGGTGCATCTATATTATTTCTCTGAGAATCTTGCTCAATTCTCTTAGGATGGCCTTCAGGATACAAAGGTTCCTGAGTCATTTTACCACCTCTAGTCATAACTCTAACATCATTATCATTATTCTTACTATTCAATCCATTGAGCAAATCATTTTGAGCCTTAAGTACTTGTTCTACTTGAGTGGTAAGTTTAAGTTCACCTTTGACATTAGCCATATAATCGCCCAAGTGTTCACGCATATTTGAATTGTATTTCAATTGTCTACCAAAATAAGCATTGAAGTCTTCTTGCTTAACCATAAATTTATCAAACTCATCTAAGCATGGGCTAGCAAACTTAGTAAATGGGATTTTAGCTTTATCATATCTATAGAGAGAATTTACCTTTACTACCTGTGTCGTGTTATCAAGACCATGAGTTTCTTCAATAGGTGAAGGATTAAGATCATTTGTTTCTTCAACATGCGGTAAATTAAGACCATGTATTTCTTCAATAGAAGGTAAATTCTTAACATCTTCAGCTTTAATACCTTTTTATTTCATAGATTTCTTTGCCTCTTGCATGTCTTCAGGACTGAGAAATAGAATACCCCTCTTCTTCGGAGTTGGTTTAGGAATAGGCTCAGGAGTTGGCTCAGGAAGTGTCCAATTATTTTCATTTGTCAACATATTATTCAATAGAATTTCAGCTTCATCCGATGTTCTTTCCCTGAAAACAGAACCAGCACAACTATCCAGGTAATCTCTGGAAGCATCGGTTAGTCCATTAACAAGTATTTCATTTTTCTTAAGAGGATGATCAGGCAAAGAATTAAGTAACTTGAGAAGCCTCCCCCAAGCTTGTGGGAGACTCTCTTCTTCAATTTGCACAAAATTATATATATCCCTTAAAGCAGCTTGTTTCTTATGAGCAGGGAAATATTTAGCAGAGAAGTAATAAATCATATCCTGGGGACTACGCACACAACCAGGATCAAGAGAATTAAACCATATCTTAGCATCACCCTTTAATGAGAACGGAAATATTTTAAGGATATAAAAGTAATGAGTTCTCTCATCATTAGTGAACAGGGTGGCTATATCATTTAATTTAGTAAGATGTGCCACAACAGTTTCAGATTCATAGCCATGAAAAGGATCAGATTCAACCAAAGTAATTATATCAGGATCAATAGAGAATTCATAATCCTTGTCAGTAACAAAGATAGGTGAAGTAGAAAAAGCAGGGTCAGGTTTCATTCTAGCATTAAGAGATTGCTGCTTCCATTTAGCTAATAACCTCTTGAGCTCGTATCTATCTTTGCAAGCTAAAATAGCTAAAGAAGCTTATTTATCAAAAACATAACCCTTAGGAATGACAGGTGAGTCTTCATCATCACTTTCATCAATATTATCAGATTCAATATTTTCATTCTCTCTAACCCTAGCAATTTGTTCATCAAGAAATTCACCAAGTGGCACAGTAGTATCAAGCATAGAGGTAGTTTCATCATAAGTATCATGCATAGCAGAAGTGACATCATCAATAACATGCGACATATCAGAACGAATAGCAGAAGCAGGTTTAGGTGTCACAAGCTTACTCAAAACAGAAGGTGAATCAAGTGCAGAGCTAGATGGCAGTTCCTTACCTCCCCTCGTAGTTGAGGGATAAATCTTGGTTCTTGGATCTTTCAAGTTCTTCATAATGATAAGCAGATATAAATCCCAAGTGACTCAAAGGATAGAGCTATGCTTCCCCGGCAACGGCACCAGAAAATAGTCTTGATAACCCACAAGTATAGGGGATCGCAAGAGTTTTCGAGGGTAGAGTATTCAACCCAAATTTATTGATTCGACACAAGGGGAGCCAAAGAATATTCTCAAGTATTAGCAGCTGAGTTGTCAATCCATGCACACCTGGAAACTTAATATCTACAGCAAAGTATTTAGTAGCAAAGTAATATGATAGTAGTGGTAACGATAGCAAAGTGTAATGGTAGCAAAAGTAATGTTTTTGGTATTTTGTAGTGATGATAGCAATAGCAACGGAAAAGTAAATAAGCGAAGAACAATATATGGAAAGCTCGTAGGCGATGGATCGGTGATAGAGAATTATGCCGGATGCGGTTCATCATGTAACAGTCATAACCTAGGGTGACACAGAACTAGCTCCAATTCATCAATGTAATGTAGGAATGTATTCCGAATATAGTCATACGTGCTTATGGAAAAGAACTTGCATGACATCTTTTGTCCTACCCTCCCGTGGCAGTGGGGTCCTAGCGGAAACTAAGGGATATTAAGGCCTCCTTTTAATAGAGTACCGGACCAAAGAATTAACACATAGTGAATACATGAACTCCTCAAACTACGGTCATCACCGGTAAGTATCCTGATTATTGTCACTTCGGGGTTAACAGATCATAACACGTAATAGGTGACTATAGACTTGCAAGATAGGATCAAGAACTCTCATATATTGATGAAAACATAATAGGTTCAGATCTGAAATCATGGCACTTAGGCCCTAGTGACAAGAATTAAGCATAGCAAAGTCATAGCAACATCAATCTCAGAACATAGTGGATACTAGGGATCAAACCCTAACAAAACTAACTCGATTACATGATAAATCTCATCCAACCCATCACCGTCCAGCAAGCCTACGATGGAATTACTCACGCACGGCGGTGAGCATCATGAAATTGGTGATGGAGGAAGGTTGATGATGACGATGGCGATGGATTCCCCTCTCCGGAGCCCCGAACGAACTCCAGATCAGCCATCCCGAGAGGTTTTAGGGCTTGGCGGAGGCTCCGTATCATAAAACGCAAGTGAATCCTTCTCTCTGATTTTTTTCTCCCCGAAACCAAATATATAGAGTTGGAGTTGAGGTCGGAGGAGCTCCAGGGGGCCCACGAGGTAGGGGGCGAGCCCTAGGGGGGCAGGCGCGCCCCCCACCCTCGTGGACAGGTGGTGGCCCCCTGGCCTTCATCTTTTGCAAGGATTTTTTATTTTTCCGAAAAGTTGCTCCATGAAGTTTCAGGTCATTCCGAGAACTTTTGCTTCTGCATATAAATAACACCATGGTAATTCTACTGAAAACATACTTAGTCCGGGTTAGTTCCATTCAAATCATGCAAGTTAGAGTCCAAAACAAGGGCATAAGTGTTTGGAAAAGTAGATACGACGGAGACGTATCAGGGTTCCAATTGATTATGAGAACAAAGTTGCTATCTATGATGATTATGGTGATGACATGAATGCTATAAGGAATAATGATAACCATGAAACTTTTCATCATGATTTTAATTTTCAATTGGATTATGCCTCACATGATAGTTATTTCATTGAGTTTGCTCCCACTACTATTGATGAGAATAGATTTGCTTATGTGGAGAGTAATAAATTTTCTATGCTTGTGGATCATGAAAAGTGTGCTTTATGTGATAGCTATATTATTGAATTCATTCATGATGCTACTGAAAATTATTATGAGGGATGATACGCCCATTTTGCATCATGCTTTTATATTGATATTTATTGCATTATGGGCTGTTATTACACATTATGTCATAATACTTATGCCTATTCTCTCTTATTTTACAATGTTTGCATGAAGAGGGAGAATGCCGGATGCTGGAATTCTGGGCTGGAAAAGGAGCAAATATTAGAGACCTATTCTGCATAACTCCAAAAGTCCTGAAACTCCACGGAATTCAGTTTTGGAATATATAAAAAATATTGGGCGAAGACAGCACCAAAGGGGGGCCACCCACCATCCATGAGAGTGGGAGGCGCGCCCCCTGGCAGGCCTCCGGTGTCCATATTTTGCTATATGAAGTATTTCACCCTGGAAAAAATCAAAAGGAAGCTTTCGGGATGAAGCGCCACCGTCTCGAGGCGGAACCTGGCGAAACCAATCTAGGGCTCCGGCGGAGCTGTTCTGCCGGGGAAACATCCCTCCGGGAGGGGGAAATCATCACCATCGTCATCACCATCGATCCTCTCATTGGGAGGGGGTCAATCTCCATCAACATCTTCACCAGCACCATCTCATCTCAAACCCTAGTTCATCTCTTGTATCCAATCTTTGTCTCAAAACCTCAGATTGGTACCTGTGGGTTGTTAGTAGTGTTGATTACTCCTTGTAGTTGAAGCTTGTTGGTTTATCTGGTGGAAGATTATATGTTCAGATCCTTTATGCATATTAATACCCCTCTACTTATGAAAATGAGTATGATTTGTGAGTAGTTACGCTTGTTCCTGAGGACATGGGAGAAGTCTTGCTATAAGTAGTCATGTGAATTTGGTATTCGTTCGATATTTTGATGAGATGTATGTTGTCTTTCCTCTAGTGGTGTTATGTGAACATCGACTACATGACACTTCACCATTATTTGGGCCTAGGGGAAGGCATTGTGAAGTAATAAGTAGATGATGGGTTGCTAGAGTGACAGAAGCTTAAACCCTAGTTTATGCGTTGCTTCGTAAGGGGCTGATTTGGATCCATATGTTTCATGCTATGGTTAGGTTTACCTTAATACTTCTTTTGTAGTTGCGGATGCTTGCAAGAGGGGTTAATCATAAGTGGGGTGCTTGTCCAAGGAAGGGCAGTACCCAAGCACCAGTCCACCCACATATCAAATTATCAAAGTAACGAACGCGAATCATATGAGCGTGATGAAAACTAGCTTGACAATAATTCCCATGTGTCCTCGGGAGCGCTTTCATTTATATAAGAGTTTGTCCAGGCTTTTCCTTTGCTACAAAAAGGATTGGGCCACCTTGCTGCACCTTGTTTAATTTTGTTACTTGTTACCCGTTACAAATTACCTTATCACAAAACTATCTGTTACCGATAATTTCAGTGCTTGCAGAGAATACCTTACTGAAAACCGCTTGTCATTTCCTTCTGCTCCTCGTTGGGTTTGACACTCTTACTAATCAAAAGGACTACGATAGATCCCCTATACTTGTGTGTCATCAAGACTCTTTTCTGGCGCCGTTGCCGGGGAGTGAAGCACCTTTGGTAGGTGGAATTTGGTAAGGAAAAATGTATATAGTATGCTGAAATTTACTGTCACTTGTTGCTATGGAAAGTAATCCTTTGAGGGGCATGTTCGGGGTATCTTCACCCCGACCAGTAGAGCAAAGAGTTTCTCCTCAACCTACTGAACCTACTGAAAATGTTTACTTTGAAATTCCTTCGGGTATGATAGAGAAACTGCTAGCTAATCCTTTTACAGGAGATGGAACATTGCATCCCGATTTACACCTAATCTATGTGGATGAATTTTGTAGATTATTTAAGCTTGCAGGTATGCCCGAGGATGTTATCAATAAGAAGGTCTTCCCTTTATCTTTGAAGGGAAAGGCATTGACATGGTTTAGGCTATGCGATGATATTGAATCATGGAAGTACAACTGATTGAAATTGGAATTTCATCAGAAGTTTTATCCTATGCATCTGGTTCATCGTGATCGTAATTATATATATATAAATATAAATATAAATTTTGGCCTTGCGAAGGAGAAAGCATCGCCCAAGCTTGGGGGAGGCTTAAGTCAATGTTATATTCATGCCCCAATCATGAGCTCTCAAGAGAAATTATTATTAAAAAAATTATGCTTGGCTTTCTCTCAATAATCGCTCCATGCTCGATACTTCTTGTACTGGTTCTTTTACGATGAATACTATTGAATTCAGATGGGATTTATTGGAAAGAATTAAAAGCAACTCTGAAGATTGGGAACTCGACGAAGGTAAGGAGTCAGGTATAACACCTAAGTTTGATTTTGTTAAATCTTTTATGGATACCGATGCTTTTCATGAATTTAGCACTAAATATGGACTTGACTCTGAGATAGTAGCTTCTTCTGTGAATCCTTTGCTACTCATGTTGATCTCCCTAAGGAGAAGTGGTTTAAATATCATCCTCCCATTGAAGTAAAAGTAGTTGAACATATTAAAGTTGAATAAAAGACTATCACTTATAATGTTGATCATATTGTTCCTACCGCTTATATTGAGAAACCACCTTTCCCTGTTAGAATAAAGGATCATGCTAAAGCTTCAACTGTGGTCAACAAAAGTAATATTAGAACACCCAAACCCTCTAAGCAAATTAAAGTTGAACCTAGTATTGCTATGGTTAAAGATCTCTTTCTTGATAATATTGATGGGCATGTTATTTACTTATGTGATGAAGCTGCTAGAATTGCTAAACCCAATACTAAAGATAAACATAGACCTGTTGTTGGCATGCCTGTTGTTTCTGTTAAAATAGGAGATCACCGTTATCATGGCTTATGTGATATGGGTGCTAGTGTCAGTGCAATACCTTATACCTTATATGAAGAACTTATGCATGATATTGCACCTGCTGAGATAGAAGATATTAATGTTACTATTAAGCTTGCCAATAGAGATACTATCTCCCCGGTTGGGATTGTTAGAGATGTTGAAGTCTTGTGTGGGAAAATTAAATATCCTACTGATTTTCTTGTTCTTGCTTCCCCATAAGATAACTTTTGTCCCATTATATTTGGTAGACCTACTTGAATACTGTTAATGCTAAGATAGACTACAAAAGGATATTGTTTCTGTTGGTTTAGGGGATATGTCTCATGATTTTAATTTTGCTAAATTTAGTAGACAACCCCATGATAAAGAATTGCCTAGTAAAAATGAAATTATTGGTCTTTCTTCTATTGCCGTGCCTCCTAATGATCCTTTAGAACAATATTTGCTAGACCATGAAAATGATATGTTTATGAATGAAAGAAGGGAAACAAATGAAGTATTCTTTAAACAGGGACCTATTTTGAAACACAACTTGCCTGTCGAAATTCTAGGGGATCCTCCTCCACCCAAGGGTGATCCCATGTTTGAGCTTAAACCATTGCCTGATACTCTTAAATATGCTTATCTTGATGAAAAGAAGATATATCCTGTTATTATTAGTGCTAACCTTTTAGAGCAAGAAGAAGAGAAATTATTGAAAACTCTGAAGAAGCACCGTGCTGCTATTGGATATACTCTTGATGATCTTAAGGGCATTAGTCCCACTCTATGCCAGCACAAAATAAAATTGGAGAAAGACGCTAAACCGGTTGTTGATCACCAATGATAGTTAAATACTAAGATGAACGAAGTGGTAAGAAAAGAAATACTAAAGCTTCTGGTGGCAGGTATAATTTATCCTGTTGCTGATAGTCAGTGGGTAAGTCCTGTCCATTATGTCCCTAAGAAAGGAGGTATTACTGTTGTTCCTAATGATAAAGATGAATTGATTCCACAAAGAATTGTTACAGGTTATAGAATGGTAATTGATTTCCACAAACTAAATAAAGCTACTAAAAAGGATCATTACCCTTTACCTTTTATTGATCAAATGCTAGAAAGATTATCCAAACATACACATTTTTGCTTTCTAGACGGTTATTCTGGTTTCTCTCAAATACCTGTGTCAAAAGAGGATCAAGAAAAGACCACCTTTACTTGCCCTTTTGGTACTTTTTCTCATAGGCGTATGCCTTTTGGTTTATGTAATGCACCTGCTACCTTTCAAAGATGTATGACTGCTATATTCTCTGACTTTTGTGAAAAGATTGTTGAGGTTTTGATAGATGATTTTTCCGTATATGGAAATTCTTTTGATGATTGCTTAAGCAACCTTGATCGAGTTTTGCAGAGGTGAGGAAACCAATCTTGTCTTGAACTGGGAGAAGTGCCACTTTATGGTTAATGAAGGTATTGTCTTGGGGCATAAAATTTCTGAAAGAGGTATTGAAGTTGATAAAGCTAAAGTTGATGCTATTGAAAAGATGCCGTGTACAGAGAAAATTAAAGGTATAAGAAGTTTCCTTGGTCATGCCGGTTTTTATAGGAGGTTCATTAAAGACTTATAAAAAATTTCCAGGCCTCTGACTAATCTCTTACAAAAAGATGTTCCTTTTGTCTTTGATGATGATTGTGTAGAAGCATTTGAAATACTTAAGAAAGCCTTGATTTCTGCACCCATTGTTCAGGCACCTGATTGGAATTTACCCTCTGAAATTATGTGTGATGCTAGTGATTATGCTATAGGTGCTGTTCTAGGACAAAGAGTTGATAAGAAAATAAATGTTATCCAATATGCTAGTAAAACTCTAGACAGTGCCGAGAGAAATTATGCTACTACTGAAAAAGAATTTTTAGCGATTGTATTTGCTTGTGATAAGTTTAGACCTTACATTGTTGACTCTAAAGTAACTGTTCACACCGATCATGCTGCTATTAAATATCTTATGGAAAAGAAAGATGCTAAACCTAGACTTATTAGATGGGTTCTCCTACTACAAGAATTTGATTTGCATATTATTGATATAAAGGGAGCTGAGAACCCCATTGCAGACAACTTATCTAGGTTAGAGAATGTTCTTGATGACCCACTACCTATTGATGATAGCTTTCCTGATGAACAATTAGCTATCATAAATGCTTCTCGTACTGCTCCATGGTATGCTGATTATGCTAATTACATTGTTGCTAAATTTATACCACCTAGTTTCACATACCAACAAAAGAAAAAGTTTTTCTATGATTTAAGACATTACTTCTGGGATGACCCACACCTTTATAAAGAAGGAGTAGATGGTGTTATTAGACGTTGTGTACCTGAGCATGAACAGGAACAGATCCAACGCAAGTGTCACTCTGAGGCTTATGGAGGACACCATGCTGGAGATAGAACTGCACATAAGGTATTGCAATCTGGTTTTTATTGGCCTACTCTCTTCAAGGATGCCCGTAAGTTTGTCTCGTCTTGTGATGAATGTCAAAGAATTGGTAATATTAGTAGACGTCAAGAAATTCCTATGAATTATTCACTTGTTATCGAACAATTTGATGTTTGGGGCTTTATTATATGGGATCGTTTCCTTCCTCTAATGGGTATATACATATTTTAGTTACTGTTGATTACGTTACTAAGTGGGTAGAAGCTATTCCAACTAGTAGTGCTGATCATAACACCTCTATTAAGATGCTTAAAGAAGTTATTTTTCCGAGGTTTGGAGTCCCTAGATACTTAATGACTGATGGTGGTTCACATTTTATTCATGGTGCTTTTCGTAAAATGCTTGCTAAGTATGATGTTAATCATAGAATTGCATCTCCATATCACCCACAGTCTAGTGTTTAAGTAGAACTAAGTAATAGAGAGCTCAAATTAATTTTGCAAAAGACCGTTAATAGATCTAGAAAGAATTGGTCCAAGAAACTTGATGATGCATTATGGGCCTATAGAACTGCATATAAAAATCCTATGGGTATGTCCGTGTATAAGATGGTTTATGGAAAAGCATGTCACTTACCTCTCGAAGTAGAACATAAAGCATATTGGGCCATTAAAGAGCTCAATTATGATTTTAAACTTTCCGGTGAGAAGAGACTATTTGACATTAGCTCACTTGATGAGTGGAGAACCCAGGCCTATGAAAATGCCAAATTGTTTTAAAAAAGTTAAAGATGGCATGACAAAAGGATACAAAAACGTGAGTTTAATGTAGGTGATTATGTATTGTTATACAACTCTCGTTTAAGGATTTTTGCAGGAAAACTCCTCTCTAAATGGGAAGGTCCTTACGTTATCGAGGAGGTCTATCGTTCCGGTGCCATAAAAATCAACAACTTTGAAGGCACAAATCGAGGGTGGTGAACGATCAAAGAATCAAACATTATATCTCAGGTAGTCCTATAAATGTTGAAACTAATGTTGTTGAAACCGTAACCCCGGAGGAGTATAAAAGGGACACCTTCCAGAACGTTTTATCCTCTGAAAAGGAAGAGGTATGTGGTATGGTAAGTAAACCGACTCCAAAACAGTTCTAATAGCAACTTTTCTCTGTTTTGGAATATTTAAGAAAATAGGAAAATTATAAATAGTCCGGAAAGGACACGAGGCATCCACAAGGGTGGAGGGCGCGCCCCGTGCCTCGTGGGCACCTCGTGTGTCCTCCAGACTCCGTTTTCTTGCATGATACTTCTTTTGGTCGGTAAAAATTCATTATATAATCTCCCGAAGGTTTTGACCACCGTACCATGCAAATATCCTCTGCTTTTGTTTCGAGCTGTTTTCTGCCAGAGTTGTCAAGGCCAGGCATCATGTCGTCCCCTCCTCCAACAATGAGGGCGACAATGCTTGGCTAATGAAGATAGAGCTGAAGAGAGAAGAACCCCGGGAGATCAACAAGGATGATAGGATCAAGAAGGCCACGGAGGATCAAGGTCCGGCAGCAGAAGAATAAGACATTCTTCAACCTCATTACAATCTTCTTGCCCCTACTGAAATTGAAGCTTTCAAGATGATTGAAATAGTTTGAGTGTAGAACAAGTAACTAACCCGTGAAAATATTCTGTTGCAAGAACATATCACCACACTCAAGGGCATTATTACTAAGTTGGAGCACCTCCTACGCTCGATGTTGGACGACAAGCCTACGTCATCAACAATCCCTTCATCACCACCTCCAAATAAAGAGACATAAATACATGGGTATGGGCACTCCCCTTGGCAACTGCCAAGCTTGGGGGAGGTGCCCCGGTATCATATCACTATCACACTCCTATCTTTACCGTTTTTCTTAGTTTGATCCTTTTGGTTATATCTTGATCTAGTAGAATAAAGTTTAGTATGATCTAGTTTTGAGTTTTGCTTTATGATCCTTCTATGTAATCGAGTCCGTGAGCTATATATAATAAATATTAGTTTTGAGTCAAGGGCTTGGTTATCTCGCTATGATCTTGAGAAAATAGAGAAAGAATAAAAAGAAATAAAGAGATCATATTTATCTTATGGAGAGTAATGACTTCACATATAAAGAGTATGATGAATAAAAGTTGTTGAGAGTTGACAAACATAGTTTTAGTCATCGTTGCAATTAATTGGAAGTAATAAAGAAAGAGAGGTTTTCACATATAAATATACTATCTTGGACATCTTTTATGATTGTGAGCACTCATTAAAATATGACATGCTAAAAAGTTGATGTTGGACAAGGAAGACAATGTAATGGGTTATGTTTCCTTATATCTGAAATAAATTATATTGTCATGGATAATCCAACATGTTGAGCTTGCCTTTCCCCCTCATGCTAGCCAAATTCTTTGCACCAAGTAGAGATACTACTTGTGCTTCCAAATATCCTTAAACCCAGTTTTGCCATGAGAGTCCACCATATGTACCTATGGATTGAGTAAGATACTTCAAGTAAGTTGTCACTGTTGCATGCAATAAAAATTGCTCTCTAAATATGTATGATCTATTAGTGTGGAGAAAATAAGCTTTATACGATCTTGTGATGTGGAAGAAATAAAAGCGATGGACTGCATAATAAAGGTCCATATCACAAGTGGCAATATAAAGTGACGTTCCTTTGCATTAAGATTTCGTGCATCCAACCATAAAAACACATGACAACCTCTGCTTCCCTCTTCGAAGGGCCTATCTTTTATTTTTGTCCTATACTTTATACAAGAGTCATGGTGATCATCACCTTTCCTTTTTACATTTTATCCTTTGGCAAACATTGTGTGTTGGAAAGATCCTGATATATATAGCTAATTGGATGTGGGTTTTCATAAACAATTATTGTTGACATTACCCTTGAGATAATAGCTTGGGAGGCAATACTATAAGCCCCTACCTTTCTCTGTGTTCGACTAAAACTCCATACCCATAAGTATTGCGTGAGTGTTAGCAATTGTGAAAGACTAAATGATAGTTGAGTATGTGGATTTGCTGAAAAGCTCTTATATTGACTCTTTCCGATGTAATGATAAATTGCAATTGCTTCAATGACCGAGATTATAGTTTGTTAGTTTTCAATGAAGTTTCCGATTCATACTTGACATTGTGAATAAATTGTTACTTTAGCATAAGAAATCATATGACAATATATATATATGTATATGTTGTTGTTATAAGAATGATCATGATGCCCTCATGTCCGTATTTTATTTTATCGACATCTCTATCTCTAAACATGTGGACATATTTTTCGTTATCGGCTTCCGCTTGAGGACAAGCGAGGTCTAAGCTTGGGGGAGTAGATACGTCCATTTTGCATCATGATTTTATATCGACATTTATTGCATTATGGGATGTTATTACACATTATGCCACAATACTTATGCCTATTCTCTCTTATTTTACAAGGTTTGCATGAAGAGGGAGAATGCTGGCAGCTGGAATTCTAGCTAGAAAAGGAGCAAATATTAGAGACCTATTCTGGACAACTCCAAAAGTCCTGAAACTCCACGGAAGTCAGTTTTGGAATATATAAAAAATATTGGGCAAAGAAAGCACCATAGGGGGGCCACCCACCATCCATGAGGGTGGGGAGCGCGCCCTACCCCCTGGCCGCGCCCCCTGCCTCGTGGGCCCCCTGACAGGCCTCTTTTCCCCATATTTTGCTATATAATGTCTTTCGCCCTGGAAAAAAATCAGAAGGAAGCTTTTGGGACGAAGCGCTGCCGTCTCGAGGCGCAACCTGGCGAAATCAATCTAGGGCTCCGGCGGAGCTATTCTGCCGGGGAAACATCCCTCCGGGAGGGGGAAATCATCACCGTCGTCATCACCATCGATCCTCTCATCGGGAGGGGATCAATATCCATCAACATCTTCACCAACACCATCTCATCTCAAACCCTAGTTCATCTCTTGTATCCAATCTTTGTCCCAAAACCTCAGATTGGTACCCGCGGATTGCTAGTATTGTTGATTACTCCTTGTAGTTGATGCTTGTTGGTTTATCTGGTGGAAGATTATATGTTCAGATCCTTTATGAATATTAATACCCCTCTGATTATGAACATGAATATGAATTGTGAGTAGTTACGCTTGTTCCTGAGGACATGGGAGAAGTGTTGCTATAAGTAGTCATGTGAATTTGGTATTCGTTCGATATTTTGATGAGATGTATGTTGTCTTTCCTCTAGTGGTGTTATTTGAACGTTGACTACATGACACTTCACCATTATTTGGGCCTAGGGGAAGGCATTGGGAAGTAATAAGTAGATGATGGGTTGCTAGATTGACAGAAGCTTAAACCCTAGTTTGTGCGTTGCTTCGTAAGGGGCTGATTTGGATCCATATGTTTCATGCTATGGTTAGGTTTACCTTAATACTTCTTTTGTAGTTGTGACGCCCCCGATTTGATCGTACACTAATCATACACGCAAACGTGTACGATCAAGATCAGGGACTCATGGGAAGATATCACAACACAACTCTACAAATAAAATAAGTCATACAAGCATCATATTACAAGCCAGGGGCCTCGAGGGCTCGAATACAAGAGCTCGATCATAGACGAGTCAGCAAAAGCAACAATATCTGAGTACAGACATAAGTTAAACAAGTTTGCCTTAAGAAGGCTAGCACAAACTAGGATACAGATCGAAAGAGGCACAGGCCTCCTGCCTGGGATCTTCCTAAACTACTCCTGGTCGTCGTCAGCGGGCTGCACGTAGTAGTAGGCACCTCCCGAGTAGTAGTAGTCGTCATCGACAGTGGCATCTGGCTCCTGGAATCCATCGCTTGGTCGCAGCAATCGGGTATAGGAAGGGGGAAAGGGGGAGCAAAGCAACCGTGAGTACTCATCGAAAGTACTCGCAAGCAAGGAGCTACACTACATATGTATGCATTGGTATCAAATGGAATAAGGGTATCATATGTGGATAGAACTGCAGAATGCCGGAATAAGGGGGGATAGCTAGTCCTTTCGAAGACTACGCTTCTGGTAACCTCCATCTTGCAGCAAAAGAAGAGAGTAGATGGTAAGTTCACCAAGTAGCATCATGTAGCATAATCCTAACCGATGATCCTCCCCTCGTCCCCTGTGAGAGAGCGATCACCGGTTGTATCTGACACTTGGAAGGGTGTGTTTTATTAAGTATTCAGTTCTAGTTGTCATAAGGTCAAGGTACAACTCCAATTCGTCCTGTTACCGAAGATCACGGCTATTCGAATAGTTTAACTTCCCTGCAGGGGTGCACCACATTTCCCAACACGCTCGATCCCCTTTGTCCGGACACACGTTTCGGGGTCATGCCCGGCCTCGAAAGATCAACATGTCGCAGCCCTACCTAGGCACAACAGAGAGGTCAGCACACCGGTCTAAATCCTATGAGCGCAGGGGTCTGGGCCCATCACCCATTGCACACCTGCACATTGCGAACACGGCCGACGAGCAAACCTAGCAACCTCCATTACAAAGAAAGTTGCGTTACGCGGTCCAACCCGGCGCGCGCCGCTCAGTCGCTGACGTCACGAAGGCTTCGGCTGATACCACGATGTCGAGTGCCCATAACTGTTCCCACGTAGTTGGTTAGTGCGGATAGGCCAGTAGCCAGACTCAGATCAAATACCAATATCTCGTTAAGTGTGTTATTTTGAAATAACCTCGGACGCCGACCAGGGCCAGGCCCACCTCTCTCTAGGGTGGTCTCAACCCGCCCTATCACTCCGCCACAAAGATCCACACAGAGGGCCGTCGGGAAAGTATGTCCTTCCAGCCCCCAATTCGTGAATCAACCGCGGGTACTCAAAGAGCTGACCCGACTTTAGTCACCACATAATTCATATAATATGTATATAAGTATATACCCGTGATCAACACCTGACGTGATCAGGGCCCGATAGTATAGCATGGCAGACAGACAAGAATGTAGGGCCACTAATGATAAACTAGCATCCTATACTAAGCATTTAGGATTGCAGGTAAGGTATCAACAGCTGGAGCAACAATGATAGGCTATGCATCAGAATAGGATTAACGGAAGGCAGTAACATGCTACACTACTCTAATGCAAGCAGTAGAGAGAAGAATAGGCGATATCTGGTGATCAAAGGGGGGGCTTGCCTGGTTGCTCTGGCAAGAGAGAGGGGTCGTCAACACCGTAGTCGTACTGGGTAGTAGCGGCGTCGGTCTCGGTGTCTAGCGAGAGAAGAGGGGGAAGAAACAATAAATATAATGCAAACAAATGCATAGCAATGCATGACATGACAAGTATCGATGCTAGGGGTGCCCTAACGCGGTATGAGGTGGTATCGATGAAGGGGGGAAACATCCGGGAAAATATCCCCGGTGTTTCGCGTTTTCGGACAGATGAACCGGAGGGGAAAAGTTGCATGTTCGCTATGCTAGGGATGCATGATGGACGAACGGGCTGCGTATCCGGATTCGTCTCGTCGTTCTGAGCAACTTTCATGTAGAAAGTATTTTCATCCGAGCTACGGTTTATTTTATATTAATTTTAAAAGAATTAAATCATTTTTAGGATTTATTTAATTATTTTAATTCAACATTATCCAGAATAGTGTTTGCTGATGTCATCATGATGTCAGCATGACGTCAGCAGTCAATAGGGGCTTGACTGGGTCAAAGTGACGGGTGGGTCCCGTCTATCATTGACACATCACCCTAACTAGCAGATTAGTTAGGTTAATTAGATATTTAGGTTAATCAAGTTTAATTAGTTTAACTAAACAGGATTAATTAAGTTAATTATTTAGTTAATTAAATAATTAATAAATTATGTTTATTATTAATTAATTATTTATTATATGTTAATTTTTTTATTTTTTTAAACATTCTGGGGGCTGGTCCCCACGTGTAAGTTGCCCAGCGCCAACGGGCGGGCGGCTTAATGGGTGTGGGCGCCGGCCCGACTGGGCGCGGGCCCTGGCCAGCCGCGGCTGCACGCGCGTGCGCAGAGGCGCCGGCGGGCATGCCCAGCGTGGCCGGCTAGAGAGCAGGGGCAGGCGGAGGCAGGCAGCGGCGCGCGGGCCTGCATGCGTTAACGGAGGCGGGCCCGGCGGCGGGGAAGCAGGCCACGGGCGAGCGGGCGACGAGCGGTTGTGGCGCGAGGCAAGGCGAGGCAATGGCGCCGGCGGAAGAGGAGCAGAGCAGCGGAGCGGGGCCGCCAACGTGGGGCGCCGTCGAGCGCGGCGGCCAGCCACAGCAGTGGGGACGGAGGCGGGGCGAGGGGCGTGGCCCCGAGCGGCGTGCGCGGGTGCTGGACGACGAGCAGCGGGCGCGCGATGTGCCGCAGCGGGGCGCGTCGGCGGAAGGCCACGCGCGGGGCGTGAGGGCGCCGACAGGAGCGCGCGGGGCGAGGTAGTGTGTGGGGGCGCTCGGTCCGGCGGCTGGCTGAGGCGAGGCTTGGCGGGGGGAACGTCGGGCGGCGCCGGAGCGGGGTGCAGGGAGCGGCGGCGAGGCCATGCGCGGGTGGAGCAGGAGCGCTTAGCAGCAGCGGTTGGCAAGAGCGGGGGCAGGGCGGGGCCAAACGCGGGCGCGCGCGCAAGAGCGATGGAGGCGCGAGCACGCCCCCCCCCCCCTGCGCGTGCGAGCGCGCGTGGGTGCGCAAGGGAGAGAGGAGGGGCGCTCACGAGGGGGGGGGTAGGGCACATGGCAGCGGTGCGCGAGGTGGATGACGGGGACGACGGCGGAGAGGAGAAGCAGGCCGGCGGGAGAGCGCTTCGGTGAGGCGGCGTCCAACGGCAAGGCGGCATCGAGCGGCGGGGTCGGGGCGTGTAGCGACCCGACCTCAGACGGTCAAGTCTCTGTGCTTAAGTGTCATCCCTGTATCGGTATGCTGACACACACAGTACTCGAGGATTTATAACAGAGGTAAATCACATGTATAAAATAACATAAATACTATTATCTCAATCCAAAATAGCGGAAGTAACGACAAGGTTGTGGATTCCCATCAACACCAATGGCAAAGTTGAGTGTAGAAATCGTAACCCTAACGTATCACTTACTCGTCGTAAGAATCCTGCAACATGAGACGTTGCAGCCACAAAGGGTCAGTACATTGAATGTACTGGAAAATTCACACTATAGGATAATGATGAATAATAGCTATCACTACATGCATATATGGCTGGTGGAAAAGCTCTATGGTTATAATGTTTTTGCGAAAAGCCAAATTTTCCCTACTGCAAAGGAATACATTTTATTCAACTACAAAGTTAGTTGAAAATATTGAGAAGGTTCCTCCAACTCATTCCCAAATTAATATCAATAACCCAACAAATTATTTAAGTAACTGATGAGATCAATATGATAATCCAAGTACTAGATACTCAAAATTGTCCATAACCAGGGACACGGCTAACCATGATTAGATTGTACACTCTGCAGAGGTTCGCGCACTTTTCCCCATAAGACTCGATCTCCTCCATTGGATTTCTCGCACTACATTGTGTTTGAGAAACGGATGTCCGAGACAGAGTCTTTCAGGAACATTAACTCTCTACTCCGGGCAGACCATACCAAACCTACAACCCACTACCTGATGATCCACCTCTTCAAGAGCTTCACGTAACTTACTCAACTATGCTATAGCCCATAATAGCTTGTGGCTGCAGACGGAAGTTTCTAGCATGAATCATCTCAGTTCCCTTTGAGTCTGAGTGGCGGTCCATAGGAAGATCACATGGGTACTCCGGGATTTCCAAAAATATTTTCTATAACGTGAACATTTTTCTAGTGCCAAATAAAATTCACAAAAGTTCAAATAATTCAAACAGTGCTACTTCTACAATAAGACCCAATAAAAATCATTTTAAAAATACCAAAATGATTTCAAATTTATTTATCTCTAATTTTTTGATGTAGGGAATCATGTTACCCTATTTTCCATATATTTTATTTTTGAAGAAAAATAATTTGAATAAAACCCAAATAACTCCAAATTGAAAATAATTTCAAACGAACTTTAAATTTGATCCTTTTAAACTTCCAACTCGTATTTCATATATTTTGAAGAAGTCATTTTATCTTCTCTCATGAAAATCATTGAGTTGCTTAAAGTTTCTGAATTTGAAATATTTCCAAATAAAATTCAAATCTTTTCAAAAAACCCTTTTCATTTAATTAAATGGAAGAAGTCATATCATCTTCTCTCGAGGGTTTTGTATTTGAAAAGAATTTGAATTCACGGAGATCAAAATGCAAAAAGGTGAAAGTTTGGGAAAGTCCTTTTATTCCCTCTCATTTAACTTTCAAAAAGTTTCGAATTTCACTCAATCAATCACACAACAATCAAACAAACAATCTATCTATCTATTTATTATAACATTCTAAAATTTAGAATTTTGGGATGTTACAAACCTACCACCCTTAAAATGAATCTCGTCCTTGAGATTTGGAGAGGCTAGCAAGAAAAAGGTTAGGGTTTGGGGGTCTCCTCAAAATCCATCAATCATCACAGGGGGTCTGGGCTGCTACCACCCTTAGAAACATCGTTACGGTCCCATCAATACTCATATACTCCATCCTTATTCTTGACAGGGCCGGTCTTCTCAGATCGTAAGAAAATTCCTTCTCTGGCTCTTCCGGCAGCGGCGTAACCTTTTCCTCAATTCTTCTGTATCCTTTCTTCTTGGTATGGTTATTTCGAGACTGGGTCTTCTTAGCTGACGGGTCTGGCACCAATACTAAACAACTATCGATATCTCATGGTGGTCATCAATTTATGGTTTCTCCTACAGGAAATGGGTCTGGGTTGATCCTCACCGTATAACCTACGGTCGGCAAAAGCTGCCGTGTACAAGGGAAAAATTCTTATACTATTCTAGGGTTTAAACAAGGTTTGTTCGTCGTCTCTCTACTATAGGTAAGGCTCTCAGATTTACCATCCCATATAGCAAGGCGAATAATAAGAGTAAGTCGGTATGGTGATCAATCCATCCCGCACCCAAATCATTACTCTGTATACCGTTTAGTGAATCTCGCATTATAACACTCGGACATCCTCACAAGCATTGCAGAATTTCTCTTATTGACGAACCAAGTTCGGATAAATCAATTAATTCTGCAAGCCAAACAAACATCTATCGTTCCTTCACAACCCTCAGGTTTTGCGTAACTCCTATAAGATCGTCTGTCGATAAAATCGTAACTTCTTCCAGGTTTTTTCCTTCAGCAAGAGTGTGATTGCTTCTTGGCAGGTCCTGGGGCCTGTGGGTTATGGCCCATCTCATCACTTGAAATCCTTGAAATCATCCTCGGGGCAACTAGTTATTGTTCCAACATCCAGCTTTCTAGCATGCTTAAATTCATCCAATTGTACGGTCCTTCTTCCTTCTATTGGTTCCAAACTAAGACGTGATTACTCAGACTCATCCTGGAGTTATAATCGTTCCATATTACCAACATCATACCTCCTTTATATCCAATAGTAATTCATCTCTTCATCCTCGTGGGTTATCCCACATACCGAGATAAAAACTTATACTTATGAAGTCCATACTCCACTTCGTGGAACATCATCATCCTTTCCAGGGTCAAGCGTCCTTGCAGGGGAATATTGGCCATCTCTGCATGGCACTTTTTCAACTGGGAAACGTGAAACACATCATGAACTCCTGACAGTCCTTCGGATGACTCCAACTTGTCGGCCACTTCTCCCATACGCTCCAAAACTCGGTATGGTCCTACAAATCTTGGGGCTAACTTTCCCTTAACTCCAAATCGTTTAACTCCTCGCAGAGGTGACACACGAAGACATGCTCTGTCTCCAATTTCATAGACTACCTCCTTGTGTTTTTTTGAGTCTGCATAACTCTTCTGCCTGGAGTGAGCTACCTTCAGTCTATCTCGAATCAACTTAACATTCTCTTCTGACTCCTTGATCACATTTGGTACAAACAACTGACGGTCTCCAACTTCATCCCACATCAACGGTGTCTGGCTCCTTCTCCCATGCAAAGCTTCAAAAGGGGCCATCTTCAAACTGGCTTGGTAACTGTTGTTGTATGAGAACTCCGCGTAAGGTAGATTATCATCCCTACTAGATCCATAATCTAGCGCACACATTCTCAACATGTCCTCCAGAATCTGATTGACTCTCTCGGTCTATCCATCTGTCTGCGGATGGAAGGTTGTACTGAACTCTAGCCTAGTACCCAAAGTCTGGTGCAGCTGATTCCAAAACTTTGAGGTAAACTGTGTTCCTCTATCTGATACGATGGTCCTCAGAACTCCATGCAGACATACGATCCTGGTCATATATATCTTGGCCAACTTCGCACTTGTATAGGTGGTTTTCACTGGGTAAAGTGAGCCACTTTGGTCAAGTGAATCAACTACTACACAGATAGAATCATATCCCGATCGGGTTCTGGGAACTCCGGTAATGAAATCCATGCCAAGCTTATCCCACTTCCATTCGGGTATCGGCATAGGCTGTAGTAATCCAGCTGGCTTCTGATGCTCTGCCTTTACTCTCTGGCATACATCACCTATGACTACATACTCCGCAATATCCTTCTTCATACCAGTCCACCAAAAACACTCCTTCAAATCCAAATAGATCTTGGTGTTTCCAGGGCAAATCGAGTATGGTGAGTCATGAGCCTCCTGAAGTATTAACTTCCTGATCTTTGCATTATTGGGCACATATACATGGTCCACAAACCATAAGGTGTCGTGCTTATCCTTACGAAAACCTTTGGCCTTTCCTTTGCTCATCCTCTCTTTTGCCTCGGCAATCTCTTTGTCATCCTTCTGAGCTTCACGGATCTTTCCCAACAATGTAGACTAAACTTCCATTGCTACAACAAAACCTTTGGGAACAATCTCCAACCGAAATTCCCTGAGGTCCTCGGCTAAATCCTTTGGTAATCCTCCGCTTATGAGGGTATTCGTCCTTGTTTTCTTTATGGTTGTGTTCTATTTCTCCACAAAGCTTGAATGTATAGGGTTTCTTCATATCCTTTCCAGAAGGCTTCAATTTCTGGGACACAAACCGAGACTTTAGCAAGGTCAACTTAAATTCCTTCCAAATGGTTAGTCCTTGCCATCCATTGATGGTTTGGTACATCCTCTACCAAGTAGCAGTACCTCTTTCAAAGCACTGAAGAGCATGCTGGGTTATATCCTTTCCGACTACAGGGTTATTCTCCAGGTGATCCTCCATGTTCTGAATCCATCGGTCCAAAAAATACGAGCTCATCTCCATTCGTCCTCTATTGGGTCCATGGGTTTGGGGTGGGATAAGAGAGATAGAGAGGGATACACACAAAGCAAACAATAGTTTTGAAGAGACAGATTTTATTTGTGGCTGTCGGAAAAACATCAAACAAATGACAGCTCACAAACGTCGCATCTAACGTAGGCATATAACAGGGGTTGGGTCTTCTAAAGGTCAATAAATATTCAACGTCTCCAAACTCTTCAAGCCTTGTTCATGCCTCCAATGGTTTCTTCTGATCATGCTTGTCTTTCTCAAGTTCTTTTGCCAGATCAACTTTGTTGACGCGAGGTCTCTTGAGACGTCCTTTAGTATTCTGGAGCTGCATTCCTAACTTCTAGGTTTCAACATCCTTGGCATAAATCATGGTCCTACTGTCCTTCAGTTCCTGACGAATCTCCTATATCTCAAGGTTTTACTCCTCTAGCTTGGCTACTTTCAGCTTCTGGATCCTGAGTTCTTCATGAAATGATCCTTGTCAAATATAGCTTCCTAAAGGTCCATCTTAAAATCCTTCATGTAATACTCCAGATCCCGGTGTTACATCAGCTAAGGTTAAAACTTCACCTCTTGCTGATAGGTGCTCCATTAGCCTTCTACCATCCAATCCTTCCATGCATATGCATGCTTAACTCAGCGCGGTGAAAATATCATAAGCGGGCGATAACCTCATGGATAGCCGTGGTTCTGCTCTTGTCATTTCCATGAGCTATCTCTCCATAGTTGATATCTCCTGCCTTAGGGTTTTCCTTGACAGAACTTTGAGTTTTTAACTCTCCATGCTCCGGTCTTTCTCCGATACACCTTGATCTCGGGTCTTGACAACTTCCATAGTCGGCCAAGTTCCATAAGGGTAGCCTTCCTAGGTCACACAAATCTGGAAATTCTTCGGAGCCTCCAATTCTCCTAGTCTTCAGAGTCTCCAACAGTTGTAGTTTCCATTATCATAATGTATGGTAAAATCCTCTTCATTCCGAATGATCTCGGTTGTCCGATATCTTGTACTTCTCAGAGTGGTCTCATCAGTCGAATCCTCGAGTGGTCAAAAGGGAAAAGGGGTATGGTCTCACTAAAAGGGAATTTTTTTGAATAAGCTCAGAAGAGAAGAGAGGTAAAAGATCCTTTTGAAAAGAAAGTTGTAGAGAAAAATCTTTCCTATGGGCTTGCTAGTTTCTAGGGGTCACGTCCTACAGTCAACTTGGCTCTGATACCATCTTGTAGCGACCCGACCTCAGACGGTCAAGTCTCTATGCTTAAGTGTCATCCCTGGATCGGTATGCTGACACACACAGTACTCGAGGATTTATAACAGAGGTAAATCACATGTATAAAATAACGTAAATACTATTACCTCAATCCAAAATAGCGGAAGTAACGACAAGGTTGTGGATTCCCATCAACACCAACGGCAAAGTTGAGTGTAGAAATCGTAACCCTAACGTATCACTTACTCATCGTAAGAATCCTGCAACATGAGATGTTGCAGCCACAAAGGGTCAGTACATTGAATGTACCGGCAAATTCACACCATAGGATAATGATGAATAATAGCTATCACTACATTCATATATGGCTGGTGGAAAAGCTCTTTGGTTATAATGTTTTTGCGAAAAGCCAATTTTTCCCTACTGCAAAGGAATACATTTTATTCAACTACAAAGTTAGTTGAAAATATTGAGAAGGTTCCTCCAACTCAATCCCAAATTAACATCAATAACCCAACAAATTATTTAAGTAACATGATGAGATCAATATGATAATCCAAGTACTAGATACTCAAAATTGTCCATAACCGGGGACACGGCTAACCATGATTAGATTGTACACTCTGCAGAGGTTTGCGCACTTTTCCCCACAAGACTCGATATCCTCCGTTGGATTTGTCGCACTACATTGTTTTTGAGAAATGGATGACCGAGACACAGTCTTTCAGGAACATTAACTCTCTACTCCGGGTAGACCATACCAAACCTACAGCCCACTACCTGTTAATCAACCTCTTCAAGAGCTTCACGTAACTTAGTCAACTATTCTAGAGCCCATAATAGCTTGTGGCTGCACACGGAAGTTTCTAGCATGAATCATCTCAGTTCCCTTTGAGCCTGGGTGGCGGTCCATAGGAAGATCACACGGGTACTCTGGGATTTCCAAAAATACAGGCAACACTGGGTACTCCAGGTGCCTCAATCCACCCAGATGTGTATTTAAGTTGCCACCTTAAGTTGAACCATTAATTAACAATCTCACATCTATCATGGATTTCACTCTCCCAAACCACGTCTAGGAGCATAGCATAGCAATATAAGCAACGCGTAGAAGTAACTCCCAAGGGTTTGAATGTAACAGGGCAATAGTTTCTACCTCATCAACTACTTCCCAACCCACATGTTAATGACATCCTAACCATGCGATGTTTGAGGGTTGAAACTAGTGCATAAAAACTGGGTAATGAAAAGTATGATCAAAGTGTGAACTTGCCTTGTACTGTTGATGAAAATGATTCACACTCATAACTCCAGATAGTTCTACTCGTCACACTCCGTTCAATCTATCGTGAGCAAGCAATAGTAACCATACATAAGCAATCACTCAAAAGATCGGGAAGAACGAAGAAGACAGTTCAGAAAACATCAAAACCAAGAAAATAACTCTTGCAACATAATTTTTTTTCTAAAAGTACCAAAATTATGTGAATTTGGTCTTATTAGAAAGTTTAGGTCAAGAGATTCGATTTGCAAAAGGAATCAACTAAATCGGAGTTATAAAACTCAAGTTATGATCAAAAGAAGTTTGAATATGAATCTGAAAAAATTCAAACTTTGAAAATTTCAAAAAGTTGACGTGACAGGTTCATTGGATAGGTGAAAACAAGACGAAGCTATGGGCGCTGGTTTCATCTAATTTGGATAAACGAGTGAAAAATTATGGCTATTTGAAAAAAAATCAGGGCGAGGCTGTTTTACGGAAGAAAAATAGCTACGGCTAAGGTCTAATATTTAAATACATAGACTAATTGATAATCTAATTATTCTATTGTATTAGTCTAGAAATAATAAACTACTAAAAAAACGAAGAAATGTACCTTTATAAGGTAAAGAAAAGACGACTTTGGAGAGAAGAGACAATTTCCAGAAGTCGCGCCGGAGAGGAGAAATATATTTTTCTTAAATGTATCTAGTCAAACCAAGATATTGATTTAACCCGAATCAAATGATTTTTGGAGGCTCTATGGATCTATATTTATAGGTGAAAAAGAGGTTTAGAGGTCAAAAACTAGGCAATGTGGGACTAAACGTAGACGAAAATATACGAAATAAAGAAGAAAAAGGCTAACGCCTCGCACGGGCCTAAATACCTCGGCCGGCCGCGCGCGTACACTTGCTGCAATTTTTTCTCTTTTTTTTTGAAATTTGTTTTAAAAAACTAAACTTTAACGAAAATAAAATAAAAAAGACAAAAGAAAACAAAAGAAAAACGGGCCGGCTTGCTGCTATGCTACGCATGTGAGCGGCCGTTAGTTCCAGGCGCACACGTAGATTTTTTTCTTATTTTATATAAAAACAAAAAAATAGGATAACAATAATAAAGTAAAATTTTATATATGCATATTACATATCAAAATTTTCAGAAAAAGATTTTCTATAACGTGAACATTTTTCTAGTGCCAAATAAAATTCACAAAAGTTCAAATAATTCAAAAAGTGCTACTTCTACAATAAGACCCAATAAAAATCATTTTAAAAATACCAAAATGATTTCAAATTTATTTATCTCTAATTTTTTGATGTAGGGAATCATGTTACCCTATTTTCCATATATTTTATTTTTGGAGAAAAATAATTTGAATAAAACCCAAATAACTCCAAATTGAAAATAATTTCAAACGAACTTTAAATTTGATCCTTTTAAACTTCCAACTCGTATTTCATATATTTTGAAGAAGTCATTTTATCTTCTCTCATGAAAATCATTGAGTTGCTTAAAGTTTCTGAATTTGAAATATTTCCAAATAAAATTCAAATCTTTTCAAAAAACCCTTTTCATTTAATTAAATGGAAGAAGTCATATCATCTTCTCTCGAGGGTTTTGTATTTGAAAAGAATTTGAATTCACGGAGATCAAAATGCAAAAAGGTGAAAGTTTGGGAAAGTCCTTTTATTGCCTCTCATTTAACTTTCAAAAAGTTTTGAATTTCACTCAATCAATCACACAACAATCAAACAAACAATCTATCTATCTATTTATTATAACATTCCAAAATTTCGAATTTTGTGATGTTACAGGGCGTCGCGACGACCTCCTCCCGATCCAATTGGGAGAGAGGGGGAGATATTTCCGTGGGGGGTGGGGTGTCGGTGGAGTGGGTTGTGGGGGGTGAGGGGATAAGGAGTGGGGGTGGGCTGGCCGGTTGGGCCGGTGGAGGCTAGCTGGGCCACTTGGCCCAGCGGGGGGGGGCTTTTCTCTTTTCCCCTTTTTTATTTGTCTTCTACTTTTGTATTTTCTTTTCTTTTATTCCTTTTTCTGTTTTATTTCATTTTAAAATACTTAGGCACTTTATACAAATGTGTTTATTACACCACAATTACATATGCAAATTATGGCATCGCTCGAACATTTTTGTTCTAACTTTTGAAAACTTTTATTATTTAACTTTATTTCAAATTTGAATTTGACTCGATTTTGAACTAACGGTAGATTAGCAACAGTAACCGTGGTGATGTGGCACCATTAGCATGGAATTACTGTAGCTTGATTACCCGGGCGTTACAGTAGTTGCGGATGCTTTCAAGAGGGGTTAATCATAAGTGGGATTCTTGTCCAAGGAAGGGCAGTAACCAAGCACCAGTCCACCCACATATCAAATTATCAAAGTAACGAACGCGAATCATATGAGCGTGATGAAAACTAGCTTGACGATAATTCCCATGTGTCCTCAGGAGCGCTTTCCTTTATATAAGAGTTTGTCCAGTCTTGTCCTTTGCTATTAAAAGGATTGGTCCACCTTGCTGCACCTTGTTTACTTTTGTTACTTTTTACCCGTTACAAATTACCTTATCACAAAACTACCTGTTACCGATAATTTCAGTGCCTGCAGAGAATACCTTACTGAAAACCGCTTGTCATTTCCTTCTGCTCCTCATTGGGTTCGACACTCTTACTTATCGAAAGGACTATGATAGATCCCCTATACTTGTGGGTCATCAAGGGAGGAATATATGATTGTAGGACTTGTAATAATATCAAGTTTCCTCTCTATGTGTTGAAAATCTTGAAGTTATGCTTGTTTTACCTTCCTATGCTAGTTGATTCTTGTTCCCATAAATTGTTTGCTCACAAAATCCCTATGCATAGGAAGTCGGCTAGACTTAAATGTGCAAGTCATATGCTTCATGATGCTCCCATTATGTTTCAATTCTTATCTTTTATGTGAGCATCATTGAAATCATCATGCCTAGCTAAAAAGGCATTAAAGAAAAGTGCTTCTTGCGAGACAACCCAACATTTATACCTACTATTTTTGTGTGTTCAAATGATTAGGCTACCGTATTAATCATGTTTTATAGCTTTTGTTTCAATAAAGTGCCAAGTAAGACCTTTGGGATGATCTATGGTGATAGTTGATTTGATCTTGCTGAAAAACAGAAACTTTTGCGCTCAGGAAAACAATTCCCATTTTTAATAGAAGCATGATAAAATACTGATTATTTTTGCAGAAGATTAATAAACAAATTTCCCAAGTTGTCCTATTTTTCAGAATTTTTGGAGTTACATAAGGATGATTTCAATTCAGATCTTTACCGACTGTTCTGTTTTTGACAGATTCTGTTTTCGATGCATAATTTGCTTGTTTTCTAGTTTCTATGGCTTATATTGATTAATATAAATTGTAGAAATAATAGGGTACAGTAGGCATCAGGTGATAAAAATTATGAATCTTGTCTTGACAGTACCAAAGTCAATGATTTGGTTTATTATACTAACGGAGCTTACGAGTCTTCTGTTGAGTTATGTGTTGTGAAGTTTTCAAGTTTTGGGTAAAGTTTCGATGGACTATGGAATAAGGAGAGGCAAGAGCCTAAGCTTGAGGATTCCAAGGCACCCCAAGGTAATATTCAAGGACAACCAGGCATCTAAGCTTGGGGATGCCCTAGATGGCATCCCCTCTTCCGTCTTCGTTCATCGGTAACCTTACTTGGAGCTATATTTTTATTGACCACATGATATGTGTTTTGCTTGGAGCGTCATTTTACTTTATTAGTATTTGCTTTCTATTTGAATAATATCACAAGATCTCAAATTCTTAAATGTTAGAGAGTCTTCACATAGTTACATAATTGTTCGACTACTCAGTGATCTTCACTTATATCTTTTGGAGTAGTTTGTCAGTTGCTCTAGTGCTTCACTTATATCTTTTTAGAGCATGTCAGTTGTTTTATTTTGAAGAAAATTTTGAAATCTCATGCTTCATTTATATTATTTTGAGAGTCTTTAAACAACATGGTAATTTGCTTTGGTTACAAACTTAGTCCTAATATGATAGGCATCCAAGAGGGATATAATAAAAACTTTCATATAACACTACTGCAGGATGGTCCAAACGCGACACTACGATCAGAGACCCTTCGAGAAACTGTGTGTGATGCAATGATCGCAAACAGTGGTGTAGGAAAACTGTCAAAAAAGGTGCAAAATGTTTGCGATGACAAATGCATCAAACATGGTTTAGAATTTAGTTGCGTGTGCGATGCAGGGCATACAGTTCAGCTCAATGAACTATTTGTGATGAGGCGGCACAAAAGAAATGGGCAGCCAGATGAAGGCGTGTGCGATATATAGCATACTGTTCACTGGGATGAACTGTGTGTGATTAGGCAACACAATGGAAACGGTTCAACTGAACAAGATGTGTGTGATACGCGGCAAACAGGTCCGTAATCTGAAATTCGTGCAAAGACCAATAATAACACAGACGATTGCTGCTAATAAGCCGTGTGAATAATAACACAAACCTAAACAATCATTTGCGTTGAAGGGATGCACAAATCCTGCGCTACTCTCACTTTGCATATGGGTGTTCTATCTAAAACGTTTACGATCAAGAGCTGCAAAAATCCCGCTCGGCACATTTTCTCTTGGCTTCCTGGGGAAGCTGTCGGTTTGCAAACGGGTGTTCTAACTAAAACGTTTGCGATGAGTGTGTTATATTTAAAAAGAGAATTAAACTGCGGCTTGGGCGCCATTAATGGAGAGGATGCGAGCAAGCCGGGCGGCCATGGAAGTCAAAGTGCTCGCTTCCGAGTGATCCTACGCAGCGTATAGCTCGCACGCTTTCCGGTGAGCCTGCACACTCAAGGACAACTTGCACGCATCTCGGTCAGCCTACGCACCGACGGCGCTCGCATGCCTCCCATTCAGTCAAGGTCAAGCAGCTGTCCGCATGGCACCTCCTACATCCATTAAAACCAAGACACGTGGCGTCAAGTGAATGGTTAACAGAATTTTGGATTTACTAGAATTTAAAAACCAGGCATCTCAATGTTTTGCCGGCAATCAATGATGCCTTGGTGTTTGAAATATATTCCCATTTCTTGCATGGGACCTAAGCATGCACCCAAGGACACATATTTGATTTTTCAACCAATTTATATGCACTGGAGCATGTGCATGTACTTCAAATTTGAATTATGCACATAAATGCATTGAAAACTTAGTTAATGCATAAAAATGTCCAAACGAACCCTGAAAAATCACACAACACTCCTGTTGTTCTATGTTGACACGAGAAAAAAAATTGAAAGCAATAAGAGGCAATGGATATCGTTTCGTCCACAAAGGTAGGACGTTCCCTACGGAAAACCATCATGCTTGTTGTGTGAAGCTCCGGTTTGTGAGAAGTATATACCCAAACCTGCCACATACGGGACAAAATTTGTACCACGGCATGTTGATGCCGCTCCATGATAGCATGCCAAGTTTCATGAATTTCAGACGAGTTTTGGGTTTACTAGAAATTAAAAACCAGGCATCTTAATGTTTTGCCGGCAATCAACGGTGCCTCGGTGTTTGAAATTCATTCCCATTTCTTGCATGGGACCTAAGCATGCTCCCAAGGACACATATTTGGGTTTTCAACCAATTTATATGCACTCGAGCATGTTCATGTAGTTCAAATTTGAATTATGCACATAAAATGCATTGAAAACTCAGTTAATGCATAAAAATGTCCAAACGAACCCCGAAAAATCACAAAAAATCACACAACACTCCTGTTGTTCTATGTTGACACGAGAAAAAATTGAAAGCAATAAGAGGCAATGGATATAGTTTTGTCCACAAAGGTGAGACGTTCCCTACCGAAAACCATCATGCTTGTTGTGAGAAGGTCCGGTTTGTAAGAAGCATATACCCAAACCTGCCCCAAATGGGACAAAATTTGTACCACGGCATGTTGATGCCGCTCCATGATAGCATGCCAAGTTTCATGAATTTCAGACGAGTTTTGGATTTACTAGAATTTAAAAACCATGCATCTCAATGTTTTGCCCGCAATCAATGGTGCCCCGGTGTTTGAAATTCATTCCCATTTCTTGCATGGGACCTAAGAATGCACCCAAGGACACAGATTTGATTTTTCAACCAATTCATATGCACTCGAGCATGTGCATGTAGTTCAAATTTGAATTATGCACATAAATGCATTGAAAACTCAGTTAATGTATAAAAATGTCCAAACGAACCCCGAAAAATAACAAAAATTCACACAACACTCCTGTTGTTCTATGTTGACACGAGAACAAAAATTTGAAAGTAGTAAGAGGCAATGGGTATCGTTTCGTCCACAAAGGTAGGACGTTCCCTACCAAAAACTATCATGCTTGTTGTGAGAAGCTCCGGTTTGTGAGAAGCATATACCCAAACCTACCCCAAATGGGACAAAATTAGTACCACGACATGTTGATGCCGCTCCATGATAGCATGCCAAGTTTCATGAATATCAGACGATTTTTGGATTTACTAGAATTTAAAAACCAGGCATCTCAATGTTTTGCCGGCAATCAACGGTGCCCCGGTTCCCATTTCTTGCATGGGACCTAAGCATGCACCCGAGGACACAGATTTTATTTTTCAACCAATTTATATGCACTGGAGCATGTGCATGTACTTCAAATTTGAATTATGCACATAAATGCATTGAAAACTTAGTTAATGCATAAAATCCGGAACCCCTCATTTTTTTAATAAAGCACCGACTGAGCCTGCCGGGTTCACCGTCGTGGCATTTTTACACAAATGCCCCTGTGGTTTTTAGGAATCAACCCGCCGTCCCTATTTTAGTCTATCCGGAATAACTGTTCGTCATGATGAAAAAAGGGTCACCTGCACGCCTGCGCTCGCATCACCCCCATGGTTTCACCTCACCTAGCACTGACTCACCTTGCCGCTGGCCCATCCCCTTCTCCCACCTCGCAGCTCCGGCGTCTGCCAGATCGTGGGATGTGCCTGGTGGATCGACGCCAAGGAAGTGAAGAGGAGGAGTAGGAACAGGCTTGGCTTGGCTTGCCTTGAATGGAGGAAGAACAGCGCCCAGGCCATGGCCATGGTGATTCGAAAGCTGCAGGAGGGGCGTAGGTCTCGCCGGAGCGGAGCTTGTGGCGGCAGCATCGTTCGAGCGGAGTAGAGCTTGTACTACTCGGACATGACAGCACCCACGGGGGGTCAACTGAGATGATGGAGTCCTCAAGCACAGAGTTGGAGGAGGTCTCCCGTGGCTGGGAGTACAGGCAGGAGGCACGTGACAGCCACGTCGGTTCAAGATGGAGAGGAAGGGCGCGTGACTTCACCTTTGAGGCCAGAATGGGGCGACGCTGTGAGAGGTCAGCCATGGAGGTTCTCGAGGCTGGCAGGGGCGTAGCCGCGGCCGTGGTGTGGCCACGAGCGCTACTCCAACGAGCAGGAGCAGCGCAGTTGCTGTTGTCTGCTCGACCGCCGACTGACGCGGCCAGATTCAGCTGCTTATGAGCCATTTGGCCAGCACCTCCCATACACATCCATCTCTTTGACCAAAGCGCTGGCTGCTGAAGAGATAAGGTTGGCTGCCCCAAAGAGATAAGGCAGAATGGGTTCACATGCTTGAGCTAAAAACAGGATAAGCATATGTGTATACTACTTTATTATTTATAGTTAAATAAAAATGTCTCAAATTAACATACCTTTACTTTTAGAATATACAAGTGTATCTGCCACTCATCCTAATATATTGGCACATTTAGAATAAGTGCATACATTGTCTACCACCTACTATTTGCTTACGAATTATGACACAAAAGTCACAGCAAAAAAATGCGCCATGAGTGGAACAAACTGTGGACTTTCAGGACGGTGCCTAGCTATGGGAAACAACTAATCTACTTATGATTGTCATAAACTCTTTAGTTTTTTTAGGAAATGAAATAGCCCACATTGCTTCTTTATACCAAATCTAACCAGTTTTTATAGGCACGCGAGTTCACTAGGAAACAAGCTGCCCTGAGAAAAGAAAAGGAGAAGTCGGGGCCTCAGGCCCAGCCCTCGGGAATCAATATGTGACAAAGACATAATGAACTAAAGGAGGCTAATTAAACATGGTTAAATGAGATATCATAGATGGTCGACTAATTAACTAAGGTTGCATGATAATGCATCTAATTAAACTAATGAAACATCGTTAATTAACCCTCAGTTAATAACATAATCATTGACATTCTAAATACTCCCTCTGCAGGCTACATAGAGATTAAAATGAGTGAATCTACACTCTAAAATATGTCTATATACATGTTGGAGATCAGCCGAAGGGCGAGCTTTGGTTGCCGCTTTGCTTCTACTTCATTGCTCATCGACTCTCCGTAATGAGCAGCTGATGTTGCTTGGACGAAACAATTGATTAGAAAATGGGCAGTGCGGTACTAGTGGTCATGGCCCACTAATTGTAAAACACCTAAGACGGTTTTTCAACACATGATACTCCAATTCCTCATTTGGGTCTTCTTCTCTTACTGTTGCGAGACTTGGTTTTAGTTAGTAATCTTGAGATCAGCGTGTTTGATTGTCACTTCATGTAGAGCACATGACACGACCTTACATGTGGCCGGCTTAAATTGTTTCCTAAAGCTGTCGCCACTCTCACCTACACTGACTTCTTTCTCCACTCTTACCTACATGAAAGCACACTTCACGCATAAAGCACACGATTGATATTTGTAAAGCATTGTTGTTTCTGAAATTCACTCTTCAGAATTACTCTGTATTATATAAGACTGAATGAAGGTGATATAGAATTCCAGTTTGTCGTGTAATCATGGATTGCTTAGATGGAGGACCACTCTTGGTTTTGTACTTAGATGCGATTGTGAATCATGTACGGTTCAATTCAGATTCATGCTGTATTTTTCCTAAATTTTTGCCCGCCTGAACATTATTATTATTAAACCATTAATAATGATTTATGCAACTGTAAGAGAATTTCTTGGCTGCATAACAAGAAATACAATTTGAAGCAGAGAGTTGTAGTGAACCTTACAATCATGGTATGAACTTCCTTCATTTTATTTGAAATGCATACTTTGCTCATGCATGCATCGATACTATTGTGTACAAATCATGCTTATGTATCTCCGTATGGCTCAGAAAATTGTGTAGCTAGGATGACGATCTCAAAGACCGTATTTTTTTTCATGCTTTTATGGTGTTAAAATGTTTTGGACTCCCGTGGCAACGCACGGGCCCTTTTGCTAGTAATATAATAATACTTCAAGCATACTAACTAAGCAATCATGTCTTCTCAAAATAACATGGCAAAAGAAAGTTCATCCCTACAAAATCATATAGTTTGGTCATGCTCCATTTTTGTCACACAAGAATGCTCTCATCATGCACAACCCCAATGACAAGCCAAGCAATTATTTCATACTTTAGTAATCTCAAACTTTTTTCAACTTTCACGCAATACATGAGTGTGAGCCATGGATATAGCACTATGGGTGGAGTAGAATATGATGATGGGGGTTATGTGGAGAAGACAAATAAGGGGAAAGTCTCACATCGACGCGGCTAATCAACAGGCTAGGGAGATGCCCATCAATTGATGTCAATGCAAGGAGTAGGGATTGCCATGCAACAGATGCACTAGAGCTATAAATGTATGGAAGCTCAACAAAAGAAACTAAGTGGGTGTGCATCCAACTTGCTTGCTCACCAAGACCTAGGCATTTGAGGAATCCCATTGTTGGAATATACAAGCTAAGTTCTATAATGAAAAATTCCCACTAGTATATGAAAGTGACAAAACAAGAGACTCTCTATCATAAAGATTATGGTGCTACTTTGAAGCACAAGTGTGGAAAAAGAGGATAGTAGCATTCTCCCTTTTTATTTCTTTTTTTATTTTTCCCTTTTTGGGCCTTTTTTTATTTGGGACAATGCTCTATTAATGATGATCATCACCCTTCTATATATTTATAACTCAATGATTACAACTCGATACTAGAACAAAATATGACTCTATATGAATGCCTCCGGTGGAGCACTGGGAAGGGCAATGAATCAAGAGTGACATGTATGATAAATTATGCATGGTGGCTTTGCCACAAATACGATGTCAACTACATGATCATGCAAAGCAATATGACAATGATGAAGCATGTCATAGATGAAATGATGGAAAGTTGCATGGCAATATATCTCGGTATGGCTATGGAAATGGCATAATAGGTAGGTATGGTGGCTGTTTTGAGGAAGATATAAGGAGGTTTATGTGTGACAGAGCGTATCATATCACGGGGTTTGGATGCACCGGCAAAGTTTGCACCAACTCTCAAGGTGAGAAAGGGCAATGCACGGTACTGAAGAGGCTAGCAATGATGGAAAGGTGAGAGTGTGTATAATCCATGGACTCAACATTAGTCATAAAGAACTCACATACTTATTGCAAAAATCTACAAGTCATCAAAAACCAAGCATTACGCGCATGCTCCTAGGGGATAGATTGGTAGGAAAAGACCATCGCTCGTCCCCGACCGCCACTCATAAGGAAGACAATCAAAGAACACCTCATGTTTGAAATTTGTCACACAAGGGTTACCATACGTGCATGCTACGAGACTTGCAATCTTCAACACAAGTATTTCTCAAATTCACTACTACTCAACTAGAACACTCTAATATCACCATCTTTATATCTCAAAACAATCATCAAGTATCAAACTTCTCATAGTATTCAATGCACTTTTTATGATAGTTTTTATTATACCAATCTTGGATGCCTATCATATTAGGACTAATTTTATAACCAAAGAAAATTACCATGATGTTCTAAAGGACTCTCAAAATAATATAAGTGAAGCATCAAAGATCAATAATTTCTATAAAATAAAACCACCACCGTGCTCTAAAAGATATAAGTGAAGCACTAGAGCAAAATTATCTAGCTCAAAAGATATAAGTGAAGCACATAGAGTATTCTAATAAATTCCGATTCATGTGTGTCTGTCCCAATAGGTGTGTACAGCAAGTATTATTATGGTAAACTAAAAAGCAAATACTCAAATCATATAAGACGCTCCAAGAAAAACACATATTATGTGGTGAATAAAAATATAGCCTCAAATAAAGTTACCGATGAACGAAGACGAAAGAGGGGATGCCTTCCGGGGCATCCCCAAGCTTAGGCTTTTGGTTGTCCTTGAATTTTACCTTTGGTTGCCTTGGGCATCCCCAGGCTTAGGCTCTTGCCACTCCTTTTCCCATAATCCATCAAATCTTTACCCAAAACTTGAATACTTCACAACACAAAACTCAACAGAAAATCTCATGAGCTCAGTTTGTATAAGAAAACAAACCACCACTTAAGGTACTGTAATGAAATCATTATTTATTTATATTGGTGTTAAATCTACTGTATTCCAACTTCTCTATGGTTCATACTCTCGGATACTAGCCATAGATGCATCAAAATAAGCAAACAACACACGAAAAACAGAATCTATCAAAAACAGAACAGTCTGTAGTAATATGTAGGTTTCGAATATTTCTGTAACCCCAAAAATTCTGAAATAAATTGGTGGACGTGAGGAATTTTTCTATTAATCATCTTCAAAAATAATCAACCTAATCACACTCTCCAGTAAAAAATGGCAGCAAATCTCATGAGTGCTAAAGTTTCTGTTTTTTACAGCAAGATCACAAAAACTTCCCCCTAGTCTTCCCAAATGTTCTACTTGGAACAAACACTAATCAAAAGCATAAAACCACATCTAAACAGAGGCTAGATGAATTATTTATTACTAAACAGAACTAAAAAGCAATAAACAAACATAAAATTGGGTTGCCTCCCAACAAGCGCTATCGTTTAACGCCCCTAGCTAGGCATAAAAGCAAGAATAGATCTAGGTATTATCATCTTTGGTAGGCAATTCTTGAATAGAATACTTATAGCCCTTGGGAGTTTCCTTCTTTTTATTAATGAACAAACTCCTAGGCAAGAAATCAAGAAATTCATTTGTAGCAAAAGGTTCCTTAATGATATTTAAGAAGTTGGGGTGAACACTTATTGATTTGAGATCCGCATTTTCCTTACTAGAAGATTCACCCTTATTCTTGGGAACATACATTAATTTGGCAATCTTGGTAGTAGGAGTATTTGGAGTATTTTTAACGGATGAAAAGGCGGACCCTAAATTAGTAATAATATCCTCAAGTTTACCAATTCTTGTGGAATCTTGATCTATTCTTTCGTTAACTATAGGTTCTTTTTCTTTAAAAAATTCAGAGTAACCCCTACCTTAGATCCATATTGGGTGATTTGGTTGTGGATCTTTTTATCCAAATTTTCAATCAACTCTATAGAGGCAACTTTATTTTCAATAATTTCAAGCCTTTGCATCACATGTTCCAAAGTTAAAATAGTTCCATTAACCAAAAGAGGTGGTGGGCCAAACAATTCTATCATAGCATTATAAGGATCAAAAGTATGGCCACCCAAGAAATTCCCTCCGGTAATGGTATCAAGAATATATCTATTCCAAGGAGTGATGCCTACATAAAAATTGCGAAGAAGAACGGAAGTGGATTGCTTCCTAGTAGATCTATTCTGAGCATTGCAAATTCTATGCCAAGCATATTTTAGATTTTCTCCCTCCCTTTGTTTAAAATTAAGAACTTCATTACCGGGAGTACTAACAGTGGTAGAAGGATTAGCCATGACGACCCATGGCGACACAAGAAGTGAGCGAAAAAAGAGGCGAACAGAAAAAGAGGGCGAAAAAACAGCAAGGGTGAAGTGGGGGAGAGGAAAACGAGAGGCAGATGGCAAATAATGTAATGCGAGGGATAAGAGTTTGTGTTGGGTACTTGGTATGTCTTGACTTGTGCATAGATCTCCCCGGCAACGGCGCTAGAACTTGTTGACGGGAGATCAAATCTTGACTTGACTTGGTGCAACCTCCCCGGCAACGGCGCCAGAAATCCTTCTTGCTACCTCTTGAGCACTAAGTTGGCTTTCCCTTGAAGAGGAAAGGGTGATGCAGCAAAGTAGCGTAAGTATTTCCCTCAGTTTTTGAGAACCAAGGTATCAATCCAGTAGGAGACTACACTCAAGTCCCTCGTACCTGCACAAACAAATAAGAACCTCACAACCAACGCGATAAAGGGGTTGTCAATCCCTTCACGGTCACTTATGAGAGTGAGATCTGATAGAGATAATAAGATAAATATTTTTGGTATTTTATGATATATATAGGAAAGTAAAGATTGCAAAATTAAATAGATTAGAAACTTATATGATAAAAGATAGACCCGGGGGCCATAGGTTTCACTAGTGGCTTCTCTCAAGATAGCATAAGTATTACGGTGGGTGAATAAATTAATGTCGAGGAATTGATAGAAAAGTGCATAATTATGAGAATATCTAGGCATCATAATGTATATAGGCATCACGTCCGCGACAAGTAGACCAAAATGATTCTGCACCTACTACTATTACTCCACACATCGACTGCTATCCAGCATGCATCTAGAGTATTAAGTTCATAAGAACAGAGTAACACATTAGGCAAGATGACATGATGTAGAGGGATAAACTCAAGCAATATGATATAAACCCAATCTTTTTATCCTCGATGGCAACTATACAATACGTGCCTTGCTGCCCCTGCTGTCACTAGGAAAGGACACCGCAAGATTGAACCCCAAGCTAAGCACTTCTCCCATTGCAAGAAAGATCAATCTAGTAGGCCAAACCAAACTGATAATTCGAAGAGACTTGCAAACATAACCAATCATACATAAAAGATTTCAGAGAAGAATCAAATATTGTTCATAGATAAACTTGATCATAAACCCACAATTCATCGGATCTCGACAAACACACCGAAAAAATAATTACATCGAATAGATCTCCAAGAAGATCGAGGAGAACTTTGTATTGAGATCCAAAGAGAGAGAATAAGCCATCTAGCTAATAACTATGGACCCGAAGGTCTGTGGTAAACTACTCACACATCATCGAAGAGGCTATGGTGTTGATGTAGAAGCCCTCCGTGATCGATTCCCCCTCCTGCGGAGCTCTAAAAAAGGCCCCAAGATGGGATCTCTTGGGTACAGAAGGTTGTGGCGGTGGAAATAGGGTTTCATGGTGCTCTTGGATGTTTTCGAGGTATATGGATATATATATATAAAGGGAGAAGTAGGTCGGTGGAGCTGAGAGGGGCCCACGAGGGTGGGGGGCGCGCCCAGAGGGGCAGGTGCGCCTCCCTACCTCGTGGCCACCTCGCTTCTTTCTTGACGCCTACTCCAAGTCCGTGGATCACGTTTGTTCCAAAAATAACTCTCCCGAAGGTTTCATTCCGTTTGGATTCTGTTTGATATTCCTTTTCCGCGAAAAACTAAAATAGGCAGAAAAACAGCAATTTGGACTGGGCCTTGGGTTAGTAGGTTAGTCCCAAAAATAATATAAAAGTGTATAATAAAGCCCATTAAACATCCAAAACAGATAATATAATAGCATGGAATAATAAAAAATTATAGATACATTGGAGACGTATCAGCTACAGTCCACAGCCGGCGTCTCAAGCACACTAGCTCGCTTCCCAAATATCATTTCACTGTTCAATCGTCGCCCATGAAAGATGGGCACATGGACCCATGTCGTGAGGGCAACTTCGGTGGCCCACTCCAGCGAGAGCGCGGCCGCAGCTACCATGCGCGTGCTAACAAGGTGCATGAGCGCGGCCGCAATTTGCGACCTGGCGGCAAAGGCAGCCCAAACAACCGCTGTTGCTTCTCAGGTGGCGGCAGCTACATCTACCTCGGGGATAGCAACTGGCGAGAGCGGCACAATAGCTGTCCGTTCCGCAGCGGCGGCCTTAGCCCTGATGGATGTCGCCCACAACCATGTCGAGGCCACCCACGCGCAGCTCCTGGCGGCACCGCACAAATCAAACAAGCTTCTCCGACAATGGTCGGCAACCCACGACCGAAGAGATGGAAATCGCCGAGAGCGTTCGAGCAGCCGTCCGTTCCTCCGCCGCATACCTTATGACGACGGAGCCCGTGCAAGCCCAGATCGCGTCGACCCACGCCCAGCTCATGGCGGCCTTTTCCAAAGAGATGGCGGACGTGGATGGCGAGATGCTTGCCGAGTATGGTGCGATGGATGCCATGGAGCCCCTTCCCCAGGAGACCGTTGGGCGTGAGCTGGACATGGAGGTGGCGACGGAGATCGACGAGCACTAGCCGTAGTAGTACTCTATGTTTTGTTTAACTAAGAGCGCCGGTCTTTAATTTGTTATAGTAATGTTTAGGTCAGCTAGCTCTGTTTAATTGCTGAACTTGCTCGATTAGTCTCCTTTGTGTACCCAAATTATGCAATGACGTGGATGACCACTGTAACCATGGAAATTCGAACCAAAACTTTTGACGTTCAGACTCATCACACACGGGTTAAGATATCTGAATCGTTTGTGATGTCCACATATCGTACACAGTTCTGAATAAGGGACCGTGTCTGATGACATTTTGCGCGCCAGTTTTTTGGCTGAAGCGATTCCAAATTTTAGGCTTCCGCGGAAATATCTACCTCCCTGCCCTCTCCCCCTTACCAAAAGCCACATTTACCCTCTTTCCGCCTTCCTTTCCAAGTTGAAACCTTCACTCCTTGCTTGCAGCGCCGCCACCTACTCGCCGGCGACCCTCCTTCACGCTGCTCGGCCTCGCCTATTCGGGCAGGTAATCCACACCCGACCCCCATCCTCCTCCTCCTTCCACATCCCACATGGCCCGACCGCCGGCACGAGCGCGACACCTTCCACCCAAATCACCGACCCCTCCACCAAATAAGCGCCGGCCTATAGCCATGGTGCACGCAGTATAGCCAGGACCTCAAGGAGCATTTGGCAGCAGAGAAGCAAATTGCGGCCGCACACGCGGATGAGGTCGCGATGGCTGCCATTCGTGCCAACCCCCAAATCTTGAAGAAGCACCTTGCCATTTGCTAGCTATGCCGGTTATGCATGCTCGGCTTACCCGTTGCGTGTGCTTCTCCTGCCTTTCCTTCACAAATTCTAGTGAATTGTGCTATTTAATTTTACCATGCAATCTATTGCTCTAGTGTATATGTTCTATATGTCATGCAGTATGGTGCTCACTTAGTAACTGTTTTGATAATTAGTTGTCGTCTTCAATTAACTGTTTGGTTCAAATCTACAAATGTGATGTTCAATTCTTCAGGCTGCAATTTTGTATTGTCTTCCATCTGAGAAATAAATCAAATTTATCTTACAAAATTGTGGGTGCATTCTGTTGTTGTATACCACATGAGGAATAAATTGAATTTGGCTGTAGTAAATACATGAGAAACAAATACAATTGCTACAATTGGCTATAGTTAACTGTTTTGGTTAACTCTCTGATCTTCTATTTAGGAGTATGTTATATTGTGCAATGTGGTGCTCAGTTAATGTTTGGTTCATTTGTTGTGGTGTTTAGTTAACTGCTTGGTTCCATGTTATATTGTGCAATGTGGTGCTCGGTTAATGTTTGGTTCATTTGTTGTGGTGTTTAGTTAACTGCTTGGTTCAATTATGCAATGCGATGTCCAATTGTCGTGGGTAGAATTTTGTATTGTTGTGCATGTGAGGAATAAATCGAATTTGGCTGCACTTAATACATGAGAAACAAATACAAGTGCTATATTTCCTAGTTCTTAATCATGCTTGGTTTGGGTAAATTGGTTTTCCGTGTGGCTTCAATTAATCTAATGAATCTGCAATGTGATTATTTTTCATCAACATATTTTACTGATAGCATGCGAACCCTTACTTAACCTGATGACTAACTACCTTATATGTGTTGCAGAGAAACAATGGGAAGCACCGAGGTTTACAATCGAGGTTAGCACGTGCATGGTCCGTTGTCAAATAGCACAATATTGTGCAATTGCGGGAATCATTCTAATATTTTGGTTTTTAACAATTTGGTGTTGCACATGTAGGTCCTGCTGTCAGAGGTTTTGACCCACTGCTCGACCCTTTTGCATATGGGGAAATGAGTTGTCCATGAATCAATCAAATCAAGAAACTCAGAAAGATTGTTAGGATAAAGAAATTAGCGACAAAAAACAACAAGATCTTTGTCTGCACAATGAAGAAGACATCAGTTCACTACAAGACGGTACTAACTATTATACCTTGCCTTTTTATTCCTTTGCCCCATTTCCAATATAGAGAAGATATTTATGCAAATCCTTGTTTTCAGGCCTTTCCAAAGCAGTTCACTGATGATTACCTCTCAAAACACCTCTATGGTCAGGAGGTGAGGAAGGTTTTCATACAACACCCACGGTTCAATATTGAAGTGTTCCTGAAGAGGTCGAAGGACGGATGGTCAATCATCCACAGGCACTACCTAAAGTTGCAAAGACCTTCAACATGAATGAAGGCTCAATATTCGCCTTCCGCTTCAGGAATTTTCCAGATGAGATGCATCTGTCTATATACCGTCTATGATGCTAATTTCGAAAGGTTCTACATGTCGCATGTGGAACTTGCTGCTGGTGCAGTTGTGTAATGGGGTAGCTGAGTGCTGAAGCTATATCATGTTGTACTCTGATGTATTTCAATTATGAAATTCTGCTTCCTTAATATGGAAATGAAATATATTGTGTGCTTAATATGAATGTCAATTAGATTAATAAATTGATTACTAATAATAGGTCAATTAGCCTTCTAATGGCTAATTAGCCTGCTAATTGGGTATTGATATTGCAAACGGTTGTTGAAAAAATACCGTGGGCGATAACCTCAGGCAACACACACAGTTTCTAGGAATAAACCGTGTTGGGTCAATGAACAATCACACACGACTTTCTCCTTAAAAATGTTTGCGTTAGGCTACCTTGCGCAAACTTTTACCAGATAAAAACTGTGTGTCATGGACAACCTTTGCCACACAGTTTCTTCTATGGACCGTGTGTGCTACATTCAATAACGCAAACGATTTAACGGAGAAAATTGTCTGTGATGTACCTGTGAACAGAAACATTTTCCTTGGAGCGATTGTGTGGGATGTGCATACGAACGGAAACGTTTAGCGGGGACTAACTGTGTGGGATGTACTTGCGATCGGAAACAATTTCGCCATATAATTGTATTTTTTAGCTCTACTGTACGTATTTCCATATTTGAGTGCTCGCCGGTCGCAGACGACCTCATTTTGCTGAACGTGTGTGCCAGGAGGGCATATCCCCGACGGTTTCTGGGTCATGTGGGAAGGACCCCCCTATCACCCACACTCACTTGGCGACGGTTCTAGATGCCATCGCGGAAAGGGGTTTTAAACCATTTGTTTAGGACCGATGTGCATCAGTGTAAAGTGCATTGAATACTATGAGAAGTTTGATTCCTCATGTTTGTTTTGAGATATGAAGATGGTGATATTAGAGTCATGCTAGTAAGTAATTGTGAATTTGAGAAATACTTGTGTTAATGTTTGTGATTCCCGTAGCATGCACGTATGGTGAACCGTTATGTGATGAAGTCATATCATGATTTATTTATTGATTGTCTTCCTTATGAGTGGTGGTCGGGGACGAGCGATGGTCTTTTCCTACCAATATCCCCCTAGGAGCATGCGCATAGTACTTCATTTTGATAACTAATAGATTTTTTCAATAAGTATGTGAGTTCTTTATGACTAATGTTGAGTCCATGGATTATACGCACTCTCACCCTTTCACCATTGCTAGCCTCTCTAGTATCGCACAACTTTCGTCGGTACCATACACCCACCTTATACCTTCCTCAAAACAGCCACCATACCTACCTATTATGGCATTTCCATAGCCATTCCGAGATATATTGCCATGCAACTTTCCATCGTTTCATCTATGACATGATTCATCATTGTCATATTGCTTTGCATGATCATGTAGTTGACATCGTATTTGTGGCAAAGCCACCATGCATAATTTATCATAAATGTCACTCTTGATTCATTGCCCTTCTCAGTGCTCCGCCGGAGGCATTCATATAGAGTCATATATTGCCATGCAACTTTCCACCGTTCCGTTTATTATGACATGCTTCATCATTGTCATATTGCTTTGCATGATCATGTAGTTGACATTGTATTTGTGGCAAAGCCACCTTTCATAATTCTTTCATACATGTCACTCTTGATTCATTGCACATCCCGGTACACCGCCAGAGGCATTCATATAGAGTCATATTTTGTTCTAAGTATCGAGTTGTAATTCTTGTGTTGTAAGTAACTAAAAGTGTGATGATCATCGTTATTAGAGCATTGTCCCACGTGAGGAAAGGATGATGGAGATATGATTCCCCCAGAAGTCGGGATGAGACTCCGGATGAAATAAAAAATAAAAAAATAAAAAAGAGTCAAAAAAAGAGAAGGCCCAAACAAAAAAAACAAAAAATGAGAGAAAAAGAGAGAAGGGGCAGTGCTACTATCCTTTTACCACACTTGTGCTTCAAAGTAGCACCATGATCTTCATGATAGAGAGTCTCCTATGCTGTCACTTTCATATACTGGTGGGAATTTTTCATTATAAAACTTGGCTTGTATATTCCAATGATGGGCTTCCTCAAATTGCCATAGGTCTTCGTGAGCAAGTGAGTTGAGTGCACACCCACTTAGTTTCTTTTTGAGCTTTCATACACTTATAGCTCTAGTGCATCCGTTGCATGGCAATCCTTACTCACTCACATTGATATCTATTGATGGGCATCTCCATGCCCGTTGATACGCCTAGCTGATGTGAGACTATCTCCTTCTTTTTGTTTTCTCCACAACCACCATATTCTATTCCACCTATACTATTATGTCCATGGTTCACGCTCATGTATTGCGTGAAAGTTGAAAATATGAGAACATCAGAAGTATGAAACAATTGCTTGGCTTGTCATTGGGGTTGTGCATGATTTGAATATTTTGTGTGATGAATATGGAGCATAGCCAGACTATATGATTTTGTAGGGATAAGCCTTCTTTGGCCATGTTATTTTGAGAAGACATGATTGATTTATTAGTATGCTTGAAGTGTTATCGTTTTTATGTCAACTAGCAAAGTGGACCGCTCGATGCGCGGGCTAGCATTTCATAAAGCTAAATGGTGAGAGCATATTATTTGATTTTTCTGAAGAAAAAATTGAAACCAAATGTGCTGGCATTTTCAAATATAAGACTACTTCGAACATAATTTTATCTTCGACATGTTTGGGTTATTATTGATGTAACATCCCAAAATTCTAAATTTTGGAATGTTATAATAAATATATAGATTTGATTGATTGATTGAAAGTGAGTGAAATTCGAAACTTTTTGAAAGTTAAATGAGAGGGAATAAAAGGACTTTCCCAAACTTTCACCTTTTTCTTTTGATCCCCGAGAATTCAAATTCTTTTCATCACAAAACCCTGGAGAGAAGATTACATGACTTCTTCCATTTATTTAAATGACATGGGGTGTTGAAAAAATTCTGCGTTCGTCGTTTTTCTTTTTCTCGGATTAAATCCGCGATTTTTCTGATCGCGATTCCTGATCCGATTTTCGTTTTAGTTTAACTTTTCGCTCGTTTATCGGAATCAGGCGATTCAAGCGCCTAGGGATTCGTCTCGAAACCCTTTATCTGTTTAACCAACTTAAACAAGATTTTGCTACTGTAAAATTTGCCCTAGATCCAGATTACTAGAACGAAGTTGTTTTCTTTCGCAGTTTGACTTTCGTTGCTTCGTTCGATTTGATTCTTTTTGCCAACCGGAGTTCTTAAGTTGAACCTTCTGGTTAGATCTCTTATTTAAGTTTTACCTGTGCATTAGATGAGTACTTATTGTATGCTTGTTTGTTTGTTTGCGATAGAATACCCGGAGTGCGCTGCCTGTTGCTTCGAATCGTTAGGTTTCGCGGATCATCCGCCAGGCAAGTTCACACTTTGATCATATCCCCTTCATACCCAGTTTTCATTGCATTAGATCAAACCTCAAACATTGCATGATTTGGATCTAATTAAATTGTGGGATTGGGAAGTAGTTGATGAGGTAGGAACCTATTGCCCTGTTACTATCAAACCCTTGGGAGTTACTTCTACGTGTTGCTTATATTGCTATGCTATGCTCGTAGACGTGGTTTGTGTCGGCGTTCTAGGAACGGGGGTCCCCAGACTTGCCTGCCTGCGGCCTGCGGCGTGGCTCAAAGGGGGGCCCAGCGCGGCCCATCTTCACCAACACAAACCCAAGACCCTCGCGAGGGGCCAAGCCTCGCGGGGCGGGCGACGTGGAGCTTCCTCAGGCACGGCCTCGTCAGGCTGGCTCACGAGGAGGCGGAGAGATCAAGGCGGGGTACCTCACGAGGTGCCCGTGACGCAAGCCATGACGACCGAGGGCGCCAGGCGGGTGCCAGCCCGCGCAGTGTCCTCCTTTCCTCTTTGGTGCAAAGGGTGCAAGCGCAGCTGCGGAGTACCGAGGCATCAGGCAAATGTTGCCATTTCGGTGCAACGAGACCAAGACCAGGAGGACTACAAGATGGAGGTCACCGTGGAGCCCAAGACGGCGTCATGACCAGAGCTTTGCGCAGGCGAAGACTACTTTTGTCAGGATAGCTGATACTAGCTGTCCCCCTTCAAATTAGCCCGCCATTGTTGGCTCCCTTCCCGCTCGATATTTGGGAAGAGGACCAGGGCCTCTATAAATAGGATCAGCCACCCGCAAGAGACACACAGACAGAGAGCTGAGGGGTTCGGAGAAGGAGGCTCTTGAGAGAGGGGTTTAGATCAGATAGAGAGAGAGAGAGAAGGGAGACTGAGCTCCTCCCAACAGTTCATCGCCCCAGCCAAGAACAGACCCTCGCGAGGCTGTCCTTCCTTGTATTGTTCATCATCATCAGCCCAAGAGGCAATCCACCACATCACACACTGGAGTAGGGTATTACACCACAACGGTGGCCCGAACCAGTATAAACCATGTGTCTCTTGTGTTGTTCTTTCCTGAGTTTAGATCCTAGCAAGGTGGAGGGGTGCAGGTAGGTAGGAGACGAAAGCTCCGCGCGTACCCCAGTGTTCAAACCTCAAGGGTCTGCCGGAACCCGAAATCCAACATTTGGCGCGCCAGGTAGGGGTGTGCCGGGATTCGTCTTCCACCACCCCGTTCTCCTCCGACCAGCACGCCCATGTCTGACACTCGTCGGGCCCGCGCCGAGCGCCGGGCCGCGCTCGCTTCCCGCGTCTCCCAGACGGCCCCTGTCGGCGGGCGTCCTCGCCATTCCCCGTCACCTGCCGTCAACGCCACCACCGGCCCGGCGGGGGACGAGCAGCAAACATCGTCCCAGCATCCGTCCGTGCGGCAAGACGGCCGCACCGCAACTCCCTCGCTCACCCCAGCTGGTTCTTCGTCTCGCGCGCTCCGCGCGCCCATGGAGGCTCGGGCTGCACTCATCGCGGCGAACGAGCTCCTGCGCTACCGTCCTGTCGACGACGTCTACGAAGAATGGCTCGAACGCGTCGCCGAGCTCGTCTGCGCCGCAGGGGGCTCTCCTGCGCCGTCCGTTCCGCTGCACCGCACCCCGCCCCGCACAGGCGATGAAGCTCCGGCGGCGCCCCGGCCGCCTCCTCCTTAGGACGGCGCCATGGCTCCAAGGCGCGTGACCCTTGGGTGGAACCCGCTCCGTCAGGTGCCAGCACGGCAAGAGCAGAGCTGTCAAGAAGTCCCTCGCCCGCAAGAAGCTGCCAGGGCGCTCCCTGCTCTAGCACGTCGCGACCATGCTCCTGCTCCCGCACATCAAGACCCCGCGCTGCTCCCAGCTGCAGCGCGTGGGGACATGCAAGACCAAGCTCCCCGGCATCCAAGACCTCCCGTGGCCACAGTAGGCTGCCGCGCCTTCACCGCCGAGCTACGCAGTGTCGTGTGGCCCGGCAAGTTCAAGCCGGACTTGCCTGCTTGCTACGACGGCACAGCTGACCCTGCGGAGTTCCTCCAGCTCTACGAGCTGGGCATCGAAGCTGCCAACGGAGACGAGAAGGTCATGGCGAACTGGTTCCCCATGGCACTCAAGGACGGGGCCCGCACCTGGCTCCTGAACCTAGCTCCAGGCACAATCTCCTCCTGGGACGAGATGCGCACCCGCTTCATCGCCAACTTCCAAGGCACTCGCGACCGGCCACCCGCCGTAAGCGACATGCGCCGCATCAAGCAACAGCTTGGGGAGACCCTACAGAAGTACATCCAGCGCTTCAACAACGCGCGCCTCAAGATTCCCAAGGTGACCGAGGAGGCCATCATCTCAGCCTTCTCCGACGGCGTGCACGACGTCAAGATGAAGGAGGAGCTGGCGATGCATGAAGATCTGTGCACTTCCTTGGAGCTGTTCAACCTGGCAACCAAGTGCGCCAGGGCCGAGGAAGGGCGTCTCTCCCTCCTCGAGCTGCCTGCCGCGGACCCAAAAGAGAAGAAGCCCAAGGCCAAGGATGTGAAGCGCAAGGGGGCTGCCATGCTCGCGGCAGAACCAGACACCAAGCGAGGCAAAGATCAGTCCGAACCTTCCAAGGGCGGCCGGTACTGTGTGTACCACGACCTCCACACCCACAACACCAACGAATGTCAAGAGCTCCGAGCCGTGCGAGAAGGAAGGATCGGCCGTCGCCCTGACCGTAGTGACCAGGGCTACGGCCGAGGAGGAGGAAGGAACGCAGGACGCTGGGAAGACCGTGGCCCGCACCAAGGGTGGCGCGACCAACCTCGCGAGGATCGCTGGCAAGACCCGCCTCGCAAGGGAGGCTGGAGGGATCAACCTCGCGAGGGAGACTGGAGGGATCAGCCTCGCGAGGGAGACTGGAGGGATCAGCCTCGCGAGGATCGCCCGCAAGGCAACACAGGCCTCCCGCCGCTGCCGCTGCAGCCAAGGAGAAACAAGGACCGCCACCAGGACGAGGGGGCCGGGGGCTTCTAGGAGCCGTGCGCGATCGCCTGCATCCTAGGCGGGGCACAAGCCCCAGCCTCTCAGCGCATCTTCAAGCAGTTCGCCCGCAAAGTGAACGCAGTCCTCCCCAGGCTCGAAGCCACGCACCCTCTCAGGTGGTCGGCGTGCGCGATCACATTCAGCTCAGCAGATCAGCTCAAGTGTGCGGCTACAGCCAGAGTCCTCCCGATGCTTTGTTCCCTAATCATCAGCAATGTGGTGGTCACCAAGACCCTCATCGATGGCGGGGCAGGGCTCAACGTCCAGTTCGTGGAAACATTCAACAACCTCCAAGTGCCCTACAGCCAGCTTCAGCCAACCAAGCCTTTCTCCGGTATCACCGACGGCTCCATGGTCCCAATTGGGCAGGTCCGCCTCCCTGTCACCTTCGGGGCACGCGACAACTACCGCACCGAGCTCATCGACTTCGACGTCGCTCACATTCTCCTGCCGTACAACGCCATCCTTGGGTACCCAGCGCTGGCCAAGTTCATGGCCGTAACTCACCACAGCTACAACGTCCTCAAGATGCCAGGAAGCGGCGGAGTCATCACGGTGCCCTGTGAAGAGAAGGACGCGGTGTGTTCCCTGGAACGAGCCTTTCAGGCCGCGTCACTGGAAGACCCGGATCGTGGAAGCAGGAGGCCTCCCGAGACCGCCCCTAAGAAGAAGAAGACATCGTCCGGCCCGGCCACTCAGGAGGCAGGCCCCTCTGGGCCCGCGCCTGCCTAGGGGGAACCTCCTTCCATCGCATAGGAAAGTGTGCCCGGCGCCCTCCTCAGGCAGGGCTCGGGGGCTCTCCCTTGGAGGGCCACCGACCTAGCTAGGGTCATGAGGGAGGCGCTTGGGCACCACATGGAGGCGTGTTTCGAAGCACGTTTCCCTCAAGAAGGAGCAAGGCAAGGAGATCCAGACCCTCAAGAGTTCGTCAGCAAGGCCATTCAGGAGCTACAGGAGTCAAGAGTCATGAAAGGCGGCCGCCGCCTACCAGCTGTGGCTCCCCATCCAGGCGAGGATGGTGGGCTGCGTGTCTGCATCGACATACCAGGGCTCAACCGAGTCGCCTCTCTGGAGCGCCTCTGGCCCTCGCAAGTGGGGCGCTGCGGAGGCCCACCCCACAGCTACGTTCGCATGCCTTATGGCTTGCCGAGCGCGGCTGACGCATACCAGCGCCTCATGAGGGGCATCACAGAGGCACGAGAGGCCAGGCGTTCCACTGCCCTGGCAGGGATGGAGATGGCCCGCGAGGAGCCGCCAGCGCCTCCGGAGCCTCCCAAGGCCCCTAGGCCTGGGGGCTCGTGAGGATCGGCTCCCGCAGCCCACCGAGCCTGCTACATCAACGCTCCTTCGTCCTCAACATCATCTGGTGACACCTTTCTAGTTTTACTTCTAGCTGGGAGCGCCCCCCCAGGGCTGCATTATTCCCAGGCCGCGTGGGTCCATCCCTGCGGCGTGTATCCCTTTTTTATTCCATGTTGTTAGCTTACCTTGTTGGGGCGCCCCTCAGGCTGCATGATCCCCAAGCCGCTCGGGCCAGGCCCAGTGGCATGTATCCCATTTGCGTTTATTTCCGATTATGCGTTAGACCCACCATGCTTGATTATTTGATGCCGGTCCACGACACCTCTTCTTCTCCATGCCGACCACTTGCACGTTAAAGGGGGGGGGGTACCTGAGCATCGCGACTCAGGGCTCTTACTGGCTCTCCAGCCCTCACCCTCTGGCCTTGTCCATGGCATCGCGACCTGGCATACCAGCGACTGCTGAGACCAGCTCGAGGGCCGGGACCCGAGGACATAGAGTGCCGACATCTAACCAAATTTGCAGGAACACATCACAAGATAAGGCCCAGTGCCAGGCGCAACCCGCCTAGAGGTAGGGCCCCGTGAGTCCCGCGCTGGCTCACGGATGCCCAGATACACCTCGCCAGGCCCTACCGTGCTAGCCACGTGTCAGGGCGGGGCTGTACACGCCCCGGGGGCTCCTCCCGGAGGGGGGCTCCCTCCTACGTACCAGTGGAAGCACCATGCTCCGCGCTGGCTGACGACACTGCCGAGGAGCGGCTATGCCCGTACACATACGGTAGCGCTATGCTCCGCGCTGGTGATAAACAACTGAGGGTGGCCCCCGGGCCGCATCAACTTCAGGGAGCCCAGAGCTCAGTGTCTAGCCTCATCGTAACGCCTTCCCTCGGGAGTGCCGCGCGAGGGGGCTGGGCACGGGGGCTGCGCCTCGGTCACACCCAGACGCACGCCGCCCAGCCAGGTCCCCCCGGGCCTGGTTCATCGCGTGTCTCTCCCCGAGCGGAGCCAAGGTACGAAGGCCGTTTGAGCATCAAGGGGGACTCCTGAGCATCGCGACTCAGGAGCCTAACTGGTCACGTAGCCCCTCACTCCGTGGCCCCGTCCTGGTTTCTGGTCGGGACCAACGCTGGGTGAGGCACGCGCGCGGCCGGGCTCTGCAGACGTAGAACGGTAGATCCACCCGCATCACACCTCCCCACTTGCTGTTCATGCGCCAAGGGGGACTCCTGAGCATCGCGACTCAGGATCCTAACTTGTCACGTGGCCCCTCACTCCTTGGCCCTGTCCTGGTTTCCGGTCGGGACCAACGCTGGGTGAGGCATGCGTGGGGCCGGGCTTTGCCGGCATAGAACATAAGCAAGTAGGAAGGAAAGGCGCAAATTTCAAGGAATTCAAAAGCAAATATTACAGTCCACACTGTTCTCTCAATGCCAAACGCAAGTTTAAACGCCTCCCCGAGGCATGATACATGTGCAGGAATTAAAGGCAGGACAGGAGCCGCGACAGAGTCACTTGTCGGCGGTGGAGCAGCGCGGATCGGGTATGCCTCACGGAGCGGTGGAGTCGGCAGTGCCTTGCTTCGGCTTGGTGCTGAAGGCCCGGAACTTCCCCAGCAGGGCCTTTGCGCGACCCTTCACGGCCTCGGCAGCGGCAGCGGCACGCTCGCCGCTCACTGGCTCCAGCAGGCTGTCGAGGTCGACACCGGGATCGCGAAGGTAGATGTGGGTGAGGACCCGCGTCAGTGCTGCAGAAGATAGGACACGCGCCTTGGCCTCGGCCGTGAGGCCAAGGCCAAGGGCGACATCTTCAAGAGCGTGAACCAGGAAGGGAAGCAGCTTGGCGCGGCCGTCCTCGGCGCCAGCAAGTGGGCTCTCCAGGCCGCTGTCGTAAAGCGTCCTCAGTGAGGAGCAAGCCCTCTCCTCCATCTCCGTGAAGGCCACGCGGTCCTCGGCAAGAACCAGGGCCTCATCGTCCATCTTGGCCTTCCTCGCCCCCAACTCCTGCTCCAGCGCGCCTAGGCGGTCGCGGCGTTTCTTGAGCTTGACCTCCCTCTCCTTGAGAGCTGCCTCGCGAGCCTTCACGCCTTCTTCCTACAAATCTTGCGAAGGCGGACCTCGTTCGCGAGCTGGTCCCGCAAATCTTGCAGCTCGCCCTCCAGCGCCTTGCAACTCCCACGGACGTCGACCACCTCCCCCAGGGCTGCATCACGGGCAGCCTTCACCTCAAGGACAGCCTGCTTCTCCTCGTTGCATACCATCGAGGCCTGGACCAGCGCCGCCTGAATCGAAGTGTCGGAGCGAACCCATCCTGAAGCCAGCTCCAAGCGCCCGACCACCAAGCGGGGGTCGGCGCCAAGAAGATCCTGCCGCAGTCGGTCCAGCCCAGCAATAGCATGATCCAGAACAGCAGAAGGAGTCGGAGAGACAGCAGCCGGTGGAGTAGGAGGAGAATGCGGCAGCGCGGCCGCAGCATCCTAAGGCGGAGTCTACCGCGCCCCGACAGCTGTGGTGGCGGTGGCAGGCAAGAGCACCTCGGGAGCCACCTGGGCCGTGGGGGCTGAGCTCGCCCCAGCCGGCTCAGCCAAGCCTCGCGAGGACGACCGGGCAGGAGAAGCCTGTGTGTCGCGGTCACCCTCCTTCGCAGGCAGAGGCGCTGCCACGGGTGGAACCTCGGGAGCCCCCTTCGGCTTCTTTGCTACGGGCGCCAGCCTATCCAAGAGATGCGGACGTCAAGCCTCAGAAGCAGAGCAAGAGATAAAGACAGGAATCGAATGCTTACGGGTCGTCGCCAGCAAGCTCAAGCGGCCTCCGGCCAAATTTGAAGCCTGAAAGCCGGCTGGAAGGGTCAATCTCGGGAAGCTTGGAGGCGGAAGGTGCATCTGCGGTCCGCCCTGGGGCCGGGGCAGACCCTTGGGAGATCAGCCCGGTCCCGTCCTTCTTCAGGATCGGGGGTGAGCTCCCGCCGTCCTGCTCGTCGTCGTCTTCATCGTCATCCTCGTCGTCATCGCTCGGAGAGAGGCGGAGAATGTGGGACCTGCGCCGGGGGAAGGGAGCCCTCGACTCTCCATCAGCCGCCTCGGAGTCAGGCCCTTTTCCCCGCTCCCCTCCTTTCTCCTCTTCACTGGAGTCGTCGGAGGGCACGTCCACCGGTTCCTCAGGAGTTTCCATGGGCACGGGCCCATCCCCGTTGAAGACGGGCATGGACTCCACTACCTGCTCCCAGTCGCCGCGGAGGAACAAGGGCGTAGGAGCGCCCGCCGACCTCGCCACATCGCCCCTGACCAGAGATTGGAGGATAGCAGCCAGATCTCCGTCGGCTAAGGCCGCGGGGCTCGGACGGGGCCTCCACATCGGAAGTGAGTACTGCCGAAGCGGAGCCAGCTGGTGCTCCAGGAATTCCCTCAGCAGTGACGCGCTGGTCAGCTTCGCCGCCGCCATATTGGCCGGCCTCAGATCCGCATCCATCTTCTCCAACATCAGCTTCGCGCGGGGGTCCGTGAGCTCCGCTCGACCCCAATTGCTGGAGCTCGTGGGCTGCTCCGTGGGCAAGATCAGCCGAGGGTGGATGCGCCCAGCATCCACCAAGACCCACTTGCTCCTGAAGCCCTCAATCCTTTTCCCGGGGTTCGAAATGGCAATGGCGCCACCGTACGCGTGAAGCTCACGCACGTGGAAGCACTACCATGAGAGGTCCGGAGGTAGAAGTAGTGGCGCAGCAAGGCCACTGAGGGCTGCACCCCTATGTGAGCCTCGCAGTAATAGGCGAAGATTGCCAGGAGAAGGACGGAGTTAGGGTGGAGATGCAGGGCTTGCAGCTTATAGTGGCGGAGGACAGAGAAGAAGAACTCGGAGAAGGGAGGCACCAGGCCAGCAGCAATGGCACTTACGAAAAGCGGATAGAAGGTGCTCCCTTGACCCTCAGCGATGGCGGAGCCGGCTTTAAACACCTTCGCCCCGTTGACGCCCCGCGCCGTCGCCATCCGGCGCAACCGAGCAAGGCTCGCCTCCGACACGTTCGGCGGGTCCAGGGCGGACGAGTACCAAGCTACGGCCGGGGGCTGACGAGGCGCCATGGCTTCCTAGGTCACATGGTCGGAGCGGATCTGGAAATTTTGGAGGAAGGAAGGAGAGGCGCAAGAAAGGGGATCTGAGCAGCAACCGGGGAAAGTAAGGAGCAAAGCCTAGGTGGATGCCGCTCCTCAATCAACTCGCGCGGTTGCTAAGGCGCCCATGTCAAATCAACCGCCACGTGGCGCCCAAGGCCGCAGGCTGTTAGGGCCCGCGGCGCTTCGCTCTTGCCCTTCCGCCTCCCTGCACGGCCAAGTCCGGGCGCGCCTTGGGCCCGGGGGCTACTGTCGGTGTTCTGGGAACGGGGGTCCCCAGACTTGCCTGCCTGCGGCCTGCGGCGTGGCTCAAAGGGGGGCCCAGCGCGGCCCATCTTCACCAACACAAACCCAAGACCCTCGCGAGGGGCCAAGCCTCGCGGGGCGGGTGACGCGGAGCTTCCTCAGGCACGGCCTCGTCAGGCTGGCTCACGAGGAGGCGGAGAGATCAAGGCAGGGTACCTCACGAGGTGCCCGTGATGCAAGCCATGACGACTGAGGGCGCCAGGCGGGTGCCAGCCCGCGCAGTGTCCTCCTTTCCTCTTTGGTGCAAAGGGGGCAAGCGCAGCCGCGGAGTACCGAGGCATCAGGCAAAGGTTGCCATTTCGGTGCAACGAGACCAAGACCAGGAGGACTACGAGATGGAGGTCACCGTGGAGCCCAAGACGGCGTTATCACCAGAGCTTTGCGCAGGCGAAGACTACTTTTGTCAGGATAGCTGATACTAGCTGTCCCCCTTCAAATTAGCCCGCCATTGTTGGCTCCCTTCCCGCTCGATATTTGGGAAGAGGACCAGGGCCTCTATAAATAGGATCAGCCACCCGCAAGAGACACACGGACATAGAGCTGAGGGGTTCGGAGAAGGAGGCTCTTGAGAGAGGGGTTTAGATCAGATAGAGAGAGAGAGAAGGGAGACTGAGCTCCTCCCAGCAGTTCATCGCCCCAGCCAAGAACAGACCCTCGCGAGGCTATTCTTCCTTGTATTGTTCATCATCATCAGCCCAAGAGGCAATCCACCACACCACACACTGGAGTAGGGTATTACACCACAACGGTGGCCCGAACCACTATAAACCCTGTGTCTCTTGTGTTGTTCTTTCCTGAGTTTAGATCCTAGCAAGGCGGAGGGGTGTAGGTAGGTAGGAGACGAAAGCTCCGCGCGCACCCCAGTGTTCGAACCTCAAGGGTCTGCCGGAACCCGAAATCCGACAGTTTGGGTATGAGTGAAATCCATGACAGATGTGAGATTGTTATTTAATGGTTCAACTTAAGGTGGCAACTTGAATACACATCTGGGTGGATTGCTAGGGGCACCCTGGGTATATACCAGTGGACTTGCCCGGACACCTGGGGATATACCAGTGTTGTCCTAGGAGATCCCGGGGATATACCGTGTGATCCTCCTACGGTCCGCCACCCAGGCTCAAAGGGATCATAAGATTATTCATGCTAGAAACTTCCGTGTGCAGCCACAAGCTATTATGGGCTCTAGCATAGTTGACTAAGTCATGCGAACTCTTACAGTGGTAGACTAGCAGATGTAGGGGATGTAGGTGGTACGGTCTACCCATCGTAAGGTGCTAGCGCTTCTGAAAGACTATGTCTCGGTCATCCGTCTTCTTAAACACCATGTAGTGCGAGAAACCAAACGGAGGCGATCGAATCTTGTGGGGAAAAGTGCGCAAACCTCTGCAGAGTGTATAAACTAATCATGGTTAGCCATGTCCCCGGTTATGGACATCTTGAGTATCTAGTTCTTGGATTATCCTGTTGATCTCATCACGTTACTTTAAATGAATATTGTTGGGTTTTACTGATGTAGTTAATTGGGATTGAGAATGCTGTCAACCATTCTCAATGTTTAACAACCACCATGATAGTTAACTAAAATTTATTCCTTTGCAGTAGGGAAAAATTGGCTTTTCGCAAAAACCTTATAACCATAGAGCTTTTCTACCAGCCAAATATGCATGTAGTGATAGCCTTTATTCATCATTCTCTATGGTGTGAATTTGCCAGTACATTCAATGTACCGACCCTCTGTGGCTGCAACGTCTCATGTTGCAGGATTATCTTACGACGAGTAAGTTATACGTTAGGGTTACGATTTCTACACTCAACTTTGCCGTTGGTGTTGATGGGAATCCACAACCTTGTTACTTCCGCTATTTGGATTGAGGTAATAGTATTTTACGTTATTTTATACATGTGATTTACCTCTGTTATAAATCCTCGAGTACTGTGTGTGTCAGCATACCGATCCAGGGATGACACTTAAGCACAGAGACTTGACCGTCTGAGGTCGGGTCGCTACAATTGATATGTAAATATATGTCTTACCCCTTCATCATTTACTTCCTAAGTATGCATGCCGTACTAAATTTTTTATGATTACTCGCGTTGTTCAAATTATGTTTGTATTATTTTCTGTAAACATAAATTTAATACTTGTCATAGTGTTAGCGTAGTTATAGGTACATTTTCTAACGCCATGCATAATGCACATATTTATTTTAGCGTTTTAGTTTATTTATGTACTATACATATCTAGTAAAACTTCCCCGGTAAGACACGTGCACTTTGTAGTACCATTGGTAGATTATATTTTCACGTTACATTGTTTGCTTTCGCAGTGACCACTTTCCAGAAAGAAATACTATCTACTTTCCTTGGAGAAAAATAACATTATCCACACTACTACATGTACAAAACGTCATCTGTTTTTGGGTCCACCAGTCTGATTCTTCACTTTCCACATTGTGTAGTCTTCTCGACTTCTCAGTTCTTCTGACATGTTTTTTTAGCCAGAGACCATATAACAATTGTTCGATGGTAACTTTCATAAAAAGCAATTAAAAGTGTATGTACAAAAGTGATCAAAAAGAAAAGGAGATGGCCAAGCCCATCTAACCAATGCCTGCTCTTGGAAACATGTCTAACTCAAGGATCTTTCAGACTACAAACATGTGGCAATCCAGTCTTGAAAAACTTCAAGGAGCTAGTGCTTAGTTCTATGATGTACAGTAGCAACTATAAATCTTTCTTGTGTAGCAGCTTCCGTGATGTGGTGAATGGATTAATATTCTTAAAGGTCTCGCTGTTCCTTTGCATCCAAATATGCCAGCAACTCATAATGACAATGTTCATGGCCACTCCATTTGGTAATTCATTCAAAGCCAGCATGATTTCCTGAATGACAGATGTGTCCCTCTTCTTATTAGGGGTGATCGGGTCCAAGCATTGTAGAGCAAATAAGCAGTCCAAAAAGAGGTGCAATGTGGTATCAATTTGCTAATTACATAGCTCACATTGGTAGGAGGGGAGGTGAAATGATTTCCTGAGAAGCAGACTTCTTGTGTTGAGCCTATCTTGGATCAGAAACCAACCAAAAATTTGGTATCTCTGAATCACTACTGATTTCAAAATCTTCTTAAATATGGGGTGTGCCATATCTCCTTGAATTAGAACTCTGCAATGTTTGGCAGCAGAAAAGGTTGCAGAATTTCAATAGTAGCTCCATATATCCTATCTAGCTAGGTGTGAGATTTATGTGAGCTAATGTTAATCGAACTTGTTGGAACTGGCCAAAATCTTGGGTAGAGAGTGGCATGTGAAAGATCTTTTGGAGATTATCAGTCTCAAAAACTTGCTGAATTGATGACAAACTATTAAGGGAAAAAGAGAAAAGGTTAGGGTATTGTAGTTTAAGAGGTGTTGTATTCCACTTATCATGCGAGAATAGATTTTTCTTTATGACACATCATATGTTCTAGAGTGGCAGTTGCCTATGTCATAACTTGAGGAATATAAGTTTGTGTGATAATTAAATGATTGGATGTTGCCTGATAGTAAATCAGTACACATAAATTTTTAATAAGTCATAATTTAATGATTCATGTCTAGAACTAAAATTGTGTTCTGCTCATGTGCATGAGCAGTTAGTGCACATAGCCAGACTTCAGGTCGCAAGCTAGTCCATGGCCAATATGCAAGATGTACAACAACAAAAATAAAGTGCAGTGTTGTATCTACGAAACTACTACGCAGGCGACAGTTGCCAAGTGAACTTTGCATGATGGAGGATTGGACGGTGTTGTCTAGGTTTGCAGTACACACATATGGCTTGATGTGCTGCATCATCTGAAAATTGTTCGGAAGTTGCCGTGTGTATAGCATCATTCTTGTATCTATTAACACAAAGAATCGATCATGTGAAAAGTGTAATCTTTGTTTTTATTGTTTGATTCCAAGTTGCCGAAAGCATGACCATTGAATCTGATTAATAAATCTTTATTTTCCTTTACTACAACAACTTCCTGTAGTGTTTATTATATAGCAGAAATACAACAGCGCAACAATCGTTCCAGTACTCCTTTAATTTGTCTGCATTACTATCTCCTATCACTGTGTGATTACAATTTGTGCGCGTAGTTTGTCATGGAAGATAAATCCGTAAGAAAAGGACATATTTTGGTGGACATGATGTTGATATTTCACCATGTTACATGGTATTATATCTTATAGAAATAGAATGGAATTCCGGAAACACTGTAAGCTAAATTTGTAAGCATCATTCTTCCGGACAAATGTACTCTGCAGGAAAAACAAAGACTAAAATGGGAAATGTATATGAGAACTGATCCTTATTATAGTTGAATGGCATGCTTCATAAATAATAATCCCTGATAAAATCAAATAGCAATATGTAAGCAATAATATCTATATGTTAGAATTCACCTTTAAGAAATTAATATCTCATATTCAGTTCTTGCATGCTAAGCCAAGCAACAACATTGGCTAGGTGGAAATAGCTGGTCACTTGAAGGTGTAAATCGTCAAATAAGGGGTGCCTTAATGTATTCCATGCCTAGAGAAGGATCTAGTTCCTAAGGACCATTAAACATCATGACAACCATGATTACGTTAACTATGATAGCCGGGGCCCCCCCTTATAAAAATAGGAGTCTGTAACAGACCTTATGGACAAATTTATTCACCCTTAATTTGTAAAGCATGTACATCCCCTTTTTGAATAAAATATTCAGAATCAGCGAAAAATGTCTGAAAACAAAACATAATGCAATTGATGGTGCATGGAAGTTGTCCTGGTAGGATCCTATCCAGCAAAATATAGATATCAAGCATTGTAATTTAAAGACTATCTTTTTATGGAGAATTACAGGGATCTTTACTGGACAAATTTTCTTATACTGCAGGTGTGTTTACTCTTTCAACATCCTGGATTCATAAAAATAACCTTGGCAAACTACATATACTTTTGTAAAGTGCAAGGAAAAAATCATGAGTATCGCGCACTACAAATCTCGTATGCCAAACAATTTTACTTATCTGAAGAAAATGTTTTCATTACTGCATATTGGCAAGTGCAACTTACCATTACCAGTGTAACGCCCCGAGACCGTTGCGCCAGGTGTCTTCCATTTATTCACTGTCTTTGCCATGTCATTTGCTTGCGTGTTGCATTTTGCCATGTCATCATGTGCATTGCATCATTATGTTTTCAAAACTTGCATCCGTCCAAGTCTCCCTATCCTCTCCATTGTCCGTTCTGAGCCCAACCACACTCGCATGCGCCCGCGGCATGTCCGAAATAGTATTTTATAAGTGGCCGGAAAATGTTCTCGGAATGGGTTGAAAGTTGCCATGTGGTGTTGTTATAGTGTAGATAGGACGCCTGCCAAGTTTCATCGCATTCGGAGTCCGTTTAACGCCCTAACAGATAACTATAGCGGTATATAGTCGGTCAAATCGTCGGACGTTTTCGGTGTCCGGAAATGGTTGTCGGGTTGCATTCCTCCTCTCTCTTCTCAGTCCAACCACACACTTGACCTCGTTCCCCTAACCCCTCTTTGCACATTGCATCGACCCCTCGCCCGTGTCCGAAACTTCCCCGAACCCGAACCGTACTATCATTATCGTTGGGTCCGGATCATCCCCAAACATCTATAAAACATCTATGTTTTCATGTTGGACTCTTCTAGCCTATTTTTCTCGAACCATCCAATTTCGATCAGAGGGTCTTAAACCTGCCCTGTCTAACCCACCTACCTATTTAAGCAGTGCAATCAGCAGATGAATCCCTAATTTCTAGGGATCCTCCTCCCCGCCGCTACTCTCTACCATCTCCATCGGGATCCCCTCCCGATCCAAACCCCCAACCACAGCCGCTTCCTCCAGCGAGCCCACCTACATCCATCATTTTCCCCAACGGCCCAACCAGCGCCCCGCCTATTCGATCCGGAGGAGAGGAGCTCCTCCATGCCCCACCTCACCTCAATCTAGCAGCACGGCAGCTCCCCAGCGACCGCAACCCTCCTCCTCGCTCGATCCCGAGCGGAAGAGGACCCCGACGGCTCGTCCCCGCGCAACCGCGAGGCACCGGCCCTGCAACAACCTCGCCGGAGTTCCCAACCAGGCCGAACCTTCTGCAGATCATCGTCACCGGAGCATCCCTCCACTCAGGCCGCTTCCCCGCTGCACTTCTCCCTCTCCCTTCTTCTCTCGTGCCCTGCCTTTTCTCTGCCTCACTGTTGGTGTCAAAACCGGCGGATCTCGGGTAGGGGGTCCCGAACTGTGTGTCTAAGGCGGATGGTAACAGGAGGCGGGGTACACAATGTTTACCCAGGTTCGGGCCCTCTCGTTGGAGGTAATACCCTACGTCCTGCTTGATTGATCTTGATGATATGAGTATTACAAGAGTTGATCTACCACGAGATCATAGAGGCTAAACCCTAGAAGCTAGCCTATGAGTATGATTGTTGTTGTCCTATGGACTAAACCCTCCGGTTTATATAGACACTGGAGGGGGCTAGGGTTACATAGAGTCGGTTACAAGGGAGGAGATCTACATATCCGAATTGCCAAGCTTGCCTTCCATGCAAAGGAGAGTCCCACCCGGACACGGGATGAAGTCTTCAATCTTCTATCTTCATAGTCCAACAGTCCGGCCAAGGTATATAGTCCGGTTGTCTGAGGACCCCCTAATCCAGGACTCCCTCAGTAGCCCCCGAACCAGGCTTCAATGACGATGCGTCCGACACGCAGATTGTCTTCGGCATTGCAAGGCGGCTTCTTCTCCTAATTCCAAATACCTGTCGAGTAGTGTTCGGCTTCCCATAAATGTTGCACTCCTCGGCTTCTGCGCTTTAATAATGACTATCTTCCACGTGTCAAGCGAATGTGAGAAGTCGGGGCATTTTTACATTTGCCACCCTAACCCTGTGAGTAAATCGCCTATTTAAAGAGTCGGGGATCCTCAGATCAGATCACACCATCCTCCCACAGCGAGTATCCATCGGAGCGCGCCTGGAAAAGCCCATCCTATCATGGCCGGCCATCGCAGCTCCTCCTCTCGCTCCCGTAGCACTAAGCCAGGCAATTGGGAGAAGTGTTTCGTCCCTCACAGCCAATTAGTAGAGTTACAGACCCAGGGGTTTCTTCCTCCTGCGTATATGGTCCCCGTCCGAGCCAGACTAGCCACTTATAACAGCGGGGAGCAAGCGGAGAGCTTCCCCAACCCGTCCATGGGGGAGCGGGTATGCCTTGTCCCTTACGTACTGAGGGGACTCGGATTTCCAATCCACTCGTTCCTCCGCGGGCTCCTGGAGTTCTACGGCCTCCAGCTGCATAACTTACTCCCGCCTCCATATTGCACATCGCCGGCTACGTCACATTTTGTGAGCTGTTTTTGGGCTACGAAGCTCATTTCGAGCTATGGAAAAGGCTATTCTGCCTCGTACCCCGTACACAGAAGGAGTCAATATATCAAGTGGGCGGAGCCGAAATATGGTGCATCGCCGGGACCGGATACCTGTCCGGTACCCCGAAGAAGACATCCGAAGACTGGCCTTCGGAGTGGTTTTATATAGAGGACGTCCCAGTTCTGGACCCTATTCAGATGGGCTTTCCTGAGTTCAATAATGCCCCTTCGAAGAAAGGCCGCAACTAGCGTCCTCGGAGCCCCCAGGAGGAAGATAACATAGAGGTCCTTTACCTGATGGGCAGGATAGAAACGCTGGCCAAATCAGGACTGACAATAATCGAGGTTATGTCAATATGTATAATGCGGGGGGTGAAGCCACTTCAGTATTGGGGGAAACCCATGTGGCACTTCAATGGAGAAGACGATGCCACCTGCTGCATCCATAAAGGTCCGGACACCTCCCCCGCTCTAGCGAAAGTACTGTCCGATTTATACAAAGGAGAGGAGGAGGAGTTCATCCATATTAAGCCACGAGATGGATTCTCGATGTACAACCCCCCAAACTGGGTGAGCTGCTACCTTTTACTCCAGATCTTCCCGCATTCTTCATTATAAGTATTTACCTTGCTATTTCATAGCAGGAATTGCGAAAAGCTGTGAGGGAGGTCCATAGCCCGTCTCCACAGCCAGAGGACCCTGATCGGGCCCTCGACCCCGGACTCGAAGAAGACCTGGACATATTCATGGAACTCATCGACATGACGTTCTATCAGTTGAGCTGCGATGGTGCCTTGGTGGCTATGATAGCCGATTATTCGGGCCTGCTCCCTGCATCGCATGTAAGTAAAACCGGAGTCCCAACTTCCTAGAAAAATCCCTTTTTTGCACTTCACCCATCACACACATATGGTGTCCTACAGGGAAGACCCTCGGGATGCCACTCCGAACCCGCAGTGACTCACCAGCAAGGGGCACCGAGACCGGATAGGCTTAAAAGGAAGGCGGTCAGTACTGAGACGCCGTCACAGAGGTATGAAAAAACCCTGCTCCATGGTTTGTCATCTTTTAAAATATAATAACGTCCATGGTTCCTGGCAGAAAAAACGCTCGCCGGACCATGCCCGGAGAGCCTGCCGGCCATGCCTCCACCAGCCGGACTCCAGAGCTGGACTTAGGGGTAGATGCTAACATGGGGACAACACCGGATATTCCTCCTACAGAGGATGCAGTTAGGCTGTCCGCTGTGAATTCCAAAGTGGAGAGTGCCATGAATCACAGGCACCGCCGGGCCGTACTCCGCGACCCTGGTTTCTCCGAAGAGGAATTTGATGCCTTCAACTCAGGAGACGTGTACATCCGAGCTGCTCAAAATGGTCTTGCCAGAGCCACGAACCAATATGTAAAGGATATACGGGTAAGAAAATCTGATAATTATATATATCAGTAGCCCCTAAGACTTGAAACAATTGACACAACTGATTTAAGGATCATTATTTGTGTAGGCTCTTACGGAGAAGAATACCCAATTGTCTCAAGAGCTGGAGGAGTGCAAAGCCCAGCTGCGGGCCGCAGTTGCCGCAATGAAGCAGTCCGCGAAGGCCCCATCTGGTAACACTTGCTTCTATCGAAAAGAAGGATATGTACCAGTTAGTATTCTGCATGTATGCAAATCTAACAGTAGATTCTGCAGATGACACCAGAGTGAATCCGGAGGTCATGCGAGGGGATGAGCAACATGCTCAACGACAGCTAGAGGCTGGCGAGCGCGTGCTGACGCGGGTTAGGCAGGAGAAAAATGATCTCCAAGATGCCAATACCCAGCTGGGCATTGAACTGAAAGACGTTCGGGCCCAGCTAGCTGACTCCGTAAAGGAGAATAAGAGGCTTCGACGTGACATTTTTAGTAAGTTCTTGAACTAACTTTTTATAGAGTTCGGCGAAGAAATCGACTAACAGAGTTATGTCCGTATGTATGCTGACGGGTCGTCCTGGAGAGGAGATGCCCAGATCTACAGGCGATCTTCTGCCAGAGCTCTCACAGCTGCACGAACAAGTTCGGCAGGTGATGCAGGGCATTGCCCAAGCCTTGTGGCCATCCGCCTCCCTGCCAGGAGGCATGGGGGAGCTTGTAGAGATGCTCAAGGGAGCGCGGCGGTGCTTCCGATTATGGAAGATATCAGCCTGCCGGCAAGGTGCAAGGGAATCCTGGGCCATGGTGAAGACGCGATGTACCAAGGCTGACCCGAACCACATGGCCAAGGTCGGACCTATGGGGTCTGATGGGAAAGAGATCCCCGTTAGTTTAGTGTATGACCAAGTGAAACTAGCCGCAAAGTATTCCCAACAGGATTGTAGGCTAGACAGCCTGTTGGATGGTATAGAAGAATAATTTAGTCAGTCTAAGTGACCATGTACTTCAAGTGACATATATTGTCCCTAGCCAGATTGTAAATCATTTAATTTGTCATGGCAGACCTTTTCGCTTCAACCTTCGGACCCGATAGTCCGGAGTGTATCCGAATACCTGCTCAGTTATGTAAAAACCGGGGTACGCATGGAAACCAGGCGTAGGGGTCATTAGTGCTTGAACAGACAAGTACCCAACTAGCTATGTTATATTACATGGATAGTAAGAAACATCTTCTGGGGAGAATAGTTCCGTTAAGGGTTCCTTTCCCTCGGTACGCATGCATTAATGTGCATGTCCGAACTGCGAGAAGAGACGCGGGATATGAACATATTGGGGCATGTATTGCAATAATTTAAAGTCATCTTTTGTTCACCGACCGAATATTCCCTTAAGAACGCTAGCTTTCGGCTTCACCCAGTCTGAGGTACACATCCGGCTGACCCGGCAGTAACAATCGCAGAGGTGCTCCCCTTATGCCCTAGCCGAATTAAGGGAACGTAGGGCATAAACACAAGAGCCAGGCAACCCAGCTTGGCCAAAACTTAAGTCATATCGATGCATATAATGACGAAGAAAAGGTACACGTGGAAAAGTAACACATGTGCGGGGGGCATAGAGCCTGGAACATAGTTATATTAAGCTTCTGTATAAGAAGCCCCCAGGTATAATGAGCACGCCTAGCGTGTCAAGATTGTGTAGTCAAGAAACATTTTAACCTTTTAAGGCCGTGGAGAAAAAGGGAAGAAAGAAAGAAAAGACACATAACGGATATATAAAAAATTGACGGAGGTAAGGAGACGAACACAGAGTCCGGCACTAGGCGTAGAACCTTCGGAGTCTGGCTGCGTTCCATGGGTTTGGCTCGAGTCGATTGTCCGATGCATCCCGCAGATGGTACGCTCCACTAGTTAGAACTTTGTCAATAACGAAGGGACCTTCCCATTTGGGCTTGAGCTTGTCCTTTTTCTTCTCCGGTAGGCGCAGAATGAGTTCGCCAACGTTATAAGTTTTGGCCCGTACTTCTATGCTTTGATACCGCTGAGCCTGTTGCTGATAGAATGCGGAGCAGGATTTTGCCACGTCACGCTCCTCCTCCAGGGTGTCCAAACTGTCCTGCCGATCAAGCTCGGCTTCTTTCTCTTCATACATGCGCACTCGAGGTGAGTCATGAATGATGTCGTAGGGCAGTACCGCCTCTGCGACGTACACCATAAAGAACGGTGTGTATCCGGTAGTGCGATTCGGCGTGGTCCGCAGCCCCCATAGTACGGAGTCAAGATCCTCCACCCAGTGCGTATCTGATTCCTTCAAGGATCGCACTAATCTGGGTTTAATGCCGCTCATGATAAGACCATTTGCTCACTCGACTTGACCGTTAGTTTGTGGGTGATAGACCGAGGCATAATCAAGCTTAATGCCCATTTTGCTGCACCAAGTTTTTACATCTTCGGCTGTAAAGTTTGAGCCGTTATCGGTGATGATGCTGTGGGGGACGCCGTAATGGTGTACAACCCCGGATAGGAAGTCTATCACTAGTCCGGACTCGGCCGTTTTGACTGGTTTGGCTTCTATCCATTTGGTGAATTTATCCACCATGACCAATAGGTATTTTTTTCTTGTGGCTTCCCCCTTTAAGGGGTCCGACCATGTCAAGCCCCCAGACCGCGAAGGGCCAAGTAATGGGGATTGTTTGGAGAGCAGTGGGTGGAATATGGCTTTGGTTTGCAAAATGCTGGCAACCGACGCAACGTTGAATGAGGTCCTGTGCGTCTTCTCGAGCCGTTGGCCAGTAAAAACCTGTACGGAAGGCCTTTCTTACAAGGGCCCGAGCTGCGGCGTGGTGGCCGCCAAGTCCAGCATGAATTTCTGCCAAAAGTTGACGTCCTTCCTCTTCGGAGATGCACCTTTGAAGTACTTCGGTAGCGCTTTTCTTATAAAGCTCTCCCTCGTGGACCTTGTAGGCTTTAGACCGCCGCACAATGCAACGTGCCTCGTTTGGGTCATCGGGGAGTTCTTGCCTAGTTAGGTAAGCCAAGAAGGGTTGTGTCCACGGGGTGATGACAGCCATAATCACGTGGGCCGAAGGTGTTATTTCGGTGGCAGAGCCTCCGATTACGCCAGAGTGTTCGGTATCTGGCGTTGTGGTCAGGTCCGGACTGTTGTTGCCGGTCTCTCCTTCCCATACCACGGATGGCTTGAACAGCCTTTCCAAGAAGATGTTAGGTGGGACAGGGTCGTGCTTAGCGCCGATGCGGGCGAGGATATCCACCGCTTGATTGTTTTCCAGGACCACATGGTGGAATTCAAGCCCCTCGAACCGAGCTGACATTTTGAGGACGACATTGTGGTAAGCCGCCATTTTTGGGTCCTTGGCGTCAAAGTCTCCATTTATTTGAGATATTGTGAGGTTCGAATCCCCACGCACCTCTAGGCGTTGAATGCCCATGGAGACTTCCATCCGGAGACCATGCAACAGGGCCTCATATTCTGTTGCATAGTTGGAGTCTGTGTATAATATTTGGAGCACGTATTGGACTGTATCTTCGGTGGGGGATGTCAGGACGACGCCTGCCCCCAGACCAGCCAGCATCTTAGAGCCGTCGAAGTGCATGATCCAATTGGAGTACGCACCGTACTCTTTAGGGAGTTCGGCTTCCGTCCATTCGGCGACAAAATCAGCCAGTACATGCGACTTAATGGCTCGCCGTGGTTTGTATCTTATGTCGAATGGGAGGAGCTCGATAGCCCATTTAGCAATCCGGCCCGTGGCATCGTGGTTATTTATTATGTCGTTGAGTGGTACTTCGGAGGCCACCATAATTGAACACTCTTGAAAGTAGTGTCGTAGTTTCCGGGATGCCATGAAGACCGCGTATGCTATCTTTTGATAATGTGGGTACCGTGATTTGCATGGAGTGAGGACAGTGGATACGTAGTATACCGGCTTTTGAAGCGGGAACTTATGTCCGTCCATCTCTCATTCGACGACGAGCACTTCGCTTACAACGTGGTGAAGGAAATATGCCCTAGAGGCAATAATAAAGTTATTATTTATTTCCTTATATCATGATAAATGTTTATTATTCATGCTAGAATTGTATTAACCGGAAACATAATACATGTGTGAATACATAGACAAACAGAGTGTTACTAGTATGCCTCTACTTGACTAGCTCGTTGATCAAAGATGGTTATGTTTCCTAACCATAGACATGAGTTGTCATTTGATTAACGAGATCACATCATTAGGAGACTGATGTGATTGACTTGACCCATTCCGTTAGCTTAGCACTTGATCGTTTAGTTTGTTGCTATTGCTTTTTTCATGACTTATACATGTTCCTATGACTATGAGATTATGCAACTCCCGTTTACCGAAGGAACACTTTGTGTGCTACCAAACGTCACAACGTAACTGGGTGATTATAAAGGTGCTCTACAGGTGTCTCCGAAGGTACTTGTTGGGTTGGCGTATTTCGAGATTAGGATTTGTCACTCCGATTGTCGAAGAGGTATCTCTGGGCCCTCTCGGTAATGCACATCACTTAAGCCTTGCAAGCATTGCAACTAATGAGTTAGTTGCGGGATGATGTATTACGGAATGAGTAAAGAGACTTTCCGGTAACGAGATTGAACTAGGTATTGAGATACTAATGATCGAATCTCGGGCAAGTAACATACCGATGACCAAGGGAACAACGTATGTTGTTATGCGGTCTGACCGATAAAGATCTTCGTAGAATATTGGGAGCCAATATGAGCATCCAGGTTCCGCTACTGGTTATTGACCGGAGACGTGTCTCAGTCATGTCTACATAGTTCTCGAATCCGTAGGGTCCGCACGCTTAACGTTACGATGACAGTTATATTATGATTTTATATGTTTTGATGTACCGAAGGTTGTTCGGAGTCCCGGATGTGATCACGGACATGACGAGGAGTCTCTAAATGGTCGAGACATGAAGATTGATATATTGGAAGCCTATGTTTGGATATCAGAAGTGTTCCGGGTAAAATCGGGATTTTACCGGAGTACCGGGAGGTTACCGGAACCCCCCGGGAATCAAATGGGCCTTAGTGGGCCTAGGTAGAAGAGAGGAGAGGAGGCAAGGGCTGGCCGCATGCCCCTCCCCCTAGTCCGAATAGGACAAGGAGAGGGGGGCGGCGCCCCCCTTCCTTCCTTCTCCTCTGCTCCTTCCCCCTCAAGTCCAAATCCAACTAGGAAAGGGGGCCTACTCCCAGTGGGAGTAGGACTCCTCCTGGCGCGCCCTCTCCCTTGGCCGGCCACACCCCCCTTGCTCCTTTATATACGGGGGCAGGGGGCACCCTAGAGACACAAAAATTGATCATTGATCTCTTAGCCGTGTGTGGTGCCCCCCCCACCATAGTCCACCTCGATAATACTGTAATGGTGCTTAGGCAAAGCCCTGCATCAGTAGAACATCAACACCGTCACCACGCCGTCGTGCTGACGAAACTCTCCCTCAACACTCGGCTGGATCGGAGTTCGAGGGACGTCATCGGGCTGAACGTGTGCTGAACTCGGAGGTGCCGTATGTTCGGTACTTGTTCGGTCGGATCGTGAAGACGTACGACTACATCAACCGCGTTGTGCTAACACTTCCGCTTTCGGTCTACGAGGGTACGTGGATAACACTCTCCCCTCTCGTTGCTATGCATCACCATGATCTTGCGTGTGCGTAGGAATTTTTTTGAAATTACTACGTTCCCCAACAGTGGCATCCGAGCCTGGTTTTATGCGTTGATGTTATTTGCACGAGTAGAACACAAGTGAGTTGTGGGCGATATAAGTCATACTGCTTACCGGCATGTCACACTTTGGTTCGGCGGTATTGTTGGATGAAGCGGCCCGGACCGACATTACGCGTACGCTTACGCGAGACTGGTTTTACCGCCGTGCTATGCACACAGGTGACTAGTGGGTGTCAGTTTCTCCAAATTTAGTTGAACCGAGTGTGGCTACGCCCGGTCCTTGCAAAGGTTAAAACAACACCAACTTGACAAACTATCGTTGTGGTTTTGATGCGTAGGTAAGAACGGTTCTTGCTAAGCCCGTAGCAGCCACGTAAAGCTTGCAACAACAAAGTAGAGGACGTCTAACTTGTTTTTGCAGGGCATGTTGTGATGTGATATGGTCAAGACGTGATGAGATATAAGTTGTTGTATAATATGATCATGTTTGTTGAAGTTATCGGCAACTGGCAGAAGCCTTATGGTTGTCTCTTTATTGCATAAGATGCAAGCGCCAAATAATTACTTTACTTTATCGCTATGAGATAGCAATAGTTGCAAGAGCAATAGTTGGCGAGACGACCATGTGATGACACATTGATATAGATCAAGATGATGGAGATCATGGTGTCATGCCGGTGACGATGGAAATCATGACGACGCTTTGGAGATGGAGATCAACGGCACAAGATGATGATGGCCATATCATGTCACATATTTTGATTGCATGTGATGTTTATCTTTTATGCATCTTATCTTGCTTTGATTGACGGTAGCATTATAAGATGATCTCTCACTAAATTTCAAGATAAAAAGTGTTCTCCCTGAGTATGCACCGTTGCCAAAGTTCGTCGTGCCCAGACACCACGTGATGATCGGGTGTGATAAGCTCTACGTCCATCTACAACGGGTGCAAGCCAGTCTTGCACACGCAGAATACTCAGGTTAAACTTGACAAGCCTAGCATATGTAGATATGGCCTCGGAACACTGAGACCGAAAGGTCGAGCGTGAATCATATAGTAGATATGATCAACATAGTGATGTTCACCATTGAAAACTACTCCATTTCACGTGATGATCGGTTATGGTTTAGTTGATTTGGATCACGTGATCACTTAGAAGATTAGAGGGATGTCTATCTAAGTGGGAGTTCTTAAGTAATATGATTAATTGAACTTAAATTTATCATGAACTTAGTCCTGGTAGTATTAGCATATCTATGTTGTAGATCAATAGCTCGCGTTTAGCTCCCCTATTTTATTTTTGATATGTTCCTAGAGAAAACTAAGTTGAAAGATGTTAGTAGCAATGATGCGGATTGGATCTGTGATTTGAGGTTTATCCTCATTGCCGCATAGAAGAATTATGTCCTTGATGCACCGCTAGGTGACAAACCTATTGCAAGAGCAGATGCAGATGTTATGAGCGTTTGGCTAGCTCAATGTGATGACTACTTGATAGTTTAGTGCACCATGCTTAAACGACTTAGAATCGGGACTTCAAAGACGTTTTGAATGTCATGTACCATATGAGATGTTCCAGGAGTTGAAGTTAATATTTCAAGCAAATACCCGAGTTGAGAGATATGAAGTCTCCAACAAGTTCTATAGCAAAAAGATGGAGGAGAATAGCTCAAGCAGTGAGCATGTGCTCAGATTGTCTGGGTACTACAATCGCTTGAATCAAGTGGGTGTTAATCTTCCAGATAAAATAGTGATTGATAGAATTCTCTAGTCACCATCACCAAGTTAGTAGAACTTCGTGATGAACTATAATATGCAAGGGATAACGGAAATGATTCCCAAACTCTTCGTGATGCTGAAATCGACGAAAGTAGAAATCAAGAAAAGCATCAAGTGTTGATGGTAAACAAAACCACTAGTTTCAAGTAAAGGGACAAAGGAAAGAAAGGGAACTTCAAGAAGAATAGCAAGCAAGTTGCTGCTCAAGTGAACAAACCCAAGTATGAACCTAAGCCTAAAACTGAGTGCTTCTACTACAAAGGGACTGGTCACTGGAAGCGGAACTACCCCAAGTAATTGGCGGATAAGAAGGATGGAAAAGTGAACATAGGTATATTTGATATACATGCTATTGATGTGTACTTTACTAGTGTTTATAGCAACCCCTTAGTATTTGATACTAGTTTAGTTGCTAAGAATGGTAACTCAAAACGGGAGTTGCAGAATGAACAGAGACTAGTTAAGGGTGAAGTGACGATGTGTATTGGAAATGGTTCCAAGATTGATATGATCATCATCGCACACTGCCTATACTTTCGTGATTAGTGTTAAACCTAAAATAAAAGTTATTTAGTGTTTGCGTTGAGCATAAATATGATTGGATCATGTTTATTGCAATACAGTTATTCATGTAAGTTAGAGAATAATTGTTGTTCTGTTTACATGTATAAAACCTTCTATGGTCATACACCCAATGAAAATGGTTTGTTGGATCTCGATCGTGGTGATACACATTTTCATAATATTGAAGCCAAAAGATGCAAAGTTAATAATGATAGTGCAACTTATTTGTGGCACTGCCGTTTAGGTCATATTGGTGTAAAGCGCATGAAGAAAATCCATGATGACGGGCTTTTGGAATCACTAGATTATGAATCAGTTGATGCTTGCGAACCATGCCTCATGGGGAAGATGACTAAGACTCCGTTCTCCGGAACAATGGAGCGAGCAACAGATTTGTTGGAAATCATACATACTGATGTATGTGGTCCGATGAATATTGAGGCTCGCGGTAGGTATCATTATTTTTTGATCTTCACAGATGATTTGAGCAGATATGAGTATATCTACTTGATGAAACACAAGTCTGAAACACTTGAAAAGTTCAAAGAATTTCAGAGTGAAGTGGAGAATCATCATAACAAAAATAAAAGTTTCTACGATATGATTGCATAAGTAAAATATTTGAGTTACGAATTTGGCCTTCAGTTAAAACAATGTGAAATAGTTTCACTACTCACGCCACCTGGAACACCACAGTGTAATGGTGTGTCCGAACGTCGTAACCGTACTTTATGAGATATGGTGCGATCTATGATGTCTCTTACCAATTTACCACAATCGTTTTGGGGTTATGCATTAGAGACAGCTACATTCACGTTAAATAGGGCACCATCTAAATCCGTTGAGACGACACCATATGAATTGTGTTTTGGCAAGAAACCAAAGTTGTTGTTTCTTAAAGTTTGGGGTTGCGATGCTTATGTGAAAAAGTTTCATCTTGATAAAGCTCAAACCCAAGTCGGAGAAGTGCATCTTCATAGGATACCCAAAAGTAACTGTTGGGTACACCTTCTATAACAGATCCGAAGGCAAGATATTTGTTGCTGAGAATGGATCCTTTCTAGAGAAGGAGTTTCTCTGGAAAGAAGTGAGTGGGAGGAAAGTAGAACTTGATGGGGTAACTGTACCTGCTCCCTTATTGGAAAGTAGTTCATCACAGAAATCTGTTCCTGTGACTACTACACCAATTAGTGAGGAAGCTAATGATGATGATCATGTAACTTCAGATCAAGTTACTACCGAACCTTGTAGGTAAACCAGAGTGAGATCCACACCAGAGTGGTACGGTAATCCTGTTCTGGAGGTCTTGTTACTTGACCATGACGAACCTACAAACTATGAGGAAGCGATGATGAGCCCAGATTCTGTGAAATGGCTTGAGGCCATGAAATCTAAGATGAGATCCATGTATAAGAACAAAGTATGGACTTTGATTGACTTGCCCAAAGATCAGCGAGCCATCGAGATTTAATGGATCTTCAAGAGGAAGACGAACACTGATAGTAGTGTTACTATCTACAAAGCTCGAATTGTCGCAAAAATGTTTTCGACAAGTTCAAAGTGTTGACTACGATGATATTTTATCACTCGTAGAGATGCTTAAGTCTGTCCAAATCATGTTAGCAATTGCCACATTTGATGAAATCTGGCAAATGGATATCAAAACTGCATTCCTGAATGGATTTCTGGAAGAAGAGTTGTATATGATGCAACCAGGAGATTTTAACGATCCAAAGGGTGCTAACAAAATGTGCAAGCTCCAGCGATCCATCTATGGAATGGTGCAAGCATCTCGGAGTTGGAATATACGCTTTGATGAGTTGATCAAAGCATATAGTTTTATATAGACTTGCGGTGAAGCCTGTATTTACAAGAAAGTGAGTGGGAGCACTACAGCATTTCTGATAAGTATATGTGAATGACATATTGTTGATCGGAGATAATGTAGAATTATTCTGCAAAGCATAAAGGAGTGTTTTGAAAGGATTTTTTCAAAGAAAGACCTCGGTGAAGCTGCTTACATATTGAGCATCAAGATCTATAGAGATAGATCAAGACGCTTGATAAGTTTTTCAATGAGTACATACCTTGACAAGATTTTGAAGTAGTTCAAAATGGAACAGTCAAGAAGGAGTTCTTGCCTGTGTTACAAGGTGTGAAGTTGAGTAAGACTCAAAACCGGACCACGGCAGAAGATAGAGAGAGAATGAAAGTCATTCCCTATGCCTCAGCCATAGGTTCTATAAAGTATGCCATGCTGTGTACCAGACCTATTGTATACCCTGCCCTGAGTTTGGCAAGGGAGTACAATAGTCATCTAGGAGTAGAACACTGGACATTGGTCAAAATTATCCTTAGTGGAATAAGGATATGTTTCTCGATTATGGAGGTGACAAAAGGTTTGTCGTAAAGGGTTACGTCGATGCATGTTTTGACACTGATCCAGATGACTCAAAGTCTCAATCTAGATACATATTGAAAGTGGGAGCAATTAGCTAGAGTAGCTCCGTGTAGAGCATTGTTGACATAGAAATTTGCAAAATACATACGGATCTGAATGTGGCAGACCAGTTGACTAAACTTCCCTCACAAGGAAAACATGATCACACCTTAGTACTCTTTGGGTATTAATCACATAGCGATGTGAACTAGATTATTGACTCTAGTAAACCCTTTGGGTGTTGGTCACATGACGATGTGAACTATGGGTGTTAATCACATGGTAATGTGAACTATCGATGTTAAATCACATGGCGATGTGAACTAGATTATTGACTCTAGTGCAAGTGGGAGACTGAAGGAAATATGCCCTATAGGCAATAATAAAGTTATTATTTATTTCCTTATATCATGATAAATGTTTATTATTCATGCTAGAATTGTATTAACCGGAAACATAATACATGTGTGGATACATAGACAAACAGAGTGTCACTAGTATGCCTCTACTTGACTAGCTCATTGATCAAAGATGGTTATGTTTCCTAACCATAGACATGAGTTTTCATTTGATTAACGGGATCACATCATTAGGAGAATGATGTGATTGACTTGACCCATTCCGTTAGCTTAGCACTTGATCATTTAGTTTGTTGCTATTGCTTTCTTCATGACTTATACATGTTACCATGACTATGAGATTATGCAACTTTCGTTTACCGGAGGAACACTTTGTGTGCTACCAACATCACAACGTAATTGGGTGATTATAAAGGTGATCTACAGGTGTCTTCGAAGGTACTTGTTGGGTTGGCGTATTTCGAGATTAGGATTTGTCACTCCGATTGTCGGAGAGGTGTCTCTGGGCCCTCTCGGTAATGCACATCACTTATGCCTTGCAAGCATTGCAACTAATGAGATAGTTGCGGGATGATGTATTACGGAACGAGTAAAGAGACTTGCCGGTAACGAGATTGAATTAGGTATTGAGATACTGACGATCAAATCTCGGGCAAGTAACATACCGATGACAAAGGGAACAACGTATGTTGTTATGCGGTCTGACCGATCAAGATCTTCGTAGAATATGTGGGAGCCAATATGAGTGTCGGGGGTTTGGTGCTACATATGCCAACAGATTGCTTATCATGGTGGGGGCGAGTAGAACGTCACCGGTGCCGGGAAACGGGATGAGGCGAAGACATGCACGCCGGCGAATCTTACCCAGCTTTGGGGCTCTCCGGGGAGATAATACCCCTACTGCTGCTCTGCGGGGTCTCCACATGATCACTATGGCCAAAGTGTTTACACGGTTGCTCCTTGAGCTGTTTTCTGGTGGTAGGAGAGGGCAAGGCTAGCTCTCTCCCTTCTATATGATCTGGTCTAGAGCTAATGGATTCCCACCCTTTGCATGGGTGCCCTGGGGGGTTTATATGGGCCTACCCCCTAGGGGTACAATGGTAATCCGGCTGGGCGCGGGCCTAGCTGTCAGTGTCTCTAGCCTCCGTATTCTCTACTGACCGCTGGGGCCCGCCGACTGGCCGGGTACGGAGCCGACAGTCCGCGTCCGCCGCGGGTGGGTCTTACCGGCTGTTGATTACTGTAGCTGTACTTCTGATGACGTGGGCTTGATCATGAGGTCGTGGCAACAGCCCCGCCGCCTGGCGGGCGATCACTGTTGCCACTCCCCATCTAATCTTCATTAATGGCGCGTGGGCCCCGGGGGAGGGCTCTGCCGATTCCCCCGGGCCGACTCCCGACGGGTCCGACTGGTGGTTCTCCCGCCGTCTCCCGAGGTCTCACTGACTGGCGGGCCCTGCTGCCTCCAGGCCGTACAGACAAGCCGTCGTGGGTGCAGGATTCGGCCCTGCGGTGCTGATGTCAGGGCCGACATGGCAACAGTGCCACGCCGCACGGAGATATTCCTGGGTATGGCGTGCTGTGGCCATGCCTGCCCTTGCCGAGGGGCGGGGGTGGGATTTGCTGTAGCCACGCCCCTGCCTCGTCCCCTTTGATGAGGTCATGGGGTTTGTTGGAGTCGCAGGCCGACTCCCCTAAGCCGGCTTCTCTGGAAGTCATCCCTGGGACTCGGCCGTGAGCGGGCAGTCGGCCGCCTTGCCGTCGACTCCTCAGGAGGCGGCTCTTTGTCCTGGGGTCTTGAGGGGCGCAGCCTGCCCCGATGTCTTGAAAGGTCATGGGACTCGGGTTGGCCTACCCATGGCCCATTACTCCGACAGTAGTCCCCGAAGCTGGCGAGGCGCCATGGACGATCGGCCGAGAAGCGTCAGCAGTTTCTCTTTCCGGGTGCTCAACACATGGTCTTTGATTGACTTCTGTCGGGCCGACTAGAAGGAGTCGGACTTGCTCAACTCGGACTCACTCAATTCCGATTCGCTCAGTATTTCGAACGTCGCAGCGGGATTTAAGTGGCGTGCTAGCTAAGCCTCCAGGCCGCCGCCCATTCTTGGCCTGTCACGCGAGGGCACGTGGCTAGGCCGTCCTGCCAGCCTACGCGCGCGACGGGACAGGCCCATAGGCGGGGCCCGCCACTACCGCACCTCGGCGCCCAAGCGGATCCGCTGCGGCCCTGGTGGACGGTTGGGATTCCTGCGGAGTTACTGCACACAGTAACTTTATCGTGGATCGTGGGGGTCGTGGGGTTGTGGGCGCAGTAAATCCCCACGTCCGCCCCTCGGCTTCGCAACCCATGAGGCTATAAGTAGGGGGAAGAGGGGGGGCACGCGCGCCCCTCCTTCCCACTACTCCTCGTTCTCTTCCTCCTTGCTGCTCCTCGCTCTCCTCCTTCCTCTTCTCTTCTTCGCTCCGCCGCACGCCCAAGCTCCGGCGAATGCTGCGGCGACAGCTCGCGATGAGTTCTTCCTCCGCCGCCGCGCCTCCCCCAGTGCGCTCCGGCACCTGGGACGGCTCCGAAGTTCATGAAGACCACATTGAGTTCCTCTGCCGGACCCGTCGGCTTCCCTGTGAGGATCGCGTGCAGGTGCGTCTTGCGCCGAAGGGGGAGATTTCCCCCGCATCGCAGGAGGGCGAGGGGGTCATCTTCCGCTCGCATTGCCTGCGCGGGTTGGGGCTGCCAGCGAGCAGTTTCTTCTGGTTCTTCCTGGAGTTCCACGGACTCCAGCCGCACCACCTCACCCCAACGCAGTGGTGCTGCTGTCCGCCTTCGTGGCCATGTACGAAGGCTTCCTCAGAGTCCTCCCCACCCTCGAGCTCTGGGGGGAGTTCTTCTTCTCCAAGCTCCGCACCCAAGCTGCGGGCGTGCCGTCTCAGTGCAGCACTTTCATCGTCATGCGAAGGTCGGGGGCCGACAATCCCTTCCCCTCCATCTCGCTGATCAAGTCGGTGAAGATGTGGCAGAGATCCTACTTCTACGTCAAGAACGCCTCCGCGAGGGGAGACTGGGTCAACTTGTCGGCTTTCAAAGCCGGCCCGCCGGCAAGGCGACTGCCCAACTGGTCGTACCGGGCCAAGTCACTGACGCCTGCGGGAGCCGGCGCCATCACGTGACTCCGAGTGCTGACGCAGTCAGAGGGTCTGACTGGTCCGGATCTGCTGGCCACCTTCGTTTCACGCCGAGTTCTCCCACTCCAAAGCCGCCCTCATATGATATGCCAGATGAGCGGGCACCGCGACCCGAGTCGGATGTGCACCAAGGACATACCTCACGAAGAGGTGGCCTTCATGGTGAACTATCTCACGGATAGCAGGCTCCTGGAGGACTGGCGATTCGGCAAGGAGCCGTACTCCCGCGCCAACCCCCCCGCCCATGGTGAGTCGCCTTTCTTTTCTTTCTTTGGATTGTCTTCTTCTTGCTGAGTTTTGTTTTGACTAGTCGGCTTTGGTTAGAATCCCCTCCTTCACCCACCAGCCGGCACCTCGGGGCCGGCCCGTGAGTTCCTCGTCGACTGGGCAGAGAGCGACGTCGATGGCCCTGATCTGGGGGTGGCGGCTCTGGAAGATGACGCCGAGAGAGGTGGAGGAACAGTGGGCAACTTCAGGCCTTCGGCCACTTTCGTCGACTAGCCTGACGACGACGCCGAGGGAGAAGTTGCCCCTCGCCATCGGCCAGGAGCCAGCCAGCCTGGCGCGGGCTCTTCTGCCGCGCCGGGCGCTCCAGGCGGCAGGAAGAAGCATGTGCCGACCTTGTTCGACAGTCGGCCGAAGAAGCGCAAGGGTTCGGCTGCGGCGACCTGGCGGGATGAGGCGGCCGCGAAGGCCATCCGCTTCCGTAAGGAAGTGAAGAAGCCGCCGTTGGTCTCCACGTAAGTATTCTGTCTTCAAAGTTTTATTCTTTTTTCATGATTTGTCTGAGTCTCTGCTTGCCCCTCTTGCTTCAGGGCTCCCCTCTCTCTTGAGAGGGTCACCGCCGCCTCCGTCATGGGGTCAGCAGAGACATCCGCCACCACTCGGCGGATTGACCCCGCTGCTGACCTCCGGGAGGCGACGGAGCGGAATGCGCAGGAGAAGCGCAACGAAGAAGAGGCCCTCCGCCTGGAGAAGGCGGAGGCCGACAGGGCGGAGGCCTCCGCTAAGAAAAAACTAGCGGAGGCCGAAGCCGCCGCCGCGGTGAAGCAGCAGGCTGAGGAAGCCGCACGCCACCAGTTGGCAGTGCTCGTCACCCCGTTGAACTCTGCACCGCCGCCTCCAGAGTTCACGGGGCAGACTAGGGAAGCCGGCGGGGAGAACCCCGCCGTGGAGGGGAAGGGCGGCGACCCCTGTACGCCAGATGCAAACGTTCCGCCGTCGCCTCTGCCGCCGTCTGAAGGTGCACAGGGCGAGAAGCCGGCGGGCCCTCTGGTGCCGCCGACCGAAGACGAGGCCGTGGCGAGGCTACTCCTCCAAGTCGGCTCGCCAACGCGCCACCGTCTGGAGAAGGCGACCTCGGCGCCCCGTCCCCTGGAAACCGGCGCTGCCAGCTCGGCGATCCCAGACGCTGAGGCGACGAGCGCCACGCCCATTGGGTGGGTGTGAGGAGGCGGCACAGGGCCGCTGAACCAGGCACTTCTGGACGTCCAGGCGAAGCTTCGTGCCGAGGGCGACGCTCTCCAGAATTGCAACAAGGCGTACCTGGCGTCGCGGGCAGCCGTCCGGGTATGTTTTTCCTTTTGGCCTTTGTTTTCTTGTTCCTCTCTGTGGGGGCGCGCCAGCGCACCCACTGGGTGTAGTCCCCGAGTTTCGGGATGGCTGTTGAGCAGGCAGCCCGGAACTCCAATTGATGAACTTTGGGTGTTAACTTTTTGTCTGAAACGTTCGTCGCAGGATTACCACAACCTCCGCGTCACTGCCTTCAACCGTAACGTCGAAGAGCTGGGCAAGCAGACCGCTGATCTGTCGGAGAGCCGGAGTAAGTCCCTTTCCCGTCTTCGCGGGGGCGCGCTGGCGCACCCGCGGGCTGTAGTCCCTGAGATTCGGGCCTACTGCTGAGCAGTCGGGCCGGATCTCCCCGGCGACCTTCTTTACTGATGACTTTACGCCTTCTTTCTTTCTTCTTCACAGGGGCCAACGCTGCTCTTCAACAGCAGCTGAGCGACGCCAACTCTGCTTTGCGCGCCAAAGAGGAGGAGTGCGCCAAGCTCACCATGGAGTGCGATCTGCTGGCCACTCAATTGGCAGAGCAGAAGGAGCTGCTTGTGAAGACGCAGAGGGAGGCAGAGGAGATGGAAACCACCCTCCTGGCTGAGTTCGCGAGCGAGCGCTCCTCCTGGTCTGACAAGGAGGCGCTGCTATCCTCCGGCTTCCACGAGATTGAAGACATCATAGATGGTGAGTTTCTTTATTTTCTTTCTTCGAGCTGCCGACTTAAATCGTGCCGACTCCTTGTTTTTGACTTGCTTCTTCGTTTCTTCGTGTCTTTTGCAAACTTCTTCCCTGGGCAGTCGCAGGCCGCCATCCAAGCCATCGAGGCTGACTATGAAGGTCGGAGGGCGGAGGGCGCAGAGATTTCCGCCGATGCCCCCCGAACTCTTGACGAGCACATCCTGAGCATTGAGGCTCGCCTCCGGCCGGCTCACCGGATGCTGCACCGGCTTCAGCGTATCGGTGCCCAGGCGATTGCCGCCCTGTGGCTGGATATGCAGGCTCCACGCACCCCCAGCCTGACAGCCGACTGGCTGGAGGTCGTGGCTGGTCGTCTTGGGGCCTGGAAGGGCTCTTCGGCCCGAGCTGGAGTGCGCCGGGCCTTGGAGTTCGTCAAGGCATGGTATCCAAGGCTGGACCTAGACCGGCTGGCCACGCTTCGGTCGGAGGCCCAGCTGGAGCTGGCGGCCGCGAAAGACGCCCTCGTCAAGCATGCTGAGGCGATCACCGAGTACACCAACACCAGCATCTTCGTCCCCGAGCGGTCTGAAGACGGCGAGGAGGTACCGCCGGAGTGGTTTGGGATGAACCCAGACTACGGCGAGGACTCGGCGGAGGTGATTGGCTCCAGCGTCGAGGAAGAGGGCGAGGCGGAGGACGGAGGCGAGGCGGAGGCACCAGAGGACGGAGCAGACGGCCAGCCTCTGCTCGACCGTGCCTCCAGCAACGAGTCGCGTGCAACCGACCCGACTGCTGCCGGAGGCGATCAAGCTGAGACTAGCCGGCCGGCCGCCCCGACGCCTGGCGCTGGCGCCTCCTCCGACCCTCCGAGTCCGTCTGCTGCTTCCTAAGCTGCCGTTGTATCTTTGTTTTGTCTGCTTCAGTAGTCTTTGAAGAACTTGTTAATTCGCACAATTCCACCCGCGGGGTGTATTTTGAACCTCTACTCGAAAATTCGGCCAAGGGCCTATGTTATGTAAATATATATATCTATCTTTTCTTGCTCATTGCTCTTTTGGCTTTTTTCCTTTGCCGCTTTCTCTTAGTTGCCTACCTTGCCAATCGGACAACCGCTCTGCGGACTGTCGCTGGATCAAGTGCTAGGTTACTTTGGGAAAGCAAGTACTTAGCCGTTTTCAAGATTTTTTGAGCAAGTTAGATAGAAGACGGCAATCCGACTATTCAAGAGTCGGTTTGCGAGAAAGGCTGGAAGCTGTCTTGAGCTATGTTTTATGCTTTGAGTCCTTAGCCATTTTTCATGCGAATGCCCATTCTACCTTACTGCTGCCCACCGTACAGTCGCTCTGCGAGCTGCGGCTGACGGGAGACGGTTTAGGCGTTTACACACTACTTGTCCGACTGCAGGAAGCATTTCATTGTGCAAGGCGGCAAGTCCCCGGGCCGACTTGTCGAGCCCGGTGCCAAACGGCATAAAAAGGAGTAACATACTCGCAGTCATAATTTTTATCATACAGACAAAAGAGGGCAGTCCCTGAGCTCACCTCGGGGGGCCCGAAGTCTTGGTACTTTAATACAAAAGGTAGCGTGGTACATACTGCATCAACTATAAAATCTTCGGAGGAGATTTGCATTCCATGGCCGCTCTGTCTCTTTGCCGGAGTCATCCCTCTTGCATGCTCGGGGCTTCTGAGCATCGATCAGGTAGTAGGAATCGTTGCCCAGTACTTTGCTGATGATGAAAGGGCCTTCCCAAGGCGCCGACTGCTTGTGCTGGCCGGCTGTTCGTTGGATCAGCCGGAGCACAAGGTCGCCTTCTTGGAAAGATCTTGGCCTGACCTTCCTGTTGTGGTATCGGCGCAGGCTCTGCTGGTAGATGCTGGACCGGCTGAGTGCCAACAGCCGGCCCTCTTCCAGCAGATCGATGCCGTCTTGTCGTGCTTCTTTTGCCTCCTCCTCGGTGTACATGGTGACTCGTGGGGAGTCGAACTCTATGTCCGTTGGGATGATGGCTTCGACACCGTAGACGAGGAAGAAGGGCGTGAAGCCGGTTGACTTGTTTGGAGTCGTGCGCAGACTCTAGAGGACGGCTGGCAGCTCGTCGAGCCAACAGCCAGCCGAGCGCTCTAGAGGCTCGATCAACCGAGGCTTGATGCCGGACAGGATGAGGCCGTTTGCTCGCTCCACTTGGCCGTTTGACTGTGGATGGGCGACGGACGCTAGGTCCAGTTGGATGCCCTGTGTTGCGCAGAAATGGGCCAAGGCGCCTTTGGCGAAATTTGTGCCATTGTCAGTGATGATGCTGTGTGGTATGCCGTACCAAATTGTGATATCAGAGATGAAAGTTACGACAGTCGGACCGTTCAGCTTCTTGATTGGCTTTGCTTCTATCCACTTGGTGAACTTGTCCACTGCGACAAGTAAGTGAGTTAAACCACCTCATGCTGTTTTGAATGGTCCCACCATGTCTAGACCCCAAACTACGAAAGGTCAGGCAATGGGGATGGTCTTGAGTGCAGAAGCTGGCTGGTGCGGCTTGGAGCTGAACTTCTGACACCCTTTGCATCTTTGGACCAGCTCCTTGGCCTCTTCCAAGGCAGTTGGCCAGAAGAAACCGTGTCGAAAGGCTTTGGCGACGAGTGCTCTTGAAGCCGCATGGTGGCCGCACTCGCCTTGATGGATGTCTTTGAGAATCGCTTGGCCTTGCTCTGGCTCTACGCAGCGCTGGTAGACACCAGTGACGCTGCGCCTGACCAGCTCTCTGTTGACTATGGTGTAGGCTGCCGCCCGGCGTTTTATTTGCCGAGCTAAAGTTTCATCGGTCGGCGGCTCTTTGTTCACCAGGAATTTGAGGATGGGCTGGGCCCATGAGGGTGCTGCTATTTCTTCGACTGCCAGAACTGTGACTTGGACGAGGGCGGTTGGGTTGGGAGGCGGCGGGGTGGAGTCAACAGCTGCTTGCTGGGTTGTTGAAGTCCCCAGGCCGACTGGAGCAGTCCTTGGGCCGAGTTCTGGAGTCTTCGAGTCCGCCACCGTAGTCCTCGGGCCGGATTTGGCTGTGGTAGCTTTGGGGTCTTCCGCCAAAATCCTCGTTCCGACTGCCGGAGCTCCGGAGTCGGATCCGATGTCTTCGGGAGGAGCTGGCACAAAAATGGAGTCTGATTCTGGTGAAGGCTTGACAGACGGCTTGAGGAGGTGTTGAAGGGCGACACCAGATGTATTGCTTGGCGGGTAGAGCCGATTCGTGCCAATGCATCTGCTTGGTCGTTGTCATTCCTTGGCACATGGAGGAACTTGCACCCTTCGAAATACCCGCTGAGTTGCTGCACGAGGAAACGGTAGCTCGCCATGTTTGCATCTTTCGCGTCCCAGTCGCCAGATGATTGCTGGACCACTAAGTCCGAGTCGCCATAACACAAGATCGGCGGATGCCAAGCTCTTTGGCAAGCCGGAGCCCGTGAATAAGCGCCTCGTACTCGGCGACATTATTGGAGGCGGCAAAGTGGATTTGCAGCGCATACTTGAGCTTGTCGCCTTTGGGAGAGGTGAGGACGACGCCGGCTCCCAAGCCAGTGCGCATCTTGGAGCCATCGAAATGCATCCGCCAATGAGTGGAATCAGGTGCTGGAGGTAGGTACTGGGTCTCGGCCCAGTCGATGAGGAAGTCGGCCAGTGCTCGTGACTTGATGGCGGTGCGGGGCTGGTAGTGGATGGTGTAAGGAGCCAGCTCTATGGCCCACTTGGCCACTCGACCAGAAGCATCTCGGCTACCGATGATCTCGGCAAGTGGGGCCGTGCAGACCACCATGATTGGATGCTCTTGAAAGTAAGGCTTCAATTTCTTGGCAGCAAAGTGTATGCCATAGCACATCTTCTGGTAGTGGGGGTAGTTCTGCTTGGAGGTCAACAGTACCTCGCTCAGGTAATATACCGGTCTCTGGACAGGCAGCGCCTTGCCTTCCTCCTTGCGCTCCACTACAATGACCATGCTGACTACTTGGCTGGTGGTGGCGATGTACAGGAGCATAGGTTCCTTGGGAGTCAGAGCCGCCAGGACAGGTGCAGTAGTCAACATCTTCTTCAACTGGTGAAAAGCTTCGTCCGCCTTATGGTTCCACTCGAAAAAAGTGGTCTTCTTCATGAGTTGGTACAAGGGGAGAGCTTTCTCGCCCAGCCGACTGATGAATCGGCTGATGGACGCCAAGCAGCCGGTGAACTTCTGCACGTCCAGCAGCTGGCTGGGTACCTCCATTCTCTCAATGGCCTTGATCTTTACTGGGTTGCATTCTACGCCGCGTTCAAAGACCAGGAAGCCAAGGAGATGTCCGGCTGGTACTCCAAAGACGCACTTCTCGGGGTTGAGCTTGATCTGGAACCGGCGCAGGTTCTCAAAGGTCTCCTTGAGGTCTTCTAGCAGTGTCCCACGCTTCTCTGTCTTCACCACCACGTCGTCCACGTAAACGTGGGCATTCCTGCCGAGCTGCTTGAGGAGGCACTTCTGCATGCAACGCTGAAAGGTGGCGCCGGCGTTCCTTAAGCCGAACGTCATGGTGAGGTAGCAGAAGGCTCCAAACGGCGTGATGAAGGTGGTTTTCAGTCTGTCGGCCGGGTTTAGCTTGATCTGGTGATATCCTGAATATGCATGCAAAAAACTCAACAGCTCACATCCGGCTGTGGAGTCTATCACCTGATCGATTCTTGGTAAAGTAAATGGGTCCTTGGGGCAGGCCTTGTTGAGGCTCGTGTAGTCAATACACATTCGCCATTGCTTGTTCTTCTTTAGTACCAGGACCAGATTTGCTAGCCATTCTGGAAAGAATACTTCCATAATGAAGCCGACTGCTAGCAGTCGGGCTATCTCTTCTCCGACAACTCTTCTCTTCTCTTCTGATAGGCGGCGCAGGGGCTGCCTGACCGGCTTTGCATCAGATCGGACATGTAACTTGTGCTCGGCGAATTCCGTCAGTACACCTGGCATGTCTTTGGGGGACCATGCAAAGATGTCTCGATTCTCACGGAGGAAATCGACGAGCTCGCCTTCCTATTTGCTATCGAGGTTTGCACCTACGACGGCGTACCTCTCTGGGTGCTCCGGGTACAAGGGTATCTCCTTTGTCTCTTTGGCCGGCTTGAACGAACCCTTAGTCTCCGACTCTTTTGGGTTGGGCGACACCTCAGGCTGCTTGCCGGCCATCGCCACAACTCGCTCAAGGAGCCTCTTCTCAGCTACGATTACCAAGGACTTGGCCAGCCGACTGCTCTCTGCTGCGCAAGCAGACGACTTCCAGTAGTCGCCAGCCACAGTCAGAATTCCCTTGGAACTGGGCATCTTCATCTTGAGGTAGGCGTAGTGGGGGACCACCATGAACTTGGCCAAGGCAGGTCGGCCAAGCAGCGCATGGTATGGGCTCTCAAGATCCACCACCTCAAACCAAACGGGCTCTCTATAGAAGTGATATTTGTCCCCAAAGAGGACGTCCATAAGGATCTTGCCGATTGGCGAGCAGGAAAGCCCAGGAACAATGCCGTGGAACACAGTTTGGCTGTTCTGGAGCTGTCTTTGCTTGATTCCTAACTTCTCCATGGTGTCCTTGTACAGGATATTGATGCTGCTGCCCCCATCTATCAGAACTCGCGAGAAACGCGCAGCTCGTTTGTCCGTAGAAAAGGTGGCGTCCAGGACCAAGGCGTAGGAGCCCGGACTCGGCATCACCTCTGGGTGGTCAGCCCTGCTCCAGCTGATGGGCTTCTCAGACCAGTGCATGAACTCTGGCGTCTCTGACGCTACCGCGTTCACCTCTTGTCGCTGCAGCCGCCTGCTGTGTCGATCATCAACCACACTGGTGAACACCACATAGGCTCCATGCTCTTCAGGGTATTCGTCTTGTACTGCGCCGACTGGCCTGGCCTGACAGCCGGCTGCTGGGGTGGAGGCGGAGGCGGCTGCCCAGCAGGCGGGGGGGGGGGGGGGGGCAGGAGGCCGTCCCCCTTGGCGATCCTGGTGAGCCAGTGGCACTTCCGGGTGGTGTGATTCGACGGCTTTGCGCCGCTGTGGAACTTGCAAGGTCCATCCAAGGTCTGCTCATAGGAGAAGGCCGACAACCAGTTTGGCTTGCCGCCTTTTTGTCGCTTGGGCGGGGGCTGCTCTTCTGGCCGCTGGGCTTCAACGGTTGTGACATGCCGGCTGCTGGAAGCCGGCTGCGGGGCCTTGTGCTTGTTGTCGCCCTGCTATTGTCGCCGGTCGGCGTCTGCCGCCGGAGTTCTTGGAGCTTGAGGAGCCACATTGCCAGTCGTGCTGATTTGAATTTCCGCCTTCATGGAGGAGTCGGCCGTGGCGTACTTGTCCGCTATGATCAGCAGCTCGTCGAGGGTTTCTGGCTCGTCGCAAAGGAGCTTGTGCTTGAGGAGGGTGCCTTCTCTGCACCCGGCCGTGAAGTACTCGATGGCCCGCACCTCGTGCACGCCCTCGCAGGAGTTTTGGAGCTCGGCCCAACGCGTGAGGTAATCGCGAGTCGACTCGTCGGGGCCTTGCACGCACAAGGAGAGCTGGCGAGGCTTGGGAGGATGCTTGTACGTGCTGGTGAAGTTGCGGACGAACGCTTCGGTGAAGTCGACCCAGCTGTTGATGCTGCGGGGCTTTAGGCTGTTCAGCCATGTCCGGACCGTGACCTGGAGCATGAGCGGAACGTACTTTACGGCGACACGCTTGTTGCCATTTGCTATGCTGACAGCCGTGGAGTAGTCGACTAGCCAGTCTTCCGGCTTCACGGAGCCGGTATACTTGGGCGTGTCTCTTGGGAGTGTGAATCCTCTGGGAAAGGGTTCATCCCGAATGCGGGGCCCGAAACAAGGCGGACCCAGCTCGTCTTCTTCCTCCAGCGCTAAGGATCGGTGGAGTCGGTCGATCCGGTGGCTGGTGTCGTTCTCTCCAACTCCCTCTCGGCGGCCAAGGCAGTCACCGAGAGTCGGATGGTCAACAGGCGGCGGGGAGACTTGCCTCTCCTTGCGGGGAGGGGGAGGAGGACAGTCGTCCCGTCGTTCCACTGTTCTTGGGCGGCCGTCTCATTCGCGCTCTATGGTGATGCGAGTCCGACTGTGGCTGACAGTCGGCTGCTTGTCTCTTCTTCCTCGGGCGCCGCCAGTCGGCGTCTGAGATGTCGCGCCTTGATCTCGGTGAAGGTCGTCGTTGGGCCGTTGAGGCGCCTCCGCGCGGCAGCCGGCCTCGTTCTGCGCGGCAGCCGCGTCGAGAAGCCGTTGGACTCGCTCCATCATGAGGCGGCGTTCTTCGCCCTCGAAATTGTCCAACTTGTCCGCCGCTGCCTGGGCAGCTCGGATGTTCTCTGCTGGTGTAGTGTACATAGGGCGGCTTGCCCCAAACAGGTTGGCGATGGCTATGCCGCGCTGCCGGACCGTGCCAAGGCGGCTGGGCTCCGCCGGGGTCAGCGAGCCGCCGACGGCGCGATCCATCTCCCGCTGGTAGGCTTCTGACAAGCGCCTCATGCTGGCCAGCTTCTTCGCGCCTTCAACGAGCTGAAGGCGGCGCGCCTCCAACGTCTCTGCGTCAGCGTCTTCCGGAATGGGCGCAGTTAGGTCTTGCAGCGCCGCACTGAGTGAGTCGGGCGCTCCTCTGCCGGGGAACTCGTCATGACTGATGACTAGCACCTCAGTGATGGTGCTTCCATCGCTCTCTGCGTGGGGGAGAGGTTCGTCGTAGACCACCACGTTGGTGGGGAACGCGTTGAGCGACGCGGTGTCGGAGTCGACCAGCATCGGGTCGGTGGAGCCTATGGACTCCAAGTCTACGGCAGGCTCGCCGGAAACGTGGAGTTGATCGAGGAGGCCCGCGAGGAGGCTCTCAGGGCCGTCTGTGCCTGCGTTGGATGCAGGTCCGTCGGAGAGGCGGACCTCGCCGACGAGTTCGGCCAAGGAGCTAACCGCGCAGGCGATCTCAATGCTGCTTAGCGCGTCGGCGCAAACTCCATCTGGCATGCTTGGCTGGCTGCGCTCGCCAGGGAGGAAAAGGGTTCCCGTCCAGAACAGATCTCCAGACGGCGGTGCACCAGGCCCCATGGTGGGCGCCAAATGTTGGGGGTTTGGTGCTACATATGCCAACGGATGGCTTATCATGGTGGGGGCGAGTAGAATGTCGCCGGTGCCTGGAAACGGGATGAGGTGAAGACATGCACGCCGGCGAATCTTACCCAGCTTCGGGGCTCTCCGGGGAGATAATACCCCTACTGCTGCTTTGCGGGGTTTCCGCATGATCACTATGGCCAAAGTGTTTACACGGTTGCTCCTTGAGCTGTTTTCTGGTGGTAGGAGAGGGCAAGGCTAGCTCTCTCCCTTCTATATGATCTGGTCTAGAGCTAATGGATTCCCACCCTTTGCATGGGTGCCCTGGGGTGTTTATATAGGCCTACCCCCCAGGGGTACAATGGTAATCTGGCTGGGCGCGGGCCCAGCCGTCAGTGTCTCTGGCCTCCGTCTTCTCTGCTGACCGTTGGGGCCCGCTGACTGGCGAGCCCCGCCGACTGGCCGGGTACGGAGCCGACAGGCTGCGTCCGCCGCGGGCGGGTCTTGCCGGCTGCTGATTACTGTAGCCGTACTTCTGATGACGCGGGCTTGATCATGAGGTCGTGGCAACAGCCCCACCGCCCGGCGGGCGATCACTGTTGCCACTCCCCATCTCATCTTGATTAATGGCGCGTGGGCCCCGGGGGAGGGCTCGGCCGACTCCCGACGGGTCCGACTGGTGGTTCTCCCGCCGTCTCCCGAGGTCTCACTGACTGGCGGGCCCTGCTGCCTCCAGGCCGTACAAACAAGCCGTCGTGGGTGCAGGATTCGGCCCTGCGGTGCTGATGTCAGGGCCGACATGGCAACAGTGCCACGCCGCACGGAGATATTCCTGGGTATGGCGTGCTGTGGCCATGCCTGCCCTTGGCGAGGGGCGGGGGTGGGATTTGCTGTAGCCACGCCCCTGCCTCGTCCCCTTTGATGAGGTCATGGGGTTTGTTGGAGTCGCAGGCCGACTCCCCTAAGCCGGCTTCTCTGGAAGTCATCCCTGGGACTCGGCCGTGAGCGGGCAGTCGGCCGCCTTGCCGTCGACTCCTCAGGAGGCGGCTCTTTGTCCTGGGGTCTTGAGGGGCGCAGCCTGCCCCGATGTCTTGAAAGGTCATGGGACTCGGGTTGGCCTACCCGTGGCCCATTACTCCGACAGTAGTCCCCGAAGCTGGCGAGGCGCCATGGACGATCGGCCGAGAAGCGTCAGCAGTTTCTCTTTCTGGGTGCTCAACACATGGTCTTTGATTGACTTCTGTTGGGCCGACTAGAAGGAGTCGGACTTGCTCAACTCGGACTCACTCAATTCCGATTCACTCAGTATTTCGAACGTCGCAGCGGGATTTAAGTGGCGTGCTAGCTAAGCCTCCAGGCCGCCACCCATTCTTGGCCTGTCACGCGAGGGCACGTGGCTAGGCCGTCCTGCCAGCCTACGCGCGCGACGGGACAGGCCCATAGGCGGGGCCCGCCACTACCGCGCCTCGGCGCCCAAGCGGATCCGCTGCGGCCCTGGTGGACGGTTGGGATTCCCATGGAGTTACTGCACACAGTAACTTTATCGTGGATCATGGGGTTGTGGGCGCAGTAAATCCCCACGTCCGCCCCTCGGCTTCGCAGCCCATGAGGCTATAAGTAGGGGGAAGAGGGGGGGCACGCACGCCCCTCCTTCCCACTACTCCTCGTTCTCTTCCTCCTACCCGTGGCCCATTACTCCGATAATGAGCATCCAGGTTCGGCTATTGGTTATTGACCGGAGACATGTCTCGGTCATGTCTACATAGTTCTCGAACCCGTAGGGTCCACACGCTTAACGTTACGATGATAGTTATATTATGAGTTTATATGTTTTGATGTACCGAAGGTTGTTCGGAGTCCCGGATGTGATCACGGACATGACGAGGAGTCTCGAAATGGTCGAGACATGAAGATTGATATATTGGAAGCCTATGTTTGGATATCGGAAGTGTTCCGGGTAAAATCGGGATTTTACCGGAGTACCGGGAGGTTACCGGAACCCCCCGGGAATCCAATGGGCCTTAGTGGGCCTAGGTAGAAGAGAGGAGAGGAGGCAAGGGCTGACCGCGCGCCCCTCCCCCCTAGTCCGAATAGGACAAGGAGAGGGGGGCGGCGCCCCCCTTCCTTCCTTCTCCTCCACTCCTTCCCCCTCAAGTCCTAATCCAACTAGGAAAGGGGGGAGTCCTACTCCCAGTGGGAGTAGGACTCCTCCTGGCGCGCCCTCTCCCTTGGCCAGCCATCCCCCTTGTGTAACGCCCCGAGACCGATGTGCTAGGTGTCTTCCAGTTATTCGCTGCATTGCCATGTCATTTCGCTTGCGTGTTGCATCTTGGCATGTCATCATGTGCATTGCATCGTCATGTTTTCAAAACTTGCATCCGTCCGGGTTCCCCAGTTCCGTCCGTCGTCCGTTCTGAGCCCAAACACACTTGCACGCGCCCACGGAATGTCCGAAATGTTATTTTATAAGTGGCCGAAAAATGTTCTCGGAATGGGTTGAAAGTTGACATGCGGTCTTATTATAGTGTAGATAGACCACCTGTCAAGTTTCATCGCATTTGGAGTCCGTTCGATGCCCGAACGGATAACTATAGCGGCAGTATAGCTGGTCTTTTCGTCATACGTTTTCGGTCTCCGGAAACCGTGCCGTGCTGCATCTCTCCCCTCTTCTCTCAGACCAACCCGCTCTCCATAGTCCACCCAGGGCCATGCCTACCCCTCTTTGCACAGTGCATCGACCCCTCGCCCGTGCCCGAAAGCTGTCCCGGACCCGACCCGGGCAGTCGTCACCGTTGGATCCGGATCATCCCCAAACGTCTACAAAACATCACCGTTTTCTTATTTGGACTCCTCTAACCTTTTATTCTCAATCATCTGTTTACGATCGGAGGGATCCGTTAGCCCCTAACCAATCCCACCAGCGTATATAAGGGGTCCAACCCTAAAACGTAGGGAGCTGTCCCATCCTTCCTATTCTGCGCCGCCACTCCACCAAATCCTCTCGGGATCCCCTCCCGATCCTTCTCCACCCAACCAGCGCCTCCGACCACCTCCCTGGATTTGCGCCGCCGATCAACCACAGCCGCCACCTCTTCTGCTCCCAAGGCCCCGAGCTCCTCCTCTCGATCCAGAGCCTGAGCGCTCGACCCCCCCCCCTCATGCACGAGCTCGATCAGGAGGGGAGCTCCCGATCTCCTCGCGCCCGAGGCCTCATCCCCGTCGACGACCACGATCAGGCCGTCACCCTCACCTACGCCCCTTCCTCCTTCCCTGTGCTTTCCTCTCTCACATCGCTCCCTTTGCCTCTGTTCGTCAACAGGAGACCCATGGACGCCCGAACCACTCGAAGCTCGAAGCTCCCCTGCCGGTGCATCCCGCCTCCATTCCGGCGCTGAAAATGGACCCCCGCTCCCGGATCCATGCCGGCGCCCTCGGATCTGACGACCTCAACCCCGCCTTCTTCAGCCACCTTCGCCGCCCCGCCAAGCCCATGGAGTCCGCCATGGCGCGAGCACCGGAGCTCTGCATGCCACGAGCCGCGGCCTCCCTGTCCATAACTGCTGCTGCTGCCTCGGCGCGGCTCCCGCTGGACCTCCTCGTCGCCCGCGCGACCGCCGGACCCTGCCTGCTCTGCATCCAGCCGGCGGCCTCAAGGAGATGCCCTGCTTCGACCGCCCTTGCCTCGCCTCTGCTTCGAGCACTCGCGTCGCCCTGCTGCCAAGCATTGTCGCCAGATCGGTCGAGTCCAGGCCCTCTTCGCCGTTCTCGGTCCTCCCCGCCACCCAAGTCCCGCGCTGGAGACCACCTGTGTCGCCCGCTTCGCCCCTGCCTGAAACTGACGCTCTCTATCTCTGAGAACGAGAAGGGCAGCGCTGGATCCCTATCGTGCACTAGGCGGGCCACGCACAGGGCCAGTGCGCCTAAGCAGGCCTGCCTCCTCTTCTCCGAACGGGTCGAGGCCCATGGGTGAGCAGCCTTCCACAGCGCCTGTTTCGGTTGGGCCAGTGATCAAGTGTAATATAGCAGGGTTTTTACGCCCAAACTACGGATGTCGTGTTCTCCACAGGGATCTAGAACTTCGAAGCACACATTCGAAACATTCAGAACAACCGAACAGATGGATCAAACCGTAGTGATAACAAGCAGCCACTAGCACAAGTTAAAACCAAATAATAAGCAGCAGAGGTAAAGGGTGCAGAAATAGGATTGTCTCTTTTTAGTGGTTTACTTGTAATCAAACAGACAAGTAACACTAGCAGATGGAAGAGGGTTCAAACATCACACACAACTCATGCAACCAATTAAAGTAACAATAGCTCATAGGACAATAACTACTAACTCAATATCCAGCAAAGGGTCACAACAATTCAGCAAGGATACATGAGGATTCAGCAAAGGTACACAAGTAACAAGGTAAATTTCAGACTCAATAGTGCATATATTTAGGGAACAGGAACAAGAGAAGATAGAGATTCAAAGCCTATGGGTCTTGATGATCTTCAATTCAAAGCTGAAGAGGTTGCAGGCGAAGAAGAATAAAAGCAGGACCACATTGGAGACGATCTGTAGTAGGAGAGGCTTCCGCGTGGTCTTTGAGGAAGAGTAGCAGAGAAGATTCCTTGGGAAGATCCGGAGCAGAGCACCACCAGAAGGCCCGACGCCCCTGGCCTTTAGTCAATCCTCTCCCTCTCAGCAGCGAGGAGGAGGGGAGAAGGAGTGGGAGCGGCAAGGCGTAGGAGATGCAGCGCTGGTGGTGACGATGATGACTGGATGATGGCGCTGGTTATGGTGGAGGCGGGTGATGGAGATGGTGGAGGCACGGTGGTGGATCAGGCGATGCTGGCGGCGGCGTTAATGGAGGCGTAGTGGTGGATCCGGTCATTACCCTGCCTCCCTGGCCTTCGTTTGGTGTGGTGGGTGAATAGCGAGGAGGACCAGCCGCGCGTGGCAACAGTCAGCTGTCTGGCCGGTCCCGCCAGCCCCCGACTCCTCTCATGCGTGCCACAGGACGCTTCCTCTGGTTCTTTTCGGTTTTGCCCCCTTTAGAACTAAACTCTTCTCCAAGTTGATCCCTGCTTTAGTGTTGGAAGCATTTTTGATGAAGATTGGGTGCCTAAACGCACCAATTCTGCATAATATGAAGAAGTGTTGTAAGAAATGTCATAATAGGAACATTTCTGTAGGAATGAATATTTTATAAGTAATTATTGTGGTCAAATGTTTAACTTGAGATGCAAAAAGGCTTAAAATACTATATGCATAAATGTGCTATCAGCCAACCAGATCCGGCCCGCTATGTTTTTTTCCTGTCCAGTGATTTTAGTATTTTTTCCAGATGCTGCCTGTTTTGCAGAAAAGTCCCCCTAGATCATGCATATAATTACTCATAAACCGTGCATCGGGTTAAAATGTTTTAAATATGTAAAATGTCTAGAATTTTGTCTAGTTTAATAATATCCAACTTTCATCTATGTTTAAAATGCTTAAAATGTTGTTTGATTAAATTTTCTTAAATAACTTGTTAAAATGATTTAATTCATAACTATTTAACCGTAGCTCAAAATTTATTAAACTTTATATGTAAATGGGGTAGAATTTTGCCTAGTTTAACATGGTGGCATCATCTTGCATGTTTAATAACTATAAAATATGGTTTAGGGTAGAACAGTACCAAACCCAATATATGCATATGAGGGTTTTCCAGACTTGTTGTTTGTTGTTCCGGCCCCATTTAAACTTGCCTAGATAGGTAGTTTTCATTTGCTTCACCCTCTTGCCATGTTTAACAACATTTAATTTTGTTGGGTACATAAACGAGATCGAACTAAATAACTTGAATGTGGTGTTTCGTCAATATGCAACGGAGTTGCATGTTGAGCTCCACTTAATTTGTAGGATTGTTTGTGCATTTTGCCATGCCATGCCTCATTAAACCGGAAATGCATCATACTTGTTTGCGCATCGTGCCATGCTTATGTGATGATTGTTTACTATGTTGTTTGCTTCTTTCCGGTGTTGCTTCTTTGGGTTGGTTCCGATAACGTCGTGTTGTGAGGATTCGTTCGACTATGTCCGTTTGTCTTCTTCATGGACTCGTTCTTCTTCCTTGCGGGATCTCAGGCAAGATGACCATACCCTCGAAATCACTTCTATCTTTGCTTGCTAGTTGCTCGCTCTTTTGCTATGCCTATGCTGCGATACCTACCACTTGCTTATCATGCCTCCCATATGGTTGAACCAAGCCTCTAACCCACCTTGTCCTAGCAAACCGTCGTTTGGCTATGTTACCACTTTGCTCAGCCCCTCTTATAGCGTTGTTAGTTGCAGGTGAAGATTGGAGCTTGTTCCATGTTTGGAACATGGTTATTTTGTTGGGATATCACAGTATCTCTTATTTAATTAATGCATCTATATACTTGGTAAAGGGTGGAAGGCTCGGCCTTATGCCTGGTGTTTTGTTCCACTGTTGCCGCCCTAGTTTCCGTCATACCGGTGTTATGTTCCCGGATTTTGCGTTCCTTACGCGGTTGGGTGATAATGGGAACCCCTTGACAGTTCGCCTTGAATAAAACTCCTCCAGCAATGCCCAACCTTGGTTTTACCATTTGCCACCTAGCCTCTTTTTTCCCTTGGGTTTCCGGAGCCCAAGGGTCATCTTTTTTAAACCCCCCCGGGCCAGTGCTCCTCTGAGTGTTGGTCCACCTCGTCAGCCGCCGGTGGCCACCAGGGGCAACTCTGGGCTGGCCTACCGGAAGTTTAGACAATCTGAGTGTGCCCTGAGAACGAGATATGTGCAGCTCCTATCGGGATTTGTCGTCACATTCGGGCTGTGTTGCTGGATTTGTTTTAACTTGTCGAAGTTGTCTTGTAGAACCAGGATACCGAGTCTGATCGGAATGTCTCAGGAGAAGGTATATCCTTCGTTGACCATGAGAGCTTGTCATGGGCTAAGTTGGGACTCCCCTGCAGGGATTTGAACTTTCGAAAGCCGTGCCCGCGGTTATGGGCAGATGGGAATTTGTTAATGTCCGGTTGTAGATAACTTGAACCTTAACTTAATTAAAATGAATCAACTGCGTGTGTAACCGTGATGGTCTCTTCTCGGCGGAGTCCGGGAAGTGAACACGATGTTGGAGTAATGTTTGCCGTAGGTTGTTCTCTAGTTCTTTGTTCATGCTTTGCCTTCTCTTCTCGCTCTCCTTTGCGAACAAGTTAGCCACCATATATGCTAGTCGCTTGCTGCAGCTCCACATATTACCCTGCCTTTCCTATAAGCTTAAATAGTCTTGATCGCGAGGGTGCAAGATTGCTGAGTCCCCGGTGGCTCACAGATTACTTCCAAACCAGATGCAGGGCCCGAAGATTCTGTTCCAGATGATGCGCTTGAGCTCAAGTGGGAGTTCGACGAAGACTCACGCCGTTACTATGTGTCTTTCCCTGATGATCAGTAGTGGTGCCCAGTTGGGGCGATCGGGACCATGTCGCATGTTGGGGTTGATCTTTTATTTTGGTACCGTAGTCGGACCATGAGTGTATTGGATGATGTAATGCTATTTTTGTACTTTGTGTGACGTGGCGAGTGTAAGCCAACTATGTACCTTTCCCCTTATTATCTATTTACATGGGTTGTTGTGAAGATTACCTTACTTGCGACATTGCTTTCAATGCGGTTATGCCTCTAAGTTGTGCTTCGACACGTAGGAGATATAGCCGCATCGAGGGCGTTACACCTTGCTCCTTTATATACGGGGGCAGGGGGCACCCTAGAGACACAACAATTGATCATTAATCTCTTAGCCGTGTGCGGTGCCCCCTCCACCATAGTCCACCTCGATAATACTGTAGCGGTGCTTAGGCGAAGCCCTGCATTGGTAGAACATCAACATCGTCACCACGCCGTCGTGCTGACGAAACTCTCCCTCAACACTCGGCTGGATCGGAGTTCGAGGGACGTCATCAGGCTGAACGTGTGCTGAACTCGGAGGTGCCATACGTTCGGTACTTGATCGGTCGGATCGTGAAGACGTACGACTACGTCAACCGCGTTGTGCTAATGCTTCCACTTTCGGTCTACGAGGGTACGTGGACAACACTCTCCCCTCTCGTTGCTATGCATCACCATGATCTTGCGTGTGCGTAGGAATTTTTTTGAAATTACTACGTTCCCCAACACTTGGTGTGTTGCCGCTATATATAACAGCATTGGTTCGCCGACATTTGGCGCGACCAAGATTGGGTTGGTGGCCAATACGGCTTTTATTTCTTCCAATCCGGCCGTGGCCGCATCCGTCCACTCGAAGTGTTCGGTGCGTCGAAGAAGGCGATAAAGAGGTAATGCCTTTTCTCCTAATCGGGAGATAAAGTGGCTTAAGGCAGCCACGCATCCAGTTAACTTCTAGATTTGCTTGAGGTCTGTTGGGATAGCGAACTGTGACAAAGCTTGGATTTTAGCCGGATTTACTTCAATTCCTCTATTGGAAACGATGAAGCTCAAGAGCTTTCTGGCGGGCGCGCCAAAAACGCATTTTTCCGGATTGAGCTTGATGTCATATGTTCGGAGGTTGTCGAACATGAGCCTCAAGTCGTCTATTAAGGATTCGACGTGTCTTGTTTTAATGACCACATCGTCCACGTATGCCTCCACTGTTTTGCTGATTTGTGTTTCCAGGCATGTCTGAATCATGCGTTGATAGGTTGCACCGGCGTTTTTTAGCCCGAAAGGCATGGTGTTAAAACAGAAGGGGCCATATGGGGCGATGAATGCCGTTGCAGCTTGATCGGGTCCGCCTTCTTAATTTGATGGTATCCGGAGTATGCATCGAGGAAGCACAATGAGTCGTGTCCTGCGGTAGCGTCGATAATTTGATCGATGCGGGGGAGTGGGAAGGGATCCTTGGGGCAAGCCTTCCTAAGGTCCGTGAAATCAACACAGAGGCGCCAGGATTTGTCCTTATTTGGTACCATCACCAGGTTTGCTAGCCAGTCCGGATGTTCTGAATCCGGCCTTGAGTAACTTGGTTAGCTCTTCTCCCATGGCTTGCTGCTTGGGCTCAAAGAAACGCCGAAGAGTCTGCTTGACCATCTTGAACCCTTTTAGAATGTTAAGGCTATGCTCGGCCAGCCTGCGTGGGATTCCTGGCATGTCTGAAGGATGCCAGGCGAAGATGTCCCAATTTTCACGCAAGAACTCCCGCAGTGCGGCGTCTGTTGTGGGGTTCAGCTGTGCCCCGATGGATGCTGTTTTTGTAGGGTCCGTTGGGTGGACCTAGCATTTGACTATTTCGTCCACTGGTTTAAAAGAGGTGGACTTGGGTCTTTTGTCGAGTGTCACGTCGTCCCTGTCCACTGTGGAGCGCAGCACAGTTAGTTCTTCGGCTGCCAGGGCTTCAGATAACGCCTCGAGGGCTAGTGCGGCGGTTTTATTTTCGGCGTGGAGTGTTATGTCCGGATCACTAGCCAGAGTGATTACTCCATTGGGCCCGGGCATTTTGAGCTTTATGTACCCGTAATGGGGTATAGCTTGGAAGATCGCGAATGCCTCCCGCCCTAAACGGGCGTGGTATCCGCTACTAAACGGGGCCACTTGGAATGTGATTTCTTCGGACCTATAGTTCTCCGGCGTGCCGAATACCACATCTAGTGTGATTTTCCCGCACATCGTGCCTCCCGACTAGGGACGATTCCTTTGAAGGTCGTGCTGCTTTGCTCAATGCGGCTCTTGTCTATTTCCATCTTGCTAAGAGTTTCCTCGTAGATGAGGTTTAATCCGCTGCCACCATCCATGAGCACTTTAGTAAGCCAGAAGTCGTCCACAATTGGACTAAGGACCAAAGCAGGTGGTGCTCGGGCTGTCCGGAATTGAGGTTCATCACAGGCATTGAAGGTTATGGCCGTGTCGTTCCATGGATTTATTGCTGCAACGTGGCAGACTTCGGCAAGGCTACAGAGTGTTCGCTTGCGCCTATTATTTGAGGCAAAGGTATCGAAGACTGTCAATACTGTATTGTTATTTTCCACAGGATGGTGCTTTCTTGTATTGTTGGTGAGGATATCCTCGCCGCTCTTGGTCACCTGCCAGAGTATCCAACATGCTCTAAGGCTGTGTGTTGGCATGGCATCCGCTGTACTGTGAATTTTGCATGGCCCATTGAGTCATCCCTCCAATATAGTTCGACGCCCTGTAGTGGGCTTTGGTTTCTTTGTAATTGGATCGGGTGACTTATGAGAGTACACCCTTTTAGTTCGAACGGGGGGTTTAGTGAGAGCCGGAGGGTCCCATAATTTTATTTGGGTTTTCCAGGCGCTTTCCATCGCACAGTACTTCCGTACTATGGCCGCAAAGTCAGCAAAGTGTGCTATGTCACGGTGACTTATGGCGTTGAGGATTCCCTTGTCCGTGCAATTTTTGCAAAAGAATGAAATTGCGTCTTCCTCGCGATAGTCCTTGACCTTGCTTATTACAAGGAGGAATCTGGCCCAATAGTGATGTACTGTCTCTTGGGGCTCTTGTCTAATGTGGGAAAGATCAATTGAGTCTGGGTGGGTGGGTAGATTTAGGTCCGAACCCCGACCCGATCTGAGGCCCAGGGGCGGAGGAGTTTCCGAGCTTAACAGTTCGGGCTCCGGGATGTTGCCCAATAGTCCTGGCCCGTTTTCTAATTCTAGGTTTGAAGCTTGGACCATGTCCTCTTGTGGACGGGTATCTGGCTCGGAGAGCTCGGAAATCTGGACATAGTTTGTCCTCAAAATAGAGGAAGAATCGCTACATTGCTCCTCCACAACCGCTATCTGATGGGTGACCGGCGGAGAGTTAATCTCCCTTTGGTTGGGTTTAAGCCCGATCCAATCGTAGTTCGTAGCAACTCCCAGGGCAGCGATGAGATCCAAGAGCTCATTCAAGGAATAGAGCTCTATTGGATCCATCTGCTCGGCGAATACCAAGCCGACGTGGAGGCTGTTTTTGATGACCCCAGAAGTCATCGCCGGCGCGATGACTGAACGGGCAGTCATGACGAAGCCGCCTAGTCGGAGGGTTTGGCCTACTGCCAGGGCTCCCCCCGAGGTGATGTTGTCCTTGACAGCGAGACGAGCCATCCAGCCTTATCGTGATGGCACAGTGGAACTCTCAATGAAAGCACCAATGTCGGTGTCAAAACCGGCGAATCTCGGGTAGGGGGTCCCGAACTGTGCGTCTAAGGCGGATGGTAACAGGAGGCGGGGGACACAGTGTTTACCCAGGTTCGGGCCCTCTCGATGGAGGTAATACCCTACGTCCTGCTTGATTGATCTTGATGATATGAGTATTACAAGAGTTGATCTACCACGAGATCGTAGAGGCTAAACCCTAGAAGTTAGCCTATGATTATGATTGTTGTTGTCCTACGGACTAAACCCTCCGGTTTATATAGACACCGGAGGGGGCAAGGGTTATACAGAGTCGGTTACAAGGGAGGAGATCTACATATCCGAATTGCCAAGCTTTCCTTCCACGCAAAGGAGAGTCCCACCCAGACACGGGACGAAGTCTTCAATCTTGTATCTTCATAGTCCAACAGTCCGGCCAAAGTATATAGTCCAGCTGTCTGAGGACCCCCTAATCCAGGACTCCCTCACTCACCTCCCCATCTCTCCCCCTGCAGGAACCCATGGCGCCATCCCCATGGAGCTGCGACCGCCGCCGCCAAACGTCTCTGATGCCGTCCAAGCCCTCCTTGCCACTGGACCCGGCGTCCCACGCAACCCCGCTCCCGGATCCACCCGTTCCCCGGCCTCCCATAGCTGCATCGCCGCCCCGCTGGCAGCAAGCTCCTCCCATGCCTTGGTTGATTCGAGCCAAGGAGGAGACACCCTGCTTCCCCTGCTTCGAGCGCATTGACCCCGGCCCTACCTCGCCAGCCGCCGCCGACCTCCGTTCCGTCCTGAGCGCCGCCCAGCCAAGTCCGACGACCAAGCGCATGATCTGGTCGAGCTGGCCGCCCCTCGCCTTCTTGCATGTTGTATTCGTCCCTGCCGAACCTGTCATTGACCTGTGCTTCCTCTGCAATGAGCAAGTGCTCTCTCGTCGTGCGCCTCTACCTCCCGTCGCCAACACCTTCATGGGCCCGGCGTCGCCCCAGCCTCATCCGGCCCAGCTGACGGTGTCCTGGACTAGGGGGTACTCACCACGTCATCTCCCAATCAGCTGGATTGGGCTGAGGACCCCCATGGCTATATGCTCATGGGCCAGTTCGGACAGTCGATGTATACACGAGGAAGATTCCACAAGACTTGGTGATCAAGACAAGGACTCCTCTCCACCAGCGTATTCGACTAGGACTCTTGTTATCCCAGGCCTCTGGTACATTATATAAGCCTAGGCCAGGCTAGTCGGTAGATTATTATGACATTACTTATCATACCTGTAGGGTTTAGACGCACAGTTCGGGACCCCCTACCCGAGATCTGCCGGTTTTGACACCGACAACGATGGCGACAGATTCCCCTCTCCGGAGCCCCGAACGGACTCCAGATCAGCCCTCCCAAGAGAGATTAGGGCTTGGCGGCGGCTCCGTACCGTAAAACATGATGAATACTTCTCTTTGATTTTTTTTCTCCCCGGACGTGAATAAAGAGTTGGAGTTGAGGTCGGTGGAGCACCAGGGGGCCCACGAGGCAGCGGGCGCGCCTAGGGGCGTAGGTGATACGTCTCCAACGTATCTATAATTTTTGGTTGCTCCATGATATATTATCTACTGTTTTAGACATTATTGGGCTTTATTATCCACTTTTATATTATTTTTGGGACTAACCTATTAACCGGAGGCCCATCCTAGAATTGCTGTTTTTTGCGTGTTTTAAGGTTTCGAAGAAAAGGAATATCAAACGGAGTCCAAACGGAATGAAACCTTCGGGAACGTAATTTTTAGGAAGATTATGATCCGGGAGATTTGGACCCTACGTCAAGAAAGAAAACAGGAGGGCACAAGGTAGGGGGGCGCGCCCACCCCCACCAGGCGCGCCCTCCACCCTCGTGGGCCCCCTGTTGCTCCACCGACGTACTCCTTCCTCCATATATACCTATGTACCCCCAAACGATCAGATACGGAGCCAAAACCCTAATTCCACTGCCATAACTTTCTGTATCCACGAGATCCCATCTTGGGGCCTGTTCCGGAGCTCCGCCGGAGGGGGCATCGATCACGGAGGGCTTCTACATCAACACCATAGCCTCTCCGATGAAGTGTGAGTAGTTTACCTCAGACCTGCGGGTCCATAGTTAGTAGCTAGATGGCTTCTTCTCTCTTTTTGGATCTCAATACAATGTTCTCCCCCTCTCTTGTGGAGATCTATTCGATGTAATCTTCTTTTTGCGGTGTGTTTGTTGAGACTGATGAATTCTGGGTTTATGATCAAGTCTATCTATTGTTGAGGCATATCTCTCTCGAGGTAGTTTTGGTGATTGATGACAAAATGTTTGAGGACTAATCATGTGCGTTGAGTAGTTCACAGATTCATCCTTGGCATGAGACGTTTTCTTCCCTTCGGAGTGTCATTCAAGACGGTGTAGCTCTTTCGTTTCTCTTTCGGTGGACTAGTTGCGTAGAGGGCACCGTACTATCAAGAGGGGGTCCGCTGGGGTATTGCTTGGGTGGAATCAACACATACACATCAGCTTCTCACCCTCAGAGCTCTTCCACTTCATTGCAGAGAGCTCTTCTCTTTCTCTGTCTTGTCTGGGTTCCAGCGGTAGTACCGCGCAACCCAACGGTAGTACCATTGAGGAGTCACAAGCGGCAGTACCGCTTCGCAGCGGTAGTACCGCCGGTGACTCCACAGCAGTAGTACCGCTGGCCTGCCTGGCACCACTGCCTCGTCCTCAGCCTCAACGGAGAGATCTTCTCTCTCTCTTGTCTGTGTCCCAGCGGTAGTACCGCACTACCAGCGGTAGTACCGCCGAAGGGTCACAAGCGGCAGTACCGCTCCCCAGTGGTAGTACCGCCGGTGACCCCGCAGCTGTACTACCGCTGGGCTGTCTGGCCCCTACCGAGTACTCGAGGGCTCTTTTTCTCGTGTCGGGTTTTGCGGCACTAGTTGCGGCAGTAGAGGCAGTAGTACCGCTTCGGAGCAGTAGTACCACCCTTACCACCGCGGTAGTACCGCGCTTGGTCCAGATCCCTGCTGCTCTTCTCTGTGCGGCAGTACCGCTAGCTGGAGCGGCAGTACCGCTGGCTCAGCGGTAGTACCGCCCCTAGCGGTACTACCGCCCTGTGCGGGGCTGGTTGGTGGGGCAATGGTTGGATTGTTGCCCCCACTATAAAAGGGGGTCCCCTTCTTCCCCTTTGACTCACCTCTTCCCCCTCAAGCTCAATTAATGCTCAAGCTCCATTAATGCTCCAAGCTCCATTTTTGCCTGATCTATCTCTCTAGCCAATCAAACTTGTTGATTTGCTCGGGAGTGGTTGAGAAGGCCCCGATCTACACTTCCACCAAGGGATTTTCGATTCCCCCACTCATCCCTAGCGGATCTTGTTACTCTTGGGTGTTTGAGCACCCTAGACGGCTGAGGTCACCACGGAGCCATAGTCCATTGTGGTGAAGCTTCGTGGTATTGTTGGGAGCCTCCGACTAAGTTGTGGATATTGCCCCAACCTTTTTTGTAAAGGTCCGGTTGCCGCCTTCAAGGGCACCAATAGTGGAATCACGGTATCTCGCATTGTGTGAGGGCGTGAGGAGAATACGGTGGCCCTAGTGGCTTCTTGGGGAGCATTGTGCCTCCACACCGCTCTAACGGAGACGTATTTCCCCTCAAAAGGAAGGAACTTCGGTAACACATCCTCGTCTTCACCGGATCCACTCTTGGTTATCTCTTACCTTTACTTGTGCAAGCTCTTTAGTGTTACTTATCTTGCTTGCTTGTATGCTTGTTGTTATTGCATCATATAGGTTGCTCACCTAGTTGCACATCTAGACAACCTACTTTGATGCAAAGTTTAATTTGGTAAAGAAAAGTTAAAAATTGGTAGTTGCCTATTCACCCCCCTCTAGTCAACCATATCGATCCTTTCAATTGGTATCAAAGCCTTGTCTCTTTATTAAGGACTTTACCGTCTAAAGAGTATGGTTGATACCGTAGACGGTGTGGAGGAACACTCCGGCGTGAATCCGACCTCATCTACGGGCGATGGGGGAACCTCGGTCTCTCGTGAGGAGTTCAATGTGGCCTTGGAGACATTGAAAACCTCCATGACGACCGAGGTTGAAAGCATGTTTACTAAATTTCTTGAGGGGCTTAAACTATCCACCGCACCATTGAAAGTGGGTGACCCCACCGACAAGGTGACGGATGCTATCTCCGACAAGGGGGAAGCTAGTAGTGAAAAGGCTCCTACTTCTAGTGGTAAAAATGGCACCGGCATCTTTGCTCATGCGGAACCACCACTTGTTTATGGTGGACCGGTTCCTTCCACTCATTTGAATCATGCCGGTCCTCCCCCTAAGATTGTGAAAAATGAGGACTTTGATTCTTGGGTTTACCGCTTTAAATGTCATTTAAATCATGTGAACACTAACCTTTGGAGAATCATTGAAGAAGGTTTCTATCCGCACGATCCAAGCAACTTCACTCCTCGAGAAGCCGCGGATAAACAATTCAATGAGAATGCTCTCTTCATCATTCAAGATGCAATCCCACCCGAAGACCTACCTCATCTTCGGCCCTTTGCCTTGGCCAAAGACGCATGGATTTGTGTTGTCTCCCTCTACCGGGGAAGCGCAAGCATTCAACGGTCCAACTATGAAGTGGTGCAAGATGAGTCCGATGAGTTTGCAATGAAAGAAGATGAACAACCTCGTGAGCTTTATCAGAGGGTAACCTAACTCGCGGTCTCACTCCGAGATCACGGGAGCAAGGAAACGGATGACAATTGGATCAAGCGCAAATTCCTCAAGGAAATGATGCCCTACCACAAGGCCATGTCCTCCGTCATTCGTCAAAGACCGGACTTCCACACTTTGACCTCAAGCGAAGTGTTGGATGAGTTTGTGGCCATGAACATTTTGGACAAGACCGCCGACAATGCGGTGCTTCGTTCTCAAAGGGCAAAGAAGCCCAACCTTGCTTTGAAGGCCAAGCTCTCCATTGAAGAAGAAGAAGAGGAAGAAGAGGAGAGCAACCCCGAGGATACGAAGTATGCATATCATGAACACATGGCACTCGCTTCAAGGCAATTTTGGAGCAAGAAAAACTCGAGGACAAACTTTAACAAGAACAACTCAAGTGGTACGAAGAGCAAGCAACGTGTAAGGACTTGCTACAATTGTGGCAACATGAGTCATTTTGTTGCGGAGTGCCCGTATGAGAAGAGGGAAGACAATGGTGGCAAGCTCATCCGAAAGGACAAGGCCAAGTCGTTCCCCAACAAGAGCAACTTCACCAAGAAGACTCCTCCCAAGGCATTGGTGGTACAAGAAGAGTACAATGAGGATGACGACGATGATGATGGTGATGAGTCGGTTTCCATGGCCTCCGTTGCCATTGTGACGACTCCACGGGTGTCCCTCTTCGACTCACCCAATGAGAGCATCACCGCCAAATGCCTCATGGCTAAAGCCACCAACAAGGTAACCCCCAACATAAAAACTACCATCATTAATCATCCTTCTCCGACGGATAGCATTAATGAACTTGAGGGAGCGAATGTGGAGACAAATGAGTTTGAGGCCTTTATGGGCAAACTTAAGGGAAAATCCAAGAAGCACTTTATTGCTCTCTTGGAACAACTTGGTGAAGCCAATGACATGATCGAGGCTCACGAAGACACCATCACTAAGATGGAAGAGCATAGTCGTGACTATGCCGATGAGATTTTGGATCTTTCCAATGCTCTTGAGGAAGAGCGTGGTCTTCGTTTGGCTCTTGAGGAGTCACACAACGTTGATCATGCTAAGTTAAAGAAAGATTATGATCATGTCCTCATTGTTTCTCATGTGCTAAACTCCGAGAAGGCCGAACTTGAGGTTGATCTTGCTAGACTCAAAGAGGAGTTTGATCTACTTGACAAGGCTCACAAGGTCTTGAAGGGTGCTCATGCTAGCCTCAAAGAGTCTCATGATCAACTTCAAGTAAAGCTAACCAAGGAAAAAGCCATTTTTCCTCGTATGATGTTAATTGATAATGCAAATGCTACTAACCCGTGTTGTGAGCATGTGCATCTCGTTGAGGAGAACGCTAAGCTAAAGGGGCAACTTGAGAGAGGTCTTGCGACTTGCATACAAGGCAAGAAGAACCTCAACGACCTCTTGATTAACCAAAGGGAGTGGTGGCCAAGGAAGGGGTTGGGTACGTGCCCGACTCCAAGAACAAGAAGAAGAATGACAAGACCAAACGACCTCCTCCTCTCATGCAAACCTTTGTGAAGGAGGGAGAGAGTTCCTCCGAGGAGAAAAAGAAGAACAATGAGAAGGGTGACGTTTTCAAAAAGGGCAATGCCACTCCTCGCATCAAAGCCGGCGAATTTAATCCTTCATATGTGTTATGCCATGCTAGTGATGGGCATGTCTATGCCAAATTCGTTGGTTCTCCTCATGAATACATTGAATGGTCTATTTGGGTTCCAAAGACCCTTGTTACTAACATCAAAGGACCCATTACAAAATGGGTACCTAAAACCAAGCATTAATCTCTTGTAGGTGTTTGCTTCCGGTGGGGATCATGGTTGCTCGATAGCGGAGCTACAAATCATATGACCGGAAACAAGGACTTGGTGGTGGATGTGCACAAGATTCCATCTATGCCCACCAATGTCGAGTGGGGTGACACCTCATCCTCTAAGGTATTGGGACTCGGCAAGGTGGTCATCTCTCATGATCTCACGATCGAGAAGGTCATGCTTGTTGAGTCCCTTGCATACAATTTACTTTCCGTTCGTCAACTTGCAATCATGGGCTTTGCCACTTTCTTTGATATCGATACCGTGGCCCTCTTGTGGAGCAAGACTCTTAAAGTAGCCTTTGTTGGGCATGTCGAGAACGGTCTATATGTGATTAACTTTTCGGAGCGACCCACTAAGACCGCGACATGCCTAATGGCTAAAGTTGATGTGGGATGGCTTTGGCATCGCCGTCTATCCCATGTCAATATGAGATCTTTGCAAAGTCTTCTCAAGGGGGACCATGTCCGTGGACTAACGAATGTTAGTTTTGCTAAAGATCGTGCTTGCAGTGCTTGTATCGCAGGAAAGCTACATGAGAAGGCTCACCCTCCCACGACTATCATTTACTCAAAGAGGCCTTTGGAGCTCCTTCACATGGATCTCTTTGGGCCTCCATCCTTCGATAATCTTGGAGGTAGGAAGTATTGCTTCGTGATTGTGGATGACTACTCAAGATACATGTGGGTGTATTTCTTCAAGAGGAAGAGCGAGACCCAACAAACCGTCATTGACTTTGCAAATGAAGCACAACGTCAACACAATGCAAAGATCTTGCCAATAAGAAGTGACAACGGCACCGAGTTCAAGAACTACACCTTGGATGAGTTTCTTAGTGATGAGGGGATCAAGCATCAATATTCCGCACCTTACACCCCTCAACAAAACGGTGTTGCGGAGAGGAAGAACCGGACGTTGATGGATGCGGCAAGGACCATGATGGCGGAGTTCAAGTCTCCGTACAACTTTTGGGCTGAAGCCATCAACACTGCGTGTCATGCATCCAATCGGCTCTACCTCCGCAAGGGCTTGAACAAGACTCCATATGAGATACTCACCGGTAACAAGCCCAACCTCAAGTACCTTCGGGTGTTCGGGTGTAAGTGTTTCATTCTCAAGAAAGGTGTTCGGTTGTCTAAATTTGAGGCTAGAGCTTATGAGGGCATATTTGTTGGTTATGCTACGAACTCTCATGCTTACCGTGTCCTCAATAAATCCACGGGACTTATTGAGGAGACATGTAACGTGGAGTTTGATGAGGATAATGGCTCCCAAGTGGAGCAAAGTGGCACTTGTGATGTAGGTGATGAAATTCCTCCTCAAGCCATAAGAAGAATGGGTGTTGGTTTTATCCTACCCATTGAGGAACCCCTTGTGGCCGAAGGAGAAGGACAATGCTCCACTCAAGTGGAGCCATCACCAACCCAAGTCCCACACGCTTCCGAAGAACAACATGAAGGCCCTCGTCCTCAAGAACATGACCAAGGGCAAGATCATGCTCAATACAGTGTTGACACATCAAGTGATGCCCAAGGTCAAGTTCTCTCCTCCGAGCAAGTTCAAGAACAAGAACAAGCTCAAGACGACGCTCAAGATAATCAAGTGATCACTCCTCATCTCACCCCTGAGGAGGATTTGGAGCGTCGTGCCGCCAAGGTTGCTTCCAAGCTCTCCACCAAGGATCATCTCATGATGAATGTTCTTGGAAGCTTAAGAAAGGGGGTAAGTACTCGTAGACAATTAGCAAACTATTGTGAGCATCACGCGTTTGTCTCTTGTGTCGAACCCCACAAGGTCTATGAGGCGCTAGGAGATCCGGATTGGCTCAATGCCATGCATGAAGAACTCAAGAACTTTGAGCGCAACAAAGTGTGGAGATTGGTGCCAAGACCGACGGGGAACCACAATGTCATTGGAACCAAGTGGATATTTAAGAAAAAGCAAGATGTCCATGGGATTATCATTCGCAACAAGGCTCATTTAGTAGCACAAGGCTACTCCCAAGTCGAGGGTATCGACTATGGTGAAACCTTTGCTCCCGTTGCTCGTCTTGAATCCATTCGCATGTTGACTGCATATGCTTCTCATCATAACTTTAAGTTACAAAAAATGGATGTGAAGAGTGCTTTTCTTAATGGTCCTATTAATGAATTGGTTTACGTCAAGCAACCCCCCCCCCCCGGGTTCGAGGATCCCTACTTTCCCGATCATGTGTATCAACTCGATAAGGCACTCTATGGCCTCAAACAAGCCCCACATGCATGGTATGACCACCTTACCGAGTTGTTACAAGACCGTGGTTTTGAAGTTGCGCTAATCGACCCCACTCTTTTTACTAAGAAGGTCAAAGGGGAGTTGTTTGTGCGCCAATTATATGCTGATGATATTATCTTTGGTTCACCTAACAAAGCTTTCAATGAGGAATTTGCCGCTCTCATGACCTCAAAGTTCGAGATGTCTTCCATGGGAGAGTTGAAGTTCCATCTAGGGTTCGAAGTGAAGCAAAGAAGAGAAGGAACCTTCATCAACCAATCCAAATACACTCAAGACATGCTGAAGAGATTCAAGCTAAGTGATGTCAAGCCGGCTTCCACTCCAATGCCCACCAAGTGCCAACTTGACATAGATCCCAATGGTAAAGTGGTGGATCAAAAGGTATATCGCTCCATTATTGGATCCTTGCTTTACCTTTGTGCATCTAGACCGGATATCATGTTGAGTGTGGGAATTTGTGCATGGTTTCAAGCCGCACCTAAGGAAAGTCACTATGTGGCGGTTAAACGAATCTTTCGATATTTGGCTCATACCCCAAACTTTGGCTTATGGTACCCAAGAGGATCAAACTTTAAGCTTGTACGGTACTCGGATTCCGATTGGGCAGGAGACAAAGTGGATAGGAAGTCCACTTCCGGAGGGTGCCAATTCTTTGGTTGCTCTTTGGTAAGTTGGTCTTCCAAAAAGCAAAGTTGTGTGTCTCTCTCGTCCACCGAAGCGGAGTATGTAGCAGCCGATAGTTGTTGTGCACAACTCCTATGGATGAGGCAAACTTTAAAGGATTACGATGTCACTTGTGACAAAGTGCCTCTTTGGTGTGACAATGAAAGTGCCATCAAGATCTCTCTCAACCCGGTGCAACACTTCAAGATGAAGCATATTGAGATTCGGTATCACTTAATCCGGGATCACATTAGGCGAGGAGAGATCGAGCTCAACTATGTCAACACTCATGATAACCTTACAAATATTTTCACGAAGCCCTTGGATGAAGCAAGATTTCACGAGTTAAGGCATGAGCTAAATAGCATTGATTCGAGCAATGTGGCTTGAACCCTTGCACACCCCACCACGCTCAATTTGTTATCTAGTTTAGGTGTAGGCATGGACATAGGGGGAGTGTTGTTCTCTAAATGAACTCTTCCTTCCCCCATTATGCATAAATTGATCAAGTCTTTCACTTTAGCCATTGTTGATGGTACTTGTGTTTCAAAGACGAGTTTTGGTCATGGGCCCATGGTTAAAATCTTCGCGGTGCCGTACCTCTTGACTCAAACATAGGTGGCCTCGACCACCGCCCTCTCTTGAAGAGGTGTGTCTTGGCCGTTTGCTGGTGTGCTCTCTCTTCTTGCCTTTTTGTTTTTTGAGCTAAGCCTTGTTGTTTGGTTGCCGTGGCGTGTTGGGCGGTACTACCGCTGGTGGTGCGCGGTACTACCGCCCCCTAGCGCGGTACTACCGCTGAGGGATGGGACCAGGGGGTTATATCGGGGCAGGGGGAGGTTTCTTCTCCCCCATACCCATTCACTTTGCCCCCTCGTTCCTCTTCCTCTCTCTCCAGCCTCGCCATGTCGCGAGAGGGCTCCGGCGGATCTTCGTCTCCGGGGCGTCCCTCTCCATTTCCTTCGGTGGAGTCGATCCCCACCTCGTTCTCTTGCCATGGATGCCGGTATTTCCCCCGTTCCTTCTCTCCCTTTGTCTTGTTTTCAGATCTTGCTTCTTAGGGGGAATGGTGGTTGCATCTCTAGATTTTTGGCTAAATCTAGGCTTGAGTAGGTTGGAGAAGGCAACTAGACTATCTAGATTAGAGTTTGGTAGGAATATTTTTGAATTTGGTAGGCCGGTAGTGCCGGATCTGACCACGGTAGTAGGAAACCGCTGTTTCCCCGCCTCGAGCGGTACTACCGCTCTGGTTGGAGCGGTACTACCGCTTGACCTCGAGCGGTACTACCGCTCTCTTTGGAGCGGTACTACCGCTTGGGCGGTACTGCCGCGGGCATGTCACGGTACTACCGCTGCCTGCCAAGTTCCATCATGTTCCTGCCTTATCTTGATCCTTTTGTTGTGTTTGTTGGCTTATGCTCGTTCTTTCTGGTTGTTTTGCATGTTCTTGTGTTTGGCTCCAGGTGATGAACATCCTAAGCATCAAACTCGCCGTATCAACCCCGGGCGTGCAACGTCAAAGTGCTACCGCACCTCTGAGTCAGCCGGTGGTTCCTCTAGCACCCAACTGCCACCAGCAGGTGCATCCGCAAGTGTTCCTCCACCTCCTCAGCAGTCGAAGAGATCCGCCAACAAGCCAAAAGGAAAGACTGTGACTGAGATGACTGCCAAGGAGTTTTGGGAAAGGCGTCGCCGCAATCCCTATGAGGTGGACCAAGATCCCACTTTGGTCAACCGCCCGTTCTGGAACCGATTTCAGTTTGCCATCTATTTTGATGTGATCAAGGTAAAGAAGAATCTCTATGTTGATGTTTGCTCCATTGACACTGATGCCATGGAGAAGGACCCTGAGTACTTTGGCGAAGCCCTTCAGATGTGCACTCAGCTGAACATTCTCAGGATCATGCAGTTCAACAAGGATTTCGATGCAGATTTGGTGGCTTAATTCTATGCTACCGTTCATCTTGGAACGGATGCCGATAGGACTCTGACTTGGATGACCAATGGCAAGTTGCTTTTCGTCAAGTGGAAGGCCTTCATGGAGTTACTTGATGTGGAAGATCGCGGGCTTGAGACATCAGTAGGTTTCCGCCCTCACCGCAATACTACATCCACCCACAAGCAAGCCCTTTGGCCCTACTGCACTGTGAAGGTTCACCCAGTGACTAAGAAGGAAACCTATGAGCTGTCTCCGTATCTGAACATTCTTCATCATGTCTTCCGTGAGACTCTCTTCCCTCGCATCGGGAATCTAGATATGGTCCACTCATATCTCGTGGACATGCTTCTTTTCTGTCAGCATGAGAAGGAAGCAAACACTGGAGAGAGCCTGGATATTTCTCATGTTATGTGGTCTGAACTTCTTTCTGCCGTTTCTGAGCGCAAGTGCCCGATATATGGTCTATTCATCATGAGGCTCATTGAGAGGTCCTGGGCACAGATCTATCCCAGAGTGATGCTGGAAACTGGAGACTTGGTTTCCCATGAGATCAAGCGTCTAAGGAAGAAGGACAATTGGGTCACCCCAGCGCCTGAACCCGAGGGTCCGTCTGCTGCTGCTGCTGCTGCTGCCATGGAGACCAAGGGTGGGACTGCCACTGATGATCACGAGGAGGACTTTGGGCCCTCTAGTGCAGAACCTTCATGGGCAAAGAAGCTTAAACGCAAGATGAAGAAGCTTTTCTGCATGGAGTCTCATGGTCAGTACATGACTCATGTGGCGGAGAAGCATGCCAGGGTGCGCCACAAGGAGCTCATGCGTCACCTGGGAGCGACAGTTGCCAGTGGTTCTGAGGGACAGATCACTGAAGAGGAGGAATGGATTCATCAGCATTGCCCTTGGACCGACTCCGACGACGAGCAGTTTCCGACCAACGACGAAGATGCAGACGATCACGCTGAGATGTGATGTTCGAGATCCTCAGCTTGCCATCACCTGGAGTTGTAGCATCGCTCTTTGCCCTTTTGGTGTCTCGATGCCAAAGGGGGAGAGAGTGTAGGGATTTGTGTTGTTTCCGTGCTTCGAGTGTGTCTTTGTGTCATCTTGTGTTTTCTTGTGTGTTCTCTCGGTGTCTTTGTTTGGTTTGGTTTGGTGCCTGTGAGACCTAAGTTCTAGACATATGGTGTGAGACATATGCTCCCTATCGCTACCTTATTACTTATGTCTATTCAGTACTGTAGTATATTATGAGTTGCATGCTTGTCCTATTTTATACTCTTCTCTCATATATCATGTGCTTAGAATTGTTGGACTATAAAATATAGGGGGAGTGTTGATCCGGATGTGTGTGTCTTGCTTTCCTAATGCTCCTCTAACTAGGTGCACACATTTAGGGGGAGACCATCTATATTTTGTAGTTCTTGGTTTTCTTACTTTTATATCTTTTCCTTGTGCAAATCCCTAGTTATCATCAATCCACCAAAAGGGGGGAGATTGTTGAGGCATATCTCTCTCGAGGTAGTTTTGGTGATTGATGACAACATGTTTGCGGACTAATCATGTGCGTTGAGTAGTTCATAGATTCATCCTTGGCACGAGACGTTTTCTTCCCTTCAGAGTGTCATTCAAGACGGTGTAGCTCTTTCGTTTCTCTTTCGGTGGACTAGTGGCGTAGAGGGCACCGTACTATCAAGAGGGGGTCCGCTGGGGTATTGCTTGGGTGGAATCAACATGTACACATCAGCTTCTCACCTTCAGAGCTCTTCCACTTCATTGCAGAGAGCTCTTCTCTTTCTGTGTCTTGTCTGGGTTCCAGCGGTAGTACCGTGCAACCCAGCGGTAGTACCGTTGAGGAGTCACAAGCGGCAGTACCGCCTCGCAGTACCGCTGGTGACTCCACAGCAGTAGTACCGCTGGCCTGCCTGGCACCACCGCCTCGTCCTCAGCCTCGACGGAGAGATCTTCTCTCTCTCTTTTCTGTGTCCCAGCGGTAGTACCGCACTACCAGCGGTAGTACCGCCGAAGGGTCACAAGCGACAGTACCGCTCCCCAGCGGTAGTACCGCCGGTGACCCCGCAGCTGTACTACCGTTGGGCTGTCTGGCCCCTACCACCTCGACTCGAGGGCTCTTTTTCTCGTGTCGGGTTTTTCGGCACTAGTTGCGGCAGTAGAGGCCGTAGTACCGCTTCGGAGTGGTAGTACCGCCCTTACCACCGCGGTAGTACCGCGCTGGGTCCAGATCCCTGCTGCTCTTCTCTGCGCGGCAGTACCGCTAGCTGGAGCGGCAGTACCGCTGGCTCAGCGGTAGTACCGCCGCCCCATAGCGGTACTACGGCCCTGTGCGGGCCTGGTTGGTGGGGCAACGGTTGGATTGTTGCCCCCACTATAAAAGGGGGTCCCCTTCTTCCCCTTTGACCCACCTCTTCCCCCTCAAGCTCCATTAATGCTCAAGCTCCATTAATGCTCCAAGCTCCATTAATGTTCGAAGCTCCATTTTTGCCTGATCTATCTCTCTAGCCAATCAAACTTGTTGATTTGCTTGGGAGTGGTTGAGAAGGCCCCGATCTACACTTCCACCAAGGGATTTTCGATTCCCCCACTCATTCCTAGCGGATCTTGTTACTCTTGGGCGTTTGAGCACCCTAGACGGTTGAGGTCACCACGGAGCCATAGTCCATTGTGGTGAAGCTTCATGGTATTGTTGGGAGCCTCCGATTAAGTTGTGGAGATTGCCCCAACCTTGTTTGTAAAGGTCCGGTTGCCGCCTTCAAGGGCACCAATAGTGGAATCACGACATCTCGCATTGTGTGAGGGCATGAGGAGAATACGGTGGCCCTAGTGGCTTCTTGGGGAGCATTGTGCCTCCACACTGCTCTAACGGAGACGTACTTCCCCTCAAAAGGAAGGAACTTCGGTAACACATCCTCGTCTTCACCGGATCCACTCTTGGTTATCTCTTACCTTTACTTGTGCAAGATCTTTAGTGTTACTTCTCTTGCTTGCTTGTATGCTTGTTGTTATTGCATCATATAGGTTGCTCACCTAGTTGCACATCTAGACAACCTACTTTGATGCAAAGTTTAATTTGGTAAAGAAAAGTTAAAAATTGGTAGTTGCCTATTCACCCCCCTCTAGTCAACCATATTGATCCTTTCATCTATGAATAATATTTAAATCTTCTCTAAATTCATTTATGTATGATTGGTTATCTTTGCAAGTCTCTTCGAATTATCAGTTTGGTTTGGCCTACTAGATTGATCTTTCTTGCAATGGGAGAAGTGCTTAGCTTTGGGTTCAATCTTGCGGTGTCCTTTCCCGGTGACAGTAAGGACAGCACGGCACGTATTGTATTGTTGCCATCGAGGATAACAAGATGGGGTTTTCTTCATATTGCGTGAGTCTATCCCTCTACATCATGTCATCTTGCTTAAGGTGTTACTCTGTTTTTAACTTAATACTCTAGATGCATGCTGGATAGCGGTCGATGAGTGGAGTAATAGTAGTAGATGCAGGAAGGAGTCGGTCTACTTCTCTCGGACGTGATGCCTATATACATGATCATACCTAGATATTCTCATAACTATGCTCAATTATGTCAATTGCTCAACAGTAATTTGTTCACCCATCGTATAATACTTATGCTCTCAAGAGAAGCCACTAGTGAAACCTATGGCCCCCGGGTCTATTTTTATCATATTAATCTCCTACTACTTAGTTATTTATTTTGCTATTTACTTTGCGGTTATTTTACTTTGCATCTTTTATCACAAAAATACCAAAAATATTATCTTATCATATCTATCAGATCTCACTCTCGTAAGTGGCCCTATAGGGATTGACAACCCCTATTTGCGTTGGTTGCGAGGATTTATTTGTTTTGTGCAGGTGCGAGGGACTCGCGCGTAGCCTCCTACTGGATTGATACCTTGGTTCTCAAAAACAGAGGGAAATACTTACGCTACTTTGCTGCATCATCCCTTCCTCTTCAGGGAAAACCAACGCAGTGCTCAAGAGGTAGCAAGAAGGATTTCTGGCGCCGTTGCGGGGGAGGTCTACGCAAAAGTCAACATACCAAGTACCCATCACATACCCTTATCTCCCGCATTACATTATTTGTCATTTGCCTCTCGTTTTCCTCTCCCCCCACTTCACCCTTGCCGCTTTATTCACCCTCTCTCTCTCTATCCTCCCTCTCTATTTGCCTCTTTTTGCCTGCTTGCTTTTTGTTTGCTTATGTGTTAGTTTGCTTGCTTGTCGTTATGTCTAGTCCTTTACCTTCTTCTTCTATGTATGAAATTGGGGAAACTATTGTCGATAATAATTTTGATGCTCCTACTAAAGAACCCACTATCTCACATATAAAAAGATTCCGTGTTGGTAGTGGTAATATTATTGGAAAAGGAGTTATTCAAGATTTCTTTACTTGTGCCGGTGCTTTACCTTCTATGGGTAGTTCTATTCTTCATATAACTAGTAGTCTTGCGGACGCTATTGCCATGCTTGTAGTTGAGCTTGAAAGACAATTCGTGCACATGCATCCTTCTATACAAAGGATTTTCCTGGAATTCTCTAATATTGAGCATTCTTCTGTTAAGCGTGCCGCTACTATCTTTTTGGCTCATGAGTTTAGATTCATAATAAAAGAGGCCAAAGAAATCTTTGCATGTTATAGGATGGACGCTTGCCGTCCTCCCATAGAGGCTATCCTCTTTGATCAAGAAGAAATAATGCGCTTTCAATCTCTAGATTATGTTGCTTTCAATGAAAATCTTAGAAGAAGGGTTCCTACCAATGTTTTAGTTGATAGAATTTCTGAACTTAATGATGATTTGGCTATTCGAAATAATGAACTAGGATATTCAATTGAATATAGGCTCACAAAGTTCTGTCAAAAGAATGCTTATAATGATGAATTGGTTGTCCAATATGAAGGACCAAAGGAGGAACCTATACCTCCCAAGGTTGATCTTGGGGACTTTTGTCCCATTAAATTTAGCCCTTTTGATTACTTTTGCTTGCCTCAAAGAAAACTTGCTGCCGAACATAGAGAATATGAAATGAGCTTTAATAATCTATCTTACTATTATGGCAATACCTAGATCTATCCTCGCTTTTATGCCTAGCTAGGGGCGTTAAACGATAGCGCTTGTTGGGAGGCAACCCAATTTTATTTTTATTACTTTCTTTTTGCTCCTGTTTAATAATAAATAATTTATCTAGACTCTGTTTTGGTTGTGTTTTTTTGTGTTTAATTAGTGTTTGTGCCAAGTAGAACCGTTGGGAAGACTTGGCGAAAGTCTTGTTGAACTTGCTGTAAAAAACAGAAACTTTAGCGCTCACGAGAACTGCTGTCATTTTTATTTAGAGAGTGATATTTAGTTAATTCTTTTTGAAGCTAATTAATAGATAAATTCCTCACGTTCAGAAATTTATTTTAGAATTTTTGGGGTTCCAGATCTTGCGCTAGCTACAGATTACTACAGACTGTTCTGTTTTTGACAGATTCTGTTTTTCGTGTGTTGTTTGCTTATTTTGATGAATCTATGGCTATTAAAATAGTTTATAAACCATAGAGAAGTTGGAATACAGTAGGTATAACACCAATATAAATAAAGAATGAGTTAATTACAGTACCTTGAAGTGGTCTTTTATTTTCTTTCGCTAACGGAGCTCACGAGATTTTCTACTTTAAGTTTTGTGTTCTGAAGTTTTCAAGTTTTGGGTAAAGATTTGATGGATTATGCAACAAGGAGTGGCAAGAGACTAAGCTTGGGGATGCCCATGGCACCCCCAAGATAATCTAAGGACACCTAAAAGCCAAAGCTTGGGGATGCCCCGGAAGGCATCCCCTCTTTCGTCTACTTCTATCGGTAACTTTACTTGGAGCTATATTTTTATTTACCACATGATATGTGTTTTGCTTGGAGCGTCTTGTATGATTTGAGTCTTTGCTTGTTAGTTTAACACAATTACCCTTGCTGTACACACCTTTTGAGAGAGCCATACATGATTTGGAATTTGTTAGAATACTCTATGTGCTTCGCTTATATCTTTTGAGTTATATAATTTTGCTCTAGTACTTCACTTATTTCTTTTAGAGCACGGTGGTGGATTTGTTATAGAAACTATTGATCTCTCATGCTCCACTTAGATTATTTCGAGAGTCTTAATAGCATGGTAATTTTCTTAAAATCCTAATATGCTTGGTATACAAGATTAATAATAAAACTTTCTTATGAGTGTGTTGAATACTATGATAAGTTTGATACTTGATAATTGTTTTGAGATATAGAGATGGTGATATTAAAGTCATGCTAGTTGAGTAGTTGTGAATTTCAGAAATACTTGTGTTGAAGTTTGTGATTCCCGTAGCATGCACGTATGGTAAACCGTTATGTGATGAAGTCGGAGCATGATTTATTTATTGATTGTCTTCCTTAGGAGTGGCGGTCGGGGACGAGCGATGGTCTTTTCCTACTAATCTATCCCCCTAGGAGCATGCGCGCAATACTTTGCTTTTATAACTTGTAGATTTTTGCAATAAGTATATGAGTTCTTTATGACCAATGTTGACTCCATGGATTATACGCACTCTCATCCTTCCACCTTTGCTAGCCTCTCTAATACCGCACACCTTTCGCCGGTATCATACACCCACCATATACCTTCCTCAAAACAGCCACCATACCTACCTATTATGTATTTCCATAGCCATTCAGAGATATATTGCCATGCAACTTTCCACCATTATGACACACTCCATCATTGTCATATTGCTTAGCATGATCATGTAGTTGACATCGTATTTGTGGCAAAGCCACCATTCATAATTCTGTCATACATGTCACTCATGAGTCATTGCATATCCCGGTACACCGCCTGAGGCATTCTCATAGAGTCATATTTTGTTGTAAGTATCGAATTGTAATTGTTGAGTTGTAAGAAAAATAAAAGTGTGATGATCATCATTATTAGAGCATTGTCCCAGTGAGGAAAGGATGATGGAGACTATGATTCCCCCACAAGTCGGGATGAGACTCCGGACGAAAAATAAATAAAAGAGGCCAAAGAAGCCCAAATAAAAAAAGGAGAAAGAAAAGAGGCCATAAAAAACAGAAAAAGGCCCAAATAAAAAATCAGAGAAAAAGAGAGAAGGGACAATGTTACTATCCTTTTACCACACTTGTGCTTCAAAGTAGCACCATGATCTTCATAGTAGAGAGTCTCTCATGTTATCACTTCCATCTACTAGTGGGAATCTTTCATTATAGAACTTGGCTTGTATATTCCAATGATGGGCTTCCTCAAATTGCCCTAGGTCTTCATGAGCAAGCAAGTTGGATGCACACCCACTTAGTTTCTTTTTGAGCTTTCATATACTTATAGCTCTAGTGCATCCGTTGCATGGCAATCCCTACTCACTCACATTTATATCTATTGATGGGCATCTCCATAGCCCGTTGATACGCCTAGTTGATGTGAGACTATCTTCCCCCTTTTTGTCTTCTCCACAACCACCATTCTATTCCACCTATTGTGCTATATCCATGGCTCACGCTCATGTATTACGTGAAAATTGAAAAAGTTTTCAGAATTTCAAAAGTATGAAACAATTGCTTGGCTTGTCATCGGGGTTGTGCATGATTTAAATATTTTGTGTGGTGAAGATAGAGTATAGACAGACTATATGATTTTGTAGGGATAACTTTCTTTAGCCATGTTATTTTGAGAAGACATAATTCCTTTGTTAGTATGCTTGAAGTATTATTATTTTTAATGTCAATATGAACTTTTGTCTTGAATCTTTCAGATCTGAATATTAATACCACAATTAAGAAGAATTACATTAAAATTATGCCAAGTAGCACTCCGCATCAAAAAATCTGTTTTTTATCATTTACCTACTCGAGGACAAGCAGGAATTAAGCTTGGGGATGCTTGATACATCTCCAACGTATCTCTAATTTTTGATTGCTCCATGCTATATTATCTACTGTTTTAGACATTATTGGGCTTTATTATCCAATTTTACATTATTTTTGGGACTAACCTATTAACCGGAGGCCCAGCCCAGAATTGTTGTTTTTGCCTGTTTTAGGGTTTCGAAGAAAAGGAATATCAAACGGAGTCCAAACAGAATGAAACCTTTGGGAACGTGATTTTTAGGAAGATTATGATCTGGGAGACTTGGACCCTACGTCAAGAAAGAAAACAGGAGGGCACGAGGTAGGGGGGCGTGCCCACCCCCACCAGGCGCGCCCTCCACCCTCGTGGGCCCCCTGTTGCTCCACCGACGTACTCCTTCCTCCTATATATACATACGTACCCCCAAACGATCACATACAGAGCCAAAACCCTAATTCCACCATCGTAACTTTCTGTATCCACGAGATCCCATATTGGGGCCTGTTCCGGAGCTCCGCCGGAGGGGGCATCGATCACGGATGGCTTCTACATCAACACCATAGCCTCTACGATGAAGTGTGAGTAGTTTAGCTCAGACCTACGGGTCCATAGTTAGTAGCTAGATGGATTCTTCTCTCTTTTTGGATCTCAATATAGTTTTCTCCCCCTCTCTTGTGGAGATCTATTCGATGTAATCTTCTTTTTGCGGTGTGTTTGTTGAGACCGATGAATTGTGGGTTTATGATCAAGTCTATCTATGAATAATATTTGAATCTTCTCTAAATTCTTTTATGTATGATTGGTTATCTTTGCAAGTCTCTTCGAATTATAAGTTTGGTTTGGCCTACTAGATTGATCTTTCTTGCAATGGGAGAAGTGCTTAGCTTTGGGTTCAATCTTGCGGTGTCCTTTCCCGATGACAGTAAGGGCAGCAAGGCACGTATTGTATTGTTGCCATCGAGGATAACAAGATGGGGTTTTCTTCATATTGCGTGAGTCTACCCCTCTACATCATGTCATCTTGCTTAAGGTGTTACTCTGTTTTTAACTTAATACTCTAGATGCATGCTGGATAGCGGTCGATGAGTGGAGTAATAGTAGTAGATGCAGGAAGGAGTCGGTCTACTTCTCTCGGACGTGATGCCTATATACATGATCATACCTAGATATTCTCATAACTATGCTCAATTATGTCAATTGCTCAACAGTAATTTGTTCACCCATCGTATAATACTTATGCTCTCGAGAGAAGCCACTAGTGAAACCTATGGCCCCCGGGTCTATCTTTATCATATTAATCTCCTACTACTTAGTTATTTCCTTTGCTTTTTACTTTGCCTTTATTTTACTTTGCATCTTTTATCATAAAGATACCAAAAATATTATCTTATCATATCTATCAGATCTCAATCTCGTAAGTGGCCCTATAGGGATTGACAACCCCTATTTGCGTTGGTTGCGAGGATTTATTTGTTTTGTGCAGGTGCGAGGGACTTGCGCGTAGCCTCCTACTGGATTGATACCTTGGTTCTCGAAAACCGAGGGAAATACTTACGCTACTTTGCTGCATCATCCCTTCCTCTTCGGGGAAAACTAACGCAGTGCTCAAGAGGTAGCAGTAGGCGCGCCCCACCCTCGTGGACAGGGTGTGGGCCCCTGGCCTTGATTCTTTCGCTAGTATTTTTATATATTCCAAAAATATTCTCCGTTGATTTTTAGGTCATTCCGAGAACTTTTATTTCTGCACAAAAATAACACCATGGCAATTCTGCTGAAAACATCATCAGTCCGGGTTAGTTCCATTCAAATCATGCAAGTTAGAGTCCAAAACAAGGGCAAAAGTGTTTGGAAAAGTAGATATGATGGAGATGTATCAGACACCGATCTGGATGACTCTAAGTCTCGATCTAGATACATATCAAAATGGGAGCAATTAGCTAGAGTAGCTCCGTGCAAAGCATTGTTGACATAGAAAAATTGCAAAATACATACGGCTCTGAATGTGGCAGACCTGTTGACTAAATTTCTCTAACAAGCAAAACATGATCACCCTTTGGGTGTTAATCACATAGCGATGTGAACTAGATTATTGACTCGAGTAAACCCTTTGGGTGTTAGTCAAACGGAGATGTGAATTAATCACATAAAAATGTGAACTATTGGTGTTAAATGACATGACGATGTGAACTAGATTATTGACTCTAGTGCAGGTGGAAGACTAAAGGAAATATGCCCTAGAGGAAATAATAAAGTTGTTATTTATATTTCCTTATATCATGATAAATGTTTATTATTCATGCTAGAATTGTATTAACCGAAACTTAGTACATGTGTGAATACATGGACAAACAGAGTGTCCCTAGTATGCCTCTACTTGACTAGCTCGTTAATCAAAGATCGTTAGCTTTCCTAGCCATGGACATGTGTTGTCATTTGATGAATGGGATCACATCATTAGAGAATGATGTGATGGACAAGACCCATCCGTTAGCTTAGCATAATGATCGTTCAGTTTTATTGCTACTGCTTTCTTCATAACTTATACATGTTCCTCGGACTATGAGATTATGCAGCTCCCGAATACCCGAGGAACACCTTGTGTGCTATCGAACGTCACAACGTAACTGGGTGATTATAAAGATGCTCTACAGGTGTCTACGATGGTGTTTGTTGGGTTGTCATAGATCGAGATTACGATTTTGTCACTCCGTGTATCGGACAGGTATCTATGGGCCCTCTCAGTAATGCACATCACTCTAAGCCTTGCAAGGATTGTGAATAATGAGTTAGTTGCAGGATGATGCATTATGGAACGAGTAAAGAGACTTGATGGTAACGACATTGAACTAGGTATAAGTATACCGACGATCGAATCTCGGGCAAGTAACATACCGATGACAAATGGAACAACGTATATCGTTATGCGGTTTGGCCGATAAAGATCTTCGTAGAATATGTGGGAGCCAATATGAACATCCAGGTTCCGCTATTGGTTATTGACCGGAGACGTGTCTCGGTCATGTCTACATTGTTCTCGAACCCGTAGGGTCCGCACGCTTAACGTTCGGTGACGATCGGTATTATGAGTTTATGTGTTTTGATGTACCGAAATTTGTTCGGAGTCCCAGCTGAGATCGGGGACATGAAGAGGAGTCTCAAAATGGTCGAGATGTAAAGATCGATATATTGGAAGGCTATATTCGGACATCGGAAAGGTTCTTAGTGATTCGGGTATTTTTCAGAGTACCGGAGAGTTACGGGAATTCGTATTGGGCCTTAATGGGCCATACGGGAAAGGAGAGAAAGGCCTCAAGGGTGACCGCGCCCCTTCCCCATGGACTGGTCTGAATTGGACTAAGGAAAGAGGGCGCCCCCTTCCTTCCTTCTCCTTCTCCATTCCCTTTTTCCTATTCCATGTGGGAGGTGGAATCCTACTAGGACTAGGGAGTCCTAGTAGCACTCCACACTTTGGCCGCGTCCTATGAGGGCCGGCCTCCTCCTCCCTCCATCTTTTATATACGTGGCCAGGGGGCACCCCAGAGACACACAAGTTTATCATTGATCTCTTAGCCATGTGTGGTGCCCTCCTCCACCATAATCCACCTCGGTCATATTGTAGCGGTGCTTAGGCGAAGACCTGTTCCGGTAGCATCATCATCACCGTCATCACACCGTCTTGCTGATGAAGCTCTCCCTCGACACTCTGCTGGATCATGAGTTCATGGGACATCACCGAGCCGAACGTGTGCAGATCACGGAGGTGCCGTACTTTTGCTACTAGGATCGGTCGATCGTGAAGACATACGACTACATCAACCGCGTTGTCATAACGCTTCCACTTTAGTGTTGAACCAAAACTAGGATCTGTCTATGAGGGTACGTGGACAACACTCTCCCCTCTCGTTGCTATGCATCACCATGATCTTGCGTGTGCGTAGGATTTTTTTCAAATTACTGCGTTCCCCAACAAATAAGATCACCATCGCACACTCCCTTTACCTTCGGGATTAGTGTTGAACCAAAAATAAATGTTATTTAGTGTTTGCGTTGAGCATGAATATGACTAGATCATGTTTATTGCAATACATTATTCATTTAAGTCAAAGAATAATTATTGTTCTATTTACATGAATAAAACCTTCTATGGTCATACACTCAATATAAATGGTTTATTGAATCTCGATCGTGGTGATACACATATTCATAATATTGATGCCAAAATATGAAAAGTTGATAATGATAGTGCAACATATTTGTGGCACTGCTGTTTAGGTCATATTGGTGTAAAGTGCATGAAGAAACTCCATGCGGGTGGACTTTTGGAATCATTTGATGCTTGCGAACCATGCCTCATGGGCGAGATGATTAAAACTCCATTCTCCGGAACAATGGAGCGAGCCACTGACTTACTGGAAATAATACATACCGATGTATGCGGTCCGATGAGTGCTGAGACTCGCGGCAGGTATCGTTATTTTCTGACCTTCACAGATGATTTGAGCAGATATGGGTATATATACTTAATGAAACACAAGTATGAAACATTTGAAAAGTTCAGAGAATTTCAGAGTGAAGTGGAGAATCATCATAACAAGAAAATAAAGTGTCTACGATCTGATCGTGGAGGCGAATATTTGATTTATGAGTTTGGCCTTCATTTAAAACAATGTGGAATAGTTTCGCAACTCACGCCACCCGGAACACCACAGCGTAATGGTGTGTCCGAATGTCGTAACCGTACTTTATTAGATATGGTGCGATATATGATGTCTCTTACCGATTTACCACTATCGTTTTGGGGTTATGCACTAGAGACTGTTGGATTCATGTTAAATAGGGCACCATCTAAATCCGTTGAGACGACACCATATGAACTATGGTTTGGCAAGAAACCTAAGTTGTCATTTCTTAAAGTTTGAGGTTGCGATGCTTATGTGAAAAAGCTTCAGCCTGATAAGCTCGAACCCAAATCGGAGAAGTGTGTCTTCATAGGATACCCAAAAGAAACTGTTGGGTACACCTTCTATCACAGATCCAAAGGCAAGATCTTTGTTGCTAAAAATGGATCCTTTCTAGAGACGGAGTTTCTCTCGAAAGAAGTGAGTGGGAGGAACGTAGAACTTGGTGAGGTAACTGTACCATCTCTCGAATTGGAAAGTAGCTCATCATAGAAAACCATTCACGTGATGCCTTCACCAACTAGAGAGGAAGATAATGATAATGATCAAGAAACTTTAGATCAAGTTACTACTGAACCTCATAGGTCAATAAGAATACATTCCACACCAGAGTAGTACGGTAATCCTATTCTAGAAGTCATATTACTAGACCATGACACACCTATGAACTCTACGGAAGCGATGATGAGCCCAGATTCCGCAAAATGGCTTGAGGCCATGAAATCTGAGATGGGATCCATGTATGAGAACAAAGTGTGGACTTTGGTGGACTTGCCCAATGATCAGAAAGCCATTGAGAATAAATGGATCTTAAAGAGGAAGATGGATGCTGATTATAGTGTTACTATCTACAAAGGTCGACTTGTCGCGAAAGGTTTTCGACAAGTTCAAGATGTTGACTACGATAAGATTTTCTCACTTGTATCGATGCTTAAAGTCTCTCCGAATCATGTTAGCAATTGCCGCATTTTATGAAATATGGTAAATGGATGTCAAAACTGCATTCCTTAATGGATTTATTAAATAAGAGTTGTATATGATGCAACCAGAAGGTTTTGTCAATCATAAAGGTGCTAATAAAGTGTGCATGCTCCAGCGATCCATCTACGGACTGGTGCAAGCATCTCGGAGTTGGAATATACGCTTTGATGAGTTGATCAAAGCATATAGTTTTATACAGACTTGCGGCAAAGCATGTATTTACAAGAAAGTGAGTGGGAGCACTACAACTTTTCTGATAAGTATATGTGAATGACATATTGTTGATCGGAAATGATGTAGAATTTTTTGGAAAGCATAAAGGAGTGTTTGAAAGGAGTTTTCCAAAGAAAAGACTATGGTGAAGTTGCTTACATATTGGGCATCAAGATCTATAGAGATAGATCAAGACGCTTGATAAGAATTTTCAATGAGTACATACCTTGACAAGATTTTGAAGTAATTCAAAATGGATCAGACAAAGACGGAGTTCTTGCCTGAGTTGTAAGGTATGAAGTTGAGTAAGACTCAAAAACCCGGCCGCGGCAGAAAATAGAGAGAGAATGAAAGTCATTCCCTATGCCTCAACCATAGGTTCTATAAAGTATGCTATGATGTGTACCAGACCTATTGTGTACCTTGCCATGAGTTTGGCAAGGGGGTACGATAGTGATCCAGGAGTGGATCACTAGACAGCGGTCAAAGTTATCCTTAGTTACCTAAGAGGACTAAGGAAATATTTCTCGGTTATGGAGGTGATAAAGAGTTTGTCGTAAAGAGTTACATCGATGCAAGCTTTTACACCGATCCAGATGACTCTGAGTCTCAATCTGGATACATATTGAAAGTGGGAGCAATTAGCTAGAGTAGGTCCATGCAGAGCATTGTAGACATAGAAAATTTGCAAAATACATACGGCTATGAATGTGACAGACCCGTTGACTAAACTTCTCTCACAAGAAAAACATGATCACACCTTAGTACTCTTTAGGTGTTAATCACATAGCGATGTGAACTAGATTATTGACTCTAGTAAACCCTTTGGGTGTTAGTCACATGGCGATGTGAACAAATCACATAAATATGTGAACTATTGGTGTTAAATCACATGACGGTGTGAACTGGATTATTGACTCTAGTGCAAGTGGGAGATTGAAGGAAATATGCCCTAGAGGCAATAATAAAGTTGTTATTTTATATTTCCTTATATCATGATAAATGTTTATTATTCATGCTATAATTGTATTAACCGGAAACTTGATACATGTGTGAATACATAGACAAAACATTGTGTCCCTAGTAAGCCTCTGCTACACTAGCTCGTTAATCAAAGATGGTTAAGTTTCCAAACCATAGACATGTGTGGTCATTTGATGAACGGGATCACATCATTAGGAGAATGATGTGATGGACAAGACGCATCCGTTAGCTTAGCATAATGATCATTAAGTTTTATTGCTATTGCTTTCTTCATGACTTATACATATTCCTTTGGCTATGAGATTATGCAACTCCCGGATACCGGAGGAACACCTTGTGTGCTATCAAACGTCACAACGTAACAGGGTGATTATAAAGATGATCTACAAGTATCTCCGAAGGTGTTTGTTGGGTTGGCATAGATCGAGATTAGGATTTGTCACTCCGAGTATCGGAGAGGTATCTCTGGGCCCTCTTGGTAATGCACATCATAATAAGCCTTGCAAGTAATGTGACTAATGAGTTAGTTACGGGATGATGCATTACGGAACGAGTAAAGAGGCTTGTCAGTAACGAGATTGAACTTGGTATGAAGATATTGACAATCAAATCTCGGGCAAGTACCATACCGATGACGAAGGGAATAACGTATGTTGTCATTACGGTACGACCGATAAAGATCTTCGTAGAATATGTGGGAACCAATATGAGCATCCAGGTTCTGCTGTTGGTTATTGACCGGAGAGGTGTCTCGGTCATGTCTACATAGTTCTCGAACCCGTAGGGTCCGCACGCTTAACGTTCGATGACGATTTTGTATTATATGAGTTATGTGATTTGGTGACCGAATGTTATTCGGAGTCCCGGATGAGATCACGGACATGACGAGGAGTCTCGAAATGGTCGAGAGGTAAAGATTCATATATAGGATGATAGTATTCAGACACCAAAAGTGTTCCGGGGGTACCGGGTACATATCGGGTCACCGGAAGTGGTTCCGGGCACCCCCCTCGGCAAAGATATGGGCCTTATTGGGCCAAGGGCGGGACAGACCATCCCCTAGTTGGCTGGTGCGCCCCATATGGGCCGATCTAAGTGGAGAAAGTAAAAGGGGAGGAGTAAAGGAAATAGAGGGAATAGGATTCCCCCTTCCTTTCCCGTTTCCCCTCTCCCCTCTTTCCTTCCCCACTTTGGAGATAAGGAAAGGGGGAGGCCGAATTGGAGGAGGCCCCCATGTAGGATTCCTCCTAATTGGGGCGGCCCAAGGCTACTCCCCTCCCCCTCCCACCTATATATACATGGGGAGGGGGCGCCTAGAAGACAAACCAACCGTTGCTAGCAGTGTGCGGCGCCCCCTCCGCAGTTTACACCTCCAATCATATTCACGTAGTGCTTAGGCGAAGCCCTGCGCGGATCACTTCACCATCACCATCACCATGCCGTCGTGCTGACAGAACTCTCCTTCGACACTTTGCTGGATCAAGAGTTCGAGGGACGTCATCGAGTTGAACGTGTGCAGAACTCGGAGGTGTCGTACGTTCGGCGCTTGATCGATCGGAACAAGAAGAAGTTCGACTACATCAACCGCGTTGTCAAACGCTTCCTCTTTCGGTCTATGAGGGTATGTGGACACACTCTCCCCCTCTCATTGCTATGCATCTTCTAGATAGATCTTGCGTGAGCATAGGAAATTTTTTAAATTGCATGTTGCGTTCCCCAACATTTAGATTATATTTTCGTAGCATTCGGCCCACAACTACTCCAAACACCGTTGCAACCCCTGCACCTCCCCCAATTGATTTCCCTACGGCTTCGTCATCGCTCTCTCGAACGTCCTTTCTCACCTTCAATGGCGCACCATGGTATTTTTGCAAAAAACTCTGTTGTTCTCTTTGATTATTACAAATAAGCTACAAAACTACACATCGATAGTCCACCTGTAATGGAAAAAAATTTGACCCACAAATTAAAGTACTACAAACTACGCACCAAGGGGGCCACCCGTCATGAAACAAATTGGACCCATATATAAATAAATTAAGAAGGACAAGGATCGAACATGCGACCAGGGCCTTCAAGCCGCACATTAATAGGCAACATAGTACATCAACGTTTGTTGTACCCCCCTTTGTTGATATAATTTTTTTATATTACCAAAACCTATTTAATGGATAACATGTTTAATATTATTTTTAGTACATTAGTGGGACCGGCTTGTTAGCACGTACTATTCTCCTTCACTTACTGGTGGGTTCCATGTCCGCTCTCTCTCTCCTCCCCTTCTACGTTTAGACGCATGGGCAAACACGAAGAACTCATGGGCGATGTTGTTGTTGACCATATCTGGACGCGTTCACAAGTTATGGCACCAGTTTCACGTACAACTAGTACTAGTCAATGTGTACGTGCAATGCACGTTGCTTTGGAAGTATATTAAGTGCATGCAGATATTAAGTAGGATATTATTTGCGTGTTACTATGTGATTAGCACTATTTTTGGCATGAAATTAACTACACGCTAAACGTGTTGAGGGCTCGACATTGAAGCAGTCTAGGTCATCGGATTGACATGATTAGATGGCCGAGATTAATTGGATCTGCCCCTTTGCACTAGTGTGCGTCAGTCCTAAACAAACGGTTTTTAACCCCTTTCCGCGACAACATATGGAACCGTCTCCAAGTGAGTGTGGGCGATAGGGGGTCCTTCCCACACGACCCAAAAACCGTGAGGGATAGGGAGCCTTGATGCATAGTTGTCCCCGTATGACCGTTTCCGATATCTCGAATATCCCAAATGCTTCATCCTTGCCACTCGTTTGTGCTTGCATTGCCATTGCAGTCGAAGTTTTGTGGTTCTGCCTAAAACCAGGCAGATTCTAAGCACGACAGTTTTCTAGGAAGATTCTAGGCATGAGAGATTTACGATGCCTGGCACATCACAAACAGTTCATGATTATAAACCATGTACGATAGGTAAACAATCACACACATTTAGTTTTCCCGCACCGTATGTGATAGTGTCTGACATCACACACGCTTTGCAAACGGCAATTGTGTGCATGCTTGCACACGTTTCCTCTCTATGAACCGTCTCGGATTATGGTGTATATCGCAAACGTTCGTGTTTTGCCAACCGTGTGTGCCGTAATGACCTGCACAACGTAATTTCGCCCTAATTTAATTGCTGCTATTTAAAATTGTACCTAATTTAAACTTGAAAGTAGGCTATAGCTTTATTCATATCCATCAGGTTCAAACAACAAATGCATTATTCGATTCACAGGTACATATGTTTAAGAATTACAGAAGCACCAAATAGAGAATGATGTACCAGGGTTCTATACTTGTACTATTACAGATGGTAAAGAAAGAGGCAACAGACATTCCAGTTGCTAAACAAGGTGAAGCGGAATGGCCCTATTGTGCTCTCTTGGATGCAGAAGGCATGCATGACTCTAGTCCAACCCCTTGTGATGGCCGACCGCCAATCATGTAGTTTGAGAGGTAATCTTGAGTAAACTGCTTCGGGGTCCACTTCAAAAGAAAAAAGATTCCGATATTGTCATCTAACACAACTCATTACGGGCAGTAAAAAGAAGCATACAGGGTTCTTACTTACCATCATGCAGTTCACTATTGTCTTGCATAAAGTGTAAACAAATAGTTAAATTGACATCTTTTGACCCATTTTAGTAACAATCATTCTCAGTTTCATCACTTGATGCTGGTTCATGAATATCTCATTGCCCCATACGCAGAAAGGGTCGAAGTGTGGATCTTTGGCAATGATATATGTACCTAAAAGCACCAAGTTAATATTAGAAGCTAAACAACAATTGAAAAATGATGTAGTACAACACTCCATCCATCCCATTATATAAGATTTTATTACATGTATATCTAGACATCATCAGAACATTAAGGTAACACTCTTCCTTGTTGCTATGTAGCCTGGGATTGCATATTTAATCATTCAGTACAATGCATGTTGCTAAACAACAATTGAAAAACGAAAAGGCATGTTAACTGCAATATCCTTAACAACAACCAAATATCGTAATTCATAGTGGTATTGTTGAAACTGTTATTGATGAAATTGAACTGCACAGCAAATAGTTGCACATATAGAGCTTCACATTGTGAAGAACTGAAATAAACAAGTCATAAGGTTCAACCAAAAGTAGCATGCATTCAAACATAAATATAGATAGTTTTGCATAACCAAACATAAAACGTAAATTTAAACTAAGCCAAACTACTTTCAGTCCAAGTAGAGGTCGACCCAATCCTTCCTCATCATGTACGGTGTGCCGCGAGCCGGGTCCGGGCCAGTACCGTCGTCGGGGTCGTTGGGGAAGGCACTCCTCTACTCGTCGATGTTGATCTCCTCGTCCTCGGGGCCCACCTCGACGCCCTCCGCACCGCCGCCTTCGACCTCGTCATCAGAGGAGAGCGTGATAACCTTGCCGCCCTCCGCGCCATCGTCCTCGCCGCCTTCGACCTCGTCATCGGAGGAGAGCGCGATAACCTCACCACCCTCCGCGCTAGCAAAGATTGCCCACTCCACCTCCAGGAGCTCCTAGTGCTGCCGGCGGAGCTCTTGCATGTAGGCCTCGTCGGCGGCCTCGGCCTCGAGACGCTCCCATGCCTCGCAGACCTCCCGCGCCATAGCCGAGCTCACTACCCCTGGCTCCGGTGGAAAGAGGTGGACCGGACATGTGCCGAAGGGGAAATTGAGCCTAGCCGCCACACCGTGGTAGCGGACCTGCCAGCGGTCGTACTCCATGGCCGCGAGCTCGGCCGTGTGGAAGCTACCGAGCCACCGGTCGGTGTGGGTCTCTCGATCTGTAAACTCGGCGACCCACGTCCCCCACCGCCGCTGCCGGACCCCGAGGTAGGACTTCGTTGGTTATCGGGTCCGGGGGAGGACGTGGAAGACCTCGAACCAGTGTAGGGGTGCAGTGGTGGGCGGATCGGGGGACCGGCGACGGCGGATCGGGCCCACGGAGGACGACGGGGACACCTCGACGGCCACCTCACCGACGTCGGGCAAAAAGGCCGCGATAAACCTCTTTTTGGCCATTGGCTACTCGAGCTCCCCGGCACACATGCAGAGGTTGTGGATGGAGGCGCCGGCGATGGCGGCGACCTACCAATGGTTTCGAGGGTTGTGTGTGTCTGTGTGAGTGGAGGTTGTGTTTGAGGAAATACCGTAGCAATTGAAAATTTTACTAGGCGGGAGTAACAAGGCGGGGCTACTGAAAATTTGGATCAAGGACGAGCAGATATTTTTGATATTGCGAGGGATGCAGAGGCGGGAGTTTTGGGGGAGCGAGCTAGTGTGCTTGACACGCCGGCTGTGGACTGTAGCCGACGCACCTTCCCGCGTAAGCCATAGGCGTACTATACACCGACGGTGGTCCAAGATATTTTGTACTACATCTCACATGGTTGGTGAGAATAAACTGTGTGGGATCTACTTGATTTGAATTACAAAAAGGGGTCATAGCGGCAATGGATGGTGTTTAAATTCCTAGACCTTTTATCTACAGTGAACATGCAACTGTATGTGTGCCGTAAAAGAATTGGAATTATTCAGGGTTCGTTCAGACATTTCATACATTAAACTGGTTTTCTAGCCATTTCAGGTGCACAATTGAAAATTAAACTACATGCACAAGCTCCGGTGCATACAAATTAGTTGAAAAATCAAATATGTGTCCTTCAGTGCATGCTTAGGTCCCATGGAAGAAATGGGAATGAATTTTTCGGGGTTCGTTTGGCCTTTTTTATACATTAACTGGGTTTTCTAGGCATTTTATGTGCATAATTCAAATTTGAACTACAAGCACATGCTCCAATGCACCAAAGTTGGTTGAAAAATCACACGTGTGTCCTTGGGTGAATTTCTAGGTCCCATGCAAGAGATGGGAATGAAATTCAAACACCATGGCAGTGTTGATTGCTGGCAAAATGTTGAGATGCCTGGTTTTTAATTTCTAGTAAATCCAAAACTCGTCTGAAATTCATAAAACTTGGCATGCTATCATGGACCGGCATCAACATGTCGTGGTGAAAATTTGTCCCATTTCGGGCAGGTTCGGGTATAAGCTTCTCACAAACCAGAGCTTCTCACAACAAGCATGATGGTTTCGATAGGGAACGTACCACCTTTGGTGACGGGACGATATCCGTTGCCTCTTATTGCTTTCAAAAAATTTCTAGTGTCAACATAGAACAACAGGAGTGTTGTGTTCAATCTTGGAATTTTTTGGGGTTCGTTTGGCCTTTTTTATGCATTAATTGGGTTTTCTAGGCATTTTATGTGCATAATTCAAATTTTAACTAGAAGCACATGCTCCAATGCACCAAAGTTGGTTGAAATATCACATGTGTGTCCTTGGATGAATTTCTAGGTCCCATGCAAGAGATGGGAATGAAATTCAAATACCAGGGCACTATTGATTGCCGGTAAAACTTTGAGATACCTGGTTTTTAAATTCTAGTAAATCTAAAACTCGTATGAAATTCATGAAACTTGGCATGCTATCATGGAGCGGCATCAACATGCCATGGTGAAAATTTTGTCCCATTTGGGGCAGGCTCGGGTATAAGCTTCTCATAAACCAGAGCTTCTCAGAATAAGCATGATGGTTTCGATAGGGAACGTACCACCTTTGGTGATAGGTCGATATCCGTTGCCTCTTATTGCTTTCAAAAAATTTCTAGTGTCAACATAGAACAACAGGAGTGTTTTGTTCAATCTTGGAATTTTTCCGGGTTCGTTTGGCCTTTTTATGCATTAACTGGGTTTTCTAGGCATTTTATGTGCATAATTCAAATTTGAACTACAAGCACATGCTCCAATGCACTAAGGTTGGTTGAAAAATCTAATATGTGTCCTTGGGTGAATTTCTAGGTCCCATGCAAGAGATGGGAATGAAATTCAAACACCAGGGCACTGTTGATTGCCGGCAAAACGTTAAGATGCCTGGTTTTTTCAATTCTAGTAAATCCAAAACTTGTCTGAAATTCATGAAACTTGGCATGCTATCATGGAGCGGCATGAACATGCCGTGTTAAAAAATTTGTCCCATTTGGGGCAGGTTCGGGTATATGCTTCTCACAAACCAGAGCTTCTCACAACAAGCATGATGGTTTCGGTAGGGAACGTCCCACCTTTGGGGACAAAACGATATCCATTGCCTCTTATGGCTTTAAAAAAATTTCTCGTGTCAACATAGAACAACAGGAGTGTTGTGTCAATTTTTGGGATTTTTCGGGGTTCATTTGGACATTTTTATGCATTAACTGAGTTTTCAATGCATTTATGTGCATAATTCAAATTTCAACTACATGCACATGCTCCCGTGCATATAATTGGTTGAAAAATCAAAGTTGTGTCCTTGGGTGCATGCTTAGGTCCCATGCAAGAAATGAGAATGAATTTCAAACACCAGGGCACCGTTGATTGCCGGCAAAACATTGAGATGCCTGGTTTTTAAATTCTAGTAAATCCAAAACACGTCTAAAATTCATGAAACTTGGCATGCTTTCATGGAGCGGCATCAACATGCCGTGGTAAAATTTTTGTCCCGTTTGGGGCAGGTTTAGGTATATGCTTCTCACAAACCACAGCTTCTCACAACAAGCATCATGGTTTCGGTAGGGAACATCCCACCTTTGGGGACGAAACGATATCCACTGCCTCTTATTGCTTCCAATTTTTTTTCTCGTGTCAACATAGAACAATAGGAGTGTTGTGTCAATTTTTGTGATTTTTTGGGGTTCATTTGGACATTTTTATGCATTAACTGAGTACTCAATGCATTTATGTGCATAATTCAAATTTGAACTACATGCACATGCTCCAGTGCATATAAATTGGTTGAAAAATCAAATCTGTGTCCTTGGGTGCATTCTTAGGTCCCATGCAAGAAATGGGAATGAATTTCAAACACCAGGGCACCGTTGATTGCCGACAAAACATTGAGATGTCTGATTTTTAAATTCTAGTAAATCCAAAACTCGTCTGAAATTCATGAAACTTGGCATGCTATCATGGAGTGGCACCCGACATGATGTGGTATTTTTCGTTTCCATTTTGAGAGAAGGCGCACTCGAATAATGACAGCCAACAAAGGCATTTTGAAAAAATACCTGCCACTTTAATAGCTCAAACGTTTGTATCTTTCAAACCATGTGTGTTCTGTTAACCATTCACGTGACGCCATGTGTCTTGGTTTTAATGGCTGTAGGAGGTGCCGTGCGGGCAGCTGGTTGACCTTGACTGAACAGGAGGCGTGCGAGCGCAGTCCGGTGCGCAAGCTGACCGAGAGGCGTGCAAGCTGTCCTCCAATGCGCAGTCTCACCGGGAAGCGTGCGAGCTGTACGCTGTGCAGGCTCACTGGGAAGCGAGCCCTTTGACTTCCATGGCCGCCCGCCTTCCTTGCCATTAATGGCGCCTGAGCCGCTGTTTAATACGGGCGGCCTTACTATTCGCCTCCCATTCCCCTCCTCCCGCAGACCTTCACCGCCATGGCGCGGAATGATCATCTGCCACTAGTCTTCAAGTTTGGTGAAGTCGACTCCAAGCCGCAGGAGATAGAAACGAAGTAGGAATGGGGCCTCATGGACATGGCCCAGAACGAGCTAGCCGCGGCGGTTGCTGCCCCCGCTCCCGTCCCAGCTCCCATCCCGGCGCCCGCGCCAGCGACCATCCCTGTAGCATTGACGGGCTGGTCACCGAGCACTATCACAGAGCTAGAAGCTGCGGGCGTCAGCAAGGTCTCCACGGAACCATGCAAGCTCGTGTACATGTCAGCGCCAGTGCCCGTGCGTGCCCTCCACCCACCGTGGCGCCGGCCCCCGTGCATTTGGCTGCACCGTTCGCTCTCGTGCGTGCCCCTCCACCCACCGCGACGCCGGTCCCCATGCGTTTGGTTGCACCCGCGGCGCCCGTGCCCATGCCCGTTCGCCCCCTAGCGGCATGGGATGCTGTCGTTGACCGCTACCTCTCAGCGGCGCCAGTTGCCGTCCTCCCGCGCCCCGCCCATCGATCGGACGATGACATGATGTTTGATTTACAAGTGAAGAACATTTTGTGCTGCCTTGAAGACTTCAACAACGGCGTCCCGGAGGACGACAATGACAACGACGGCGCGGCATGTCGCCTCCGCTGCCGCCGGAAATATTTATTGGGGGTTTAATACTGTATCTCGAATTCTCGATCATATGAATATAAATTCGTAGTGTGACTGAATGAAAGATATGGTTTGAATGAACTTGCATTTTTCTCTCTTAATGTACAGACTTATCAAACGATTTTCTTTTAAAAAATGTCAATGGTTTTTAAATATAAAACACTCATCGCAAACGTTTTAGTTAGACACCCGTATGCAAACCAACACCTTCCCCGGGAAGCCAAGGGAAAATGTGCCGAGCAGGATTTCTGCATGCCTTCAACGCAAACAGTTGTTTTGCATGACCTGTGTGCAACCACGTACAAACAATTGGGTAAGATTTGCATGTCTATCATTTTGGGTATGTTGCCATTTCTCAAACTGGAAAGATTGACATTTGTTTATCTAGTAGCATTGCCATTTGTCAACCTTGTAACACTGCGATTTGTCAAAATATGCAGCTACAAATCACTAGCACTATCTAATTTTTGCAACTAAAATCACTAGCACTGTTCATATGGACACCACTAGCAGGCATGAGTTTATGGACGCATATGCAAATGTAGCATTGATTACATACAACAAGTCATCAACCCATAACGACAATGAGGATTGTAAGTGCATCTAGTGTCACCCCTAGTTGGTTTTGGAGTATTGACGACAAACCTAGTTGAGGGACTAATGTGTTTGTGAGAATTGCAGGATAACACAGGTAGAAGTCCCTCATTGATTCGGTTTTCCTACCAGAGATGACCCCTAAAAATGTATGAAGACATTGAAGTCAAAGGAGGTATGTGAAGACATTCACATTGAAGACTATGACAAGAGAATACATCGCATGAAGACTATGGAGCGCGAAGATTTAGATCTTTCGTAGTTCTTTTTCTTCTTTGTTGAGTCATAGGAACCACCGTATTGTTAAGTGGGGTCCAAGAGAACCAGTCAGAATGACTGAAGTGATGTTTAACCAAAATCCTATGTCTTCGAGTGAAGACTATGAGAGCGAATCTTGTCCAGAGTTGGACAAGTCAGCTTTGCTTGTAGCCCAAGTAAAGTTGTCGTGTGTGTTTGAAATATGACCGTTGGAACACGTGTCAGTTCCTTAGTGACCTAGGGTCATTTCGGACAAATCAGGCCGGGTTGCCTAGTGGCTATAAATAGCCCACCCCCTACAACCATAAATGGTTGGCTGCTTAGAGTTAGAGTATGGCTTTTGTCGTTTGAGAGCAACCCACCTCGAAGCCTTTGAGAGAGAATTCCTTGCGAGGATAAATCCCTAAACACCCAGAGCCAAAGAGTGTTAGGCATCACTTAAGTCTTCCTATCTGTGTGATCTGAAGACTTATTACACTTGAGGACTGTGAATCCTCCAGCCGGTTAGGCGTCGCGTTCTGAGCATCCAAGAGTCATTGTGGATCACCGGTGAACGAAGTCTGTGAAGGTTTGCGAGTCTACCTTGAAGACTTACCAGAGTGATTGGGCGAGGTCTGTGTGACCTTAGCTCAAGGGGAATACGGTGAGGACTGGGTGTCCTGAGCTGCATGTTCAGGACTGGGTGTCCTCAGGTTTAAATACCTAGACGCCCTAACCAGACGTACAGTTGTCACAGCAACTGGAACTGGTCCAACAAATCATTGTCTTCAACAAGTCACTGGTTTCATCCTTCCCTTCCCTTTACTTACTGTTGGTCCTTGTGAAGTCATTGTATGATTGCATAATCTTTTGTCTTCACTGAGTGACTGCTTGTTCTGATTGGCTTCATAATATCTTCCTACCTGATCCTTACTACCTAGCTGCTATTAGTCATTGTGCTTTCACTTCACTGAATACTTGACTATGGTTTGCCTAGTGTAGTCCACCTTCTGCTGCATGGTAATAGGTTTATTTCTATCGTTTGTCTTCAAAACTTCCACGTATTGAAGACTCTCATAAAAAATCGCCTATTCACCCCCCCTCTAGTCGATATAACGCACTTTCAAGGATACACGTTGGATTATAGATCATTTCCAACAAAACATTCTAGTAAAGTTTTTCTCACACAACAAATAACAAAGCGATGAAATGAACTTCAGCTCAACTACTCGTCAGCGTTGGAAACGCTTGCTTTGAACCAGAAGTGATTCTCTCGGAAGGGCCATCTACTGTCAATCTCGAGACCAACGCAGGATTGATCATCGAGGCTAAAGCGGCCTATGTCAGGACCCATATAGGGACGATAGGGAAGCATACTAATGTCCAAGGTATAAATACAGTTGCTTCTCATAGATGGTAGTAATGTTGTGTCAGCAGCAGCTAGATCGCCTTCCACCATCATTGGATAGTTATTCCAAGGAAGAGCGAGTTTCCTCCAAGACTTTCAGTACTGAACCAGGGAGAAGGTGTTGGCGCTAGTACACTAGTATCCATCCCGAATACCCTGCAAGGGATGTTGGAATAGGTCCGGAGAGTGCGACCATACGAGACAACACCTGCTTCCTTAGTAACATCAGCAGTGCCCCGTATACAGACAAGAAGAGGTGATCCATCAGAATAAATTGACAGGCGCCATTGAGTATATGGGTCCTGCTCGTCCTCTTGCTCGTGAATAAAATTTTCAAGTATAGGTGGTGGAATGTTCATAGGACCTTGGAAACACAAGAAGGTTAATTGGTAAAGGGAAACTAGCTAACTCGCATGATGTGGATGAAACAATTATAATTACGGTGGAAGACAAACGTACCGAAATCATGAGGATTCCATGCAAAAATAGTGCCACGAGTGGTGGCAGCAAACACAAGACCCTCATATTGAATTGCATCACAGTACTCATCCGTGCATAGAAACTGATTTTTGAGCAATATCCATCGAGTCAAACCATGAAGGACGACAACAAGCTTGTCGAAGATAGCGACAACATAAGCATTCCTATAACCCCAAGAGCGGCTAGGAACTCGACAAATTGCTATCTACCGTAGACGATAGTCAGCATGATCAGATTTGAACTCATGTAGAATATTAGTGTAGTCAACCTCTGGGCGGCCGTCTGAGATTTTTCGAAGTGGAACCCGGTAATGAGTGTACACATTCACAAGTTCCCACTCGCAGTTGTACCCAATATAAACAACCCAATCTCCATTTGTGACTGCCCAAGCCTTGCCCTCAAGCGATGGCATCTTAACATCATACATATCATTATCAAGCGGCATCAACTTACACAAGGCGAGGCTTCCCTCGTCCCCACGCCAGTCAGCAGGGTCACGGCAAAGAAGATAGGGGAGATCAAACTGCACCTGGACCCTCGGGTTCCTTGTAATGATGTTATTAGTTGAGTCAAGAATGGTCTTGAATGAATCTGCCATGCTAGCCGAGGTGATGACGTTGCGCCGATCTATGAGTTCCTCCACCGCGTCATCATTCAGATCAGGACAAGAATAAAAGGGTCATTTCTGGCATGTTCCCTCCATGGAGAAGACGATCAAACAATGGTAGAAGGAAGGGTGAAGGCAAATGGAGGAGGGAGGAAGAACTAGCGTGCGACAGCAGTTCCAAATCAAGAGGGAAAGGCGAAGAGTCAGTGGACATTTGCCATGGTACACGAAGAGGCGCCTGGGGAGCAAACGGTTGCCACAGAGGTCACACACTAATGACAAGGGCCGAGTGAACCGCATGCAATCCCATCGCACAACACACGGGTCTTGTTAAGTTGAACCGTTTCTGTTCTCTTGTGTCAACGCAAATAGTTCATCCAAGTGAATCATATGCCGTATATCGCACACACCTTGATCTGGCTGACCGTTTCTTTTGTGTTGCCTAATCACAAACAGTTCATCTGAGTGAACCGTATGTTGTATATCGCACACACCTTCATCTGGCTGCCCGTTTCTTTTGTGTTGCCTAATCACAAACAGTTCATCTGACTGAACTGTATGTTGTGTATCGCACACACCTTCATCTGGCTGCCCGTTTCTTTTGTTCCTCCTCATCACAAACACTTACTTGAACTAAACCGTATGCCCTTCATTGCACATGCAAATAAAATCTGAACCGTGTTTGATGCATCCTCCATCGCAAATGTTTTCACCTTTTTTGACGGTTTTCATACACCACCGTTTGCGATTATTGCATCGCACACAGTTTCTCGAAGGGTCTGTGATCGTAGTGTCGCGTTAGCAGCATCCTGCAGTAGTGTTGGTATAGATGGTATAGATATAGATTATACATGTAACAAGTTTAGGAACAAAAGTGAGCGTGACAGACAAGTTATCTAGTACTAGTTATCTACTACTCCGTAATAATTAAATGCATTGATAAATAGATGTATCACCTAGTGGTCGGACAAGGGGACTGATCGCGCCCTACAAGTATTTGGAATTGACTTCCCTAAGAAAATATTTGGAATTGACGTGGTATTTAATATGAAATGTTTGCGATGAGAAGGAATACATGTGGCTTGATGACATTTTATATTTAATTTTATACGGCTCTAGCAGAACATTCAATCAATCAAACCATAGATTTCATTCAGTATGACTCTGACTTTACATTCATACGACGATTGATACAAAATAAACGGAAATGATAAACGTTTGGATTTTAAGCATGGCAATCTGAACGTCTTTCATGGAAAATTTAGATTAAGCGGTGACGGGGGCGACTTGCGGTGGGAAGCGGCTCCTCTGTCGTGCTCGATGTGTCGTCGAGCTACTAACCGACGGTGACGGCAACGGTGTCGTCTTGTGCCGTTCTTGGCGTAGTCCTGGACGTTGTCCCTAGCTTCAAGGAAGGCCGGAATGTTCTGTACTTCCGTCTCCAGGAGTGAGTCAACAGGCGGGAGGAAGCGACTGGCGTTGGTGCAAGGAAACAGTCAACGGCGGCCATCCATGCCGCTGAGGGGGCACTAGCACCCACGCGGGGACAGGCGCTGGCAACGGCGCGACGGAGACATTCGTGTGCACGGGCACCGGCACGGGCGCGCGTGTCAGTGCACGCATAGGCACATGCGCTGGCAGGTGCACGGGGGCATGAAATTCGGCGGGGACCTTGTGGAACCCCGTGGCATCAAGCTCGGCAACAATGTGCGGCTCCCAGCCCATCAATGCCATGTGGATGGGCGCTGGCATAGTCGGGGCGACGGGAGCCGAGAACGGGAGCGGGGACAAGCGTGACATCTTCCCACAAGGCCAGTTCAAGCTCGCGCAAAGCACCTTTTGTTCTTGACACTCCGGCTGGGTGTCTTCCTCAGGAAACTGGAAGACTAACGGCAGACCATCGTGATGTGGCATGGCGTACGGTTAGGTCAGGCTGGTTGGAGGTAAACAATAGGAGAATCAGCGAGCAAGAGAGAAGATTGTAGCGATACCGGGTAGTGTGGGAGTGATTTTAAACTGCGGCGCCGACGCCATTAAAACTGGGGCAGTTGGGACGAAAGTGGGCGGCGGAGCGTAGTCAAAGGCTCACCTCCCGGTGAGCCTGCACAACGGCCTGCTCGCACGCCTCCCGGTCAGCTAGCACATAGATCTGCTCAGACACCTCCCATTGACTCACACGCTTGCCCGAACGGCAGCTGCCGATGAGATGCGGGACTCGTGGCAGCACGTAAACGCCCACGGTTTGAATAGTGAAAGCGTTCCCCTTAATGTGATAGGTCTTTGTTCCAAAATACCTTGGCTCTTCATTTGTGCAACTTCTCATAAGTAGCTTGTTTCAAATTGAACAATAAAAATTATGACAACATATTTGTGCCATATCATGAGACCATGCTCAGTTTCATGAATTTTTGGTCAGTTTTGGATTTTCTGAAATTTAAAATCCAGGATTCGAAACAATATCATAGCCTACATCATGCAATAAATTTTCAAGCGATAAATCTTTACTATTGTAGATGTTAATATTTCTTAAGAAAGGATTTGGTCAAACATTTTGCTTAGATAGACTTCAGACAAGTTATATATGCAGAGTAAAAGGATAATCCCTCTGTATCAGTGCATTGCCTGATATATTAACTCAAGTACTAGGCACGAACAAACGGGGCTCAATTCTGTGCTCATCTTGGTGTAGTTCTCCTACTAGTACTAGGCAATGGAGTTGACGGGTGACCTTGGGTAGCGGCGACCGAGGGAATTGAACCGTGCTTGGCACGGCAGGTAACATTGTCTAGTAACTAAAGCATCCCTCCATTGTTCATCGTTAGTCATTATGGACTGGGGACATGAGGGGAATTTCCTAGGGCTGGAATTCTGGCCGCTAGATATTTCGACTCGAAACACGGAGGCTCGACTGGTTGGGGTTGGCTAATGTGCGTACCACGCATGCCACCAGAAAGACACGAGCCCGGTTTTTTTGAGGATCAACACGAGCCCAGGTCTGGCTGGTACGCCGTTGGGTGCTACCATTCGAGAATACGAAAGGAATCTTTTAAATGCCCGAACGAATCTATATGTATTACAATGCCCATATTTTCCTTGCAAATAGTAATGTCAACGTGGTAATCGATTTATGACGAGTTCTTGAATTAGAGTGAGTTTGTGATATAGTGATCTCAACGTGGATTTCACATTTCATGGTATCCCTAGTAAGTTTTTCATTGCAAATTCAAATTTCAAAGATGAACTGTATGGTGGTGAGAAAATTTTGTATGTATCAAGCATATGACCACACACACACACGCACGAATACGACAACAATCCAGTAAGTATAGTGCATCTATTTTCCAAACCATGCATGTATGACATGAATTCAAAAGTACTCCCTCTGTTCCTAAATATTTGTATTTTAGAGATTTTAACAACTGACTACATACAGAGCAAAATGAGTGAATCTACACTCTAAAATATGTCTATATACATCCGTATGTGGTATTCCATTTGAAATCTCTAAAAGACTAATATTTAGGAATGAAGGTAGTAAAATGTAAGACATGCATGGTCCTCAATTCAATATTTAAAATGAACAGGAAACTGAAACATGAATATTAAGTCAAGTACTACATACATGCAAATGTTGTGTTTAGGCGGAGCTATGTAGATTGTCGGGGGTTAACCCCTTGACCTTAGATAAAATTGTGAAGCTCTATTTATGATTGTTTAGATTATATTTTTTAACATTATATTTGTCCCGCCCTCCCAAACACCGATTGGTTGTGCACCCCCCTCCCAGGAGAATATCTTGTGCCCCCACACCTTAGATGCTATATGCTGATATGAGTTGCATGGAGCTTGTAGATCTGAGATATAGCAGCTCACAGGATGTCTTAATATTTTTACAGGAAACCTTAATGAGTTTGAGAATTGCACACAATTTGTACAAAAACTACTCAGATGCCCTTGGATCCCATATCCAATGACCTCAGAGCTCGTATCACCGTAGCATCCAAGATGAAGGAGGACCTCATATTCTCCTGTATGTAAGATTATAATGTGCTACCACTCCTTAGATGCTTTGGTGATACAAGCTCTTCGGAGCCGTTGGATCTGTGATTCAACAACTCCTTGGAGGTTCGAATGTTTTTTTTGCAGAAAATCCCCCAACGAGTTCGGCCACTGCTTACAAGCACAAAGACTGCTCAGATGCCATTGGATCTTAGATCGAACGACCTCGAAGCTCGTATCAATGTAGCATCCAAGCTGCGAGAGCACCTGATGTTTTCTCGCACGGGAGAATATGAGGTGCTCCCGCACCATAGATTCTATGGTGATACGAGTTCCAAGAGATCTAACAGCTCATAGTAGGAGGTTTGAATGTTTTGCAATATATGCCTGAGAGAGTTTGGTAACTACGCAGAAAGTACAAGTACTACGCATGTGGCATCTGATCACAGATCATACGACCTAGATGCTCGTACCACCGTAGCGGCTAATTAAGCTACGGGGAGCACCTAATATGAGCAATTGGGAGCCGTTGGATCCAAGATGCAGCGGCACACACAAGGCTTGAATGTTTTATTTGCAAAAAAACCTTGGAGAGTTTGGAAATTTCGCATAATTACAAAGACTACTCCCAATCCATTGAATCTCAGTTCCAACGACGTAAAAACTCGTATCACCATAGCATCTAAGCTGCGAGGTGGATGTGATATTCTATGCCGCTATCATTTTTGTTCCTAAACTTGCAAAATACGTGTAACTCGTGTCATTACTTGTCTAACCATGCAAAGTGTTTGTGCAAAAAAACATCCTACACTAAAATATCAGAACAACACACGGGGGTCCCACTTGTCATTGATCAAATTTGGACCTGAAACTAACAAATCTGAAAGATGAGATTCGAACTAGCAACCTGGACTACAAAGTGTAAGTCGATAGTATGAAACAACAACGGTTGTTGGCATTGTCCCATAACTTGATTTTATACAACATTATGTTGAGTAGAGTAGAGGGAGTGGCTCGTCAACACGTGCATGACCATTGACTCACTTACTGGTGGGTCCCATGTCTGCGATCTCTCTCTCCTCTCCATCGTCTAACCTTTAGACACACGGGCTTGCCGTGGTGTTATTATAACAAAAAAAATCTTGGAAAATAGAAGAATCTCCTAGAACAAGAGACGTTGTGGCTAGTCGAGACAGAGCTAACCACACCTATCCTCTGTGCCACGTTATCATGATGAAGACGTGTGGCTATTGGGGTGTTTTCGACCGACTGGTTGGGTCCTGAGGTCGAACCATAGGTAGTACGTCTGATACAATATATTTTTACACGCACATTTTTCCTCCGTGTTGAGACGTGGCATACCCTACCGCGCGTTTCGGGGTCCTCCCGGGTGGTGCACACATATATTCTTCCTTGCCGAGATGTGGGACGCCCTACCACATGTTTTCTCTGTCCTCCTCGGTCGTAGCGCCGAAGCAAGTAAATGAGTCGTCAAATCATGAAAGACCACATTTCCCGCCGAGTACATTAGTGAAGCACGATGGCTAGTTAGTTGGGCTAGTGTGGCCAATTAGCTAGGCCGCCGCCACATTTGTTTTTTCACCCCTTTTTTATCTCCTTGCCCGCAGGTAAATTTAAATATCCACAGCGGCGTTGCTCTGGTCTTTGGGTGCAGCAGGCGCGGCAGGATTTTTATTTTTTGATTGATGGGAGCAGGCGCGGCAGCAATTAGTCAGGATGACTCCACCTGTAAAACCCACTACTCCCTGATGTGTGATACGTCTCCAACTTATCTGTAATTTTTGATTGGTCCATGCTATTGTATTATCTGTTTTGGATGTTTAATGGGCTTTAATATGCTCTTTTATATTATTTTTGGGACTAACCTATTAACCGGAGGCCCAGTGCCAGTTTCTGTTTTTTTTTGCCTATTTTAGAGTTTCGCAGAAAAGGAAATCCAAACGGAATCCAAACGGAATGAAACCTTTGCGATGATCTTTCTTGCACCGAATGAAACCAGAAGACTTGGAGTTCAAGTCTGGAACTCCGTGAGGTGGCCACGAGGCAGGTGGGTGCGCCCAGGGGGGTAGGCGTGCCCCCACCCTCGTGGGCCCCTCATAGCTCCACCGACATACTTCTTTTGCCAATATATACTCTTATACCCTAGATCAATCACAGAGAGCCACAAAACCACTTTTCCATCGCCGCAACCTTCTATCCCCGTGGGATCCCATCTTGGGGCCTTTTTCGATGATCTGCCGGAGGGGGAATCGATCATGGAGGGCTTCTACAGCAACACCATAGCCTCTCCGATGAAGCGTGAGTAGTTTACCACAGACCTTCGGGTCCATAGTTATTAGCTAGATGGATTCTTCTCTCTCTTTGATTCTCAATACAAAGTTCTCCTCGATGTTCTTGGAGATCTATTCGATGTAATATTCTTTTGTGGTGTGCTTGCCGAGATCCGATGAATTGCGGGTTTATGAACAAGATTATCTATGAATATTATTTGGTTCTTGTTTGAATTCTTATATGCATGAATTGATATCTTTGCAAGTCTCTTCGAATTACCGGTTTAGTTCGGCCTACTAGATTGATCTTTCTTGTAATGGGAGAAGTGCTTAGCTTTGGGTTCAATCTTGCGGTATCCTCTCCCAGTGACAGTAGGGGCAGCAAGGCACATATTGTATTGTTTCCATCGAGGATTAAAAATGGGGTTTATATCATACTGCTTGAGTTTATCCCTCTACATCATGTCATCTTGATTAAAGCGTTACTCTGTTCTTATGAACTTAATACTCTATATGCATGCTGGATAGCGGTCGATGTGCGGAGTAATAGTAGTAGATGCAGAATTGTTTCGATCTACTTGACACAGACATGATGCCTATATTCATAATCATTGCCTAGATATTCTCATAACTATGCGCTTTTCTATCAATTGCTTGGCACTAATTTGTTCACCCACCGTAATACTTGCTATCTTGAGAGAAGCCACTAGTGAAACCTATGGCCCCCGGGTCTCTTTCTTATTATATTGCATCACTTTTATTTACATCACATCTCGTTTACTATTTTGCTATCTTTACTTTCCAATCTGTACAACAAAAATAACAAAAATATTTACTTTACTATCTTTATCAGATCTCACTTTTGCGAGTGATCGTGAAGGGATTGACAACCCCTTTATCGCGTTGGTTGCAAGGTTCTTAATTGTTTGTGTAGGTACTAGGTGACTTGTGTGTTGTCTCCTACTTGATTGATACCTTGGTTCTCAAAAACTGAGGGAAATACTTACTCTACTTTCCTGCATCATCCTTTCCTCTTCAAGGAAAAACCAACACATGCTCAAGAGGTAGCAATGTGAAAAGTCGTTGACTAGTGTTTTCCCATGGTGAAAACCAAAAGATTCGCCCTGCTCCTTGGCTGGCTCCCTCCACCTTCCCGTAGATTGCATTGCCTTTCAGCCGTTTCGCCCCCTTTGCTTCCTCTCCCCATTTCTTCTACCTGGTTCCATGGTGGCGCACCAGATTACGGAGTCTGAGGTGAGGCGCCTGACACAGGAGCTCCAGGCCAAGGATGTGAAGCTCAGGGCCAAGGACGTGGAGCTCCGTGAGCTCAAGGAGGAGAGGAGTGCCATGCTCCTCCTTTATGTGCGGGAGTTCACAGAGCTTCAAAAGTGGCAGGCATCCACCACAAAGATGCTCGAGGCATCGGCGGCGTTGCTGCAGAAAGCGGGAGATAAGATAGGCGGTCAGGCGAGCCGGCTGGAGCGCTAGCGGGCCGATCGTGACGAGGTCCTGGATCGCCTAAACCACTTGGTGGACCATGTTGCCACGCACGTGTTGCGGCTGCATGATTCCTACCGTTGTGCTAGCGCGACCATGCCAGGCGCCGAGCTAAACCCGTTCGACCACCCCATCGACTTCATCGAGTTGCGGATTCCTGACCAAGTCTCCTTTTTCACCTATATCTCTGAGGAGCTAAGCCGTCTCCGCGCGATGGTGGGGGCAGAGCTGGACAAGGAGGGGTTGCGGGCTGCCGTCACTGTTGCCGGGCGAATCCTCTCAGGGCTCTGTCACCAGAATCCATTCGTGCCATTGGATGCCATCTTTGATGAGATGGCTCCCATCGACCGGGAGCGGGCTCTACGGGTGGTGGCACCCTACATCACCAACGTCGTGCACCTCGAGAAGTAGAGGGACTTCGGTGGTGTTTAGGCGTCCTCTGGCTGGGCATGTCCATGTCTTGGCGCAACATGACCGTTCGATCAAACAGACGGTGCAGATCAGTCATTGTAGCACAAAGCGTGTGGGTGTGTTTGGTTGCATTCTTATCTCAATATAGTTGTTCCCTCTTCATGCATGCTCCTAGTGTAGTAGCGTTAACCTACTAGTGTGGACTCATGCACCCTTCATGCACTCTGCCAAACACCCAAAAGTGGGTCGATAAGGGAACTTTTGCTCCCATCCCATGCACCATTCGCACACCCCGCCTAACACTGATTCATGCTTCATATGGTTCATGTTCCGTGGAGTACTGTAGCACTGTACTCTCCTGCGTTGTAGACCTAGTTGTGTTAACATTGATCTCACCATTCATTCTCGACCGGATAGTCAAAAAAGGGGTACTATGTTACATTACTGTACATATAGTTGACATGCGCACAAAATCATTTGTTATCGTCATATCTTACTACACTAGCAACAATATTATGTAGTATTGACGTATGAACCACTTCACATGCCTAGTAGTAGGAGCACTATGTAAGTTCAAGTGGCCGCCATGTTTCGCACTCCTCCGTCGTAAGAGTAGAAACGCTTGCTATAATCATTTTTTTCTTCAGAGACAGTGGACACACTCTACCGTGCGGATCCTCCTCGACGGTCGTCAGGAACAATGTACTCACTTTCGCCGACATGTGGGCCAGCCAGCATTAGGGTCCACTAGCCATGCACTAAATTACTCCGTACTAGAGTGGCACACTGCATAGTACACTACCCCGATCGAAGCGCCGCAGTAATGCCCAATGAGCCGTCAAATCACAAAACCCCTACCTTTCGAGGAGTAAGTTGGACGGACGAAGCAACCATCGTTTCACTCTTCTCCCTCAGCTTCCTCTCTTGAAGAAAACCCCAACTCGCTTCTCCCTCATCTTGTTCCTCATTTCTTCAAGAACCCTCGACCTGCTTCTGCTATTGTTCTTCTCTCCCAAAGAAGGAAAGGTGAGCACATCAATGGTGTTGATTCTGGCCAAGGCCCGGTCTTGCAACCCTGAGGCTGGTCCTATAATTCCATCTCTTTACTTCTTTTGGGTTTGTGATTATGGTTTCTTTTATTTCTATTTGACAGTTTCTTGATGGACCTAGGAGCATCGGCCGAAGTGATGTCTATGGCTCTGGCCAAAACCATTGAGGCTCGGTGTACGAAGAAGCGCAAGCACCCCGCCGAGACTATCGCAGACAAGCTCAAGGTCATCGCCCTCCCCAAGGACCCCTCTCCGGGATCCCTCATTAAGCAAGTCTAGGTAATATCTCTTCTTGACAATCTTTTTCTCGATCTTGATCGTGTTTTTTCATATAAAACACAATACTAGTAAATTTTTCATCTAACATGGAGTACAACTTTCTGGGTGATCTTGCATGTGATTTTTGTGTGCCAGTGACCGTTCTAAGTTACTCTTTTGATGAAAACATGCGAGAGGTTGACACTGATTTCTTATAGATTACTTCAACTACTTTATGAACATCAATGCTACCTTTGAAGGGAGTATATTAGCCTCAGTAACTTGTGTTATGGATATTGCAAGTAATCCCACTACTCTCATGCCTTTGAAGACATGTTCAAGTGTCTTTGTTCACTCATTTCTGTGCGTATATGTAGTCTTATATAGAGTAAAATATTAAACATCATCTTATATTTCTGAACGGAGGTAGTAATAAAATATTTGGTTTCTGTTTGAATTAGAACCAGGTCCGTGGTGGAGATCAAGTTCTCAAAGTCATGTCGTGTGAACTGGAAGACCTTAGGATGAGTTCTACTGCTAAACTATCCAGCTGATGTGTCCTTGTCGCCACATGTCCTGAACTAGTGTTTTCCTGTAGCATTGTTGTCAGGTGTGTTCTCGAGGGTGTACTTCACCACAACAATTTCCTAGCTGTGCCTTCGATTACGAAGGGTGTGGTTCTTGTAAAGCTTCCCGATAAATCTGATGTGGACTGTCTTCATCGTCATGTTTATGAGTAGAAAAACCACTCTGTTAGGTTCTCCAAGGTTGACGAGATGGTGATGGTGCTGGTAGACATCTCTCACGAAGTCCATGGCCTATTCAGTTATGCAAAGTACATCCCATAGGTTGGTGGCAAGAAATAGTCTGCAGAGTTTAATTATTGCAACTTTGCTTGTCTGTAGTAAGTAGTATTGTTCAGTCCTTGATTTGTGTGCGTGCACCCTGTATTGTTTAGTAGTACTGCTTTTGTTGTGTGGTGAGTCCTGAGAACAGTCTTTGTTAATGTCTGACCACTCAATTCAGTCTGTATATTTTAAATATCCAGATCATCTTTTTTGTGAGGACGGTTTATCAATTATGGTTACACTCCAATATCTATATGCATTTCAGGGTTTATCGCACCCATCAGCATTTCCAGTCCCATGGATATTTGGTCCATACGATTTGTCATGACCTTTGGACTGTCTTGCTTGTGGGAGTAAGCTGGGGCCCTGCATGCCACGGGTAATTGGACGATCAATCTTTTGTTTAGAACTTGAACATAGTGATTTCCTGGTAAGAATTCACTCGTGTCACATCAAGTAAATATTATTGATTTACTGTCTAAATCTTATAGATTTAATGTCATGTTTTCTTACGTTTGCTGCAATTTTATTATGCAGGTTTTGCCATGTGACATTCGTCACAGAATAAACCGTTTGGTTTGCTCTATGATGGTTATTTTTGTAGGTTTCACTTCTTATGTCGTGTCAGTAATGAAGGCACTATCCATCACTTATATTACTGGACACAATTGGATCAGTCTATTTCCTGAGTACAATCTGAGTCCTATGATGAACTGTAGTTTGGTTTACCAAACACGCACAATTAGTCCTTCTCGCTTTTAAAAGAAATGAAGAAAAAGATTGGATCAAGGTCACAGAGTCTAGTCAAGTTAGAAATCTGATCATAGCAGCCAGAGACGATCGCTGTTGTCTCGCACATGGGTTCCACCTTCAGCAATGAATCGAGCACCGGCACCTTCTTCGACGACACTTGCTCTAGCACTGACAGCGACAGCAGCTTAGTCTGATCCACCTTAGGATTGGGAACCGACCGTGTCAGCGGATCACACTGATCTACCGGAGGATTGGGCATCGACACCGGCACCAGCTCCACAAGGAGCACCATCTCTGGCGGCAGCAATAGCGGCACTACCAGTCGCACCGGCACGGGCACCAGCAACGGCTCCGGCACCTGCACCAACACTTGAAGTTGCACTTGCATCTGTTTCGGCCCATGCAGTGGCAACGGGACCAGCAGTTGCACCGGCAATAGACTGGCCTGCAGTTTGCACTTCATATACCAAAGTCCTTACAAAAACCTACATCTCCACCTTCTTGGTAAGTATTGGCCGCCCAAGTGTGTCGTTCTTTTTTATTTCCATGTTGTTTCACATGATTCACTCTGTTGATCTAACTGTTTGTGTATGTCTTCTTGTTTCCAAACAGAGAATTCATAGAGCAACGAGGGAGTCATTCAACAATCTGGGCAACCATGGCCAAGTTTCTCTTACCATGCATAGCCTTGGTATGAATGAACCTGCTCAATATACCATAAGTACAAAGGATGATCGCATGATGATTGATGCTAAAGGATGGTCAAGGTTCAAATCTAAATCAAATCTTGAAGTAGGGGATGATGTCAAAATCAAACTTTCTCGGCAAGGAGAGCTGGTCCAAATCAACATTGACATTCTTGAGTAGCAGCACGCAACTGCCGAACTGATCTATCCTCCAAGAGATTTTGATGTAATAATATGGCATTGTGAAACAAGTGTCATGTGTGTATAAGTAGGACGACAGTATTATTTATCACGTAGGATATCGTTGATAGAATTGCAACTCTGATTGCTGGTTAGGACCTGTTGTTCGATTTCATTCTAATAGTTGTCATGCTTTATTCAATTTTCTATATTCGCCTTGCAACATCATCTAAAATCAGCACCGTACTGATTTGCTTGCAATATGAAATGCCCTAACATAGAACACATGGGCCCCCAAAGATGCTGGCCCACCGACCTGTGGCTCAAAGTCCAGAACCGTGAGCCTGTTTGAGTATTATATTCTCAACTGAACCCCATACTATGTTATATATATTCCCCTTGATTTTTCTTATGTATAAAGTTGTTATATAAAAGATTTTTATATTTCTTTACCGAGGGAGTATCTTTCTGTCAAAAATATATTTATATGTAACTAGTTACTGCTACTTCTTAAGTTTGCGTTGGTTTTTCCCTTGAAGAGGAAAGGGTGATGCAGCAAAGTAGAGTAAGTATTTCCCTCAGCTTTGAGAACCAAGGTATCAATCCAGAAGGAGACAATGCACAATTCACCGAATACCAGCACAAACAAACAACAACATACACTCAACGCGATAAAGGGGTTGTCAATCCCTTCACGGTTACTTGCAAAGGTGAGATATGATAGAGATAGATAAACGGTAAAGTAAATATTTTTGGTATTTTTGGTTTATAGATCGGAAAGTAAAAGATTGCAAAATAGTAAATCAGAAACTAATATGATGTAAACTAGAACTTATATGATGGAAAATAGAACTTGTATGATGGAAAATAGACCCGGGGGCCATAGGTTTCACTAGAGGCTTCTCTCAAGATAGAAAATATTACGGTGGCTGAACAAATTACTGCCGAGCCATTGATAGAAAAGCGCAAAATTATGACGATATCTAAGGCAATGCTTATGAAATATAGGCATCACGTCCGTTTCAAGTAGACCGAAACGATTTTGCATCTACTACTATTACTCCACACATCGACCGGTATCCAGCATGCATCTAGAGTTTTAAGTTCATAAAGAACAGAGTAATGCATTAAGCAAGATGACACGATGTAGAGGAATGAACTCAAGCAATATGATGAAAACCCCATCTTTTTATCCTCGATGGCAACAATACAATACGTGCCTTGCTGCCCCTACTGTCACTAGGAAAGGACATCGCAAGATTGAACCCAAAGCTAAGCACTTCTCCCATTGCAAGAAAAACCAATCTTTTTGGCCAAACCAAATCGATTGTTCGAAGAGACTTGCAAAGATATCAAGTCATGCATACAAGGATCCAGAGAAGATTCAAACAATATTCATAGATAAGCTGATCATAAATCCACAATTCATCGAATCTTGGCAAACACACCACAAAAAGGTATTACATCGAATAGATCTCCAAGAACATCGAGGAGAACATGGTATTGAGAATCAAAGAGAGAGAGAGAAGAAGCCATCTAGCTACTAGCTATGTACCCGTAGGTCTGTGGTAAACTACTCACGCTTCATCGGAAGGGTAATGGTGTTGATGTAGAAGCCCTCCGTGATCGAATCCCCCTACGGCAAGACACCGAAAAAGGCCCCTAGATGGGATCTCACGGGTACAGAAGGCTGCGGTGGTGGAAAAGTCTTTTCGTGGCTCCCTCTATTGGTTTTGGGATATATGAGAATATATAGGCGAAGAAACTAGGTCGGTGGAGTCACAAGGGGCCCACAAGGGTGTGGGCGCGCCCTCCATCCTTGTGGCTGCCTCGTGGCTTCTCTGACTTGCATTCCAAGTCCTCTGGATGTCTTCTGGTCCAAGAAAAATCATCGCGAAAGTCTTATTCTGTTTGGACTCCGTTTGGTATTCCTTTTTTGTGAAACTCTAAAACAAGACAAAAACAGAAACTGGCACTGGGCTCTAGGTTATTAGGTTAATCCCAAAAATAATATAAAATAGCATATTAATGCATATAAAACATCCAAAACAGAGAATATAATAGCATGGAACAATAAAAAATTATAGATATGTTGGAGACGTATCAATTATTCATGCCTTTCTACTTCCTTTCTCTTATATGTGGGGCATCCGGCAACGGGGTCCACATGCCATGCACCAAATTAGAGTGCACAACTGCACGGTAGACTCACCCCGGTAGTAGCGCTATCGTAATGCCCAATGAGTCTTCAAATCACAAAAAACCCACCTTTCCATCTTTAGCAGTAAGCTCGACGGACGAAGCAACAATATTTCACTGGGCCTGAGTCCCTTTCTTCCTTGTCTGCTTGTTCAGAGAAAACCCCCTCTCTCACTAGGCCTGAATCCCCGTCTCCCTCGTCTGCTTCTTCAGAGAAAATCCCCTATCGGCGATTGCATAGGGTTTTCTCATGGAGAACCAGGTATGAATTCTTCATCCATCCCTGATAAGTCCAGGTCCCTTGGTCGCGGGTAATCCTAGGATGGCAGCTGTCATTGTTGATGTATTTTTTTTCCTACTGAATCTAGCGTGTTTCATTTGCAGTGCCCAAATTGCAAGGACCCTACAGGTTTCTGCGCCCTTGGCGAGACAACACACTTGTTCCTTCTCATCCTAACACAAATTTTAAAACACTCATAGTATGTTCCTAGAATCCTCTTTTCTATCCGGGAGGGTGGGGGTTTTAAACATGTTGTCGAATAATTTGGAAATTTGGATTGCTATATTTGGATAAAAGTTACTAGTACCATGATCAACACTAACGTGAAGGAGGAAATTATTTCTAGATTTGGATAGCGAATACATTGTGTTCTCATATTATTTTTCCTGCGGTGCATTTCTTGCTCTGCCAGAACACATGTACTCAAGATGGTCGGCCTTTCCATAACTGAATACACCAGTTTAATGGTCACATTGAAGACAAGCCATGGATATAAGTTCCGAGTTGGCACATGAATGTTGATGGAAATAGTAGAACCTGGTCTCATCTTCACTGTGATCTTCCACCTTGATGTCATTCCAGTAGATCATCCATGTTAGTTTTGTATCTGGTTCTTGCTTGTTGCCTCGATTACTTCTTAATCCACCTATTCTATCTAACTAATCACAATTTAAATTTAGAATTAGCAACGATTTGTGATTCCCTTCTCTCATGAAGATGCTACTTCTAACTAATATTTCTTATAATTGGTGGCATGTGTACGTTATTTCAAAGTTAAGCACGCTATCCATTTGTTATTCTATAAGAACTCGACTGTTACAGATGGCACTGAAGTTGACTGGGACAACATCCACAAGTTCCTACACTTTATTGATCATCTTGAGGTCATTGTGGGGCGTTTCAATGGTGGAAGGCCACGTGGGATATGTGTGCCACTGCTTCACATGTTGAATTGGTCCAACTATGTCAAGAGACTTATGGTACGAGCTATTTTTTGTTATATATGTTGTTCATAAACTCTTGCCTATACACAGTTTTACAGTTGTGATCTTCTTGAAACAGAAACTACCAAGTTCTATTGTTCCTATACAGATGCCCGACCACGGTCGGGTCATACTTGTGATTGGTCACAATATGTTGTTTATGTCGACCTACTCCATTCCCCTTGGAGGTGAAAAGATACTTATTCATGCGTCGTCTCAAATAATGAAGGCCCATCCATCTTGGAGAATAGGACAGAAGGTTATGCTCATCCTTTTCCATGGCTCTAAAGCGAATATCCAGTTTATTGACCACATTGCGAGATGAACCCGCTTTTAGAAGGTTGTGGATGCGCGGGGTGGCGCCTAGGCCTTGTCCTGGGGCTTGGTGGCCTCACCCTTGGTTAACTATAGGCAAAGTAGCACTGTTTGAGGCGTGCTTTGTATGGTTGAACCTGTATAAGTACTCATACTGCTTTCAGCTATGGTTGTTAAGTGCCCCTGCTGGTTTCAGTTAAGGTTGTTAAGTACTCCTGCTTCTTTTACAGTCTGTCATGTTTCTTCAATCCTGTCTTCCTCCATCCGCCAAAACCAAAACAGAGTAGGCGGGGCCGCCTGCTTCCGCCTCCCACGGCTGGCTGCGCCTCAGCACACGCATCGCCGCCCCACCATCTCCTAAATCATTAACGCTGACGTCCGATGCCTCGCCGTCGTCCTCCGCGCGCTTTGGTGCGCTCGCCGCGGCACTGCCCTCTCACGTTATCAACATGGTCAACAAACAAGAGGAATCGGGAGAGGACTGTACGTGGAGAGGATGATAGTAGGGTCCCACCATGTCCATGGCCGTATGCAAGGAAGTTCCTCATTTTTAGTTATATATACTCCATTGTCAGCATATAGAACAAGAAAATGCTTCCTCCTAGTGGTTTCCTGACACCTGGGACCCATGACATGGTCAGCGTATATAGTCAATAGACAAGAGAACAACACAAGATCGGCTGACACCTGGGACGAAGCTGCTCGAGCAGTATTTTTTTGTTATTGTTGAGACGGAGCAGGGTTTCAACTGGGCTGTGGCCCGTCTAGCCCAAGCTTATATTTTACGTTCACCACATGACCAGCCCAGCTATTTTTTCTTTGTGAAAATGAGCCCAGATTATTTTTTCTAAATAATACCCAATCCAAGCCTACTTATTTTTCTACGCCCTGATGGGCTGCAACTCTATCAAGACGGCTGCAAATCATGAAAGTAATATGAAATCGGCTGTAAATATGAAAAAACAGACGACAAATTGGCAATTACTTTATAATTTCTGTTTTTTCACATTTTTAGATTCCAATTTCACTGGGCTTTAACCTAATTTAAATATATCTTCTAAATACTTTAAATCTGGCTCAACATTTTGGTATTAAAAATAGTTCGGACCCCACCAAAATATGCAAAATTTCGTTTAAATTTTTAACCCTGGCCCTGGCCAACAAAGAAATGGACTGCAATAAATTGCATAAGAAGCTGCAATGAGCTGTAAATTATTAAAAAAATAGGGAATAGTATGACTTGTGGGCCTATTAAGTTGACACGTATGCAAGAGTTTTTTACGTATTATATATTTCAACAAACGTTTCTAGCAAACGTAACCGTTGGATGTCAATCCAACGGCCGTCGTGCTTCTTCAATCTCTGATCTTCTTGCTCCAGCCGCCAAATCCAGCGCCGACGGGACCGCCTGCTCCCGCCTCCCGTGGCCGACTATGCTGCCGCACAGGCCTCACCGCCCCTACTACTCCCACCACTGCCAGGCCATCCCTCTACTCACTGACATCCCTCCACTAGTGTGGCTTCACCGCCTCTGGGTCATTCCCTTCCTGGGTTTCACTGTCGTCCATCGAGCCGGTGTTCTCGGCACGGCATGGTCAACACTGTCAACAAACGAAAAACATCAGAAGAGGGATGTACATGGAGAGGCTGACAGTTGGGACCCACATGGTCCATGGCCACACGCAAGCAAGTACCTCCTTAGTACGCCGAAAAGAATGAATCCTCCCAATGACAGCTGGGACCCACCAGTTATATCTTGGCATGGAAGGAAGTGCCTCCTCATTAAGCGAAAAATAATGAGTGCTCCCCATGATAGCTGGGGCCCACTAGATTTGGAGGTTAACTTGCGGACCTACTCAGTTGACGTGTATGGAGGGCTTCGTCAAGTTAGTCAACAAACGGTTCTATCACCAGTGACCGTTGGATTGTTAACATCCAACGGTCGTCTTGCTTCTTCAACCTCTGATTTTCTTGCTCCAGCCATCCAAACCACTGCATGCTCCTACCTCCCGTGGCCGGCTGTGCTGCCGCAGAGGCCTCACCGCCCCCACTACTCCCACCGCTGACCAGGTCATCCCTCTACTCACCCGCACCCCCTGTTATTCTGCGGTGATGGCAGCCTCATAGCATAGCTGAACCAGTCAACCCTCGTACTACCCTCCGCATGTTCCCAGGCTCCGCGTCGTTCCCTGTCTCACCATCGTACACCGCCTGGTGTTGTCCGTGCGACATGGTTAACGTGGTCAATGAACGACAGCCATAGGAAGAGGACTGTACGTGGTGAGGTTGATAGATGGACCCACCAGCTACATCTTCGCAAGCAAGGAAGTGCCTCCTTATTATGCGCAAAAAAAGAATCCTCCCCCTGTCAGCTCAGACCCACTAGCTAAGTCTTCGCACGCAAGAAGTGCCTCCTTATCCTCCCTGACAGTCAGGACCCACCCGGTCGAAACTATGTAGCATTGTCATTCTGGTTGCAAACGTGCACGTACATACTGGTCCATCGGTCTTTTGCCATGATGAACCGTGGCCCAGTAAGGAGTGGTAGCTGTTCAGGCAGTCCCGTCTATATTGTGTATACGTACATACGTACATACGGGCGGGGTCTCAAACGCCTACTCGCGCATACGTACGGCTAGGGCTCATGTACATGGAGATGCAGTAGAGGGCAGCAACGACATCCTGTTCATCGGCAGCCAACCGGCTGGGTCGGAACGGAGAAACTGCGTTGTGTTCATCGGGAGGCAACAGAATGTGTCCTGTTCATCGGGAGCCAACCGGCTTGGACGGAACAGCCGAAACGAGGCCTGGCGTACCGTAGAACGGAGGAAACGGCCTTCTGTTCGACCGCCTACAGTCGAAACAGGGTCTTGTTCATCGGGAGGGGTCTGGTGTACCACAAAATAGAGGAAACAGACTTCTCTTAGACCTCCTACGGTCGAAACGGGGCCCTGTTAATCGGGAGGGGTGTGGCGTACCGCAAAAGGGAGGAAACATACTTCTCTTCGACCTCCTACGGTTCAAACGGGGATCCTGTTCATCGGGAGGGGTGTGGCGTATCGTAAAATGGGACTCCATGGGCTACTGTTCATCCACCTTCTACTGCCTCGCTCCAGCCTCCACGGGCTACCGTTCATCCATCGTCAACCTCCTCCAGCCTCCACCTGCAACTGTTCATCCACGGCATCTCCCTCCTACCTCCACCAGCTACTATTCATCCATGGGCTCCTATTCATCCAGCCTCCACCGGCTACTGTTTGACCAGCCCTCCACAGGCTACTGTTCATCCAGCCCTCCACCGACTACTGTTCAACCAGCCCTCCACGGGGTTATGTTCATCCACCCGCAACCGGCTCGATCGGGGTCATGTTTATCCAGCGACAATGACCTCTCCTATCACGGGGTCCTGTTCATCCAACCCCCACCAGGAACTGTTCATCCAACCCCCAACAACGCTCACTATTCATAAAGAGGTAGCAGGTTCGATCGGCTTCAGTTAGCAGCAGTAGCGAAGGAATCGCTCGATTGGGTTCAGTGACACGTAGCTAGTGCAATCGCTCGGGTTCAGTTAGATCCCAACGCCTTGCACCCACGCGCGTACGTGTATGAGAGAAATGCAGAATCCGTCCATGCACCGCTCGGCCCCGACCACCCACCGTAACCGGGAACTCCCTGATATTTTCCTCGCCCTCGCTTCTCCCATGGTTTTTTCCGTCACGGACAACCCAAAGAATGTCATGCAGTTGTGTCTCTGGCCCGCCCAGGACAAAAAGCCCATTTTCTGTCATGATTTTTTGTCATAGAAGTAGGATCCCACCACATCTATGATGATACCAGGTTTTGTCACAATTATCCTCATAGAAGTGTCATAAGCATGACAGAAAAAATTCGTTCGGCCCAAAATGTCACGGATGTGTCTTTTTTACTTGAGTATATTGTACGTCCAAAGCGAAACGAACATTGAATACCCTTTATATATGATATGATGATGCTATGATCACCGCTTCAAAATTTTGAATCCGCCTTAGGTTGAATTCAAAATTTTGAAACTTTTTTAGGGATTCAAATACCATGTGTCTTCTTATGCATAAAACATTTTTTTTGACGCACCATCTCTGTGTATCACACATGCACCCACTCGTTCTCTGTCAGTTTCATTTCGGGGTCTCTCTCGCTTCCTCTTCCTCTCTATGTCTCTCTCTCGCGCGCACACACACATACCACCTCTCTTCCTCTTTGTGCATGTCACACCTAATTGATCTCTTGAGGTATCGGGGTTGTATCTTGTTCGTCAGGTTGCACTTCGACACACGCCTAGGTCACTCGACCATGCATTAATCGTAACCAAGCCTTTCATCTATCTTTTTTAAGAATACATTCATCCTTCTCGCCGCTCCTCTCTAGATCGGTCGATCGGTCGATCTCCTAACCCACTGTAGTCCTCTTTCAATCGATCCATAGCTAGATGGTACACAACCGGCGCGCACACAAAGAACCCCCCTTCTCTCCACCCCACACGATCATTTCTATCATAGAAACACACGAAACCTTTATCTCCTTACACGACACACACTCGATCTCTCAACATCTATCGATCTTGTCAAGATGTGTCGGGGCATGAACCGAATGGGGTGTCAAAACTAAGATGGGAAGAGACACGTAGTGGAGGCGACGCAAAACTTTAAGCAAACTGTTTGTCTGTATGCATGTCGGACAAATTACAACATTGGAAATACATGCATGGTCTAGGCCCACATGCGAATGACACTTGGCAGAATATCCAAGGCATGCGGGTCGGGAGGATGGACTGAACCGGAGGGCGGCATGATCGATGGAGAAGAGGGTTGGAGAGGAATGAGATATAAGCAATGCCACATAATTATACTTGCATGAATCAAATAAACATTAAGTTGTCTCGTTTTCCCTTCCGTCTTGGTCACGGAGTAAGATACACAGGGACTAGTATAGTTACTACTGTCGGAACATGGTATAAGTTGGACCCCTAAATGTGGGCACAGACCGGGCACACCTCAATTATTCCTTCAAAAAGTCAGACACCTAAATTAGCACACCATCCGGCTACTTAATCAAGTGTTATGCTTCAGGAGTCGAAAAGGAAAAGGGTGGTATTGTACCCAAAACCACCACACTTGGGCTAGGGTAACAACTTGGTATTATACCACATTTGAACCAGGGCACAAAAACCACCTGTTCTGCGCCTAATGCGTAACGCGGAGCACTGACGCTTGAATTTGGCTGGGAAAATAGTGAAACCGACATGTGGGCACACATGTCGGCACGAGTGGCGTACACTAGTCCAATGGAGGAGCTAGCCCATGACCTCCTCGCCACCGCCAACTGTTCATGTGGGTCGTGAGGGCCAGCAACATGGCCCACCTCCCGCACCGCCTCTGGACACAGTGATTGCGGTGAGCAATACACTCATCGTTGCTGGACACGCTTGGCTTCAGGGTGCCGAGGGTGGTGCTACCGATGTGGCACGACAAGCAAATCAACACTCGACTCGTCGAGGATGGACGGGGTGCTGAAGTGCACGCTCCGCGCCGCGTCCGCGGAATGTTCTAGCATGGCCAACTTCATCCCCAGGACCTGAGACCATACGGGGTCGTCTTGCTTTTTCAATGGCATGTAGGATCGCATAGGCATCTCCAACGTTGCCACACCCGTAGCTAAATGATACATATCCAACGTATCTATAATTTTTGATTGCTCCATGCTATTATATTATCTATTTTGGATGTTAATGGGCTTTATTTTACACTTTTATATCATTTTTGGGACTAACCTACTAACCGGAGGCCCAACCCAAATTGCTGTTTTTTTCCCTATTTTAGGGTTTCGAAGAAAAGGAATATCAAACGGAGTCCAAACGGAATGAAACCTTCGGGAACGTGATTTACTCAACAAACGTGATCCAGGAGACTTGGAGTGGCTGTCAAGAAACAAGGGAGGAAGGCACAAGGCAAGGGCGCGCCCTCCACCCTCGTGGGCCCTTCGTTACTCCACCGACGTACTTCTTCCTCCTATACATATCCACGTACCCCCCAAACATCCAGGAGCACCAAAAAAACCTAATTCCACTGCCGCAACCTTCTATACTCGAGAGATCCCATCTCGAGGCCTTTTCCGGAGCTCCACCGAAGGGGGCATTGATCACGGAGGGCCTCTACATCAACTCTGTGGCCCACGGATGTGTGAGTAGTTTACTTCAGACCTACGGGTCCATATTTATTAGCTAGATGGCTTCTTCTCTCCCTTTGGATCTCAATACAAAGTTCTCCTTGATTTTCTTGGATATCTATTCGATGTAATCTTCTTTTGCGGTGTGTTTGTCGAGATCCGATGAATTGTGGGTTTATGATCCAGATTATCTATGAACAATATTTGATTCTCCTCTGAATTCTTTTATGTATGATTGGTTTATCTTTGCAAGTCTCTTCGAATTATCAGTTTGGTTTGGCCTACTAGATTTAGCTTTCTTGCAATGGGAGATGTGCTTAGCTTTGGGTTCAATCTTGCGGTGTTCGATCCCAATGACAGAAAGGGAACCGATACGTATTGTATTGTTGCCATCGAGGATAAAAAGATGGGGCTTATATCATATTGCATGAGTTTATCCCTCTGCATCATGTCATCTTCCTTAAAGCATTAATCTATTCTCTTGAACTTAATACTCTAGATGCATGCTGGATAGCGGTCGATGTGTGGAGTAATAGTAGTAGATGCAGGCAGGAGTCGGTCTGCTTGTCTCGGACGTGATGCCTATATACATGATCATACCTCGATATTCTCACAACTATGCTCAATTCTATCAATTGCTCGACAGTAATTCGTTTACCCACCGTAATACTTATGCTCTTGAGAGAAGCCACTAGTGAAACCTATGGCCCCCGAGTCTATCTTCCACCATATTAATCTTCCAATACTTAGTTATTTCCTTTGCCTTTATTTTACTTTGCATCTTTATTTCTCTCTATCATAAAAATACAAAAAAATTATCTTATCATATCTATCAGATCTCACTCTCGTAAGTGACCGAGAAGGGCTTGACAACCCCTTTATCGCGTTGGTTGTGAGGTTCTTATTTGTATGTGTAGGTGCGTGGGACTTGAGCGTGATCTCCTACTGGATTGATACCTTGGTTCTCAAAAACTGAGGGAAATACTTATGCTACTTTACTACATCACCCTTTCCTCTTTAAGGGAAAACCAATGCAGTGCTTAAGAGGTAGCAAGAAGGATTTCTGGCGCCGTTGCCAGGGAGATTCGCGCCAAGTCAAGTCAAGATTTGACTCCAACAACGAGTCATTTCTGGCGCCATTATCAAGTACCCATCACAAACTCTTATCCCTTGCATTACATTATTTGCCATTTGCCTCCCGTTTTCCTCTCCCCCACTTCACCCTTGTCGTTTTATTCGCCATCTCTTTTCCGCTCTCCTTTCTTTTGCAATGTCGGAATCAAAAAGGGTTGGGGGTTCTCTCCCTAGTTTTGGTACTCTTGACAATCCTTCTATTCTCTCTAAACTCATAAAAAATGATGCTATGGAAAGACCTACCGTAGTTATCATTGAGAATCTTAATAATTTTGACGAAGATGACTCCGGAATTTTTTGTTATTTACTCGATGAATCTTTGAAAGATGCTTGGGATAGACTATTAAGGCTCCGGGCCAGCTATGTGCCTCAATACCAAATTGAAATTTACTTAAAGAGCTTTTATGTTGCCCTACCTTCTTTGTTTAAGCATGTCCTAGATTGTATTTTTGAAGAAGGTTTTATTGAAGGGGATGCCGTAGATACTTATGAAAAGATGAAAACCATATTTGGGCACCCCATGAATGAGAGGGTTGAATCCACATCTCTTTTGCTCTCTTACCAAAACGAATCTATCAAAGAGATGAAAGCTAGCTTAGATGCAAATTTCCGTAAAATGCTTAATCTTTATTCTACCATTAACAACCATGTGCTTTATCAAAATAGGAAGATTAATGCCATAGATAATAAGTTTTCTCTTTTCTTCCCTAAGACTAAAGATGGCAATACCTAGATCTATCTTCGCTTTTATTCCTAGCTAGGTGCGTTAAACGATAGCGCTTGTTGGGAGGCAACCCAATTTTATTTTTATTCCTTGATTTTTGCTCCTGTTTAGTAATAAATAATTTACCTAGCCTCTGTTTTGGTTGTGTTTTTTGTGTTTAATTAGTGTTTGTGCCAAGTAGAACCGTTGGGAAGACTTGGGGAAAGTCTTTTTGATCTTGCTGTAGAAAACAGAAACTTTAGCGCTCACGACAATTGCTGCCATTTTTATTTGGAAGGTGCTATTTAGTTAACTCTTTTTGCAGATGATTAATAGAGAAATTATTCACGCCCAGAAATTTATTTTAGAATTTTTGGGGTTCCAGAACTTGCGCTAGCAACAGATTACTACAGACTTTTCTGTTTTTGACAGATTATGTTTCCCTTGTGTTGTTTGCTTATTTTGATGAATCTATGGCTAGTAAAAGAGTTTATAAACCACAGAGAAGTTGGAATACAGTAGGTTTAACACCAATATAAATAAAGAATGAGTTCATTACAGTACCTTTAAGTGGTGTTTTGTTTTCTTTCGCTAACGGAGCTCACGAGATTTTCTATTTTGAGTTTTGTGTTGTGAAGTTTTCAAGTTTTGGGTAAAGATTTGATGGACTATGGAACAAAGAGTGGCAAGAGCCTAAGCTTGGGGATGCCCATGGAACCCCAAGGTAAAATCCAAGGACACCAAAAAGCCTAAGCTTTGAGATGCCCCGGAAGGCATCCACTCTTTCGTCTTCGTCTATCGGTAACTTTACTTTGAGCTATATTTTTATTCACCACATGATATGTGTTTTGCTTGGAGCATCTTGTATGATTTGAATCTTTGCTTTTTAATTTACCACAATCATCCTTGCTGTACACACCTTTTGAGAGAGACTCACATGAATTGAAATTTATTAGAATACTCTATGTGCTTCACTTATATCTTTTGAGCTATATAGTTTTTGCTCTAGTGCTTCACTTATATCTTTTAGAGCACGGTGGTGGATTTGTTTTATAGAAACTATCGTTCTCTCATGCTTCACTTATATTATTTTGAGAGTCCTTTAGAACAACATGGCAATAATAAAATCTTTCATATAAGTGCATTGAATACTATGAGAAGTTTGATACTTGATAATTGTTTTGAGATATGGAGATGGTGATAGTAGAGTCATGCTAGTTGAGTAGTTGTGAATTTGAGAAATACTTGTGTTGAAGTTTGTGATTCCCGTAGCATGCACGTATGGTGAACCGTTACGTGATGAAGTCGGAGCATGATTTATTTATTGATTGTCTTCCTTATGAGTGGCGGTCGGGGACGAGCGATGGTATTTTCCTACCAATCTATCCCCCTAGGAGCATGCACGTAATACTTTGCTTTGATAACTTGTAGATTTTTGCAATAAGTATGTGAGTTCTTTATGACTAATGTTGAGTCCATGGATTATGTGCACTCTCACCCTTCCACCATTGCTAGCCTCTGTAGTATCGCGCAACTTTCGCCGGTGCCATAAACCCACCATATACCTTCCTCAAAACAGCCACCATACCTACCTATTATGGCATTTCCATAGCCATTCCGAGATATATTGCCATGAAACTTTCCACCGTTCCGTTATTATGACACGCTTCATCATTGTCATATTTCTTGCATGATCATGTAGTTGACATCGTATTTGTGGCAAAGACACCATTCATAATTCTTTCATACATGTCACTCATGCATCATTGCACATCCCGGTACACCGCCGGAGGCATTCACATAGAGTCATATTTTGTTCTAAGTATTGAGTTGTAATTCTTGAGTTGTAAGTAAATAAAGTGTGATGATCATCATTATTAGAGCATTGTCCCAAGTGTGGAAAGGATGATGGAAACTATGATTCCACCACAAGTCGGGATGAGACTCCGGACCAAAAATAAAAAAAGAAAAGAAAAAAAGAGGCCAAAAAAAGAACAAAAAAGAAAGAAGGCCCAAATAAAAAAATGAGAGAAAAAGAGAGAAGGGACAATGTTACTATCCTTTTTCCACACTTGTGCTTCAAAGTAGCACCATGTTCTTCATATAGAGAGTCTCCTATGATATCACTTTCATGTACTAGTGGGAATTTTTCATTATAGAACTTGGCTTGTATATTCCAATGATGGGCTTCCTCAAAATGCCCTAGGTCTTCGTGAGCAAGCAAGTAGGATGCACACCCACTTAGTTTCTTTTGATGAGCTTTCATATACTTATAGCTCTAGTGCATCCGTTGCATGGCAATCCCTACTCACTCACATTGATATCTATTGATGGGCATCTCCATAGCCCATTGATACGCCTAGTCGATGTGAGACTATCTTCCCCTTTTTGTCTTCTCCATGATACGTCCATTTTGCATCACGCTTTTATATCGATATTTATTGCATTATGGGCTGTTATTACACATTATGTCACAATACTTATGCCTATTCTCTCTTATTTTACAAGGTTTACATAAAGAGGGAGAATGCCGATAGCTGGGATTCTGGGCTGGAAAAGGATAAAATATTAGAGACCTATTCTGCACAGCTCCAAAAGTCCTGAAACTTCACGGAAGACGTTTTCAGAATATATAAAAAATACTGAGCGCAAGAAGTTCACCAGGGGGGCCACACCCTGCCCATGAGGGTGGGGGCGTGCCCTACCCCCTGGGCGCCCCCCTACCTCATGGGCCCCCTGGTGGCCCTCCAATGGCCATCTTCTGCTATATGGAGTCTTTCGATGAGGAAAAACTCATAAGCCATCTTCCTGGACGAGACTCCGCCGCCACGAGGCGAAACCTTGGCGGAACCAATCTAGGGCTCTAGCGGAGCTGTTCTGCCGGGGAAACTTCCCTCCGGGAGGGGGAAATCATTGCCATCGTCATCACCAATGCTCCTCTCATCGGGAGAGGGCAATCTCCATCAACATCTTCACGAGCACCATCTCCTCTCAAAACCCTAGTTCATCTCTTGTATCCTATTCTTGTCTCCAAGTCTGGGATTGGTACCTGTGGGTTGCTAGTAGTGTTAATTACTCCTTGTAGTTGATGCTAGCTGGTTTATTTGGTGGAAGATCATATGTTTAGATCCTATATGCATATTAATACCCCTCTGATTATGAACATGAATATGCTTTGTGAGTAGTTACGTTTGCTCCTGGGGACATGGGAGAAGTCTTGCTATTAGTAGTCATGTGAATTTGGTATTCGTTCGATATTTGGATGAGATGTATGTTGTCTCTCCTCTAGTGGTGTTATGTGAACGTCGACTACATGACACTTCACCATTATTTGGGCCTAGATGAAGGCATTGGGAAGTAATAAGTAGATGATGGGTTGCTAGAGTGACAGAAGCTTAAACCCTAGTTTATGTGTTGCTTCGTAATGGGCTGATTTGGATCCATATGTTTCATGCTATGGTTAGGTTTACCTTAATACTTTTGTTGTAGTTGCGGATGCTTGCAATAATGGTTAATCATAAGGGGGATGCTGTCCAAGTAAGGGCAGCACCCAAGCACCGGTCGACACACATACCAAATTATCAAAGTACCGAACGTGAATCATATGAACATGATGAAAACTAGCTTGACGATATTCCCATATGTCCTCGGGAGCGCTTTACATCATATAAGAGTTTGTCCAGGCTTGTCCTTTGATACAAAAAGGACTGGGCCACTGTCGGATTTCGGGTTCCGGCAGACCCTTGAGGTTCGAACACTGGGGTGCATGCGGAGATTTCGCCTTCTACCTACCTGCACCCCTTCGCCTCGCTAAGATCTAAGCTATGGAAAGAACGACACAAGAGACACAGGGTTTACACTGGTTCGGGCCACCGTTGTGGTGTAATACCCTACTCCAGTGTGTGGTGTGGTGGATTGCCTCTTGGGCTGATGATGATGAGCAATACAAGGAAGAACAGCCTCGCGAGGGTCTGTTCTTGGCTGAGGGGATGAACTGCTAGGAGGAGTTCAGTCACCCTTCTCTCTCTCTCTCTCTCTATCTCTCTCTCTCTCTCTTCTCGATTCTCTCTCCGATTTCGATTCCTCTACCCTATGGGTGGCTAGTCCTATTTATAGGCAAAGGCCCTGGGCCTCTTCCCAAATATTGAGCGGGAAGGGCGCCAACAATTGGCCATTTTGAAGGGGAACATCTGGTACACTTATCCTGACTAAAGTTGGTCCTCGCCTGCCAAAGGCTCTGGTGGTGACGCTGGCTTGGGCTCCACAATGACTTCCTCCCTGCCGTTGGACTGGTCTTGGTCTCGTTGCACCGAAACGGGTGCCTTTGCTTGATGCTCTCGCCTGCGCTTGCTCCCTTTGCACCAAAGAGGAAAGGAGGACACCGCGTGGGCCGGCACCCGCCTGGCGCCCTTGGTCGTCATGGCTTGCGTCATGGGCACCTCGTGAGGTACCCCGCCTTGACCTCTCCACCTCCTCGCGAGCCAGCCTGATGAGGCCGTGCCTGAGGAAGCTCCGTGTCGTCCGCCCCGCGAGGCTTGGCCCCTCGTGAGGGTCTTTGGTCTGTGTTGATGAAGATGGGCCGTGCTGGGCCCCCGTTGAGCCATGCCGCAGGCAGGCAAGTCTGGGGACCCCCGTTCCCAGAACACCAACAGTAGCCCCCGGGCCCAAGGCGCGCCCGGACTTGGCCGTGCAGGGAAGCAAAAGGGCAAGGGCGAAGCGCCGCGGGCCCTAACAGCCTGCGGCCTTAGGCGCCGCATGGCGGTTGATTGGGCGTGGGCGGCACTGTTCCCCCACGCCCCCTTATTTTGCGCCATGCTAGGCGGACTCGTAGTCGTACACAGCCGCTCCCCTTTCTGTTGCTCGAGCGCCCTCTGTCCTTCCTCTGCTCGAACTCCAGCTTTTGTTTTCAACCCAATCTCGAACCTTCTGTTGCTTTTACTGATCCTTGCTCCGCATGCCCCTTCCTGCCGAGCTCGCGGAGACGGCTGAGGTGCCGTCCCCCTTGGCTTCGCCCCCTCCACCGCCCTCAAGCGCTCCGAGCAGCAGAGCCCTTGTGGTGAGGGCGATCGGAGAGGCGAACCGTCCCGAGGCGCATCGTGGCCCTGCGCACCTCGCGATCCTCCTTCGCGGGCCTTCTCGTGGCATAGCCAGCCTGCCGTGGGCTTCTCGCCTGGTCGTGGACTGCGATTGGCTGAGGCGCTCCCTGCGCTCTTCATCTGGGGACGCGCTGGCTCCAGGCCGGGCTTCTGGCGTGGTGTGCCCGGCCGTCGCGAGAGTGCCAGCCCCCAGCCCCCTGCCCGGAGGGGGAGTGCTGATTCGTGGCCCCCGGCGCTTGCTTGGGGTAGATGATGGTGTGGAAGACGTGCTCGAGCGCGCCCGCGAGCGTCGCGCTCTTCGCCAAGGATTCCTTCGAAGGGCGGCTGACGCGGTGAGCCTGCTTGGTGAGGAGCTTGCTGATGAAGACGCGCGCCTTGAGGCCGAGGGCCTGTGCCTGGCTGGAGAGAGGCGCGAGCTGGAGGGTGCCATCACCCTTGCGCGCCGTCAGCGTGATCTTGACGACGCAGAGGCCAAGGCGTCGCTGGTGGCCTCTCGGGAGGCCCGATCTTGGGCCGCTGAGGAGGACCGGGAAGCTGACCGGCGGTGAGAGGCGGCGGAGGAGCGGGCTCGGGAGCTCCTGGCCTGGTGCCACTCACTGGAGGAGCAAGTGGAGCTGCGCGAGGCAGCCCTGGCGTCGATGAAGGTGGCCTCTGGCGACCCATCAGAGCTCCAGAAGCGTGAGGAGGCGCTGACACTGGAAGCCACCGAACATACCCGCGAGTACGAGCGTCTGGAGATGAGGGAGCGCTTGGTGACGCAGGCGGAGGATGATGTCACTGCACGGGAAGCCCGTGTCCTGGAGGAGGTCGGACGACGGGTGGCGATGGCGCGCTTGAACCTCGAGCACGAGTTCAAGGAGAGGCTGGGGTTGATCCGGGCCTAGGCTGAAGCTAGGACTGCTGCCTTGAGGGCCAAGCTGGAGGAAGCAACGCGGCGGGCCAATGCTTTCCGGGCCGCCCTTGAGGTAGCGCAAGGGGAGTCAACCACCTCCCAGGCCGAGGTGCTCCTTCTTCGCCAGCGGGTGGAGGAGGCTGAGGTCGTCGCGTGCCAGAATGCGGACGAGATACGTGAGCGGCGGATCCTGGAGCATGAGCACGGCCCCATGCTCACCATGCTCCGGGAGAGAGCCAACACAGCCTTGGGCAACATCTGCGAGGCGGCTGTTGGCAAGCCGCACACAGTCAACTACGCCGGCAACCTTCAGTTCTTCACCGATGTGGTGATGCAGCTAGAGGCGTGGTCGGTCAGGGCTGACAGGTTGGTGGAGGAGAGGAGCCGCGCCCTGCTCGGGCGCGCCTTTTCTCGCGTCTTCAGCCATCTCCGAAACATGGATCCCCACTTCGATTTCGACGTCGCCAACGCCCAGTCCCCCAGGCCGTCCGAGACGACCTGGCGCACTGGGTGGAAGACAATGTGGATGCTCTTGTCAGGGCCTTCGCTTCAGACAATGACGGCGTGATCGTGTCTGCCGACGAGGGTGGTTTGGTGAACGGCCCTGCCACCGCTGGCGGCGACGCAGATAGCGAACGCGAGTCCAGCGACGCCAGCAACGGTTCGGGTGGTGCTCCTGAGGACGCATATGGGGATTTATCCGGCTGATTGTGCATCATTCCTGCTTCCTTACCCTGCATGAATAGAACTCAGGTTTTGGCCTGATGGCTGTGAGAGCATTTTGGAGGGGGAGCCCCTCATGTAAAACTTGTGTTCATCGTATTAGTAGACGTTACATTTCCCATGCGCCCGCGCCAAGTGGTTGGCTTAAGCGACGCGCTGGTCGGCTAGTTTACCTTTGTCCCGTGCGGGCCCTGAGGTAGCCTGTGGGAGGCTGTGGTGTCCCGAGTGTTCCCTGATCGAATCCATAGGATCTGCAGTAAAAAAACCTCCTGAGAGGACGCGGCGGCGGCAGTCTGGGCTGCGCGCAAGCTGGGCCTGACCCGGCTCGCGAGGGGCTCACGAGGGGAGGCAGCTGAGGCGAAGTGGTAATCAAAACGCGAGAAATTGCTCGAACAAGACTAAGCACCCCTTCCCCGAACACACGCAAATCTCAAATTCGAATCCAACTTAAATCCAGCGGGGGAAAGTGAAAACCAAAGGGAAAAGCAATGAAAGCAGACAAAAGGCCGCATCCGGCACCTAATCTAGTCTTGGATGTCTTCTCACCAGCGCGGAGCTAAGTGCTGCCACTGGGCGTGGGAGGGAGCCCCAGGGCCTGAGGCCGGCACCCCTGAGACTCCGGGGCGTGTACAGCCCCACTCATTATTACGTGAGAGTGTCACGGGGCGGCGAGCTTCACAGGCACTAGGCCTTCTTCACAGGTACCGGCCTTGCTTCATATCGCCAGACGAGGGCCCCGCCTTGCGCCACACTCTAGTGCCATCAACGACGACCGGAAACCAGGACGCCGCCGATGGGGTAAAGCAGTCGCCAGCGGTTCCCCCGATGACCATGAGTCCTCCGCCAGGGGCAGGCCCTGAGGCACCTCCCCAGCAGAGGGCCTACCACCTAAGAACACCTTGCTCCGAACGGCGCAGTGGTGATGTATGATCTCAGCCCCTCTCCTGCAGCCCCCTGCGCCCCTCCTCCCGAGGGGTAGGAGACTATGGGAGCGGGGCAGCTGCTCGCTGTGGCGACCTGCACCTCCTGCGATCCATGATTAGCGTATGCCTGCTCCTGAGGAATTAGCGGTACCCGATAATCGCTGCCTCTAGCATGGCCGGTGGGACCGTCCCGGGGCTCCTGGAAGAGCTCAGCTTCTGGCGCCTCGTCCCCCCAGCTTGGGCTGAGGAGCGAGCCTTGTTCGCCCTCGTGAGGGTGCCCTTGGTCCATCATGTGGGGAACGTATTCTTCTGGTGCCGTCATCCCGAAGGCCACGCTGTAGTGCTCCGCGTGCCACGCAGCTCTGCTTGACGCGCCCACCGTGGGGTGGTAGCGCGGCTGTCCACTGGGGCCGTGGGTCGCGTCGAGTCCTTCTTCTTCGCGGACCGGGAGCGGGGGTAGCTCCGCCGCTGGTCCGGTGCCGACAGCTTCGCTGGTGTTGGAGTAGCCTTGGAGCCCGCGGGCGCGCGTGGAGCCCCCGTGCGGGCCGCCCTGGGCTTGAGATGGGAGCTGGGTGCAGAAGGGGAGAGCCCCCAAGGCGGCGAAGCCCAGGAGCTCTGCCACCCGCTCCAGCAGCACGTCACGGCCGCCCTCCAGCAGCCTGCACTACAGCAGCTCTCGGGCCACCGTGAGCGCGGCCCTCGAGTTCGCCTGCTCCCGGCGGGTGTACGGTGTCGTGGCCGCGGCGTGATTGGAGGCCCTTGCTGCCGACCGCGCTTGCCGCGGTGTGAGAGTTGTCGAAGCCTGTCCGCGTCGCCCGCGGCCCGCAGCGCCCTGCGGACCACGCTGCCTGGGGCATGGGGTCGCCCGAGGCGAGCGGCTCTGCACTAGCGGGCCACGCCGCCCAAGGATCTAGGTTGCCCGCCTGGTCGCCGGACATGGTGATGATGACGCGACGGGACATGAAGCGGTAGAAGGTGGATTCCGGCGCACCCCTACCTGGCACACCAAATGTCGGATTTTGGGTTCCGGCAGACCCTTGAGGTTCGAACACTTGGGTGCACGCGGAGATTTTGCCTTCTACCTACCTGCCCCCCTCCGCCTCGCTAAGATCTAAGCTATGGAAAGAACAGCACAAGAGACACAAGGTTTATTCTGGTTTGGGCCACCGTTGTGGTGTAATACCCTACTCCAGTGTGTGGTGTGGTGGATTGCCTCTTGGGCTGATGATGATGAGAAATACAAGGAAGAACAGCCTCGCGAGGGTCTGTTCTTGGCTGAGGGGATGAACTGCTAGGAGGAGTTCAGTCACCCTTCTCTCTCTCTCTCTTCTCGATTCTCTCTCTGATTTCGATCCCTCTACCCTGTGGGTGGCTAGTCCTATTTATAGGCAAAGGCCCTGGGCCTCTTCCCAAATATTGAGCGGGAAGGGCGCCAACAATTGGCCATTTTGAAGGGGAACATCTGGTACACTTATCCTGACTAAAGTTGGTCCTCGCCTGCCAAAGGCTCTGGTGGTGACGCTGGCTTGGGCTCCACAATGACTTCCTCCCTGCCGTTGGACTGGTCTTGGTCTCGTTGCACCGAAATGGGTGCCTTTGCTCGATGCTCTCGCCTACGCTTGCTCCCTTTGCACCAAAGAGGAAAGGAGGACACTGCGCGGGCTGGCGCCCTCCTGGCACCCTTGGTCGTCATGGCTTGCGTCACGGGCACCTCGTGAGGTACCCTGCCTTGATCTCTCCGCCTCCTCACGAGCCAGCCTGATGAGGCCGTGCCTGAGGAAGCTCCGTGTCGTCCGCCCCGCGAGGCTTGGCCCCTCGCGAGGGTCTTGGGTCTGTGTTGATGAAGATGGGTTGTGCTGGCCCCCCCGTTGAGCCACGCCGCAGGCAGGCAAGTCTGGGGACCCCCGTTCCCAGAACGCCGACAGCCACCTTGCTGCACTTTATTTACTTTTGTTACTTGTTACTTGTTACAAATTATCCTATCACAAAACTATTTGTTACCTATTATTTCAGTGCTTGCAGAGAATACCTTGCTGAAAACCGCTTATCATTTCCTTCTGCTCCTCGTTGGGTTCGACACTCTTACTTATCGAAGGGACTATGATAGATCCCCTATACTTGTGGGTCATCAAGACTCTTTTCTAGAGCCGTTGCCAGGGAGTGAAGCGCCTTTGGTAGGTGGAATTTGGTAAGGAAAAATTTATATAGTGTGCTGAAATTTACTGTCACTTGTTACTATGGAAAGTAATCCTCTGAGGGGCTTGTTCGGGTTATCTTCACCCCGACCAGTAGAGAAAAGAGTTGCTCCTCAACCTACTAAACCTACTGAAAATGAAAATGTCTGCTTTGAAATTCCTTCGGGTATGATAGAAAAACTGCTAGCTAATCCTTTTGCAGGAGACGGAACAATTCATCCTGATGAGCACCTAATATATGTGGATGAAGTTTGTGGATTATTTAAGATTGCAGGTGTACCCGGAGATGTTATTAAGAAGAAGGTCTTCCCTTTATCTTTGAAGTAAGATGCATTGACATGGTATAGGCTATGTGATGATACGGGGTCATGGAACTACAAACGATTGAAATTGCAATTTCATCAGAAGTTTTATCCTATGCATCTTGTTCATCGTGATCGCAATTATATATATAATTTTTGGCCTCCCGAAGGAGAAAGCATCGCTCAAGCTTGGGAGAGGCTTAAATCAATGTTATATTCATGCCCCAATCATGAGTTCTCAAGAGAAATGATTATTCAAAATTTATATGCTCGGCTTTCTGATAACAATTGCACCATGCTCGATACTTCTTGTGTTGGCTCTTTTATGACGAAGACTATTGAATTCAAATGGGATTTATTGGAAAGAACTAAATGCAACTCTGAAGATTGGGACGTCGACGAAGGTAAGGAGTCAGGTATGACACCTAAATTTGATTGTGTTAAATCTTTTATCGATACCGATGTTTTCCGTAAATTTAGCACTAAATATGGACATGACTCTGAGATAGTAGCTTCTTTCTGTGAATCTTTTGCTACTCATGTTGATCTCCCTAGGGAGAAGTGGTTTAAATATCATCCTCCCATAGAAGTAAAAGTAGCTGCACCTATTAAAGTTGAAGAAAAGACTATCACCTATAAGGATCCTATTGTTCCTACTGCTTATGTTGAGAAACCACCTTTTCCTGTTAGGATAAAAGATCATGCTAAAGCTTCAATTGTGGTTCGTAAAAGCAATATTAGAACCTATACACGTCCTAAGCAAATTAAAGTTGAATCTAATATTGCTATTGTTAAAGATCTCTTGTCTGATAATATTGATGGGCATGTTATTCATTTCCGTGATGAGACTGCTACAATTGCTAAACCTTGTGCTAAAAATAAACCTAGATCTTTGGTAGGCATGCCTGTTATTTCTGTTAAAATAGGAGATCATTGTTATCTTGGCTTATGTGATATGGGTGCAAGTGCTAGTGCAATACCTATTGACTTATACAGAGAAATTATGCATGACATTGCACCCGCTGAGTTAGAAGATATTGATGTCACAATTAAACTTTCCAATAGAGATACTATTTCACCAATGGGAATTGTTAGAGATGTTGAAGTCTTGTGTGGGAAAACTAAATATCCTGCTGATTTTCTTGTTCTTGGTTCCCCACAAGATAGCTTTTGTCCCATTATATTTGGTAGACCCTTCTTGAACACTGTTAATGCTAAGATAGATTGCAAAAAGGATGTTGCTACTATTAGTTTAGGTGATATGTCTCATGAATTTAATTTTTCTAAATTTCATAGACAACACCGTGAAGAGGAATTGCCTAGTAAAGATGAAATTATTGGTCTTGCTTCTATTGCCGTACCTCCTAGTGATCCTTTAGAACAATATTTGCTAGACCATGAAAACTATATGTTTATGAATGAAAGAAGGGAAATAGATGAATTATTCTTTAAACAGGAACCCATCCTGAAACACAATTTTCCTGTTGAAATCCTAGGGGATCCTCCTCCACCCAAGGGTGATCCCGTGTTTGAGCTTAAACCGTTACCTAATACTCTTAAATATGCTTATCTTGATGAGAAAAATATATATCCTGTTATTATTAGTGCTAACCTTTCAGAGCATGAAGAAGAGAGATTATTGAGAACTCTGAAGAAGCACCATGCTACTATTGGATATACTCTTGATGATCTTAAGGGCATTAGTCCCACTCTGTGTCAACAAAAAATAAATCTAGAGGAAGATGCCAAACCAGTTCATGATCATCAACGACGGCTGAATCCTAAGATGAATGAAGTGGTAAGAAAGGAAATACTAAAGCTTCTTGAGGCAGGTATAATTTAACCCGTTGCTGATAGTCAGTGGGTAAGTCCTGTCCATTGTGTCCCTAAGAAGGGAGGTATTACTGTCGTTCCTAATGATAAAGATGAGTTGACCCCACAAAGAATTATTACAGGTTATAGGATGGTAATTGATTTCCGCAAATTAAATAAAGCTACTAAAAAGATCATTACCCCTTACCTTTTATCGATCAAATGCTAGAAAGATTATCCAAACATACTCATTTTTGCTTTCTAGATGGTTATTCTGGTTTCTCTCAAATACCTGTGTTAGCCAATGATCAATCAAAGAATACTTTTACTTGCCCTTTTGGTACTTTTGCTTATAGACGTATGCCTTTCGGTTTATGTAATGCACCTGCTAACTTTCAAAGATGCATGATGGCTATATTCTCTGACTTTTGTGAAAATATTTGTGAGGTTTTCATGGACGATTTTTCCGTCTATGGATCCTCTTTTGATGATTGCTTAAGCAACCTTGATCGAGTTTTGTAGAGATGTGAGGAAACTAATCTTGTCTTGAATTGGGAAAAGTGGCACTTTATGGTTAATGAAGGTATTGTCTTGGGGCATAAAGTTTCTGAAAGAGGTATTGAGGTTGATAAAGACAAGGTTGATGCTATTGAGAAGATGCCATGTCCCAAGGACATCAAAGGTATAAGAAGTTTCCTTGGTCATGCCGGGTTTTATATGAGGTTCATCAAGGACTTCTCAAAAATTTCTCGGCCTCCAACTAATTTATTACAAAAAGATATACCATTTGTTTTTGATGATGATTGTGTAGAAGCATTTGAAATACTTAATAAAGCATTAATCTCTGCACCTATTGTTCAACCACTTGATTGGAATTTACCTTTTGAAATTAGGGAAAACTTTGTTTTTGCCATTCTAGTTTTTGCCAACTTTGTTTATGCCACTCTAGAATTTGACATCTCACTTTTGCCACTCTTAGATTTTGACAATACATCACAAATGCCATTCCGTGGAAAAAATGATAATTTTTCATTTCACTTTTGCCACTCTTAGCTTTTGACATGTATCACAATTGCCACTCTAAATTTTTTACCTTTTCCACGGAATGGCAAAAGTGATATATTGTCAAAAGCTAAGAGTGGCAAAAGTGAGATGTCAAATTCTAGAGTGGCATAAGCAAAGTTGGCAAAAACTAGAGTGGCAATAACAAAGTTTTCCCTTGAAATTATGTGTGATGCTAGTGATTATGCTGTAGGTGCTATTCTAGGGCAAAGAGTTGATAAGAAATTGAATGTTATTCAATATGCTAGTAAAACTCTAGATAATGCCCAGAGAAATTATGCTACTACTGAAAAAGAATTCTTAGCAGTTGTATTTGCTTGTGATAAGTTCAGACCTTATATTGTTGATTCTAAAGTAACTATTCACACGGATCATGCTGCTATTAAATATCTTATGGAAAAGAAAGATGCTAAGCCTAGACTTATTAGATGGGTTCTCTTGCTACAAGAATTTGATTTGCATATTATTGGTAGGAAGGGAGCTGAGAACCCCATTGCAGACAACTTGTCTAGGTTAGAACATGTGCTTGATGACCCACTACCTATTGATGATAGCTTTCCTGATGAACAATTAAATGTCATAAATGCTTCTCATACTGCTCCATGGTATGCTGATTATGCTAATTACATTGTTGCTAAATTTATACCACCTAGTTTCACATACCAGCAAAAGAAAAAGTTCTTCTATGATTTGAGACATTACTTTTGGGATGACCCACATGTTTATAAAGAAGGAGTAGATGGTGTTATTAGACGTTGTGTACCTGAGCATGAACAGGAACATGTCCTACGCAAGTGTCACTCCGAGGCTTATGGAGGACACCACGCTGGAGATAGAACTGCACATAAGGTATTACAATCCAGTTTTTATTGGCATACTCTCTTCAAGGATGCCCGTAAGTTTGTCTTATCTTGTGATGAGTGTCAAAGAATTGTTAATATTAGTAAACGTCAATAAATGCCTATGAATTATTCACTTTTTATTGAACCATTTGATGTTTGGGGCTTTGATTATATGGGACCTTTTCCTGCCTCTAATGGTTATACACATATTTTAGTTGTTGTTGATTATGTTACTAAGTGGGTAGAAGCTATTCCAACTAGTAGTGCTGATCATAACACCTCTATTAAGATGCTTAAAGAAGTTATTTTTCCAAGGTTTGGAGTCCCTAGATATTTAATGACTGATGGTGGTTCACATTTTCTTCATGGTGCTTTCTGTAAAATGCTTGCTAAGTATGATGTTAATCATAGAATTGCATCTCCTTATCACCCACAGTCTAGTGGTCAAGTAGAATTGAGTAATAGAGAGCTCAAATTAATTTTGCAAAAGACTGTTAATAGATCTAGAAAGAATTGGTCAAAGAAACTTGATGATGCATTATGGGCCTATAGAACTGCATATAAAAATCATATGGGTATGTCTCCGTATAAAATGGTTTATGGAAAAGCATGTCACTTACCTCTCGAACTAGAACATAAGGCTTATTGGGCTATTAAAGAACTCAATTATGATTTCAAACATGCTGGTGAGAAGAGGTTATTTGATATTAGCTCACTTGATGAATGGAGAACCCAAGCCTATGAGAATGCCAAATTATTTAAAGAAAAAGTTAAAAGATGGCATGACAAAAGGATACAAAAGCGTGAGTTTAATGTAGGTGACTATGTATTGCTACACAATTCTCATTTAAGATTTTTTGCAGGAAAACTTCTCTCTAAATGCGAAGGTCCTTACGTTATCGAGGAGGTATATCATTCCGGTGCCATAAAAATCAACAACTTCGAAGGCACAAATCCGAAGGTGGTGAACAGTCAAAGAATTAAACATTATATCTCAGGTAATCCTATAAATGTTGAAACCAATGTTATTGAAACCGTAACCCTGGAGGAATACATGAGGGACACTTTCCGGAACGTTTCAGACTCCGAAAAGGAATAGGTATGTGGTACGGTAAGTAAACCGAGTCCAAAACAGTCCTAATGGCAATTTTCTTCCATTTTGGAATATTTAGAAAAATAGAAAAATAAGAAGCAGTCTGGGATGGACACGAGGGCTCCACGAGGGTGGAGGGCGCGCCCTACCCCCTAGGCGCGCCCCCTACCTCGTGGGCACCTCGTGTGCTCTCCGGACTCCGTTTTCGTACGTGACACATATTTTGATCGGTAAAAATTCATTATATAATCTCCCGGATGTTTTGACGCCCGTATCACGCAAATATCCTCTGTTTTTGTTTCGAGATGTTCCTGCTGCAGATTAGAGCAAGATGTCTTCGCAAGAGTCAGTCGGGGAGAGCCGGGTGTCTCATCTGGCACCAAGATCAATGACAAACAACGATGTTGACCACTTTGGGCCAGCAACAGAGGAAGTGATGGAGGCTGATTTGAAGGGAATAGATGCCATGGAGGAGGATCAAGAAGACACTTCTCGCTTCCGAGCTGGATTCACCATGGGGGAACTGCAGAGCTCGACTATTCCAAACTCGGTTATCCCTTCCAATGTTAGATTTATTTCCTATGAGAAAATGAAAAAGAGTGTCACTGGTTCTCTCGTAGCTATCACTACAAAAAAAGACACATTCGTGACATTTTGGGCCGAACGAAATTTTTTCTGTCATACATATGACACTTCTATGACGATAATTGTGACAAAACCCGGTATCATCATAGACGTGGTGGGCTCCTACTTCTATGACAAAAAATCATGACAGAAAATGGGCTTTTCGTCCTGGGCGGGCCGGAGACGCAGCTGCATGACATTCTTTGGGCCGTCCATGACGGAAAAAACCATGGTAGAAGCGAGGGCGAGGAAAATTTTGGGGAGTTCCCAGTTACGGTGGGAGGTCGGGTGCCGAGCGATGCGTGTTTCTCTCGTACACGTACGCGCGTGTGTGCGAGGCGTTGGCTCTAACTGAACCCGAGCGAGGCGTTGGGCTCTAACTGAACCCGAGCGATCGATAGATGGCTGTTAACTGAACCCGATCGAGCGATTCCTTCGCTACTGCTGCTAACTTGTAGCGACCAGACCTCGAACAGTCTGATCTCTGTGCTCAGGTGTCATCCCTGGATTAGTAATGCTGACACCACACAGTACTTGGAGGATTTATAACAGAGTAGCAATCACACACTTATTACATTGAGTATCTCAATAGAGACCTTATTACAATAAATATGGCTTAAGGCCATCTAATAACTATAACAGCGGAAGGCTTGGAAGATAAGTGAGTCCATCAAATCCAACGGCATCACTAAGTATAGAACCACGACCTAAAAACTCCTTAATCGTCGTCTGAAAAGTCTGCAACATTAACGTTGCAGCCCGAAACGGGTCAGCACATGGAATATGCTGGCAAGGTAACACATAGAGAGTAATGGAATGAAACAGCTATTCTATATGCATATTTGGCTGGTGGAAAGCTCTATGGTTACAGTTTTGTGTAAAGCCAATTTTTCCCTACTACAAAGGAATAAATTTTAATTAACTATCATGGTAGTTGTTAAACATTAAGAATGGTTGACAGCATTCTCAATCCCAATTAAGCATCATCATTAAACAAAACCCAACAAAATTAATTTAGAATAACATGTTGAGATTCACATGATAATCCAAGTACTAGATACTCAAGTTGTCCATAACCGGGGACACGGCTAACCATGATTAGTTTATACACTCTGCAGAGGTTTGCGCACTTTTCCCCACAAGACTCGATCGCCTCCGTTTGGTTTCTCGCACTACACGGTGTTTGAGAAACGGATGACCGAGACATAGTCTTTCAGAAGCGCTAGCACCTTACGATGGATAGACCGTTACACCTACTTTCCCCTACATCTGCTAGTCTACCCTGTAAGAGTTCGCACGTCTTAATCAACTATGCTAGAGCCCATAATAGCTTGTGGCTGCACACGGAAGTTTCTAGTATGAAAAATCTCATGATCCCTTTGGGCCTGGGTGGCGGTCCATAAACAAAAATAGGCAATCCTGGAATACCCAGGTACCTCAATCCACCCAGATGTGTGTTTAAGTTGCCACCTTAGATAAACCATTAATTAACAAACTCACATCTGTCATGGATATCACTCACTCAATCCACGTCTACTAGCATAGCATGGCACAATAGGCAAACGTAGAAGTAACTCCCAAAGGTTTGATAATATAACAGGTAATAGGTACTACCTCAACTACTTCCCATCCCACAATTTAATTAGATCCTAATCATGCAATGTTTGAGGATTGATCTAATGCAATAAAACTGGGTAGTAGGAGGTATGATCAAAGTGTTACTTGCCTTCCTGATGATCCGGGAAACTTAGAGATTCGAAGTAACAGGCGGCGCACTCCGGGTATTCTATCGCAGACAAACAAACAAGCATACAATAAGTATTCATCTAATGCATAGGTAAAACTCAAATAAGAGATCTAACCAGAAAGTTCAACTTAAGAACTCCGGTTTGCAAAAAGAATCAAATCAAACGTAGCAACGAAAGTCAAACGGCAAAAGAAACAGGCTTTGTTTACTATTCTGGATCTAGGGCAATTTTTTATAGTGGCAAAAACTTGTTTAAGTTGGTTAAATGGATAGAGGGTTTCGAGACGAAACTCCATGCGCTTGAATCGCTTGAATCCGATAAACGAGCGAAAAGTTATACTAAAACGAAAATCGGATCAGGAATCCCGATCAGAAAAATCGCGGATTAAATCCGAGAAAAAGAAAAACGACGAACGTTCGCTAGAACGAACGAACGGACGAACGCTCGCTATTTAAATAAATCAGAAAAACCGATCTATTTAAAAAAAGGAAATAAAAAAAACCGACAAAAACCGACGAAAACCGATGGTTTTTTTCAACGGTGCGTGGATCGAGGCAACCTCGGGTGGCGGGTCAGCGGCGGGCGGTGGCGCGGGCAGCGGCGGCTGTCGGATTTCGGGTTCTGGCAGACCCTTGAGGTTCGAACACTGGGGTGCCCGCGGAGATTTCGCCTCCTACCTACCTGCACTCCTCCGCCTCGCTAAGATCTAACTAAGGAAAGAACAACACAAGAGACACAGGGTTTATACTGGTTCGGGCCACCGTTGTGGTGTAATACCTTACTCCAGTGTGTGGTGTGGTGGATTGCCTCTTGGGCTGATGATGATGAACAATACAAGGGAGAACAGCCTCGCGAGGGTCTGTTCTTGGCTGGGGCGATGAACTACTGGGAGGAGCTCAGTCACCTTTCACTCTCTCTCTCTCTACCTGATCTTCTTATCCTTCGATCCCTCTATCTCCTTCCAACCTCTCTCCCCCTTTGCTCTATGGGTGGCTGGTCCTATTTATAGAGGCCCTGGTCCTCTTCCCAAATATCGAGCGGGAAGGGAGCCAACAATGGCGGGCTAATTTGAAGGGGGACAGCTAGTATCAGCTATCCTGACAAAAGTAGTCTTCGCCTGCGAAAAGCTCTGATGATGACGCCGTCTTGGGCTCCACGGTGACCTCCGTCTTGTAGTCCTCCTGGTCTTGGTCTCGTTGCACCGAAATGGCAACCTTTGCCTGATGCCTCGGTACTCCGCGGCTGCGCTTGCCCCCTTTGCACCAAAGAGGAAAGGAGGACACCGCGCGGGCCGGCACCCTCCTGGCGCCCTTGGTCGTCATGGCTTGCGTCACGGGCACCTCATGAGGTACCCTGCCTTGATCTCTCCGCCTCCTCGTGAGCCAGCCTGAGGAGGCCGTGCCTGAGTAAGCTCCGCGTCGTCCGCCCCGCGAGGCTTGGCCCTCGCGAGGGTCTTGGGTTTGTGTTGTTGAAGATGGGCCGTGCTGGGCCCCCTTTTGAGCCACACCGCAGGCCGCAGGCAGGCAAGTCTGGGGACCCCCATTCCCAGAACGCCGACAGTAGCCCCCGGGCCCAAGGCGCGCCTGTACTTGGCCGTGCAGGAAGGCGGAAGGGCGAGAGCGAAGCGCCGCGGGCCCTAACAGCCTGCGGCCTTAGGCGCTGCGTGGCTGTTGATTGGACGTGGGTGGCACTGTTCCCCCACGCCCTCCTTATTTTGCGCCATGCTAGGCGGACCCGTAGTCGTACACAGCCACTCCCCTTTTTGTTGCTCGAGCGCCCTCTGTCCTTCCTCCGCTCGAACTCTGGTCTCTGTTTTCAACTCAATCTTGAACCTCCCCCCTTCCCATCGCCATGGCTCCGACGAAGAAGGGAAGAGGGAAGAAACCCGTGTCTCCGCCTTGCCCGCCGTCATTGGCGGCCCCCGCCGAGGGCTTGGGCAAGGTCGGCTTGGCTCTGGCCACCATCTTCAATGAATGCGGGAGGACGACGGCCTGGCCCGCGTCCCACTTCTCCATCGACAGGATAGCCACCGAGGTCCCGTATTTTGCCGACGCCCAGTGGGCGGGTCTGGTTCCTCCCTTTTCTGATTCCTTCAATGCCATGCTTTCCCATTATCAGACCCACATGATGCATCTGGGTCCTGAATCCATCACTCTCCTTTCGGTCTTCGCCTTTGTTTGCGAGGCTATGATGGGCATCCTTCCTTCGGTTGCCTTGCTGCGCCACTTCTTCTCGCTGCGCCTTGTTGACCCTACCCAATGCTGGGCGTGTGTGAGCTTCGTTGCCGCGCCTGAGACGGCGGCCTCTGGGATTGACTTCAAGCTCCCTCCACCCGCGGCTGGGTTCCGCGAGCGGTGGCTATATGTGGATGCTGGGGTGCCCAGCCCCCTGCTGTCGGAGCCAACTTCGCCTGCTGTCCCCAATTCGGGTTGGGGCCAAGAGACGCTTGAGAGCCCCCGGCTCGTCTTCGTCTGGCACTGCTTCGCGTTCTTGAGGTCGCTTGGCGCGACAGCGCCCAAGGTGGTGAAGGGGTTCCTGCTACGCCGCGTTGCTCCTCTCCAGCGCCACTCCCGCCGGATGTGGGCCTTCAGCGGGCGCGACAATCGTATGAGGCTCCAGGAAGAGGACCTGACGCCTGAAGTGCTGAGGACGGCGCTCTTGACCTTGACGGGGGACCCCAACCCTGGCAGTATCCAGCAGGGAGGGGCCTTGTTGTACCTCTGCCAGAGTGGGGGCGATTTTGTGAGGCAGATGCCTATCTTCGATGAGTGGGGGCCGCGCCCCGCTGACCTTCAGGGGCCTCGTGAGAACCCAGTGGTGGTGACTGCCCTTCCAATCGGCCAAGGCGACTCTTCCTCAAGTGGCGGAGCAGGGAGGCACGAGGCGCCAGAGGCCGAGGGGGCTCCCGGCGGGGTGACAGCGCCGGGCGAGGCTCATGAGGAAGCAGTTATCGGGGCCCGTGCCACCGAGGCCGAGGGTGACAAGCAGCTGCCCTCTGCGCCTACGACCGAGACCACCGAGGCTCCGGCGGCTTCTCTTGGCGAGGCGATTGGCGGCGCACGTCAGGCTGGCGCCCCTGACGCAGATCGCCTTGATGCTCCATCTTCGTCGCAGGTTGGTCCCTGCGCCCGACTCTTAGGCCGCTTCCGCGTGGACTTTGAGGATCTTTGGAAGAGAAGGGAGGCCCTGGGCGACGATTACCCTTGTCGCCTGCTGAAGCGTAGGAAGTACTTCTCCACTGATGAGTAAGCCTTCTCCTTTCCCAGCTCCCCATCCTTCTGTTGCTCTTACTGACCATTGCTCCGCAGGCCCCTTCCAGCCGAGCTTGAGGAGACGGCTGAGGAACCGTCCCCCTTGGCTTCGCCCCCTCCACCATCCTCAAGCGCTCCAAGCAGTGGAGCCCTTGTGGTGAGGGCGATTGACGAGGCGAACCGTCCCGAGGCGTATCGTGGCCCCGCGCACCTCGCGATCCTTCGCGGGCCTTCTCGTGGCATAGCCAGCCTACCGTGGGCTTCTCGCCTGGTCGTGGACTGCGATTGGCTGAGGCGCTTCCTGCGCTCGTCACCTGGGGACGGGCTGGCCCCCGGCCGGGCTTCTGACACGGCGTGCCCGGCCGTCGCCAGGGTGCCAGCTCCCAGCCCCCAGCCCAGAGGGGGAGAGCTGGCTCGCGGCCCCCGGCGCTTGTTTGGGGCAGATGATGGTGTGGAGGACGTGCTCAAGCGTGCTCGGGAGCGTCGCGCTCTCCGCCAAGGATTCATTCAAAGGGCGGCTGACGCGGTAAGCCTGCTTGGAGAGGAGCTTGCCGATGAAGACGCGCGCCTTGAGGCCAAGGGCCTGCGCCTGGCTGCAGAGAGGCGTGAACTGGAGGGCGCCATCGCCCTTGCGCACTGTCAGCTCGATCTTGACGACGCAGAGGCCAAGGCGTCGCTGGTGGCCTCTTGGGAGGCCCGATCTTGGGCCGCTGAGGAGGCTCGGGAAGCTAACCGACGGCGAACGGCGGCAGAGGAGCGTGCTCGGGAGCTCCTGGCTTGGTGCCACTCGCTGGAGGAGCAAGTGGAGCTGCGTGAGGCAGCCCTCGCGTCAATGAAGGTGGCCTCCGGCGACTCAGCAGAGCTCCAGAAGCGTGAGGAGGCGCTGACGCTGGAAGCCGCCGAACGTACCCGTGAGTACGAGCGTCTGGAGACGAGGGAGCGCTTGGTGACGCAGGCGGAGGATGATGTTGCTGCACAGGAAGCCCGCGTCCTGGAGGAGGTCAGATGTCGAGTGGCAATGGCGCATTTGAACCTCGAGCACGAGTTCGAAGAGAAGCTGGGGTTGATCTGGGCCGAAGCTGAAGGCAGGACTGCTGCCTTGAGGGCCAAGCTGGAGGAGGCGACGCGGCGGGCCGACGCTTTCCGGGCCGCTCTTGAGGTGGCGCAAGGTGAGTTAACCGCCTCCCATGCCGAGGTGCTCCTTCTCCACCAGCGGGTGGAGGAGGCTGAGGTCGTCGCGGGCCAGAACGCAGACGAGATCCGTCAGCGGCGGATCCTGGAGCATGAGCACAGCCCCATGCTTGCCACGCTCCGGGAGAGAGCTAACACAGCCTTGGGCAACATCTGCGAGGCGGCTATTGGCGAGCCGCACGCAGTCAACTATGCTGGCAATCTTCAGTTCTTCACTGACGTGGTGACGCAGCTGGAGGCGCGGTCGGTCAGGGCTGACAGGTTGGTGGAGGAGAGGAGCCGCGCCCTGCTTGGGCGCGCCTTTTCTTGCATCTTCAGCCACCTCCGGAACATGGATCCCCACTTTGATTTTGACGCCGCCATCGCCCCAGTCCCCCAGGGCGTCCGAGGTGACCTGGCGCACTGGGTGGAAGACAATGTGGATGCTCTTATCAGGGCCTTCGCTTCAGGCAATGACGACGCGATCGTGGCGGCCAACGAGGGCGGCGTGGTGAACGGCCCTGACGCCGCTGGCGGCGACGCGGACAGCGATGGCGAGTTCAGCGACGCCAGCAACAGCTCGGGTGGTGCTCCTGAGAACGCATTGGGGGATTCATCTGACTGATTGTGCATCGCTCCTACTTCCTTACCCTGCATGAATAGAACTCAGGTTTTAGCCTGATTGCAGTGAGAGCATTTTGGAGGGGGAGCCCCTTATGTAAAACTTGTGTTCATCGTATTAGTAGACGCAACATTGCCCATGCGCCCACGCCAAGTAGTTGGCCCAAGCGACGCGCTGGTCGGCTAGTTTACCTTTGTCCCGTGCTGGCCCCGAGGCAGCCCGCGGGGGGTTGTGGTGTCTCGAGTGTTCCCTGATTGGGTTCGTAGGATCTGCAGTAAAACACCCTCCTGAGAGGTCACGTAGGCGGCAGTCTAGGCTGCGCGCAAGCTAGGCCTGACCTGGCTCGCGAGGGGCTCGCAAGGGGAGGCAGCTGAGGCGATGCGGTAACCAAAACGCGAGAAATTGCTCGAACGAGACTAAGCACTGTTCCCCGAACACACGCAAATCTCAAATTCGAATCCAACTTGAATCCAGCGGGGGAAAGCGACAACCAAAGGGAAGAGCAACGAAAGCAAACAAAACGCCGGGTCCGGCACCTAGTCTAGTCTTGGATGTCTTCTCACCAGCGCGGAGCTAAGTGCTGCCACTGGGCGTGGGAGGGAGCCCCAGGGCCTGAGGCCGGTACCCCTAAGACTCCGGGGCGTGTACAGCCCCACTCATTATTACGTGAGAGTGTCACGGGGCGGAGAGCTTCACAGGCACTGGGCCTTCTTCACAGGTACTGGCCTTGCTTCATATTGCCAGATGAGGGCCCCGCCTTGCGCCACACTCTAGTGCCATCAACGATGCCTGGAAACCAGGACGCCGCCGATGGGGTGGAGCGGTCGCCAGCGGTTCCCCCGACGACCACGGGTCCTCCGCCGGGGGCAGGCCTTGAGGCACCTCCCCAGCGGAGGGCCTACCTCCTGAGAACACCTTGCTCCGAACGCCGCGGTGGTGATGTCGGATCCCGGCCCCTCTCCTGCAGCCCCCTGCGCCCTCCTCCCGAGGGGCAGGAGACTGTGGGAGCGGGGTAGCTGCTCGCTGTGGCGACCTGCACCTCCTGCAATCCATGGTTAGCGTATGCCTGCTCCTAAAGAATTAGCGGTACCCGATAATCATTGGCGCCAGCGTGGCCAGTGGGACCATCCCGGGGGTCCCGAAAAGGATCAGCTTCTGGCGCCTCGTCCCCCCAGCTTGGGCTGAGGAGCGAACCTTGTTCGCTCTCATGTGGGTGTCCTTGGTCCATCATGAGGGGCACGTATTCCTCCGGCGCCGTCATCCCGAATGCCACGCCGTAATGCCCCGCATGCCACGCGGTCCTGCCTGACGCGCCCACCGTGGGGTGGCTGTGCGGCTGTCCACTGGGGTCGTGGGTCGCGTCGAGTCCTTCTTCTTCACGAACCGGGAGCGGGGGCAGCGCCGCCGCCGGTCCGGCGCTAACAGCTTCGCTGGCGTTGGAGTAGCCTTGGAGCCCGCGGGCGCGCGTGGAGCCCCCGCGCGGGCCGCCCTGGGCTTGAGATGGGAGCTGGGTGGAGAAGGGGTGAGCCCCCGAGGCGACGAAGCCCAGGAGCTCTGGCACTCGCTCCAGCAGCACATCGTGGCCGCCCTCTAGCAGCCTGCACTGCAGCAGCTCTCGGGCCACTGTGAGCGCGGCCCTCGAGTTCGCCTGCTCCCTGCGGGTGTACGGCGTCGTGGTCACGGCGTGATTGGAGGCCCTTGCTGCCGACCGCGCCTGTCGCGGTGTGAGAGCGGTCGAAGCCTGTCCGCGTCGCCCGCGGCCCGCAGCGCCCTGCTGACGGCGAGCTGCCAGAGGCACGGGGTCGCCCGAGGCAAGCAGCTCTGCGCAGGAGGGCCACGCCGCCCACGGATCTGGGTTGCCCGCCTGGTCGCCGGACATGGCGATGAGGACGCGACGGGGCGCGAAGCGGTAGAAGGTGGATTCCTGCGCACCCCTACCTGGCGCGCCAAATGTCGGATTTCGGGTTCCCGCAGACCCTTGAGGTTCGAACACTGGGGTGCGCATGGAGATTTCGCCTCGTACCTACCTGCACTCCTCCGCCTCGCTAAGATCTAACTAAGGAAAGAACAACACAAGAGACACAGGGTTTATACTGCTCGGGCCACCGTTGTGGTGTAATACCCTACTGAAGTGTGTGGTATGGTGGATTGCCTCTTGGGCAGATGATGATGAACGATACAAGGGAGAACAGCCTCGCGAGGGCCTGTTCTTGGCTAGGGCGATGAACTGCTGGGAGGAGGTAAGTCACCTTTCTGTCTCTCTCTCTCTACCTGATCTTCTTATCCTTCGATCCCTCTATCTCCTTCCAACCTCTCTCCCCCTTTGCTCTATGGGTGGCTGGTCCTATTTATAGAGGCCCTGGTCCTCTTCCCAAATATCGAGCGGGAAGGGAGCCAACAATGGCGGGCTAATTTGAAGGGGGACAGCTAGTATCAGCTATCCTGACAAAAGTAGTCTTCGCCTGCGAAAAGCTCTGATGATGACGTCGTCTTGGGCTCCACGGTGACCTCCGTCTTGTAGTCCTCCTGGTCTTGGTCTCGTTGCACCGAAATGGCAACCTTTGCCTGATGCCTCAGTACTCCGCGGCTGCGCTTGCCCCCTTTGCACCAAAGAGGAAAGGAGGACACCGCGCGGGCCGGCACCCTCCTGGCGCCCTTGGTCGTCATGGCTTGCGTCACGGGCACCTCATGAGGTACCCCGCCTTGATCTCTCCGCCTCCTCGTGAGCCAGCCTGACGAGGCCGTGCCTGAGTAAGCTCCGCGTCGTCCGCCCCGCGAGGCTTGGCCCTCGCGAGGGTCTTGGGTTTGTGTTGTTGAAGATGGGCCGTGCTGGGCCCCCTTTTGAGCCACACCGCAGGCCGCAGGCAGGCAAGTCTGGGGACCCCCGTTCCCAGAACGCCGACAGTAGCCCCCGGGCCCAAGGCGCGCCTGTACTTGGCCGTGCAGGAAGGCGGAAGGGCGAGAGCGAAGCGCCGCGGGCCCTAACAGCCTGCGGCCTTAGGCGCTGCGTGGCTGTTGATTGGACGTGGGTGGCACTGTTCCCCCACGCCCTCCTTATTTTGCGCCATGCTAGGCGGACCCGTAGTCGTACACAGCCACTCCCCTTTTTGTTGCTCGAGCGCCCTCTGTCCTTCCTCCGCTCGAACTCTGGTCTCTGTTTTCAACTCAATCTTGAACCTCCCCCCTTCCCATCGCCATGGCTCCGACGAAGAAGGGAAGAGGGAAGAAACCCGTGTCTCCGCCTTGCCCGCCGTCATTGGCGGCCCCCGCCGAGGGCTTGGGCAAGGTCGGCTTGGCTCTGGCCACCATCTTCAATGAATGCGGGAGGACGACGGCCTGGCCCGCGTCCCACTTCTCCATCGACAGGATAGCCACCGAGGTCCCGTATTTTGCCGACGCCCTGTGGGCGGGTCTGGTTCCTCCCTTTTCTGATTCCTTCAATGCCGTGCTTTCCCATTATCAGACCCACATGATGCATCTGGGTCCTGAATCCATCACTCTCCTTTCGGTCTTCGCCTTTGTTTGCGAGGCTATGATGGGCATCCTTCCTTCGGTTGCCTTGCTGCGCCACTTCTTCTCGCTGCGCCTTGTTGACCCTACCCAATGCTGGGCGTGTGTGAGCTTCGTTGCCGCGCCTGAGACGGCGGCCTCTGGGATTGACTTCAAGCTCCCTCCACCCGCGGCTGGGTTCCGCGAGCGGTGGCTATATGTGGATGCTGGGGTGCCCAGCCCCCTGCTGTCGGAGCCAACTTCGCCTGCTGTCCCCAATTTGGGCTGGGGCCAAGAGACGCTTGAGAGCCGCCGGCTCGTCTTCGTCTGGCACTGCTTCGCGTTCTTGAGGTCGCTTGGCGCAACAGCGCCCAAGGTGGTGAAGGGGTTCCTGCTACGCCGCGTTGCTCCTCTCCAGCGCCACTCCCGCCGGATGTGGGCCTTCAGCGGGCGCGACAATCGTATGAGGCTCCAGGAAGAGGACCTGACGCCTGAAGTGCTGAGGACGGCGCTCTTGACCTTGACGGGGGACCCCAACCCTGGCAGTATCCAGCAGGGAGGGGCCTTGTTGTACCTCTGCCAGAGTGGGGGCGATTTTGTGAGGCAGATGCCTATCTTCGATGAGTGGGGGCCGCGCCCCGCTGACCTTCAGGGGCCTCGTGAGAACCCAGTGGTGGTGACTGCCCTTCCAATCGGCCAAGGCGACTCTTCCTCAAGTGGCGGAGCAGGGAGGCACGAGGCGCCAGAGGCCGAGGGGGCTCCCGGCGGGGTGACAGCGCCGGGCGAGGCTCATGAGGAAGCAGTTATCGGGGCCCGTGCCACCGAGGCCGAGGGTGACAAGCAGCTGCCCTCTGCGCCTACGACCGAGACCACCGAGGCTCCGGCGGCTTCTCTTGGCGAGGCGATTGGCGGCGCACGTCAGGCTGGCGCCCCTGACGCAGATCGCCTTGATGCTCCATCTTCGTCGCAGGTTGGTCCCTGCGCCCGACTCTTAGGCCGCTTCCGCGTGGACTTTGAGGCTCTTTGGAAGAGAAGGGAGGCCCTGGGCGACGATTACCCTTGTCGCCTGCTGAAGCGTAGGAAGTACTTCTCCACTGATGAGTAAGCCTTCTCCTTTCCCAGCTCCCCATCCTTCTGTTGCTCTTACTGACCATTGCTCCGCAGGCCCCTTCCAGCCGAGCTTGAGGAGACGGCTGAGGAACCGTCCCCCTTGGCTTCGCCCCCTCCACCATCCTCAAGCGCTCCAAGCAATGGAGCCCTTGTGGTGAGGGCGATTGACGAGGCGAACCGTCCCGAGGCGTATCGTGGCCCCGCGCACCTCGCGATCCTTCGCGGGCCTTCTCGTGGCATAGCCAGCCTACCGTGGGCTTCTCGCCTGGTCGTGGACTACGATTGGCTGAGGCGCTTCCTGCGCTCGTCACCTGGGGACGGGCTGGCCCCCGGCCAGGCTTCTGACGCGGCGTGCCCGGCCGTCGCCAGGGTGCCAGCCCCCAGCCCCCAGCCCAGAGGGGGAGAGCTGGCTCGCGGCCCCCGGCGCTTGTTTGGGGCAGATGATGGTGTGGAGGACATGCTCAAGCGTGCTCGGGAGCGTCACGCTCTCCGCCAAGGATTCATTCAAAGGGCGGCTGACGCGGTAAGCCTGCTTGGAGAGGAGCTTGCCGATGAAGACGCGCGCCTTGAGGCCAAGGGCCTGCGCCTGGCTGCAGAGAGGCGTGAACTGGAGGGCGCCATCGCCCTTGCGCACTGTCAGCTCGATCTTGACGACGCAGAGGCCAAGGCGTCGCTGGTGGCCTCTTGGGAGGCCCGATCTTGGGCCGCTGAGGAGGCTCGGGAAGCTAACCGACGGCGAACGGCGGCAGAGGAGCGTGCTCGAGAGCTCCTGGCTTGGTGCCACTCGCTGGAGGAGCAAGTGGAGCTGCGTGAGGCAGCCCTCGCGTCAATGAAGGTGGCCTCCGGCGACTCAGCAGAGCTCCAGAAGCGTGAGGAGGCGCTGACGCTGGAAGCCGCCGAACGTACCCGTGAGTACGAGCGTCTGGAGACGAGGGAGCGCTTGGTGACGCAGGCGGAGGATGATGTTGCTGCACAGGAAGCCCGCGTCCTGGAGGAGGTCAGATGTCGAGTGGCGATGGCGCATTTGAACCTCGAGCACGAGTTCGAAGAGAAGCTGGGGTTGATCTGGGCCGAAGCTGAAGGCAGGACTGCTGCCTTGAGGGCCAAGCTGGAGGAGGCGACGCGGCGGGCCGACGCTTTCCGGGCCGCTCTTGAGGTGGCGCAAGGTGAGTTAACCGCCTCCCACGCCGAGGTGCTCCTTCTCCACCAGCGGGTGGAGGAGGCTGAGGTCGTCGTGGGCCAGAACGCAGACGAGATCCGTCAGCGGCGGATCCTGGAGCATGAGCACAGCCCCATGCTTGCCACGCTCCGGGAGAGAGCTAACACAGCCTTGGGCAACATCTGCGAGGCGGCTATTGGCGAGCCACACGCAGTCAACTATGCTGGCAATCTTCAGTTCTTCACTGACGTGGTGACGCAGCTGGAGGCGCGGTCGGTCAGGGCTGACAGGTTGGTGGAGGAGAGGAGCCGCGCCCTGCTTGGGCGCGCCTTTTCTTGCATCTTCAGCCACCTCCGGAACATGGATCCCCACTTTGATTTTGACGCCGCCATCGCCCCAGTCCCCCAGGGCGTCCGAGGCGACCTGGCGCACTGGGTGGAAGACAATGTGGATGCTCTTATCAGGGCCTTCGCTTCAGACAATGACGACGCGATCGTGGCGGCCGACGAGGGCGGCGTGGTGAACGGCCCTGACGCCGCTGGCGGCGACGCGGACAGCGATGGCGAGTTCAGCGACGCCAGCAACAGCTCGGGTGGTGCTCCTGAGAACGCATTGGGGGATTCATCTGACTGATTGTGCATCGCTCCTACTTCCTTACCCTGCATGAATAGAACTCAGGTTTTAGCCTGATTGCAGTGAGAGCATTTTGGAGGGGGAGCCCCTTATGTAAAACTTGTGTTCATCGTATTAGTAGATGCAACATTGCCCATGCGCCCACGCCAAGTGGTTGGCCCAAGCGACGCGCTGGTCGGCTAGTTTACCTTTGTCCCGTGCTGGCCCCGAGGCAGCCCGCGGGGGGTTGTGGTGTCTCGAGTGTTCCCTGATTGGGTTCGTAGGATCTGCAGTAAAACACCCTCCTGAGAGGTCACGTAGGCGGCAGTCTGGGCTGCGCGCAAGCTAGGCCTGACCTGGCTCGCGAGGGGCTCGCAAGGGGAGGCAGCTGAGGCGATGCGGTAACCAAAACGCGAGAAATTGCTCGAACGAGACTAAGCACCGTTCCCCGAACACACGCAAATCTCAAATTCGAATCCAACTTGAATCCAGCGGGGGAAAGCGACAACCAAAGGGAAGAGCAACGAAAGCAAACAAAACGCCGGGTCCGGCACCTAGTCTAGTCTTGGATGTCTTCTCACCAGCGCGGAGCTAAGTGCTGCCACTAGGCATGGGAGGGAGCCCCAGGGCCTGAGGCCGGTACCCCTAAGACTCCGGGGCGTGTACAGCCCCACTCATTATTACGTGAGAGTGTCACGGGGCGGAGAGCTTCACAGGCACTGGGCCTTCTTCACAGGTACTGGCCTTGCTTCATATTGCCAGATGAGGGCCCCGCCTTGCGCCACACTCTAGTGCCATCAACGATGCCTGGAAACCAGGACGCCGCCGATGGGGTGGAGCGGTCGCCAGCGGTTCCCCCGACGACCACGGGTCCTCCGCCGGGGGCAGGCCTTGAGGCACCTCCCCAGCGGAGGGCCTACCTCCTGAGAACACCTTGCTCCGAACGCCGCGGTGGTGATGTCGGATCCCGGCCCCTCTCCTGCAGCCCCCTGCGCCCTCCTCCCGAGGGGCAGGAGACTGTGGGAGCGGGGTAGCTGCTCGCTGTGGCGACCTGCACCTCCTGCGATCCATGGTTAGCGTATGCCTGCTCCTAAAGAATTAGCGGTACCCGATAATCGTTGGCGCCAGCGTGGCCAGTGGGACCGTCCCGGGGCTCCCGAAAAGGATCAACTTCTGGCGCCTCGTCCCCCCAGCTTGGGCTGAGGAGCGAACCTTGTTCGCTCTCATGTGGGTGTCCTTGGTCCATCATGAGGGGCACGTATTCCTCCGGCGCCGTCATCCCGAATGCCACGCCGTAATGCCCCGCATGCCACGCGGTCCTGCCTGACGCGCCCACCATGGGGTGGCTGTGCGGCTGTCCACTGGGGTCGTGGGTCGCGTCGAGTCCTTCTTCTTCACGAACCGGGAGCGGGGGCAGCGCCGCCGCCGGTCCGGCGCTAACAGCTTCGCTGGCGTTGGAGTAGCCTTGGAGCCCGCGGGCGCGCGTGGAGCCCCCGCGCGGGCCGCCCTGGGCTTGAGATGGGAGCTGGGTGGAGAAGGGGTGAGCCCCCGAGGCGACGAAGCCCAGGAGCTCTGGCACTCGCTCCAGCAGCACGTCGTGGCCGCCCTCTAGCAGCCTGCACTGCAGCAGCTCTCTGGCCACTGTGAGCGCGGCCCTCGAGTTCGCCTGCTCCCTGCGGGTGTACGGCGTCGTGGTCACGGCGTGATTGGAGGCCCTTTCTGCCGACCGCGCCTGTCGCGGTGTGAGAGCGGTCGAAGCCTGTCCGCGTCGCCCGCGGCCCGCAGCGCCCTGCTGACGGCGAGCTGCCTGAGGCACGGGGTCACCCGAGGCAAGCGGCTCTGCGCAGGCGGGCCACGCCGCCCACGGATCTGGGTTGCCTGCCTGGTCGCCGGACATGGCGATGAGGACGCGACGGGGCGCGAAGCGGTAGAAGGTGGATTCCTGCGCACCCCTACCTGGCGCGCCAAATGTCGGATTTCGGGTTCCTGCAGACCCTTGAGGTTCGAACACTGGGGTGCGCATGGAGATTTCGCCTCGTACCTACCTGCACTCCTCCGCCTCGCTAAGATCTAACTAAGGAAAGAACAACACAAGAGACACAGGGTTTATACTGCTCGGGCCACCGTTGTGGTGTAATACCCTACTGAAGTGTGTGGTATGGTGGATTGCCTCTTGGGCAGATGATGATGAACGATACAAGGGAGAACAGCCTCGCGAGGGCCTGTTCTTGGCTAGGGCGATGAACTGTTGGGAGGAGCTAAGTCACCTTTCTGTCTCTCTCTCTCTACCTGATCTTCTTATCCTTCGATCCCTCTATCTCCTTCCAACCTCTCTCCCCCTTTGCTCTATGGGTGGCTGGTCCTATTTATAGAGGCCCTGGTCCTCTTCCCAAATATCGAGCGGGAAGGGAGCCAACAATGGCGGGCTAATTTGAAGGGGGATAGCTAGTATCAGCTATCCTGACAAAAGTAGTCTTCGCCTGCGAAAAGCTCTGATGATGACGCCGTCTTGGGCTCCACGGTGACCTCCATCTTGTAGTCCTCCTGGTCTTGGTCTCGTTGCACCGAAATGGCAACCTTTGCCTGATGCCTCGGTACTCCGCGGCTGTGCTTGCCCCCTTTGCACCAAAGAGGAAAGGAGGACACCGCGCGGGCCGGCACCCGCCTGGCGCCCTTGGTCGTCATGGCTTGCGTCATGGGCACCTCGTGAGGTACCCCGCCTTGATCTCTCCGCCTCCTCGTGAGCCAGCCTGACGAGGCCGTGCCTGAGGAAGCTCCGCGTCGTCCGCCCCGCGAGGCTTGGCCCCTCGCGAGGATCTTGGGTTTGTGTTGGTGAAGATAGGCCGCGCTGGGCCCCCTTTTGAGCCACGCCGCAGGCCGCAGGCAGGCAAGTCTGGGGACCCCCGTTCCCAGAACGCCGACAGCGGCGGCGCGTGGATCGAGGCACGGCTAGGGTTAGGGTTGGTGGCGGCTCTGGTGGGCTGGGGCGGCTCGGGCGGCGGCTATTTAAAGGCTGCCCCCGGGCAGAGTCCCGCTCGGGTACGGCCCGGAGTGGGTTCGCGTTTTTTAAATAATTACGCGCAGAAAAACAAATAAAAGAAATACTAAACGGACTCCAAAAATCCCGAAATAAATTTTCCTGGGCTTCTACAATCGAGCCGCACAAGGTGAACATTTATTTGGGGCCTAAATGCAATTTTGAAAAACGCACATTTTTCCTAAATTCAAATAAAATACCGAAAAACTCCGAAATAAAATCTTATTTGATTTTATTATTAAATCCTCAATAGTTCTTTATTTTGGGAAAGTCATTTTATTCGCTCTCTCATATTTTTGTAATAGAAATAATTCACGATAAAATAATTAAAATGAAATGATCCTATTCTCAAAATTTGAGAAAACTCAAATATGAAATTAACGAAATCCCCAACTCTCTCAGTGGGTCCTTGAGTTGCGTAGAATTTCTAGGATCAAAGCCAGAGGCAAATAAATTATGATATGCAATGATGAGCTAGTGTATAACATTCCAAATTAAAAATTTGGGATGTTACATAACTGATGCCGATCGATGCTGCCTCTGGATGAACAGTGAGCGTTGCGGGGTGGGGGGGAGTTGGATTAACAGTTCCCGGTGGGGGTGGATGAACAGGACCCCGTGGTGTTGCCTCTAGATGAATAGGACCCCGATCAATCGAGCCGGTTGGGGCTGGATGAACAAGACCCCGTGGAGGGCTGGATGAACAGGACCACCCCGTGGAGGGCTGGATGAACAGGACCACCCCGTGGAGGGCAGGATGAACAGTAGACGGTGGAGGGCAGGATAAATAGTAGCCCGTGGAGGGGTGGTTGAACAGGAGCCCGTGGAGAGGGCTGGTTGAACAGTAGCCGGTGGAGTAGCGCGCGGTGGAGGCTGGATGAACAGGAGCTTGTGGATGAACAGTCGCAGGTGGAGGCTGGAGCAGGTCGATGGTGGATGAACAGTAGCTCGTGGAGGCTAGAGGGGGTCGACGGTGGAGATGAACAGTATCCCGTGGAGTCCCGTTTTGTGGTACACCACACCCCTCCCGATGAACATGACCCCTGTTTCGACCGTAGGAGGTCCGTTTCGTCCGTTTTGCGGTACGCCACACCCCTCCCGATCAACAGGACCCATTTTCGAACGTAGGAGGTTCATTTCCTCCGTTGTGCGGTATGCCAGGCCTCGTTTCCATCGTCTGTTCCGTCCAAGCCCTCCCGATGAACATGACGCATTCCGTTGCCTCCCCATGAACACGATGCATTCCGTTGCCTCCCCATGAACACGACGACGACGCTGTTTCTCCGTTCCGACCCAGCCATGTACACGAGCCCTGGCCGTACGTATGCGCGAGTAGGCGTTCGAGACCCCGCCCGTATGTACACATATGTGGCCATATTTTCTTTCTTGCACCCTGGCCACTGTACGTACGTGTAAATGCTACGTGGGTGCCTCTACTACGACACGTGCGCGCCTCAACTATGACACGTGCGCGCCTCTACATCGACCAGCATGTACGTACACGTCCGCGACCAGAATGATGATACGTCTCCGTCGTATCTATAATTTTTGATTGTTCCATGCCAATATTATTCAACTTTCATATACTTTTTCGTAACTTTTTATATTATTTTTGGGACTAACATATTGATCCAGTGCCCAGTGCCAGTTCCTGTCTGTTGCATGTTTTTGGTTTCGCAGAATATCCATATCAAACGGAGTCCAAACGGGATAAAAATGGACGGAGCTTATTTTTGGAAAATATGGAAAATTCGGCAGGAAAATCAACGCGAACCAGTGCCCGAGGTGGTAACGAGGCAGGGGGGCGCGCCCCCCTTAGGACATGCCCCTACCCTCGTGAGCCCACCGTAAGGCGGTTGACGCTCTTCTTTTGCCGCTAGAAAGCTAATATTCGGAAAAAAAATCACGGCGAAGGTTTCAGGCGAATCGGAGTTACGGATCTCCATATATACACGAAACGGTGAAACAGAGCCAGACAAGAACGCAGAAACAGAGAGAGACAGAGAGACAGATCCAATCTCGGAGGGGCTCTCACCCCTCCCGTGCCATGGAGGCCATGGACCAGAGGGGAAACCCTTCTTCCACCTAGGGAGGAGGTCAAGGAAGAAGAAGAAGAAGGAGGGGGGCTCTCCCCCCTCGCTTCCGGTGGCACCGGAGTGCCACCGGGGGCCATCATCATCACCGCGATCTACACCAACACCTCCGCCATCTTCACCAACATCTCCATCACCTTCCCCCATCTATCTACAGCGGCCCACTCTCCCGCAACCCGCTGTACCCTCTACTTGAACATGGTGCTTTGTGCTTCATATTATTATCCAATGATGTGTTGCCATCCTATGATGTCTGAGTAGATTTTCGTTGTCCTATCGGTGGTTGATGAATTGCTATGATTGATTTAATTTGCTTGTGGTTATGTTGATGTCCTTTGGTGCCCATCATATGATTGCGCGCGTGGATCACACCATAGGGTTAGTTGTATGTTGATAGGACTATGTATTGGAGGGCAAGAGTGACAGAAGCTCCAACCTAGCATAGAAATTGATGCATACGGGATTGAAGGGGGACCAATATATCTTAATTCTATGGTTGGGTTTTACCTTAATGAACATTAGTAGTTGCGGATTGCTTGCTAATAGTTCCAATCATAAGTGCATAGAATTCCAAGTCAGGGATGACATGCTAGCAGTGGCCTCTCCCACATAATACTTGCTATCGGTCTAGTAAAGTAGTCAATTGCTTAGGGGCAATTTCGCAACTCCTACCACCACTTTTCCACACTCACTATATTTACTTTATTCCTTCTTTACTTACAACAGCCCCTACTTTTTCTTTACGTACTCTTTATTATCTTGCAAACCTATCCAACAACACCTACAAAGTACTTCTAGTTTCATACTTGTTCTAGGTAAAGTGAACGCCAAGCGTGCGTAGAGTTGTATTGGTGGTTGATAGAACTTGAGGGAATATTTGTTCTACCTTTAGCTCCTCGTTGGGTTCGACACTCTTACTTATCGAAAACTGTTGCGATCCCCTATACTTGTGGGTTATCAAGACCATTTTCTGGCGCCGTTGCCGGGGAGCAATAGCGTGGGGTGAATATTCTCGTGTGTGCTTGTTTGCTTTATCACTAAGTAATTTTTATTTGCTGTTCTTAGTTGTTTTCTATCTTTAGTTATGGGTAGGAAACACAAAATACCAAAAAAATACTTGTACTTACTAAACCAATGGTTGAAGAACCACTCAAAATCTATCACACTGCTAAAGCTTATTACTTGGATCATCTTCGATCCCTATGTGCTCGTGCTGAAACCCCAACTAGCTTAGTTGAGGGCAAATCTTTAGATGAGCATGCTTGTTATGTGCGACACCAAATATCTGAAAAAGGGAAAACTTTACTGGATCAAATTCATCGTTTGCAATGCTATGCTTGGAATTTATGTGAAATATATGATTATACGTGTTGTTCTAAAGACCCTAAGAAACACCTTCCCTACCAATTTTTGTTTAGTGATAACGGAATCGTATCCTCTTATGCTAAGGGTGTTTATAATTACTATGATGTTCAACAAATTGAAGAATTTGTTGCTTTTAAGGGTGCTTACGAAATTGCTTCTTTGATTGAAAAGTATGATGCTACTCTTTACAAATCTGAAAATTTTGCCATACTTAAATATTGCTATGATAATTATGCTTCTAATGCCTATGTTGAACCATATATTGAGTACTACTCCGCTGTCCAAGAAGAGATTAATATTTTGCAGGAGTCTATGGAAGAAGAAATTGATGAAACTGTGAGCTCATTGGATGAAAAAGATAATGAGGAGAGTGAAGAACAAAAGGAGGAAGAGCGGATTAGCTACCCGTGCCCACCTTCTAATGAGAGTAACTCTTCAACTCATACATTGTTTAATTTCCCTTCGTGCTTACCGAAGGATGACTACTATGATTATTGTTATGATCCCGTTGATTCTCTTGAAATATCCCTTTTTGATGATGCTTGCTATGCTTGTGGCCAAGATGCCAATATGAATTATGCTTATGGAGACGAACTTGCTATAGTTCCTTATGTTAAACAAGAAATTGTTGCTATTGCACCCACACATGATAGTCCTATTATCTTTTTGAATTCTCTCGACTACACTATATCGGAGAAGTTTGCTCTTATTAAGGAATGTATTGATGGGTTGCCTTTTACCGTTGCACATGATGATTTTGATGAATATAATACGCATGTGCTTGCTGCTCCTACTTGCAATTATTATGATAGAGGAACTATATCTCCACCTCTCTATGTTTCCAATATGATAAAATTGCAAGAAACTGTTTATACTATGCATTGGACTTTACTTTGTGTGCATGAATTGTTCTTTTATCACATGTCGATGCATAGACAGAGAGTTAGACTTCGTCATTACATGATATATGTTACCTTGTGCTCACTACTAAATTACAAATCATTGTTAATTAAAATTGTCTTTGATATACCTTGGGATCCGGGTGGATTCATTACTTGAGCACTATATGCCTAGCTTAATGGCTTTAAAGAAAGCGCTGCCAGGGAGACAACCCGGAAGTTTTAGAGAGTCATTTATTTCTGTTGAGTGGTTTCATATAATTTAAAAAAATAAAGAGGGGAACCCAAAACTTTTTCAAAAAGGAAAGCGAAAGTGAGAAAGACAAGCATTGTTGAAGTGGGAGCTAGCCTTGAACTTTGTTCATGCTCATGGAAACTTTGTGAATCTTGATTACATAAACTTTTCAATAAAAATAATTATCCCCTTGTACAATTCCATTGTATTACAAAAATAATGTGCCAAGGTTTGCCTTTAGGATGTTTACATTTGCTTGATGGTTTGTACGGTGCAGGACAGAAACTTTGGCTGTAGTGTGCGATTTTACATTTTTAGCTGGAATGTCAAATGGTTCTGATTCTTTTTGCACTGTCTTCCTATACAAATTGTTATTTTTCCTAATTTTGGTAGAATTTTTCAAGTATCAGAAGTATGGTGAATGTTCAGATTATTACAGACTGTTCTGTTTTAGACAGATTCTGTTTTTGATGCATAGTTTGCATGTTTTGATGAAACTATCAATTTATATTAGTGGATTAAGCCATGGAAAAGTTATATTACAGTAGACACAATGCGAAAAAAAAATATGAATTGGTTTGCAACAGTACTTAGAGTAGTGATTTGCTTTATTATACTAACGGATCTTACTGAGTTTTCTGTTGATGTTTTGTGTGGATGAAGTGTTCGATGATCGAGAAGGTCTCGATGTGAGAAGAAGGAAGAGAGGCAAGAGCTCAAGCTTGGGGATGCCTGAGGCACCCCAAGTAAATATTCAAGGAGACTCAAGCGTCTAAGCTTGGGGATGCTGGGAAGGCATCCCCTCTTTCTTCAACAAGTATCGGTATGTTTTCGGATTCGTTTCGTTCATGCGATATGTGCAATCTTGGAGCGTCTTTTACCTTTAGTTTTTCTTTTTCTTTTTATGCACCATGCTGGTATGAGATAGTCCTTGGTTGATTTATGGAATTCTCTATGCACTTCACTTATATCTTTTTGAGTATAGCTTTATAGAATGCTTCATGTGCTTCACTTACATCATTTGAAGTTTGGATTGTCTGTTTCTCTTTACATAGAAAACCGCCATTTGTAGAATGCTCTTTTGCTTCACTTAGATTTGTTAGAGCACGGGCATATCTTTTGTAGAAAGAATTAAACTCTCTTGCTTCACTTATATCTATTTAGAGAGATGACAGGAATTGGTCATTCACATGCTTAGTCATAAAATCCTACATAAAACTTGTAGATCACTGAATATGATATGTTTGATTTTTCCTTGCAATATTTTTGCGGTATAAAGAGGGTGATATTAGAGTCATGCTAGTGAGTAGTTGTGGATTGTAGAAATACCTGTGTTGAAGTTTGTGATTCCCGTAGCATGCACGTATGGTGAACCATTATGTGAGGAAGTCGGAGCATGATTTATTTATTGATTGTCTTCCTTATGAGTGGCGGTCGGGGACGAGCGATGGTCTTTTCCTACCAATCTATCCCCCTAGGAGCATGCGCGTAGTACTTTGTTTCAATGACTAATAGATTTTTGCAATAAGTATGTGAGTTCTTTATGACTAATGTTGAGTCCATGGATTATATGCACTCTCACCCTTCCACCATTGCTAGCCTCTCTAGTACCGCGCAACTTTCGCCGGTACCATAAACCCACCATATACCTTCCTCAAAACAGCCACCATACCTACCTATCATGGCATTTCCATAGCCATTCCGAGATATATTGCCATGCAACTTCCATCATCATCATATACATGACTTGAGCATTTATTGTCATATTGCTTTGCATGATCGTAAGATAGCTAGCATGATGTTTTCATGGCTTGTTCGTTTTTTGATGTCATTGCTATGCTAGATCATTGCACATCCCAGTACACTGCCGGAGGCATTCATATAGAGTCATATCTTTGTTCTAGATGTCGAGTTGTAATATTGAGTTGTAAGTAAATAAAAGTGTGATGATCATCATTATTAGAGCATTGCCCCAGTGAGGAAAGGATGATGGAGACTATGATTCCCCCATAATTCGGGATGAGACTCCAGACTTTACAAAAAAATAAAAGAGACCAAAGAAGCCCACAAAAAAATAAAAAATAAAAAAATGAGAGAAAAAGAGAGAAGGGGCAATGTTACTATCCTTTTACCACACTTGTGCTTCAGAGTAGCACCATGTTCTTCATAGAGAGAGTATCCTATGCTTTCACTTTCATATACTAGTGGGAATTTTCATTGTAGATCTTCGCTTGTATATTCTGATGATGGGCTTCCTCAAATGCCCGAGGTCTTCATGAGCAAGCAAGTTGGATGCACACCCACTTAGTTTCAGTTAGAGCTTTCATACACTTATAGCTCGAGTGCATCCGTTGCATGGCAATCCCTACTCACTCACATTGATATCTATTGATGGGCATCTCCATAGCCCGTTGATACGCCTTGTTGATATGAGACTATCTTCTCCTTTTTGTCTTCTCCACCATCATATTCTATTCCTCCTATAGTGCTATGTCCATGGCTCACGCTCATGTATTGCGTGAAAGTTGAAAAGGTTTGAGAACGTCAAAAGTATGAAACAATTGCTTGGCTTGTCATCGGGGTTGTGCATGATGTGAATATTTTGTGTGGTGAAGATGGAGCATAGCCAGACTATATGATTTGATAGGGATAACTTTCTTTGGCCATGTTATTTTTAAAAGACATGATTGCTTTATTAGTAGGCTTGAAGTATTATTGTTTTTATGTCAAATGATAGACTATTGCTTTGAATCACTCGTGTCTTAATATTCATGCCATGATTAGATATGTGATCAAGATTATGCTAGGTAGCATTCCACATCAAAAATTATCTTTTTTATCATTTACCTACTCGAGGAAGAGCATGAATTAAGCTTGGGGATGCTGATACGTCTCCGTCGTATCTATAATTTTTGATTTTTCCATGCCAATATTATTCAACTTTCATATACTTTTTGGCAACTTTTTATATTATTTTTGGGACTAACATATTGATCCAGTGCCCAGTGCCAGTTCCTGTCTGTTGCATGTTTTTAGTTTCGTAGAATATCCATATCAAACGGAGTCCAAACGGGATAAAAACGGACGGAGCTTATTTTTGGAAAATATGGAAAATTCGGAAGGAAAATCAATGTGAACCAGTGCCCGAGGTGGTCACGAGGCAGGGGGCGCTTCCCCCTTAGGGCGCGCCCCCTACCCTCGTGAGCCCACCGTAAGGCGATTGTCGCTCTTCTTTTGCCGCAAGAATGCTAATATTCGGAAAAAAAAATCATGGCGAAGGTTTCAGGACAATCGGAGTTACGGATCTCCATATATACACGAAACGGTGAAACAGAGCCAGACGAGAACGTAGAAACAGAGAGAGACAGAGAGACAGATCCAATCTCGGAAGGCCTCTCGCCCCTCCCGTGACATGGAGGCCATGGACCAGAGGGGAAACCCTTCTCCCATCTAGGGAGGAGGTCAAGGAAGAAGAAGAAGGAGGGGGGCTCTCTCCCCTCGCTTCCGGTGGCACCGGAGTGCCACCGGGGGCCATCATCATCACCGCGATCTACACCAACACCTCCGCCATCTTCACCAACATCTCCATCACGTTCCCACCTCTATCTACAGCGGTCCACTCCCCCGCAACCCGCTGTACCCTCTACTTGAACATGGTGCTTTATGCTTCATATTATTATCCAATGATGTGTTTCCATCCTATGATGTCTGAGTAGATTTTCGTTGTCCTATCGGTGGTTGATGAATTGCTATGATTGATTTAATTTTCTTGTGGTTATGTTGCTGTCCTTTGGTGCCCATCATATGATTGCGCACGTGGATCACACAATAGGGTTAGTTGTATGTTGATAGGACTATGTATTGGAGGGCAAGAGTGACAGAAGCTTCAACCTAGCATAGAAATTGATGCATACGGGATTGAAGGGGGACCAATATATCTTAATGCTATGGTTGGGTTTTACCTTAATGAACGTTAGTAGTTTCGGATTGCTTGCTAATAGTTCCAATCATAAGTGCATAGAATTCCAAGTCAGGGATCACATGCTAGCAGTGGCCTCTCCCACATAATACTTGCGACCGGTCTAGTAAAGTAGTCAATTGCTTAGGGGCAATTTCGCAACTCCTACCACCACTTTTCCACACTCGCTATATTTACTTTATTGCTTCTTTACTTACAACAGCCCCAACTTTTTATTTACGTACTCTTTATTATCTTGCAAACCTATCCAACAACACCTACAAAGTACTTCTAGTTTCATACTTGTTCTAGGTAAAGCGAACATCAAGCGTGCGTAAAGTTGTATCGGTGGTCGATAGAACTTGAGGGAATATTTCTTCTACCTTTAGCTCCTCGTTGGGTTCGACACTCTTACTTACCGAAAACTGTTGCGATCCCCTATACTTGTGGGTTATCAAATGACAACGCTACGTACGCTTCGACTAGGTGGGTACCGACTGTCAGGCACTTCCTTGCCTGCGAAGATGTAGTTGGTGGGTCCCAGCAGTCAGGGGGCGAATCGTTTTTTTTTGCCCGGACGCACTTCCTTGCGTGCGAAGATGTGGCTGGTAGGTCCCAGCAGTCAGGGGGAAACGTTTTTTTCGCGAAATACGGTGGCCCGTCTGGTGGTTCTCGTTGTCAGGTGGAGGGATAATTATTTTGCACGTAATAAGGAGGCACTTCCTTGCTGCGACCGTGGACCCAGCTGTCAGCCTCTCCACGTACAGTCCACGTCCGATGGAAGCCGTTCCTTGACTACGTTGACCACGCCGCGCCGAGAGCACCAGGGTAGTGGATGACGGCGAGGCCTAGGAAGGGGACGACGCGGAGCTGGGGAAGACGCGACAGTGGATGCCCACGCGTAGAGGAGTATGAGGGTTCACTGGTTCGCTGCGGTGTGAGGCTGCCGTCACCGCAGAATAACAGGGGGTGTGGGTGAGTAGAGGGATGGCCTGGCCAGCGGTGGGAGTAGTAGGGGGCGGTGAGGTCTCCGCCGCATCGCAGCCGGCCACAGGAGGCAGGAGCACGAGGCACGACCGGCGCTGGTTTGGGCGGCTGGAGCAAGAAGACCAGAGGTTGAAGAAGCACTACGGCCGTTGGATGGACATCATACGGTCACTGGAGCTAGAATCGTGCATATTGACTAAGTTGACAAAGCCCTCCATCCCCGTCAACTTAGTAGGCCCACAAGTCAGCCTGCCACTATACTGGGTCCCAGCTAACAGGGGGAGTATTCAATTTTTTTGTGCGTAATAAGGTGGCACTTCCTTGCGTGCGAAGATATAGCTGGTGGGTCCGAGCTGTCAGCGGCGGTAACGTTTTTTCGCGAAATACAGAGGCCCTTTCGGTGGGTCCCTGATGTTAGGTGGAGGAATCATTATTTTGCGTGTAATAAGGAGGCATTTCCTTGCGTGCGGCCATGGACCCAGCTGTTGGCCTCTCCACGTAAAGTCCACTTTAGATGCATGTAGGTCGTTGACCACGTTGACCAGGCCACGCCGAGAGCACCAGGGCGGTGGACGACGGCGAGGCCTAGGAAGGGAACGACACGGAGGCAGGGAAGACTCGGCAGTTGTTTCCCACGCAGAGGGGAGTACGATTGTATGAGGGTTTACTTGTTCGTCTGTCGTCACCAAAGAATAACAACAGGTGTGGGTGAGTAGAGGGATGGCTAGGCCAGCGATGGGAGTATGGTGGGGCGGTGAGGCCTGCGCGGCAGCAGAGCCGACCACGGGGAGGAGGGAGCAGGCAGTCCCGCCGGCGCCTGTTTGAGCGGCTCGAGCAGGAAGAGCAGAGATTGAAGAAGCATGACGGCCGTTGGATGGCCATCCAACAGTCACTCCTTGTGCGTCAACCTTTTTTTAGGAAAGCCTCAAATCTGTGGAAACAGCATACAACCCATCTGCCATTATTTCTAATAATTTACAGCCCATTTGCTAATTATTAAGGTTTTTTTGGAGCCCATATTCTTTTTGTTAGCATTACTGATGGGCCATTTTCTCGGCCAGCCGAATGAAAGCTCTCCTCGTCTTGAAAGATTTGCAGCCCAACAGGCCTGACAAAGCGACTTACTTGGCAAATCACAAAAAAACTAGGATGTGGCGGTGGACCCAGCTGTCAGCCTCTCCACGTACAGTACTCTTCCGATGGAATGTCGTTGACCATGTTGACCACGCCGCACCGAGAGCACCAAGGCGGTGGACGACGGCGAGGCCTCGGAAGGGGACGACGCGGAGCCGGGGAAGACGCGATAGTGGATGCCCATGCGGAGAGGAGTATGAGGGTTCACTGGTTCGGCTGCGGTGTGAGGCTGCCGTCGCCGCAGGGCCTGGCTAGCGGTGGGAGTAGTAGGGGGCGATGAGGCATCATCGGCAGCACAACCGGCCACTGGAGGCAGGAGTAGGCGGTCTCCCCGGCGCTGGTTTGGGCAGCTGGTGCAAGAAGAGCAGCGATTGAAGAAGCAGCAGGACCGTTCGATTCAAATCCAACGGTTACTGCTGCTAGAATCGTTTGTTGACTAAGTTGACAAGCCATGCGTACGCGTCAACGTAGTAGGCCCACAGGTCAGCCTCCCAACCGGTGCACCCCAAATGTCAGTGGGAGGAATCATTTTTTTCGCGTAATAAGGAGGCAGTTGATTGCGTGCGGCTAGGCCAGTGGAGGGAATAGGGTGGGCCGGGGAAGCCTACACGGCATCACAGCGGGCCACAAGAGGAGGAAGCAGGCAGTCCCGCCGGCGCTAGTTTAGGCGGCTGGAGCAGGAAGATCAGAGATTGAAGAAGCACGTCGGCCATTGGATGGACATCCAACACTAACTGCTACTAGAATCGTGTGTTCACTGACAAAGCCTTGCGTAAACAAGTCAGTCTCAAAATCTGTGGCGTGTACAACCCATTTGCTATTATTTTTATAATTTTTACTCATTTTCTAATTCACATGGAATTTATTGCAGCCCGTTTTCCATTTTTAGAATTGCTGGCCATTTTCTGGTCAGTACCAGGGTCAAAAAATTAACTAAATGTGTGGGAAACTTTGAAAATTCGCAAATTTTTGCTGGGGAACGAAATATTCTTAATCCAAAAATTAATAGCCATACTAAAACAAATTTAACAATAAATTAGTACTATGTCATGTTAAATCCAATGAAATACGTATAAGATATCAGTGAAGAACAAAAACAAAAAAAGAAACTTATATCCCATTTGCTATAAATTATTTGGAATTTTCAACCCCTTTTGATATTACTTTTAACAGACATTAACCATACTCTTAAGCCAGTCCGGAATGCATCCCTCCTCGTCTTGAAATATTTGCAGCCTAGTAATTCGGAGAAAACAAATAGGCCTAGCTTGGGTATTCTTCAAAAAGAAATACTGGGCTACCTATTTTCCCAAAGAACTGGTGCATGAGCATTTAGCTTTATTTATTTATTTATTTACTTATTTATGTTTAGGGGACCATGAGCATGTACCTGGGCCGGATTCATGTGAGAGCCTCCCTTCCAGTTAATTATGGGCTTCTCTATTGGGCCTTCATCAGTGGGCTAAATGTTATCAAGAAGTGGAAAATGTGTTCCGAGTTTCAAAAAAGATGTGTTCCGTATGATAAATAGTATGCGCTACGTACGGTACGGGGCACTAATGGATCGAACCGTGCAACGACTTCCAAAACATTGTATTTGTCATTCTAATAACGCATTTATTCAACAAACAGACGAAATATACTACTGATTGTACATTGAAAACAGCAGCAGCAGCAACCAGGGCTGGGGGTGCAACAGAAGCAGTAAGCAGGCCAGAAGAGTGAAGATGCAGCTCTCTCTTCCAAACCAAACATCAGCCATCGTTACAAAAGGGCAACCAAAAAAGAACAAGTGTATGCATCAAACTAAATAAAGATCCTAATACACCAAGTGTATGCATCTAACTAACTGGCTCAGTTAGACATTACTATTTATTAAGCTGTGGAGATTGGCTGACGACTTGAACCAGATGGGTGCATGACGGGGGAAACTCCAGCCAGCAGGTCGAAGTCTGATACTTGCGACCCTCTCTCCTACTTTGGGCTGCAGAGCGTGGCGGCACATATCAGGGTATGGTGCATGCAGAGACGCATGGTACGTTGTGTACACACAGTTTTGCCTGATGAACGAAACCGCGCTGCCATCATGATCCTTGCCGTTGGTTATCTCCTGGTTAATCGGATAATTCAGTCCGACAAACAGAGAGCATGTACCAAGGCTACTTACCAGCCTCCAGTCAAAAATTCCTGAAGGCCCAAAGAAGCTGGGATCCTGCTCAAAGACCTTGCAGTGACTATGATATTCTGCGAAACAACACGTCCAGTACGTGCGAATGATCATCAATCTTTCACCATCGTCTGATCGAGCCAGGAACCACCTGCAACTGCCATGCCGCTTTTCTTTGAAAGGTTCTGGGATTAGGAAGGGTAGGGACACCAGGCGGCCTACAACATCATATCAAGTTGGAGTCAAATAAAAAAAGGGCTCTTGGTTTAGTCAATCTTAAGAACAGCATGTTATGAGCATGAATATTTTTTCAGCAAATGTTGACAGTAATATAAGCAAGCCATCATGATATCATAGGAAAGTAACATACTGCTGTAACAGCCGTTTGTAGCAATGACTGGAGTAGGCAGCAATACGTCCAGCCATAGAAGGAGTCGACAGCGTAAATGAAGCCCTTGTGTTCAATGGCATCAGAGAACCATGGAGGAGGTATGATCCTGCGATGGACGTGCAGATTTATCCACTTACCGCAGTGACCTGTCAGATAGGCGAGACCGCGGTTGAAGAACGCAATTAGCCTGAAGTCTTTATAATTCGCAGATCTTGTGGGCACTTGGCAGATTACAACCTTGAGCAAATCAAACTTGGTATCATGTTGGCTACTGTAAGATTCCGAGTATTCTGGGCCGCGGTGCCAAAGCAGTGCAGTGTTAATCGAAGGAAGGGTGATCAATCGCCGGGTGCAGACCTCCACGAGCATCCAGCTGCCGCGGCCGTCGATGAGCACCATCCAAGACGTGTTCATGCCGACCCAGTACATACCGTTAGTGTAGTTGAGGCTGACGGGGATCGGATCGCAGTCAAGGGGGTTGATGCTCGCCACCCTACGATCGTTATGCTGCGTGACACGCCGTTTCTGAAGGTCAGGCGGCATCAGCAAGCAAGGAGCTGGCTTAAAAAGCTCCGACCTGAGGGCTTTGAGTAAACGGTACAGCCCCGACGAGCACGCGGCGAGCGGCAAGGTACTAAGATCGTCCACACGCGAAACAATGAGCTTGATTACCTCTGTGGGGAGCAAATTCCAGCCACTCTTTCAGCGGACGCTGCTTGCTTCTGCGATTGTGAGTGCTTGGGTTTCGGACGAGGGGGGAGGCGCCTTAGCGGGGATGGACGATTGGACGAGATTATGTGCGAACAAAGATGGAGAAGCGAATATGTGCTGCGGGAAGTGGACAGGTGATGATGACTACAGCACGCCGCTTGACTTACGAGACACATACCAACAGCGTAGGGTCATGTCAATGCCAGACAACTTGCTTGAGTGATCACAGTACTAGTACTCCCTACAATGCTATGCCCTCACTTGCTTGAGTAGAGTAGTAGAGTAGGACTCTGCTCTACTACTAGCACCGGAGGAGTAGTATATTCTAATCTAAAATAGTTACAAACTTCAATGCCCGAGCGTGGAACGACTACGAACCGTGCTCAAAGACTGTGTCTACGTGGTGTTTGGACATGGGCGACAACCTCAACGCCAACAGTGCTGCTCCCGTTGCACCGTATGTGTTTATGTCCTTCCTGTTCGAAATCATGGTAAAATTCATGTTTCTAGTCTGTATCCTACTACTATGCTAGTCCACATTATTAGTTGCGAACGACGACTTCTTCCCTGACCTCAGCAACCTCATCCTCAACGACATGGGCGACAACGTCAACGCCGGCAACCAGTGAGATACAGGGTGTAGGAAGCGGTTTGGGAATTTGCATGCCTTTCCAACCAGTGAGATACTCCGTACAAAGTACGACAGAGAAATAACCACAGAGAAGGAAGCTAAAAGTAAACAATCAAATGAGCATTTTTGCATTTGTTTTGCATTGAATCGTTTCACAAGCTTGACTAGTGCTGTTTTTCTACTTTTACAAAAACCGCATCGTAATGTTAAAACGTGCATTTGCACGTACATAAGTAATAGTAGTACTCCCTCCGTCTAGGTGTATAAGTCTTCCCTCCTTCTTGGTCACGGTGCACAACTGAAGATGACTTATTGACCTGGACGGAGGGAGTAGCATAGTCTGCAAGCATATATCGAGAGAGACGTGTAGTGCGACAGTGGAAAAAATTATATGAGACCAGGTCTCACGGTTAGCAGGTGAGACCCGTCCTGATGGATGAAACGTGGCATTCACAAATCACAAAGCATCTAATCTCTCCCCCTGATTTTAAGTGGGGGGTGGGGGATTCTTTGTGATTTGTGAATGCCATGTGTCATCCATCAGGATGGGTCTCGCATGAGACCTGGTCTCATAGAATTCTTTTCCTGTGATAGTATATAGTAAAGTTTGAGCTATATGCACGTACTTGCAAAATGCGTACGAATACACAAGGTTTCCAAACTTTCCCTTCTACATACTTAATTAAGGACGCTAAAAATTCCTGAACGTTCGGGATTTATCATTTGCGTCCCAAAACTAATGAGATCGCCTTACGAAACAAAAATTATACTCCTTCTAAAAGCCACGGCGCTCGCAGGAGCGCTTGCGGCGCGCCACGAGTGCCCTGGTGCGCGGCCGTTTCCCAGCGCACCGACACAACGCCTCTTCCTCAGCCTCACAACTGGCGAGGTGCTAATTGGCAGCTTGCCGGCGGGCGAGCGCGATCTCACCAGTGTGGTGATCCGGCGCCAACAGGTACTCCTCCTCGCAGGAAGCGTGCAGCCGGTCCACGTACCGCCAAGCGTAGATGAGGCGCTTGGGCCCGACTGCACTCAAGGCGTCGGCACGGGCGTCCTCCACCACCCTCACGGTCCTCGCACGAGCCTTCTGCCAAAGAGCCAATTGTCTGACTCTCTCGGATGCGACATAGGCCTCCTATGCAGCTTGTTCCGTGGTGCGCTTCTCTTCCTCGGCCTTCTTCTCCGCCTCTATGTTGGCGTGCTCTGCTGGAGGAAAAGCCTCCCACAAGGCGACATCCATTTCTTTCCAAAGCTCCTCAAGGCTGGGGGGCTCGGCGGGCGGCGCGGCGTTCTCCTTGTAGCGGGGAGCCGACGCATCCTCTGGTGCGCGTGTTGGCGAGATTGGGAACGCCGACGCGTCCACCTCGACGCGTCGCGGCGAGGAGCGGAATGCTGACGCATCCTCCTCGACTAGTGGCAGCAAGGAACGGAACGGCGACGCGTCATGTGGCGGCGAGGAGCGGAACACCAACGCGTCCTCCTCGACTAGTGGCGGCGAGGAACGGAACAGCGATGCATGACCGTCCACGCGGTGCGAGGGGCTCCTAGGGCCTGGGAGGGGCGATGCCATGGTGGTCGACGTGAGAGTGAGGGGGAGGAGATAGCGATGAACATGAACGTGAGGGGGAGGAGATAGCGATGTCGTGGGAGGCGCAGTATTTATAGCAAGCAATGGCACACCTACGTAAGATGTGGACTGAGCTACAGTGACTTAACTGGCGGTCCAGTTGCGTCACTGACATGTGGGCCAGACCCCTGTTGGGCCCATATGTCAGTGACCGAATGCACCTGCAGTTAAGTGACAACTACGTGGGCATATTTGTTGGAGTAAATTACGGGGGAGCGAAGGGGTGGAAATATTGCTGGTCACAATGGATTGGACGAGCATGGGGGCGGAGAGTCATGCATGCAGATTTTTCACACGGGGTTGATTGGTGGGACCGCCGGAGGGAGAAGGAGAGTTTGGCAAGCATATTGTTTCCACACATGGAGAGGAAAAAAATTGGAGACGAACGGGCTTCCTGCAGGTATGGGGAACGGTGCATAATAAGTCATCTTGCATGCCGGGCTAGGTATAGTCTCAAGTCATTAAAAACAAACACGCCCCACACATGTTCATATTCAAGGTGCACTAAATTATTGCATGCGATGATTAAGGCTGGCCATAATGGTGGTATCTTAGCTGGTATCATGCACACGGGAATAGCAAACATGCTGATGTGCCAAAGAATTAAAGAAGAGAGGGGGTTAGAGTAACTAGAGTTCATGCATGCATTGGTAAACACATTTTTTTGTGGAGAACGACAACACTAGTTGGGTACTTTTGCAGACTTCAAAAACTATTCCACAATGTGTCAACATTCACAATGTCAAATCAATATTTTTACACTCATTATAAAACGTAGTTCTTATACTCCCTCCTTCCATCTATATAGGGCCTAATGCATTTTTCGAGGCTAACTTTGACCAAATGTTAGAGCAATAATATATGACATGCAACTTACACAAAGCACATCATCAAATTCGTATGTGAAAGGAGCTTTCAATGACATAATTTTCACATTATGCATGTCATGTAGTATTAATTTTATCAATAGTCAAAGGCGGTCTTGAAAAACGCATTAGGCCCTATATAAATGGAAGGAGGGAGTACTCATTATAATCAGTACTCCCTCCGTCTAGGTGAGCAAGCCATCTTAGATTGTGCACTGTGACCAAGGAGGAGGGGAAAACGAGAGATCTTAATGTCGTGTTTGGTAGTCTCAAGTCATTAAAAGCATGCACACCCACATCTCCTATTGGTTGATATGTCAAGAAACAAGAAACGGGGTAGAAGTTAATGCACCATGCCTAAGTGTTTTGGGAGTATTGTAGGTATTGATATTTTTAGTATAAATTTGGTCGTGGGATTTCATTGATGCCTGTCAAAGCATTGATAGGTCTGCTATGCATGACCTGAAGATGAAAGCGTCGAGCATCTCGAAGTTGATCAACAATCTTCAATTGTCAAAGATTAGCCGTTCAGCCAATAAGGTGGCACACTTAATCGTTCAGTATAGCTTTGACAATAGATTAGATGGTATTCTTGTAAATAACGTACTGCCCTATGTGGTGAATATTGTATCAAATGATTGTACTGGTGTGGCTGGTTAATTAATATAAGGTGGTGTTAAAAAAAAGTACAAATTTGGTCAAACACTTTGCAAACGGTGGATGGGAGTAAAAAGGACCAGAGGGAGTATCATGCATGCGGAGTAGGCAAAAAAATTGCTTGTCTAAAAAAAGGCAAAAATGCTCATTTATAGCCTGTCGAAGTCTCAAAGGGCGCGACCGCGCGAGGGAGGTGAAGATCGTGGGAGGCGTGATGTTTGATGAAATTAAGTGAAGTTACATCCACACGCCGGCATGGCGTGCGAACAGGCAGAAGCTATACCATCAGGCCTACGATATGGGTCTAGTAGACATGACATCTAGTGGGTCCCGCATAGTTCTCGAGAACTCTTTGGGGGCTTGCAGCCGTTTATCCACCGGGCAAGCCAGCAACCCCACGCCGTCCGCACGCCCTACTCGTCCCCGTCTTCTACCTTACAACAGTTCGCTCCCAGTCGTCCCGTCCTTTCACGTTAGTTCGCTCCCAGTTTTTTTTGCGGGGTACAACAGCTCAACTTCTCCTAACCCTCCTCCAAAATCCATGGCCTCCCAAATCTCCATGGTCGCCGCTAAGTACCAGGTTAGAGCCATCACCGGCGATCAGTTCATCGTCATCTACACACGTGAAGCCGAGACGGTGAAAGCATGGCTTGCTCGCCTCCTACGCATGTTCAACAGTTCAACGGATGAGTGGGTCGCTGGGCTAGATGTTGAGTACACCACAGTCCTGGGGCGAGAGAAGGATCTAAAGGACGAAGAGAGGAAGAAGCCCGCCGTGATCCAGGTTTGCATACATAATGTTTGCTTGGTCTACCACATATGCCATGCCGATGTTGAGTGCCAGGATTTTAAGAACTTCCTCAAGGACAAAAGAGTGAAATTTGTTACTATAGGCTTTAAGAACGAAAATGACGTCCTGCGTCGGATATGTCTCATTGTAGGCCAGCCCTTCGATCTCCAAAAGGCAAGCCTGGTGTCCTCCTCTCAACCTTCAATGCTGACCCTGGCAGCATCCATGATTGATCCTTCGTACGCTAAACTGAAGAAACATCATCATGAGTTTCATCATGCATGGGAGTCGAAGACATTAGATGAAGATCACATCCTGTACGCAGCAATGGATGCCTACCTTTGTTTAAATATCTACAAGGGTTGGATGAAGAAGCAGAGCCCAGTGTCCGGTTCAAGCAAAGAAGCATCGGCGAAGAGGAAGAGGAAGAGGGACGAGGACGAAGTCGAGGACGTGGACTCGGACTCCAGGTAGGTGGCAGTGCCATCGCTCATGCTGGTTCTACTGCAGTGTCAAGCGGACTAGTTGCTTATTAGTTTATTTTCAAGGGTGTGTTGTGCTGAGGCCCCAACAGAACTATGTTTATGTTGTTTCTCGTTATCTGAACTCTTTAGTACGTACAGTAGTACTAGTACTATGTCTTACTACTGTTCTTCTTGCAGTTGGTACTACTGCTCGTATCTTCGTGTTCCTACTATACTTAATACGTTCGTACTAGTAGTATAATTTGGGTCAGTCGATTTGTGAAAGAAGTTCGACGGAGCGAAGGAAGAAGATGGCAGAAAAGGTGGAAGAAGCCCTTCTAGCCATCCATGTTGCATCAAACGGCTCACATGAGTCGACTGACCCAAATTGCTCCTTCAGATTGCAGGATCCACGTGGCATTCAAGGTCTCGAATGTAGATTCCATGTCCGCACCCGGTTTGTGGGCTCGACGCGCGTGCAACCGGCTTCCGCTGCGACAACCACCATGCGCGCCTCCTCCGCGCGGGCGGAGACAACAATGACACGCTAGTTCCTCCTCGCCGGCGTGCTGGAGCACACGTTCGTCCTCCTTTTTGTATGTTGTGTGCATAGACGCGGCTCCACCAGCTGCTCACGTGCTTGGCAGCGCGGCGGCATCACGAGGAGGGACTGTAGACGACGTGAGCAGGCGAGCCTTCGGCTTCATGGCACAGGGATGGCGGCGACACGGCGGTGATGGGCGAGAAATTGTTGGCTGGACCAGGCGGGCGCTGACATGCGCAACAGTGGCGGCGGTATATTGATGAGTGCGCGTGTGGGAGCTTACTTTAGTTTTATATATAAGGTTGGTCAAACTTAAAATAAAACCGTACTAGTACACGTAAACATTAGACTTAGGCAGCGCTTTTATTAGTTACTAGCTTATGTTCTTGCCCATTGTGACCAGCCTTATTAGTACCACGGCCACGATACGGAATCCTGTGCAAGCGCGTGAACTGCGGCCGCGCGGTCGATTGAACGGTGCGTCACCGTGTCGCGCTCGAAGGACATCCACGGAACCTTTTTGTGTGTGTGAAAACAATCCTCGAGCATTACTCAACTTTTTTTCCTGTGAAAGTTCTTGACGCTGCAATATTTCCATATATTTGAATTTAGCTCCAGTTCGTGTTTATTTGGATTTGGACGTTTTAGGTGCGCCCTAGTTTTTTTAATACTGATTTTGTGTGTGTGACTGAGAGAGAATGTGTGTATGTGTCCATATGTGTGTTGTGGCGGAAGGGCAATGTGGAGACGGTGCGCGTGTGATACAGACATAGAGAGGTGTGAATGTGCAAATGATCGTGCATGAGTGAGACATAGACAGATGTCGATACGTTGTGTATACAAGAGAGAACGGTCTTCTAGTTTACTTGTGTGTGTGTGAGAGAGAGAGAGGGAGGGAGAGAGAGACAGAGAGAGGAGCATCCGTAACAAAACAACCATCTCTCTCGATTCGTCCGTCCCTCGCACGGTCTCATGCAACACATGCATCAACGCGCACATTTTGACACCCTCACCGGCCCTGCCCACCTCAAGGCCTGCACAATCTCTTCGTGAATACCCATTTCTCTCCTTTGTTTTCTCTCAATATTTGACACACACACACACGCGCGCGCGCACACACACGCACACACACACACACACACACACAGAGAGAGACACGTAGCACAACACACACACACACACAAACACACTCCCCCGAGCACACAATTCATCCCCATCCAAGGTTATACGGTGACCACTCTCGCTTGTGCTTCTTTGCACCCCAACATGCACAACACCTCAATCTTCAAAGAGGGCAACGAGCAGATCGAAGACGGCGACCAGACCGCGCTAGAGAATGCGGGGTCATTTGGAAGCAGGGTGATGTGACGACGGCTGACTGACTCCTCCCCCACCCTCTCTCTCTCTTGCACAAAATTACCAATCCCTCTCTCCCCCGCACAAAATTGTCAATCCCTCAACCCACGAGATCCTTCCCCTCTCGTCCATGTTTTTCCTGCTTTCTCATCAAACATGTTGTCTCTTCTCCTTCCACGTATACAGAATCCAGATGCACACGCATCTCATGTATATTACATGTATGCATCTTTCTCACAGACCTAACTTCTTCCTCTCTCTTTCTCTCTCTATCTCTCTCTCTCTGTCTCGTTAGGTTTGTCTCCTACTCTCTCGTCCACATACATACAATCTTTCCCGCCCTATCTGCTCCATCTTCAAAAGCTCTCTCTACACGTTTCATTCACGCATTGGGATATGTCAAAATGTTGCTTCTATAATGGCTGATGTAGAGTTATGGTTGTTCTTGTTGCATCCTACAAAGTAATAACTATGAAATGCATTTAGATTCTCATTTGACTGGGATTATGTGAGTTTGAGCATGTTGTGAAGTACTATAGACCTTGTATACATCTTGGGATTCGACAATGATTGTAACTATTGAATTGTATAGACCATTACATCCGAAGTCAATAGCCTAATATATTTATTTCATAATTTCAACAAATGATTAGTTCACTACAAACTAAGAAAACAAATGTGTACTCCCTCCGTTTTTATTTAAGTCCGCGTATTAGCATTGGTCAAAGTCAAGTTTTGTAAACTCTCGGAAAGCTTATAACAAAAAATATTAACATATACAATAACATATAAATACCATTAGATTCATTATTGAATGTACTTTCACATCATACATATTTGTTATGGTAAATGTTTATATTTTTCTATTAACTTGGTCAAACTTTAGGAAGTTTGACTTTGGTCAAACCTAATATGCAGAGTTTACTACTACTACTCGCTAGTTGCTTAGCCGAATCACTCAACACGCCACACGGGGAGTCCAGTGTCACAAAATTTTGAGGTTGGCGGGAAAATCTCCCGCGACCCTGATTCGAGCAGTGGGAAGTTACCATCATAGCCTTCGGAACAGTCCTACGGATGACGCTTGGTAGGGGCCTATTTTCGTAACTTCAGGTTCACCCTACCCAGCCAACCCCACCCCAGCACCCAGAGTAGTACACCTGAATACTCCCCAATTTCTATTCCCACCGCAAAATAGACTTCTCCACGGCACCGCAGCCTTCGTGCTCCTCCCCTTTACATCGGCGCACTCGTCCACCGCAGCGCATCTGCCTAATCGACGACCTCTTACGCCGCACTGGAGCCGGTCCACCGTTGTTGTTGTACACGGAGCCTCTTCCCCGGCATCGTCTTCCATGGTCTCGTATCTGCTTCCCGGAAGTTGACGCCAAGCGCAGAAGTACCACCATCATGGACAATGAACTGACTCCCGTTGCCGACCATGACTCACAGAGGCCGCTGCGACCATCGTTCTCCTCCTCGATTGGTAATGTGTGTATTGAATCACTTAGCAGTACATGTGCAGTTCCAATTTTGTTCATACCCACCCTTCAAATTTCCTGGGTGCTATTGTTCCCGTAAAAGTAATTGGTTATAGCCTCCATTGTCCAACAGAATATCAGCTTGTAATTGTGCGTCACTCCTGTATCGCGCTGTGCTTGGGTAGGTTTTTCATCTGCAACCAGTAGTGTGGCAAATGATGGAAAGGTTTTTAGAACTAGCAAAATGCACATGCGTTGCACGCATCAAGATGCATTTGTATGAGTAGTTTATCTTGTTGGAGATGCTCTAACATGGCCGACGAGTGCTTTAATGTTGCCCACAAGATGCGCGAGTATTACTAGTAGTATATTTTTCTTGCCATGTTGAGATTTTAAAACCACAAGTGCGAACATGCAGAGGTGCAATGAAGATCAAACACGGGATATTTAGGACATCTTCAAGGAGCGTGGAAAGTTAAATAGGAGCTGCACCGAACCTGTAAAACGAGCTTTGGTAAGTAACACCCTTTCAATTACTATCGTGTAGCCTCGTGTTCTTCGATGTGTATATGTTGTAGTTTCTGTTTCTCTTAAGCGTGGTGTTCTTTGATATGTAATAAGAAGAGTTTTAATCGTCCTAATGCTTTCGTTTTTAGCTTGATGTAGGAAGTGGGTGTTCTCACCTTGTAGTTTGTTTTTATTTATTTATTCCTTTTGAATTCACTTCTCCGAGTTCTGTTTATCTGGCTTCTACTAAATGGATCTAGGTTGCTCTGAGTATTGATCTAAAAAAGAAGTAACTTCATGTCAGGATGCAGTTCCTGCGAGGAGGGAAGTATGGTCAACCTCAAGATCATGTTTCCAAAATGAGGCTGGATTACACACAAGGTGCGAGTTCCCTAATGATGCTGGATTAGACACATGGTGCAAATTCCCAGATGATGTTGTATTACACACAAGCCAGGTGGAGCCGTCAGCTGTTCGTGTCCTCGTGGCATTAGTAAAGGCTGAAAGAAAGCGTGCAGCAGCCCTTGAGAATGTAGCTGAGTTCCTGAAGAAGCGAAAAGAGCAAATCAGATGCTCTCTTCACCCAAGCCAAAGAAGAGATGGAAGAAGCCAGAAATAAGCTAGCAGAGGCAGAGCAGGCTAGGCGTCTCATGCTATCTAAAACTGTTGTCAATACAAAATTTCCTTCATAATAGTTAGGTTCAAATGTTTGTGCAGTCAGCATGCCTGTTGTGATGTCCGTGCATCTAATGATGTGGCACAAAATGTTTTTTTCGGGTCATGTAATAACAGCAATTACTTTCCAAACAATAACAGACGAAGCATTGGACATGGTATAATTCACGCGCAAGCCCGACATTCCAAGTTCAACTTCCACGTCAAACTCATGTTCACAGATATCTGCACATTCATACATAATGTCCACAACCATGATTCACTTCAAAGCCAAAAAATGTGAGGAGTTATAAATAAAGAAAATCCTCTACTAGTTCCTTCTACCAGTGCGAGCACAACAAGTCAAGACCATGCATAAATTAATTATATTTTAGTCATTTTTTGTGTTCTAAAATGCCTGCCGGCTCGTGGAAGGACGTGTTGCCGGCACACGCACGGATTCAATGAAGGCAGGCAGGGCAGTCTTAAGCTGGTTGCACGCGGTGAGGAGGCGTGCTCAGCCGGGCCTGCAGCAAGTGCGGCCCTCTTGGCCGGCGTGCCGGTTCAATGCCTGTGCTATGAGAGGTCACGTCCGTGTCAGAGCAATCACTCCATCCAGTCCTTTTTTGTTTGGGTATAAAAAAATCTCATTTTCCATTCACATTTTAGTGGTAGGAGTTGTGCGTGTGTGTCTGTGAGAGAGAGAGAGAGGAGACGGTAGTCGGGGTTGTCTGATCGGTAAACAAATGAATAATGTTGGTCTGGGATGGAGACGAAAAGGAGACCGCAACAAATGTTGTGTCTACAGGAGAGATAGAGAGAGTAATTTTAGTGGTATGAGTCATATGTAGAGACATATAGGGAGTGTGAGAGAATCCCATAGAGAGAAAGACAAAGTGAAAGACGAGTGGATACTGTGTGTTTGGAGGTGAAAAAGAAAGCTTAGGTACCGAGTGATACCAGAGAACAGTAGAGACGTGAGAGATAATGAAAACCGTGTAATTTATAATGATAGGGAGAGTGTGACACTTCTCAAGGGAGACGTCGAGAGACCATGTTTGTGAGGATAGGAGCAACATGAAGTGAGCGTGCGGGTGAGCTGGAGAAAAGAGAGTGATAGCTACCTGAAGGAGCATGCATGCAAGAGAGATGGGCGTGAAAGGAGTGAACAAAAAAGGGATTCGAATATTTGAATTCGAGATGATGATACATGTAATCCATACTCGAACCAAAATTGATCTATCAAACATGCATACTCATATGAATTCACGCACATCTATGTTATTTAATATGTAGATATTACTGATCCATACATTTTAGTAGAACATAATTTGGTTAAATTTTTTCGAATTCAACCTTAAGATTTCGAGATCGTTGTATTTGTAAATCATATTATACATATAAAGGAGCAAAATTCTTTGTTGTGCTTTTGAAAGTATATCTATATAAAAATGATGTGTATAGAATGTAATTCCAATTGAAAATGGATCCCGCCCGGAAAAAAATAGAATACAAACAGGATTCGAATTGAGTTGGCACGGTAAACGTGCACTCTGCAAAATTTGAACGAAGCGGGGAAAGTCGCAGTAACCGCCCGAAACCAAAATCTGCGAGATGGAAATCACTACTGTCTATCCCTGCCACGCAAAGCCTATATGCTAGATTTCTATAGGTTTCGACAGGGGTAGGTTTGTAATTTCACCCAAACTTGACGTAACCGCCTCTCACCCGGATTCATACACGGTGGGCGCCAAAACATAGTGTGTCCTCGGCCGAAATCGACTCCCTCCCCGATTCATATTCATACACGGTGCGCGCTAAAAACAAACTCTCATCGGCAAATATTCGGTGTATGTGAGATTACCGTCCTATCCCCAACCGACTAGTGTTGTTGTGATGTAGTAGAAATTTACAAACAGGGGCTAAGTTTGTAGATTTGAAAGTCACAGTAACCGCCCTGAATACATGGTTCCCCCCTTCCTCTCTACCTCCCTTTTCCCCATTCGTACTCCGTGGGTGCCAAAACACCCTCTCCACCCCACCGTCCTCCGTCCGCCGCCGTCCGCCACCCCATCCACTGCCGTCCTCCTCCACCATGCCGGAGCTGATACCCCAACGCCGCCGTCCATTACAAGAGATCGACCTCTCTCATCCACGGCTTCGGACCGGGATCATTGCATCCCGTCCTCTCGCTTCATCCCCGCCGTCGTCCACCTTGCCGGCGCCGCTCCTACAACTGTCTCGTCCACCGCGCCCCGCCGCCACCGTCTACCCTCCTAGATCTACTTCCATGCTGCCGACTGCCATCGCTACCGCAGCACCACAAATTCTCAGCAGATGCGTACACGGCGCCGCACCAGAGGCGAGACTCTTTCGTATCTGCTCAACTTATTTATCGCAGCAAGAAAATAGATCACCACTCCTTTACTCTGATTTCTTGTCTTGGTTGCGAAGTTGCCTTTGTCCGGTTTGCACCTTCAGATCCGCCATGGCACGCTCAACACCATACTTGCAATTCTTATGGTTTTCCCCTTTTATATTCCACACTAGTTAAATCATAGTAGACTAAATTTCAAAATTGGGTCAGTCGATTTTCAGAGCTCGCCGGAGTTCGCCGGTGCGATCGAAGGGGCTCGGGTGGTTGTGGGGCCTCGCCGAACGAACAAAACTCGACGCGGGCGGGGGTTGGGGTGGGGTGGGGGTAAGTGGCGGAGACAGGGGGACCAGCAGGGGCCCTGGCCCCCCTAACAAAATTGATTTAAGCCTAGTATACATATAAACAAGTGATTATGTACTGTGAAAATGAGGTATTTTAGTGGGCTGGACCTCCCTACCAAGGATAAACAACACTTGGCCTCCCTTAATACTTTTTCCTGGCACCGCCACTGGTGGGGGTGGGGGGTGGCGGAGGAACACAGGCGGTGGGAGCCGGCGGCCCGTGCGGTGTTCTGTATGGGAAGAATCAGAGACGAGGAAGAAGAAGGGTTAGGAGATGTAGGATCTTCATCTAACCGCCTGAAATGGTCGAGAGACAGCTAGGAGTTGCATTCTTAATGCGCTCTGGTTCATCATGTGTGGGCACTGCTCAACCAACATTTTATTATCCAAAATCTGCTTGCTCTTCTTTACCATGTTCCTCTTCCGTTCTTCTTTAATATGTACTCTCTCCGTTCCTAAATACATGTCTTTGTATAGATTCCACCATGGACTACATATGGAGCAAAATGAGTGAATCTACAGTCTAAAATGTACCTGTATATATCTGTATGTGATCCATAGTGGAAATCTCTACCAAGACTTATATTTTGGAACGGAGGGAGTATGATAGTAGTACAGTATATTCCTTGTACTGAAGATGAGCAGGGACATTTGCAGTGTAGAGGTCTATACGGTCGGTTGTGATGGACACTTTGAGCCTCTTTGATTCGTAGGATCTTGTAAACATAGGAATAGGATTTCTAGTGGCCTGCCCACTTGAATCCTATAAGAATAGCAAGGAAATGTGGGGAGCTGTGTCACCTTTGAGAGCTACATTGATATTAACAGTACCGCACCTTCACTTGAAGAGAGCTAGTATCCGAAGCCTTTCTAGCCATACCGGCAATACTAGCACATATATCCCAGCAAGTTCCACTTTGCTGATTTTACTCTAATGCTTAAGGTTTTCCCGTTATATCTACAATATGATCTGTGTAGCTGCTTTGTGTCGCACTAGCAGCAGTCCACTCTTGAAGCTAAACACTGCAATGACTTACAAAATTGGCACCAAGGCATTGAGTGCCATTCTGGATGCAATGAAACTCATACGCTCCCCACCTGTTGATTCTTGTTCAGAATATGATCCTAATGACTATTCTAACCTCGAGGAGTCAAAGGCAGATGGCCTGTCGTGTTCACCCATCAAGGTGCCTGTTCTAATTTGGCAATGTTTTATTGATTGCGGGTATCTTGCATATGTTGTCTTGCATTTCTTCTACTTTGTTGCACCGCCATCTACTTAGTTTACTCATCATATATGTCGAGATGCCATGCCCATCCATTATCAATACATATTCCATCTGTCATCATACCATGTTTTTCCACTCAAATGTTGTTCTTGTGCATCAGACATCAAAAAGGAAGAGGGTGATTGCCGAACCTGAAGGAGCGCCAGTAAAGTCCTTGAAAAACGTGGTGGTGCCGGAGAAATCAGACAACACCCCACTTATATTGGTTGTACAACCAGTGAGACAAAACGTAGGACCGACTCCAGCAGACTGTACCCATTCTTCACTGGCCACACCACTAGCCCCACCACACAGGACATGCACTCCAGCAAAAGGTATACCGATTTCATTTGCCATAGCAGGAACTGTACCACAGAAAAATCCCACTCCAACAAAAAGTACAGCAAGTCCACCGGCCGAAGACCTATCCCAAACGCACAGACGGCCAATTCCTGCAGATTGGAACCCCATTCCATTTATTCCCATTTTAAAATACAATGCTTCCAATGTTGTTAGGGACTACGTGCATATATTCCCATCATGGGAAGATTATTGTGAAGACAAACACCATTTTCACATCTTCCTGTCCAACTTACATGTAAGTGCTATTATTCATGTCTATTATTTTCCTGTTTTCTACTGATTGAACACATCAATGATTTACATTACATTGTTGTAACTAGGCGAGGGTCAATCAGGATAGTCATGACGAGCAAAGATTGCTTGTGCTTTTCAAGGAAGCATTGCAGCAGTATCGGTGTTACCTGAGGAAATCACACTTTGATGGCAAGTCTATAAACGAATTTCTGGTGAAGTCTCCTGTGCTAAATTTAGAAGACATTAAATGGAAAAACGTTGTTATGCACTGGTCTCGTTCCCAGGATGAGGTACTGTCTATGAAATCACATGACAATTTGAACTTCTACTTTTCCACATGTGCCTTATGGATCTTTTTTGCAGGAAATCTGCTCGAAGAAGAATTCCGGTTTGACAAGAACGACAGGATATCGTAAATATGCTACCCGCTGCTTTGCTCTTGTTAGTACCTGTTGTCCTGTATCACTGTACTTGCATACATACCTGGTTCATTATGTGACAGCAGTATGCATGATATCTTGCTTATCAATTGTTTGCTCCAAATTATCTGATCTGTATGAATGGTTACATTAGTGTAGAATATATTTAATGCCAGTGTTTTTTTAGCTCTGCATTGTTCTTGTAAGTACATGTTGTCCTTTATCAGTGTACTTATAATGATAGGTAGTTGTTCATGTACCATCACTCTGCAGCTTATTTTCCTTTGCCCTCCATTTTCTACACATCAGATCTATATTGACTCTTACCATAAGGTTGGTACTGAAGAAGTTTAGCTATGCATTGCTCTTGGCTGTACCTTTTTCCTGTATCGCTGCACTTACATTTATGGCTACTTGGTTATGTAGCATCACTCTTCATCTTATCTTAAATATTCTCCATTTTTTCGTATATTATCACATCTATATTTACTCTTGACAAAATGTAGAATAAAGGCAATGCTTTTGAAGAAGATTTTGTGGTAAACTTCTTGAATTGCCCCCCCCCCCATCAGCATGGACAAGGCCTTTATAGAGCCTGTCTTCACCAATAATGTAAGTTTGTCCATCTCAAGCCTTCAAACTTTGTTGTATATATTTGGTTAGGCATGACTGCAATAGCTGTTTATTTTTGGTGTTTGCATCAAATTTCTTGTTTAAAGTTTATTATATGTAGTTCATAAACAAAAGTTCGTCCTTTCTCAATTTAAGTTTTCAGTTGTACAACCAAGTTCCTTCTTCATACCATGTAAATTAAACTAATAGAGCAAGTGATCTTCCTTTGCACTACATGTATGCTTCTGTTCTTCATCTGTAATCCAGTGGTGTGGTGAACCTACCCACTACAACACAATGTCATATTCTGCAATGTCTTAACTATGAAAAATGTCATATCATTCTACTATTATTTAAACCGTCTCTTTATTTGCCAATCTGAAATGGTATAAATTGACAGCACACCAACCATTGAGACTTATGAGCTCTTGATCTGTAATCCAGTGGTGTCGTGAAGCTGCCAACTCCTTCACAATGTCATTTCCTGCCATGTCTTGACCTGAACAATACCATATTGTGTTAATGCAAATTTAAAAGGTGTCACTTTATTCGTCAGTAAGAATGTGATGAATTGTCAGCACTGATACTTTTATGTGCAAAACCTGTCATCTGTCTGCTTGTTTATCTTTTAGAGTGAGGAAGATATAAGTGTTGAACAAGCGCAGTCTCATCATCTTGCTCAGCTGCTTGCACTGCAGCTCCCCAGCAGGGCTAACCTTTCTTGAACTCTATTGAAGTGATGTCGGTTTTGTATAATATTTTGTCGGCGTGTTTATTTTCACTGGTGGCGATCTTTGATGCCCAGTGTATGTAATCTGCTATTTGCTTGTGCTTTATTATCATAGTGGCGAACTTTGATGCCTAGTGGATGAAATATGCCGTAATTTCTTTATTGTATAGTATAGGTTTTTTCTTATTCACGATGCTGCAGTTATTTTACTGTATATATATCTTGTCTTTGCAGTAAACCGGCCAAACCGTAAAATTACGGTACATAATCGGGCCGTCATGCAATCACAATGTAGGTTGGGCCTGAAACGTGTCGATCAGCTCACGGGCCGGCAACAGCCCGAAATGAACCCCGGCCCATGATTGTGCGAATCAAATCACGGGCTTTTAACAGGCGGAAAAATTGTCTCGGTCCTTGTTTGGCCCAATCAGATATCGGCTGCGAGCAGGCCGGATGCAAACCAGGACGTAGTTTGGCCCAATTATATGACGGGCTTTTAACATGCTGAAATTAATATAGGGCCGAAATGTTAAACGGGCCCTTAACAAGCCAAAACTAATATCAGGCCGAATTACTAAGTCGGCCTTTAGCAAGTGGGCCCAAAAGCATAGTGTCCAGTTGACGGGTCGAATCTGATATGGGCCATAATTAGGCCCAAAACCTCTTAAAGGGCCAGACCTGATCTGGGCCATAATTTGGCCCAGAATGTGGTAGGCTTTTAACGGGTCGGATCTCATATGGGTCACCATTTGGTCCGGAGCATGGCAGGCCATTAATAGACCGTATCAAATATGGGCCGGCATTTGGCCCAAAACATGGCAGCCAGTTAACGGGCCGGCCTACTAGGGTCCACAAAATCTTGTGGGCCTACAGCTGGGCTGGCCCATTAATGTCGGCGAAATCTCGTGGGCCTTTAGCTGGGCCGGCCCATTATGATCCGCAAGAATTTTGTGGGCCTTTACCTGGGCCGGCCTATTATGGCACACAAAAATCTTATGGGCCTTTACCTGGGACGGCCCATTATGGCCCGTGAAATCTTGTGGGCCTTTAGCTGGGCCAGCCCATTATGGTCCGCAAAATCTCGTGGGCCTTTAGCTGGGCCGGCCCATTATGGTCCGCAAAATCTTGTGGGCCTTTAGTTGGGCCGGCCCATTTAAACTTGTTGGGCCGTGCCACATGTTGACGTATCATAGGCGCCTTCTGTCCAGTGAGTGGATGACATCTATCCCGACGATGAGCCGACACGTGTTTCCTCTAGCCAATGATGATTTTACACGTGGAAACTCCCCATTGGTCGGGGCTGTTAACGGGTTATCGGATCCAAAACCCGACCCGATAGCTTAACGGCGTTCCGTTACGGTGGATGCCACATGTCAGTTACCCTTGATGAAAGCACTTCTGTGACGCGCGATTTATCGTCATGGAAGTGGACACTTCCATGATGATAATTTTGGTAATGTCATGGAACACTTCTATGACAGCACATGTATGACTATCTTGATTCTGTCATAAATTTGTCATGGATGTACATGCATGACAAAAAAGCGACCTACTGTGACAAACACGTATCATCACGGAAGTGTATTTTTTTGTAGTGTATGCAGCACCCTTGGGTGCAGGGAGCTTTGGCTGTTACAGGAAAACTTTGAAAGGAAATAATGTACCTCAAGCAGCAAGTCAATAAACTCGAGGAGGAGAATCGTATCCTGAGGGGCATCATCGCCAAGAATATCACATTACCATCCCCGAAAAAGGAAACATAATCACATGGGTATGGGGACTCCTCTTGGCAACTGCCAATCTTGGGGGAGTGCCCCGGTATCGTATCACCAATACTTTTATCTTTACCATTTTTCTTAGTTCAATCCTTTTGGTAATATCTTGATCTAGTAGAATAAAAAGTTCTTAGTATGATCTAGTTGTGAGTTTTGCTTTGTGACCCTTCTATGTAATCGAGTCCGTGAGCTATATATAATAAAAATTAGTGTTGAGTCAAGGGCTTGATTATTTTGCCATGATCTTGGGTGAATAAAAGAAAAGAGAAAGAATAAAAAATAAACAAAGAGATCATATGGATCTTATGGAGAGTAATGAGCTCACATAGAAAAAGTATGATAAATAAAAGTTGTTGAGAGTTGACAAACATAGTTTTGGTCATCGTTGCAATTAATAGGAAGTAATAAAGAAAGAGAGGTCTTCACATATAAATATACTGTCTTGGACATATTTTATGATGGTGAGCACTCATTAAAATATGACATGCTAAAAAGTTGACGTTGGACAAGGAAGACAACGTAATGGGTTATGTTTTCTTACATCTGAGATAAATTATATTGTCTTGGATCATCCAACATGATTGAGCTTGCCTTTCCCCCTCATGCTAGCCAAATTCTTTGCACCAAGTAGAGATACTACTTGTGCTTCCAAACACCTTTAAACCAGTTTTGCCATGAGAGTCCACCATATGTACCTATGGATTGAGTAAGATCCTTCAAATAAGTTGTCATCGGTGCAAGCAATAAAAATTGCTCTCTAAATATGTATGATTGATTGGTGTGGAGGAAATAAGCTTTATACGATCGTGCGATATGGAAGAAATAAAAGTGACAGACTGCATAATAAAGGTCCATATCACAAGTGGCAATATAAAGTGACGTTCTTTCGCATTAAGATTTTGTGCATCCAACCATAAAAGCGCATGACAATCTCTGCTTCCCTCTGCAAAGGGCCTATCTTTTACCTATATCTCCTACCTTACATAAGAGTCATGGTGATCTTCACCCTTCCTTTTTACATTTTATCTTTTGGCAAGCACAACATGTTGGAAAGATCCCGGTATATATGGCTAATTAGATGTGAGTTTTCATGAACTATTATTGTTGACATTACCCTTGAGGTAAAACGTTGGGAGGCAAAACTATAAGCCCCTATATTTCTCTGTGTCCGATTAAAACCCCATACCCATAAGTATTGCGTGAGTGTTAGCAATTGTGAAAGACTAAATGATAGTTGAGTATGTGGACTTGTTGAAAAGCTCTTATATTAACTCTTTCCTATATTATGATAAATTACAATTGCTCCAATGGCTGAGATTATAGTTTGTTAGTTTTCAATGAAGTTTATGATTCATACTTGAAATTGTGATTGAATTATTACTCTAGCATAAGAGATCATATGACAAGAATTAAATAAGTTGATGTTCTAAGAATGATCATGATGCTCTCATGTCCGTATTTTATTTTTATCGACACCTCTATCTCTAAACATCTTGACATATTTTTCGATTTTGGCTTTCGCTTGAGGACAAGCGAGGTCTAAGCTTGGGGGAGTTGATACGTCCATTTTGCATCATGCTTTTATATCGATATTTGTTGCATTATGGGTTGTTATTACACATTATGTCACAATACTTATGCCTATTCTCTCTTATTTTACAAGGTTTACATAAAGATGGAGAATGCCGGCAGCTGGGATTCTGGGCTGGAAAAGGAGCAAATATTATAGACCTATTGTGCACAGCTCCAAAAGTCATGAAATTCACGGAAGACGTTTTTAGAAGATATAAAAAATATTGAGCGCAAGAAGTTCACCAGGGGGGCCACACCCTGCCCACGAGGGTGGGGGGCACGCCCCCTACCTCATGGGCCCCCTGGTGGCCCTCCGATGGCCATCTTCTGCTATATGGAGTCTTTCGATGAGGAAAAAATCATAAGCCATCTCCCCGGACGAGACTCCGCCACCACGAGGCGGAACCTTGGTGGAACCAATCTAGGGCTTTGGCGGAGCTGTTCTACCGGGGAAACTTCCCTCCGGGAGGGGGAAATCATCGCCATCGTTATCACCAACGCTCCTCTCATCGGGAGAGGGCAGTATCCATCAAAATCTTCACCAGCACCATCTCCTCAGAAAACCCTAGTTCATCTCTTGTATCCAATTCTTGTCTCCAAGTCTGGGATTGGTACCTGTGGGTTGCTAGTATTGTTAATTACTCCTTGTAGTTGATGCTAGCTGGTTTATTTGGTGGAAGATCATATGTTCAGATCCTATATGCATATTAATACCCCTCTGATTATGAACATGAATATGCTTTTCGAGTAGTTACGTTTGTTCCTGAGGACATGGGAGAAGTCTTGCTATTAGTAGTCATGTGAATTTGGTATTCGTTCCATATTTTGATGAGACGTATGTTGTCTCTCCTCTAGTCGTATTATGTGAACATCGACTACATGACTGTCGGTGTCAAAACCGGCGGATCTCGGGTAGGGGGTCCCGAACTATGCGTCTAGGCGGATGGTAACAGGAGACAAGGGACACAATGTTTTTGCCTAGGTTCGGGCCCTCTTGATGGAGTTAAAACCCTACTCCTGCTTGATTAATATTGATGATATGGGTAGTACAAGAGTAGATCTACCACGAGATCAAGGAGGCTAAACCCTAGAAGCTAGCCTATGGTATGATTGTTTTTCGTCCAACGGACTAAAACCCTCCAGTTTATATAGACACCGAAGAGGGCTAGGGTTACACAGAGTCGGTTACAATGGTAGGAGATCTACATATCCGTATCTCCAAGCTTGCCTTCCACGCCAAGGAAAGTCCCTTCTGGACACGGGACGAAGTCTTCAATCTTGTATCTTCATAGTCCAGGAGTCCGGCCGAAGGTATAGTCCGGCTATCCGGACACCCCCTAATCCAGGACTCCCTCAGTAGCCCCTGAACTAGGCTTCAATGACGACGAGTCCGGCACGCAGATTGTCTTCGGCATTGCAAGGCGGGTTCCTCCTCGAAGTACTTCATAGAAGATTTTGAACACAAAGGTAGTGTCCGGCTCTGCAAAATAAGTTTCCACATATTGCCATAGAGAGAATAATATTTACACAAATCTAATCTGCTGACATATTCCATAGCATAACATCACACCACGACCAAGTCTTTATTCGAATCGTTTTACTGTCCCACCTCAGCAACTTTAGCGAGGCGGTTTCCTTGGCACGTCTTGTCAAAGCAGAGATCGTGTCCCCTTATTCTGGGATTCTCATCAATACGGGCGTGGGTAACCCAGTCGTACCTGTTGGTATGTTTTCTCAATCAAAGGCGAGTCCCAAACGGTCACGGGGAGGGGCCTTGGTATTCAACCTCTTATAAAGAGACCAAGGCCTTACTCCTTTCTTACAATCTCAAACGAGTTCTCCCTTCGCCTCGAGTTCCAACACCCAAGGCTCCAGATTTCAGGAGCTTCGGACCTTCGACAATGTCCAGTTCCGTCCTTCGAGTCCGATGGATGCCCTCCTCCGTCACGGAGGAGGACGTGCTAAAGTTGAGAGAGGCCAGATTCTTGACCGACGAAATTTGGCATAGGCTGCCTGCTCAAGGGCAGGTCATTCCCACTCCCAAGCCTGGTGAGAGTGTGGTGTTCATGTCTCACTTCCTTCGGGGGCTAGGCTTCCCAACGGATCCCTTCGTGAGGGGGCTCATGTTTTATTATGGACTGGAATTTCACGACTTAGCTCCGGAGTCCATCCTCCATATTTCCTCATTCATCGTCATGTGTGAAGCCTTCCTCCGTATTACTCCTCACTTCGGACTATGGCTCAAGACCTTCAAAGTAGAGCCGAAGATGATCGAGGGATGGCACGCGGAGTGCGGAGGTGCTTTTATAAGCAAGAATAGTGGTGCTCCATGGCCCGAGGGCTCTTTTCAAGAGGAGTCCAGCTTATGGCAATGAGAGTGGTTTTACATCACCGTTCCCAGGGGCACCAAGTGGGTGGCACCACTTGCCTTTCGCTCGGGTCCCCCACCACATCTAGTGTCATGGGTCAATAAAGGACTGGACTGGGGCCATCCAAGGACGTGCCCTTGTTGCAGGGCCGCATTTGAGATCTCTTAGAAAGAGGCATTAGCCTGGTCGTGCTGCCGCAGGTCATGTTGATCCGCCGAGCCTTGCCCGGCAAACGTCGCCCCCTTCGCCCGTGGGTGTTCAATCCGGAGGGACCACGAGCTCTCCAGCATTTCATGGGCGCAACGCCCGTGGAGATGTACAAATTGTTCTCTGGATCACAAGCAATGTGTCCGGACTTGACCAGGGACGCAGGCCTGAGCTGCAATCGCCCGGATACTCAAGTAAGTAGCCTTGTGCCCGGACTCGCTATCCGTATATTTATCATAAAATTGCCCCTAAGAGAGCTGTCCTTTAAACAGGAGTGGATAGCGAAAGCAAAGCCAATCAGTTGTCCGGCCCCCCTCCCCGAGACCACGCCGGGTCCCGTGCTAGTCAGGATGTTGGAGGTTCTGCCTTTGAAGGAAAGAGAGGGAGGGGACAAGGAAGCTATAGCCTCCTCGAAGGAGGTTGTCCGGAAGGGAGGAATCGAACATTCCTCTCCTCAGGGGAAGAAGAGGACCGCCTCTGACGACCCGGAGACCATGTCCTCAAAGCGGGGGAAGAAATCTTCGTCAGAGGGTCCTGTGCCGGGGGATACTTCGGCCGAATTATGCCCTCAAGGGGATCAGCCCTCCACCGAGCCGTAAGTAGAGAGGAGTTTTTCTTTTTAAGAAATGAGAGAAATCCTTGCATTATATCTGAGAAGAGTAATCGAAAATTTACCTTGTAGCTCGGACCATAGCCCTTCTCAGCAGAGCTCGTCTTCAGGGGATCTTCTTCCGGAGATGATGGAGAGCGGAACGCCTCCCCCTGCCGTACCGCCTTGCGAGGCGGGCGACCCTGAGGTATCATCGCGGAGGGTTTCTCCGAATCCGGCAGGGCCGGAAGCTAGTCATATGGCCCACCAAAGCCCTCTGCGTCCGGCCTTTGAAAAGGGCCATCGGACGAGTCCAGCACCGTCTGGTGCGTGGTCGGAGGAGCTGAAGGATCTGCTAGGGAGAGCATCTATCTCATAGGAGCACCGTGCATTGATGGGTACGGTGATTGAGAGGATTTCATCCGCGGAGAGCGGATTGCACGAGGCCGTCAGGAGTTTACTGACAGGTTTTGAGGTACGCGAAATAATGTACCCTTTTTGGACAGTTGCACATAAATAAGTTGCGCCCTGTGTAGATAGTAGCCCCTGAGACTCTATGTGTTGTCAAAAGTGACGGCGCGCAGAGGATCATAATCCCACGTCTAATATGCCGCCTTCATACGTAGGTGGCGAAGTGTTGGGTGGCCAGCCGGACTGATGAATTTGCTGAGCTAAAGCGGCAACTTGACGTGGCAGATGCCGACATCGCGCTTGTCAACAAGCGGCTTGACGAGGCACAAGGTATGTAATTACTCCGGCGGCACCTGGTAAGAGGAGCTTTATGCCAGTATCTTACATTTTGTGCGCTTGATGCAGATGGTGCTGCTGCCATGGAGAATCTTTGGGCGGAACTTGCCCGAGCCAAGGAGCAAGCCAGGAAAAGTGATGCGGCTGCTGGAAAGGCAATTGAAGAGCTGAAAGCCGAACAGGCAGCTCACTGCTGAAGCAAGAAGGAAATGGCCGAGATGGCTGTGAAGCTGAAGAGCGCTACTGACCGTTGCAAGCTTCTTGAAAAAGAAGATTAGGCGGAACAGAAGGACCTGGAGAAGGCCGTTGCCGATGCCAAGGATGCTCGCTCTGCGATGAGAGCTATGAAGGAGGAGCGGCGTCAGGCCGGAGAGATCGCGGCTGGAAAGCCCTTTATGCTGCGGAGGAAGTTCTATGATCCTAAACATGCTCCGTTAGACCGGATGTGGAGTACGGCGGACACCTATCTGGATTTGGCAGCGAGTGCCGCAGATGCGGCCGAACACTTCCGAGATCAAGAAGATCGCGAAGTGGAAAAACTCTTTTGGTCACAGTTCCACAATCCGGAGCATCCACTGTCATTAGCCGATTGTTTGGCCGAATGGGCCGAGCAAAATAGGTTGTCCGGACGCGCCATGAAGTATGTCATGAGTCATCTGTGGCCAGAGAGGCCAGAGCCGAAAAGTTATTTCAACTTGGTGCAGCTGTTCCTTGGTGCGGCGCCGCATATCAATGCGATGAAGAGGTCAGCGTGCATTGAGGGTGCGCGGATGGCTCTTGCCCGTGTCAAGACATACTGGGTTGAAATGGAGGCCACCGCTGTTGCATCCCCAGATTCGGATGGAAGCCGAGTACCTGCCGAGCACTATTTTCAGGAAGTTCTGCAAGGCGCTCGTTTAAACAGACGCAGTGCTCAAAGGATACTATATTCGAATAGCATATATTATTGTAAAACAATATTTTGATAAATTATATAAGCTTTTTATACTTGTGCCTGCAAGTATTATAATACCTCCTGTGCGGCCGTTTAACATATATGTATATATAATATGAAAGATGGCAGTCGTCGGCTTCAGCCCCCACGCACATAATGCGGGGATGTTCGCAGAAGGCGCATTTTCACACTTGATCCAATGTCTTGGTCCTACAAAGGAGGTGATAGCGCAGCGAACTAGGCAATCGGACTATCATGCTTTATCACTTTCACTTAGCCATAGGAGTTTGACACTGAGGCTACTTATATAGCCCCTGGTGGCGCCTGCGCTCGCCCGAACTCGGGGCACGTATGTGCCTGGCCGGGAAGTGGCCCTTCATTAATGCAGAGGAATCCTAAAGATTCCGGTAAGTCATCGAGTGGTTGACTAGTCCCACGCTATATCATGACAGTCAGTTTTCGGCTTTCTCTACTGAGGTGCTCGCCTGGCCGAACCGGGGCACAATCGCAGTAGTTCTCCTGGTGCTGCCTTAGCTGATAGAGCGGAACGTAAGGTAGCAAAACACAGGAGCCGGGAAAACCCAACATTTGACCAAAGACATGATTCGGAGCTGATCCATATAAGGCCAAACTCGCGACGCCGAACACTCCCTAAGGTATTCGGTCTTTATGAGGGCGGGCGTGATAACGCCCTTAGTAATAAGCCCCTAGTGTCCAGGTACGCGCAAAACTCTGACGTGGCCACATGACAAAACGCCAGCCTCCTCCTTGGTTATACCAAGAAACCAGGGGATGTGTATCAACAAGAGACAGTAAAAAAGGTTTACGCAGGGTCTTAATCTGAAAAGAATCCTTGGAACGGGTCCCTGCTGCATGTCTGCGCTCGTGTCTCTGTTGTGCCGTATCCTGGACGGGCGTAGCATGGTGTTCATCTGTAAAAGAGAGGAACTTAGTTGAAGAAAGATCATGCCGAACATGAGTTATACTAAATAAACAAAGTATAAATCGAAATGGGTAAAATTGAGCTTTATTGTCTCTTGTTTTATATGCGCGGAGCCCCTAGTACAGGGGTATACGGCTATTAAGCCTTTATCAATTGTATGTTTATGCCGGACTCGTCTAGCCGTGTCCGTGGTCTTGACGACCTGTTTAGGTGCTTTGGCTGGTGAAGCCGCTTTATTGTGGGGCTATCAAGGCAGCCGCACTGTCTTCCGCGCGGGAGGAACACTCAATGTTTTCCCTTTAATGAGATGATGCCTCATGGACCGGGCATCTTAAGCGTAAGAGATGCATAATGCGGTATTGCGTTAAAGCGAGCGAAAGCTTCGCGTCCCAGCAGTGCTTGATAGCTACTTGAGAATGGGGCGATGTGGAAAGTTAGCTGTTCGCGACGGAAGTTATCAGGGGAGCTGAACATAACTTCTAGCCGGAGAGAACCCATGCAACGGGCATCCGGGCCTGGCATTACCCCTTGAAAGGAGGTTTTGCTATGGCGAATTTTTGTTGGGTCTATCCCCATGTTACGGATTGTGTCCTGGTATAACAGGTTTAGACCACTGCCGCCGTCCATCAGGAATTTGTAAAGTGGAGTCCGCCGATTATTGAATCTAATACCAAGGCAGACCAGCCTGCGTTCTGGATACTTCTAGAGTAATCCTGATGGTCGAAGGTGATCGGTTTTAACAACCATTGGTGAGACTCCTTTGGGATAGGCCGTATGGCGCGTATCTCTGTTGGCGCCATTCTGTTCGTCACGTGAAGTAAGTTTACTGTTTTGACTTCTTGTGGGAAATCCTTTTGTTTCCTGGTGCTCTGCTTGTGGGGTTCATTGTCGTCCTCACTTGGTATGTCGAGCCCCTTGTGTTCGGCGTTGAGTTTGCCGGATTGCTTGAAAACCCAACAATCTCTATGGGTATGGTTCGCAGGCTTCCCGGGAGTACTGTGTATTTGACATATCTTGTCCAAGATTTTGTTTAAGTTGGATAGCTCGTCCCTATTATCCTTGAGGGGCGGCTTTCTCTGATCCTGTCGCGAGCTTTTGAATCCGGCGTTGACCGCCGTGCTCTTTGGGCTGTTTCCCTTATTCCGGCGCTGGTCCTTGCTGCGTCGGGGTTTTCCGTTTCCATCCCTAACTTCAGATGTACTTGGGTCGCTAGTGCTACATCTTGCCAACCAGCTGTCCTCTCCTGCGCAAAAGCGGGTCATGAGGCCTGTTAATGCGGCCATTGTTCTTGGCTTTTCTTGGCCGAGGTGTCTGGCGAGCCATTCATCTCGAACGTTATGCTTAAAAGCTGCTAGGGCTTCGGCGTCCGGACAGTCGACTATCTGATTCTTTTTAGTAAGAAATCTGTTCCAGAATTTCCGGGCTGACTCTCCGGTGTGTTGAGTTATGTGACTGAGATCGTCTCCATCCGGAGGGCGGACATAGGTCCCTTGAAAATTTGCCCGAAAAGCATCCTCAAGCTCTTCCAACTTCCAATGGTGTTTTCGGGAAGGCTTTTGAGCCAATGCCGGGTTGGCCATTTAAGCTTGAGGGGTAAGCATTTTATGACGTGGAGGTCATCTCCTCTGGCCATGTGTACGTGGAGGATATAATCCTCGATCCAGACCCCAGGGTCTGTTGTTTCGTCGTTAGCCTCTATGTTTACGGGCTTGAATCCCGCTGGAAATTCATGGTCCAGCACCTCATTGGTGAAACATAGGGGGTGTGCGGCACCCCTGTATTTGGGTGTGCTGTGATGTTCCGATATTTGTTGTGTTGCATTGCTTACTAGAGCTTGCTTTCTTGGCCCGTACATAGATCTGGCTGGGCCATCTTTTTGATGCGGATCCTTTGGTGGATCACGTGCCGGCTTCTGTGCGGCGCCGCTTGCCGCTCCATGCTGGCCATGCGGTCGTCTATCCGACCGGGTGGCTTTCCTATTTTTTGACTGCGGGGGATCTAAGGCCTCCTCGTCAAATTCAGGCAGTAGCTTTCGCTTTGGATAGCTTTTTGTGTGGCGACTGCCGCCATATTTGCCTTCGGTGTTGCGTACTTTGCTCCATCTGATTCTGAGTGCATCTTCCGTAGTTTTGAGCTTCCGCTTCTGCTTTTTCAGGCTACACGCAGTGGCGATGAGCCTTTTGTGGAGGTTCTTCTGCTCCATGAGCCTATCCGGCGTAAGGTCGTCCTGACTGTTGTTTTCGCCGGGGACGGGGTGTTCGGTTTGTTTATCCAAGTTGCCCTGTTCGGACGGTTGCTCGAAGGCATGTTCGTCATCCGCCGGCTCATCCTGCTCTATGGCTGGGTCTGTTTGGCTGTTGTCTCTGTCGAGGCGGGGCTTGGAGCGGCGCTTACGTCGCCGCTTTGATTGCTTTTCGAGTGAATGATCCCTCGTTGCATCCCTGTGTTCCTCGTCGTAGCTTCATTTGGGTGTGTCCACCATGTATACATCATGAGATGAGGTGGCTATCCAGTGCCTTATAGGCGTTGGTTCATGTTCATCTCCTACATCGTCGTCCATACCGTCGATGTCTTCGGAGTCGAAGTCGAGCACGTCGTTTAAATTATCGATAGTGGCTACGAAGTGGGTGGTGGGTGGGCTTTGAATTTCTTCATCATCTGCATCCCAACCTTGCTGACTATAGTTTGGCCAGGGCTGTCCTGATAAAGAGAGAGACTTTAGTGAATTCAGAATATCGCCGAAGGGCGAGTGCTGAAAGATGTCCACGGCGGTGAACTCCATGATCGGCGCCCAATAGGGTTCGATCGGTAGGGGCACGGAGGGCTCGGAGTCTGGAGAGGAGTCCGTCTCCTTGGAGTCACGGGCTTCGCAAAGAATAGGGCTGGTGTTCGGGTTGATCGCCGTAGAGATTGCAGCCCCCGAGGCGATGTCCAACCACCCATCCTCCATTGGCGCAGTTGGCTCCGAATTAAGGGTCGGAGCTAATGCGGGTGCGGCCTCCAGGGCACTGTTCGGCGGCAGAGCTAGATCATGCCCATCGTGACAGTGCGGCGCGCTCGGCTACGGCTTGAATCCGTCGAAGATCAAGTCTCCGCGGAGGTCGGTCGTGTAGCTCAAACTTGCAAATCTGACCTGATGGCCAGGGGCGTAGCTTTCGATCTGCTCCAGATGGCCAAGCGAATTGGCCCACAGTGCAAAGCCGCCAAATACGAAGATCTGTCCGGGGAGAAAAGTCTCACCCTGGATCGCATCGTCGTTGATGATCGGAGGAGCCATCGGGCCTAAAAGATACGACACAGAGGAACTCTCAATGAAAGCACCAATGTCGGTGTCAAAACCGGCGGATCTCGGGTAGGGGGTCCCGAACTGTGCGTCTAGGTGGATGGTAACAGGAGACAAGGGACACGATGTTTTTACCCAGGTCCGGGCCCTCTCGATGGAGGTAAAACCCTACTCCTGCTTGATTAATATTGATGATATGGGTAGTACAAGAGTAGATCTACCACGAGATCAAGGAGGCTAAACCCTAGAAGCTAGCCTATGGTATGATTGTTTTTCGTCTTACGGACTAAAACCCTCCGGTTTATATAGACACCGGAGAGGGCTAAGGTTACACAGAGTCGGTTACAATGGTAGGAGATCTACATATCCGTATCACCAAGCTTGCCTTCCACGCCAAGGAAAGTCCCTTCCGGACACGGGACGAAGTCTTCAATCTTGTATCTTCATAGTCCAGGAGTCCGGCCGAAGGTATAGTCCGGCTATCCGGACACCCCCTAATCCAGGACTCCCTCAATGACACTTCACCATTATTTGGGCCTAGAGGAAGGCATTGGGAAGTAATAAGTAGATAATGGGTTGCTAGAGTGACAGAAGCTTAAACAATAGTTTATGCGTTGCTTCGTAAGGGGTTGATTTGGATCCATATGTTTCATGCTATGGTTAGGTTTACCTTAATACTTTTGTTGTAGTTGCGGATTCTTGCAATAGAGGTTAATCATAAGGGGGATGCTTGTCCAAGTAAGGGCAGCACCCAAGCACTGGTCCACCCACATACCAAATTATCAAAGTACCGAACGTGAATCATATGAACGTGATGAAAACTAGCTTGACGATATTCCCATGTGTCCTCGGGAGCGCTTTACATCATATAAGAGTTTGTCCAGGCTTGTTCGTTGCTACAAAAAGGATTGGGCCACCTTGCTGGACTTTATTTACTTTTGTTACTTGTTATTTGTTACAAATTATCCTATCACAAAACTATATGTTACCTATTATTTCAGTGCTTGCAGAGGATACCTTGCTGAAAACCGCTTATCATTTCCTTCTGCTCCTCGTTGGGTTCGACACTCTTACTTATCGAAAGGACTACGATAGAACCCCTATACGTGGGTCATCAAGACTCTTTTCTGGCGCCATTGCCGGGGAGTGAAGCTCCTTTGGTAGGCGGAATTTGATAAGGAAAAATTTATATAGTGTGCTGAAATTTACTGTCACTTGTTACTATGGAAAGTAATCCTCTGAGGGGCTTGTTCGGGGTATCTTCACCCCGACCAGTAGAGTAAAGATTTGCTCCTCAACCTACTGATCCTACTGAAAATGAAAATGTCTGCTTTGAAATTCCTTCAGGCATGATAGAAAAACTGCTAGCTAATCCTTTTGCAGGAGACAGAACAATTCATCCTGATGAGCACCTAATATATGTGGATGAAGTTTGTGGATTATTTAAGCTTGCATGTGTACCCGGAGATGTTATTAAGAAGAAGGTATTCCCTTTATCTTTGAAGGGAGATGCATTGACATGGTATAGGCTATGTGATGATACGGGGTCATGGAACTACAACTGATTGAAATTGGAATTTCATCAGAAGTTTTATCCTATGCATCTTGTTCATCGTGATTACAATTATATATATAATTTTTGGCCTCGTGAAGGAGAAAGCATCGCTCAAGCTTGGGGGAGACTGAAATCAATGTTATATTCATGCCCCTATCATGGGCTCTCAAGAGAAATGATTATTCAAAATTTATATGCTCGGCTTTCTGATAACAATCGCACCATGCTCGATACTTCTTGTACTGGCTCTTTTATGACGAAGACTATTGAATTAAAATGGGATTTATTGGAAAGAATTAAACGCAACTCTGAAGATTGGGACCTCGACGAAGGTAAGGAGTCAGGTATGACACCTAAATTTGATTGTGTTAAATCTTTTATGGATACCGATGTTTTCTGTAAATTTAGCACTAAATATGGACTTGACTCTGAGATAGTAGTTTCTTTCTGTGAATCTTTTGCTACTCATGTTGATCTCCCTAGGGAGAAGTGGTTTAAATATCATCCTCCCATAGAAGTAAAAGTAGCTTCACCTATTAAAGTTGAAGAAAAGACTATCACCTATAATGATCCTATTGTTCCTACTGCTTATGTTGAGAAACCACCTTTTCCTATTAGGATAAAAGAACATGCTAAAGCTTCAACTTTTGTTCGTAAAAGCAATATTAGAACCTATACACCTCCTGAGAAAATCAAAGTTGAATCTAATATTGCTATTGTTAAAGATCTCTTGTGTGATAATATTGATGGGCATGTTATTCATTTCCGTGATGAGACTGCTAGAATTGCTAAACCTTGTGCTAAAGATAAACCTAGATCTTTGGTAGGCATGCTTGTTATTTCTGTTAAAATAGGAGATCATTGTTATCTTGGCTTATGTGATATGGGCTCCAGTGCTAGTGCAATACCTATTGACTTATACAGAGAAATTATGCATGACATTGCACCCGCTGAGTTAGAAGATATTGATGTCACAATTAAACTTGCCAATAGAGATACTATTTCACCAATGGGAATTGTTAGAGATGTTGAATTCTTGTGTGGGAAAACTAAATATCCTGCTGATTTTCTTGTTCTTGGTTCCCCACAAGATAGCTTTTGTCCCATTATATTTGGTAGACCCTTCTTGAACACTGTTAATGCTAAGATACATTGCAAAAAGGATGTTGTTACTATTGGTTTAGGTGATATGTCTCATGAATTTAATTTCTCTAAATTTCGTAGACAACACCGTGAATAGGAATTGCCTAGTAAAGATGAAATTATTGGTCTTTCTTCTATTGCTGTACCTCCTAGTGATCCTTTAGAAAAATATTTGCTAGACCAAGAAAATGATATGTTTATGAATGAAAGAAGGGAAATAGATGAAGTATTCTTTAAACAGGAACCCATCCTGAAACACAATTTGCCTGTTGAAATCCTAGGGGATCTTCCTCCACCCAAGGGTGATCCTGTTTTTGAGCTTAAACCGTTACCTGATACTCTTAAATATTCTTATCTTGATGAGAAAAATATATATCCTGTTATTACTAGTGCTAACCTTTCAGAGCATGAAGAAGAGAGATTATTGAAAACTCTGAAGAAGCACCATGATACTATTGGATATACTCTTGATGATCTTATGGGCATTAGTTCCACTCTGTGTCAACACAAAATAAATCTGGAGGAAGATGCCAAACCAGTTCGTGATCATCAACGACGGCTGAATCCTAAGATGAAGGAAGTGGTAAGAAAGGAAATACTAAAGCTTCTTGAGGTAGGTATAATTTATCCCGTTGCTGATAGTCAGTGGGTAAGTCATGTCCATTGTGTCCCTAAGAAGGGAGGTATTACTGTCGTTCCTTATGATAAATATGAGTTGATCCCGCAAAGAATTATTACAGGTTATAGGATGGTAATTGATTTCCGCAAATTAAATAAAGCTACTAAAAAAGATCATTACCCCTTACCTTTTATCGATCAAATGCTAGAAAGATTATCCAAACATACTCATTTTTGCTTTCTAGATGGTTATTCTGGTTTCTCTCAAATACCTGTGTCAGCCAATGATCAATCAAAGGCTACTTTTACTTGCCCTTTTGGTACTTTTGCTTATAGGCGTATGGCTTTTGGTTTATGTAATGCTCCTGCTACCTTTCAAAGATGCATGATGGCTATATTCTCTGACTTTTGCGAAAAGATTTGTGAGGTTTTCATGGACGATTTTTTCGTCTATGGATCCTCTTTTGATGATCGCTTAAGCAACCTTGATCGAGTTTTGCAGAGATGTGAAGAAACTAATCTTGTCTTGAATTGGGAAAAGTGCCACTTTATGGTTAATGAAGGTATTTTCTTGGGGCATAAAGTTTCTGAAAGAGGTATTGAGGTTGATAAAGCCAAGGTTGATGCTGTTGAGAAGATGCCATGTCCCAAAGACATCAAAGGTATAAGAAGTTTTCTTGGTCATGCCGGGTTTTATAGGAGGTTCATCAAGGACTTCTGAAAAATTTCTCGGCCTTTGACTAATTTATTACAAAAAGATATACCATTTGTTTTTGATGATGATTGTGTAGAATCATTTGAAATACTTAAGAAAGCACTAATCTCTGCACCTATTGTTCAGCCACCTGATTGGAATTTACCTTTTGAAATTATGTGTGATGCTAGTGATTATGTTGTAGGTGCTGTTCTAGGGCAAAGAGTTGATAAGAAATTGAATGTTATTCAATATGCTAGTAAAACTCTAGATAATGCCCAGAGAAATTATGCTACTACTGAAAAAGAATTCTTAGCAGTTGTATTTGCTTGTGATAAGTTCAGACCTTATATTGTTGATTCTAAAGTAACTATTCACACAGATCATGCTGCTATTAAATTACGTATTGTATTTTTGTCATCGAGGATAAAAAGATGGGGTTTATATCATATTGCATGGGTTTATCCCTCTACATCATGTCATCTTCTTTAAAGCATTACTTTGTTCTCTTGAACTTAATACTCTAGATGCATGCTGGATAGCGGTCGATGTGTGGAGTAATAGTAGTAGATGCAGGCAGGAGTCGGTCTAATTGTCTCAGACGTGATGCCTATATACATGATCATACCTAGGTATTCTCATAACTATGCTCAATTCTATCAATTGCTCGATAGTAATTCGTTTACCCACCGTAATACTTATGCTCTTGAGAGAAGCCACTAGTGAAACCTATGGCCCCCGGGTCTATCTTCCATCATATTAATCTTCCAATACTTAGTCATTTCCTTTGCCTTTATTTTACTTTGCATCTTTGTTTCTCTTTATCATGAAAATACCAAAAATATTATCTTATCATATCTATCAGATCTCACTCTTGTAAGTGACCGAGAAGGGCTTGACATCCCCTTTATCGCGTTGGTTGCGAGATTCTTATTTGTTTGTGTAGGTGCGTGGGACTTGAGCGTGATCTCCTACTGGATTGATACCTTGGTTCTCAAAAACTGAGGGAAATACTTACGCTGCTTTACTGCATCACCCTTTCCTCTTCAAGGGAAAACCAACGCAGTGCTCAAGAGGTAGCACTGACTACACTGGCACACAAAAAGCCCTCGTCCCTCGCGTCATCGCGCATGTGCGTTCCCAGCCGGCGCCACCTGCCCGCATACATGTCGTCCATCCGGATGCCGTCATTAAGCAGGATCGCTGCCCGAGGAACCAACTCCGGCGACTTAGTGACGCACCCAGACGCTTGGCCTCACTGGAATGCACTACTTAAAGCGGCAAGGCCCAGCTAAACTCCACACCATAGCACATCCTACTACCTGGCACCACATCCACCATGACCACGAGCAGGAACGCTCTGCGCGAGCGCTTTTCTTTGGGGATGAAGCCCAAGGTGTCTGCCCTCGCTCAACTCACCGCTCGCAACGTAGTACCGGCGTAGTCAGACGTGGACGTGACCGCACAAGCGGTGGCCACGCTGGCGGCCGATGATGGGAGCACCGCCAGCCACGCGTCCTACTTGCGTCGTCCAACATTCGATGGCACATGTGGCAGGTGAAGTGATAAACCGTCCAGGTCCATCATTGTCGACCTCACGTCCACCAGCACCGCCAAGGTTAGGGACTCCTCCGAGGTCATTTTAGTCGGAATTACCGGATTACTAGTACTAGTATTGATGGATCGCCCGAAGCACTAAGTTTAAAAGGAAAAAGGCGGTACACTCATAGTATGCTTGTCGCGATCACATTGCACCCATCACACGGTCGGTCCTGCACGCGGCTCACCCAAGTGGAATGTGCTTCGGCTTGCCTCTTCACTCACACGTGGGACCGTATTTGGAGAAACCAACCATGCGCCAAACTCCCCCGCACACCACTTGAAAATTCCCCAAAAATTCCCCTCAAATCCCAAATTCAACTGCCCTTCGACCAACTAGCCAACAATATTCCACAACCCCCTCCCCCAGCCCCCTCCACTCCATTCGCTCCACCAAGGCCGCCCTCCCCGCCACACCGATACATCGACACCGTGGTTCATTGTGGGGGTGCACGGCAATTCTCTCATTCCCACAGTACGCTCTCGTAGACTGCCGTCCTCCAGCCGTGCCGTCACCGCTAGCGACATTCTTGTGGAGACGCACGGCAGCCATGTTCTCCCACAGTATGTGCATTCTAGGCTGAGGCCCCGTGCATGTAGGAGTAGCACTGAATGTTAGTTGATAGACGTTGTTAATCTCACTTCTTGCTAAAATAATTTATATGCTCTGCTTAAGAAGCTTCCTTGCCCTATTCTGCACTCAGTTGACTTTGCTGAGATGCCATGACACGCCCGATTAGTTGCTAAAATATCCTGCCATATATTAGGACCATGTATGTATTGTGAAGTAGAATGCCATGGTCTAGTAGCCAATCTGTTAGGTGAAATAGCTCGACACCATTTTGTGCTTATTCTTTGTTGCTGAGATGGCCTTCGATGGCTATGTGCTCAGCATCATTGATTGTTGAAATAGCCTGCCATAATTTATCACTCTATTTGCTGAATTAGTTTTACATATATTTTGTTACTTAGATATGCTTGTCCAAATATCGTGCCATGGCTTTAGACATCGACCTAGGTATTTTTTATGGACTTTATAGAAAACATATATGCTTGTATTGTAATATCTAGTAGAAGAACTAATTTATATGTCTAGTAGATGGACATGACTTGGATAACTTCTGCTTAAAGATTCTCCCCTGCATATGTCGAGGGGGTTGAAAACTTCATTAACTTTATTAGAGCTGAGTAAGGTGGTCCAAAATCAGATGTGCTCTACCTCGTAGCAGTTGTATGAATTCAGTTTCAAGACCCCAGTGAACTGTGCAAAATCATCAACTGTCGGTTACATATACTAGGTGGTTCATCATGGTGAAGATGTGAATGTCAATGTTACTGACTATGTGGAAGCAGCAGATTACCATCTTGTTCTTCCCGATGCTCAGGTGGAAGAGGAGGAGGTGGTGGTGGTGGAGCCAGTGAATTTGACCAACATTGAAACAATGCTACGAAATGCTCGGGCATTTCGTGAACTTTCACCTGCACAAGAAAAATGGTGGCCCCGCATGTTGGAACAATGCAATGTGGTAGTCACCCCAGGAAATAAGCTGTAAGTTTTCTCAGCTATGGTCACCTTTCTTCAAGTGAAGACAACTGAGCGGATGACTGATGTCTACTACACAACCTTCTTCTTGTAGACGTTGTTGGGCCTCCAAGTGCAGAGGTTTGTAGGACAGTAGCAAATTTCCCTCAAGTGGATGACCTAAGGTTTATCAATCCATGGGAGGCGTAGTATGAAGATGTTCTCTCTCAAACAACCCTGCAACCAAATAACAAAGAGTCTCTTGTGTCCCCAACACACCCAATACAATGGTAAATTGTATAGGTGCACTAGTTCGGCGAAGAGATGGTGATACAAGTGCAATATGGATGGTAGATAAAGGTTTTTGTAATCTGAAAATATAAAACAGCAAGGTAGCAAGTGGTAAAAGTGAGCACAAACGGTATTGCAATGCTAGGAAACAAGGCCTAGGGTTCATACTTTCACTAGTGCAAGTTCTCTCAACAATAATAACATAATTTGATCATATAACTATCCTTCAACATGCAACAAAGAGTCACTCCAAAGTCACTAATAGCGGAGAACAAACGAAGAGATTATGGTAGGGTACGAAACCACCTCAAAGTTATCCTTTCTGATCGATCTATTCAAGAGTCCGTAGTAAAATAACATGAAGATATTCTTTCCATTCAATCTATCCTAGAGTTTATACTAGAATAACACCTTAAGACACAAATCAACCAAAACCCTAATGTCACCTAGATACTCCAATGTCACCTCATGTATCCGTGGGTATGATTATATGATATGCATCACACAATCTCAGATTCATCTATTCAACCAACACAAAGAACTTCAAAGAGTGCCCCAAAGTTTCTACCAGAGAGTCAAGACGAAAACATGTGCCAACCCCTATGCATGAGTTCAGGAGGTCACGGAACTCGCAAGTTGATCACCAAAACATACATCAAATGGATCACGTGATATCCCATTGTCACCACAGATAAGTGTTGGGGAACGTAGTAATTTCAAAAAAAATTCCTACGCACACGCAAGATCATGTGATGCATAGCAACGAGGGGGGAGTGTGATCTACATACCTAGTAGATCGACAACGGAAGCGTTTGGTTGAAGTAGTCGTACGTCTTCACGATCCGACCGATCAAGCACCGAAACTACGGCACCTCCGAGTTCTAGCACACGTTCAGCTCGATGACGATCCCCGGACTCTGATCCAACAAAGTGTCGGGGAAGAGTTCCGTCAGCACGACGGCGTGGTGACGATCTTGATGCACTATAGTAGCAGGGCTTCTCCTAAACTCCTCTACAGTATTATCGAGGACTATGGTGGCTGGGGGCGCCGCACACGGCTAAGGAAAAGATCACATGGATCAACTTGTGTGTCTCGAGGGTGCCTCTGCCTCAGTATATAAAGGACCAAAGGGGGGAGGCTGGCCGGCCACATAGGGCGCACCAGGAGAGTCCTACTCCGTCTGGGAGTAGGATTCCCCCCCCCCAATCCTAGTTGGAATAGGACTTGTGGAGGGGGGAAAAGAGAGAGAGGGGTCGGCCCCCTCTCCTTGTCCAATTCGGACCAAGGGAGGGGAGGGGCGCGCGGCCCATGTAGGTCTGCCTCTTCTCTTTTCCACTAAGTCCCATCATGGCCCATTTAGCTCCCGGGGGGTTCCGGTAACCTCCCGGTACTCTTGTAAAATCCCGATTTCACCCGGAACACTTCCGATATCCAAACATAGGCTTCCAATATATCAATCTTTATGTCTCGACCATTTCGAGACTCCTCGTCATGTCCGTGATCACATCCGGGACTCTGAACTCCTTCGGTACATCAAAACTCATAAACTCATAATATAACTGTCATTGAAACCTTAAGCGTGCGGACCCTACGGGTTCGAGAACAATGTAGACATGACCGAGACACATCTCCGGTCAATAACCAATAGCGGGACCTGGATGCCCATATTGGCTCCTACATATTCTACGAAGATCTTTATTGGTCAGACCGCATAACAACATATGTTGTTCCCTTTGTCATCGGTATGTTACTTGCCCGAGATTCGATCGTCGGTATCTTAATACCTAGTTCAATCTCGTTACCGGCAAGTCTCTTTACTCGTTCCGTAATACATCATCTCACAACTAACTCATTAGTTGCAATGCTTGCAAGGCTTATGTGATGTGCATTACCGAGAGGGCCCAGAGATACCTCTCCGACAATCGGAGTGACAAATCCTAATCTCGAAATACGCCAACCCAACATGTACCTTTGGAGACACCTGTAGAGCTCCTTTATAATCACCCAGTTACGTTGTGACGTTTGGTAGCACACAAAGTGTTCCTCCGGCAAACGGGAGTTGCATAATCTCATAGTCATAGGAACATGTATAAGTCATGAAGAAAGCAATAGCAACATACTAAACGATCGGGTGCTAAGCTAATGGAATGGTTTCTACTGCAGTGTCAAGCGGACTAGTTGCTTAGTTTTATTTCAGGGGTGTGTTGTGCTGAGCCCCAGCAGAACTATGTTTATGTTGTTTCTCATTATTTGAACTCTTTAGTATGTACAATAGTACTAGAATGTCTTACTAATGTTCTTCTTGTAGTTGGTAGTACCCCTCGTATCTTTGTGTTGCTACTGTACTTAATACGTTCATACTAGTAGTATAATTTGGGTCGGTCAATTTGTGAAATAAGTTCGACGGAGTGAAGGAAGAAGATGGCAGAGAAGCTACCCTAGTATCTATATTAGGGTGGCAGGGTGCCCATGATCTATCTTATGAGTGTTGGGTGTGGAATGCAGTTCACCGGAAAAATTGGATCGTGCCTGGGGTTAAACAGACCACGGGGGTGGGGGAGCATGGAGGTGGAAGGCGGTCCAGGGGAGTGCGGGGCGGCGGCAGGCGGTTAGGCGTGTGGCGGGCGGGCAGCTCGATGCCTGAGAGAGAAGATGAACAATGCATCAATTTCGGAGGTTGAAGAAGCCCTTCTGGCCATCCATGTTGCATCCAACGGCTCACAAGAGTCGACTGACCCAAATTGGTCCTTCTGATTGTAGGATCCACATGGCATTCAAGGTCTCGAGGGTAGATTCCGCGTCTGCACCCGGTTTGCGGGCTCGGCGTGGGCGCGACCGACTTCCGCCGCGGCAGCTACCATGCGCGCCTCCTCCGCGTGGGAGGAGACGACAATGGCACGCTAGCTCCTCCTCGCTAGCGTGCTGGAGCACACACTCATCCTCCTCTTTCGTATGTTGCGTGCATAGACATGGCTCCACCAGCTACTCGTGTGCTTGGCAGCGCGGCGGCATCGCGAGGAGGGACTGCAGACAACGTGAGCGGGCAAGCCTTCGGCTTAATGGCACAGGGATGGCAGTGACACGATGGTGATGGGCGAGAAATGGTTGGCCGGAGCAGGCGGGCGCTGGCATGCGCAACGACGGCGGTGGCATATTCTTGAGTGCACGTATGGGAGCTTAGTTTAGTTTTATATAGGGTTGGTCAAACTTAAAAGAAAACCATACCAGTACACGTAAACATTAGACTGAGGTAGTGCTAATATTAGTTACCACAGCCATGATACGGAATCATGTGCAAGCGCGTGAACCGCGGCCGCGCGGTCGATCGAACGATGCGTCACCGTGTCGCGCTCGAAGGACATCCACCGAACCTTTTTGTGTTTGTGAAAACAATCCCTGAATATTACTCAACTTGTTTTTCCTAGAAAATTTCTTCACGCTACAATATTTCCATATATTTGAATTTAGCTTCAGTTCGTGTTTATTTGGATTTGGACGTTTTAGGTGCGCCCTAGTTTTTTTAATACTGATTTTGTGTGTGTGACTGAGAGAGAACGTGTGTATGTGTCCATATGTGTGTTGTGGCGGAAGGGCAATGTGGAGACTGTGTGCGTGTGATAGAGACATAGAGAGGTGTGAATGTGCAAATGATCATGCATGAGTGAGACATAGAGAGATGTCAATACGTTGTGTATACATGAGAGAACGGTCTTCTATTTGTACTTGTGTGTGTGCAAGAGAGAGAGACAGAGAGGAGCATCCGTAACACAACAACCATCTCTCTCGATTCGTCCGTCCCTCACACAATCGCATGTAATACATGCATCAATGCACACATTTTGACACCCCCACCTGGCCCCTACCCACCTCAAGGCCCGCACATCGCTCTTTATCTCGCACGAACAATCTCTTCGTGAAAACCCTATTTAGCATGTATATTTATGTCACATACACACACATTTCTCTCCATAGGTTTGATTTCTCTCAATATCTGACAAACACACACACACACACACCGCACACAGATTCCCCCTCCCCTGAGCACACAATTCATCCCCATCCAAGGTTATATGGCGAGCACTGTCGCTTGTGCTTCTCTGCACCCCAACATGCACACCACCTCAATCTTCAAAGAGGGCATCAAGGAGATCGAAGATGGCGACCACACTACACTAGAGAATGCGGGGCCATTTGGAAGCAGGATGATGCGACGACGGCTGACTGACTCCTCCCCCTTTCTTTCCCGCACAAAATTACCAATACCTCTCTCCCACACAAAATTATCAATCCCTCAACCCACGAGATCCGTCCCCTCTCGTCCGTGTTTCCAGCTCTCTCATCAAACCTATTGTCTCTTCTCCTTCCACATGTACAGAATCTGGATGCACACGCATCTCACGTATATTACATGTCTCCATCTTTCTCACAAACCTAACTTCTTCCTCTCTCTTTCTCTCTCTATATATATCTCTCTCTCATTAGGTTTGTCTCCTACTCTCTCGCCCACATACATACAATCTTTCCCGCCCTATCTGCTCAATCTCCACAAGCTCTCTCTACACGTTTCATCCACATGTTGGGATGTGTTCAAAATGTTGCTTTTATAATGGATGATGTAGAGTTATGGTTGGTTTTGTTGCAACCTACAAAGTAATAACTATGAAATGCATTTAGATTCTCATTTGACTGGGATTATGTGAGTTTGAGCATATTGTGAAGTACTATAGACCTCTTATACATCTTGGATTTCAACAATGATTGTAACTATTGAATTGTATAGACCATTACATTCAAAGTGAGTAGCCTAATATATTTATTTCACAATTACAACAAATGATTAATTAACTACAAACTAAGAAAACAAATGTGTACTCCCTCCGTTTTAGTTAAGTCCGCGTATTAGCATTGGTCAAAGTCAAGTTTTGTAAACTCTCAGAAAGTTTATAACAAAAAATATTAACATATACAATAACAAATAAATACCATTAGATTCATTATTGAATGTACTTTCACATCATACATATTTGTTATGGTAAATGTTTATATTTTTCTATAAATTTGGTCAAACTTTAGGAAGTTTGACTTTGGTCAAACCTAATATGCAGAGTTAGTAAAAACGGAGGGAGTACTAGTAGTTACTAGTACTACTAACGACTAGTACTACTCGCTAGTTGCTTAGCCCAATCACCCAACACGCCAGACGGGGAGTTCAGTGTCACAAAATTTTGAGGTCGGCGGGAAAATCTCCCGCGATCCTGATTCGAGCAGTGCGAAGTTACCATCATAGCCTTCGGAACACACCTATGGATGACGCTTGGTAGGGGGCTGTTTTGGTAACTTCAGGTTCACCCTACCCAGCCAACCCCGCCCCGGCACCCAGAGTAGTACACCTAAATACTCCCCATTTTCTATCCCCCACCGCAAAATAGACTTCTCCACGGCATCGCATCCTTCGTGCTCCTCCCCTTCAACATCGCCGCACCCGTCCACCGCAGCGCATCTACCTCATCGACGACCTCGTACGCCGCAGTCGAGCCGGTCCACCATCGTCGTTGTACACAGAGCCTCTTCCCCGGCACCATCTTCCACGGTCTCGGATCTGCTTCCCGGAAGCCGTCGCCAAGCGTAGAAGCACTATCGTCGTGGACAATGAACTGAATCCCGTTGTCGACCATGATGCACAGAGGCTACCGCGACCATCGTACGCCTTGATGTCTACTACACAACCTTCTTCTTGTAGATGTTGTTGGGCCTCCAAGTGCAGATGTTTGTAGGACAGTAGCAAATTTCCCTCAAGTGGATGACCTAAGGTTTCTCTCTCAAACAACCCTGCAACCAAATAGCGAAGAGTCTCTTGTGTCCCCAACACACCAATACAATGGTAAATTGTATAGGTGCACTAGTTCGGTGAAGAGATGGTGATACAAGTGCAATATGGAAGGTAGATATAGCTTTTTGTAATCTGAAAATATAAAAACAGCAAGGTAACTAATAATAAAACTGAGCACAAACGGTATTACAATGCTAGGAAACAAGGCATAGGGTTCATGCTTTCACTAATGCAAGTTCCATCAACAATAATCACATAATTGGATCATATAACTATCCCTCAACATGCAATAAAGAGACACTCCAAAGTCACTAATAGCGGAGAACAAACAAAGAGATTATGGTAGGGTACGAAACCACCTCAAAGTTATCCTTTCTGATCGATCTATTCAAGAGTCCATAGTAAAATAACATGAAGCTATTCTTTCCGTTCGATCTATCATAGAGTTCGTACTAGAACACACCTTAATATACAAATCAACCAAAACCCTAATGTCACCTAGATACTCCAATGTCACCTCAAGTATCCGTGGGTATGATTATACGATATGCATCACACAATCTCAAATTCATCTATTCAACCAACACATAGGACCTCAAAGAGTGCCCCAAAGTTCTACCCCTATGCATAAGTTCACGAGGTCACGGAACTCGCAAGTTGATCACCAAAACATACATCAAGTGGATCACATGATATCCCATTGTCACCACAGATAAGCACGTGCAAGACATACATCGAGTGTTCTCAAATCCTTAAAGACTCAATCCGATAAGATAACTTCAAAAGCAAAACTCAATCCATCACAAGAGAGTAGAGGGGGAGAAACATCATAAGATCCAACTATAATAGCAAAGCTCGCGATACATTAAGATTGTACCACCTCAAGAACACGAGAGAGAGAGAGAGATCAAACACATAGCTACTGGCACATACCCTCAGCCCCGAGGGTGGACTACCTCCTCCTCGTCATGGAGAGTGCCGGGATGATGAAGATGGCCACCGGAGAGGGATTCCCCCCTCTGGCAGGGTGCAGGAACGGGTCTAGATTGGTTTTTGGTGGCTATGGAGGCTTCTGGCGGTGGAACTCCCAATCTATTCTGCTCTCTGATTTTTTTGGGTATATGGACATATATAGGCGAAAGAAGTCGGTCAGGGGAGCCACGAGGGGCCCACAAGGGTGGGGGGCGCGCCCAGGGGGTAGGGCGTGCCTCCCTGCCTCGTGGCTTCCTCGAAGCTTCCTTGACGTCTACTCCAAGTCTCCTGGATTGCTTCCGTTCCAAAAATAAGTTCCGTGAAGTTTCAATTGGCTCCGTTTGATTTTCCTTTTCTGCGATAATCTAAAACAAGGAAACAAAACAGAAACTGGCACTAGGCTCTGGGTTAATAGGTTAGTCCCAAAAATCATATAAAATAGCATATTAATGCATATAAAACATCCAAGGTTGATAATACAATAGCATGGAACAATCAAAAATTATAGATACATTGGAGACGTATCAAGCATCCCCAAGCTTAATTCCTGCTCGTCCTCGAGTAGGTAAATGATAAAAACAGAATTTTTGATGTGGAATGCTACCTAACATATTTATCAATGTAATATTCTTTATTGTGGCAAGAATATTCAGATCCATAAGATTCAAGACAAAAGTTTAGTACTGATATAAAAATAATAATACTTCAAGCATACTAACAAAGTAATCATGTCTTCTGAAAATAACATGGCCAAAGAAAGCTATCCCTACCAAATCATATAGTATCGCTATGCTCTATCTTCATCACACAAAATATTAAATCATGCGGAACCCCAATGACAGGCCAAGCAATTGTTTCATACTTTTGATATTCTCAAACTTTTTCAATTTTCACGCAATACATGAGCGTGAGCCATGGACATAGCACTATAGGTGGAATAGAATGGTGGTTGTGGAGAAGACAAAAAGGAGAAGATAGTCTCACATCAACGAGGCGTATCAACGGGCTATGGAGATGCCCATCAATAGATATCAATGTGAGTGAGTAGGGATTGCCATGCAACGGATGCACTAGAGCTGTAAGTGTATGAAAGCTCAACAAAAGAAACTAGTGGGTGTGCATCCAACTCGCTTGCTCACGAAGACCTAGGGCATTTTGAGGAAGCCCATCATTGGAATATACAAGCCAAGTTCTATAATGAAAGATTCCCACTAGTATATGAAAGTGCCAACATAGGAGACTCTCTATCATCAAGATCATGGTGCTACTTTGATGCACAAGTGTGGTAAAAGTATAGTAGCATTGCCCATTCTCTCTTTTTCTCTCATTTTTTTATTTGGGCCTTTTCTCCTTTTTATGGCCTCTTTTTTTCGTCCGGAGTCTCATCCCGACTTGTGGGGAATCGTAGTCTCCATCATCCTTTCCTCACTGGACAATGCTCTAATAATGATGATCATCACACTTTTGTTTACTTACAACTCAAGAATTACAACTCGATACTTAGAACAAGATATGACTCTATATGAATGCCTCGGCGGTGTACCGGGATGTGCAACGAATCAAGAGTGACATGTATGAAAGAATTATGATCGGTGGCTTTGCCACAAATACGATGTCAACTACATGATCATGCAAAGAAATATGACAATGATTAAGCGTGTCATAATAAACGGAACGGTGGAAATTTGCATGGCAATATATCTCGGAATGGCTATGGAAATGCCATAATAGGTAGGTATGGTGGCTGTTTTGAGGAAGATATATGGTGGGTTTATGGTACCGGCGAAAGTTGCCCGGTACTAGAGAGGCTAGCAATGGTGGAAGGGTGAGAGTGCGTATAATCCATGGACTCAACATTAGTCATAAAGAACTCACATACTTATTGCAAAAATCTATTAGTTATCGAAACAAAGTATTACGCGCATGCTCCTAGGGGGATAGATTGGTAGGAAAAGACCATAGCTCATCCCCGACCACCACTCATAAGGAAGACAATCAATTAATAAATCATGCTCCGACTTCATCACATAATGGTTCGCCATACATGCATGCTACGGGAATCACAAACTTCAACACAAGTATTTGTCAAATTCACAACTACTCAACTAGCATGACTCTAATATCACCATCTTCATATCTCAAAACAATCATCAAGTATCTTTATATGAAAGTTTTTATTATATCCATCTTGGATGGCCATCATATTAGGGCTAGTTTCATAACCAAAGCAAATTACCATGCTGTTCTAAAAGACTCTCAAAATAATATAAGTGAGGCGTGAGAGTTATTCTATTTCTATAATATAAAACAACCACCATGCTCTAGAAAGATATAAGTGAAGCACTAGAGCAAATGACAAACTACTGCGAAAGATATAAGTGAAGATCAATGAGTAGTTGAATAATTATGCAACTATGTGAAGACTCTCTAACATTTAAGAATTTCAGATCTTGTTATTTTATTCAAACAGCAAGCAAAACAAAAGAAAATAAAATGACGCTCCAAGCAAAACACATATCATGTGGTGAATAAAAATATAGCTCAAGGTAAAGTTACCGATGAACGAAGACAAAAGAGGGGATGCATTCTGGGGTATCCCAAGCTTAGGCTCTTGGTTGTCCTTGGATTTTACCTTGGGGTGCCTTGGGCATCCCCAAGCTTAGGCTCTTGCCACTCCTTATTCCATAGTCCATCGAATCTATACCCAAAACTTGGAAACTTCACAACAGAAAACTTAACAGAAAACTCGTAAGCTCTGTTAGTATAAGAAAATAAATCACCACTTAGGTACTGTTGTGAACTCATTATAAATTCATATTTTAGTAATATCTATTGTATTACAACTCATCTATGGTTCATACCCTCCGATACTGTCGGTGTACTAAAGTAGAGGTACTCTTAGTACCCCGAACTTGTGCACGGGCAGTCGCAGCGTCCCGCGGCAAGGCCTGCCAGGTCACCGCCAAGATCCTCCGTGGTCCCTTTGAAGACCATTCAAGAACAAAGTACTCAAGACAAGACCCCGGCAAGAGGAGCTTGCCGGGAAGAAGGCAAGACCCCGGCAAGAGGAGCTTGCCGGGAAGGCCATCAGAAGCATCCCAAGGCCCCGGCAAGAGGCGCTTGCCGGGAAGGCCATCCAAGGCATTCCAAGGAACTTGCCGCGGTGCGCTACGCGCCCCGACAAGGCCCGGTGAGCGACAAGCTCCCAGAAGCGACAAGTCGACGGCCGCGGCAAGGCGCTTGCCGCGGCAAGCCCCCACTCCACGCCCGCGCTCCAGCACATCCACCCACGTGTCGCTCCGGGGCCCCTCCCAAGCGCACATGGCAGGGGCTGTGCAGCTAGGGGCGTGCGGTGGCACGCAGGCGCTGACAAGACAACCATCGTGGCAAGACGGTGGCGTCCCTAGCGGTCCCTTTCGGTGCTGTCTAGGCGACACAGACGGGCATTTAATGCCCTTGTCCCCTGCCGTCAGGGTTAGGTATGATAACACTGTAGCAGCTAGCTGTGCCTACTACAGCACCTAGCTGTGCCTACCCACGGCACCCTTTTCCACTTTTGCCCTCCGTTGCCCTATGTCGGTAACCCCTTGAGCATATAAAAGGAGGCCCGGGGCAACGTAGAGAGGGCTTCAGCAATTCCACACACTCACGCTCGGTCTCGCTCCCGAGCTAGAGATCAATACCAATCCACAAAGCAGGAGTAGGGTTTTACGCATCCATGCGGCCCGAACCTGGGTAAATCGCTCGCGTGCTTCGCCTCGATTTACTCCTCGCACGACCAACCGCCCGCGTGCTTCGCCTCGATCTGCTCTTTGCGCGACCTCCGCCCCCCGCCGAACCAAAAGGGACCCGGTCCGCCGGTCCCATAGGTGCCCATGGATCAGAAACCCCAGCATCTCTGGCAGCTCGATGGTGCGTCCTCGACGGCAGCGCAGCACTCCGGAGTGCTGCTCTACCGTTGAGGACGCACCATCGAGCTCCGGGAGGACCAAGTCCGGCAAGAGCTCTGATGCCCACTCCGACAAGCGCACCTCTTCGGAGTGCTGCGCTGCCGTCGAGGACGCACCATCGAGCTCCACCGGCAAGAAGACCAAGTCCGGCAAAAGCTCTGGTGCCCACTCCGGCAAGCGCACCGCGCACCTCTTCGGAGTGCTGCGCTGCCGTCGAGGACGCACCATCGAGCTCCACCGGCAAGAAGACCAAGTCCGGCAAAAGCTCTGGTGCCCACTCCGGCAAGCGCGCCTCTTTGGAGTGCTGCGCTGCCGTCGAGGACGCACCATCGAGCTTCACCGGCAAGCACAAGAAGACAATGGCAGCTCCGCCAGAGACGAAGAAGGTGTCCGCCAAGGAGGATGGCGCTGGTGGTACCTTCACCATCAGTGCCACGCTTGACCCTAAATAGGAAAGCGCGCTCGTTGCTTTCCTGCGGGCGAATGTCGACGTGTTTGCATGGCAACCGTCTGACATCCCTGGTGTTCCCAGGAAAGTGATTGAGCACCACCTTGCCGTCTGTCCTCATGCGCGGCCCGTCAAGCAGAAAGTCCGGAAGCAGGCGGTGGAGCGCCAAGAATTCATTGCGGAAGAAATCAAGAAACTGGAAGCAGCAGGCCTCGTCAGAGGAGTGCTCCATCCCACGTGGTTGGCCAATCCTGTAGTCGTGCGCAAGGCAAACGGGAAATGGAGGCTTTGCATCGATTTCACCGATGTTAACAAAGCTTGTCCCAAAGACCCATTTCCTTTGCCGCGCATTGACCAGATTGTTGACTCCACAGCTGGATGTGATTTGCTTTCGTTTCTTGATGCGTACTCCGGGTATCATCAGATCTTCATGGCAGAGGAGGATGAAGAGAAGACCGCATTTATTACTCCATGTGGCACGTACTGCTTCGTACGGATGCCTTTTGGATTAAAGAATGCTGGTTCGACATTTGCAAGAGTAGTCCATATTGCTCTTGAGCCACAAATACACAGAAATGTGGAAGCCTACATGGATGATGTAGTGGTCAAGAGCAAGGACAGAGCAACCCTGATCCAAGACTTGGACGAGACTTTTGCAAATCTACGCAAGATCAGCCTCAAGCTCAACCCAGAGAAGTGTGTGTTTGGAGTTCCCTCCGGCAAGCTTCTCGGGTTCTTCGTGTCTCAGCAGGGGATTGAAGCCAATCCCGACAAGATCAAGGCCATTGAGCAGATTGAAGCACCGAAGCGCGTCAAGGATGTACAGAAACTTGCCGGTTGCGTGGCTGCTCTCAGCAGGTTCATCTCTCGGTCTGCTGAGCGCGCCCTGCCATTTTTCAAATTATTGAAAAAGGCAGGTCCGATGAAATGGACTCCGAAAGCGGAGGCTGCGCTGCAAGACCTGAAGAGATACCTGTCCTCCCCTCCAATACTTGTCGCGCCTAAGCCACAAGAGAAGTTGCTGCTGTACATAGCGGCAACCAATCAAGTGGTTAGTGCTGCGTTAGTGGAAGAGAGGGAGGCGGATGATGAGCCAGCAACCGCGGCAAGCGCATCCAGCGACAAGCAGGGGGCTTCCCCGACAAGCTCTGGTCCCGACAAAGATGAACCCGCGCTGATACACGAGGAGATACGGAAGAAAACGGTGCAGCGCCTAGTTTACTTTGTCAGTTCCCTCTTGCAGGGGGCTAGGTCAAGGTACTCTGGTGTGCAGAAACTGCTTTTCGGCCTTCTCATGGCCTCGAGAAAGCTGCGCCATTACTTCCAAGCACATGAGATCACAGTGGTCACTCACTTTCCGCTGAAGAGGATACTGCAGAATCCTGAAGCGACAGGCAGGATTGTTGAGTGGGCACTGGAACTGTCAAGCTTTGGTCTCAAGTTTGAAAGCACTTCAACTATCCAGAGCAGAGCATTGGCAGAATTCATAGCGGAATGGACGCCCACTCCGGACGAAGAAATTCCGGAGACGAGCATCCCCGACAAAGAAGCGAGCAAAGAGTGGCTGATGTACTTTGATGGTGCCTTCTCGCTGCAAGGCGCCGGCGCTGGTGTGCTGCTTATCGCGCCCACCGGAGAGCACCTCAAGTACATAGTCCAGATGCACTTTCCCAAGGAGCAAGCAACAAACAATACTGCAGAGTATGAGGGATTGCTTGCCGGTCTCAGGATCGCGGCAGACCTTGGGATTAAGAAGCTCATTGTCAGGGGTGACTCACAGCTTGTCGTCCGCCAAGTAAACAAGAATTATCAGAGTCCGTTGATGGAAGCTTACGTCGACGAAGTGAGAAAGCTAGAAGAGCGCTTTGACGGCCTACAAATGGAGCACGTTCTGAGAACTCAGAACGCCATTGCAGATGGCCTGTCGAAGTGCGCCGCACTTAAGTTACCTGTGGAACCAGGGACCTTTGTGCTCAAGCTGACTCAACCGTCCGTGACACCATCAACTGGGCAAAGCAAGAAGAGGAAGTTGATTCCTGGTGACTACCTGCCGGCAGAGCTTCCCGAAGCCACCGCCAAGAAGGTCCCCAAGATCAACACCGAAGGCGCTGAGGAGCAGTCTGCTCCGGCAAGCCCTAGGGCTTGTTCCGTTGAAGCAAAAGCTCCCGGCAAGCTTGTCGCGGAATGTCACGCTCCGGCAGAGACACAGCTTCTCGCCGTAGAAGCAGATATTCCCGCAGCAACCTCCAAGATCAATGCCAAGAGCGCCGGGGAGCCAGATGCTCCGGCAAGCCCTAGGGTTTGTTCCGTTGAAGCTGAAGCTCCCGGAAAGCTTGTCGCGGAACGCCAAGCTCCGGCAGAGACACAGCTTCTCGCCGTAGAAGCGGATGTTCCCGCGGCAGCAGAGTCGCCTTTAGTCCTTGTTGTCGAGCCACAGGCTCCAACATGGGCGCAGCAGATTGTCCGTTTCCTTCAGACAGGAGAACTTCCCGAAGAGCAAGAAGAAGCCGAAAGAGTAGCCCGGCAGTCAAATATGTACCAGTTCATCGACAAGACGCTGTACAGAAGAAGACTCAACGGTGTGAAATTGAGGTGCATTCCCCGGGAAGACGGACAGAAGCTGTTGGCAGAGATACATGGAGGCATATGTGGTCACCACATTGGTGCAAGAGCACTCGTCGGCAAAGCATTCCGGCAAGGTTTCTTCTGGCCAACAGCCCTCCAGGATGCAACTGCACAAGTAACCAAGTGTGAAGCGTGCCAGTTCCATTCCAAGCAGATACACCAGCCAGCTCAAGCTCTCCAGACGATCCCTTTATCCTGGCCATTTTCGGTCTGGGGGCTCGACATCCTCGGCCCCTTCCCCCGAGCTGTCGGGGGCTTTGAGTACTTGTACGTCGCAATCGAAAAGTTCACAAAGTGGCCGGAAGTGGAACCAGTGAGGAAGGTGACCGCACAGTCAGCCGTCAAGTTCTTCAGGTCGATTGTTTGCCGCTTCGGAATCCCTAACCGGATAATCACCGACAACGGCACACAGTTCACGAGCCACACCTTCATGCAGTACATCCAAGATCTCGGTGCCAAAGTCTGCTTCGCTTCTGTTGCTCACCCAAGGAGCAACGGTCAAGCAGCGAGGGCAAATGCTGAGGTGCTGCGCGGGCTCAAGACCAGAACTTTCGACAGGCTGCGCAAGTGCGGAAGAAACTGGATCGAGGAGCTACCGGTGGTTCTTTGGTCGATCAGAACGACGCCAAATCGAGCCACTGGACAGACACCCTTTGCTCTAGTCTATGGAGCAGAGGCAGTTACCCCCACAGAACTCGTATACGGGTCACCTCGAGTGCTCGCTTACGATGAGCTTGAGCAAGAGCGGCTGCGGCAAGATGACGCGCTGCTCCTTGAGGAAGATCGTCTCCAGGCTGCTGTGCGAGCTGCTCACTACCAGCAAGCTCTGCGCCGCTACCACAGCTGCAGAGTCAATGCCAGGAGTCTCGAGGAAGGTGACCTTGTTCTTCGGCGCGTTCAGTCGGCCAAGAATTCCAACAAGTTGACGCCGAAGTGGGAAGGCCCTTACCGGGTGAAACGAGTCACAAGGCCTGGCGCTGTCCGCCTTGAGACCGAAGATGGCATTCCAGTGAGCAACTCCTGGAACATCGAGCATCTTCGTAAGTTTTACCCGTAAGGCGCGGTTGTCGGGCCCCGTCCGGCAACCACCTTTCTGTACGAGTCTTGCCGCTGTTGCATGTAATCCTCTGTACAGAGCCAGGCGCAGACCCTAGGCACCAGAAAATGAAGCGCTGCATACCCCGGGGGTTATAGCATGCATGCTAGGTTGAGTCTCGTCCTTGGTTAGGGTCGATAGTCCCTAACAGCGGCTAACCCCTAGCTTAGAGGTCGAGTGTCCGTCCCTTTGCTTTTCCTTCGTTCGCAGGGCTCGCACGTCCTGGCCAGGCCACCTGGAGACAAAAAGGAGAAGAAGGGCGCGCCAGCACCTGGGCCCCGGCAAGAACGCCGGGGGCTGCGAATGCCAAGATGTCACCCCCGGTGAGCCAGAGTTGCCGGGGGCTGCGATATCAGATAAGTCTTTCATCCCTCTTCATGCATCCTCTTATGGACTGGGGAATGTGAAACCGCGTTTCTTCCCGTAAACTGCCGTGCTCCCCCGACTCTAGGCCCTGGAGCACGTTCCCGGGGCCAAGTTTGGTCGTAGCCGTGACAGCAAAGGGATGAAACGAGGAGGCCGCACCCACCTCGTTCCTGCCTCCGTCAAAGGCGTGAGAGCGGTCGAAGCGACGTGGGAAGGCGGCAGGGCCTGTTGCCGGGAATGTCTGTCCGAGGGATACTAAGGAGTTGTTCCTTGGCATGGGTTCAACCCGCGAGGCAAATAACCCGGCAAACATCCCCTTTTCATTAAAAAACATCCCATATAGGTACAGTCCATAGAGGATGAAAAACATGAAAGAGAGGATTACAAGTTTTAGATACAGCTAAGGCCCGAAGGCTTACAATTAAAAAGATAAGGTGCCCGTAATCCCTTTCCTGTCCCTCTCCTCAGGAGGTAGGTCAAGGAGGCAAAAAGGGGAAAGGGGCGCCAAGGCGAGCTACAGGTGCCAGAAGACACCAAGAGAACATCCCGGGGGCCGGACGGTGATGGCGACGCCGGGAGAAGGGTGCGAAGGAGGGGCGGCAGGATGTCAGCACGCTGTCGAGGGCACCACGCCCTCGTACTCCGACCTGACGGCCTTGTCGCCAGCCCTCTTCCCCTTCCGCGGCCTCCCTACGCCAGCCGCCCAAGGAGACGCCCCCGGGGAGTTCAAGAAGCCGGCGCCGCGGATGATAGGGTCGCCGGTGCCGCGCGAGACGGCGCCCGACACCTAGTCGGAGCCGCCGTCCTGCCGCCCGCCACCCTCACCATCACTGCCGCTCTCCTCCTCGTCACTCTCGCTCGAGGAGGAGCCTTCGCTATCGGAGGAGCTGTCCACGCAGCACTTCGCCCGGGTGCCGAAGCACCCGAAGACCTTGACGGAGAGGAGATCGCCCTCCATCAGCTTAAAATGGAGGGTGAACCCCTCCATCAGGCTGTGGATGCGGGCGAACGTCTTCCACCCTCGATCGAGATACATCACACTAGGGGCTGGGAACACCACGCGGACTCGCGTGCCGCTGATCCCACAGCCCCTCATGTGTAATCTCAGAGTTTCGGGCGGGTCCGACTCCATCACGCTCGTGAACGGAGCTGGAAGCCGGAGGCGACGACGAGGCGCCCGGTGCAGCTTGACGAAGAACTCGCAAGGGTTGTCCCCTATATGGACCGCACGCCGAGATGCAGAACTGAGGCGACGGATGGGGCGGCCTCGCCCTACCCCGTAATCTCGGGGAGTGGGCGCTTCGAAAACCGCACGCCGGCCCCGTCCAGTAAATGCGCCACGCCCCCACGCCTATCTCCGCTTGGAGAAGAGGGCGTGGGCCGTTCCCCTTCATCATGGCTTGACGCACGCTCGCGGGGCTCAGCCCCGCGCGCCCGCGCCGCCCACGTCACCCACGACGCCGCGTTTGACGCGTGCCGTTCCGGGCGTGCGCGATGGAAGCGGAGGGACGTGCGGCATGACCTAGGCCGCGCGTGCCCGTGCACTGTTTTGGGCCTGACCCAACAGCGCTCGGCACCGTGTCTGGCCCAGGCCCGGGGGCTCCTGTCGGTGTACTAAAGTAGAGGTACTCTTAGTACCCCGAACTTGTGCACAGGCAGTCGCAGCGTCCCGCGGCAAGGCCTGCCAGGTCACCGCCAAGATCCTCCGTGGTCCCTTTGAAGACCATTCAAGAACAAAGTACTCAAGACAAGACCCCGGCAAGAGGAGCTTGCCGGGAAGAAGGCAAGACCCCGGCAAGAGGAGCTTGCCGGGAAGGCCATCAGAAGCATCCCAAGGCCCCGGCAAGAGGCGCTTGCCGGGAAGGCCATCCAAGGCATTCCAAGGAACTTGCCGCGGCGCGCTACGCGCCCCGACAAGGCCCGGTGAGCGACAAGCTCTCGGAAGCGACAAGTCGACGGCCGCGGCAAGGCGCTTGCCGCGGCAAGCCCCCACTCCACGCCCGTGCTCCAGCACATCCACCCACGTGTCGCTCCGGGGCCCCTCCCAAGCGCACGTGGCAGGGGGCTATGCAGCTAGGGGCGTGCGGTGGCACGCAGGCGCTGACAAGACAACCATCGTGGCAAGACGATGGCGTCCCTAGCGGTCCCTTTCGGTGCTGTCTAGGCGACACAGACGGGCATTTAATGCCCTTGTCCCCTGCCTTCAGGGTTAGGTATGATAACACTGTAGCAGCTAGCTGTGCCTACTACAGCACCTAGCTGTGCCTACCCACGGCACCCTTTTCCACTTTTGCCCTCCGTTACCCTATGTCGGTAACCCCTTGAGCATATAAAAGGAGGCCCGGGGCAACGTAGAGAGGGGTTCAGCAATTCCACACACTCACGCTCGGTCTCGCTCCCGAGCTAGAGATCAATACCAATCCACAAAGCAGGAGTAGGGTTTTACGCATCCATGCGGCCCGAACCTGGGTAAATCGCTCGCGTGCTTTGCCTCGATTTACTCCTCGCACGACCAACCGCCCGCGTGCTTCGCCTCGATCTGCTCTTTGCGCGACCTCCGCCCCCCGCCGAACCAAAAGGGACCCGGTCCGCCGGTCCCATAGGTGCCCGTGGATCAGAAACCCTAGCAGATACTACTCATAGATTCATGAAAATAAGCAAATAACACATAGAAAACAGAATATGTCAAAAACAGAACAGTCTGTAGTAATCTGGATCAAACGTATAGTTCTGGAACCCCAAAAATTCTAAAATAAATTGCTGGACGTGAGGAATTTATCTATTAATCATCTTCAAAAATAAATTAACTAAATATCACTCTCCAATAAGGAATGGCAGCAAATCTCGTGAGCGCTAAATACAACTTGTGGGAACCATAATCAACTAGCATAGGAGGGCAAAACAAGCATAACTTCAAAACTTTAAGCGCATAGAGAGGAAACGTGATATTATTGCAATTCCTACATGCATATGTTCCTCCCTCATAGTAATTTTCAATAGCATCATGAATGAATTCAACAATATAACCAGCACCTAAAGCATTTTTTCATGATGTACAAGCATAGAAATTTTATTACTCTCCTCATAAGCAAAATTCTTCTCATTCGGAATAGTGGAAGTATCATAAGAGACTCGAATACTATAAATTGTTTCCACATTAAAAGAGTAATGTTAAGAAAAGGGGTAATCATAATCATGACAAGTTTTATAAATATAATCATCACTACAGTTTATAGCATAAGTATCATGACAATAATCATCATAAGTAGCAACTTTGTTCTCATCATAATTGATTGAAACCTCTTCCAAGATAGTGGAATCATTACGAAATAAAGTCATGACCTCCCCAAATCCACTTTCATAATTATCACAATAAGATTCAACACCCTCCAAAATAGTGGGATTAGTACTTCCTAAAGATGACACTCTTCCAAACCCATTTTCATCAATATAATCATCATAAGTAGGAGGCATGCTATCATCATAACAAATTTGCATATCAAAACTTGGGAGGCTAAAAATATCATATTCATTAAACATAGCATCCCCAAGCTTGGGACAAACATTAATTGCAGCAAATATATTCTCAAACATGTCATCCTCATCAAACATAGCATCCCCAAGCTTGGGCCTTTTCATATCATAAGCATAATCACTCTCATCATTAATAGTATGGATAGCACCAATAGTATAGCAATTATGGTCATCACAATGAGTAATAGGGGCAACATCATTTGGGAGGGATACCTTTTCACCTTTACTTCTCTGTCTTTTCTTTTTCTTCTTCACATTATGTGTGGGTTCAGTCCTCTTTTTGGAGCTCCTTATTGATGAGATTGGTTGAATAGAAGGCTCCTCCTCGTTACCTGATTCATCATAAGAAATAATAGGAGGATATTGGGAAGCCTCTTCCCTTTCATTAGTATTTTCTTCATCCTCTATTTGTTTTCTTTTCTCTATATAATTGGCAATATAAGGATTTTCAATGCAATTCACCGCACAATACATAAAAATTTCTTCTAGATCAATATCAAGGAATTTCTCAAGGTTATATTCTGGAATATGATTAGTTATACGTTTCATTTCTTCATAAACCAAAAGCAAACTAAGTTCATTATGATGTGCAAGGGAAATCAAATCATCACAATTTTTGGACACGATACGATCATGGAACAATTTGCATCGGAGATTTAAATGACCATGTTCATTGCAAAGTTCACAAGTATGGTGAAGAAATTTTTAATTTTCAGCACAAACATATAGCCTTTCTTGCAACCATTTAGTTTCCAAATACTTATGCCTCTTGCAACATCTGTTTTCCCTAATTGGTGTGTACTTGCAAGCTCTATGCACTCCATAAAAGTTGACATGCTTATAAGAGACATTTTCATCACGACTAGTGCAATCATCATTAGTACTATGGATATTCAAGGAGTTCATACTAACAACATTGCAATCATGTTCATCATTCATAGATTTAGTGCCAAACATTTTATAGACTTCTTCTTCTAGCACTTGAGCACAATTTTCATTTCCATCATTCTCATGAAAGATATTAAAAATATGAAGCGTATGAGGAAAACTCAATTCCATTTTTTGTAATTTTCTTTTATAAACTAAAATAGTGATAAAACAAGAAACTAAAAGATTCGATTGCAAGATCTAAAGATATACCTTCAAGCACTCACCTCCCCGGCAATTGCGCTAGAGAAGAGCTTGATGTCTACTACACAACCTTCTTTTTGTAGACGTTGTTGGGCCTCCAAGTGCAGAGGTTTGTAGGACAGTAGAAAATTTCCCTCAAGTGGATGACCTAAGGTTTATCAATCCGTGGGAGGCGTAGGATGAAGATGGTATCTGTCAAACAACCCTGCAACCAAATAGCAAAGAGTCTCTTGTGTCCCCAAAACACCCAATACAATGGTAAATTGTATAGGTGCACTAGTTCGGCGAAGAGATGGTGATACAAGTGCAATATGGAAGGTCGATATAGGTTTTTGTAATCTGAAAATATAAAAACAGCAAGGTAACTAATAATAAAAGTGAGCACAAACGGTATTGCAATGCTAGGAAACAAGGCCTAGGGTTCATACTTTCACCAGTGCAAGTCCTCTCAACAATAATAACATAATTGGATCATATAACTATCCCTCAACATGCAACAAAGAGTCACTCCAAAGTCACTAATAGCGGAGAACAAATGAAGAGATTATGGTAGGGTACGAAACCACCTCAAAGTTATCCTTTCTGATCTATTTGTTCAAGAGTCCGTAGTAAAATAACATGAAGCTATTCTTTCCGTTCGATCTATCATAGAGTTCGTAATAGATTAACACCTTAAGATACAAATCTACCAAAACCCTAATGTCACCTAGATACTTCAATGTCACCTCAAGTATCCGTGGGTATGATTAAACGATATGCATCACACAATCTCAGATTCATCTATTCAACCAACACAAAGAACTTCCAAGAGTGCCCTAAAGTTTCTACCGGGGAGTCAAGACGAAAATGTGTGCCAACCCCTATGCATAAGATCACGAGGTCACGGAACTCGCAAGTTGATCACCAAAACATACATCAAGTGGATCACATGATATTCCATTGTCACCACAGATAAGCACGTGCAAGACATACATCAAGTGTTCTCAAATCCTTAAAGACTCAATCTGATAAGATAACTTCATAGGGAAAACTCAATCCATCACAAGAGAGTAGAGGGGGATAAACATCATAAGATCCAACTATAATAGCAAAGCTCGCGATACGTCAAGATCGTGCTGAATCAAGAACACGAGAGAGAGAGAGAGATCAAACACATAGCTACTGGTGCATACCCTCAGCACCGAGGGTGGACTACTCACTCCTCATCATGGAGAGCGCGAGGACGATGAAGATGGCCACCGGAGAGGGATTTCCCCCTCCGGCAGGGTGCCGGAATGGGTCTAGATTGGTTTTTGGTGGCTACGGAGGCTTCTGGTGGCGGAACTCCCGATCTATTCTGCTCTATGATGTTTTTAGGGTATATGGACATATATACGCGAAAGAGGTCGGTCAGGGGAGCCACGAGGGTGGGGGGCATGGCCAGGGGGTAGGGCGCGCTTCCCTCCCACGTGGCTTCCTCGAAGCTTCCCTGACGTCTACTCCAAGTATCCTGGATTGCTTCCGTTCCAAAAATAAGTTCCATGAAGTTTCAATTGGACTTCGTTTGATTTTCCTTTTCTACGATACTCTAAAACAAGGAAAAAAACAGAAACTGGCACTTGGCTCTAGGTTAATAGGTTAGTCCCAAAAATCATATAAAATAGCATATTAATGCATATAAAACATCCAAGGTTGATAATATAATAGCATGGAATAATAGAAAATTATAGATACGTTGGAGACGTATCACTCCTCCTCGATTGGTAATGTGTGTATTGAATCTCTTAGCAGTACATGTGCAGTTCCAATTTTGTTCATACTTACCCTTCAAATTTCCTGGTTGTTATTGTTCCCGTAAAAGTAATTGGTTATAGCCTCCATTGTCCAATAGAATATCAGCTTGTAATTGTGCGACGCTCCTGTATCGCGTTGTGCTTGGGTAGGTTCTTCATCTGCAACTAGTAGTGTAGCAAATGATGGAAAGTTTTTTAGAACTAGCAAGATGCCCATGCATTGCACGGAACATCAAGATGCATTTGTATGAGTAGTTTATCTTGTGGGAGAAAAGGATGAACGAGGGAATGCCTTATTTTCAAATTTGGAGAGGGGTGTGGGTATCTTTCTGCAAAATTGCCATAGTTTCCTTCCTATCCGTCAGATATAAATCGGACGACCTATATTGCAGGATGGCAAGCACACCATCATCACCAACTATGTTTTTTAAAAGAGTATAGAAGTCGAGATAATTATTAAATATAAAATAAATATGACAGCAGAGAAGAGAGTAGAGATAGCAGGGAAGTCGGGAAAGGAACGCGCGCGCGGGCAAAAGCGGCCGGGCACGCACTAGTTTTGGCGTGCGGTATCCGGCGCGCATTATAAAATCCAACGCCCTCCCACCGCTCTGTGCCTTGCCACCGCTCTCTCCCTACTCTGTGCCTCTCCACCGCTCTCTCCCCATTCTGTGCCTCGCCACCGCTCTCTCCCTGCTCTACGCCTCACCGCCGCTCTCTCCCCGCTATTTCTTGCCTCGCCGCCGCCGCGCCACCATGCTGCCGTGTCACCGAGAAACTTGGGGATAACGCGGTGTCCACGTGCGCCCCTCCGACGGCTTCTCCACCGAGATCCAATTCTGTGGGATGCGCCTCAGCCTCAGCAATTTCGACACAGCAGACGAGGCCGCCCGCGTGTACGACGCGGTGGCATGGCGCCTCTGGTGGCCTCATAGAACATTGAACTTCCCCAATGTGCCGACGCGGGAGCGGGCGCAGGAGCTCGCGCCTTTGCCACGGCTTATCACCGACGAGGATCGTCGTGACAACCGGAGGCGGGAGCACCGTCTCGGCATCATCGAGATGGACGAGGAATCCATGGCATTGTGGCGCCAACGCTTTCCGTAGGACATCATCAACGAGCGCGAATTCTATGCGCAAAGGAGGGCGGAGAGGGAGAAGAGGAGGGCTGAGCAAGCCACCTATCGCGAGGACAAGCGTACTCAAAAAGCAGCCGCTCAATTCAACATGAGGCTAGGAGCAGCGTCGCCCTAGGAATCCGACGATGATCAGTATCTTCACGCATACATGGAGACGTCGGAGGAGGACATCACCGAGGAGGAGCCGGACGATGAGGAGTAGTTGAAATATAAGGAAATATGCCCTAGAGGCAATAATAAAGTTATTATTTATTTCCTTATTTCATGATAAATGTTTATTATTCATGCTAGAATTGTATTAACCCGAAACATAATACATGTGTGAATACATAAACAAACATAGTGTCACTAGTATGCCTCTACTTGACTAGCTCGTTGAATCAATGATGGTTATGTTTCCTAACCATAGACATGAGTTGTCATTTGATTAATGGGATCACATCATTAGAGTATGATGTGATTGACTTGACCCATCCGTTAGCTTAGCACGATGATCGTTTAGTTTGTTGCTATTGCTTTCTTCATGACTTATACATGTTCCTATGACTATGATATTATGCAACTCCCGTTTACCGGAGGAACACTTTGTCTGCTACCAAACGTCACAACGTAACTGGGTGATTATAAAGGTGCTCTACAGGTGTTTCCGAAGGTGCTTGTTGAGTTGGCGTATTTCAAGATTAGGATTTGTCACTCCGATTGTTGGAGAGGTATCTCTAGGCCTACTCGGTAATGCACATCACTATAATCCTTGCAAGAATTGTAACTAATGAGTTAGTTGGGGGATGTTGTATTACAGAACGAGTAAAGAGACTTGCCGGTAACGAGATTGAACTAGGTATTGAGATACCGACGATCGAATCTCGGGCAAGTAACATACCGATGACAATGGGAACAATGTATGTTGTTATGCGGTTTGACCGATAAAGATCTTCGTAGAATATGTGGGAGCCAATATGAGCATCTAGGTTCCGCTATTGGTTATTGGCCGGAGATGTGTCTCGGTCATGTCTACATAGTTCTCGAACCCATAGGGTCCGCACGCTTAAAGTTTCGGTGACGATTGTATTATGAGTTTATGTGATTTGATGTACCGAAGGTAGTTCGGAGTCCCGGATGAGATCAGGGATATGACGAGGAGTCTCGAAATGATCGAGACGTAAAGATCCATATATTGGACGACTATAATCGGACATCGGAAAGGTTTCGAGTGATTCGGGTATTTTCGGAGTAGCGGTGAGTTACGGGAATTCACCGGGAGAAGTATTGACCCTTATTGGGCCATACTGGAATAGAGGAGAGAGGCCAAAAGGAAGGAGACGCGCACCCCCCCTCTAGTCCGAATTGGACAAGAGGTGCAGCCCCTTTTTCCTTCTCCCTCTCCCCCTCTTTCCTTCTCTCCTACTCCAGGATGGAAAGGGGAATCCTACTAGGACTTGGGAGTCCTAGTAGGACTCCCGACAATTGGCGCGCCCCCTCTAGGTCCGGCCTGTCCCTCCCTCCTTTATATACGGGGGCAGGGGGCACCTCTAGACACAACAATTGATCTCGTGGATCTCTTAGCCGTGTGCGGTGCCCCCCTCCACCATAGTCCACCTCGATAATATCGTAGCGGTGCTTAGGCGAAGCCCTGCGTCGGTAGAACATCATCATCGTCACCATGCCGTCGTGCTGACAGAACTCTCCCTCAAAGCTCAGCTGGATCAGAGTTTGAGGGATGTCATTGAGCTGAACGTGTGCTGAAGTCGGAGCTGTCGTACATTCGGTATTTGATCGGTCCGATCGTGAAGGCGTACGACTACATCAACCGCGTTGTGCAAACGCTTCCTCTTTTGGTCTACGAGGGTACGTGGACAACACTCTCCCCTCTCGTTGCTATGCATCACCATGATCCTGTGTGTGCGTAGGAATTTTTTTTGAAATTACTACGTTCCCTAACAGAACTATCTATTTTTTATCTATCTATGCCTAGAACTATCTATGTCTCTACTCTCTAGTCTCTACTTTCTATCTCTACTTCTTGATCTCAGCACTCTGGGCCAGCAAAACTGGCTATTTTGGTGCTGTAAACGCTTTTTTAAAGCGCCGCACGTTGCGCTTCTATTGGAGATGCTCTAACATGGCAGACGAGTGCTTTAATGTTGCCCACAGGATGCATGAGTATTACTAGTATATTTTTCTTGCCATGTTGAGATTTTAAAACCATGAGTGCGAACATGCAGAGGAGCAATGAAGACCAAACACAGGATATTGGGGACATCTTCAAGGAGCGTAGCAAGTTAAAGAGGAGCTGCACCGAACCTGTAAAATGAGCTTTGGTAAGTAACACCCTTTCAATTACTTTCTGTTTCTTCGATATGCATATGTTGTAGTTTTTGTTTCTCTTAGCCTCTTGTCCTTCGATGTGTAATAAGAAGAGTCTTAATCGTCCTAATGCTTTCGTTTTTAGCTTGATGTAGGAAGTGGGTGTTCTAACCATGTAGTCTATTTTTATATTTTTTTTCCTTTTGAATTAACCTCTTCGAGTCCTGTTTATCTGGATTCTACTAAATGGATCTAGGTTGCTCTGAGTATTGATCTAAAAAAGAAGTAACTTCATGTCAGGATGCAGTTCCTGCGAGTAGGGACGTATGGTCAACCTCGAGATCATGTTTCCAAAAGGAGGCTGGATTACACACAAGGTGCCCGTTCCCTAATGATGTTGGATTAGACACAAGGTACAAATTCCCAGATGATGCTGGATTACATTCAAGCCAGGTGGAGTTGTCAACTGTTCGTGTCCTCGTGGCTCTAGTAAAGGGTGAAAGAAAGCATGCAGCAGTGCTCGAGAATGTAGTTGAGTTCCTGAAGAAGCGAAAAGAGCAATCAGATGCTCTCTTCACCCAAGCCAAAGAAGAGATGGAAGAAGCCAGAAAGAAGCTAGCAGAGGCAGAGCAGGCTAGGTGTCACCTGCTATCTAAAACGTTTGTCAATACGAATTTTCCTTCATAATAGCTAGGTTCAAATGTTTATCCAGTCAGCATGCCTGTTGTGATGTCCGTGCATCTACTGATGTGGCACAAAATAATTTTTTTTGGGTCATGTAATAACATCATTTACTTTCCAAACAATAATAGATGAAGCATTGGACATGGTATAGTTCATGCGCAAGCCCAACATTCCAAGTTCAACTTCCACATCAAACTCATGTTCACAGATATCTGCACATTCATAGATAATGTCCACAACCATGATTCACTTCAAAGCCAAAAAAATGCGAGGAGAGTTATAAATAAAGAAAAACCTCTAGTTCCTACTACTAGTGCGAGCACAACAAGTCAAGTCCATGTGTAATTAATTACATTTTGGTCATTTTTTATGTTCTAAAATGCCGGCCGGCTCACGGAAGGACATGTTGCTGGCACACATGCGGATTCAATGGAGGCAGGCGGGGTAGTCTAAAGCCAGTTGCATGCAGCGAGGAGGCGTATTCAGTCGGGCTTGCAGCGAGTGGGGCCCTCTTGGACGGCGCGCCGGTTCAATGCCTGCGCTATGAGAGGTCGCGTCCATGTCAGAGCAATCACTCTCTCCCGTCCTTTTTTGTTTGGGTATAACAAAATCTCATTTTCCATTCACACTTGACAAGAAAAATTCGTGGACATACTTTGACCCAAAATACGATGGGGACTAGTAAACCAGGACGGAGGTAGTAGAGGTTTTTTATCAAAGAAGGGCATCCCCCTTCCGATTTTCATTACTAAAAACCAACATCGAAACCATAGTATTTGCCCTTGAACTACCAAGTTTAACATCTCACAACATAAACCCACACAACCATACGCCAAGGAGGTAGTAGTTATAAATTCCATTTTCGCTCCATACCAATCGTACTAAAAACTACTTAGTACTTATAACGTGCCATTGAGAATTGGAACTCTTACCCTGCTAAAATGATATATTAAACATGGCTACTTGATCAGTGGCAACTGGTGTGCCGCCACCAGGTTGTTCACCTGTGGTCCCGACCATCAACACCTACAGATCAAATTATCACGCGAGCTAACTACTCCTACAAAGGTGCGCTCCACCACGTACCCGATACCCGCGCATGCAACAATCATGTACCTAGGGTTTTAGGGTTTATGTGTTAACGGTGCCTTTACGTAACTCTCATGTGTGCGAGACAGCGAGGGACCGACCGAGTGCATGCGCCTCTTCTCGTCATATATGTACTCCACCGTTTGTCTGGTGTCGGTGTCAAAACAGGCGGATCTCGGGTAGTGGGTCCCGAACTGTCCGTCTAGGCCGGATGGTAACAGGAGGTAGGGAACACAATGTTTTACCCAGGTTCGGGCCCTCTTGATGGAGGTAAAACCCTACGTCCTTCTTGATTAATATTGATGATATGGGTAGTACAAGAGTAGATCTACCTCGAGATCAAGCAGGCTAAACCCTAGAAACTAGCCTATGGTATGATTGTTGTATATGGAGTTGATTGCCTACGGACTACAACCCTCCGGTTTATATAGACACCGGATAGGGTTAGGGTTACATAGAGTCAGTTACAATGGTAGGAGATCTTGAATATCCGCATCGCCAAGCTTGCCTTCCACGCCAAGGAAAGTCCCATCCGGACACGGGACGAAGTCTTCAATCTTGTATCTTCATAGTCCAGGAGTCCGGCTGAAGGTATAGTCCGGCTACCCGAACACCCCCTAATCCAGGACTCTCTCAGTAGCCCCTGAACCAGGCTTCAATGACGATGAGTCCGGTGCGCAAATTGTCTTCGGCATTGCAAGGCGGGTTCCTCCTCCAAGTCCTACATAGAAGATTGTAAACACCAAGAGTAGTGTCCGGCTCTGCAAAATAAGCTTCCACATATTGCCATAGAGAGAATGATATAAACACAAATCAAATCTGCTGACGTATTCCGCAGTGCGTCATCACACTACGGCCAAGTCCTTTACTCGAATCGTTTTTACTTTTCCACCTTAGCATGTTTTGCGAGGCGGTTTCCTTGGCACGTCTTGTCAAAGCAGAGATCGTGTACCCCCTTTTACGGGATTCTCATCAATACGGACGTGGGTAACCCAACCGCGCCACTTATCACGGCGCTTGGGAGGCAAGCGAGTTTTACTAGGCAGGTGGGGACGCACAACCGCATCCGCCCATATAAGGGGATAAGGATCCACCTTTTTACCTATGCCTTCTCCCTCCTTTGCCTATCCATCTCCTGCGCACTCGAGCTCCAGCGCCCAAGCCCGCACTTCCCACCTCAACCTTCTCCAGCAATGTCCGGAGCGGGAGGCAAGTGGATGGTCTCCTCCGCTACGGAGGGCCAAGTCAAGAAGCTAAGGAAGGCCGGATACCTGTCTAAGGACAACGCGCACCGGCTTCCCGAAAAGGGGCAGCTTCTCCCCACCCCAAGGCCCCATGAGAGGGTAGTATTTCTTCCCCACTTCCTCCGCGGACTGGGTTTTCCACTCCACCCATTTGTCCGGGGGCTCATGTTCTACTACAGCCTGGATTTCCACGATCTGGCCCCGAACTTCATCCTCAACATCTCGGCGTTTATCGTCGTGTGCGAGGCTTTCCTCCGCATCCGCCCTCATTTCGGCCTCTGGCTCAAGACCTTCAACGTCGAGCCCAAGGTGGTGCGCGGTAGCCAGGCGGAGTGCGGAGGCGCCATGGCGGGCAAGATGGCCAACGTCCTATGGTTCGAGGGCTCTTTTGTGGAGACCCTAAAGGGGTGGCAATCCGGGTCGTTTTACATCACCGAGCCACGTGATCCGAACTGGATCACTGCCCCCGAGTTCCGATCCGGACCCCCCACGCGGCTTATGTCCTGGAAAGAGACGGGCCTGTCGTGGGGTGACGAAAAAGAGGTGACCGGATTGCAAACATGCATCCAGTCCCTGGTGAACAAGCCAATCCGGCTTGTTAATGTAATCCAGGTTATGCTCGTCCACCCGATCCTCCCGTGCCAACAACGGGATTTCAATCTGTGGGAGTTCGACCCGGCGCAGCACCAAACCCTTAGCAGGCTCTTCGACACGACGTACGAAGATGCCTGGAAGGTGCTATTCAAGGGCGCCAAGGCTCCCGCATCCGCTTCCGAGGACCGCGGATACAGCTCGCAGCGTCACGCTAGCGAGGTAAGCTATCTTCACCTTTTACAGGATGTTAAGCTTTTTTCATAGTTTGACTCTATGCAGGATCTAAACTCCCTTACCTTTGACAGGCTTGGCGAGCGATATCCGGACCGATTAACTGTCCGGCTCCGCTGCCTGAAGACCCAGCCCCAGCTCTACTAGTGAAGCTGCTGGTTCCGGCGCCTTATGTGGTGCCGGAGAAGAAGGCCAAGAAGAAGAAGACCACGGGGACTGGAAAGAGTGCCCGTAACATGGTGGTGTCGGACTCGTCATCCGACGAGTCCGAGACGCCCTCTTCCCATGAAAACGAGGAGGAGGAGGAAGAAAACTCTCCCCCCGGCGGAGGGAGGAGAGAATAGGAAGGCCGCCCCAACGGGGGAGGCCGAGGGGTCTAGGAAAAGGAAGACCCCTCCGCCGGACTACTCCCCCGACGCCGAAGAGGGCGGAGAGGAGTGGCCAAACAGGGCCAAGCGTCCGGCGAAATCGTAAGTTCGGATATCAGAGTAACTCATGATGTTCCTTTGTTGCACAGCTTTCCCTAATGTCGAACGTAATTATGCAGCCCGCCCCGGGCCGAATTCAATGAATCGTCGGGCGGCTCCCTGGACTGATCGGACGTGAACTCAGTTCCGCCCGCTGTCTCCCCCCGCACTGTAGACGACGCCGAAGTGGCGTCGCGACAAGCTCCAGGGCAGGAGGAGGTGGTCCCGGAGGAGCCGCAAGGCAACCTCCCGGACTCCAGGAGTGAAGGGGATAAGGCCCCCCAGGGCTCCAAGTCCGGCTTTGTGCCGGGCATCGCGTCGGAATCTTCCACAGTTCCAGACCGTGGTAGGCGAACTCCTTCCAAGAGGAGCAAGCCTTCTGAGCCGGCGGCCTCCGTCCAACTGCGGGTGCCGGATAATCTGCTGGAGGTGCTTGACGGCACCTCCATCGACGAGGGGCACCGTACTATTATGAGTACGGTGATCCAGAAAGTTCAGTCCGCCAAGAGCGGACTGACTGAAGATTGCGCTAGCCTTCTAACAGGCTTCGAGGTAAGTAAAAATATGTAAAAATATTACCGCATAGACAGTAGCCCCTGATGCTCTGTTTGGCATTCGGAAAGAAAAGCCGAATAGAGGATCTATTAAATATCGTAGGAGTCTAACAAAAAGGAGTCAATATGCGTATGCAGGCTTCGCTGCTATCCACCACCGCACTGACTGCGGAGGTGAGTGTCCTGAAGCAGGACCTCGAGCGGACAGAGCAAGAGCTCGGCCTTGCCAAGCGGCGGCTTGAGGAGAGAGAAGGTAAGAAATACCTTATAGAAAAAGTGCCTATAAGAAGGCGTGATTGCAAAAAAATAACCAGATTGTACTGCTTATTGTAGGGGCCACGACTGAGGTGGCGACCCTTAAGCAGGTGCTGTCTGAGGCCGAAAAGAAAACGGCCGTGGAGCGCACCGAGCGAGACAGACTTGGGGCTCAGGTCGGCGAGCCGCAGCAAGAGCTTCAGGCTCTCATGAAAAAACATGAGAGTTTGGAGCTTGAGTCAAAGGCGCAAGCATCCGAGCTCGCGACGGCCCTTGAGACTGCCAAGTCTGCCAAGGCCGAAGCCCAAAAGGCCCTCCAAGAGTTGGAGGAGATGAGGAAGATAGCAGCGGGTAAGGCATTCTTCATGCAAAGCAGAAATATAAAAGTAAACTACTTGTTACTTACCCGAATCCGGGGCTCTCCAGGGGCATTCACAGATCTTCCCCGCAGCGTATCCGCCGCCGCCGCATTCTACTGAGTTGAAGAGGGCAGCTCGACGGAGAAGGTGTTCTGGTCTCAGTATTCTGAGGCCGGACACCCTGTGCCTTTGAGCGACTAGCTGAAACAGCTGGTCGAGCTCCACAAGGCGGCCGAACAGGCCATGAAGGGCTTCATAGTTCGGTTGTGGCCCGGAGAGGCCCTGCCTGGGAGCTATTTTGGGCTGGTGCGGCGGCTGGTGGAGGCCTGTCCGAGGCTCGAGGTCATCAAGCGCTCCGTCTGCATCGAAGGTGCCTGTCGGGCCCTTGCCCATGCAAAGGTGCACTGGGGTAAGCTGGACGGTGAGAAGCTTGTGAAGGACGGGCCGCCGCCGGGGAAGGAGCATCGCAAACCCGAGAACTACTACAAGGATGTTCTTGCAGGTGCCCGCCTTGTGGCGGATGAATGTACCAAGGATGTGATTTTTGAATGAACTCGCTCGTGTTTATCCGGTGCGCTGAAAACTTGTTCATATGCGCTAAGCAATGCTTATTGAATTTAAAATATTACTTTCTGTGCGGCTGTTTATCAAAAATTGAGAGATGGCCAGTCGTCGGCTTCTGCTCCCATGCCACTAGTGCTAGGGTGTTCGGGATAAACCTAAGCGCTCTTTTTCCCATAGTTGGGTCCTTCGAGGGAGGCGCTCAGCACAACGAACCAGGCAATCGGACTATAATGCTTGAACACTCTCACTTAGCCATAGAACTCTATAATTTTAAATTTCGGCGAAGCCCCTAGTTCGGAAGACCGAGTTCGGGGCGCTATCCACGCTTTGGCCGAACAAAGCCAGCTCCTCGCTCGAAGCGGCATAAGTCTTTAGGGACTCGAAAAACCTCTCGAACAGCGACCGGTCTCTCGCCTCATCATGACAGTCAGTTTTAGCTTTCTCCACTGAGGTGCTTAACCCAGCTGAACCGGGGCACAATCGCAGTGGTTCTCCTAGTGCTACCTTAGCCGATAGAGCGGAACGTAAGGCACCAAAACATAGGAGCTGGGCAAACCCAACTATTGACCCAAATCATGATTCGGAGCCGATGCATATAGTGCTATAAGTTCGGGGTGCCGCACTTGTGAAAGTGTACGGACTTCTCACACCATTATGAGGGGTACTGAAGCCCCTGGCGTGTTTGTCGTACCATGGTGTACGGGTGCAATCATGTCATTTAATAAACATAAATGTGAGAAGAAGATAATGCAAAAAATAGACAAGAAGCTAAGCATTGTTTATAGAGAGGCTATTTATCAAAGCCGAACGATACAAATAGTGCGGTAAGCAAAAGATATTGGACTATTCAGTATGTCCTGACCAGGGGCAGGCCGCGGAATTGTATTTAAAACAGGTATACCGCTCGTAACAGAGACCACCTGGGAGTTCCATAATGCGGCATGGCTTGTCTGCCTCCCTGGACCTTGCATCGTTTGTGCGGCAGTCGAATTGTCGAACAGGTCGTCTGAAGTATGGAGTCCTGAAAGTAAGAAAAAATTAAAAAAAATCCGGCAGCCCCTAGTACGTTTTAAGCCGTATTTTGGGCGTGCCGTTATTGTGCCCCTTCCCCTGTGCCCATGGTATTTCAAGGGCGTAGTTATGTACGCGAGGTACTGGTTTCGCTATGTCGCGAAAGCTGGGGTTGGGGCCGCATTGCTACGCTTGCTCAGAGTGTGCCAGGCAGTCCTGCTGTGGGTTACTCCGGGCGCGCTTGGCAGTGTCTAGCTTTTTAATGGCTGGACTGGAGAATTTCCTGAGAAGGCTACTTTGTACCTCCACTGCGAGAGCCGTCGTATGCTCCTCCGTACGGAGGGAGCGTTCGGTGTTTCCGTTGACCGTAATTACTCCTCAAGGGCCTGGCATCTTGAGCTTGAGATATGCGTAGTGCGGCACCGCATTGAACTTTGCGAATGCGGTTCGTCCAAGCAGGGCATGATAGCCACTGCAAAACGGGACTATATCGAAGATTAACTCTTCGCTTCGGAAGTTGTCCGGGGATCCAAAGACCACGTCAAGTGTTACTGAGCCTGTACAGTTGGCTTCTACACCTGGTATAACGCCTTTAAAGGTCGTTCTTGTGGGCTTATTCCTTGAGGGATCTATGCCCATTTTCCGCACTGTATCCTGATAAAGCAGGTTCAGGCTACTGCCGCCGTCCATGAGGACTCTTGTGAGATGAAATCCGTCGATGATTGGGTCGAGAACCAATGCGGCGAAGCTACCATGACGGATGCTAGTGGGATGGTCCCTTCGATCAAAAGTGATCGGGCAGGAGGACCATGGGTTGAACTTTGGGGCAACTGGCTCCATCGCGTATATGTCCCATAGCGCACGCTTCCGCTCCCGCTTGGGAATGTGGGTTGCGTATATCATGTTCACCGTCCGCACTTGTGGGTGAAAGCCCTTCTGTCCATTGTTGTTCGTCGGCTTGGGCTCCTCATCGTCGCTGTGCAGCCCCTTGTCTCTGTTTTCGGCCCTTAACTTGCCTGCCTGCTTGAACACCCAACAATCCCTGTTAGTGTGATTGGCTGGCCTTTCGGGGGTGCCATGTATCTGGCACAAGCGATCGAGTATTCGGTCCAAACTGGACGGGCCCTGAGTATTCTTTTTGAATGGCTTTTTCCGCTGACCGGATTTATAGCCTTTGAATCCGGCATTGACTGCCGTGTCTTCATTGCTGTCGCTGTTAACGCGGCGTTTTTGCTTATTCCGACGTGTCCTGCCACTTTTCTCCTTGGTATCCGAATTACCAGGGTTCTTTGATAAGTTGTTACTGCGAGCTAGCCAGCTGTCTTCTCCCGCGCAAAAGCGGGTCATGAGTGTCGTGAGGGCTGCCATGGATTTTGGCTTTTCCTGTCCCAGGTGTCGGGCAAGCCACTCGTCGCAGATGTTATGCTTGAAGGCTGCTAGGGCCTCTGCGTCCGGATAGTCGACTATCTGGTTTTTCTTTGTTAGGAACCGTGTCCAGAATTTTCTGGCCGATTCCTCTGGCTGCTGAATTATGTGGCTTAAGTCATCGGCGTCCGGCGGTCGCACGTAAGTGCCCTGGAAGTTGTCGAGGAATGCGGCTTCCAGGTCCTCCCAAGAACCGATTGAGTCTGCTGGCAAGCTGTTAAGCCAATGCCGGGCCGGTCCTTTAAGTTTGAGCGGGAGGTATTTGATGGCGTGTAGATCATCGCCGCGTGCCATGTGGATGTGAAGGAGGTAATCCTCGATCCATACCGCCGGATCTGTTGTGCCATCGTATGATTCGATGTTTACGGGTTTGAAACCCTCTGGGATTTTATGATCCATTACTTCATTCGTGAAGCATAGCGGGTGTGCGGCACCTCTGTACTGGGCTATATCACGACGCAGCTCGGAAGAGCTCTGTCTGTTGTGTTCGGCCCGGCCGGATTTGTTGTATCCAGAGTAAAGATCATTGTCACATGCCGTAGGGCGCCTGCGCGATCCATAGATCGATCTCGTTTGTCTTGCCTTATCCTCCAGTATGTCTCGCAAGTCGGGCGCATTTTCCCGTGCCTTAGTTGAGCGGCGTCGGGGCATGGCTTGGGTGGAGGGCCGAGAGGCCTCTCTGTCATGGCCGCGAGGTGGCCGGTCTGCCATGTCATGCGCTGGTGATGTAGGTGCTTCCTCCTCTGATCGGGGTAGCGGCCTGCGCTTCGGGTAACTCTTGGAGGGGCGTTCGAGTTCATACTCTTCGGCCGCAAGGACTTCAGTCCATCTGTCAGCTAGCAAATCTTGGGTAGCTCTAACCTGTTGCTGCTTTTTCTTGAGGCTGCTTGCCGTGGCTAAAAGCCTGCGTTTAAAATGCTCTTGTTCGGCGGGGTCTGATCGTATGACGAATTCGTCGTCATTGAGGCTTGCCTCGTCTTCGGAGGGAGGCGTATAGTTATCATCCTCGACCTCTCGATCTGCCGCTCTCCCATGAGGGCTGGCTTCTCCATCTTCCTGTGCCGAATCTTGCTGAGGTGGGTGTTCTTCGGCGCTATCCGGGGTAGTATTATCTCCCATGCCGGAATCACCGTTTTTGCTTTGGCGGGATTTAGAGCGGCGCCACTGACGCCGGCGCTTTGGCTGTTTCTTGGGGGCGTCATCCCCCACTATTCCATCGCCATCTCCATCTTTTGGAGTATCCACCATATATATGTCATATGACGAGGTGGCCTTCCAGCGCCCTATAGGTGCTGGTTCCTATTCGTCTCCTACATCGTCGTCCATGCCGTCGATGTCTTTGGAGCTGAAGTCAAGCATGTCGGTTAGATCGTCGACAGTGGCTACAAAGTGGGTGGTGGGTGGGCTTTGAATTTTCTCATCGTCCGTATCCCACCCTCGCTGACCGTAGTCCGGCTAGGGCTCTCCTGATAAAGAGAGAGACTTAAGAGAATTCAGGATGTCGCCAAAAGGCGAATGCTGAAAGATGCCTGCGGCGGTGAACTCCATTATCGGTGCCCAATCGGATTCGATTGGCAGGGGCGCGGGGGGTTCGGAGTACGGGGAGGAGTCCGGATCCTCGGAGTCACGGGTCGTGCAGAGTGCGGGGCTAGCGTTCGGCTCGATCGCTTTCGGGATCGCAGCCCCCGAGGTGACGTCCAACCGCTCATCCTCGATTGGCGCAATAGGCTCCGAGTTAGGGGTTGGAACCGATGCGTGTGCGGCCTCCAGGACACTGTCCTGGGTTAGAGCTAGATCATGCCCCTCGAGATAGTGTGGCGCGCTTGGCCGTGGCTCGAGCCCGTCGAAGATCAAGTCTCCGCGGATGTCAGCCGTGTAGTTTAAGCTTCCAAACCTGACTTGATGGCCAGGGGCGTAGCTTTCGATCTGCTCCAGGTGGCCGAGCGAATTGGCCCGCAGAGCGAAGCCGCCGAAGACGAAGATCTGTCCGGGGAGCAAAGTCTCACCCTGGACCGCATCGTTGTTGATGATCAAAGGAGCCATCGGGCCTAAAGGCGACGACACAGAGGAACTCCCAATGAAAGCACCAATGTCGGTGTCAAAACCGGCGGATCTCGGGTAGTGGGTCCCGAACTGTGTGTCTAGGCCGGATGGTAACAGGAGGCAGGGAACACGATGTTTTACCCAGGTTCGGGCCCTCTTGATGGAGGTAAAACCCTACGCCCTGCTTGATTAATATTGATGATATGGGTAGTACAAGAGTAGATCTACCACGAGATCAAGGAGGCTAAACCCTAGAAGCTAGCCTATGGTATGATTGTTGTATATGGAGTTGATTGCCTACGGACTACAACCCTCCGGTTTATATAGACACCGGATAGGGTTAGGGCTACATAGAGTCGGTTACAATGGTAGGAGATCTTGAATATCCGCATCGCCAAGCTTGCCTTCCACGCCAAGGAAAGTCCCATCCGGACACGGGACGAAGTCTTCTATCTTGTATCTTCAAAGTCCAGGAGTCCGGCTGAAGGTATAGTCCGGCTACCCGAACACCCCCTAATCCAGGAATCCCTCATCTTGTGTCCAAAAAATTATACAATAGTAATAACTACTAGCAATGTGCCAATGCGTTGCCACACGATCATAGTAGATCAATACATATTCACCGATTTGATAGAAAAAAAGAGTCTAGTTTTGAAACATGATCATGCCTAGATATTCTCTGAATTGTGCGTTTATGATCAAGTCTATCTATGAATAATATTTGAATCTTCTCTAAATTCATTTATGTATGATTGGTCATCTTTGCAAGTCTCTTTGAATTATCCGTTTGGTTTGGCCAACTAGATTGGTAGTTCTTGCCATGGGAGAAGTGCTTAGCTTTGGGTTCGATCTTGTGGTGTCCTTTCCCAGTGACAGAAGGGGCAGCAAGGCACGTATTGTATCGTTGCCATCGAGGATAACAAGATGGGGTTTATTTCATATTGCATGAATTTATCTCTCTACATCATGTCATCTTGCTTAAGGCATTACTCTGTTTTTAACTTAATACTCTAGATGCATGCTGGATAGCGGTCGATGAGTGGAGTAATAGTAGTAGATGCAGAATCGTTTCGGTCTACTTGTCACGGACATGATGCCTATATACATGATCATGCCTAGATATTCTCGTAACTATGCTCAATTCTGTCAATTGCTCAACGGTAATTTGTCCACCCACTGTAGAATACTTATGCTCTTGAGAGAAGCCACTAGTGAAACCTATGGCCCCGGGTCTATTCTCATCATATTAATCTCCATCACTTTAATCTTGTTTTGCTTTTTTACTTTGCCTTTACTTTTTACTTTGCATCTTTATACCAAAAATACCAAAAATATTATATCTATCAGATCTCACTCTCGTAAGTGAACGTGAAGGGATTGACAAGCCCTAATCGCATTGGTTGTGAGTAGCTATCATTTTGTTCAGGTACGAGGGACTTGAGCGTGGCCTCCTACTGGATTGATACCTTGGTTCTCAAAAACTGAGGGAAATACTTACGCTACTCTGCTGCATCATCCCTTCCTCTTTGGGGAAATCCAACGCAAGCTCAAGAGGTAGCAAGAAGGATTTCTGGCACCGTTGCCGGGGAGTCTACGCAAAAAGTCAACATAGCAAGGACCCATCACAATCCCTATCTCTCGCATTACATTATTTGCCATTTGCCTCTCGTTTTCCTCTCCCCCACTTCACCCTTGCCGTTTTATTCGCCCTCTCTTTCCCAGTCTCCTTCTCCTTCTCCTCCCTCTCTTTTCCGCTTGCCTTTTTGTTTGCTCATGTGTTGGATTGCTTGTTTGTCACGATGGCTCAAGATACTACCAAATTGTGTGACTTCACCAATACCAATAATAATGATTTCCTTAGCACTCCGATTGCTCCTCTTGCCAATACTGAATCTTGTGAAATCAATACTGCTTTGTTGAATCTTGTTATGAAAGATCAATTCGCCGGCCTTCCTAGTGAAGATGCCGCTACTCATCTGAGTAGCTTCGTTGATTTATGTGATATGCAAAAAAAAAGATGTCGATAATGATGTCGTTAAATTGAAGCTATTTCCTTTTTCGCTTAGAGATCGTGCTAAAGCTTGGTTTTCGTCTTTGCCTAAAAATAGTATTGATTCTTGGAACAAGTGCAAAGTTGCTTTTATCTCTCATATTTCCCTCCCGCTAAGATCATCTCTCTTAGAAACGATATTATGAACTTTAAGCAACTTGATCATGAACATGTTGCACAAGCTTGGGAGAGAGTAAAATTAAGGATACGTAATTGCCCTACTCATGGTTTGAATTTGTGGATGATTATACAAAAATTTTATGCCGGATTGAATTTTGCTTCTTGAAATCTTTTTGATTTGGCCGCGGGAGGCACTTTTATGGAAATCACTTTAGGAGATGCTACTAAACTCCTAGATAATATTATGGTTAATTATTCTCAATGGCATACTGAAAGATCTTCTAATAAAAAAGTGCATGCGATAAAAGAAATCAATGTTTTGAGTGGAAAGAAGGATGAACTTATGAAATTATTTGCTACTAGGAGTGTTTCTCCTGATCCTAATGATATGCCTTTGTCTACTTTGATTGAAAATAACAATGAATCTATGGATGTGAATTTTTTTGGTAGGAATAATTTTGGTAACAACACTTATAGAGGGAATTTTAATCCTAGGCCATATCCTAGTAATCCTTCTAATAATTATGGGAATTCCTACAACAACTCTTAAGGAAATTATAATAAGATGCCCTCTGAATTTGAGAATAGTGTCAAAGAGTTTATGAATTCACAAAAGAATTTTAATGCTTTGCTTGAAGAGAAATTGCTTAAAGTTGATGATTTGGCTAGGAATGTTGATATAATTTCTCTTGAGATTGATTCTTTAAAGCTTAGATCTATTCCTCCTAAGCATGGTATCAATGAGTCTCTCAAAGCCATGAGAATTTCCATTGATGAGTGCAAGGAAAAAACCGCTAGGATGCGTGCTTCCAAAGATGCCTTCATTAAAGCGTGTTCTTCCAATCCCTATGAAAATCAAGATGAAGATCTAAAGTTATTGCTGTGTCTCCTATTAAATCTTTGTTTTGCAATATGAATCTTGATGAAACTGAATATGATCTTCCTTTACCTAGAAGGCGTTCTAAAAATCCGGAGTATTTAGATCTTTATGATGAAATTGATGAAAGTGGGATTGAAAGAAATAAAAATCTTGATGTTGCTAAACCCACTATATTGGATTTCAAGGAATTTAATTATGAAAGTTGCTCTTTAATTGATTGTATTTCCTTTTTGCAATCCGTGCTAAATTCTCCACATGCTTATAGTGAAAAGAAAGCCTTCACCGAACATATTGTTGATGCCTTGATGCAATCTTATGAAGAAAAACTTGAGCTGAAAGTTTCTATCCCTATAAAACTCTATGATGAGTGGGAACCAACTATTAAAATTAAAATTAAAGATCATGAGTTTTATGCTTTGTGTGATTTGGGTGCTAGTGTCTCTACTATTCCCAAGACTTTGTGTGATTTGCTAGATTTCCGTAATTTTGATGATTGCTCTCTAAACTTGCATCTTGCGGATTCCACTATTAAGAAACCTATGGGAAGGATTAATGATGTTCTTATTGTTGCAAATATAAATTATGTGCCCGTTGATTTCATTGTTCTTGATATAGATTGCAATCCTTCTTGCCCTATTATTCTTGGTAGACCTTTCCTTAGAACGGTTGGTGCGATTATTGATATGAAGGAAGGGAATATTAGATTTAAATTTCCATTAAAAAATGGCATGGAACACTTTCCAAGAAAGAAAATAAAATTTCCATATAAAACTATCATGAGAGCCACTTATGGATTGCCTACCAAAGATGGCAATACCTAGATCTATCCTCGCTTTTATGCCTAGCTAGGTGCGTTAAACGATAGCGCTTGTTGGGAGGCAACCCAATTTTATTTTTATTCCTTGCTTTTTGATACTGTTTAGTAATAAATAAATTATTTAGCCTCTGTTTTGGTTGTGTTTTTTGTGTTTAATTAGTGTTTGTGCCAAGTAGAACCGTTGGGAAGACTTGGGGAAAGTCTTGTTGAACTTGCTGTAAAAAACAGAAACTTTAGTGCTCACGAGAACTTCTGTAATTTTTATTTAAAGAGTGATATTTAGTTAATTCTTGTTCCAGATGATTAATAGATAAATTCCTCACGTCCAGAAATTTATTTTAGAATTTTTGGGGTTCCAGATATTGCGCTAGCTACAGATTACTACAGACTGTTCTGTTTTTGACAGATTCTCTTTTCCGTGTGTTGTTTGCTTATTTTGATGAATCTATGGTTAGTAAAATAGTTTATAATCCATAGAGAAGTTGGAATACAGTAGGTTTAACACCAATATAAATAAAGAATGAGTTCATTACAGTACCTTGAAGTGGTCTTTTGTTTTCTTTCGCTAACGGAGCTCACGAGTTTTCTACTTTAAGTTTTGTGTTGTGAAGTTTTCAAGTTTTGGGTTAATTCTTGTGATGGATTATGGAACAAGGAGTGGCAAGAGCCTAAGCTTGGGGATGCCCATGGCACCCCCAAGATAATACAAGGACACAAAAAAGTCAAAGCTTGGGGATGCCCCGGAAGGCATCCCCTCTTTCGTCCACTTCCATCGGTAATTTACTTGGAGCTATATTTTTATTCACCAACATGATATGTGTTTTGCTTGGAGCGTCTTGTATTATCTGTGTCTTTGTGTTTTAGTATGCCACAATCATCCTTGCTGTGCACACCTTTTGAGAGAGCCATACATGAATTAAAATTTGATAGAATACTCTATGTGCTTCACTTATATCTTTTGAGCTATGTAGTTTTGCTCTATGTGCTTCACTTATATATTTTGAGCATTATAATTTTGATCTATGTGCTTCACTTAGATCTTTTAGAGCATGGTGGTGAATTTGTTTTAAAGAAACTATTGATCTCTCATGCTTCACTTAAATTATTTTGAGAGTCTCTTAATAGCATGGTAATTTGCTTAATAATAATATGCTTGGTATTCAAGATTTGTGGAACTTTCTTTTGAGTGTGTTGAATACTAAGAAAAGATTGAAACATGATAATTGTTTTGAGATATGGAGGTGATAATATTAAAGTCATGCTAGTTAAGTAGTTGTGAATTTAAAGAATACGTGTGTTAAAGTTTGTGATTCCCGTAGCATGCACGTATGGTGAACCGTTATGTGATGGAGTCAGAGCATGATTTATTTATTGATTGTCTTCCTTATGAGTGGCGGTCGGGGACGAGCGATGGTCTTTTCCTACCAATGTATCCCCCTAGGAGCATGCACATAATACTTTGCTTTGATAACTTCTAGATTTTTGCAATAAGTATATGAGTTCTTTATGACTAATGTTGAGTCCATGGATTATACGCACTCTCACCCTTACACCTTTTCTAGCCTCTCTAATACCGCGCACTTTTCGCCGGTATCATACACCTACCATATACCTTCCTCAAAACAGCCACCATACCTACCTATTATGGCATTTCCATAGCCATTCTGAGATATATTGCCATGCAACTTTCCACCGTTCCGTTTATTATGTCACACTCCATCATTGTCATATTGCATATCCCGGTATACCGCCGGAGGCATTCATATAGAGTCATATTTTGTTCTAAGTATCGAGTTGTAATTGTTGAGTTGTAAGAAAAATAAAAGTGTGACGATCTTCATTTTTAGAGCATTGTCCCAAGTGAGGAAAGGATGATGGAGACTATGATTCCCCCACGAGTCGAGATGAGACTCCGGACGAAAAATAAAAGAGGCCAAAGAAGCCGCCAAAAAATAGAAAAGGCCCAAATAAAAAAATGAGAGAAAAAGAGAGAAGGGACAATGTTACTATCCTTTTACCACACTTGTGCTTCAAAGTAGCACCATGATCTTCATAGTAGAGAGTCTCTCATGTTATCATTTTCATATACTAGTGGGAATTTTACATTATAGAGCTTGGCTTGCATATTCCAATGATGGGCTTCCTCAAAATGCCCTAGGTCTTCGTGAGCAAGCATGTTGGATGCACACCCACTTAGTTTCTTTTGATGATCTTTCATATACTTATAGCTCTAGTGCATACGTTGCATGGCAATCCCTACTCACTCACATTGATATCTATTGATGGGCATCTCCATAGCCCGTTGATACGCCTAGTTGATGTGAGACTATCTTCTCCTTCTTGTTTTCTCCAGAACCACCATTCTATTCCACCTATAGTGCTATATCCATGGCTCACGCTCATGTATTGCGTGAAGATTGAAAAAGTTAGAGTATGAAACAATTGCTTGGCTTGTCATCGGGGTTGTGCATGATTTAAATACTTTGTGTGGTGAAGATAGAGCATAGCCAGACTATATGATTTTGTAGGGATAACTTCCTTTGGCCATGTTATTTTGAGAAGACATAATTGCTTTGTTAGTATGCTTGAAGTATTATTATTTTTAGGGTTAATTTGATAAATGCCACTCCAATTATGGCGATTCTGAGAAATGCCACCGCAATTTCCAATCTTTGAAAAATGCCATTTCATGCCACTTCCAGTGGCATTTTTCGAAGTCTGCAGTGGTGTTCTTCAAAGATTGCAAAATTTGCAGTGGCATTTTTCAAAGTTTGGAAATTGCAATGGCATTTTTATGAATCGCCATAATTGGAGTGGCATTTATCTAATTAACCCTTATTTTTATGTCAATATAAACTTTTGCCTTGAATCTTTCGAATCTGAATATTCATATCACAATTAAGAAGATTTGCATTGAAATTATGCCAAGTAGCACTCTGCATCAAAAATTCTCTTTTTATCATTTACCTACTCGAGGACGAGCAGGAATTAAGCTTGGGGATGCCTGATACGTCTCTAACGTATCTATAATTTTTGATTGCTCCATGCTATATTATCTACTGTTTTGGACTATATTGGGCTTTATTTTCCACTTTTATATTATTTTTGGGACTAACCTATTAACTGGAGGCCCAGCCCACAATTGCTGTTTTTTTGCCTATTTTAGTGTTTCGAAGAAACGGAATATCAAACGGAGTCCAAACGGAATAAAACCTTCGGGAACGTGATTTTCTCACCGAACATGATCCAGGAGACTTGGACCCTACTCCAAGGAGTCAAAGAGGCGGTCACGAGGGTGGGGGCGCCCCCCCCCTAGGGCACGCCCCCTGCCTCGTGGGCCCCTCGATGCTCCACCGACGTACTCCTTCCTCCTATATATACCTACGTACCCCCAAACGAACAGAGACGGAGCCAAAAACCTAATTGCACTGCCGCAACTTTCTGTATCCACGAGATCCCATCTTGGGTCCTGTTCCGGAGCTCCGCCGGAGAGGGCCGTCATCACGGAGGGCTTCTACATCATCATAGCCTCTCCGATGAAGTGTGAGTAGTTTACCTCAGACCTTCGGGTCCATAGTTAGTAGCTAGATGGCTTCTTCTCTCTTTTTGGATCTCAATACAAAGTTCTCCCCCTCTCTCATGGAGATCTATTCGATGTAATCTTCTTCTTTTTGCGGTGTGTTTGTTGAGACCGATGAATTGTGGGTTTATGATCAAGTCTATCTATGAATAATATTTGAATCTTCTCTGAATTATTTTATGTATGATTGGTTATCTTTGCAAGTCTCTTTGAATTATCCGTTTGGTTTGGCCAACTAGATTGGTAGTTCTTGCCATGGGAGAAGTGCTTAGCTTTGGGTTCGATCTTGCGGTGTCCTTTCCCAGTGACAGAAGGGGCAGCAAGTCACGTATTGTATCATTTCCATCGAGGATAACAAGATGTGGTTTATTTCATATTGCATGAATTTATCTCTCTACATCATGTCATCTTGCTTAAGGCGTTACTCTGTTTTTAACTTAATACTCTAGATGCATGTTGGATAGCGGTCGATGAGTGGAGTAATAGTAGTAGATGCAGAATCGTTTCGGTCTACTTGTCATGGATGTGATGCCTATATACATGATCATGCCTAGATATTCTCATAACTATGCTCAATTCTGTCAATTGCTCAACAGTAATTTGTTCACCCACCGTAGAATACTTATGCTCTTGAGAGAAGCCACTAGTGAAACCTATGGCCCCCGGGTCTATTCTCATCATATTAATATCCATCACTTTAATCTTGTTTTGCTTTTTACTTTTCCTTTACTTTGCATCTTTATACCAAAAATACCAAAAATATTATATCTATCAGATCTCACTCTCGTAAGTGACCGTGAAGGGATTGACAACCCCTAATCGCGTTGGTTGCGAGGAGCTATCGTTTTGTGCAGGTACGAGGGACTTGAGCGTGGCCTCCTACTGGATTGATACCTTGGTTCTCAAAAACCGAGGGGAATACTTACACTACTCTGCTGCATCATCCCTTCCTCTTCGGGGAAATCCAACGCAAGCTCAAGAGGTAGCATGTCTCAAGAAGGGATGAAAAATCTACATAGATACAAGGAGCACGAGAGAGACATGTACGCGATAGTGGAAGCATGAGTGTGCGGGTGTATAAGCTTATCTAGAGGCTAGTTGATCAATGTTTGTGAGAGAACTACGAGTCGGGGGTGCGAAAGCGAGAGTTTTGTGTGTGTGTGTGTGAGAGAGAGAGAGAGAGACGGTAGTCGGGAAGGGGAGTGGAAGTAGGAGTTGTGTGTGTGAGAGAGAGGGGGGGAGTTGTCTGATCGGTAAACAAATGAATAATGTCATTTTTATAACTAGGATGGAGATGGAAAGGAGACCGCTACAAATGTTGTGTCTGCGGGAGAGAGTAATATTAGTGGTATGAGTCATATCTAGAGAGATATATGGTGTGTGAGCGAACTCCATAGAGAGAAAGACAAAGTGAAAGACATGTGAGACTGTGTGTGTGTGGCGGTGAAAAAGAAAGCTTACGTACCTAGTGATACCAGAGAAGCACGCCCTGAAGACATGGTTCCCCCCTTCCTCTCTCCCTCCATTCCCCATTCATACTTCATAGGCGTCAAAACACCCTCTACACCATAGCCTCCTCCGTCTGCCACCCCATCCACCGCCATCCTCCTCCACCATGCCGGAGCTGATACCCTGACGCTGTCGTCCATTACAAGAGATCGACCTCTCTCATCCATGGCTTCAGACCGGTATCCTTGCATCCCGTCCTCTCGCTTCATCCCCGTTGTCGTCCACCTTGTCGGCGCCGCTCCTACGACTGTCTTGTCCACCGCGCCCCGCCACCACCGTCTACACTCTTAGATCTGCTTCCACGCCGCTGACAGCCATCGCTACCACAACACCGTCAAATTCTCTACAGATGCATACGCGACACCACACCAGAGGCAGTACTCTTTCGTATCTGCTCAACTTATTTATCACAGGAAGAAAATAGATAGCCACTGCTTTACTCTGATTTCTTGTCCATCACTTACTTGTTAGTTGAAAGCAAACATTGGTTGTGAAGTTTCCTTTGTCTGGTTTGCACCTTCAGATCTGCCATGGCACGCTCAACACTATACTCCCAATGCTTATAGTTTTCCCCTTTTATATTCCACACTAGTTAAATGACAATAGACTAAATTTCAAAATTGGGTCAATCAATTTTTTAGAGCTCACCGGAGTTCGCTGGTGCGAAGGAAGGGACTCGGGTGGGGACGGTGGTTGTGGGGGCGGTGGTGGGGCCTTGCCGAACAAAGAAAACTCGACACGGGTGGGGGCGGGGGCGGCGGAGGAACACAGGCGGTGGGGGCAGTTCAGGGGAGGGCGGGGGGGTCGGGGCCGGTGGTTCGGCCGGCAGCCCGTGCCATGTTCTGTATGGGAAGAATCAGAGACGAGGAAGAAGAAGGGTTAGGAGACAAAGCATCTTCATCCAACCGCCTGAAATGGTCGACTGACCCAAATGACAAATGTCACGCGATGCGACTTGCATGCAGACATGCCTTTATATTTGGTACCATCATCGTAGCTGCTTAACACTGCTCCTGAATCCATCAAGCTAAACAACGTGCCACTCATAATTCCAAACTTGTTGCTCAAATACGAATCTAATATGATGCTGATATTACTAAATAGATAACATTTAATTGGTCAGCTAATGTACCTACTTTACTTTCGAAAAGCACGTGCACCACATATAGAGAGACAACAGGGAGTTGCATTCTTAATGCGCTCTGGTTCATCATGTGTGGGCACTGTGCAACGAACATTTTATTATCCAAAATCTGCTTGCTCTTATTTAGCATGTTCCTCTTTCGTTCTTCTTTAATAAGTACTCTCTCCATTCCTAAATACATGTCTTTGTATAGATTACACCATGGACTACATATGGAGCAAAATGAGTGAATCTACACTTTGAAATGTATATGTATACTACTATATGTGATCCATAGTGGAAATCTCTACAAAGACTTATATTTTGGAACGGAGGGAGTATGATAGTAGTATAGTATGTTCCTTGTAGTGAAGATGAGCAGGGACATTTGCAGTATAGAGGTCTATACGGTCGGTTGTGATGGACACTTTGAACTCTTAGGGTCTTCAACTGAATTTTAGTGGCCTGCCCACTTGAATCCTATAAGATTAGCAAGGAAATGCGGGGAGTTGTGTCGCCTTTGAGAGTTACACTGATATTAACAGTACCGCACCATCAGTTGAAGAGAGCTGGTATCCGAAGCCTTTCTAGCCGTACCGGCAATACTAGAACATATATTCCACCAAGTTCCACTTTGCTGATTTTATTCCTGATGCTTACAGTTTTCCCGTTATATCTACACTATGATCTATGTAGCTGCTTTGTGTTGAACTAGCAGCAGTCCACTCTCGAAGCTAAACAACACACCAATCATAAGTCCAAATCTTACTTCTTCAAATACGAATTGTGATATGATACCGATATTAGTTAACAGACACACATTTAATTGGTCAGGTAGTGCTCCCACTTGATTTTCCAAATGCATGTGGCCACTTATAGAGAGACATCATGGAATTGCATTTCCTTGGGCGCTGTGATTCATCATGAGTGGGCAACTAACATTGTATGCAATGAAGCGGAACCTCAAGAGTATGCTTCCTCTTCTGTTCTTTAACATGTTCCTCTTTTTTTATTCTATATTTAGTACGTACAGTATGTTCCTTGTCAGGAAGGGGAGCAGGGACATCTGCAGTCAATAGCTGATAGAGCTGGCCTATACGTGATCGATATGCTTTCAATTAGTAGAGGCAATACACCATCGTATTTTCCAGCCAGTTCCACTTTCCCGATTTATATATCCTGGTTACGGTGTACCCCTTTTATGTACACTACAATCTTCCTAGTTGATGTGTGCTCTTGTTATCATGGTTTGACAATAAACTCTCCATACAGTATATTCTGAACCTATCATCTGCCAACTATCCTTACTTATGGAGCCTATTTTTTGTGTACTTGTGCCAGATTATATTAATGCACGCACCATATTACATCACACATGAGCTCTCTCATGAGAATCCAGTGATAGCACACACGGGTTTATAGGGGTGCCCCTATATTAGAATATCCTCTGCATTACAAAGATAATCTCACTACTATTTATGTTTTCATGCTTCTCAGATATTATATGTAATCACAGTGAATATCAGAATCCGCGCATCAGAAGAATATTGTAGAACACTGCAACGACTTACAAAGTTGGCACCAAGGCATTGAGTGCCATTCTGGATGTGATGAAACTCATACGCTCCCCACCTATAGATTCTTGTTCAGAATATGATCCTACAAACTATTCTGACCTCGAGGAGTCAAAGGCAGATGGCATGTCCTGTTCACCCATCAAGGTTCCTGTTCTAATTTGACAAGGTTTTATTGATTGCGCGTATGTTGCATAAGTTGTCTTGCATTTGTTATACTATGTTGCATTGCCATCAGCTTAGTTTACTCATCATATATGTCAAGATGCCATGCCCAATACATATTCCATTTTTCATCATACCATGTTTTTTCCACTCAAATGTTGTTCTTGTGCATCAGACATCAAAAAGGAAGAGGGTGGTTGCCGAACCTGAAGGAGCACCAGCAATGTTATTGAAAAACGTGGTGGTGTCGGAGGAATCAGACAGCACCCCACTTATATTGGCTCTACAACTAGTGACACAAAACGTAGGACCGACTCCAGCAGACTGTACCCGTACTTCACTGGCCCCACCACTAGCCTCACCACACAGGACCTGCACTCCAGCAAAAGGTATGCCGATTTCAGTTGCCATAGCACCAGCCGTACCATAGAAAAATCCCACTCCAGCAAAAAGTACAGCAAGTCCATCGGTCGAAGACCTATCCCAACTGCAGAGACGGCCAATTCCTGTAGGTTGGAACCCCATTCCAGTTATTCCCAGTTTAAAAGACAATGCTTTCAATGTTGTTAGGGACTACGTGCATATATTCCCATCATGGGAAGATTATAGTGAAGACAAACACCATTTTCACATCTTACTGTCCCACTTATGTGTAAGTGCTATTACTCATGGTGATTATTTTCCTGTTTTCTGTTGATTGAACACATCAATGATTTACATTACATTGTTGTAAGTAGGCGAGGGTCAATCTGGATAGTCATGACGAGAAAAGCTTGCTTGCGCGTTTCAAGGAAGCATTGCAGCAGTACCGGTGTTACCTGAGGAAATCACACTTTGATGGCAAGTCTATAAACAAATTTCCGGTGAAGTCTCCTATGCTAAATTTAGAAGACATTGAATGGAAAAACCTTGGGTTGCACTGGTCTTGTTCCCAGGATGAGGTACTGTCTATGATATCAAATGACAATTCGAACTTCTACTTTTATGCATGTGCCTTGCGGATCTCTTTTGTAGGAAATCTGCTCGAAGAAGAATTCCGGTGTGAAAAGGACGACAGGATATCGCACATATGCTGCCCACTGCTTTGCTCTTGTTAGTACCTGTTGTCCTGTATAACTGTACTTGCATTCATACCTGGTTCATTATGTGACAGTAGTATCCATGATAGCTTGCTTATCAATTGTTTGCTCCAAATTATCTGATCTATATGAATGGTTACATTAGTGTAGAATATATTCAATGCCAATGAAATTTTTAGCTCTGCATTGTTCTTGTAAGTACCTGCTGTCCTTTATCAGTGTACTTATATTGACAGCTAGTTGTTCATGCACCATCACTCTGCAGCTTATGTTCCTTTGCCCTCCATTTTCTACACATCAGATCTATATTTACTCTTACCATAAGGTTGGATAACACCGATGGTACTGAAAAATTTTAGCTCTACATTGCTCTTGGATGTACCTTTTTCCTGTATCGTTGTACCTACATTTATAGCTACTTGGTTATGTAGCTCTTCATCTTATCTTAAATATTCTACATTTTTTCTTATATTATCACATCTATATTGACTCTTAACAAAATGTAGAATAAAGGCAATGCTTATGCAGAAGATTTTGTGGTAAACTTCTTGAATTGCCCCCCCCCATTAGCATGGACAAGGGCTTTATAGAGCCTGTCTTCACCAATAATGTAAGTTTGTCCTTCTCAAGTATTAAAACTTTGTTGTGTATATTTGGTTAGGCATGACTGAAACAGCTATTTCTTTTTGGTGTTGGCATCAAATTGCATGTTTAAAGTTTATCATGTAGTTCATAAACAAAAGTTTGTCCATCTCAACTTAAGTTTTCAGTTGTACAACCAAGTTCCTTCTTCATACCATGTAAATTAAACTATACAGGGCAAGTGATCTTCTTTTGCACTGCATGTATGCTTCTGTTCTTGATCCGTAATCCGGTGGTGTGGTGAACCTACCCACTACAGCACAATGTCATATTCTGTAGTGTCTTAACTATGAACAATGTCATATCATTCTACTATTATTTAAACCATCTATTTATTTGCCAATCTGAAATGGGATAAATTAACAGCACACTAACCACTGATACTTATAAGTTTTTGATCTGTAATCCAGTGGTGTCGTGAAGCTGCCAAGTCATTCACAATGTCATTTCCTGCCATGTCTTAACCTGAACAATACCATATTGTGTTAATGCTATTTTAAACTGTATCACTTTATTCGTCAGTAAGAAATGTGATGAATTGTCAGCACAGATACTTATGTGTGAAAACCTATCATATGTCTGCTTGTTTATCTTTCAGAGTGAGGAGGATATAAGTGTCAAACAAGCGCATTCTCATCAGCTTGCTCACCTGCTTGCGCTGCAACTCCCGAGCAGGGCTAACCTTTCTTGAACTCTATTGAAGTGTTTTCAGTTTTGTATATTATTTTGTCGGTGTGTTTATTTGCACTGGTGGCGATCTTGGATGCCCAGTGTATGTAATCTGCTGTCTGCTTGTGCTTTATTATCATAGTGGCAAACTTTGTTGCCCAATGGATGTAATATGTTGTAATTTCTTTATTGTATAGTCTAGGTTTTTTCTTATTCATGATGCTGCAGTTATTTTACTGTATATATATCCTGTCTTCGCAGTAAACCGGCCAAACCGTAAAATTACGGTACATAATCGAGCCATCATGCAAATCACTATGTATGATCCACATCAGGGGCCCAGTCATCTTGGTCCGTTAACATGCCTAAATGTAAATTAGCCCACTAGTAGATTCGGGCCTTTAATAGGCCGAGTAAACCACCGTCCCTATTTTCGCAAGGAAACTCAATGGGCTTTTAGGAGGCTGAAAAGTTGGTTGGGCCTGAAACGTGCTGAACAGCTCCCGGGCTGACAGCAGGCCGAAATAGACCCCGGTCCATGATTGTGCCAATCACATCACTGGCCGTTAACAGGCCAAAATTGTCTCGGTGCTTGTTTGGCCCAATCAGATTATCATTTGTGAGCAGGCCGGATGCAAACCGGGCCATAGTTAGGCCCAACAATATAACGGTCTTTTAACTGTTCGAAATAAATATTGGGCCGAAATGTTAAATGGGCCTTTAACAAGCCGAATTACTAAATGGGCCTTTAGCAAGTGGGCCCAAAAGCATAGCGTCCGGTTGACGGGCTGAATCAGATATGGGCCATAATTTAGCCCAAAGCCTCTTAAAGGGCCGGATATGAAATGAGCCGTAATTTGGCCCAGAACATGGTAGGCTTTTAACAGGCCGGATTTAATATGGGCCTTTATTAGGCCCAGAACGTGCAAGGCTGTTAATGGACCGGATGAAATATGGGCCGACATTTGGCCCAAAACATGGCAGCTTGTTAACGGGTCGGCCCACTAGTGTCCTCAAAATCTTATGGGCCTTTAGCTGGGCCGACCCAGTATGGTCGGTGAAATCTGGTGGGCCTTTAGCTGGGCTTGCCCATTATGGTCCGCAAAATCTTGTGGGCCTTTAGTTGGGTCAACCCATTTAATCTTTATGGGCCACTTTTGGGCCGGTCCACGTGCCAACATATCATAGGTGCATCTCGCCCATTGGATGAGTGACACTTGTGCCAACGCGGAGCTGACACGTGGTTCCAACGGCCGATGATAATTTTACATGTGGAAAATCGGCATTAGTCGTGGCTGTTAGCAGGTTATCGGATCCAAAAACGGACCCGATAGCTTAACGGCGACCCGTTATGGTGGATGCCACGTGTTGGTCACCCTTGACGAAAGCACTTAGATGATGCGGCATTTATCGTCATGGAAGTGAACACTTCTATGATGATAATTTTGGTAATTTCATGGAACACTTCTATGACAACACATGTATGACTATCTTGATTCTATCATAAAATCATCATGGATGTACATGCATGACAGAAAACGTGACCTACTATGACAAACACGTATCATCACGGAAGTGTATTTTTTTTGTAGTGTATGTATATTGATTTGCATTTGGTGATTGTATGTATGACGACTAAAACATGATGACATTGTTGTTTAGTTGTACTCATATTTGGCTGTGAAACTTGTATTTGATGACATAGTTTGCTGTTGGACTACAATTTCTCTACGTCTTCCAATAGGATAAAGATGACTTGACAGGGCCTCTACTAATTTATTTATTTATTAGCAAACGAGCCTCTGCTATTTATTTATTTATGAGCAAAAGGGTATACCACCGATTTCCGTTAATAGAAATCATTAGGTGTACCACATGGCAGGTGTGGTCAGTCCTTCATGTTGATGAGTATTTGAAATGATGTTTGGAGGAGAAAGAAGAAAAAGGACAAGAAATCATTAGATGTTCACAACACTACGCCCAGCCTGCTAAACAAGTTTCATTCATTACTAGTTTCAGCAAAGTGCTCATGTCATTGCCACTGAATACAACACGAGTGCTACATACACTGCAAATAAAGAGACAATCATCCACAGAGCACAACGATCTTGCCCATTATCTTCACAAGCTCTTTCATCTCCTCATTGCTAAGAAGGACGTTCAGCAGCTGGTGCTTGGCCATGATTAGATGAACTGCATCTTTAACCTTCTGCTCTGGATCTTCCTTTTCTGCCCTTCCTTCAGTTACTTGTCCAACACCCCAACCTGTTGGTATTGGGATTCCTCGGCTAACTAAATAATCAGCATAGTTCCATTCCCCCACATCAGCAACTTCCCAGAAATACAAATCACATGAATCTTCCCTTTTCTGCATGAATTAACTTGGAAGATCATCAACCAAACTATGTTAAATTTCAGAAATCTAAAGCAGGCGAACAACACTTAAACATATTATTACCCCAAGATCCGGGCATTTGTAGAAGACTCGGCCAGGGTTGAGGATTTTAGTTGAGATGTGACGGATGACTCTGCGTGATTTGCAGCAGTGGCACCACACCAACGGCAGCGGGTTGCAATGAGCAACCAGATGCGGTGAGTGTGCCGACGCGCGTGTGATGAGACCCACAGGCGATGGTACGGGTGGCGACTTGGTGCATATCTGGTTGTTGCCTGCTAAAGAGTAGGTGGACGAGCCGCCATGAGACATGGTTGCTATGGCCGGAGCTTCTGATACTAGGCAGAGTAACTAGAGAAGAGGAGAAGCGAACGTTGGATATGTCAGTTTCATTACTTACAGAGTAGCATAGCACTATATACAGTCATAGTCTAGGTTTGGATTCGAACCAGCTACAGGAGCATGTCTCTCTTTTTTCTAAAACTCAGCAACATCTCTTTACTGGTACACTAGCTTGTTCTGTACGCCTTCTAAAGTCTTTGATTTTCAGGAATGTTATGCAGTGACTGTTCCCTGGGAGGAGAACAGCAAATGAACGCATTTTCCTCGCAGTTTTAGTTGCGATGCAAGTTAAAATGGTGGCAGTTTAGGGAATGTTATCTGGCGAACGAGCCTAGTTTTTCTTTCTTCCTATAAAAAAGTAATTTATGTGGTGTCGGCTTAGTCAACAAATGATTGTGCCAACTTTGCCCGTTGGATTGACATTCAATGTCTGTTGTTTTTCTTTATTCTCTTTTTCATCCAGCCTCCAAAGCCAAACCAGTGCCAGTGGGACCGCCGGCTCCTGCCTCCCACGGCTGACTGTGCTACCATGCACGCATCACGGCCACATCGCACCCAAAAACTCTACGCATCTTTCCCGGCTCCTGTTCGTTCCCGTCTGAGGCCTCACCATCGTCCTCCGCCTTGGTTCACTCACTGCGGCGCCTACCTCCGATGTTGTCAACATGGTCAACAACCGAGGGTAATAAGGAGATGACTGTACATGGTGATGATGATAGTAGGGACCCACCAGGATCTTGGCAGTAGGCAAGCAATTGCCTCCTTTATTACAAAAAAAGGTTCCTCCTAATGGTTTTCTGACATCTGGGTTGCATGCCACTGTCAATGTAGCCAATAAGCGAGATAACTGCACAAGGAGCGGCTGACACCCAGGACCCAGCAGCTCGCGCAATATTTTTTTGTTTCGAGACAGAGTAGGGTATCAGCTGGGTTGTGCGAGAGTTGTGGCCCATCTAGCCCATGCTTTTATTTCATATGTTTACCACATGACCAACCCAATTTTTTTTCTTTCTGAAAAGGGTTAGCCCAGCTATTTTGTTTCTTTGCAGAATACCCAGTGGAGGCCTACTTGCTTTTCTACCCCCTGCTAGGCCATAAATCTTTCAAGACGAGGAGGGATGCATTCGGCTTGCCCAGAAAATGGGCTATAAGTAATAAGAAATGGGCTGTAAAATGAAAAAATACATCAAACAGTTCTTTCAGATTTTGATATTTTAAACTTCATTGTTTTTGTGCGGGTAAAATTCCATTGGATTTTAAATCAAGGTATGTTGAAATTTTAAAATAATTTGAATCTGGCTAGAAATTTCTGGCTCTATGCTGTTTGGGACAGATTTGGAGGCTGACTTGTGAGTCTACTAGGTTGACGTGTATGCAAGGCTTTGTCAACTTAGTCCATAAACGATTCTAGCAGCAGTGACCGTTGTCTCGGTGTTCTAGGAACCGGGGAACCCATCTTCAACACCAGTAGCACAAGACCCTCGCGAGGGGCCAAGCCTCGCGAGGCAGACGACACCAAGACCTCTAGAAGGAGTGGCCTCACTACTATAGGATGCTGCTAACGCGACACTACGATCAGAGACCCTTCGACGAAACTGTGTGCAATTCCATAATCGCAAACGGTGGCGTAAAAAACCATCAAGAAAGGTGCAAAATGTTTGCAATGACAGATGCATCAAACACAGTTTAGATTTTTGTTGTGTGTGCGAAGCAGGGCATACGATTGATCCAGATGAACTGTTTGCGATTAGATAGAACAACAGAAACGGGCAGCCATATTAATGCGTGTGCGATATATGGCATACGGTTCGCTCCGATGAACTATTTGCTATTAGGGAAAGCAACAGAAATGGTCAGCCAGATCAAGGTGTGTGTGATATACGGCATATGGTTCATTCGAATGAACTATTTTTTATTAGGGAAGAGAACATAAATGGTTCAACTTAACAAGATGTGTATGATACGCGGCAAAAAGGCCCAGAGATTAATTCGAGAACAAGTACACAGAGGTTAATTTGACATACATGACTTATAAGTTTCACAGAAATCATATCACATTTTTTGGAAAACATTTAATTGCGTTGAATGTATATAATGCTCCATCCTATTATTTGAATTAACCTCGAGGTCCATGTTTTGGAAACATGTCGTAAAGTAACGGGAGTGTTGTTATATGAGCGCTTTGCATCCTTTATTGGGCACCCGGATGACCGAATCTTGCCGCCCAATGGTCAATGCCACGTCCCCCGCATGGTAGTTTTTACAGCGGGTAACTGCATTGTCGCGTCGCGCTCGGTGCAACCGCATGCACATGAACGTGCGTGATCGTGCGCCGGCGCCAAACACTGGCAGCACAACTTATAAATTGACAGATGGAGTACTAGTTACAGTGATGCATATAATTAAGCAAAGGGATCGCACATGTCTGTATTGACTAGAATGAGAATGCAATAGCATAATAAGAATTAAGGCCACGATGATGTGATCATAGTGGTGGTTACAGGAGGCAAGAAGAAAGATGCATCCATCAACGTATGACCTCCTCCTCCTCAACTCAGTGCGCCGGGCCACCGTCCGACGGCTAAGGAGCGGCGGCTTTCGTGGCGAGGTCAAGGTGCTTCTCAGCTTAGGCATCCATGGCTTCCAGCCAGTTGAAGAAGGCCAACGTCGTAGCATCCTCACCAGCCTTGTAGATACCTATGTACACAATTCGCTCGTACACATGGATGTATAGGCCTATGGTTTCTTGCAGGGCGAGGTGCCTCGTGGCGAGTGCGACCTCCAGGTGGACATTCTTCGTGGCGTCACCGGGCAGTCGCAGGGCCACCAGTGCTTGAAAGAGGTTCCGACCATGGAGGAGGATTAGGGTGGCAGGCAATGAGGAGCCCGGGCGCGCGGGCTGGAGTAGTACGACGATGTCGTCCGCGAGCTTCTTGACGACGGTGAACCTGTTGGTGGTGCGAACGATCATTGGTCGTACTGAGAGTCGTAGATGGCGTCGACGGTGGCCATCCACCAGCCTGTCGCCAACACCGTGTGGAGACGATCCATGGTGCCATGCCGCAGGCCGGCATCGTGGACCATCTGGCACAGCCGCTGGCCGCTCGCGCGCATCGCCGCCATGGGTCTAGAGTGAGCACTTTTGCGCTTATTAGTGTAGGTGCTTAGGCAAGTGCTTAGGTGCGTACGATGTGGTAGATGCATTGGAATGGAGGGCGCCTTTATATGAGTGCAAACTGCGTTGCATTCACATCGTGCTGCCTCTTTTCCCGGTCCTTCTTCCATTACTTCCCTCATGCATTCACACGATGCTAATTGAAGGAGGATGCATCATTTGCCGTTCAACATTTCGGGAACCGCTACCCTCTCCCTCGTCTGCATTAAAGCCATATCGGGAACTGCGCCGCCCGCTATCAAATCGAATAGTACTATGCCGCCCACTACACGCCTGGCTGAACACGCCTCCTCGCCTCCATCTATGCTTAATTACTGAATTTTAGTTGCAAAAATTAGATACTGCTAGTGATTTTTAGCTTCATATTTTGACAAATCACAGTGTTACAAGGTTGGCAAATGGCAATGTTACTAGATCAACAAATGTCAATCTTTCTAGTTTGACAAATGGCAACATAAATATGAGAGATGCAAATCGCACCAAATTGTTTGTAAGTGGTTCACACGGGTCATCCAAAAGACCCGTTTGTGTTCAAGAGATGCACAAATCATACTCTCACTTTGCATACGGGTGTTCTATCTAAAACTTTTGCGATCAAGAGCCATGAAAACCTATAGCCATTAAAACCAAGACACGTGGCATCACGTGAATGGTTAACATAACACCCACGGTTTGAATTATACAAATGTTTGATATATTGAAGTGGCAACTATTTTTTAAAATGCCTTTGTTGGCTGTTATTCGAGTGCTCCTTCTGTCAAAATGGACACGAAAAATACCACAACATGTGGGGTGCCATTCCATTATAGCATGCCAAGTTCATGAATTTCAGACGAGTTTTGGATTTACTAGAATTTAAAAACAAAGTATCTCAACGTTTTGCCGGCCAAGTGACGGTGGCAGGGTGTTCGACATTCGTTCCCATTTCTTGCATGGGACCTAAGCATGCACCCAAGGACAAAGATTTGATTTTTCAACCAATTTATATGCACTGGAGCATGTGCATGTAGTTCAAATTTGAATTATGCACATAAATGCATTGAAAACTCACTTAATGCATAAAAATGTCCAAACGAACCCCGAAAAATCACAAAAAAATACACAACACTCCTGTTGTTCTATGTTGACACGAGAAAAAATTTGAAAGCAATAAGAGGCAATGGATATCGTTTCGTCCCCAAAGGTGGGGCGTTCGCTACCGAAACCATCATGCTTGTCGTGAGAAGCTCTAGTTTGTGAGAACCATATACCCAAACCTGCCCAAAATGGGACAAAAAATTACCATGGCATGTTGATGCCATTCCATGTAAGCATGCCAAGTTTCATGAATTTCAGACGAGTTTTGGGTTTACTAGAATTTAAAAACAAAGTATCTCAACGTTTTGCCGGCAATCAACGTTGCCCTAGTGTTTGAAATTCATTCTAATTTCTTACATGGGACCTAAGCATGCACCCAAGGACACATATTTGAATTTTCAACCAATTTATATGATTAGAACCTGTGCATGTAGTTCAAATTTGAATTATGCACATAAATGCATTGAGAACTCACTTAATGCATAAAAATGTCCAAACTAACCCCGAAAAATCACATAAAATAACACAACACTCCTGTTGTTCTATGTTGACACGAGAAAAAATTTTGAAATAAATAAGAGGCAATGGATATCGTTTCGTCCCCAAAGGTGGAGCGTTCCCTACCGAAACCATCATGCTTGTTGTGAGAAGCTCTGGTTTGTGAGAAGCATATACCCAAACCTGCCCCAAATGGGACAAAAAATTTACCACGACATGTTGATGCCGCTCCATGATAGCATGCCAAGTTTCATGAATATCAGACGAGTTTTGGATTTACTAGAATTTTAAAACAAGGTATCTCAATGTTTGCGGCCGAGTGACGGTGGAGGGTGTTTGACATTCATCCCATTTCTTGCATGGGACCTAAGCATGCACCCAAGGACAAAGATTTGATTTTTCAAACATTTTATATGCGCTGGAGCATGTGCATGTAGTTCAAATTTGAATTATGCACATAAATGCATTGAAAACTCAGTTAATGCATAAAAATGTCCAAATGAACCCTGAATAATTCCAATTCTTTTATGACACACATATAGTTGCATGTTCACTGCAGATAAAAGGTCTAGAAATTCAACCATCATCCATGGCCGCTCTGACCCCATTATGTAATTCAAATCAAGACGGAAAATCAAGTAGATCCCACACAGTTTATTATAACCAACCGTGTGAGATGTAGCACAAAATATCTTGGAGCACCGTCGGAGTATAGTACGCATACGGCTTACGCGAGAAGGTGCGACAGCTACAGTCCACGGCCCGCTCTGAATAAGGGACCGTGTTTGATGACACTTTGCGCGCCAGTTTTTTCGCTAAAGTGATTCCAAATTTTCGGCTTCCACGGAAATATCTACCTCCCCGCCCCTCCCCCTTACCAAAAGCCACATTTCCCATGTTTCCGCCTTCCTTTCCAAGTTGAAACCTTCACTCCTTGCTTGCAGCACCACCTCCTCGCCGGCGGCCCTCCTTCACGCTGCTCGGCCTTGCCTATCCAGGCTGGAAATCCACACCCAACCCCCATCGCCCCCCTCCTTCCACATCCCACATGCCCTGACTTCTAGTGCGAGCACGACACCTTCCACCGAAATCACCGACCCCTCCACCAAATAAGCGTCGGCCTAAGCCATGGTGCACACAGTATAGCCAGGATCTCAAGGAGCATTTGGTAGCGGAGAAGCAAATCGCGGCCGCACGCGCGTATGAGGTCATGATGGCTGCCATTCGTGCCGACCCCCAGATCTTGGAGGAGCACCTCACCGTCGAGGCCACCATTAACGTCTCGCACGCTGACGCCGCAACGCGGTTGGCTGCTTTAAACGATAGTTCGTGGTGTTTTCTCCAGGCCACCTCCGGTGCCTTCGACGAAGACTATGAGGTGTTTTCTGAGCGCGCATGTGCTTACCTCATCTCGAGAGCCGGCAGGTTGGTGCCCGGAGTGGCTCGGGCAACTCACCACTACAACGAGGGAACCCATGATGTGGAGGCCTCACCCTCTTCCATGTCCAAGGAGCCAATCGTCATCGATATCTCCGACAATGGGGAGTAGCTTGTCTTATTAGCTCACTATAAGGACCCATGTTCAGTTTGCTAGCTACTGCCTTCCCTTAACAAGTTATAGTGAATTGTGCTATCTACTTTTACCATGCAATCTTCTGCTATAGTGTATATGTTCTATATGTCGTGCAATGTGGTGTTCAGTTAATTGCTTGGTTCAATTCTGCAAATGTGATGTTCAATTCTTCAGGGTGCAATATTTCCAAGTTGTTAAGAATGTTGGTTTGGTTAACTGTTTGATCTTCTATTACGAGTATATTATATTGTGCAATGTGGTGCTCATTTAACGTTTGGTTTATTTCTTGTGGTGTTTAGTTAACTGCTTGGTTCAATTCTGCAATGCGATGTTCAATTGTTGTGGCTGCATTCTGTTATTGTATATCATGTGAGGAATAAATCAAATTTGGCTGTACTAAATACATGAGAAACAAATACAATTGCTATATTCCAAGTTGTTAAGCATGCTTGGTTTGGTTAACTGTCTGGTCTTCTATTAGGAGTATGTTATATTTTGCAATGTGGTGCTTAGTTAACATTTTGTTCATTTGTTGTGGTGTTTAGTTAACTGCTTGGTTCAATTATGTAATGCAATGTTCAATTGTTGTGGCTGCATTCTGTTATTGTATACCATGTGAGGAATAAATCAAATTTGGCTGCAGTTAATACATGAGAAACATATGTAGGTGCTAAATTTCCTAGTTATTAATCATGCTTGGTTTGGATAAATGGGTTTTCCATGTGGCTTGAATTAATTTGATGAATCTGCAATGTGCATATTTATCATCAACATATTTTACTGATAGCATGTGAACCCTTACTTAACCTGATGACTAACTACCTTATATGTGTTGCAGGGAAACAATGGGAAGTACTGAGGTTTACAAGATGGTACTAACTATTATACCTTGCCTTTTTTTATTCCTTTGACCCATTTCCAATATAGAGACGATTTTTATGCACATCCTTGTTTTTAGGCTTCACTGATGATTACCTCTCAAACCACCTCTGTGGTCAGGAAGCGAGGAAAGTTTTCATACAACACCCACGGTTCAATATTGAAGTGTTCCAAAAGAGGTCGAAGGATGGACGGTCAACCATCCACGGGCACTAGCCTAAAGTTGCATAGACCTTCGACATGAATGAAGTCTCAATATTCGCCTTCCACTTCAGCAGTTTTCCAGATGAGATGCATCTCTCTATATACCGTCTATGATGCTAATTTCGAAAGGTTCTAGATGTTGCATGTGAAACTTGCTGCTCGTGAAGTTGTGTAATGAGCTAGCTGAGTGCTGAAGCTATACCATGTTGTACTCCGATGTATTTCAATTATGAAATCTAGCTTCCTTAATATGGAAACGGAATATATTATGTGCTTAATATGAATGTCAATTAGATTAGTAAATGGATTATTAATAATAGGGCAATTAGCCCGCTAATTGGCCAATTAGCTTGCTAATTGGGTTTTCCTATTGCAAACGGTTATTGAGAAAACACCGTGGGCGATGATCTCAAGCAACGCACACAGTTTCTAGGAATAAACCGTGTTGGATCAATGAACAATCACACACGACATTCTGTTCAAAACTGTTTGCGTTATGATAACCCACAAGTATAGGGGATCTATCATAGTCGTTTCGATAAGTAAGAGTGTCGAACCCAACGAGGAGCAGAAGGAAATGATAAGCAGTTTTCAGTAAGGTATTCTTTGCAAGCACTAAAATTATCGGTAACAGATAGTTTTGTGATAAGGTAATTTGTAACGGGTAACAAGTAATAAAAGTAAACAAGGTGCAGCAATGTGGCCCAATCCTTTTTGTAGCAAAGGACAAGCCTGGACAAACTCTTATATAAAGGAAAACCTCCCGAGGACACATGGGAATTATCGTCAAGCTATTTTCATCATGCTCATAGGATTCGCGTTTGTTGCTTTGATAATTTGATATGTGGGTGGACCGGTGCTTGGGTACTGCCCTTCCCTGGACAAGCATCCCACTTATGATTAACCCCTCTTGCAAGCATTCGCAACTACAAAACTAGTATTAAGGTAAACCTAACTTTCGGTGTGAAAACCGGCGGATCTCGGGTAGGGGGTCCCGAACTATGCGTCTAAGGCGGATGGTCACAGGAGGCGGGGGACACAATGTTTACCCAGGTTCGGGCCCTCTCGATGGAGGTAATACCCTACTTCATGCTTGATTGATCTTGATGGTATGAGTATTACAAGAGTTGATCTACCACGAGATCGGAGAGGCTAAACCCTAGAAGCTAGCCTATGGTATGATTGTCGTTGTCCTGTGGACTAAACCCTCCGGTTTATATAGACACCGGAGGGGGCTAGGGTTACACAGAGTCGGTTACAAGGGAGGAGATCTACATATCCGAATTGCCAAGCTTGCCTTCCACGCAAAGGAGAGTCCCACCCGGACACGGGACGAAGTCTTCAATCTTGTATCTTCATAGTCCAACAGTCCGGCCAAAGGATATAGTCCGGCTGTCCGAGGACCCCCTAATCCAGGACTCCCTCTATAGCCCCTGAACCAGGCTTCAATGACGACGAGCCCGGCGCGCAGATTGTCTTCGTCATTGCAAAGCGGGTTCCTCCTCCGAATACTCCATAGAAGATTTTGAATACAAGGATAGTGTCCAGCTCTGCAAAAAAAATTCCACATACCACCGTAGAGAGTATAATATTTCCACAAATCTAATCTGCTAACGATTTGTCATAACGTGACATCACGCCATGGCCCGGTCATTATTCGAACCGTTTTTCTCAACCAGCTACTGCACATATTGCGAGGTGGTGTTATTGGCACGTCTTGTCGAAGCAGAGATCGTGTCCCCTTATCACGGGGTTCTCATCAATACGGGTGTGGGTAACCCAATCGTGCTCGTTAGTACGACTCCTCGATTTTAGGTAAGTTCCAAACGGCCACGCGGAGGACGCTTGATATTCGCGCTCTTTATAAAGGGGCCAAAGCCTGTCCTTTTCTTCTCGCGCTCAATCCCTCCCTTCCCCACCCCGAGTTCCAACACCCAAGGCTCAGGCGAAGCGTTTCGGACATTCAATCATGTCCGGATCCAACCTTCAGGGCCGGTGGATGGCTTCCTCTGTCACAAAGGAGGACATCAAGAAGCTAACGGAGGCAAGGTATCTGACTGCCGAAATCTTGCACAGGCTGCCTGCCCGAGGGCAGGTCATCCCCACTCCTGAACCTAACAGGAGTGTCGTATTTGTTTCCCACTTCCTCCGAGGGCTAGGCTTTAGTCTTGATCCCTTCGTCAGAGGGCTCATGTTCTATTATGGGCTCGACTTCCACGATCTAGCTTCGGATTCCATCCTTCACATCTCATCATTTATCATTGTATGTGAAGCCCTCCTCCGCATCACCCCACACTTCGGCTTATGGCTCAAGACCTTCAATGTGAAGCCAAAGATGATCGATGGGCGACACGTAGAATGCGGAGGTGCCACAACAAGCAAAGGTGTCAATGCCCCATGGCCAAAGGGTTCCTTCCCGGAGATGTCCAACTTATGGCAGCATGAGTGGTTTTACATCATAGCTCCCCGAAGTACTAAGTGGGTGGGTGCCCCCACCTTCCATTCGGGCCCCCACCACAACTGGCGTCATGGGTCAACAAGGGGCTAGATTGGGGGCGGTTAATGATGTGCCGACATTGTAAAGTCGCATCCGAGATCTCCTGAAGAGGGATGTCAGTCTCATCAAAGTAATGCAAGTTATGCTAGTTCGTCAGGTCCTGCCATGCCAACGTCGATCTCTCCGTATGTAGGAGTTCAACCCGAAAGGACCGCGAACTATCTAGCAGTTCTTCGATGTGACGCTCGAAGAGATGTATGGATTGTTCTTCGGATCACGAATAAAGTGTCCAGACACCACCGAGGATGCGGGTCTCAACTGTAATCGTCTAGATACCCAGGTAAGTATTTCCTCGACCGAACACGTTGTCTTTTAATTTGCCATAACATAATTTTGAAAAAATTGCTCTTGGCCAGGACTAGATAAGACAGGCAAAGATGATCAGGTGTTCAGCTCCCCTTCCCGAAGGCTCGCCGGATCCTGTACTAGTCAGGATGCTGGAGTACGCACCTTATCAAGTGCCCTTGGGGGAAGATAAAGGGAGAGACGAAAAAGCCGAAAGCGAGCCTCACGCATTACTCATCCAAACCGGGGGAATTAGTACCTCCACGAAGGAGGATAATCGGGGAGAAGAATCTAAAATTCCCTCTCCCCAAGGAAGGAAAAGGACCGCTCCTTAAGACTTGGAAACAAGGGTTTCCAAATGAGAGAAGAAACCCTCGCCAAGGGGCCCTGACTCGGCGGGCATCCTTATGCACAGTGCCCGCAAAGGGGTCAGCCCTCCACCGAGATGTAAGTGAACAAAAGTACTTATGGTAAATATATTTTGCTTTATTTCCGCGGACAATAACTGAGCATATGTGTTGCAGTCCGGATCGTAGCCCTTCCCGACAGATTTCATCTTCGGGGGATCTTCTTTCGGAGATGATGGTGAGCGAAACGCCTCCCCTTGTCTCCCCACCTCTTGGGGCGGATGACCCTAAAGTGTCATCATGGAGGATTTCTCCTGATCCGCCGAGGCCAGAAGGTAACCCTTCAGCCACCCGAAGTCCGGAATATTCGGCTCCTAAGTGGAGCAACAAAAAGAGTCCGGGATTGTCCAGTGCGCAACCAGACGTACTGACGGGTCTCTTGGAGCAAGAGGCTATCTCAGAGGAGCATCGTACTTTAATGGGTACGATGGTTGAGAGGATCTCATCCGCCAAAAGTGGGTTGCATGAAGCTTTTACGAGCCCGCTAAAAGGCTTTGAGGTACGCAAAGTAATATAAAAAATTTGTTTGACGGTACCGCACACGTTAGGTGTGCTCTATATAGATAGTAGCCCCTGAGACTCTGGTTGCTGTCCCTAGGCGGCAAACAGAGGATCATAGTCCCAGGTAATGATCGCGCTGCTTTCATGTGCAGGCAGCGGAGAGTCCGGTGGCCGGCCGAACTGCTGAGTTGGCCGAACTGAGCCAACAACTGGACGCGGCAGATGCTGACATTGCGCTTGTGAACAAGCGGCTTGACGAGGCACAGGGTATGTATTTTCGGGTAGTCAACAACTTTTAAGAGGATCATGATGCTAGTATCTATAATATGTTTTGACTGCAGATGGAGACCCTTCGGGCAGAACTTGCCCGAGCCAAGGAACAAGCCAGGAGAAGTGATGCGGCCGCCCTAAAGGCGGCCAAAGACTTAAGAGCCAAACAGGCTTGTCATCGCAAGAGCGAGGATGAAATAGCCAAGATGGCTGTTGAGCTAAAGATGCCGCCGGCCGATGTGAGCTTCTTGAAAAGGAAAGCCAAAAGAGAGCGGCTGACCTGAAGAGAGCCATGGAGGCAGCCAAGGAAACCCGTTCTCAAATCAGAGCGGCAAAGGAGGAGCTCCGTCAAGCCGGAGATGTCACGGCTGGGAAGCCCTTTTTGATGTGGACGAAGTTCAGAGATCCGAAGTATGCCCCTCTAGATCAATTATGGAGTGCTGCAGACGCGTATTCGGACTTGGCAATGAGTGCTGCTGATGCGACTACGTTTTTCAAAGATCAAGAAGATCACGAAGTGGAGAAGTTGTTCTGGTTGCAGTTCAGTGCTCCGACGCGTCCGCTGTTGTTAAATGAGCAAATGGTCGAGTGGGCTAAGCTCCATAGGCCGTTCGGGCTTGCCATGAGGTCTGTCGTGGATCATTTTTGGACGGAAGGACCAAAGCCGAATAGTTATTTTGGTTTAGTGAAACGATTCCTTGGTGTTGTGGAGCATATTGATGCTGTAAAGAGGTCGGCATGCATAGAGGGTGCGTGGATGGCCCTTGCCCGTGTTAAGACATACTAGGCAGAGATGGATGCCACCACTATTGCATCCCAAGGTCTGGACGTAGGCCAGGTCTCGGCCGAGCACTATTTAGAAGAAGTCCTGGAAGGCGCTTATTTAATAGAGGCTCAGTGCTCGAAGAGTATCATGTTCGAGTGACATGTATCCCCATTGTAAAAATAATATTATTTGAATTATACAGGCTGTATTTATTGCCTGAAGGTATTGTGATGCCTCCTGTGCGGCCGTTTATGTAAGTATATAACCTGAAAGTTTGCAGTCGTCGGCTTCAGCCCCCACGCACATAATGTGGGGGTGTTCGGAAAGCACGTATACACATTTGATCCAAAATCTTGGTCCATGAAGGAGGTGATAGCGCGGCGAACAAGGCAATCGGACTATATTGCTTTAATACTTTCACTTAGCCATAGGAGTTTGACAGTGGGGCTACTATATAGCCCCTGGTACTTCCGCGGTTTATCCGAATACGGTGCGTGTACATACATGACCGGGAAACCGGTCCTTCATTAATGCGGAGGAATCACGAAGATTCCGCTGAGTCCTTGAGTGGTTGACCAGTCTCGCGCTTTATCATGACAGTCAGTTTTCGGCTTTCTCTACTGAGGTGCTCATCCAGATAAACCAGGGCACAATCGCAGTAGTTCTCCTGGTGCCACCTTAGCCGATAGAGTGGAACGTAAGGTAGAAAAACACGGGAGCCCGGCAAACCCAACATTTGACCAAAGACATGATTCGGAGCTGATGCATAAAAGGCCAAACTCGCGACGTAGAACACTCCCTAAGGTGTTCAGACTTTACAACATATACTGGCTGAGCAAAGCCCTTGATAATGAACCCTGAATTTCAAGGTACGTGCATCAGTCTGACATGGCGAAAATGCCAATAACGTTAGCATCCCTCTCGGTTGTGCTAAGTATCCAGAGGTCGTGAAGCAACAAGAGACAGTGAGAAAGGTTTACACAGGGTCTTAATCTAAAAAGAAACTTTTGAGCGGGGCCCTGCTGCACGTTTGCGCCTGTGTCTCCGTTGTGCCGTGTCCTGGAAGGGTGTAGCACGATTGTCATCTACAAGAGAGAAAAAACCTAGGTGAAAGTCTACGTGCGGAAACTTGGTTATTCTTAATAGACCATTCAAATTCAATCTAAGTGAGGTCCAGCCGAACTATAGTCCTTTTTACATGCGGGAAGCCCCTAGCGCCACCTATGGGGGTATATGCATCGACCCAATCTCGGGTTTATCTGAACTGTTACAGCGAGGGGTGCACCGGACTCGTCTAGCTGTGTCCGCGGTCTTGACGACCGGTCATTTATTCTGGTTGGAGTGGTCGTTCAGTGTTCGGCTGCGAAAGCCGCCATACATTCCTCTGCATGTAAGGAACACTCTGAGTTTCCACTAACTATGATGATGCCACGTGGACCGGGCATCTTAAGCTTAAGATAAGTGTAATGCGGTATTGCATTAAAACGAGCGAAGGCTGTTCTTCCGAGTAGTGCTTGATAGCCACTTCGGAATGGAGCGATGTCGAAGGTTAATTTTTCACTTTGGAAGTTGTCGGGGGAACCGAATACAACCTCTAGTTCTAGAGAGCCCGTGCAGCGGGCCTCTGGGCCTGGTACTACTCCTTTAAAGGTAGTATTGCTTTGGCTGATTCTTGTTGGGTCTATCCCCATTTTGCGAACTGTGTCTTGATATATCAGATTAAGACTACTGCCGCCGTCCATAAGGACTCGGGTGAGATGGTATCCGTCAATTATTGGGTCTAGTACCAAGGCAGCCGATCCTCCGTGCCGGATACTAGTCGGGTGATCCCGGCGATCAAAAGTGATTGGGCAGGCCGACCAAGGGTTGAACTTGGGGGTAACGGGCTCTACGGTGCATACGTCTCGGAGTGCGCGTGTGCTCCTCCTCTTCGTTACGTGAATCATGTTCACTGTTTTGACTTCTGGTAGGAATTTTTTCTGTCCCCCCAGTGTTTTGTTGGTGAGGATCATCCTCGTCTTCACTTGGTGTCTCCCTCTCCTTGTGTTCGGCGTTTAGCTTGCCGGCCTGCTTGAAGACCCAGCATTCTCTATTGGTGTGATTTGCAGGTTTATCGGAGGTGCCGTGAATCTGACATAATCTGTCCAGAATCTTGTTTAGGCTGGACGGTCCATCTCTGCTGCCTTTGAATGGCTTTTTCCATTGACCGGGTCAAGAGCCCCTGAATCCGGCGTTTATCGCCCTGTTGTCTGGGCTGTCTTCGTTGCTTCGATGCTTGCTTTTATTACGTCATGGTTTTCCATTGCCATCCCTGACTTCGGATGTGCTTGGGTTGCTGGTGTCGCTGCGGGCCAGCCAACTATCCTCGCCCGCGCAAAAGCGGGTCATAAGGCTTGTTAGGGCTACCGTTGTCCTTGGTTTTTTCTGGCCGAGGTGTCTGGCAAGCCATTCGTCCCGGACACTATGTTTGAAATCCGCTAGGGCTTTGGCGTCCGGGCAATCGACAATTTGATTCTTCTTGGTGAGGAAACTATTCCAAAGCTTTCGGGATGACTCACCGGGCTATTGAATTATGTGACTTCAATCGTCTGCATCCGGAGGTCAGACATAAGTCCCTTGAAAATTGGCCCTAAAAGCATCCTCAAGCTCTTCCCAACTTCCAATTGAGTTTTCGGGGAGGCTCTTTAACCAGTGCCGAGCTGGTCCTTTCAGCTTGAGGGGCAAGTATTTGATGGCGTGGAGATCATCTCTGCGAGCCATGTGGCTTTGGAGGATAAAGTCCTCGATCCAGACCCTCGGGTCTGTCATTCTGTCGTATGCCTCTATGTTCATAGGTTTAAATCCTTCTGGGAATTCATGATCCAATACCTCGTCGGTGAAGCATAGGGGGTGGGCGGCACCCCTGTATTTGGGTGTGTCTGACGGTTGTAGTGTTCGATTTTGATTCTGAACTATTATTCTGTCAGTATAGTCATTTGGGCGGCGATGATTCTGTGCGAGAACGCACTTCCTAGGTCCGTAAATGGACCTGGTCAAGCCGGCTTTTTTGTGTAGGTCCTCACGTAGGTCGTGTGCTGACTTGTGTACGTCATCGTTAGCCGGCCTGTCGCGACCACGGGGTGGTCGGTCCGATTGATCGGCCGTTTTATTTTTTGGCTCAGTGGGCTCTGAGGCCTCGTCGTCAAATTCAGGCAACAGCTTGCGCTTTGGATAGCTTTTTGTGTGGCGATTACCGCCGTACTTTTCTTCCGTGTCAAGCACTTTATTCCATCTACTGTTGAGCGTATTCTGCGCGGTCTTAAGCCTTTGCTTCTGCTTCTTCAGGCTCCGCGCGGTTTCAATGAGCCTTTTATAGAGGTTCTCTTGTTCCAAGTGTCTTTCAAGGATGATGTGTGCATCGTCGTCCGGACTATTCATGTCTCCGGAGACAGGTTGATGAGTTTTACCCTCGGGGTCGTCGTGACCGGATAGCGGCTCCGTACTATGTTCGCCGTCTGCTGGTTCACCCTGCTCCACCGATGGGTTTATGTGGTCGTTGTCTCCTTTGGGGTCGACCGGGGTGTTACTCTTTCTTGCACTCTTATCGCTGTTTTTGCCGAGGCGGGATTTGGAGTGGCGCTTACAACATCGCTTTGGTTGCTTCTCGAGGAAATTGTCCTTCGCTGCTTCCTCCCGTTCCTCGTCATCATTTTATTTGGGTGTATCCACCATGTATATATTATGTGATGAAGTGGCAGTCCAGTGCCCTGCGGGCGGTGGTTCCTATTCGTCTCCCGCATCGTCGTCCATACCGTCGATGTCTTCGGAGCCGAAATCAAGCATGTCGGTTAAGTCGTCGACAGTGGCTACTAAGTGGGTGGTGGGTGGGGAACGAATTTCTTCATCGTCTGCTTCCCACTCGAGCCGGACATAGTTGGGCTAAGGGTCTCCTGACAAGGAGAGAGACCGTAATGAGTTTAGCACATCGCCCAAGGGCGAGTGCTGAAAGATATCCACGAAGGTAAACTCCATGATCGATGCCCAATCGGATTTGATAAGCACGGACGCGGGCGGTTCGGAGTCTGTGGCCGGGGACAAATCCTAGTGTCCGGCAATACAGGTCTCATAGGAGGCGAAGTTAGCATTCGACTCTATCGCCGCTGAGTGTGCGGCCTCCGTGGCGGGGTCCATCCACCCGTCCTCGGACGGCGCGATTTGTTCCGGATTGAGGGCCGGAGTAGTTACAGGTGTGATCTCCCGAACACTGTCCGGCGGCAGAGCTAAATCATGCCCATCGTGACTGTGCAGCGCACCTGACATAGGTTCGAATCCGTCGAAGATCAAGTCTCCGCGGATGTTGGTGGTATAGTTCAAGCTTCCAAACCTGACCTGATGGCCACGGGCGTAGCTCTCGATCTGCTCCGGATGGCCGAGCGAGTTGGCCTGTAGTACAAAGCCGCCGAGTACGAAGATCTGTCCGGGGAGGAAAACCTCACCCTGGATCGCATCGTTGCCGATGATCGAAGGAGCCATCAAGCCTTATGTTGACGACACAATGGAACTCTCAATGAAAGCACCAATGTCAGTGTCAAAACTGGCGGATCTCGGGTAGGGTGTCCCAAACTGTGCGTCTAAGGCAGATGGTAACAGGAGGCGGGGGACACAATGTTTACCCATGTTCGGGCCCTCTCGATGGAGGTAATACCCTACTTCCTACTTGATTGATCTTGGTTATATGAGTATTACAAGAGTTGATCTACCACAAGATCGGAGAGGCTAAACCCTAGATATGGTATGATTATCGTTGTCCTATGGACTAAACCCTCTGTTTATATGGACATCGGAGGGGGCTAGGGTTACACAGAGTCGGTTACAAGGGAGGAGATCTACATATCCGAATTGCCAAGCTTGCCTTCCATGAAAAGGAGAGTCCCACCCGGACACGGGACGAAATCTTCAATCTTGTATCTTCATAGTCCAACAGTCCGGCCAAAGGATATAGTCCGGCTGTCCGAGGACCCCCTAATCCAGGACTCCCTCACTAACCATAGCATGAAATATGTGGATCCAAATCAGCCCCTTAAGAAGCAACACATAAACTAGGGTTTATGCTTCTGTCACTCTAGCAACCCATCATCTACTTATTACTTCCCAATGCCTTCCCCTAGGCCCAAACAATAGTGAAGTGTCATGTAGTCGACGTTCACATAACACCACTAGAGGAATGACAACATACCTCTCATCAAAATATCGAACGAATACCAAATTCACATGACTGCTTATAACAAGATTTCTCCCATGTCCTCATGAACAAACGTAACTACTCACAAATCATATTCATGTTCATAATCAGAGGGGTATGAATATGCATAAAGGATATGAACATATAATCTTCCACCGAATAAACCAACTAGCATCAACTACAAGGAGTAATCAACACTACTAGCAACCCACAGGTACCAATCTGAGGATTTGAGACAAGGATAGGATACAAGAGATAAACTAGGGTTTGAGATGAGATGGTGCTGGTGAAGATGTTGATGGAGATTGACCCCCTCCCGTCGACAGGATCGATGGTGATGACGATGGTGATGATTTCCCCCTCCCGGAGGGATGTTCCCCCAGCAGAACAGCTCCGCCAGAGCCCTAGATTAGTTCCGCCAAGGTTCCGCCTCGAGAAGGCGGCGCTTCGTCCCGAAAGCTTCCTCCTTATTTTTCTAGGGCAAAAGACTTCATATAGCAAAAGATGGGCACCGGAGGCCTGCCAGGGGGCCCATGAGGTAGGGATGCGCCTAGGGGGTAGGACGCGCCCCCACCCTGGTGGACGGTGGGTGGCCCCCTCTGGTGCTTTCTTCGCCCAATATTTTTTATATATTCCAAAACTGACTTTCGTGGAGTTTTAGGACTTTTGGAGCTGTGCAAAATAGGTTTCTAATATTTGCTCCTTTTCCAGCCCAGAATTCCAGCTACCGGCATTCTCCCTCTTCATGTAAACCTTGTAGAATAAGAGAGAAAAGGCATAAGTATTGTGACATAATGTGTAATAGCAGCCCATAATGCAATAAATATCGATATAAAAGCATGATGCTAAATGGACGTTATACTTATGGGTATGAAGCTTTAATCGGACACAGAGAAAGATAGGGGCTTATAGTTTCGCCTCCCAACCTTTTACCTCAATGGTAATGTCAACAATAATAGTTTATGAAAAACCCACATCCAATTAGCAATATATATTAGGATCTTTCCAACACACAGTGCTTGCCAAAGGATAAAATGTAAAAAAGGAAAGGTGAAGATCACCGTGACTCTCGTATAAAGTGTAAGACAAAAAAAAAGATAGGCCCTTCGCAGAGGGAAGCAGAGGTTGTCATATGTTTTTATGGTTGGATGCTTGAAATATTAATGCAAAAGAATGTCACTTTATATTGCAACTTGTGATATGGACCTTTATTATGCAGTCCGTCGCTTTTATTTGTTCAACATCACAAGATCATATAAAGATTATTTTCTCCACATTAATATATCATACATATTTAGAGAGCAATTTTTATTTCTTGCAAGAAATATAACTTACTTGAAGGTTCTTACTCAATCCATAGGCAAATATGATGGACTCTCATGGAAAAAATGATTTTAAGGATATTTGGAGGCACAAGTAGTATATCTACTTGGTGCAAAGAATTTGGCTAGCATGAGGGGGAAAGGCAAGCTCAACATGTTGGATGATCCATAGCAATATAAATTATTTCGTATGTAAGAAAACATAGCCCATTACGTTGTCTTCCTTGTCTACCATCAACTTTTTAGCATGTCATATTTTAATGAGTGCTCACAATCATAAAAGATGCCCAATATAGTATATTTATATGTGAAAACCTCTCTTTCTTTATTACTTCCTATTAATTGCAACGATCACCAAAACTATGTTTGTCAACCCTCAACAACTTTTATTCATCATACTCTTTATATGTGAAGTCATTACTCTCCATAAGATCAATATGATCTCTTTACTTCTTTTTATTCTTTTGCTTTTTTTATTCCCTCAAGATCATAGCAAGATAACAAATCCCTTGACTCAAAAGTAATCTTTATTATATATAGCTCACGGACTCGATTACATAGATAAGGATCAACACAAAACTCAAAGCTAGATCATCTTAAACTTTATTCTACTAGATCAAGATATAATCACTACAAAAAAAGACACATCCGTGACATTTTGGGCCGAACGAAATTTTTTCTATCATACATATGACACTTCTGTGATGATAATTGTGACAAAACCCTGTATCATCATAGATGTGGTGGGCTCCTACTTCTATGACAAAAAATCATGACAGAAAAATGGGCTTTTCGTCCTGGGAGGGCCGGAGACGCAGCTGCATGACATTCTTTGGGCCGTCCATGACAAAAAAACCCGTGGTAGAAGCGAGGGGGAGGAAAATTTGGGGAGTTCCCGGTTACGGTGGGAGGTCGGGGGCTGAGCGATGCACGTTTCTCTCGTACACGTACGTGCGTGTGTGCGAGGCGTTGGCTCTAACTGAACCCGAGCGAGGCGTTGGGCTCTAAATGAACCCGAGCGATTGCACTGCAGGCTACACGTTACTGAATCCGGGCGATCGATCGATGGCTGTTAACTGAACCCTATCGAGCGATTCCTTCGCTACTGCTACTAACTGAAGCCGATCGATGTTGCCTCTGGATGAACAGTGAGCGTTGCGAGGGGGTTTGGATGAACAGTTCCCGGTGGGGGTGGATGAACTGGACCCCATGGTGTTGCCTCTGGATGAACAGGACCCCGATCGATCGAGCCGGTTGGGGCTGGATGAACAGGACCCTGTGGAGGGCTGGATGAACAGGACCACCCCGTGGAGGGCAGGATGAATAGTAGACGGTGGAGGGCAGGATGAACAGTAGCCCGTGGAGGGGTGGTTGAACAGGAGCCCGTGGAGAGGGCTGGTTGAACAGTAGCCGGTGGAGTAGCGCGCGGTGGAGGCTGGATGAACAGGGCCCCATGGATGAACAGTCGCAGGTGGATGCAGGAGGAGGTCGACGGTGGATGAACAGTAGCTCATGGAGGCTGGAGGGGGTCGACGGTGGAGATGAACAGTATCCCGTGGAGTCCCGTTTTATGGTACGCCACACCCCTCCCGATGAACAGGACCCCCGTTTTGACCGTAGTGCACCAACACAAGTCTGTTTCGTCTGTTTTGCGGTACACCACACCCCTCCCAATCAACAGGACCCCCGTTTCCTCCGTTTTGTGGTACGCCAGACCCCTCCCAATGAACAGGATCCCGTTTCGAATGTGGTCGGTCGAACACAAGGCCGTTTCCTCCGTTCTGCGGTACGCCAGGCCTTGTTTCCATCGCATGTTCCGTCCAAGCCCTCCCGATGAACACGACGCATTCCGTTGCCACCCCATGAACACGAGGCATTCTGTTGCCTCCCCATGAACATGACGACGACGATGTTTCTCCGTTCCGACGCAGGCATGTACACGAGCCCTGGCCGTACATATGCGCGAGAAGGCGTTCGAGACCCCGCCCGTATGTACACATACGTGGCCGCATTTTCTTTCTTGCGCCCTGGCCGTTGTACGTACGTGTACATGCTACGTGTGCACCTCTACTACAACACGTGCGCGCCTCTACATCGACCAGTATATATGTATGTACATGTTCGCGACCAGAGTGACAACGCTGCGTACGCTTCGACCAGGTGTGTCCCGACTGTCAGGCACTTCCTTGTGTGTGAAGATGTAGCTGGTGGGTCCCAGCAGTCAGGGGGGCGAATCGTTTTGTTTTTTTTGCCCGGACGCACTTCCTTGTGTGCGAAGGTGTAGCTGGTGGGTCCCAGCAGTCAGGGGGGAACGTTTTTTCGTGAAATACGGTGGCTCGTCCGGTGGGTCCCCGCTGTCAGGTGGAGGAATAATTATTTTGCATGTAATAAGGAGGCACTTCCTTGCTGCGGCCGTAGACCCAGCTGTCAGCCTCTCCACGTGCAGTCCACGTCCGATGCAAGTCGTTCCTTGACCACGTTGACCACGCCGCGCCGAGAGCGCTAGGGCGGTGGACGACGGCGAGGCCTAGGAACGGGACGACAGGGAGCCGGGGAAGACGCGGCAGTGGAAGCCCGCGTGGAGAGGAGTACGATGGTTCACTGGTTCGGCTGCGGTGTGAGGCTGCCGTCGCCGCAGGGCCTGGCCAGCGGTGGGAATAGTAGGGGGCGGTGAGGCCTCCGCGGCAGCACAGCCGGCCATGGGAGGCAGGAGCATGCGGCACGACCGGCGCTGCTTTGGGCGGCTGGAGCAAGAACACCAGAGGTTGAAGAAGCACTACGACCGTTGGATGGACATCGTACGGTCACTGGAGCTAGAATCGTTCATATTGACTAAAGTTGACAAAGGCCCCCGTCCCAGTCAACTTAGTAGGCCCACAAGTCAGCCTCCCACCATGGTGGGGCCCAGCTAGCAGGGGAGTATTCATTTTTTTGTGCGTAATAAGGAGGCACTTCCGGTGGGTCCGAGCTGACAGCGGGGGGAAAGTTTTTTTCACGAAATACGCTGGCCCGTCCGGTGGGTCCGAGCAGTCAGGGGGGAAACCTTTTTTCACGAAATAAGGTGGCCCATCCGGTGGGTCCTTGCTGTAAGGTGGAGGAATAATTATTTTGCGCATAATAAGGAGGCACTTCCTTGCAGCCGCCTGGACCCAGCTGTCAGCCTCTCCACGTATAGTACTCTTCCGATGGAAGTTGGTTGTTGACCACGTTGACCACGCCACGCCGAGAGCACCAGGGCGGTGGTCTGGACGACGGCAAGGCCTAGGAAGGGGACGACGCGGAGCCAGTGAAGACGCAATAGTGGAAGCCCGCGCGGAGAGGGGTACGAGGGTTCACTGGTTTGGTTGCGGTGTGAGGCTGCTGTCGCCGCAGAATAACAGGGGGTGTGGGTGAGTGGAGGGATGGCCTGGCTAGCGGTGGGAGTAGTATGGGGGCGGTGAGGCCTCCGTGGCAGCACAGCCGGCCACGGGAGGCAGGAGCAGGCGGCACGACCGGCGCTGCTTTGGGCGGCTGGACCAAGAAAACCAGAGGTTGAAGAAGCACTACGGCCATTGGATGGACATCGTACGGTCACTGAAGCTAGAAACATTTATTATTGACTAAGTTGACAAAGCCCTTGGTACGCTCCAACTTAGTAGGCCCACAGGTCAGCCTCCGAAATGGTGCGCCCCATATGTCAGGGGGAGGAATCATTTTTTGGGCAACTGAAGCTAAGAATATCCGAGATTGAAGATGAAGCACAACATCCGTTGGATAGACATCCAACGGCCACTGCTGCTAGAACCGTGTGTTGACTATAATAAGTTGGCAAAGCCTTGCATACGCGTCAACTTATTTTTTTAGGGCACGCGTCACTTAGTAGGCCCACAAGTGTGTGGCAGAGAACTTATAGCCCATTTGCATTTTGTAAGAATGTACAGCCCATTTTGGAATTCTAATGGAATTTACAACAACCCATTTACAGTTTGTTAAAAGTACAGCCCATTTTCTAGCTAGGACAATGATTAATAATTTCAACCAACCGTTGAAGACAGAATTCAACAAAATTTCCCACATTTTGATGGGCTCTAAAATATATTTATCCTGAAATTTCTAGTCAGATTAAATATAAATTTGTATTACGTAAAAATCAAACGAAACATTGCGCGCGCAACAATGAAAATTTAAGATTTTCAAAATCCATAAATAATATTTTATAAACTAATTTCGTGTTTGGTGCATTTTTTTATAGTTACTGCCCAGTTTTTATAATTACATCCCATTTATTATTTTTTAAAGCCCATTTTCCTGTTAAGCCTAATGCATCCCTCCTAGGAAAGATTTGCAGCCCAGTGGGGCGGAGAATAACAAGTTGACCTTGCCTGGGTATTCCTCAAAAAGACGTATAGCTGGGCTAGCCATTTTCATCTTGAAAAAATTATTATCTGAGCTGGATATCTGGCCTAGGCTAGACGGGCCACAGCCCGCCCAGTTAATACCCTACTCTCCTCTGAACAACAACGAAATCATCGCCAAGAAAAACTCTGCAGTGCTCACGCCTCAAAAACACAAATACTGCTCGAGCTGCTTGGTCCCATTTGTCGGTTGCACCTTGTGCAATTCTCTCGTTTATATTGACTACATAGGTTGACAATGGTGTGGGACCGTGATGTCACGAAACTAGGAGAAAGCAAAAAAGAATATAGTTGTACATAATAAGGAGGCACTTGCGTACGTACGGCTATGGCCCTAGTGGGTCCCTAGTGTCATCCAGTCAAAATAAAGTCTTCTCCTGAATCCTCATGTTCATTGACGATGTTAACAATGCTCGGCGCCACGACGAGCGCAACAACTCAAAGGACAACGGAGAGGGCCTCGCGGGCCCTACGGATGGTCTGATACAGCGTCCGCTACTCATTCAGGAAGCCCGGATCATCGGACACCTATGAGCACCTTTGAGAAACTGAGACGGCATAAAACGGCAAGGCCGCACTTGGGAGCTCTGGTTTATTTCAAACCTGTATTAACATACAAGTGTAATTTACTCGTCATAGAAAACAACGCATAAAATACAGGCGGAATGAAACTGAGGGCCCGAGGTCTGTAAGTAAAACCGGAGGGTTACGCGTGTAATTCGAGAGACTGGTGTATATTTTACGAGCACTGCTATATGGACGACATTACCAGATGATACATGCACGACGTGCGTATCATGCCATCCATGGGCAAGGCTAAAACAACATCTAACGGCTGGATTAGCAATCGTCCGAGTGTCGTTCAGCGTTTTTATCGTGTGTTAAGTACTTCCGATATTTTACTAGTCAAAATCGACTAACCAAGCGCCTTCGCCCCAGACCATCTGCTTTAATTTACAAGCGTCAGTTTTACAAGCGGTTTTGGTTGGAAAACGACGATCCAATCATGGCCTAATATGATGAGTTGGTCAGAAGATCATATGGTTTCACGTCTAACCTACCCGACTTGTCGTATAGGCTATGAATGAAACATCAGACGATGAACTTCTTAAGCACGGAAACAACAGAAGAGGATGATCTTCTTAACAAGCAAATCACTGGCATTAGATCGACATGCAAAACAATACGAAGCATTATTCTTAGGAGGCATGGTGAACAGCTCGTGATGCCGCATGCCACAACATTCCAAGCTCAACTTTGCAATCAAACACAAGGCCTGGCATTACATAGACAATATTCAGAACAAACTCTTAACACAGGAATATCTCAGCAGAGTAACTATTTACTTCTAAACTGAACACAGGAATAGGAAAAAACACTTGACGCTGCTCACAGCAAGGGCATCCCACTCAAAAATATCAAATGCATGTCTTCTGGCTAACATCAATGAGCAAATTTTGACAAGGTTTTCCAATTCCAATATATTAAAATAACGTCTTCTTGCTAACATCAATGATTAAACGTTGACAAGCTTTTCCCATTCAAAATATGTAATGCCTATGACCGTGGAGTCGTGTCGTAGCTTTTATACTTGTTTGGGCACTTTTTGCCCAGGGCACTCCATATATTGTTAAATTGCCAATGGTCTCTGCAGACTAGTCATGTCACCGGTGTCTAATAATACCCTGTAAAGCTTCTCGGTCATTCCTTCTGTAATGTAGTGCAAATAGTGACTGCTTCTTTCTGCAAAGTGGAACGACCAACTAGACCCAGTAATGCAGCAGTTTGCCTTACACATTGGCTCCTTTTGTGCAGTTCAACTAAAATCGAAGTCGGAATAAAACCGAGCTTTAATTTTGATATCCCTGTAAGCAACAATAGGTATAAGGGAAACAATTACTAAGAAATAACGGTTGATGACTTGTACTCCCAGAAGAAAAGCATCTACTGATCTACTTTATCTTAATGGGAAACAAAGCAGGAGAGTAGCAATTCTCCATCAGTGTGATTCATTCATATTGACTAAGACATTATCTTAACAATGCCTTGTTTCAACATGTATAAAGAACGACGAAGCTTATAAAGGGGGTGATGCTGAATTTGTTGTAACAAAGCAACAAGCATCATGTCTGGGTTGGTCCCATTTTTGTTCACTACTTAATGGGAAAAGACAGCAATACAATAGCTCCAATTCATCATTTATTTAAAACAGTGCCAATAGAAGTAGCACAGCATCTCAAAACACACTGCACGATCATGTGGATGAAGGCAAGTACCAACCTGTCATGACGCACACAAGATCACGTACGAATCTACCAACACGAATAGGAAATCCAATCTCGTTTTGTGCAGTTGCACTGAAATCAAGCATAGTGTTTCGTGTAGCAAAGCAAAATGTCACAATAGCAACAAGTTGAATAGATATCCCTGTATAAACAGAGGCAGAAAAGGAATCAATTACTGGCTAATAAAGGAGGATGAAACATGCGGCCACAAAAATGGTAATCCCGCTAATCCCTAACAAGTGTTACAGTTTTGAAATAAGATTTAGTAGTTAATTCTGAGAGTGGCAACAATTACTGGCTTATAAAGGGGGTGGTGCTGAATTTGTTGTAACAAAGCAACAAGCATCATGTCTGGGTTGGTCCCATTTTTGTTCACTACTTAATGGGAAAAGACAGCAATACAATAGCTTCAATTCATCATTTATTTAAAACAGTACCAATACAAGTAGCACAGCATCTAAAAGCACACTACACAATCATGTGGATGAAGGCCTGTACTGACCTTTCATGAGACAACCAACATAAAATACGAATCTACCAACACGAATAGGAAATCCAATCAAGTTTTGTGCAGTTGCACTGAAATCAAGCAAAGTTGCCGGTGTGACATTTAAGTTTTCTATAGCAACAATTTGAATGGATATCCCTGTTTTAAGAGGCAAAAAGAAAAAATTACTGGCCAATAAAGGAGGATGAAACATGCGGCCACAAAAAGAAGCATCTACCTTATCTTGATGGAAAACAAAGTATAGGACAGTGGCATTTCTAAAATGGCTGCATTGATTCATATTAACAGAGAAATTCTTTTAAAACACATCAGTAGTTAATTCTGAGATTAACAACAGCAAAATAGCTGCATGGGACATGCCAGCACCATGTGCGTCCACACGTATAAATGGGTGATGCAGAGTATGTAGCCAAGCAGCATATATGCGCTGGTTCCATATTTGTTCTCTTTGAACCTTCTTCCTATGTGAGGGAAGCAAATCTAGTCATGCACAAACTACCTGACCCCCTAGTTTCTTTCCCTTTTCAACAAAGAGATCGGTTCCTTACAGATGTGTGTACTGGGTTACCCCCTTTTTCCCTTTTCGACCTACAAAGCGGCTGGATAACCAGTCTATACTACTTTCCGCCCCTCCTTTCCTCGTTGAACCACGTCCTAAATTCTTGCTCCAGCCCACCGCACCCTTCATTCCTCTTTGAAACAAGACCTAGATTCGACTACAGATCGAAAAAGATCCACATGCAGCTAGAGCAACGACGGTTTCAAAGAAACTTATACCTTAGGGTCGTCGAGATGTGGCAAGGCGTGCGGCGGGAGGCCGGATCTGCCCACACTAAGTACGGCAGCGAGGAAGAAGGGGTCGGTGGCCCTCCCGCATAGGTGTTGGGTGAAAGAGAACAGCGCAGCCGACAGTGGATTGCCTCCCTCGCCGAAGGCGATAGAGTGAACGCTGCACCTCCTCCCCTTCCCGGTGCGACGGGATACGGACGCCTCCTTCACCAGCTGTGAGGGGGGAGAGAGAGACAAGAGGCCAACGCAGTCTTGTATAGATCTGGTGAAGAGAGGGTGACAAACTGTGAATATAGCAAACCCTAGCAAATGTATCTAGACTGTGAATATAGCAAACCCTAGCAAATCTAAGACAAGTAATTCGGAACGGAGGGAGTAACATATATGTAGTGCGGCCAGCGTGTGGAGAGTGCAAACCCTAGCGAACAAGTGTTGAGGCTCCCGCTTATATATATACTACTGTAGTACGGACTGAGCTCCGGTGCCTTCACTGTACCTTCTTTTGGCTGTATGACAGGTGAGCCAGCCACATTTTGGGCCCACCTGTCGTAAAACCCTAGAGAAAATTGCACCAACGTGAAAGACGACTGCGTCTCCAACACAACCAAGGTGAACTAACGAAGGATATCATCTTTGTGCGTAACAAGCAAAGAGCACTGATGGAAGACATCTTGTTTTTCGTCGAAAATCGATTAGCTTCACCAGCCGACGCAACCATGACGCGCAACCATGAGCATCGATAGGTCATCGTGGTGATGCATCATCCATTTGGCATCAAGTTTGGGTGAGGCACCTAAGAAGTTCGACAAATCCTCACCGTGGTCTATTTCTTCTCAGTAATCAAGCTCGAGGAAGGAAGAACCATGTGACAGAGGACAGTGAGGCGGAACAACAATGGCCATCCAATTTTATGCAGTTCCACTAAAATTGAGGAAGACATGCCCGGGTATGGAGACACACATCGCTGTTTCCAAAAATATAAAAAAGGGTTAGCAACGACATCTCAATTGTCAATAAGAATTAATGAAAAGTACACCAACAAACAGAAGCATCATAATTATCTTGATGGGAACTAAACCAGGATACCCGAGAAAAAAAGCATTTCTGCATTTAACCAGTGATAGTACTACCACCATATGGACAATGACCGCACAACCACCATGTACTTTTTGTCGAAACAACATGTATACCTCCATCGAGGCATAAATTAGGACAACTTTTTGAGTGGCATTTCCTCTATAATAGTACTAGTAGGTGATGTTGGACCAGCCGACGAACCCTAGCTACTATGCATGGGGAGCTGGGGAGTAGTCGCATAGAAGAAAACCCGCACGCAGCGACCTGGGGAGCTGGACCAGTACAAGAAGTTATACCTCAGGTGGGCGAGATGTCGTTTAGGCCGGCGGGATCTGCCCACACAGCGAACAAGGGCACGGAGGATCTTCGTCCGCGCCAGCGCCAGCTCCGAGAGGACGGTGTGCATCGGCTTCCTCCGTCGCTGACGGCGACCACGTCAACGCTGCACCTCCTCACCTCCTGCAGCGGACGGGATTCGTCCGGATCTGTGACCACCGGTGAGGAGAGAGATAGAGTGGACACTGTCATCTTGTTTTGATATGGAGAGGGTGAGAGAGCGAGACGCGAGAAACTCTATCTAACAAGAGGCTATAATAGAGTAAAAAAATCTCTCCATAGCAGTGGTTTTAAATAGAATACGCGTGTTCCCAGAAAAAAGAAACAAAAACTGGCGGACAATTTTTTAAGGGTCTGTCTAGGACACATCTAGATGTGACATAGTTATGTCACATATAAGTTGATGTCCACTCTGTTTGTGGTCTTTTCCTAGTTTTTTTTGTTTCTTGTTGCTACATTATATACTTGTGGGAGCTTAGATGTGATATCCTTAAATAACATCTAGATCTGAATTAGACAAACTGATTTTCTAATGTACCAAGAAAGAAAACTCGATCAAAAACACGCCCCCGCTTCTAGGTCGCGAGAGTCGTCACGCACACACACATAGACATAGACATGCATATCCGTGTTTACTTAAAATTCCATTTCCATCTCCATCTCCAATCATATTTGTCCAACTGGCACATTATTTACGTTGTTAATTATATACGCAGCAATATTAACGTACATCATCTCTTGTTTGTGCACGTCCGGACCGCTGCCACGGCCGGTCCTGACCAACCCGAACCCTCTTCATCACCCGCGCGTGCTTCCCGCCCGAAACGGTCAGTGCCGCATTCATGCCCGGCTAGAGCGGACGCGACCTCTCACTGGCGCCGGCATTGATTGTGGCACGCTGGCGGAGAGAGCGTCGCCCGTGCCACTTTCGGGTGCACACGGCTGCTCCGCGTTCAATGGTCGCAATAGCCGGCTGCAACATGCGCGATCTCTTCCAGTAGTAAGTTCTTGGGAGTCCGTGCTACAGCTAGCTGTCCTCCCCCAACTCATCAATCTCTTCCAGTAGTGCTAGTACTCCATGGCGCGATCCATCGACAAGCAGGCGGGAAAGTTATGGTATACTACTCGGTTTGCGGTGAATGGCATGCCGAGCGACCGTGTGGGGTCGAGCCGTGGAGGAGGGTGAGACACGAACACGACAAACGTGATTTAAACGTTGGTTTTGCTCGATGGCGCGATCCAACGAAATGAAACGTTGGTTTCTCTCCGTTTCCATTTTTTCTCCAGAAAAATGGAAACTTTTCCACTCCATTTTCATTCCTATTCCAAGGTTGCCCCCTTACAACATTCCATCAAATACAAAGGAAAACTAACACGCATGCTGATGCATCTCAATGATTCACAGATCATAGCCAATATTTACTTCACAACTAAAGAAAAAAGTTGTGAGAGCGTGTACGATAGAAAAACTATTGATGGGGTCACTACGACTTAAACCCTAAACCCTAAACATGATTTAATTTCCTGGCCAGGTAGAACCTGTCGAAAGAAAGACGGCTGGCACCCTCAGATCATACGATGCTTTTGTGCAGTTCCACTAAAATCGACCTGAGCATCCCTGATGGCAAAGATATTGAAGAAGTGTGATTGGAATAATAGTACTGGCACTAGTTCATGAGACATAAAGTCATCACAAGTAGAAGACGGTAGAAGTAGAGAAAGATCGACATGGAGATGGAGCTACGGCAGTGGAGCAAGCCGGCTCCAAAAGGAAGATGGACTACCTGGGACGTTGGGCTGTAGCTAGAAGGGCGGTTGGGACGCGGCATCGGCCCATACTGCGGTGACCCCCGATTGGGACGCACCGACTGTGGGTTTTCTCCCTCGCCGATGTCGATCGCGTCTACGCAGAACATTGTTCCCTTCCCCCAGCTGCGGGATCAGGCCCATCGTTCTATGCTTGTGAAGAGAGCAACCTAAGCAAGCAGGCTTGTAGCTTAGGCTCCTGCTAGTGTATATATAGTGGTTTTCTTTTTCTCTCCATATCAACCATTTTATATTGTGTACGTGTCATTCAAGAGTGAAATGATGGTTGCTTCTTCCGACTAACTTACTGTGTGATTTGACTGGTCCTTAGTTCCCCCTACACGTACTCCCCCGACGTGTATGCAACAGTCACACGTACACATGGACGCAAAAACGCGCGCGACGCCCTAATGCATGCATGTCCGAGCACACGACGGAACACACACGGTCATGCTCAAGTGCTCAACCTACACGTGCATGCACACACATACTCAGTCACGGTAAGCTAGTGACCGTATGAACACCGGAAAATATATATATTGAGCGCAATGAGCGTATTATGAAGTCCACTGACCGTATTTTTTCAAATATACAGTAACAGACAATGTATTTATCTCGTTTGAAATTAAGCCATATTAACCGGAGAGGAGGCAGCATGGACTAGCATTACTTTGTTGTGTCCCGTCAACTTGCCGAACGAGGAGAAGGTTGCAGGGCGGGAGAAGCTTGTCCGTGGTGGCTCGCAGGACAAGGAGAAACTTTTGACTAATGCAAGCTCTCCCTCGCTCAGGCGGTGGACGTGCATGTCAATTCCTATAGAGAAAGAGATGTCATTTGGTGCATAGGATAGGATTTTTTCCATTGAGTCTAGGATAATGTTTTTTTCCTCCCAAACGTGAAGGATTGAATCCTATCCTACATAGGAATAGGAATCCATTCCTACAAACCAAAGGGCTTCAAAGGAATGTTTCCTTTGCAAATCCTATCCTATAGAATTCCTACAAAAATCCTACAAAACAAAGGAGGCCTTACTAGTACTACTACTATAGTCCATAAAGGTACGTACTATACTAGTACTAGGAACCGGATGGAGGAGCGTCTGCACTCTTATTATAATTTTAAAATGTGATAAAGCAATCTTCAACACATTTGGTTCTCTTCGAGGATTCTCGCATGTGATAATGGATGTTGATTGCATGGAACACTCACCACAATTCTCGCTTAATTCTGGCTCATATCCTGTTACAAATAGTAGCGCTCAGTAATATTTCCTCTTTTTTTGTTATTCAGCATGTAAACAGGTCAGCAAACCTTGCGGCACATCTTCGTGCGAATCATGCTTGCTGCACTTTGAATGTGGCTGAGAGCTGGCTTGATGAAACACCTCGCTTCCTACTTCTTTTTTTGTGGGGTACCTTGCTTCCTAGTGACCAGTGTCTTGGCTAATCGTCCTAAGAATGCTTATATATGAATAAAGCTCTCTCATTTACCCGCAAAAAAGATTAAGCCATATTAACCAGAAAGGAGGGAGTATGGACTAGCACTACTTTTTGGTGTGTCCCGTCAACTCGCAGAACAAGGAGAAGCTTCCAGGACAAGGTGAAGCTCGCTTACGCCTTTTGACTAATGCAACCTACCCTCGGTGGACATGCATCAGTCCATTTGGTGTCAGATTGTCAGAGGCATACACTGTAGTACCCAACATGCGGAGTACCATCATTGTTCGACTTCACGAAGGGGAGAAGAGCCAAGCGCAGTAGTACGCGTACTTGGTTTTGCACCTTCATACTACTCCACCCTCCATCACAGTTTACAGGGTGTGCTTCATTATGATGCATTTCTCTCAATGCATTTCCACCACCAGAGAGACTTTAGACACGTTTGGTATAATGCTCAATTATTTAGGGCGTGGTAACCGCAATCAAGTCCACAATTTTCTCTCCATGTACTGTACTACCACGGAGTGCAGGCATGTGTGTACCCGGGGTGGAAGCACTGCATGCATGTGTGTACGCATTATTCCCTCCAGTAATAGACGCCGTGCTATAACTACCAATGCTATTTTTCAGGCCGATCGCTAGTCGCCTTGGTCCCACAATTTTTTTTTCTAAAGCGCGTTGTATAAACAGTGACGGATGGAGTATTATGAGTGGATTCAAAGAAGAGCGTATTGATGGTTGCTTCTTCAGAGGAACTTACAATGGGAAAGGTGGGGCTTATGATTTGACTGCTCATTACTCACTATTAATGCGGTGCAACGACCGGGCTGAGTCTCCCATGCGGTTGTGCACTACCCCCTCGGTTCTTAAATATAGTCCAGAGTATTTGTCTTTCTAGAGATTTCAACGAGTGACTACTCTCTCTCTCTCTCTCTCTCAAATATTTGTCTTTTTAGAGATTTCAAATGGACTGGCACATACAGATGTATATAGACATATTTTAGAGTGTAGATTCACTCATTTTGCTCCGTATGTAGTCACTTGTTGAAATCTCTATTAAGACGAATAGAATATTTAGGAACGGAGGGAGTACACATATGAAGCAAAATGAGTGAATCTACACTCTAAAATATGCCCGTTTGAAATTTGTAAAAAGACAAATATTTAGGAACGAAGGAGTATAATTTTGTGCATGGCACATGGACCTGGATGATGAAGAGGCTTCTGGCAATGCTATCAAGCTTCCATCATTTGTTTACATAATTGACGTACTATACAAATAATTTTCCAGCGACATGAAATTGTACAATAGTGTGAGCTTTCAGCCTTTGTTTCGCGTGTCTTGCCATCAATGCTCTTTCGGAAACAATAAAAAACTAACTTACTTGCTAATGCATGTGAATTATTAGCAGATCAGAGCTAATAATTACATCACAACTGAAGACAAAGTTGTGAGAAGGTGTTAAATTAAAATTGATCCATGCTTTCATTGGCAGCAACGTCCCACCAGGTCTGTCTAAATCAACAAGGCATGTTGGGAAAAAAAGTAGCTGTCTGGAGCATGCAACATTCCGATCATTTTTTGCAGTTCCACTAAAATAGAGCTAAGCATCCCTGTTCCAAAGATATCAAGTGTGATTACGATAATAGAGGATTGCTGATGAAACAATAAACACACAAATAGAAGGCGGTCACCTTTGCAGTCTCTCTTAAGACTAACTAGTTGGAGAAGATTAGGCTCGGAGTTGGATGAGGAGGATAGAGCAAAACCAATCTCCCTTTGTGCAGTCGCACTGAAATGTAGAGACGTTGCCCATGTGACATTTTAGTACAACTGCACAAAACACTCTTAAGAAAAAAGTGATTTGTGCAGTTCACCAAAAGGTCGCAATAGCAACGACGTGAAATGGATAGCCCTGTTTGCAAAAAAGAGGTAGAAAGGAAACAATTAATGGCCAATAACAGTTGATGACACATGCGACGACAGAAAAGAAGCATATTCCTTGTCCTAAGGGAAGATAACAACACGGTTGTGTTTGTCTAAAACAATGTGAGGACAAGAATGCAATATGGAAAGTATGCCGGACGAGTGACGTTTTGGGAAAAGAACTATGGAAGATCCACATGCAGCGACATGGGAAAACAGGCAGTGGAGCAAGGCCGGAGGGGATACCTGGAGGTCGTCGGGATGTAACTAGGTGAGCGGCGGCAGGCGGAATCTGCGAGCAGGAGGCGTAGGCCCTGCCGCGCCGGAGCTTGGTCAGAGAGAACGGCGTGTACCGCAGATCGGGACGTGCTGCCTCGGCGCCGTCGAACAGAGAAACGATGCACTTCCTCCCTTTCCCCCGGCGGACGGGATGCGGCCGGATCAGTGACCAACAGTGAGAGAGAGAGGCCACCGCACTCCCTTTCCCCCGGTGGACGGGATGCGGCCGGATCAGTGACCAACGGTGAGAGAGAGAGAGGTCACCCCACTCCCTTTCCCCCGGCGGACGGGATGCGGCTGGATCAGTGACCAACGGAGGGCACGCCCGTAATATCAATAAGAGAGGAGATGGCTGCTTGTTGTCTGTGCACGTGCGTGTGAGAGACGGGTTAGGAGGCATGCACGAATGATGAGGGGGGACGATGTGGCTGTGGTAAGCAGACGTAACTACATAGGAAGATCAATCGCCCTTTGTAAGATAAAGGAGAGACATAACTTGTGAGGTACGTCGATCGATGGGGGGGTAGTTAAAATCGATCTAGGTATATGTTGGGAGATCGATCGGTATACATGCATGTGTGTGTTAGAAGCAAATGAAGCATGAGGAGAAGGATAGAGAGAGGGGTGCATGTAGGAGGTGGTACGAGAGGCATACTATATCAAGGGGGAGGAGTGTGCGAGTATGAGAATGATGAAAAGAGTGGTGGGGGTGAGGCATGGACGGCGACAAGAGAAGAGGGGAAGCTTGTGTTTGTGCTAGGCACACCTGGCTAGAGAGGCATATCAATCGATGTGTGCCGTAAAGAAGGAGCTGGGGGCCTACACACACCGTGGGTGAACGACCTAAAGTCAAAAGACAAATTTGCGCGATGGAGCTAGAGAATGCTGAGGGAGGGTGAGAGGGATGCGGGCGTGTGCATGCACAAGAGAAAGTTAGCGCTAGCTACAAAGATAAGAGGGTTGTGTGGGTGTAAAAGACGAATAGAGATCATATATACTTCATTATAAAAAGCGAATTCAGATATTTGAAGGATTTATCATAGTGTTTCAAACCGACGGATGTGTGAATATATATAACGGTGATACACATGGTGTCGTTATGAACATGGTATACTGCATTTAATATGGTTTATCTCTACTCTTATAAAAAATGGAGTTTTTGATGATGGTGTGCCTGCCATCCTGCATTATAGGCCGTCTGATTTATATCTGGCGGATAGCAAGCAAACTATGATGGTTGAAGTTGGTAACAATCATGATTGTAGATTCTTATTGAAATAGAGAAACGAATTCAAATTTAGTTCGAATTGCAGCGGTAGTATAGACATTTGGAATGCACTAAAATGTTGGTATGAGTAGGTTACATGCATTATACAGCAAGCAAAAAAATTTAATCGGACATAACATGGATTCATACTCCCTCCTTCCATCTATATAGGGCGTAATGAGATTTTTAAGACCGCCTTTGACTATTGACAAGATTAATAGTACATGACATGCACAATGTCAAAATTATATCATTGAAAGAACCTTTCACACGAATTTAATGTTGTGCTTTTGTGTAAGTTGCATGTCATATATCATTGCTCTAATATTTGGTCAAAGTTAGCATCGAAAAACGCATTAGGCCCTATATAGATGGAAGGAGGGAGTAGCTTTGAATAGCATTTGTATAGTAAAACGGGGCAAGACTCTCTCTTTGTGTGGTGTGAATAGTTTTATTTTTTCGTTTTCTTTTTGGTTGAGGGAAGTGCGAATTGATTTGGTACGTACAAGTACAATATTACTACACGTTAGGCTTGTCCCTAAAATTCAACCCGCGTCTTTTTATATCCCGAAAATTCAGATATCGTGCTCCCAAAACTGGCGCCTTCACAACCCGCGCCTTGCTATCCCAAAATTACAACGCGCGCGAAAACTCCCTCCAGCTGCCAAATCCCTACACACGAAATCCCCCTTCTAACCCTGAGCCGAAAGGGCCGCTAGTTCAAATCGGTGGGGGGTACTTTTGTAACACACCCTACATTTTGGACAAGCGCATTCCTAAGTCATGCTTCACCCCCTCCCATTGCCCCCTTTTCGCCATTCGAAATCCCAGGCCGCCATAACCTCTCCACTCCAGCCGCGAAACCCCACCCTCCTCCATCCACCACGTCACCGCTGCCCAGCCGGAGCCTCTTCCCCAACGACGTCGTCCAGCGCAACAGCTCGACGTCCCTCGTCCACCTCCCCGGATGAGGATCTGTCGTCCATCTCGCCGTCCCGCCGATTCAGCCGCCCCGTCCTCCACCTCCAAGGAGCTGCTCCGACGATTGCCTCGTCTATTGCGGCTGCTCCATCCCCACAGCGCCGCCTTAACCTGCTCCACCGGAACCGCAGCATCCTCACCGGCTCCTCGGACGAAGCCAAGGCCTACTCGACACCACCAAAGAGGTTGTACACTCATCGCATCGCACCTTCTCCTTAACTCGACCTCCCGGCGCCGACGGTGCTCCATCCCGCACCCCCATGGAGCGGCTACCTTGAAGCCGGCGCCGCGGGCGACATCTCCACGGCGGCTCTCCCCCAGTGCGAGGCCCCTTCGGCGGCGGCGTCCATACCAGTCGGATCTGCTGCTGCTGCTCTGGCTCTCACTGGATCGCTCGCTCGCCTAGCTGCTGCTGCTCTCCCCCTCGCTCGTGCTGCTGCTCTGCTCCGATTAAGCCACACTTCAGTCAACTGAATCAACTTTTGGGTCAGTCGATTTTCAGGGGTTAGGGGGCTCGCCGGAGTTAAGGAAGAACCACCCGTAGTGGGGACGGGGGCTCGCCGGAGAGGTACCCCACTATCTATCTTAGGGTTCAGGGTGGGGGCGGGGGCCTAGAGGGCTGGCCGGGGCGGCGGTGGCGAGTTGTTTCGGGGCAGCGAGGCGGCGCTAGGGCCGGCGGTTCGGCCGGTGGTGGCTGGCGGCTCAGGGGGGTGCAGGTTGAAGATGAACTGCAGGCCCTCCCTAAACTACATGTCAAGTGCCTCTCTGCTACCATTGCGTTCAGTTTCGACAGTAGCATTCAGATTCCATGGTAAATTTTAGTTTCGACGGTTAAGTTCAGAGTCAATAGTTTTTACCTCATCTATTGTAGTCAGGTGGTTTTTGGTGATGTTAATTTTACATCCATTTTATATCATCTATTGGAGATGCTATTAGAATCCCACTTGAGTTGACGATGTTTGTCTTGTGCTGCTTCAGCCTTGACGTCTTACGGCTCACCGAAGCTGCTCCAACGACAGAAGATCCGTCACAACAGAGCAGTGCCCTGGACGCCGTCTATAGATTCCTTAGATCTTCCTCCACACCTCCGATAGCCACCTCTGCCTCAACTGCTTCAGCGACCAACCCAATGATGCTGAGGTCGACACGGCTACGGCAAAGAGGATGTACACTTGTTGCATCACTTATTACAATACATTCACGTCGATCCATTAGGGCTATTTTGGTTCAACGGAAAAACATCGATCCACTGGTCGTTACCATCACTCTAAATTTCTGCATGCTCTCCTTACATAATCTCACCATATTTTTTTTCATATGCATGTCAGATATTGTACACAGTCATGCTGAACATGTAGAGAGAAAGAGAAGATTTTTGCGCGGCAATACAATGTCATGCAGACATCGCTCCATGGTGGGTTCAATGGCAAACCCTCCCCACCCCTCTCCAGATTGTAATCTAGAGTAAGATATCTGTTCTAAGGAGGATTCGGATGCCGCTGACCACTCCTATTTACCCCCAAGGTGTTTGCTCTACCTTGGCATGATGATGTTAGTCATATCATGCATATGTTGCCTTGAAGTGCCTACTTTTAACATCATATATGTCATCTGCTTAGTTTAGACATGTTCTGTAATGCCACCTATTTAGTTTCTATATCATATATTGGAATTATGCAGTCTCATGTCTTTTAGCCAGCCATAATATATGTGAAATGTGCAATGCCATCATGTTTAACTAGGCATCATATATTTCAATGATATCTTTCCCATCCTTTTCTTCATTACGTTTCCATTTGTTGACAATGTTTGTACATTAAACTACTCTTCTTGTGAATTAGCCATTTGGGTGGGAGATGGAAAAATCTGGAATGAAAACAAGGCCTTCAGAGCAGACAGTGCTACCTGTCGAAGCAGATCTCTTGTTGGGTCCCGATAGCTCCTCAGAGATGGATTCAGAGATAGATGACCATTTCTATTCCCCCACTGAGGTGTATGCTCTAACTTGGCACAGCTATACTGCTCATATCATGCATACAGTGTCTTGCATTGCACAGTTTAGACATCATATACACAATATTCAACACCATGTTCTTAGTTCAGACATCATATCGAATGCCCTCTATTTAGCATATAAATCACATATGTGAATTAAATGATGCGATCCTGATTACTTAGATAACATGTAGGTGAATTGTGTCATGCGATCCTGTTAAGTTATTCATCATATCCTTGAATTATGTTATGCTATGCTATCCAGTTTAGATAGACATCATATATGTGAAATTATGTCATGCTATCCGTTTTAGTTAAACAATATACATGTCAACTATTTCATGCCCTCTTTTTTCCACACTATCTATTGCATCTGTCTCTCATACAATGTCTGTACATTCAACTATGTTTCCTGTTTATCAGCCATTTGAATTGGAGCGGGTGATGGCAGTATCTAGCGGACTAAAAACACGGTCTTCAAATAAAACAGTGCTACCTCTTGGTGGAGATAGCACCCCGGTTGTACATGCACAAGAACCAACCCTACCACACATAACCCAAACTCTCGCAGATTGTACCCCTACTACGATGGACAGAGAACCAGCTTCACCCAATCTAACCCCAACCCCAGCCAATAGTAACCCAGTTCATGTTGACACAATACCATCTCCACCACAGAGCTCCCAAACAAGAGCAGTTAGTAAGGCAGCTCCAGTGCCCATAGGGCCAGTACTATCACGGCAAACCCCAACACCACCAGTTAGTACGCCTATTCCTGTGGAGGAAGCACAACCAGCTAGTCGTAGTTTAGCATCTATCGCATTTGATGTTGTTAAATCGTATGTGTGTATCTTTCCATCTTGGAAATATTATACTGAAGATGAAGGAAAATGCCAGTTGCAGGTGTTTGTCCAGGAGTTATGTGTAAGTAATGTTATTCATGGCAATTACTTTGCTTCGTCCCATACATCCTACCTCCATGATGGTTATAATACAACAAATTTTCCCATTTTTCTCTATAGAGAAAGACCGATTTGGGAACTCAGGATGAGGTAACCTATGCTAATACCTCTGCTATCTTCAAGAATGCTTGGTGGCAGTATCGAAATTACCTGAAGAAAACGTACTTCACCGGCAAAGAAACTCATCAAATTCCCTTACGTTCTCCTGAGACACATTTACTGGACGATGACTGGTCCCGAACCAAGAATGTGGTAAGGTCTATGAGCTCATTTTCTATTTTTAAGTATTATATTCTTGCGTCTTACTGTACTCTGTTCATGTAGAACAAGTGCCTACACCTGAAGAACAACTGTTCTAATTTAAGATTCCATTGCTACCATAGGACATAGATATATGTTTGTTTGATGCTTTTATTATGTACTAGTACTTGGGAATAAAAGACTTGGTAGTTTAATCTTGTCCACCTTACTAATGAACTGGTTCACCGAAATGAGTTTCATATACTAGTAGATGCTAAACTTGTTATGTGTCTGCTTGTTTCTTCTTTTAGAATGCTGACAGAATATTGGGGAAGAGTGCCTTATGAAGCAACAGTAAAGGAAGTAATGCAGATAAGGTTCAGGAAAGTGACACATCCTGTCTTGGTTTAGTGTTGGAGTTACTGGCCACTACCGCTTGCACAAGCTATTCAAAATCAGTTCGGTTTCTTGAGTCTCGACTACAAGCTGAAAGACATCGGATTAGCTGTGCCGCGACAAGAAGCGGAAGGACTGCGGATGTCCCTGGAGCATTCAGATGCATACTTTCTGGTGCAACAGCAAGCGTTGGAGGATTTTAGCGCCAAACAGGACAAAGCTAATCAGCTTGCTAAGCTTATTGCCAGCATGGTGGATACCCAGGATAACGTTTCTTGAGCTCTTCTGAAGTTGTTTCAGTTATGCTCTTGTTTTGCTGCCGCGTTTATTGCACTGGTGGCCAATTTTGACGGCCACTGTATATGATATGCTGCTTTATTCCCTATATTTGCACTAGTGGCAAACTTTGATGCCCAGTGGGTGTAATATGTGTAATAGCCGTGATAGCCTAGCGTTAGTTGCTTGCTTATTTATTTCCTTGTTGTCACCTATTTTTTAAAACTAGGCCACAATAACCATGGGCTAATATTTACTGTAGTGACACTGGGCCTCCTACGGGCCGTAGAAACAGTGGGCCTTCTACGGGCCGTAGAAACAGTAGGCCTTCTACGGGCCGTAGAAACAATGGGCCTTCTACGGGCCGTATCATCAATGGGCCTTATACAGGCCGTATGATCGATTGGCCAAACATGGGCCAATAATAGGCCGCATTATGGACGTAAACGGGCTAGAGTTGGAATCGTCCGTTCATGGGCCGACCGTAACGGGCCATCGTTAATAGGTCGTATTTGATGACGCTATGAAAACGGCCCAACGTATTAACGGACCACAAACGGGCCGATTGTAACCATGGGCTGAATTTGGCCCACAAGTAGAAAATGACAGTAACGGCCGTAAGTAAACGAATGCTGGAAATGAGCCCAAGAATAAATGGGCTCTGAGAAGGCCGAAAGATAACATGGGTTGGAAACAGCCCAACGGAATAATGGGCCGTTAATGGGTATAAAGTGATACACTATTCATTACGGGCCAGTTTCACCACGGGCCGTTAATGGGTGTAAAGTGATACACTGTTCATTATGGGCCAGTTTCACCACGGGTCGTTAATAGGCCAAGAGTTACATAGGGCCTCATATGGGCCGAAAGACGTCATGGTCCATACATGGGCCAGAAGTGAAAATGGGCTGGAATCATATTGGATGGCCCAGATGATGCTACTAGGCGTAATTCGGATGGGGCGTAACGGGCCTTGGGTTAGCGGGTTGTAAATGGGCTACATGCGAACATGCCGTTAACAGGCTTTCCATGGGCCGGCCCGCCACCTTTTGACCAAGTCAAACGGACCGGCCTTTTCACAGGAATGGGCCTCCGTTGGGCCGTGCCACGTGTCGACGTATCATAGGCGCCTTCCGTCCAATGAGTGGTTGACATCTGTCCCAACAATGAGCCGGCACGTGTTTCCTCCAGCCAATGATGATTTTACATGTGGAAAATCCCCATTGGTCGGGGCTTTTAACGGGTTATCGGATCCAAAACCCGACCCAATAGCTTAACGGCGTTCCGTTATGGTGGATGCCACGTGTCGGTCACCCTTGACGAAAGCACTTCTGTGACGCGCGATTTATCGTCATGGAAGTGGACACTTCCGTGATGATAATTTTGGTAATGTCATGTAACACTTCTACGACAGCACAGGTATGACTATCTTGATTCTGTCATAAATTTTTCATAGATGTACATGCATGACAAAAAAGCGACCTACTGTGACAAACACATATCATCGTGGAAGTGTATTTTTTTGTAGTGAATCAAAAGGATCAAACTAAGAAAAATGGTAAAGGTAGGGGTGTGATGGTGATACGATACCGGGGCACTCCCCCAAGCTTGGCAATTGCCAAGGGGAGTGCCCATACCCGATACTCAGTTCTTCTTTGGTGGTGAAGAAGTTGTTGATGATGTAGGCTTGTCGTCCATCTTCCAAGGCATAGGCTCACCATCATAGAAGGATGATCGAGTCTCCGGGATCCACAAATCTACAGCCAAACTCATCCTCTTGAATCGATATCCATACTCATAGTTTTGGTTTTGCAGGTCATAGATCTGGGCTTGGAGGTGCTCGATTTTCTCGTGAAGCTTGAAGATGGTCTCCCCAATGTTCTTGGCATCCAGCTTTTGGTTGTTGGAGAACTCCACGATCATCATGTGGTTGGTCTCAAGTCCGCGTTCCACCATCCCCTGGCACTTGAAAACTTGTTGCTCCATTGCTTCGAGTCTTGTCTCCACGCTTCTGGTCCTCCTTGGCCCCTCAACATGGCGGATGTGCAGTACCCCCTCACGCAACTCAATGGTTTGAGGGTGTTGCAGCACCTCCACGAGGTAGGGGTTGATGTCCCTCTCGAAAAACTTATCCTTGGGGGCGCTTGAAGACGTCATGATGATCTAGATCTGTCAAAAGAACAGCTCGAAACAAAAACAGGAGATATTTGCATGGTACGATGGACAAAACCTTCAGGAGATTATATAATGAATTTTTACCGACCAAAAGAAGTATCGTGCAATAAAACGGAGTCCGGAGGGCACATGAGGTGCCCACGAGGCAGGGGGCACGCCCAGGGGGTAGGGCGCGCCCTCCACCCTCGTGGACGCCTCGTGTCCTTTCCGGACTGCTTCTTATTTTCCTATTTTCTTAAATATTCCGAAACGGAGAAAAATTGCTATTAGAACTGTTTTGGAGTCGGTTTACTTACCATACCACATACCTATTACTTTTCGGAGTCTGAAACGTTCTGGAAAGTGTCCCTTATATAATCCTCCGGGGTTACGGTGTCAATAACATTAGTTTCAACATTTATGGGATTACCTTAGATATAATGTTTGATTCTTTGACCGTTCACCACCCTCGGATTTGTGCCCTCGAAGAGATTCTTATGGCACCGGAATGATAGACCTCCTCGATAACGCAAGGACCTTCCCATTTAGAGAGGAGTTTTCCTACAAAAAAACTTAAATGAGAGTTGTATAACAGAACATAATCACCTACATTAAACTCACGTTTTTGTATCCTTTTATCATGTCATCTTTTAATTTTTTCTTTAAATAGTTTGGCATTTTCATAGGCCTGGGTTCTCCACTCATCAAGTGAGATAATGTCAAATAGTCTCTTCTCACTGGTAAGTTTGAAGTCATAGTTGAGCTCTTTAATGGCCCAATATGCCTTAGTTCTAGTTCGAGAGGTAAGTGACATGCTTTTCCATAAACCATCTTGTATGGAGACATACCCATAGGATTTTTATATGCAGTTCTATAGGCCCATAACGCATCATCAATTTTCTTGGACCAATTCTTTCTAGACCTATTAACAGTCTTTTGCAAAATTAATTTAATCTCTCTATTACTCATTTCTACTTAACCACTAGACTGTGGGTGGTATGGAGATGCAAATCTAACATTACCATCATACTTAGCAAGCATCTTACGAAAAGCACCGTGAATAAAATGTGAACCGCCGTCAGTCATTAAGTATCTAGGGACTCTAATCCTCGGAAAAATAACTTCTTTAAGCATCGTAATAGAGGTGTTATGATCAGCACTACTAGTTGGAATAGCTTCTACCCACTTAGGAACATAATCAACAGAAACTAAAATATGTGTATACCCAATAGAGGAAGGAAACAGTCCCATGTAATTAAAGCCCCAAACATCAAATGGTTCTATAACAAGTGAATAATTCATAGGCATTTCTTGACTTCCACTAATATTACCAATTCTTTGACATTCATCACAAGACAAGACAAACTTACGAGCATCCTTGAAGAGAGTAGGCCAATAAAAACAGGATTGCAATACCTTATGTGCAGTTCTATCTCCAGCGTGGTGTCCTCCATAAGCCTCGGAGTGACACTTGCGTAGGATTTTTTTCCTATTCATGCTCAGGTACACAACGTCTAATAACACCATCTACTCCTTCTTTATAAAGGTGTGGGTCATCCCAGAAGTAATGTCTTAAGTCCTATAATTTTTTTCTCTTTTGCTGGTATGTGAAACTAGGTGGTATAAATTTAGCAACAATGTAATTAGCATAATCAGCATACCATGGAGCAGTACGAGAAGCATTTATGACAGCTAATTGTTCATCGGGAAAGCTATCATCAATAGGTAGTGGGTCATCAAGGACATTCTCTAACCTAGATAAGTTGTCTACAACGGGGTTCTCAGCTCCCTTTCTATCAATAATATGCAAATCAAATTCTTGTAGTAGGAGAACCCATCTAATAAGTCTAGGTTTAGCATATTTCTTTTCCATAAGATATTTAATAGTAGCATGATCAGTGTGAACACCTACTTTAGAATCAACAATATAAGGCCTGAACTTATCACAAGCAAATACAACTACCAAAAATTCCTTTTCAGTAGTAGCATAATTTCTCTGGGCACTGTCTAGAGTTTTACTAGCATATTGGATAATATTCAATTTCTTATCAACTCTTTGTCCTAGAACAACACCTACAACATAATCACTAGGACCACACATAATTTTGAAGGGTAAATTCCAATCAGGAGGCTGAACAATAGGTGTAGAAATCAAGGCTTTCTTAAGTATTTAAAATGCTTCTACACAATCATCATCAAAGACAAAAGGAACATCTTTTTGTAAAAGATTGGTCACAGGCCTAGAAATTTTTGAGAAGTCTTTAATGATCCTCCTATAAAAACCAGCATGACCAAGGAAACTTCTTATACCTTTAATGTCCTTAGGACACGACATCTTTTCAATAGCATCAACTTTAACTTTATCAACTTCTATACCTCTTTCATAAACTTTATGCCCCAAGACAATACCTTCATTAACCATAAAGTGGCACTTCTCCCAATTCAAGGCAAGATTAGTTTCTTCACATCTATGCAAAACTCGATCAAGGTTGCTTAAGCAATCATCAAAAGAAGTTCCATATACGGAAAAATCATCCATGAAAACCTCAACAATCTTTTCACAAAAGTCAGAGAATACAGCAGTCATACATCTTTGAAAGGTAGCAGGTGCATTACATAAACGAAAAGGCATATGTCTATAAGAAAAGGTACCGAAAGGGCAAGTAAAAGTGGTCTTTTCCTGATCCTCTTTTGACACAGGTATTTGAGAGAAACGAGAATAACCATCTAGAAAGCAAAAACGTGTATGTTTGGATAATCTTTCTAGCATTTGATCAATAAAAGGTAAAGGGTAATGATCTTTTCTAGTAGCTTCATTCAATTTGTAGAAATCAGTTACCATTCTATAACCCGTAACAATTCTTTGTGGGATCAATTCATCATTATCATTAGGGACAATAGTAATACCTCCCTTCTTAGGGACACAATGCACAGGACATACCCACTGACTATCAGCAACAGGATAAATTGTACCTGCCTCCATAAGCTTCAGAATTTCATTTCTTAACACTTCTTTCATCTTAGGATTTAACCGTCGTTGGTGATCAACAACCAGTTTATCGTCTTTCTCCAATTTATTTTATGTTGGCATAGAGTGGGACTAATGCCCTTAAGATCATCAAGAGTATATCCAATAGCAGCACGGTGCTTCTTCAGAGTTTTCAATAATCTCTCTTCTTCCTGCTCTGAAAGGTTAGCACTAATAATAACAGGATATATCTTCTTTTCATCAATATAAGCATATTTGAGAGTATCAGGTAATGGTTTAAGCTCAAACATGGGGTCACCCTTGGGTGGAGGAGGATCACCTAGAAATTCAACAGGCAAGTTGTGTTTCAAAATAGGTCCCTATTTAAAGAATACTTCATCTATTTCCCTTCTTTCATTCATAAACATATCATTTTCATGGTCTAGCAAATATTGTTCTAAAGGATCATTAGGAGGCACGGCAATAGAAGCAAGACTAATAATTTCATCTTTACTAGGCAATTCTTTATCGTGGGGTTGTCTACGAAATTTAGCAAAATTAGAATCATGAGACATATTCCCTAAACCAATAGTAACAACATCCTTTTTGCAATCTATCTTAGCATTAACAGTATTCAAGAAGGGTATACCTAATATAATGGGACAAAAGTCATCTTGTGGGGAACCAAGAACAAGAAAATCAGTAGGATGTTTAACTTTCCCACACAAGACTTCAACATCTCTAACAATCCCAGCTGGTGAAATAGTATCTCTATTGGAAATCTTAATAGTAACATCAATATCTTCTATCTCAGCAGGTGCAATATCATGCATTATTTCTTTATATAAAGAATGAGGTATTGCACTAGCACCCATATCACATAAGACATGATAACAGTGATCTCCTATTTTAACAGAAATAACATGCATGCCTACAACAGGTGTATGTTTATTTTTAATATCGGGTCTAGCAATTCTAGCAGCTTCATCACAGAAGTAAATAACATGCCCATCAATATTATCGACCAAGAGATCTTTAACCATAGCAATACTAGGTTCAACTTTAATTTGCTCAGGGGGTGTAGGTGCTTTAGTATTACTCTTACGAACCACTGTTGAAGCTTTAGCATGATCCTTTATTCTAGCAGGGAAAGGTGGTTTCTCAATATAAGCGGTAGGAACAATAGGATCAACATTATAAGTGATAGTCTTTTCTTCAACTTTAATAGGTTCAACTACTTTCACTTCAATCTGAGGATGATATTTAAGCCACTTCTCCTTAGGGAGATCAACATGAGTAGCACATGATTCACAGAAAGAAGCTACTATCTCAGAGTCAAGTCCATATTTAGTGCTAAATTCACGAAAGGCATCGGTATCCATAAAATATTTAACACAATCAAACTTACGTGTTATACCTGACTCCTTACCTTCATCGAGTTCCCAATCTTCGGAGTTGCATTTAATTCTTTCCAATAAATCCCATCTGAATTAAATAGTCTTCATCATAAAAGAACCAGTACAAGAAGTATCAAGCATGGAGCGATTATTGAGAGAAAGCCGAGCATAAAAATTTTGAATAATAATTTCTCTTGAGAGCTCATGATTGGGGCATGAATATAACATTGACTTAGGCCTCCCCCAAGCTTGAGCTATACTTTCTCCTTCACGAGGCCAAAAATTATTTATATAGTTACGATCACGTTGAACTAGATGCATATGATAAAACGTCTGATGAAATTCCAATTTCAATCGGTTGTAGTTCCATGATCCAATATCATCACATAGCCTAAACCATGTCAATGCCTTTCAATTCAAAGATAAAGGGAGACCTTCTTCTTAATCACATCCTCGGGCATAACTGCAAGCTTAAATAATCCACAAACTTCATCCACATAGATTAGGTGCAAATCGGTATGTATTGTTCCATCGCCTGTAAAAGGATTAGCTAGCAGTTTCTCTATCATACCCAAAGGAATTTCAAAGTAAACATTTTCAGTAGGTTCAGTAGGTTGAAGAGAAACTCTTTCATCTACTGGTCGGGGTGAAGATACCCCAAACAAGCCCCTCAAAGGATTACTTTCCATAGTAACAAGTGACAGTAAATTTCATCACACTATATAATTTTTTCCTTACCAAATTCCACCTACCAAAGGCGTTTCACTCCCCAGCAACGGCGCCAGAAAAGAGTCTTGATGACCCACAAGTATAGGGGATCTATCGTAGTCCTTTCGATAAGTAAGAGTGTTGAACCCAACGAGGAGCAGAAGGAAATGATAAGCAGTTTTCAGTTAGGTATTCTCTGCAAGCACTAAAATTATCGATAACAGATAGTTTTTTGATAAGGTAATTTGTAACGGGTAACAAGTAACAAAAGAATACAAGGTGCAGCAAGGTGGCCCAATCCTTTTTGTACCAAAGGACAAGCCTGGACAAACTAGGGTTTAAGCTTCTGTCACCCTAGCAACCCATCATCTACTTATTACTTCCCTATGCCTTCCCCTAGGCACAAACAATAGTGAAGTGTCATTTAGTCGATGTTCACATAACACCACTTGAGGAAAGACAACATACATCACATCAAAATATCGAACGAATAGCAAATTCACATGACTACTTATAACAAGACTTCTCCCATGTCCTCAGGAACAAACATAAGTACTCACAAATCATATTCATGTTCATAATCAGAGGGGTATGAATATGCATAAAGGATCTGAACATATAATCAACACTACTAGCAACCCACAGGTACCAATCTGAGGTTTTAAGACAAAGATCGGATACAAGAGATGAACTAGGGTTTGAGATGAGATGGTGCTAGTGAAGATGTTGATGGAGATTGACCCCCTCCCGATGAGAGGATCGATGGTGATGACGATGGTGATGATTTCCCCCTCCCGGAGGGATGTTTCCCAGGCAGAACAGCTCCGCCGGAGCCCTGTATTGGTTCCGCCAAGGTTCTGCCTCGAGACGGCGGCGCTTCGTCCCGAAAGCTTCCTCCTTATTTTTTCTAGGGCGAAAGACTTCATATAGCAAAATATGGGCACCGTAGGCCTGCCAGGGGGCCCACAAGGCAAGGGGGTGCGCCCAGGGGGGTAGGGCGCGCCCCGACCCTCGTGGACGGTGGGTGGCCCGCCTCTGGTGCTTTCTTCGTCCAATATTTTTTTATATTCCAAAACTGACTTTCGTGGAGTTTCAGGACTTTTGGAGTTGTGTAGAATAGGTCTCTAACATTTGCTCCTTTTCCAGCCTAGAATTCCAGCTGCCGGCATTCTCCCTCTTCATGTAAACATTGTAGAATAAGAGAGAAAAGGCATAAGTATTGTGACATAATGTGTAATAGCAGCCCATAATGCAATAAATATCGATATAAAAGCATGCTGCAAAATGGACGTATCACATTACACCACCTTGCGCAAACGTTTTCCTTGAAGTGACTGTGTGGGATGTATATACGAATGGAAACGTTTAGTGGTTACTCACTGTGTGGGATGTACTTACGACCGGAAATGATTTCGCCTGTATAATTTCATTTTTTACCACTACTGTACATATTTCTGTACTTGAGTGCTCGCCGGTCGCACACGACCTCATTTTGTCGAGCGTGTGTGCTAGGAGGGCATATCCTTGAAGGTTTCTAGGTCGTGTGGGAAGGACCCCCTATCGCCCACACTCACTAGGTGACGGTTCGGAACGTCGTCGCGGAAAGGGGTTAAAAACCATTTGTATAGCACCGACGCGTACCAGTGCCTCTTTTAGGCTGGCTCCTGAGGAGCGGAGATTTCCATGTGAGCCCTCACCTCATGAGGTTCAGCTGACGCAAGCCATGACGACCAAGGCCAGGGGGCGCAGTGCGGCAGGTTTCCTATTTAGTGCTAAAGAGGCAAGCATAGGTGCGGAGTCTCGAGGAATCAACCAAAGGTTTTCATTTCTGTGCTACAAGACCAAGACCGCCAGGACGGCAGGACGGAGGTCATCATCGAGCCCACTACGACGTCACAACCAGAAGCTTTGCAGGCATAGACCACCTTTCGTCGGGATAAGACGTACTAGTTGTCTTCCTTCGAATTTGGCCATTGTGGGATCCCTTCCCGCCTTCGCTTCGGGAAGAGGACCAAGGCCACTATAAGTATAGCCTAACCACCACCATAGAAGGAGGATCGAGTCCACCCTCACCAGCTCGACCAAGCACAAGAACACACCTCACGAGGGTGTTCTTCCTCTATACTAGTTCATCCTCGACCCACCTCGAGGCTAATCCACCACAAAGCATGAGTAGGGTATTACACCGCAAGGTGGCCCGAACCTGGATAAACTGCCTTATCTCTTTCTTCCTCAATTCATTGAGCTAGACCGCAAGATTGATGAGTTGGCAGGCAGGGGAGGTTGAGTTCTTTGCACGCACCCCAGAGTTCGAATCTATCTTGGGTCTGCGGAGCCCCGAATCCAACATTTGACGCGCCGGGTAGGGGTGCATCGAAGATTCACCTCTTCGCCTGTTGTACCCCGCCCGTGCCGTTTGGCTCTCATGGTGGACGCCACTTGTAGGATCGAAAGTATGTCTAGAGGAGGGTGATTAGACTACTTGACCAAATAAAATCTAGCCTTTTCCCCATTTTAATTCTTAGCAGATTTTAGCAACTTAGCACAAGTCAAGCAATCAACCTACACATGCAATTCTAAGAGTATAGCAGCGGAAAGTAAAACAATTGCATATGAAGGTAAAGGGAGGAGTTTGGAGCGTGCAAACTTAATTGGAGACACGGGGATTTTTGGCGTGCTTCTGATAGGTGGTTCTATCATACATCCACGTTGATGGAGACTTCAACCCACGAAGGGTAACGGTTACGCGAGTCCATGGAGGGCTCCACCCCACGAAGGGTCCACGAAGAAGCAACCTTGTCTATCCCACCATGGTCGTCGCCCACGAAGGACTTGCCTCACTCGGGTAGATCTTCACGAAGTAGGCGATCTCCTTGCCCTTACAAACTCCTTGGTTCAACTCCACAATCTTGACGGAGGCTCCCAAGTGACACCTAACCAATCTAGGAGACACCACTCTCCAAGAGGTAACAAATGGTGTCTTGATGATGAACTCCTTGCTCTTGTGCTTCAAATGATAGTCTCCCCAACACTCAACTCTCTCTCATAGGATTTGGATTTGGTAGAAAGAAGATTTGAGTGGAAAGCAACTTGGGGAAGGCTAGAGATCAAGATTTATGTGGTTGGAGTGGAATATCTTGACCTCAACACAAGTGTAGGTAGTTCTCTCTCATAAAATGTATGTTGGAAGTGTAGGCATGTTCTGATGGCTCTCTCCTTAAATGAAGAGTAGGTGGAGGGGTATAAATAGCCTCCACACAAAATCTAACCGTTACACACAAAGCACCAAACTTGGTGGGACCGAATCATACAACTCGGTCAGACCAATTTAGTTCAAAATGTGAACGTTAGGATTCTCTGTGGGACCAACATGTCAACTCGGTGGGACTGATTTCATTAGGGTTAGAGCATAACGTAATCTCGGTGAGACTGATTAGACAAACTCGGTGAGACCGATTTTGGTAATGGACTAACAGAGAGTTGGTCAGACAAACTCGATGGGATCGATTCGCTCATCTCGGTTGGACTGAAGTGTTACGAAAGGGAAATAGAGAGTTTACATTGCAATCTCGGTGGGACCGATCACTCATCTCAGTTTGACCGAAATGTTACGAAGGGAAACAAAGAGATTACAATCCCATCTCGGTGAGACCAAAAAGACTAGGGTTTCTGGCAGTGGCTATGTCAACTGAACACGGTGGCGCCGGATATAAAATTTCGGTGGGGCCGAGTTTGACTTTTGGTTTGGGACATATGTGGATGTGAGAAAGTAGTTGAGGGTTTTGGAGCATATCACTAAGCACTTTGAGCAAGTAAGCCATTAGGCAACACCTCATCCCCTCTTAATAGTATTGGCTTTTCCTATGGACTCAATGTGATCTTGGATCACTTAAAATGAAAAGACATAGAGTCCTAAGCTTTGAGCTTTGAGCCAATTCTTTGTCCTTAGCATTTTGAGGGGTCCACTTTTCTCATCCATGCCATGCCCATCATTGAGCTTTCGTGAAATGTTTATCTTGAAATAGCATTAGCTCAATGAACAATATGTTGTTAGGAATTACCAAAACCACACAGGGATAGTTGCACTTTCAATCTCCCCCTTTTGGTAATTGATGACAACATATAGATCAAAGCTTCGACAAATGATAAATAAGATTTAAAAGACATCGTCGCTTTGAGAAGTATGTGATAAGCAAGAGCTCCCCCTAAATTTTTGCATTATTTAAAATTTTCTTTTGAATGAAAATGCACAATTGATTAGAATCATGAGTTACTCTTCCATGTCACATACGTCTTGGTGGAGCGCTCAAAATGATAGAGATTAAAAGCATGCACTCATCACCAAGCAAGTGAATGATCATATAAGGAATGTAAAGGATAGCATCATTCAACCAAACATTAATGTAGCATATGATAAACCACCTGATCAACAAGTATCTCACACAGACATAAAGTATATCACACAAGCACTCAATAAAGAAGTTCAACAAAAATATCAAGAGAGATAAAAAGAACAACACTCTCTCTCGAAGCCTCTTATCTATACATTTTTCTCCCCCTTTGGCAACAAGTTACCAAAAAGATCAAAAATGCATAGTGCTAAATGACTCTCAGGCTTGATCTTCGGGAGGTGGTGTAGAGAGAACTCCAAGGACGAAGGCTTCCGATGAAGTAGTTGGAGCTGATGGAGTGGGTGCTGGAGGTGGCACTGGAGCTGTGGCTGCGGGTGCTGACACTGAAGCTCGAGTATCTGTCACAGGCACTGCAGCAGACCTTGGACCTCGTGGCACTCTCTTGAAAGCATCAGTAGTGGACTTTCCCTTCTTCTCCTCTGCTTCCTCGTGTAGCTGCTCAACTGCAGTTTGGATCTCAGTTACCTTGACATCCAGATCATAGAACTTCTGCTCAACAATCCTCTCCAAACTCTCCTGGTTCTTAGTCAGGGTGGCCAAGCCCTTCTCAATCCCCAGGGTGGATTTGATCAGATATCCAAGTTGATCTTGTTTGGATTTCAAGAACTCTTGAGATGCCTCTTCAACAGTTGGCATATTTGCAGATTTCTCTGCCTTTGCCCTCTCTCTCTTCTCATGTGCTTGAGTTGAAGATGGTTCATTTTCATCCATCACCACGGTGCTGTCTTGAAATTCAGGGTATATGGGCAGGTGCTCCTTATCCAAAAGATATGTGCCTGTGCCCATCTTTGAGTTGATGAGCTCCTGAATTTGTGGGGCATACTCACAACTCCTCTTCTGGTCAGAAGCAGTCCTCTTGATTGTCTCAACAATCAAACTCATGACCTTAAACTTCTGTGGGACATCAAATATGTGCAGCAAGTTTATAGCATGTCCTCTGATCATCTTGTGATCACCTGACTTGGGTAGCAGTGTGTGCCTCGGAATCCAGTTTATGGTAGGCAGACCAGACAAAAAGTAGTGGACAGATCCAAACTTATGTGTATCCAAAGCAGCATCTGGGATCTCTTTGTACATGTTGGCCATTGTGTTGTGGTCTTTCTTCTTCTCAGCATATACATCCAAGTCATCCTCACTTTATTTTGGGGCATTGATCAACTGAGCCCATTCATCAACAGACGACTGGTACCTGGTACCCTCAGACATCCAAACGATCTTCCCATCTGGATAGAAATGGGCAGTGGAGTAGAACTACATGATCAGCTCATCATTCCACTTGGTGAGCGTTTGTGCAACGAATTCATCAACTCCACATGCCTTAAAACTTTCATACACTCCAGGATAGTTATCTTCATTCTTCTGGATGTACTCCCAGTCTACCCATTTCATGTCACACACAATGGGCTTCTTGTCAAGCAACACTATCTCATAGAAGTCCTGCTGTTCCTTAGTGTGAAACCTGTAGTCCACAGCAGTTCTTCTCCTGATAGCATATGGATCAGACTCTCTCCATAGTCTCAATCCTGCATCCTTCCTGATTTTCATGTTTTCTGCAACTGGATGTGCATCATTGTGGTCAGGGATCTTGGGTTTCAGCTTCCTTAGCACTTGAGTTTCATCTTCTTCAGCAGCTTCAAGCACTAGGGCCTTGTTCTTTTCCTTGGCAGAAATGTTTCTAGTGCTTCTCTTGGGCTTTTGAGCTGGAGCAGATGCCTTGGGAGGATCTTTGGGCTTAGATGGAGCAGCCCCTGATCTAATTGCATCTCCCATGAGCTTTTGAGTTTTGGGTGCTGGTGCAGCATCCTCTTCCTCTTCATCATCATCTCTCATAATTAATGATCTTCCAAGCACTCTGGCAGTGGTCTTCTTGACCCTTTCCTTCCTTTTCTTGCCTTCTCCAACTGGCTCTTCAGATGGCTTGGAGGTTTCAGCAGTGGATGCTCTGGCCTTAGACATGGGGACTCTCTTTGCTGGTGCCTTCTTATGCATCCCTGGCTTGACTGTAGCAGCTGAGCCATACTCCTTTTTCAACACCTTTTTCTTGGAGCTGACTTCTTCCTCAACAGCCATATAATCCTCATCCTCAGAATCTGAGGTCTTCTTCTTTCTTGTTCTGGTGGCTGTTTTTGGCAAGTTACTTGGTGTGCTCCTGCCGCCATCATCAGATGAACGGGAGGGACTACTGCCCTCACTCAGTTGAACCTGCTCCTCAGACTTGTTCTGGCTATCACTTTGGTCAGACATTGTGCAGGCAAACTGTCAGCAGACCCTGTGAATAGATTATAGATGAGGTAGAGTAGATGAGCATCACAAAGTACAGGAGTTTTGCAAAACAATTGACTCAAAAACTTATTTTTAGTTCTTCACAGAAAGCATTTCGGATCTACCGATTTGTAAAGTCGGTAATACCGAAGCAGTTTTTGGAACCTAAACTAGTGAACTCGTTCAGACCGAGTCACAGTTCGGTGGCACCGAGACTGCTAGGGTTTCACAGAGAATTGAACTCGGTCACACCGATTTGCAATTTTCGGTCAGACCGAAAACACATGTGCAATGGCCTAAGCCAAATCGGTGAGACCGATTTCTACAACTCGGTCGGTCCGAGATGAATCCGGCGGAGACCTAACCCTAAATTTTCAAATCAAAACTAATCTATGGGACGTTTTCATTGGACAAGATGATTTCATTCGTGGCAAGAATCATGGCAAAGCAATGTGCTAAGAATCAGAGTTATGGATTAGCACAAAGATCAAGTTCGTACCCTAGTTCGGCGGCGAACTTGCTACGGCGGCAACGGTGGGGCAGATATCCGTTGACGGCGGTGGAGACCAGCGGCGGAAGGTCGCTGGCGACGAGAGGATGATCCGGAGACCCGAAGTGGCAGAGTAGGTTATGCGCGGGCAAAGGGGTTTCAGAAAAATTTCCAAAATTTGGCCCGTCGGTATATATAACCTGACCCTGTCGGTGTGACCGAGTGGAACAACTCGGTGGCACTGAGATGCAAAACTGCACGCAGTTACTGCAGCTCGGTGTGACCGAAAGGTTCTAATCGGTTACACCGAGATTGAAAACCTTGATCAACTAAGTGATCTTTGTAGGACCAAAAAGGATGAATCGGTCAGGCCGAGATACACAAAGAGGTTTTGGAAGTTTAAGTTTATGATGAATCGGGAACTCCGAGTGCTCCTCACACAGAGTGGTTCGAATCTGACTTGTTCAAACTTTGTGATGTAGCATGAATAGAGTTTCAGACTAGAAAAGCATAGATAGCTAGAGGGAGTTCTTAGGCATTCTTGTCCATCCATTTGGCAAAAGAGAAAAAGGCCAACAATCAAAGCAACAAATGGATGTCCTTGAATAGGTAAAGTATGCAACCAACATGCTCACACAATAAGATGGCAAAAGAAATATGTGACAAAGCATGCACAAGCACTCTAGCATCTATCAAGCAATTGGTGATGACTAGGTCATCTCTATATGAGTATATTGACTTAGGCGTCAAATGAGAACATTTGATCGTAGGTCATAATCATCGTTTAAGCGCAAGTGGGGATGCCACTTTTACATAAAGCATTATTGTGTTCACACCATTAGAGTTGCTTTAACTCAATTGATTAGAGTAAAGCTCCCCCTAGATGTGATATCCCCCCTAAGAGGGATCAACTAACCTTGGATTTTGTCGATGATGACTCCATGTAGGTGTTGAAGATGTGGATGCTCAATGTTGATGTAGATCGCTCGGAGCAATCCTTTGGAGTGAGTTGTGCTTTCAATACCTACATGGGTTAGTCCCACAAGGAACAAACAAGGATATCCATAGACATAGAGTGATGTGTACACGAGATGATGTCCATGGAAGCATTAGGTTACCTTCTCCCTTGTCTTACCAACAAGAGGGTTTGTGACTCCTTGAACTAGTGCAAGATATGGAAGTTGTTTGTACTTGTCCTCGCCAAAATGATATGAGTGAAGTATGTTGGCGGAGTCACCCTCAAGAATTCTCTAGTTCTTCTTCTTCGGGATCCACACCATCTTGATGGGGATCCTTGGAGTTGTAGTCTTACTTGATGAAGTAGAACTTGATGTGGTCTTGGGAACCCACTTTACCAAGGCTTTGGGTGCTTCTTCAAATGCATCAATCTCCTCTTGAAGCTTGTCCTTGCCTTTTTGCTTGTAGTCTTGTGGTGGAAGATCATCTTGAGATTGTGTTCCTTTGAAACAAGTAGGATCATACTTCTCTTATTGAGGAACAAACTTCGTCTTGGGGTATTGATCTTCTTCCCACTCAACTCCATTGGCATTGAACTTTCGTTCAAAACCAACACCTTGATTCTTCTGGTGTCTTCCTTGCTTGCGTACAATTTCCTCAAATTGCTTACTTCCGGCAAGGCTCCTGTAAACACCTTTCTCTATAATTCCCTCAATAAGCTATTTTCTTGCTCAATTGTAACTTGGCTAAGAGAATCATTAGTGGAATCAAGAGAGCTACTAGAAGCAACAACATTGGATTTAGCATGATTATTGTTACTACTAGATGAAGAATCTTTCTTGTTCTTGTTACTAGATTTAACTTGTGGCATGTAAGTAGACAAGAGTAAACGCTTGGCAATGTAAGAAGAACTTTTTTTGCGAAGATCATCATTGATTTCCTTTAAAAACTCATGTTCTTGCTCAAGGTTGAGCTTTTCAAAACGTAGCTTGTCATGAGTGTAACACCCCGGATGTAATTTACCTTATATGTATCACAACTCTTGCCGTTTCCGGCGCTAAGTTATTTTATTTTCCTCGGGTTCGGGTTTTTGTCTCCGTGTGTTGTTGCCTTTGTCGTGCATCTCATATCATGTCATCATGTGCATTGCATTTGCATACTTGTTCGTCTCATGCATCCGAGCTTTTTCCCCGTTGTCCGTTTTGCATTTCGGCGCTCCTATCTCCTCTAGTGGTCATTTCTATCTTTTTCGTGTGTGGGGGTTAAATATTTCCGGATTGGACCGAGACTTGCCATGCGGCCTTGGTTTACTACCGGTAGACCACATGTCAAGTTTCGTACCTTTTGGACTTCGTTTGATACTCCAACGGTTAACCGAGGGACCGAGAAAGCCTCGTGTGTGTTGCAGCCCAACACCCTTCCAATTTGGCCCAAAACCCACCAAAACACTCTCCATCATCTAGAGCGTTCGATCACGATCACGTGGCCGAAAACCGTGCTCAATTTGGAGCCTCCTAGCTCCTCCTACCTATAAAAAGGTCCTCCCATTCCAAATCCGGACGAAACCCTAGACCCCTCCCTCTCCTCGCGCCGCCGGACAAAACCCGGCCGGCCGGACACGTCCTTCCGCTCCGCCAGACGAACCAGCGCGTGACACGTGTCCCCGCGGGCGCCCACATCGCCGCCGACCGCACGGGCCCGCCGAAGCCCAGCGCCGGCCCCCACGGCCCATCCCGCGTCCACCGCCGCCTGCCTCCTTCGCCCCCAACGCCGCTCGCCGCCCCCGACGCCGCTCCGCTGCCCGCCGGCGTCGTGCGCCTCGCTGCCGCGAGGTCCGGCCACCGCCGACCTCCTCTGGTCGTCTTCAACCCCGCCGGCGCCGCCCCGCACCGGATCCGGTCGCCTCTGACCTCCCCGGCGTCGTCCCGCACCGGATCCGCCGTCTCCTCTCCCTCCGGTGACCTTCTCCGCCCGGCGAACCTCGAACCCCGATCCAGCTACAGTGCCCGGCCAGATCCGGATTTAGATCCAACCCTAGAGGGTTGACTTTTTCCCTCTCCCTAGTATTTTTTTGCATTCTTTCTCATGCTATAACTCCGCGTCCGTAGCTCCGATTTGAGCGTCTAGCATATCAAAATGTTCGACTCAGAGAGTACCTCATTTCACCTCATTGCATCATTTTCATTTGAGCTCATCTTGGTGCCTGAAATGCTGTTGGAAGAGGGCTATATGATAAAATTGTCAGATCTGCTGCATCAAATAGCTATTTGTCATTTTTGCCATGATTAATGTGTGCATGATATGCTCCTGAGCTCTATAGGTGTTTTGTTATATGCCATGCCATCTTTACATAGGTGCTTACCATGTATTTTTGCGATATGTGTGGTTACTAGCACAAGCTTGCAAAGTAGTGCATTCGTTAATGTTGATTTCAGAGACTTAGAATTTCTCTAAGTCCTTGTCCTGATTTTGTCATTATGTCATATGTTCATGTTGTTTCCTAGTGATCCGTGCCTCTTTTGAGGCTGATCAGTAAGGATGATTTGTTAAAATTGTGGTGCTCTATCCATCCATGTCTTTGTTTGAAATTATGGAGCACCCGAGCTTGAGTCAATCGAGCTCTACTTTTGCTATTTCGTGAATCTTGGCAGATTGTTGACTTGTTAGCGATTTTGCCGAGGATGTTGTTATTGATCCGTGCATGCTATGTTGTTGTTCTTGCCATGTCTAGCTTCTATGATGTGTATTCTTGATGTGTGTATACTTAGTTTGTCATGTCATTCTCTGTAGTGAGTGCATCGAGGTCGTGAACATGCCTACTCGCTAACCGGTTTGCATGCTTCGGTTTTTCACTAAGTCTGTAATCTGATTATGTTTTTGCCATGTTCACATGCTTGCAATTGTATTTTCTGACCCCTTTTGGCTCAAGGTCACTAAGGGACTTTTGTTAAGTGCTTTGAGTAGCTTCATTTCATGCCTTGCTTTGCCATGTTAAGTTCCTATAGCATATAGTTTTCATGCTCTAAAGTGTGCTTCCTGATGTTAAATTCCAGACTTGTGTTAATTTCACTAAGTCTGAAACCTGTTATCATTTGCACTTTTGACATGCTTGTTTGAACCTGTTAATGGATGAATTGGCCGTAGCTCAGTGTTCATCCTTTGTCAAGCATCATGAGTGGATCCCTGCCATGTATTTTGTTGTCATGTTTGAGTGTTGTAGCATAATTATCTTGATGCTTTTAGATGGCTACTTGCTGATTATCGCAGACCGGTGCCATATTTGTTTTGCTTGCCATTTCCAAACCGTGCATCCGATTCCGCTGATCTCTATATCGATTTCAACCAAAATCAGCTCACCTTTCCAGTGGCACTCTTGGATTTCCAAGTTGAGGCCAGGTTCATTCATTCCTTGACAAATCTTGCATATGCATCACATACCGCATCCCGCATAGCATACCATGTTTGCATCATGTTGTTCGAGCTTTGCACGTGGTTGATTGTGTTCCTTTTGCTTGTTTGTCTTGTTTGGGTAGAGCCAGGAGACGAGTTCGCTAATGAGGAGCCCGTTGAGTTTGCTTACGAGGATCAAGTCAACTCTGACAACTTTGCAGGCAAGATGATCATACCCTCGAAATCACTTCTATCTTTGCTTGCTAGATGCTCGCTCTTTTGCTATGCCTATGCTACGATGCCTACCACTTGCTTATCATGTCTCCCAAATTGCCATGTCAAACCTCTAACCCACCATGTCCTAGCAAACCGTTGATTGGCTCTGTTACCGCTTTGCTCAGCCCCTCTTATAGCATTGCTAGTTGAAGGTGAAGTTTGGAGATCATTCCTTGTTGGAACATTGTTTATTGTTGGGATATCACTATATTATCTTGTTTATCTTAATGCACCTATATACTTGGTAAAGGGTGGAAGGCTTGGCCTTTTGCCTAGTGTTTTGTTCCACTCTTGCCGCCCTAGTTTCCGTCATATCAGTGTTATGTTCCCGGATTTTGCGTTCCTTACGCGGTTGGGTGATAATGGGAACCCCTTGACAGTTCGCCTTGAATAAAACTCCTCCAGCAATGCCCAACCTTGGTTTTACCATTTGCCACCTAGCCTCTTTTCCCTTGGGTTTCCGGAGCCCAAGGGACATCTTTATTTAAACCCCCCCGGGCCAGTGCACCTCTAAGTGTTGGTCCAAACTAGAGCCCCTTGCAGCGCCACCTCAGGGAAACTCGAGGGCTAGTTTTAGTTGTACGGATTGCTTATCCGAGTGTGCCTTGAGAATGAGATATGTGCAGCTCCTATCGGGATTTGTCGGCATGTTCGGGCGGTGTTGCTGGACTTGTTTTACCATTGTCGAAGTTGTCTTGTAGAACCGGGATACCGAGTCTGATCGGAATTTCTCGGGAGAAGGAATATCCTTCGTTGACCGTGAGAGCTTGTGATGGGCTAAGTTGGGACTCCCTTGCAGGGATTTGAACTTTCGAAAGCCGTGCCCGCGGTTATGGGCAGATGGGAATTTGTTAATGTCCAGTTGTAGATAACATGAACCTTAACTTAATTAAAATGAATCAACTGCGTGTGTAACCGTGATGGTCTCCTCTCGACGGAGTCCGGGAAGTGCACACGGTGTTGGAGTAATGTTTGACATAGGTTGTTCTAGGATCATTTCTTGATCATAGTTCTTCGTTCGTGCTTTGCCTTCTCTTCTCGCTCTCTTTTGCGAACAGGTTAGCCACCATATATGCTAGTCGCTTGCTGCAGCTCCACATATTACCTAGCCTTACCTATAAGCTTAAATAGTATTGATCGCGAGGGTGCGAGATTGCTGAGTCCCCGTGACTCACAGTTTACTTCCAAACTAGATGCAGGGACCGATGATTCCGTTCCAGATGATGCGCTTGAGCTCAACTGGGAGTTCGACGAAGACTCACGCCGTTACTATGTGTCTTTCCCAGATGATCAGTAGTGGTGCCCAGTTGGGGCGATCGGGACCGTGTCACAAGTTGGGGTTGTTCTTTTTATTTTGGTATCGTAGTCGGACCATGAGTGTATTGGATGATTGTAATGTTATTCATGTATTTGCGTGACATGGCGAGTGTAAGCCAACTATGTACTTTTTTCCCCTATTATCTATTTACATGGGTTGTTGTGAAGATTACCTTACTTGCGACATTGCTTTCAATGCGGTTATGCCTCTAAGTCATGCTTCGACACGTAGGAGATATAGCCGCATCGAGGGCGTTACAATGAGTCTATAAAAGTTCTCGATGATCTTCCAAGGTAGTTTCATGAGCTAACTTAAGAGTGTTTAGCTCTTTAGTTAGACGCTCAATCTCCTTCTTATCATCTTCATTCCTTTTATCTTGATTATCATGATTAATAGCAAGCTCATCATAGTTTTCATAACTAGAGTTGTCAACAAGTAAATCATCATCTCCTAGCAAATCATCTTCATCACTATTGAAATCAACATACTCAGGGTGTGTTATCTTTGGACCTTTAGCCATGAAGCATCTCCCAATTCCTTCATTTGGTGAGTCAAATAAGTCGAAGGAGTTGGTTGTCACAAGTGCTAGTTCAGCAACAGCTTCATCTTGAGTATATTCGGAGTCGGAGTGATAACTTCTTTCGGAGTGATCGTCGGAGTCGGAACCGGATACCCATTCACCAACATGAGCTTGATGTCTTCTTTTTGCGTAGCTCCTTGATGACATGTCCTTCCTTTCCAAGTCCTTGCTTCTTCGAGAGGGTCTTCGTTCATAACGATCATCTCTACACCTTTCTCGTGATGGTGATTCTTCTCTTCTACTTCTTATTTTGTAGGGAGAATCTTCTTTTCTTTTGTAGGGACCCGTACACTCATTGGAATAGTGTCCGGGTCTTCCACAATTGTAGCAATTGCGCTCACGACTAGAAGATCTTTTGTCATTGTAGGACCTTGACTTGGAACTTCTTTCCTTGCTTATACTCTTGTAGAACTTGTTGAAGGTCTTCACCATTAGACTCAATTCTTCATTAAAGGTTTGCTTCTCACTTGATGATGTGGGAGCATCACATGAGGCTTTGAGCACCACTTGACCTGTTGTGAAGCTCCTCCTTATCCTTGAGTGACATCTCATGAGCAACAATTCTTCCAATAACTTCCGTTGGCTTGAGATCTTTGTAATTGGGAATCAATTGGATCAATGTGCACACGGTATCATATTTTCCATCCAAGGATCTTAGGATCTTCTTGATGATGAATCTAGCAGTCATCTCTTCACTTCCTAAGCCGGAAATCTCATTTGTGATGAGAGCAAGCCTAGAGTACATTTCAGTGACGCCTTCACCATCCTTCATTTTGAACTTGTCAAGCTGACTTTGAAGCACGTCCAATTTGGATTCCTTGACAGATTCGGTACCTTCATGCATATCAATCAAAGTATCCCAAATTTCATTTACATTCTTAAGACGGCTGATTTTGTTGAATTCTTCGGGGCATAATCCGTTGAAGAGAATATCACAAGCTTGAGCATTGTATTGTAGCATCGTCAAATCTTCCACGGTAGCTTCATGGTTTGGTTCTCTCTCATCGAAGAATTCACCTTGCAAGCCAATACACACAATAGCCCAAACGGCGGGGTTATGTCCAAGAATATGCACTTTCATCTTATGCTTCCAACTAGCAAAATTTGTACCATCAAAGTAAGGACCTCTACGGTGGTAATTTCCCTCGCTAGACGCCATACTCTCGTAGGTTCTGAAACCAAGGCTATGACCACCAAAAGCTATGGAAATGAAAGCAAATGGAGATCAAAGCTCTGATACTACTTGTAGGATCGAAAGTATGTCTAGAAGGGGTGATTAGACTACTTGACCAAATAAAAATCTAGCCTTTTCCCAATTTTAATTCTTGGTAGATTTTAGCAACTTAGCACAAGTCAATCAATCAACCAACACATGCAATTCTAAGAGTATAGCATCGGAAAGTAAAACAATTGCATATGAAGGTAAAGGGAGGAGTTTGGAGTCTGCAAACGCAATTAGAGACACGAAGATTGTTGGCGTGGTTCCGATAGGTGGTGCTATCGTACATCCACGTTGATGGAGACTTCAACCCACGAAGGGTAACAGTTGCATGAGTCCATGGAGGGCTCCACCCACGAAGGGTCCACAAAGAAGCAACCTTGTCTATCCCACCATGGTCCTCGCCCACGAAGGACTTGCCTCACTCAGGTAGATCTTCACGAAGTAGGCGATCTCCTTGCCCTTACAAACTCCTTGGTTCAACTCCACAATATTGACGGAGGCTCCCAAGTGACACCTAACCAATCTAGGAGACACCACTCTCCAAGAGGTAACAAATGGTGTGTTGATGATGAACTCCTTGCTCTTGTGCTTCAAATGATAGTCTCCCCAACACTCAACTCTCTCTCACAGGATTTGGATTTGGTAGAAAGAAGATTTGAGTGGAAAGCAACTTGGGGAAGGCTAGAGATCAAGATTTATGTGGTTGGAGTGGAATATCTTGACCTCAACACAAGTGTAGGTGGTTTTCTCTCAAAAAATGTATGTTGGAAGTGTAGGCATGTTTTGATGGCTCTCTCCTTGAACGAAGAGTGGGTTGAGGTGTATAAATAGCCTCCACACAAAATCTAACTGTTACACACAAATCACCAAACTCGGTGGGACCGAATCATACAACTCGGTCAGACCAATTTAGTTCAAAATGTGAACGTTAGGATTCTCGGTGGGACCGACATGTCAACTCGGTGGGACCGATTTCATTAGGGTTAGGGCATAACGTAATCTCAGTGAGACCGATTACACAAACTAGGTGAGACCGATTTTGGTAATGGACTAACAGAGAGTTGGTCAGGCAAACTCGGTGGGACCGATTCGCTCATCTCGGTTGGACCAAAGTGTTTCGAAAGGGAAACAGAGAGTTTACATTGCAATCTCGATGGGACCGATTGCTCATCTCAGTTTGACCGAAATGTTACGATGGGAAACAGAGAGATTACAATCCCATCTCGGTGAGACTGAGATCCCCATCGGTGAGACCGAAAAGACTTGGGTTTCTGGCAGTGGCTATGTCAACTGAACTTGGTGGAGCCGGATAGAAAATTGCGGTGGGGCTGAGTTTGACTTTTGGTTTGGGACATATGTGGATGTGAGAAAGTAGTTGAGGGGTTTTGGACCATATCACTGTGGCGGGGGACACCAAGGATGCGCTCTCGGCCCTCAAGCTCGCCTACAGGGTCGCGGCGGCCGCGTGGCCGAGTGGGGAGGGAACTCCGGAGGGCCCAGGGGTTGCACGAGTGAAGAATAAGCAGCTGTTCTCTCAAGATCGGGCCGAAACGAAGGAGGTATCGGTCGATGAAGATGGGGGATCGGGCTCTACCTTCACTATAGGTGTCGGCCTCCCTCCGGACCGAGAAGAGGCGCAGGTCAGCTTCCTCCGTACGAACAAGGATGTGTTTGCGTGGGAAGCAACAGACCTGGTCGGGGTCCTGCGGGGGTTAATCGAGCACCACCTGATGGGGTGCCCCAACGCACACCCTGTGAAGCAGAAGGAGCGGAGACAAGCCCCGAAGAAGCAGTCATTCATCATCCATGTAACACCCCTAGTGTCATGCTACAGTAACCCCTTATTAATGGTGCCATGTCATCATGTTACTGTTGCTAATCCTCACTTGATCCAAATCACTGTTCATATTTAAACTCAAATTTAAAGTCAAAAATTCAAATTTGCCAAACCTGAAAACTAAAATGTTCAAAGTGTGGCGAATAATCCCCGGGTATTTATCATGTTGGAACTAACCTCTTTTGGATTCCAAAAGTGCCCGTGGAAATTATTTAGTGGTCCACCATCATATTAATTGGCCTTTTCAATTTCCAAAAAAAATGCTTGAACAATTCCGTTGGCTCTAAAACTTGTGTGCAACACCACAATTTGGTGCATGAATTATGTGCCAGGTTTCAATCTTGGGAACATCCATTTTTGTGCTCCAACTATTTGCAAAACAGAAGAGGAAAATAAGAAAAGGAAAAGGACTAAAAAAAGAGAAAATCAAACCCCCTGGCTCCCCTGGGCCTTGGCACACTCCCACACAGCCGTCCCACTACCCCCCTCCCTCGGTCGACCTCCTATTCCCCCGATTGGGGTCGCTACAGGGGGCGCCCCGCCGAACCTGCTCGCCGCCCCTGGCTGCTACAGCACCGGGGAGGGATAAGGGCGCCACCCTGGCGCCTTGGGGATGCCTCCTCTCCCACTACCCTCGCCCCACTGGCTCTCCCTCTCCCCTCGCCTCCTCAGGTCCGCCGAGATGAGCTCGCCTAAGTGGGCTCGTCATCGTTGCCACACCGCGCGCGTGGCCACCGGCCCTTGTACTCTGTCCACTCGTGTCCCGGGAGGTCCTCGGCGTCGACTACGTCGCCTGCGTCACGGGGTTGAAGATGGTGGGCCGCCTCGACACCGTGTTCTTCTTCCTCTCCGTCTGCCTCGGGTCGCCGCCGCCTCCTTCGTCTCTGACCGCTGCGCGTCTTCCCCCGGCCTCCCCAGCAACGGTCGTAAGCCACTGCCCCTCCTCCTCCTCCTCCCCTTTAGGTCGCCCGCACCCCGTAGCTTCTCCGCTGCGTGGCCGTGCTCTTGCCGCCGCCATGGCTACGGGCACCACACTCCCGAGCCACTACAGCCTCGCCCGTCTGCCCTAGCACGCTCATGGAGCCCCGTAGTTGCTGCCCCGCTGCTCATCTTGCTCGCTCGCGTCGCGTATAGCCATTTATGCATAGTCCCGAACATCGGTGCCGCCTGCCGTGGTTGTTGCGCCCAACTCCGGGCACTATCGCACCCACTGGCAACTCTCCCCGACGTGCGCCGTCACCATCTCCCCGTAGCTTCTCTCGGTTGACCAAACGGTCGCCGGAGCCGCGAGTCCGGCGAGCCCTATCACCTCTGCAGCTGCCCTGTGGCCTCCCGCCGCTGCAGCCCCGCCGCGGCCTTGCTCCCCTGCCGATTGCTGCTGCTGCACTTGCTCTGCCTCGTCGCCCCTGCCTTGCAGCCCCGCGTGCCGACCGGCCCTGCCCGCGCAGCACCTCGCGCACCCACTCGCGTTGGCCTCGGCCGCTGCCAGCTACGGCGCCCCGACCTCTTGCCCGCGCCGGCGTAGCCCCGGTCCGGCCACCGTGCGCCCTGCTTCCCCGCGCCTTGCCGCCAAGCCCCGTGAGGGAGTCCTGGATTAGGGGGTGTTCGGGTAGCCGGACTATACCTTCAGCCGGACTCCTGGACTATGAAGATACAAGATTGAAGACTTCGTCCCGTGTCCGGATGGGACTTTCCTTGGCGTGGAAGGCAAGCTTGGCAATGCGGATATTCAAGATCTCTTACCATGGTAACTGACTCTATGTAACCCTAACCCTATCCGGTGTCTATATAAACCGGAGGGTTGTAGTCCATAGGCAATCAACTCCATATACAACAATCATACCATAGGCTAGCTTCTAGGTTTAGCCTCCTTGATCTCGTGGTAGATCTACTCTTGTACTACCCATATCATCAATATTAATCAAGCAGGACGTAAGGTTTTACCTCCATCAAGAGGGCCCGAACCTGGGTAAAACATCGTGTTCCCTGCCTCCTGTTACCATCCGGCCTAGACGCACAGTGCGGGACCCACTACCTGAGATCTGCCGGTTTTGACACCGACATTGGTGCTTTCATTGAGAGTTCCTCTGTGTCGTCGCCTTTAGGCCCGATGGCTCCTTTGATCATCAACAACGATGCGGTCCAGGGTGAGACTTTGCTCCCCGGACAGATCTTCGTCTTCGGCGGCTTCGCTCTGCGGGCCAATTCGCTTGGCCACCTGGAGCAGATCGAAAGCTATGCCCCTGGCCATCAAGTCAGGTTTGGAAGCTTAAACTACACGGCTGACATCCGCGGAGACTTGATCTTCGACGGGCTCGAGCCACGGCCAAGCGCGCCACACTATCTCGAGGGGCATGATCTAGCTCTAACCCAGGACAGTGTCCTGGAGGCCGCACACGCATCGGTTCCAACCCCTAACTCGGAGCCTATTGCGCCAATCGAGGATTAGCGGTTGGACGTCACCTCAGGGGCTGCGATCCCGAAAGCGATCGAGCCGAACGCTAGCCCCGCACTTTGCACGACCCGTGATTCCGAGGATCCGGACTCCTCCCCGGACTCCGAACCCCCCGCGCCCCTGCCAATTGAATCCGATTGGGCACCGATAATGGAGTTCACCGCCGCAGACATCTTTCAGCATTCGCCTTTTGGCGACATCCTGAATTCTCTTAAGTCTCTCTTTTTATCAGGAGAGCCCTGGCCGGACTACGGTCAGCGAGGGTGGGATACGGACGATGAGGAAATTCAAAGCCCACCCACCACCCACTTTGTAGCCACTGTCGACGATCTAACTGACATGCTTGACTTCAGCTCCGAAGACATCGACGGCATGGACGACGATGTAGGAGACGAATAGGAACCAGCACCTGTAGGGCGCTGGAAGGCCACCTCGTCATATGACATATATATGGTGGATACTCCAAAAGATGGAGATGGCGATGGAACAGTGGGGGATGACGCCCCCAAGAAACAGCCAAAGCGCCGGCGTCAGCGGCGCCGCTCTAAATCCCACCAAAGCAAAAACGGTGATTCCGGCACGGGAGATAATACTACCCCGGATAGCGCCGAAGAACACCCACCTCAGCAAGATTCGACACAGGAAGATGGAGAAGCCAGCCCTCATGAGAGAGCGGCAGACCGAGAGGTCGAGGATGATAACTATACGCCTCCCTCCGAAGACGAGGCAAGCCTCGATGACGACGAATTCGTCATACCATCAGACCCCGCCGAACAAGAGCGTTTTAAACGCAGGCTTTTAGCCACGGCAAGCAGCCTCAAGAAAAAGCAGCAACAGCTTAGAGCTGCCCAAGATTTGCTAGTTGACAGATGGACTGAAGTCCTTGCGGCCGAAGAGTATGAACTCGAACGCCCCTCCAAGAGTTACCCGAAGCGCAGCCCGCTACCTCGATTAGAGGAGGAAGCACCTACATCACCAGCGCATGACATGGTAGACCGGCCACCTCGCGGCCGCGATAGAGAGGCCTCTCGGCCCTCCACCCAAGCCATGCCCCGACGCCGCTCAACTAAGGCACGGGAAAATGCGCCCGACCTGCGAGACATACTGGAGGATAAGGCAAGACAAACAAGATCGATCTACGGATCATGCAGGCGCCCTATAGCATGTGACAATGATCTTCACGCCGGATACAACAAATCCGGCCGGGCCGAACACAACAGACATAGCTCTTCCAAACTGCGTAGTCATATAGCCCAGTAAAGAGGCGCCGCACACCCGCTATGCTTCACGAATGAAGTAATGGATCATAAAATCCCAGAGGGTTTCAAACCCGTAAACATCGAATCATACGATGGCACAACAGATCCGGCGGTATGGATCGAGGATTATCTCCTTCACATCCACATGGCACGCGGCGATGATCTACACACCATCAAATACCTCCCGCTCAAACTTAAAGGACCAGCCCGGCATTGGCTTAACAGCTTGCCAGCAGACTCAATCGGTTCTTGGGAGGACCTGGAAGCCGCATTCCTCGACAACTTCCAGGGCACTTACGTGCGACCGCCGGATGCCGACGACTTAAGCCACATAATTCAGAAGCCAGAGGAATCGGCCAGACAATTCTGGACACGGTTCCTAATAAAGAAAAAACAGATAGTCAACTGTCCGGACGCAGAGGCCCTAGCAGCCTTCAAGCATAACATCCGTGACGAGTGGCTTGCCCGGCACCTGGGACAGGAAAAGCTGAAATCCATGGCAGCCCTCACGACACTCATGACCCGCTTTTGCGCGGGAGAATATAGCTGACTAGCTCGCAGTAACAACTTATCAAAGAACCCTGGTAATTCGGATACCAAGGACAAAAGTGGCAGGACACGTCGGAATAAGCAAAAACGTCGCGTTAACAGCGACAGCAATGAAGACACGGCAGTCAATGCCGGATTCAAAGGCTATAAATCCGGTCAGCGGAAAAAGCCATTCAAAAAGAATACTCAGGGCCCGTCCAGTTTGGACCGAATACTCGATCGCTTGTGCCAGATACATGGCACCCCCGAAAGGCCAGCCAATCACACTAACAGGGATTGTTGGGTGTTCAAGCAGGCAGGCAAGTTAACGGCCGAAAACAGAGACAAGGGGCGGCACAGCGACAATGAGGAGCCCAAGCCGCCGAACAACAATGGATAGAAGGGCTTTCCCCCACAAGTGCGGACGGTGAACATGATATACGCAACCCACATTCCCAAGCGGGAGCGGAAGCGTGCGCTACGGGACGTATACGCGATGGAGCCAGTCGCCCCAAAGTTCAACCCATGGTCCTCCTGCCCGATCACTTTTGATCGAAGGGACCATCCCACTAGCATCCGTCATGGCGGCTTCGCCGCATTGGTTCTCAACCCAATCATCGACGGATTTCATCTCACAAGAGTCCTCATGGACGGCGGCAGTAGCCTGAACCTGCTCTATCAGGATACAGTGCGGAAAATGGGCATAGATCCCTCAAGGCTTAAGCCCACAAGAACGACCTTTAAAGGTGTTATACCAGGTGTAGAAGCCAACTGTACAGGCTCAGTAACACTTGACGTGGTCTTCGGATCCCCGGACAATTTCCGAAGCGAAGAGTTAATCTTCGATATAGTCCCGTTTCGCAGTGGCTATCACGCCCTGCTCGAACGAACCGCATTCGCAAAGTTCAATGCGGTGCCGCACTACGCATATCTCAAGCTCAAGATGCCAAGCCCGCGAGGAGTAATTATGGTCAACGGAAACACCGAACGCTCCCTCCGTACGGAGGAGCATACGGCGGCTCACGCAATGGAGGTACAAAGTAGCCTTCTCAGGCAATTCTCCAGTCCGTCCATTAAAAAGCCAGACACTGCCAAGCGCGCCCGAAGTAACCCACAGCAGGACCACCTGGCACACTCTGAGCAAGCATAGCAATGCGGCCCCAACCCCAGCTTTCGCGACATAGCGAAACCAGTACCTCGCGTACATAACTACGCCCTTGAAATACCATGGGCACAGGGGAAGGGGCACAATAACAGCACGCCCAAAATACGGCTTAAAACGTACTAGGGGCTGCCGGATTCTTTTTTTAATTTTTTCTTACTTTCAGGACTCCATACTTCGGATGACCGGTTCGGCAATTCGACTGCCGTACAAACGATGCAAGATCCAGGGAGGCAGACAAGCCATGCCGCATTATGGAACTCCCAGGTGGTCTCTGTTACGAGCGGTATACCTGTTTTAAATACAATTCCGCGGCCTGCCCCTGGTCAGGACATACTGAATAGTCCAATATCTTTTGCTTGCCGCATTATTTGTATCGTTCGGCTTTGATAAATAGCCTCTCTATAAACAATGCTTAGCTTCTTGTCTATTTTTTGCATTATCTTCTTTTCACATTTATGTTTATTAAATGACATGATTGCACCCGTACACCATGGTACGGCAAACACGCCAGGGGCTTCAGTACCCCTCATAATTGTGTGAGAAGTCCGTACACTTTCACAAGTGTGGCACCCCGAACTTATAGCACTATATGCATCACCTCCGAATCATGATTTGGGTCAATAGTTGGGTTTGCCCGGCTCCTATGTTTTGGTGCCTTATGTTCCGCTCTATCGGCTAAGGTAGCACTAGGAGAACCACTGCGATTGTGCCCCGGTTCAGCTGGGTTAAGCACCTCAGTGGAGAAAGCTAAAACTGACTGTCATGATGGGGTGAGAGACCGGTCGCTGTTCGAGAGGTTTTTCGAGTCCCTAAAGGCTTATGCCGCTTCGAGCGAGGAGTTGGCTTTGTCCGGCCAAGGCGTGGATAGCGCCCCGAACTCGGTCTTTCGAACTAGGGGCTTCGCCGAAATTTAAAATTATAGAGTTCTATGGCTAAGTGAGAGTGTTCAAGCATTATAGTCCGATTGCCTGGTTCATTGTGTTGAGCGCCTCCCTCGAAGGACCCAACTATGGGAAAAAGAGCGCTCAGGTTTATCCCGAACACCCAGAACTAGTGGCACGGGGGCAGAAGCCGATGACTGGCCATCTCTCAATTTTTGATAAACGGCCGCACAGAAAGTAATATTTTAAATTCAATAAGCATTGCTTAGCGCATATGAACAAGTTTTCAGCGCACAAGATAAACACGAGCGAGTTCAGTCAAAGATCACATCCTTGGTACATTCATCCGCCACAAGGCGGGCACCTGCAAGAACATCCTTGTAGTAGTTCTCGGGCTTGCGATGCTCCTTCCCCGGCGGCGGCCCGTCCTTCACAAGCTTCTCGCCGTCCAGCTTACCCCAATGCACCTTTGCACGGGCAAGGGCCCGACGGGCACCTTCGATGCAGACAGAGCGCTTGATGACCTCAAGCCTCGGACAGGCCTCCACCAGCCGCCACTCCAACCCGAAATAGCTCCCAGGCAGGGCCTCTCCGGACCACAGCCGAACTATGAAGCCCTTCATGGCCTGCTCGGCCGCCTTGTGGAGCTCGACCAGCTGTTTCAGCTGGTCGCTCAAGGGCACAGGGTGTCCGGCCTCAGAATACTGAGACTAGAACACCTTCTCCATCAAGCTACCCTCTTCAGCTCGGTAGAATGCGGCGGCGTCGGATACGCTGCGAGGAAGATCTGCGAATGCCCCTGGAGAGCTCCGGATTCGGGTAAGAAACAGGTAGTTCACTTTTATATTTCTGCTTTGCATAAAGAATGCCTTACCCGCTGCTATCTTCCTCATCTCCTCCAACTCTTGGAGGGCCTTTTGGGCTTCGGCCTTGGTAGACTTGGCAGCCTCTAGGGCCGTTGCAAGCTCGGATGCTTGCGCCTTCGACTCCAGCTCCAAACTCACATGTTTTTTCATGAGAGCCTGAAGCTCTTGCTGCACCTCGCCGACCTGAGCCCCAAGTCTGTCTCGCTCGGTGCGCTCCGCGGCCATTTTCTTTTCGGCCTCAGACAGCGCCTACTTAAGGGTCGCCACCTCAGTCGTTGCCCCTACAATAAGCAGTACAATCCTGTTACTCTTTTTTGCAATCAAGCCTTTTTATAGGCACTTTTTCTGTAAGGTATTTCTTACCTTCTTCCTCCTTGAGCCGCCGCTTGGCAAGGCCGAGCTCTTGCTCGGTCCGCTCAAGGTCCTGCTTCAGGACACCCACCTCTGCAGTCAGTGCGGCGGTGGATAGCACCGAAGCCTGCATACGCATATTGACTCTTTTTTGTTAGACTCCTGCGATATTTAATAGATCCTCTATTCGGCTTTTCTTTCCGAACGCCAAACAGAGCATCAGGGGCTACTGTCTATGCGGTAATATTTTTACATATTTTTACTTACCTCGAAGCCTGTTAGAAGGCTAGCGCAAGCTTCAGTCAGTCCGCTCTTGGCGGACTGAACCTTCTGGATCATCGTACTCATAATAGTACGGTGCCCCTCGTCGATGGAGGCATCGTCAAGCACCTCCAGCAGATTGTCCGGCACCTCCGGTTGGACGGAGGCCGCCGGTTCAGAAGTCTTGCTCCTCTTGGAAGGAGTTCGCCTACCGCGGTCCGGAACTGTGGAAGATTCCGGCGCGGTGTCCGGCACAAAGCCGGACTGAGAGCCCTGGGGAGCCTTATCCCCTTCACCCCTGGAGTCCGGGAGGTTGCCTTGCGGCTCCTCCGGGACCACCTCCTCCTGCCCCAGAGCTTGTCGCGATGCCACTTCGGCGTCGTCTGTAGTGTGGGGGGAGACAGCGGGCGGAACTGAGTTCACGTCCGATGAGTCCAGGGAGCTGCCCGACGATTCGTTGAATTTGGCCCGGGCGGACTGCATAATTACATTCGACATTAGGGAAAGCTGTGCAACAAAGGAACATCATGAGTTATTCTGATATCCGAACTTACGATTTCGCCGGACGCTTGGCCCTGTTTGGCCACTCCTCTTTGCCCTCTTCGGCGTTGGGGGCATAGTCCGGCGGAGGGGTCTTCCTTTTCCTAGACCCCTCGGCCTCCCCCGTTGGGGCGGCCTTCCTCTTCTCTCCTCCCTCCGCTGGGGGGGAGAGTTTTCTTCTTCCTCCTCCTTGTTTTCGTGGGAGGAGGGCGTCTCGGACTCGTCAAATGACGAGTCCGACACCACCACGTTGCGGGCACTCTTTCGAGTCCCCGTGGTCTTCTTCTTCTTGGCCTTCTTCTCCGGCACCACATAAGGCGCTGGAACCAGCAGCTTTGCTAGTAGAGCTGGGGCTGGGTCTTCGGGCAGCGGAGCCGGACAGTTAATCGGTCAGCTCCCACATAGAGTCAAACTATGAAAAAAGCTTAACATCCTGTAAAAGGTGTAGATGGCATACCTCGCTAGCGTGACGCTGCGAGCTGTATCCACGGTCCTCGGAAGCGGATGCGGGAGCCTCGGCGCCCTTGAATAGCATCTTCCAGGCATCTTCGTACGTCATGTCAAAGAGCCTGCTGAGGGTTTGATGTTGTGCCGGGTCGAACTCCCACAGATTAAAATCCCGTTGCTGGCATGGGAGGATCCGGCGGATGAGCATAACCTGGATTACATTAACAAGCCGGACTGGCTTGTTCACCAGGGACTGGATGCATGTTTGCAATCCGGTCACCTCTTTTTCATCACCCCACGACAGGCCCGTCTCTTTCCAGGACATAAGCCGCGTGGGGGGGGTCCAGATCGGAACTCGGGGGCTGCCGTCCATTTTGGATCGTGCGGCTCGGTGATATAAAACCACCCGGATTGCCATCCCTTTAGGGTCTCCACGAAAGAGCCCTCGAACCATAGGACGTTGGCCATCTTGCCTGCCATGACGCCTCCGCACTCCGCCTGGCTGCCGCGCACCACCTTGGGCTTGACGTTGAAGGTCTTGAGCCAGAGGCCGAAATGAGGGCGGACGCGGGGAAAAGCCTCGCACACGACGATAAACGCCGAGATGTTGAGGATGAAGTTCGGAGCCAGATCATGGAAATCCAGGACGTAGTAGAACATGAGCCCCCGGACAAATGGGTGGAGTGGAAAACCCAGTCCGCGGAGGAAGTGGGGGAGAAATACTACCCTCTCATGGGGCCTTGGGGTGGGGAGAAGCTGCCCCTCTTCGGGAAGCCGGTGCACGATGTCCTTGGACAGGTATCCGGCCTTCCTTAGCTTCTTGACTTTGCCCTCCGTGACGGAGGAGACCATCCACTTGCCTCCCGCTCCGGACATTGCTGGAGAAGGTTGAGGTGGGAAGTGCAGGCTTGGGCGCTGGAGCTCGGGTGCGCAGGAGATGGATAGGCAAAGGAGGAAGAAGGCATAGGTAAAAAGGTGGATCCTTGTCCCTTATATGGGCGGATGCGGTTGTGCGTCCCCACCTGCCTAGTAAAACTCGCTTGCCTCCCAAGCGCCGCGATAAGTGGCGCGGTTGGGTTACCCATGTCCGTATTGATGAGAATCCCGTAAAAGGGGGGTACGCGATCTCTGCTTCGACAAGACGTGCCAAGGAAACTGCCTCGCAAAACACGCTGAGGTGGAAAAGTGAAAACGATTTGAGTGAAGGACTTGGCTGTAGTGTGATGACGCACTACGGAATACATTAGCAGATTTGATTTGTGTTAATATTATTCTCTCTATGGCAATATGTGGAAGCTTATTTTGCAGAGCCGGACACTACTCTTGGTGTTTACAATCTTCTATGAAGGACTTGGGGGAGGAACCCGCCTTGCAATGCCGAAGACAATTTGCGCGCCGGACTCGTCGTCATTGAAGCCTGGTTCAGGGGCTACTGAGGGAGTCCTGGATTAGGGGGTGTTTGGGTAGCCGGACTATACCTTCAGCCGGACTCCTGGACTATGAAGATACAAGATTGAAGACTTCGTTCCGTGTCCGGATGGGACTTTCCTTGGCGTGGAAGGCAAGCTTGGCGATGCGGATATTCAAGATCTCTTACCATTGTAACCGACTCTATGTAACCCTAACCCTATCCGGTGTCTATATAAACCGGAGGGTTGTAGTCCATAGGCAATCAACTCCATATACAACAATCATACCATAGGCTAGCTTCTAGGGTTTAGCCTCCTTGATCTCGTGGTAGATCTACTCTTGTACTACCCATATCATCAATATTAATCAAGCAGGACGTAGGGTTTTACCTCCATCAAGAGGGCCCGAACCTGGGTAAAACATCGTGTTCCCTGCCTCCTGTTACCATCCGGCCTAGACGCACAGTTCGGGACCCACTACCCGAGATCCGCCGGTTTTGACACCGACACCCCGCGTCGCTCCGCTCACCTGCCCCGCGCGCCCCGCCCGCTCTGGCGCCGCCCTCCACCGGCGTCGCCCTACGCTGGTGCCGCCGCACCGCCCACCACCGCTGCCGCCGTGGCCGGCGCCCACCGGCGCCATTGCGCCCTTCTAGGCGGGCTCCCCGTCGCCCAGGCGGGTTTGCCCACACCCGGCTCCGCTCCGCTAAAGCCAGTGCCCGTTAGGCCCCCTCGGGCCTATGACATATGGGCCCCACGCCCTTGTTTAAAAAAACATATTAATAAAAATAATTAATTAATTAGTTAATCGCTTAATTAACTTAATTAATTAATTAATCTTAATTAAACTAATGAACTAGATTAGTTAATTTAAACAGTAGTTAGATAACGGTGTGCATGACAGGAGGACCCCACCCCGTGTTGACCAGTAAAACGTTGACTGGTCAACTGGGACCCCCTGGCCCACCTGCCAGCCACTGGGTACAATTCTGTGTACCCTGTGCTGGGTGCATCTAGCATTTTAGCTTTTATTTTCGAATTATTAGTAATTTCAGAATATTGCTAAACTTCAGTAAATCATAGAAAATAAACCGTAGCTCGGATGGAAAAACTTTGTACATGAAAGTTGCTCAGAATGACGAGACAAACCCGGATACGCAGCCCGTTCGTCCGCCACGCCTCCCTAACATAGCAAACACGCAACTTTCCCCCTCCGGTTCATCTGTCCGAAAACACGAAACATCGAGAGTACTTTCCCGGATGTTTCCCCCATTCGCCAGTATCGCCTAGTACTGCGTTAGGTCACCCATGGCACCATGTTTTGCCTTGTTATATTTTTGTGATCCTTTGTTTGCCCCGTATTTACTGTTTCTCCCCCCTCTTCTTCTCCGGTAGACCCCGACACCGACGCTGATGAGACTAAGTACGACTATATCCCCGACGACCCCTCCTTGCCAAAGCAACCAGGAAAGCAACCCCCCTTGAGCATTCCGATATCGCCCATTTCTTTCCCCCTCATGCTTGCATTAGAACTGCTATTGCTTTATGTATGATCCTACTCAGATGCATAGCATGTTTTTGTTACCTGCTTTCATACCTAACCTGCTTATCCTAAACTGCTTAGTATAAGTTGGTTAGAGATCCATCAGTGACCCCCACCTTGTCCCAGTTGCCTCGCTTTATGTTCAATGACTCGATCAACGTGATCGACGTCCAGGCCCTGACACCGCACATCACCCCCCTAGCTGTATGACTCTATAGAGTTACCATCGAGTGCCGAGGGTGGAACCTCTTACATCACTCCTGATGAGATCTCCGTAGTGTAGCTATACGGTCGAGGTCATCGAGGGTGATTTCCTCCTTAACCACTTCCGTTACGGCTCTATCGTGCAACCCATCAAATGTGAACCTCGAGGGTGGATCCTCTTACATTCACCTTGATGACAACATCGAGTGGAATTCACCGGGGGTGATTCCTTGGGTTTTCCCCTTGGAGTTAGACACACAGTTACTAGGGTTAATATGACTTTGCACTGAGCCATGTTACTAAAGACGGGTCGGCCCTGAGGGGTACCCGCACGAGCTTAATAGCGAGTGATGTGGAGCCAGGTTGACCTGGAAGGTGCCCGCAAGATACTTAAGAGGCGTGGCTAGGCATTCTTAGCCCTTGCCGCAAGTACTCGAGACGGGGCGACGGGGTCACATCGATCGTGAGTCTCTGCTCATTACCGCCTGCTCCTAATCCGCTACGATTTGGATATTTGATCCGAGGGGCCTCTGGCCTGATAGCACTAACCATCACGTGGGCATTGTATGGGCGTTCTGCGTCGCATGCATCAGCCAAAGCTTAATAGACGCCAACGACTGAGCGGCACACGCCGGGTTGGACTGCGTAAGCACCTGCCTTTTTGAAGGAGGTAGCTAGGTCTGCTCACCGGCCGCCCACGCAACATGTAGGAGTTCCCGGGGAGATGGCCCATGACCCCTAGGGGCATAGGTTTAGTCCGGCGTGTCGACCTCTCTATTAAGCCTAGGTCAAGTTGCGGCATATTGTTTGGCCGAGGCAGGGCATGACCCAGGAAACTGTGTCTAGCCAGAGCTAATCGAGCGTGGTGGGTAAGTTGGTGCACCCCTGCAGGGAAAAAACATCTATCGATAGCCTGTCCTACGTAACGGACACTTGGAGTTGTATCCCGATCGATACAACTAGAACTGGATACTTGAGATGAGAAATGGATATGAGAAATGGATAGTATGGCTCTGGGATTGCTTTCTCGGTGGGAGTCGAGAAAGGATCTCTGGCCGCGGTTGATAACACTACTACTACTTTACATTATGTTGATATGTACTCTTCTAAATACTGCAAGATGCTTGAAGATGCTTGAAGATGCTAGTCTTCGATAGGCTAGGCTTCCCCCTTCTCTTCTGACATTCTGCAGTTTAGTCCACAGATACAACCCATTTCCTTTGATATAGATGCATACTTAGTTTAGATCTGATGTAAGTCTTGCGAGTACTTTGGATGAGTACTCACGGTTGCTTTGCTACCTTTTTTCTCCCATACCCGATTGTTGCGACCAGATGACGGATCCCAGAAGCCAGACGACACCACTGATGACTACTACTACCTCGAGGGTGCCTAGTACTATGTGATGGCCACTGGCGACCTGGAGTAGTTAGGAGGCTCCCAGGCAGGAGGCCTTGCCTTTTCGATCGTTGTTGCTTTTGTGCTAGCCTTCTTAAGGCAGACTTGTTTAACTTATGTCTGTACTCAGATATTGTTGCTTCCGCTGACCCTTGTGTTTTCGAGATTATGTATTCGAGCCCTCGAGGCCCATGGCTTGTAATATAAAGCTTGTATTATTTTATTTTGTGTGTAGAGTTGTGTTGTGATATCTTCTCGTGAGTCCTTGATCTTGATCGTACACATTTGCGTGTATGATTAGTGTACGGTCAAATCGAGGGCGTCACAAGTTGGTATGAGAGCCGACTGCCTGTAGGAATCCCCCTTCCACACTCCTTGACCGAAGTCGAGTCTAGACATTACAAAACTTTTTACTAACATGGTTGTGTGCCTTATGGGCCCACGTTGCCATTTGGGTGGTATTAGGATCTTTTATTCCTCGTCTATACTCTGGGACTCTAATCTCTCTCCTATTCGGGTTTAAATGGTTTTACTAAATCTAACTTTAGGTTCTCGATAATACTTTCTCCCGGAGATCCCCTCATTCCATATGATCGCCTGCTACACCAGAAGATTCCAAAGATACTCTCCGATGTTCTCTTAAGACTTTGTGCCCATTGCTTTTGTAATTCCCTACCACTAAAATATCCCTATGGATAAACACATACACCCGACGTTCTTACTTTTATTCCAAGTTGATCTTGTTATTACAAGATACCTCGAACTTCTCTATATTGCTCCGAGAAATCTTTGTGCTTACTGCCTTGTAGTTCCTTGTCGCCTGAATACACCTATATATTAATCCACACACTTACCGAGGATTTGTTTCTCCCTAGTTGTTCATGTGGCCACAAAATTCTTTGAAATGCTATTCAATTTCCCGAAAATCCTCAGCAACCTATTGCTCTTGAAATTCTTGCTTGCCTGCATTACGATTAATCTCGTAAGTCTGGTAATCTTATTGGCATTCATTGTCATTATCATTCCGAGTCTGTTGATCCAATATGTTGTGAATGCTCGCAATCCTCCACCAGATCCTAGAATTCATCCTTCTGGTTCAGGCGTCATTTTGAACATGAGCTGGTCCTCGACCAATCAAGTTGTTGTCAAATGCACTCCTAAGTCTATTCAACTTATCCATTCTTAATTAGAGTGCTTGCTTCTGATCCCTTAATTTGGAAATCATAACTCCTTTACATTTGAGCTCTGAGTTAGTCAGTTGTTTCTATAATCTGATATCCTTGCATTCTTTCTTCTTCTGGTTGAGTACTAATGCTCACATCAGATCCCTTGTGAACCACCAGATCCTTTGTTGGGTTTTATCCGACATCATCCTTCATATTCAACCACCTTGTGAGCCTTTCCTTGGATACATAATGCCATTGGTAAATTGTATCCTCTGCTTCCTCAACCATGCTCTACTTTCGATCTTGAGTTATTTACTCGTGAAGTTTGTGGTATACGTTCATAAGATGCCAAGTGGCTTGAACCTATGCCTTCCCTAATATGTGTGAACTCAAAAGTTATGCGAGTTATACTCTACTGGCTTTTCGTCAGATAAAATTCCAATACTACAGCTTCATCAAGAGCGAGAAGTAAAATGAAAGGTTATGCATTGTATAAGTGGGAGTCGACCCTGAACCTTGTGTTCATGCCCACGGACACGGTGTGGGACTTATCATGAAAGCTTCTTGCAAGGATATTTAATCATTTGAATAATTCTTCCGGTATCGTGAATTGTATCCCTTGTAGTTATGGTCCCGACCATATTTCCTCCTTGATCCCATTTACTGGGGGAAGTTACAATTACTTATCCTCTGCAAATCATTCCCTCATCCAAACTCTACTCCAAATTACCTTCTGGCATTACACCTAGTACTTGATACTGGGAAGCTTTATACCCCATCACATCATTCCTAGCCGGATCGGCTATATTATTATCATGTCGACTTTTAACTGTGCTACCTGGTCCTTATGCCCGGAGCAACTTCCGACGATGAGCTAAGCTTACGTCGATCTTCCTCATCTTATCTTTTCACATTGAACAACAAGCTTGACTTTGAGCTTGTGTTGAATCCGTGGTACTCATAGCCTTTCACTTCATCCTCCCTTTTCTGCTCGAGGGCATCTTCATAGATTCTCCCGACAAACTTTGTATTGATCACCGTCACACTTTGGCTTCTTCAGAGATGTTAATTGAACTCATGGCTAGTAATACCAGCTTTGCCTCTCGATGATTTGTGTCAGCATCAACAACATTCTTATCTCCCCCCCAACACAAACTTGATCATATTAATTTTGTGAATACATCCTTGTTGACATGTCGATGGATTGCTACTGAACCCATCGGCCACCTCCTCATCTTTTCCCTGATAAAATAACATGATATGTTCTAGAAATTCCCGATGGATCCTTTGTGAATCCAAGGTCCGACCTTTACCTGATGACCATGTCAATGCTATCTCGAAGCATGATTGTGGTACTCAAACATCAAGAACATTGGAAGCATAATGCTAAATGTTTCTTGTTCATTTATCCAAACACAGTTGTACATGTAACATCATGAATTCCCTCACCCCCTTTACCTAATTGGTTATCTAATTACTATCCTGTCATGGATATCATCCTCTGCTTGTCCTTGGGAAGGATATACTCCTGATAATTGTGTTTAAACACATTTTCCTTTCCATTGTTCTGATTAATATACTAATCATATTTTCCTTTCCATTCTTTTGTTTAACCTTTCTGGTAAACTAACTTATCTCAGTAGAGATAATTTCCTTCTTAGGTAAACACCTCAGTGTACAACTCTGTCTGTGTGACCCTGATACTATTGCTGACAACATCCTGGTAACCCCTGATGGACAAGAACTTTGCCTATTGGTCCGCCTCGTTCAATGAGAAGGAAAGTGGTTCTCTTCGCCCCTCGCCCTTGGTACCAACGTTGTTGCCAACATAACTGATAGGCTATCCTCTGACCTGCCTTGCTATCATGATCGTGCAAATATTAGCGCCTTCCTGCTTCTAACCCACATGGTGGGCCCATAACCCACAGTTCCACAGGATCGAAACCTGACTCTCCTATACAACCTTGATGCCAAAATATTCTTTACACTTGGCTTCATATCATGTCACGACCCACCTTCCGAGAGATGATCTATTCCTGATGCTCTGAACCCCCCTTTCTCACACTCTATTCAAGTATCAATCGTTGTTCATTCAGTTGAAACTTCCTATTGTACCTTCATACTTTGCTCTAGATGTTTTATTAAGTTTCAACTCGAGAGATACTTCTGCCTCATTACCTGAATTGTTCACCAGATAATTAACCCCATAAGGGTCAGTTCTCCCGAAGTTACTCTTTACTTCCCCACTTAAATCTTAGGACGAGATTTCTTGTAGTGGAGAAGATTTGTAACACCCCTAGTGTCATGCTACAGTAACCCCTTGTTAATGGTGCCATGTCATCATGTTATTGTTGCTAATCCTCACTTGATCCAAATCACTGTTCATATTCAAACTCAAATTTAAAGTCAAAAATTCAAATTTGCCAAACCTGAAAACTAAAATGTTCAAAGTGTGGCAGGTAATCCGTGGGTATTTATCATGTTGGAACCAACCTCTTTTGGATTCCGAAAGTGCCCCTAGAAATTATTTAGTGGTCCAACATCATATTAATTGGCCTTTTCAATTTCCAAGAAAATGCTTAAACAATTCCGTTGGCTCTAAAACTTTTGTGCAACACCACAATTTGGTGAATGAATTATGTGCCAAGTTTCAATCTTGGGAACATCCATTTTTGTGCTCCAACTATTTGCAAAACAGAAGAGGAAAATAAGAAAAGGGAAAGGACTAAAAAAAGAGAAAAGCAAACCCCCTGGCTCCCCTGGGCCTTGGCCCACTCCCACACAGCCGGCCCACTACCCCCTCCCTCGGTCGACCTTCTGTTTCCCCGACTGGGGTCGCTACAGGGGGCGCCCCGCCGAACCTGCTCGCCGCCCCTGGCCACTACAGCGCCAGGGAGGGATAAGGGCGTCACCCTGGCGCCTCGGGGACGCTTCCTCTCCCACTACCCTCGCCTCACTTTCTCTCCCTCTCCCATACCCTCCGTAGGTCCACCGAGATGTGCTCGCCTAAGCAGGCTCGTCATCGTTGCCACGCCGCGCACGTGGCCACCATCCCTTGTACTCCGTCCGCTTGTGTCCCGGGAGATCCTTGGCGTCGACTACGTCGCCTGCGTCACGGGGTTGAAGATGGTGGGCCGTCTGAACACCGTCTTCTTCTTCCCTTCCGTCCGCCTCGGGTCGTTGCCGCCTCCTTCGTCTCCGGCCATTGCGCATCTTCCCCGGGCCTCCCCAGCAAAAGTCGTAAGCCACTGCCCCTCCTCCTCCTCCCCTTTGGGTCGCCCGCACCCCGTAGCTATGTGTCAGAAAAAACGAAACACCGAGAATACTTTCCTGGATGTTTCCCCCCTTCGCCAGTATTGCCTAGTACTGCGTTAGGTCACCCCTGGCACCGCGTTTTGCCTTGTTATATTTTTGTGATGCTTTGTTTGCCCCGTATTTACTGTTTCTGCCACCCTCTTCTTCTTCGGTAGACCCCGAGACCAATGCTGATGAGACTGAGTATGACTACATCCCCGACAACCCCTCCTTGCAAGAGCAACCAGGCAAGCAAACCCCCCTTGAGCATTCCGATATCGCCCATTTATTTCCCCCTCATGCTTGCATTAGAACTGCTACGGCTTTATGTATGATCCTACTCAGATGCATATCCTGTTTTTGTTACCTGCTTTCATACCTTACCTGCTTATCCTAAACTGCTTAGTATAGGTTAGTTAGAGACCCATCAGTGACCCCCACCTTGTCCCAGTTGCCTCACTTTATGTTCGATGACTCGATCAATGTGATCGACGTCCAGGCCTCGACAACGCACATCACCCCCCTAGTTGTACGACTCTGCAGAGTTACCATCGAGTGCTGAGGGTGGAACCTCTTACATCACTCCTGATGAGATCTCCGTAGTGTAGCTATACGGTCGAGGTCATCGAGGGTGATTTCCTCCTTAACCACTTCTGTTACGGCTCTGTCGTGCAACCCATCAAATGTGAACCTCGAGGGTGGATCCTCTTATGTTCACCTTGATGACAACATCGAGTGGAATTCACCGGGGGTGATTCCTCGGGTTTTCGCCTTGGTGTTAGACACACAGTTACTATGGTTACTATGACTTTGCACTGAGCCATGTTATTAAAGACGGGTCGGCCCTGAGGGGTACCCGCGCGAGCTTAATAGCGAGTGATGTGGAGTCGGGTTGACCTGGAAGGTGCCCGCGAGATACTTACGAGGCGTGGACGGGCATTCATAGCTCTTACCGCAAGTACTCGAGACGGGGCAACGGGGTCACATCGATTGTGAGGCTCTGCTCGTTACCGCATGCTCCTAATCCACTATGATTTGGATATTTGATCCAAGGGGCCTCTGGCCTGATACCACTAACCATCACGTGGGCATTGTATGGGCGTTCTGCGTTGTATGCATCAGCCAAAGCTTAATAGATGTCAGCGACTGAGTGGCGCGCGCCGGGTTGGACTGCGTAAGCACCTGCTTTTTCAAGGAGGTAGCTAGGTCTGCTCACCGGCCGCCCACGCAACGTGCGGGAGTTCCTGGGGAGATGGCCCATGACCCCTGGGGGCATAGGGTTAGTCCGGCGTGTTGACCTCTCTATTAAGCCTAGGTCGGGTTGCGGCGTATTGTTTGGCCAAGGCCGGGCATGACCCAGGAAAGTGTGTCCGGCCAGAGTTAATCGAGCGTGGTGGGTAAGTTGGTGCACCCCTGCAGGGAAGAAAACATATATCGATAGCCTGTCCTACGGTAACGGAAACTTGGAGTTGTATCCCGATCGATACAATTAGAACTAGATACTTGAGATGAGAAATGGATATGGGAAATGGATAGTATGGCTCTGGGATTGCTTTCTCGCTGGGAGTCGAGAAAGGATCTCTGACCGAGGTTGATAACACTACTACTAGTTTACATTATGTTGATCTGTACTCTTCTAAATGCTACAATATGCTTGAAGATGCTAGTCTTCGATAGGCTAGGCTTCCCCCTTCTCTTCTGGCATTCTGCTGTTTAGTCCACAGATACAACCCATTTCCTTTGATACAGATGCATACTTAGTTTAGATCTGATGTAAGTCTTGCGAGTACTTTGGATGAGTACTCACGGTTGCTTTGCCACCTATTTTTCTCGCATACCCGATTGTTGTGACCAGATGACGGATCCCAGGAGCCAGACGACACCACTAATTACTACTGCTACCCCGAGGGTGCCTACTACTATGTGACGGCCGCTGACGACCTGGAGTAGTTAGGAGGCTCCCAGGCAGGAGGCCTTGCCTTTTCGATCGTTGTTGCTTTTGTGCTAGCCTTCTTAAGGCAGACTTGTTTAACTTATGTCTGTACTCAGATGTTGTTGCTTTCGCTGACCCTTGTGTTTTTGAGCTTATGTATTAGAGCCCTCGAGGCCCCTGGCTTGTAATATAAAGCTTGTATTATTATATTTTGTGTCTAGAGTTGTCTTGTCATATCTTCCCGTGAGTCCTTGATCTTGATCGTACACATTTGCGTGTATGATTAGTGTACGGTCAAATCGAGGGCGTCACAATCCAAGAAACCCACAAGCTGCAGGAGGCCGGTGTCATTCGATAAGTGCGGCACCCGGATTGGCTTGCAAACCTGGTCATCGTCCCCAAGAAGGGCGGGGAAGGAGCGCATGTGCGTTGACTTCACCAACCTCAACAAGGCATGTCCTCAAGACCCCTTCCCTCTCCCGCGCATCGACCAAATCATCGACTCCTCCGTCGAGTGCGATTTATTATGCTTTCTGGATGCCTTCTCGGGCTATCACCAAATCAAGATGGCGGTGCAAGACGTTGAGAAGACGGCTTTTCTGACTCCGTGTGGGGTGTACCGCTACACGTGCATGCCGTTCGGACTGCGCAATGCCGGAGCGACCTTCTGGTGGCTAATGCACATTGCCTTGGGCCAGTAGCTTGGGAGGAACATTGAGGCATACGTCGATGACATAGTGGTGAAATCTCGGGAGGCGAGAACGCTTATCAAGGATCTGGAGGAGACTTTCACCAGCCTGCACCAGGTAAACCTGTGGCTAAATCCAGAGAAGTGTGTATTTGGTGTCCCTTCAGGCAAGTTGCTGGGCTTCCTGCTGTCATATAGAGGGATCGAGGCCAACCCAGAGAAAGTCAAGGCCATAGAAAGGATGAGTCCGCCGCAAACCCTCTAGGAGATGCAGAATCTAGCGGGCTGCGTAACATCGCTCGGGCGCTTCATCTCCAAGCTGGGGGAGCGCGCCCTCCCCTTCTTCAAGCTGATGAAAAAGAAGGGCCCGTTCGAGTGGACTCCAGAGGCTGACGTGGCCTTCCAAGACCTCAAGAAGTACCTCACCAGCCCTCCGGTGATGGTAGCGTCGCGCCCACTTGAACCTTTGGTGCTCTACCTGGCCACCAGGTCTCATTCTACCAGCGCAGCGCTGGTGGCAGCCCGCGAGTAGCGCCCGACCAAGGGCTCACGGGGTAGCACCTCACACCCAGATGGGGTGTCGCGGCCTCTGGGTGACACCCCTGAGGCCTCGGCCGCCCCACCGGCCGACGGGGCTCCTGAGGATGGCACCCCCAAGGCCATAGTAGACCCGACAAATGACAAGGCTCCTGAGGCCCCCCGGTCTCCGGAGGAGCGGGACCCTGCCAGTGCCTCCACCCTTGTCGAACACTCGGTCTACTTCGTCAACACAGTGTTGCGCGATGTGTGGGCGTGCTACCCCACGCCACTGAAGCTATTGCTCGTGCTGCTCGTTGATACGTCTCCAACGTATCTATAATTTTTGATTGCTCCATGCTATATTATCTTCTGTTTTGGACATTATTGGGCTTTATTATTCACTTTTATATTATTTTTGGGACTGACCTATTAACCGGAGGCCCAGCCCAGAATTGTTGTTTTTTGCCTATTTCAGAGTTTCGTAGAAAAAGAATATCAAACAGAGTCCAAACGGAATGAAACCTTCAGGAACGTGATTTTCGGAACGAACATGATCCAGGAGACTTGGACCCTACGTCAAGCAGCCAACAGGGAAGCCACGAGGTAGGGGGCGCGCCTACCCCTCCTAGGCGCGCCCTCCACCCTCGTGGGCCCCCTTTTGCTCCACTGATGTACTCCTTCCTCCTATATATACCTACGTACCCCCAAACGATCAGAAACGGAACCAAAACCCTAATTCCACCGTCGTAACTTTCTGTATCCACGAGATCCCATCTTGGGGCCTGTTCCGGAGCTCCGCCAGAGGGGGCATCGATCTCGGAGGCCTTCTACATCAACACCATAGCCTCTCCGATGATGTGTGAGTAGTTTACCTCAGACCTTCGGGTCCATAGTTATTAGCGAGATGGCTTCTTCTCTCTTTTTGGATCTCAATACAATGTTCTCCCCCTCTCTCGTGGAGATCTATTCGATGTAATATTCTTTTGCGGTGTGTTTGTTGAGACCGATGAATTTTGCGTTTATGATCAAGTTTATCTATGAACAATATTTGCATCTTCTGAATTCTTTTATGTATGATTGGTTATCTTTGCAAGTCTCTTCGAATAATCAATTTGGTTTGGCCTACTAGATTGATCTTTCTTGCAATGAGAGAAGTGCTTAGCTTTGGGCTCAATATTGCGGTGTCCTTTCCCAGTGACAGTAGGGGCAGCAAGGTATGTATTGTATTGTTGCCATCGAAGATAACAAGATGGGGTTTTTATCATATTGCATGAATTTATCCCTCTACATCATGTCATCTTGCTTAAAGCATTACTCTGTTCTTATGAACTTAATACTCTAGATGCATGCTGGATAGCGGTCGATGTGTGGAGTAATAGTAGTAGATGCAGGCAGGAGTCGGTCTACTTGTCTCGGACGTGATGCCTATATACATAATCATACCTAGATATTCTCATAACTATGCTCAATTCTGCCAATTGCTCAATAGTAATTTGTTCCACCGTAAAATACTTACGCTCTTGAGAGAAGCCACTAGTGAAACCTATGGCCCCTGGGTCTATCTTCCATCATATTAATCTTCCAACACTTAGTTATTTTCATTGCCTTTTATTTTACTTTGCATCTTTATCATAAAAATACCAAAAATATTATCTTACCATATCTATCAGATCTCACTCTCGTAAGTGACCGTGTAGGGATTGACAACCCCTTATCACATTGGTTGCGAGCATTTATTTGTTTTGTGTAGGTGCGAGGGACTCGCGCGTAGCCTGCTACTGGATTGATACCTTGGTTCCCAAAAATTGAGGGAAATACTTATGCTACTTTGCTGCATCACCCTTTCCTCTTCAAGGGAAAACCAATGCAGTGCTCAAGAGGTAGCAAGAAGGATTTCTGGCGCCGTTGCCGGGGAGGTCTACACAAAAGTCAACATACCAAGTACCCATCACAAACCCTTATCTCCCGCATTACATTATTTGCCATTTTCCTCTCGTTTTCCTCTCCCCCACTTCACCCTTGTCGTTTTATTCGCCCTCTCTTTTCCATTCGCCTCTTTTCCGTTTGCTTGTCGTTATGGAGAGTCCTCTATCTTCTTTGTTGTCTCCCAAGAATGAAGTTCTAAATTTTAAGCAAAGGGAGGGAGAAAATATAAAAGACGCTTGGTATAGAATTTGCAATGCTCAAAATAGATCTTCCAGGAAGCAATCTACTTTCGTTCTTCTTTGCAATTTTTATGTAGGCGCTACTCCTTGGTACAGATATATCCTTGATATCATTACTGGAGGGAACTTCTTGGGTAGCCACACTTTTGATTCTTATAATGCTATGATTGATTTGTTTGGCTCACCACCTCTTTTGGTTAATGGAACTATGTTAACGTTGGAGCATGTAATGCAAAGACTTGAAATTAAGGTTGCTACTGTAGAGTTAATTGAAAATTTGGATAAAAAGATCCACAACCGAATCACTCAATATGGATCTAAAGTAGGAGTCACTTTGAAAAATATTAAAGAAAAGGAACCTATAGTTAATGAGAAAATAAATCAGGATTCCACTAGAATCGATAAACTTGAGGATATTATTACCAACTTGGGAACCGCTTTTTCTTCCGTAAAGAATACTCCAAGTCCTCCCACTTAAATTGCAAAGCTTAAGTATGTTCCTAAAAATAAGGGTGAATCCTCTAGTAAGGAAACTGTGGATCTCAAATCTATAAGTATTCATCCCAATCTTTTTGCTATCATTAAGGAACCATTTGTTAAAAATGAATTTTTCGATCTTGTGCCTGAAAGTTTGATAATAAATAAAAAGAAATAAATTCCTAAGGATGGTAGATGCCTCATTGAAGAATTACCGACCAAAGATGGCAATACCTAGATCTATCCTTGCTTTTTATGCCTAGCTAGGGGCGTTAAACGATAGCGCTTGTTGGGAGGCAACCCAATTTTATTTTTATTCCTTGCTTTTTGTTCCTGTTTAGTAATAAATAATTTATCTAGCCTCTGTTTTGGTTGTGTTTTTTGTGTTTAATTAGTGTTTGTGCCAAGTAGAACCGTTGGGAAGACTTGGGGAAAGTCTTGTTAATCTTGCTGTAAAAAAACAGAAACTTTAGCACTCACGAGAACTGCTGCCATTTTTATTTGGAAAGTTATATTTAGTTAATTATTTTTGAATATGATTAATAGATAAATTTCTCACGTCCAGAAATTTATTTTAGAATTTTTGGGGTTTCAGATCTTGCTCTAGCTACAGATTACTACAGACTGTTCTGTTTTTGACATATTCTCTTTTTCGTGTGTTGTTTGCTTATTTTGATGAATCTATGGCTAGTAAAATAGTTTATAAACCATATAGAAGTTGGAATACAGTAGGTTTAACACCAATATAAATAAATAATGTGTTCATTACATTACCTTGAAGTGGTCTTTTGTTTTCTTTCGCTAACGAAGCTCACGAGATTTTCTAGTTTAAGTTTTGTGTTGTGAAGTTTTGAAGTTTTGGGTAAGGATTTGATGGATTATGGAACAATGAGTGGCAAGATCCTAAGCTTGGGGATGCCCATGGCACCCCAAGATAATCTAAGGACACCAAAAAGCCAAATCTTGGGGATGCCCCGGAAGGCATCCCCTCTTTCGTCTACTTCCATCGGTAACTTTACTTGGAGCTATATTTTTGTTCACCACATGATATGTGTTTTGCTTGGAGCATCTTGTATGATTTGATTCTTTGATTTTTAGTTTAGCACAATCATCTTTGATGTACACACCTTTTGAGAGAGACACACATGATTCCGAAATTATTAGAATGCTCTATGTGCTTCACTTATATCTTTTGAGTTATATAGTTTTGCTCTAGTACTTCACTTATATCTTTAGAGCATGGTGGTGGATTTGTTTTATAGAAACTATTGATCTCTCATGCTTCACTTAGATTATTTTGAGAGTCTTAAACAGCATGGTAATTTTCTTAAATAATCCTAATATGCTAGGTATTCAAGATTAGTAAAAACTTTTTTATGAGTGTTTTGAATACTAAGAGAAGTTTGATGCTTGATGATTGTTTTGAGATATGGAGGTAGTGATATTAAAGTTGTGCTAGTTGAGTAGTTTTGAATTTGAGAAATACTTGTGTTGAAGTTTGCAAGTCCTGTAGCATGCATGTATGGTAAACGTTATGTAACAAATTTGAAACATGAGGTGTTCTTTGATTGTCCTCCTTATGAGTGGCGGTCGGGGACGAGCGATGGTCTTTTCCTACCAATCTATCCCCCTAGGAGCATGCGTGTAGTGCTTGGTTTTTTATGACTTGTAGATTTTTGCAATAAGTATGTCAGTTCTTTATGACTAATGTTGAGTCCATGGATTATACGCACTCTCACCTTTCCATCATTGCTAGCCTCTTCGGTACCGTGCATTGCCCTTTCTCACATTGGGAGTTGGTGCAAATTTCCTCGGTGCATCCAAACCCCGTGATATGATACGCTCTTTCACACATAAACCTCCTTATATCTTCCTCAAAACAGCCACCATACCTACCTATTATGGCATTTCCCTAGCCATTCCTAGATATATTGCCATGCAACTTTCCACCATCCCGTTTATCATGACACGTTCATCATTGTCATATTGTTTAGCATGATCATGTAGTTGACATAGTATTTGTGGCAAAGCCATCGTTCATAATTCTTTCATACATGTCACTCTTGGTTCATTGCATATCCCGGTACACCGCCGGAGGCATTCATATAGAGTCATACCTTTTTCTAGTATCGAGTTGTAATCATTGAGTTGTAAATAAATAGAAGTGTGATGATCATCATTTAATAGAGCATTGTCCCAATAAAAAATAGAAAGGCCAAATAAAAAAATGCCCAAAAAAGAGAAATGAAAAGGGACAATGCTACTATCTTTTTTTCCACACTTGTGCTTCAAAGTAGCACCATGATCTTCATGATCGAGAGTCTCTTGTTTTGTCACTTTCATATACTAGTGGGAATTTTTCATTATAGAACTTGGTTTGTATATTCCAACATTGGGCCTCCTCAAGTGCCCTAGGTCTTCGTGAGCAAGCAAGTTGGGTAGACACCCACTAGTTTCTTTTGTTGAGCTTTCATACATTTATAGCTCTAGTGCATCCGTTGCATGGCAATACCTACTCCTTGCATTAACATCAATCGATGGGCATCTCCATAGCTCATTGATTAGCCTCGTTGATGTGAGACTTTCTCCTTTTTTGTCTTCTCCACATAACCCCCATCATTATACTCTATTCCACCCATAGTGCTATATCCATGGCTCACGCTCATGTATTGCGTGAAGGTTTATAAAGTTTGAGATTACTAAATTATGAAACAATTGCTTGGCTTGTCATCGGGGTTGGCAATGATGAAAGCATTCTTGTGTGACGAAAATAGAGCATGACTAAACTATATGATTTTGTAGGGATGAACTTTCTTTGGCCATGTTATTTTGAGAAGACATAATTGCTTAGTTAGTATGCTTTAAGTATTATTATTTCTATGTCAATATTAAACTTTTATCTTGAATCTTTCGGATCTGAATATTCATGCCACAATTAAAAATAATTACATTGAAATTATGCCTAGTAGCATTCCACATCAAAATTTCTGTTTTTATCATTTACCTACTCGAGGATGAACAGGAATTGAGCTTGGGGATGCTTGAAACGTCTCCAACATATCAGTAATTTTTGATTGCTCCATGCTATATTATCTTCTGTTTTGGACATTATTGGGCTTTATTATTCACTTTTATATTATTTTTGGGACTAACCTATTAACCAGAGGCCCAGCCCAGAATTGTTGTTTTTTGCCTATTTCAGAGTTTCGCAGAAAAAGAATATCAAACAGAGTCCAAATAGAATGAAACCTTCAGGAACGTGATTTTCCTAACGAACATGATCCAGGAGACTTGGACCCTACGTCAAGCAACCAACAGGGAAGCCACGAGGTAGGGGGCGCGCCTACCCCTCCCCCCCAGGCGCGCCCTCCACTCTTGTGGGCCCCCTGTTGCTCCACCGACATACTCCTTCCTCCTATATATACCTACGTACCCCCAAACGATCAGAAACGGAGCCAAAACCCTAATTCCACCGCCATAACTTTCTGTATCCATGAGATCCCATCTTGGGGCCTGTTCCGGAGCTCCGCCGGAGGGGGCATCGACCATGGAGGACTTCTACATCAACACCATAGCCTCTCCGATGATGTGTGAGTAGTTTACCTCAGACCTTCGGGTCCATAGTTATTAGCTAGATGGCTTGTTCTCTCTTTTTGGATCTCAATACAATGTTCTCCCCCTCTCACGTGGAGATCTATTCGATGTAATCTTGTTTTGCGGTGTGTTTGTTGAGACCGATGAATTGTGGGTTTATGATCAAGTTTATCTATGAACAATATTTGGATCTTCTGAATTCTTTTATGTATGATTGGTTATCTTTGCAAGTCTCTTCGAATTATCAAATTGGTTTGGCCTACTAGATTGATCTTTCTTGCAATGAGAGAAGTTCTTAGCTTTGGGTTCAATCTTGCGGTGTCCTTTCCCAGTGACAGTAGGGGCAGCAAGGCACGTATTGTATTGTTGCCATCGAGGATAACAAGATGGTTTTTTTATCATATTGCATGAATTTATCCCTCTACATCATGTCATCTTGCTTAAAGCGTTACTCTGTTCTTATGAACTTAATACTCTAGATGCATGCTGGATAGCGGTCGATGTGTGGAGTAATAGTAGTAGATGCAGGCAGGAGTTGGTCTACTTGTCTCAAACGTGATGCCTATATACATGATCATACCTAGGTATTCTCATAACTATGCTCAATTCTGTCAATTGCTCAAAAGTAATTTGTTCACCCACCGTAAAATACTTATGCTCTTGAGAGAAGCCACTAGTGAAACCTATGGCCCCCGGGTCTATCTTCCATCATATTAATCTTCCAACACATAGTTATTTTCATTGCCTTTTATTTTACTTTGCATCTTTATCATAAAAATACCAAAAATATTATCTTATCATACCTATCAGCTCTCACTCTCGTAAGTGACCGTGTAGGTATTGACAACCCCTTATTGCGTTGGTTGCGAGGATTTATTTGTTGTGTGTAGGTGCGAGGGACTCATGCGTAGCCTCCTACTGGATTGATACCTTGGTTCTCAAAAATTGAGGGAAATACTTATGCTACTTTGCTGCATCACCCTTTCCTTTTAGAGGGAAAACCAACGCAGTGCTCAAGAGGTAGCACTTGTCGCCTCCCGAAAGCTACGCCACTACTTCCAAGGCCACCCCATCAAGGTTGTCTCAGCTTACCCCTGGAAAGGGTGCTCCAGAGCCCTAACGCCGTGGGGAGGGTCGCCGAATGGAACATTGAACTGCAGGCGTTGCAGTTCGAATTCAGCACCACCAGGGTCATCAAGGGTGCGGCCCTCGCCGACTTCGTGGCAGAATGGACTGACGTCCCCAACCAAGAAGTGGGCGAGGACTGTTCTCTCTCGCCTGGAAATGAAGCACTGGATGGCTGGGTCATGTACTTCGACGACGCATTCGCGCGTCAGGGCACGGGGGCTGGAGCCGTGCTCACCTCACCCACCCAGGACAAGCTCTACTACGACGTGCAGCTCTACTTCCAGCGAGGCGAGAAGGTCTCCAACAACATCATGGAGTACGAAGGCCTGTTCGGCGGCCTCAAGGCTACATCAGCTTTGGGGGTAAGGCACCTCACCATCAGGGGCGACTCCTAGCTCCTCCTCAACTTCTCCAACAAAGCATACACGCTAAAGGACGAGCACATGGAGGCATACCACGAGGAGGTATGCAAAATCGAGAAATGATTCTTAGGCCTAGAATTGCATCACGTGCCACGCGGCACGAACAAGGAAGTGGACGACATCGCCAAGAGGGCGTCTCCGCATCTACCTCAGGAGCCTAGCGTCTTTGAGGAGCGGCTTTTCAAGCCATCGGTAGCTCCCCCCCTGCAGGACCGGCATCGTCTCGAGAGGAGCTTCCTCCAGCACCACCCTCAGGCGCCCCAGCTTGCGGCCCGACCTCGGGAGCTTGCTTACTCCTCGTGCTTGAGCCTCAGGAGGGGTGCTGGACCAAGGAGGTCCAAGCGTACCTGATCCAATGCACTTTGCCGGAGAAGGGGGAAGACATAGAGCGTGTGGCCCGCCAGGCCATTGCATACTGCATCTAGGATGGTAATCTCTACCGAAAATGGCCAAACGATGTTTCTCTATGATGCATCTCCAGGGAGCAGGGATGCGAACTGTTGGCCTACATACACGGCGGGGACTGCGGGCATCACTCTTCATCGCACACTCTCATGGGCAAGGCATTCCGCAGCGGATTCTACTGGCCCACAGCGCTCAACGATGCCGCCGAGCTGGCCTCCAGACCATCCCGCTCTCATGGCCGTTCGCGGTCTGGGGGCTGGACATCCTGGGCACGTTCCCCCGAGCGCCCGGGAGCTACCTCTACGTCACCATCGACAAGTTCACCAAGTGGGCCGAGGTAGAGGCCATCCGCGCCATCCCGGCCGGCTCGACCGTCAAGTTCATCAAAGGCCTCGTGAGCCGTTTCGGGGTCCCTAATCACATCATCACCGACAATGGCTCACAGTTCACCAATAACCTTTTCAAAACACATTGTGCCAAACTTGGAACGCAGATATGCTACGCCTCGGTGGCACACCCTTGGAGCAATGGCCAGGCTGAGCGTGCCAACACAGAGGTCTTGAGAGGCCTCAAGGCAAGGACCTTCAAGAAGAATATCGAGGCCTGCGGCAGGGGCTGGCTCGACGAGCTCCAGTCCATGCTGTGGTCCATCCGCACCACCGCGACCAAGCCGACTGCGAGACTCCATTCTTCCTCATCTACGGAGCTGATGCGGTTCTCCCTCACGAGTTCAGGAATCGCTCCATGCGGGTCTTGACGTTTGACAAGGCACGCCAGGACGCCTCGCGGGGGATGGGCCTCATGCTGGGGGAGGAACACCGTGATACGTCTCCAACGTATCTATAATTTTTGATTGCTCCATGCTATATTATCTACTGTTTTGAATGTTTATGGGCTTTATTATCCACTTTTATATTACTTTTGGTACTAACCTATTAACTGGAGGCCTAGCCCAGATTTGCTGTTTTATGCCTATTTCAGTGTTTCGAAGAAAAGGAATATCAAACGGAGTCGAAATGGAACAAAATCAACTGGAGAAGTTATTTTTGGAAGGAAACCTATCGGGTAGACTTGGACCCTACGTCAGAAGATGAAGGAGGTGCTCACGAGGGTAGGGGGTGCGCCCCCTGCCTCGTGCCCCCCCCCTTCGGTCCACCGACGTACTCCTTTCACCCATATATACCTACGTATCGTAAAACTTCCAGAACAGAGAATAGATCAGGAGTTCCGCCGCCACAAGCCTCTGTAGCCACCAAAAGTCAATCGGGACCCTGTTCCGGCACCCTGCCGGAGGGGGGGAACCCTCACCAGTGGCCATCTTCATCATCTCGGCGCTCTCCATGACGAGGAGGGAGTAGTTCTCCCTCGGGGCTGAGGGTATGTACCAGTAACTATGTGTTTGATCTCTCTCTCTCTCTCGTGTTCTTGATTTGGCACGATCTTGATGTATCGCGAGCTTTGCTATTATAGTGGGATCTTAGGTTCCTCCTCCCCCTCTTCTCTCTTGTAATGAATCGAGTTTCCCCTTTGAAGTAATCTTATCGGATTGAGTCTTTAATGATTTGAGAACACTTGATGTATGTCTTGTCATGGGTATCCGTGGTGACAATGGGATACCACGTGATTCACTTGATGTATGTTTTGGTGATCAACTTTCGGGTTCCGCCCATGAACCTATGCATGGGGGTTGCCACACGTTTTCGTCGTGATTCTCTAGTAGAACTATGGGGCACTCTTTGAGGTCCTATGTGTTGGTTGAATAGATGAATTTGAGATTGTGTGATGCATATCGTATAATCATACCCACGGATAATTGAGGTGACATTGGAGTATCTAGGTGACATTAGGGTTTTGGTTGATTTGTGTCTTAAGGTGTTATTCTAATACGAACTCTAGGGCTGTTTGTGACACTTATAGGAATAGCCCAATAGATTGATTGGAAAGAATAACTTGAGGTGGTTTCGTACCCTACCATAATCTCTTCGTTCATTCTCCACTATTAGTGACTTTGGAGTGACTCTTTGTTGCATGTTGAGGGATAGTTATGTGATCCAATTATGTTATTATTGTTGAGGGAACTTACACTAGTGAAAGTATGAACCCTAGGCCTTGTTTCCTAGCATTGCAATACCGTTTACGCTCACTTTTATCATTTGTTACCTTGCTGTTTTTATAATTTCAGATTACAAATACCTTTATCTACTATCCATATTGCACTTGTATCACCATCTCTTCGCCGAACTAGTGCACCTATACAATTTACCATTGTATTGGGTATGTTGGGGACAAAAGAGACTCTTTGTTATTTGGTTGCAGGGTTGCTTGAGAGAGACCATCTTCATCCTACGCCTTCTAAGGATTGATAAACCTTAGCTCATCCACTTGAGGGAAATTTGCTAATGTCCTACAAACCTCTGCACTTGGAGGCCCAACAACGTCTACAAGAAGAAGGTTGTGTAGTAGACATCAAGCTCTTTTCTGGCGCCGTTGCTGGGGAGGTGAGTGTTTGAAGGTATATCTTTAGATCTTGCAATCGAGTCTTTTAGTTTCTTTTTTTATCACTAGTTTAGTTTATAAAAGAAAACTATAAAAAAATGGAATTGAGTTTGTCTCATACGCTTCACCTTTTTAATATCTTTCGTGAGTATGGTGGAAAGGATAATTGTGCTCAAGTGCTAGAAGAAGAAATCTATAAAATATATGGCACTAAATATTTGAATGATGAGCATGATTGCAATGTTTTTAGTATGAATTCCTTGAATATCCATGATGCTATGATATGCAAAGCCACAAGCTTGGGGAAGCTATGTTTGATGAAGATGATATTTTTTGTCCCCCAAGTTTTGATGAGCAAATTTATTATGATGAAAGCATGCCTCCTATCTATGATGATTATTGTGATGACACGTATGCTTTAAAGAATAATGATAACCATGAAACTTGTCATCTTGATCTTAATTTTCAATCACATGATTGTTATTTTGTTGAGTTTTCTCCCACTATTATTCATGAGAAGAATTTTGCTTATGTGGAGAGTAGTAAATTTTCTATGCTTGTAGATCATGAATAGAATGCTTTAGGTGCTGGTTATATTTTTTATTTCATTCATGATGCTACTGAAAATTATTATGAGGGAGGAATATATGCTTGTAGGAATTGCAATAATATCAAGTTTCCTCTCTATGTGCTTAAAATCTTGAAATTATGCTTGTTTTGCTCTCCTATGCTAGTTGATTATTGTTCCCACAAGTTGTTTGCTCACAAAATCCCTATGCATAGGAAGTATGTTAGACTTAAATATGCTAGTCATATTCTTCATGATGCTCTCTTTATATTTCAATTCTTATCTTTTATGTGAGCATCATTGAAATCATCATGCCTAGCTAGGGCGTTAAACGATAGCGCTTGTTGGGAGGCAACCCAAATTTATTTTTGTTCCATGCTTTTTGTTCCTGTTTAGTAATAAATAATTCATATAGACTCTGTTTATATGTGGTTTTATGCTTTTAATTAGTGTTTGTGCCAAGTAGAACCTTTGGGAAGACTTGGGGGAAGTCTTGTTGATTATGCTGTAAAAACAGAAACTTTAGCGCTCACGACAATTGCTGCCATTTTTACTTGGAGAGTGCTATTTAGTTAATTATTTTTGCAGATGATTAATAGATAAATTCCTCAGGTCCAGAAATTTATTTGAGAATTTTATGAGTTCCAGAAATATACGTTTCATCCAGATTACTACAGACTGTTCTGTTTTTGACAGATTCTGTTTTTCATGTGTTGTTTATTTATTTTGATGAATCTATGGCTAGTAAAATATTTTATAAAACATAGAGAAGTTGTAATAAAGTATGTTTAACACCAATATAAATAAAGAATGAGTTAATTACAGTATCTTGAAGTGGTGATTTATTTTCTTATACTAACGGAGCTTACGAGTTCTCTGTTAAGTTTTGTGTTGTGAAGTTTTCAAGTTTTGGGTAAGGATTCGATGGACTATGGAATAAGGAGTGGAAAGAGCCTAAGCTTGGGGATGCCCAAGGCACCCCAAGGTAATATTCAAGGATAGCCAAGAGCTTAAGCTTGGGGATGCCCCAGATGGCATCCCCTCTTTCGTCTTCGTTCATCGGTAACTTTACTTGGAGCTATATTTTTATTCGCCACATGATATGTGTTTTTCTTGGAGCGTAAATTCATTTTGTTAGGATTTGCTTGCTGTTATTTAGAACAATGTTTTTCATATTTTATTTCAATAAAAGTGGCATTGATAGCCTTTACTATGCCTATTTTAGAAGTCCACATGTTGCTGTTTGAAAACAGAAAGTTTACAGCTGTTGAAATAATTCCCTAGAAAAGTCAGAATGTGATAAAATGTTGAAACATTTTGCATATTAAGCTCTGATAAATTTACAACAGTGGGAATTTTCTTTCATAATTTTTGGAGCTAGGGAAGTATGGATGTTGCTGCATTCTTTACAGATTGTCCTGTTTAGGCAGATTGCTGTTATGTTTGCATTGTTTGCATATGTTTGCTTCTTTAATGATTTTCTTTGAGGATAGGACTATTAAATATGCATAGGAATTTAGTATGCAATGTTGAATAATAATTTTAGTGATTTTCTACAGTAGATTATGATAAGGTTTTTGCAATGGTTTATACTAACTTATCTCACGAGTCCTTGTTGAGTTTTGTGTGGATGAAGCTTTTGAGATTTAGGGAGACCGTGATATGAGAGGAATTGAGGAGACACAAAAGCTCAAGCTTGGGGATTCCCAAGGCACCCCAAGATAATATTTCAAGAAGTCTCAAGCGTGTAAGCTTGGGGATGCCCCAGTTGGCATCGCACCTTTCTTCTTCAACAATTATTGGTTAGTTTCGGTTGATCCTAAGTTTTTGCTTCTTCACATGATGTTTGCTATTCTTAGAATATCATTTTCTTTTGCTTTGCTTGCTGTTTGAATAAAATACCAAGATCTGAAATTATTAAATGTTAGAGAGTCTTCACATAGTTGCATAATTATTCAACTACTCATTGATCTTCACTTATATCCTTCGGAGTAGTTTGTCATTTGCTCTAGTGCTTCACTTATATCTTTTAGAGCATGGTGGTAGATTTGTTTTATAGAAACTATTGATCTCTCATGCTTCACTTAGATTATTTTGAGAGTATTAAATAGCATGGTAATTTTCTTAAATAATCCTAATATGCTTGGTATACAAGAAGAATAGTAAAATTTTCTTATGGGTGTGTTGAATACTAAGAGAAGTTTGATGCTTGATGACTGTTTTGAGATATGGAGATGGTGATATTAGAGTCATGCTAGTTGAGTAGTTGTGAATTTGAGAAATACTTGTGTTGAAGTTTGTGATTCCCGTAGCATGCACGTATGGTGAACCGTTATGTGATGAAGTCGGAGCATGATTTATTTATTGATTGCCTTCCTTATGAGTGGCGGTCGGGGATGAGCGATGGTCTTTTCCTACCAATCTATCCCCTAGGAGCATGCGCGTAGTACTTTGTTTCGATAACTAATAGATTTTTGCAATAAGTATGTGAGTTCTTTATGACTAATGTTGAGTCCATGGATTATACGCACTCTCACCCTTCCACCATTGCTAGCCTCTCTAGTACCGCGCAACTTTCGCCGGTACCATAAACCCACCATATACCTTCCTCAAAACAGCCACCATACCTACCTATTATGGAATTTCCATAGCCATTCCGAGATATATTGCCATGCAACTTTCCACCATTCCGTTTATTATGACATGCTTCATCATTGTCATATTGCTTTGCATGATCATGTAGTTGACATCGTATTTGTGGCAAAGCCACCATTCATAATTCTTTCATACATGTCACTCATGCATCATTGCACATCCCGGTACACCGCAGGAGGCATTCATATAGAGTCATATCTTGTTCTAAGTATCGAGTTGTAATTCTTGAGTTGTAAGTAAATAAAAGTGTGATGATCATCATTATTAGAGCATTGTCCCAGTGAGGAAAGGATGATGGAGACTATGATTCCCCCACAAGTCGGGATGAGACTCCGGACGAAAAATAAAAAAAAGGCCAAAGAAGCCCAAATAAAAAAAGAGGCCATAAAAAAAGAGAAGGACCAAATAAAAAAATGAGAGAAAAAGAGAGAAGGGGCAAGGCTACTATCCTTTTACCACACTTGTGCTTCAAAGTAGCACCATGATCTTCATGATAGAGAGTCTCATATGTTGTCACTTTCATAAACTAGTGGGAATCATTCATTATAGAACTTGTCTTGTATATTCCAATGATGGGCTTCCTCAAAATTCCCTAGGTCTTCGTGAGCAAGCGAGTTGGATGCACACCCACTAGTTTCTTTTGTTGAGCTTTCATACACTTATAGCTCTAGTGCATCCGTTGCATGGCAATCCCTACTCTCTCACATTGATATCTGTTGATAGGCATCTCCATAGCCTGTTGATACGCCTAGTTGATGTGAGACTATCTTCTCCTTTTTGGCTTCTCCACAACCACCACTCTATTCCACCTATAGTGCTATATCCATGGCTCATGCTCATGTATTGCGTAAAGATTGAAAAAGTATGAGAACATCAAAAGTATGAAACAATTGCTTAGCTTGTCATCGGGGTTGTGCATAATTTAAATATTTTGTGTGGTGAAGATGGAGCATAGCCAGACTATATGATTTTGTAGGGATAGCTTTCTTTGGCCATGTTATTTTGAGAAGACATGATTGCTTTGTTAGTATGCTTGAAGTATTATTAATTCCATGTCAATATGAACTTTTGTCTTGAATCTTATGGATCTGAATATTCATGCCACAATTAAGAAGAATTACATTGAAATTATACCAAGTAGCACTCCGCATCAAAAAATCTATTTTTATCTTTTACCTACTCGAGGACAAGCATGAATTAAGCTTGGGGATGCTGATACATCTCCAACGTATCTATAATTTTTTATTGCTCCATGCTATATTATCTACTATTTTGAATGTTTATGGGCTTTATTATCCACTTTTATATTACTTTTGGGACTAACCTATTAACCGGAGGCCCAGCCCAGATTTGCTCTTTTATGCCTATTTCAGTGTTTCAAAGAAAAGGAATATCAAACGGAGTCGAAACGGAACGAAATCAACTGGTGAAGTTATTTTTGGAAGGAAACCTACCGGATAGACTTGGACCCTACGTCAGAAGATGAAGGAGGTGCTCACGAGGGTAGGGGGCGCGCCCACCCCCTTGTGGTGCGCCCCCCTGCCTCGTGGCCCCCCTGCCTCATGGCCCCCCTTCGGTCCACCGACGTACTCCTTTCTCCCATATATACCTACATATCGTAAAACTTCCAGAACAGAGAATAGATCGAGAGTTCCGCCGCCGCAAGCCTCTGTAGCCACCAAAAGTCAATCGGGACCCTGTTCCGGCACCCTGCCGGAGGGGGGAAACCCTCACCTGTGGCCATCTTCATCATCCCGGGGCTCTCCATGACGAGGAGGGAGTAGTTCTCCCTCGGGGCTGAGGGTATGTACCAGTAGCTATGTGTTTGATCTCTCTCTCTCTCTCTCGTGTTCTTGATTTGGCACGATCTTGATGTATCGCGAGCTTTGATATTATAGTTGGATCTTATGTTTCTCCTCCCACTCTTCTCTCTTGTAATGAATTGAGTTTCCCCTTTGAAGTAATCTTATCGGATTGGGTCTTTAAATATTTGAGAACACTTGATGTATGTCTTGCCGTGGGTATCTGTGGTGACAATGGGATACCACGTGATTCACTTGATGTATGTTTTGGTGATCAACTTGCGGGTTCCGCCCATGAACCTATGCATAGGGGTTGGCACACGTTTTCGTCGTGATTCTCCGGTAGAAATTTGGGGCACTCTTTGAGGTCCTATGTGTTGGTTGAATAGATGAATTTGAGATTGTGTGATGCATATCGTATAATCATACCCACGGATACTTGAGGTGACATTGGAGTATCTAGGTGACATTAGGGTTTTGGTTGATTTGTGTCTTTAAGGTGTTATTCTAGTACGAACTCTAAGGCTGTTTGTGACACTTATAGGAATAGCCCAACGGATTGATTGGAAAGAATAACTTTGAGGTGGTTTCGTACCCTACCATAATCTCTTCATTCATTCTCCGCTATTAGTTTCTTTGGAGTGACTCTTTTTTGCATGTTGAGGGATAGTTATGTGATCCAATTATGTTATTATTGTTGAGGGAACTTACACTAGTGAAAGTATGAACCCTAGGCCTTGTTTCCTAGCATTGCAATACCGTTTACGCTCACCTTTATCATTAGTTACCTTGCTGTTTTTATAATTTCAGATTACAAATACCTTTATCTACTATCCATATTGCACTTGTATCACCATCTCTTCGCCAAACTAGTGCACCTATACAATTTACCATTGTATTGGGTGTGGTGGGGACACAAGAGACTCTTTGTTATTTGGTTGCAGGGTTGCTTGAGAGAGACCATCTTCATCCTAAGCCTCCTACGGATTGATAAACCTTAGGTCATCCACTTGAGGGAAATTTGCTAATGTCCTACAAACCTCTGGACTTGGAGGCCCAACAACGTCTACAAGAAGAAGGTTGTGTAGTAGACATCACACCGCCGCCAAGCCTCACTCCGAGCGGCAAGGTACCAGCAGGCGCTGCGGCGGTACCACTACCACAACATCCGCTCCAGGACGCTCGAGGTGGGTGACCTCGTCCTGAGACGGGCGCTTGATACGTCTCCTTCGTATCTATATTTTTTAGATTGTTCCATGCCAATATTCTACAACTTATATATATTTTTGGCAACTTTTTATACTATTTTTGGGACTAACATATTGATCTAGTGCCAAGTGTCAGTTCCTGTTTGTTGTATGTTTTTTGTTTCGTAGAAAACCCATATCAAACGGAGTCCAAACGGGCTAAAAACTAATGGAGATTTTTTTGGAATATATGAGATTTTTAGGAATAAGAATCAACGTGAGATGATGCCCGAGGGGGCCACAAGGCAGGGGGCGCGCCCCAGGGGGTCAGGTGCGCCCTGGGCCCTCGTGGCCACCCCGTAAGGTGGTTGGTGTCCTTATTTTGCCCCAATAAAGCCAATATCCGCATAGAAATCATGTTAAAATTTCAGCCCAATCGGAGTTACGGATCTCCGGGAATATAAGAAACTGTGAAAGGCCAGAATCTGGAACGCAGAAAAATGCAAAAACAGAGAGAGACAGAGAGACACATCCAATCTCGGAGGGGCTCTCACCTCTCCGCCTCCATGGAGGCAATGGACCAGAGGGGAGACCCTTCTCCCATCTAGGGAGAAGGTCAAGGAAGAAGAATAAGGGGGGGCTCTCTCCCTCTCTCTCCCGATGGCACCGGAACACCGCCGGGGCCATCATCGTGTGACGGCGGTCTACACCAACACCTCTGTCATCTTCACCAACATCTTCATCACCTTCCCCCATCTATCTACAGTGGTCCACTCTCCCGCGAACCGTTGTACCCTCTACTTGAACATGGTGCTTTATGCTTCATATTATTATCCAATGATGTGTTGCCATCCTATGATGTCTGAGTAGATTTTTGTAGTCCTATCAGTAATTGGTGAATTGCTATGATTGGTTTAATTTGCTTGTGGTTATGTTGTTGTCCTTTGGTGCCCATCATATGAGCATGCGCGTGGATCACAACATAGGGTTAGTTGTATGTTGATAGGACTATTTATTGGAGGGCAAGAATGACAGAAGCTTCAACCTAGCATAGAAATTGATGCATACGGGATTGAAGGGGGACCAATATATCTTAATGCTATGGTTGGGTTTTACCTTAATGAACGTTAGTAGTTGCGGATGCTTGCTAATAGTTCCAATCATAAGTGCATAGAATTCCAAGTTAGGGATGACAAGCTAGCAATGGCCTCTCCCACATAAAACTTGCTATCGGTCTAGTAAAGTAGTCAATTCCTTAGGGACAATTTCGCAACTCCTACCATCACTTTTCCACACTCGCTATACTAACTTTATTGCTTCTTTACCTAAAACAGCCCCTAGTTTTTATTTACGTTCTCTTTATATTCTTGCAACCCTATCCAAAAACACCTACAAAGTACTTCTAGTTTCATACTTGTTCTAGGTAAAGCGAACCTTAAGCGTGCGTAGAGTTGTATCGGTGGTCGATAGAACTTGAGGGAATATTTGTTCTACCTTTAGCTCCTCGTTGGGTTCGACACTCTTACTTATTGAAAGAGGCTACAATTGATCCATTATACTTGTGTGTTATCAAGACCTTTTTCTGGCGCCGTTGCCGGGGAGTTATAGCGTGGGGTGAATATTCACGTCTATGCTTGTTTGCTTTATCACTAAGTAGTTTTTATTTTGTCTTGTTTTCTATCTTTATTTATGGGTAGGAAACGCAATATACCAAAAAAATTAGTTGTACCTACTACACCAATGGTTGAAGAACCACTCAAAATCTATCACACTCCTGAAGCTTTTTACTTGGATCATCTTCGATCCCTATATGCTTGTGCTGAAACCCTAACTAGCTTAGTTGAGGGAAAATCTTTAGATGGGCATGCTTGTTATGTGCGACACCTCTTATCTCAAAAAGGGAAACTTTTACTGGATCAAATTCATCATTTGCAATGATATGCTTGGAATTTATGTGAAATATATGATATTACTTGTTGTTCTGAAAACCCTAAGAAACACCTTCCCTACCAATATGAGCTTAGTGATAATGGAATCGTATCTTCGTATGCTAAGGGTGTTTATAATTACTATGATGTTCAACAAATTGAAGAATTTGTTGCTTTTAAGGGTGCTTATGAAATTGCTTCTTTGATTGGAAAGTATGATGCTACTCTTTACAAATCTGAAAAATTTGCCATACTTAAATATTGTTATGATAATTCTGCTTCTAATGCCTATGTTAAACCATATATTGAGGACTCCTTCGCTGTCCAAGAAGAGACTAATATTTTGCAGGAGTCTATGGAAGAAGGAATTGATGAAACTGTGGGCTCATTGGATGAGAAAGATGATGAGGAGAGCGAAGAACAAAAGGAGGAAGAACGGATTAGCTACCCGTGCCCACCTTCTAATGAGATTAACTCTTCAACTCATAAATTGTTTAATTTCCCTTTGTGCTTACAAAGGATGAATGCTATGATGATTGTTATGATCTCGTTGACTCTTTTGAAATATCCCTTTTTGACGATGCTTGCTATGCTTGTGGCCAAGATGCCAATATGAATTATGCTTATGGAGATGAACTTTCTATAGTTCCTTATGTTAAACATGAAATTGTTGCTATTGGACCCACGCATGATAGTCCTATTATCTTTTTGAATTCTCCCGACTACACTACATCAGAGAAGTTTGCCCTTATTAAGGATTATATTGCTGGGTTGCATTTTACCGTTGCACATGATAATTTTGATGAATATAATATGCATGTGCTTGCTGCTCCTACTTGCAATTATTATGAGAGAGGAACTACATCTCTGCCTCTCCATGTTTCCAATATGATAAAACTGCAAGAAACTATTTATACAATGTGATACATCTCCAACGTATCTATAATTTTTGATTGCTCCATGCTATTATATTATCAGTTTTGGATGTTAATGGGCTTTATTTTACACTTTTATATTATTTTTGGGACTAACCTAGTAATTGGAGGCCCAGCCCAAATTGTTGTTTTTTTGCCTATTTCAGTGTTTCGTAGAAAAGGAATATCAAACGGAGTCCAAACGGAATGAAACCTTCGGGAGCATGATTTTTGGAACAAACGTGATCCAAACGACTTGGAGTGGACGTCAAGCAATCAATGAGGAGGCCACGAGGTAGGGGGCGCGCCCTCCACCCTCGTGGGCCCCTCGTGGCTCCACCAACCTATTTCTTCCTCCTATATATATCTACGTACCCCGCAAACATCCAGGAGCACCACGAAAACCTAATTCCACTGCCGCAACCTTCTATACCCAAGAGATCCCATCTTGGGGCCTTTTCGGAGCTCCACCGGAGGGGGCATTGAGCATGGAGGTCCTCTACACTACAAAAAAATACATTTCAGTGATGATACGTGTTTGTCACAGTAGGTCGCGTTTTTTGTCATCCATGTACATCCATGACGATTTTATGATAGAATTAAGATAGTCATACCTGTGCTGTCGTAGAAGTGTTCCATGACATTACCAAAATTATCATCACGGAAGTGTCCACTTCCATGACGATAAATCGCGTGTCACAGAAGTTCTTTCATCAAGGGTGACCGACACGTGGCATCCACCATAACGGAACGCCGTTAAGCTATCGGGTCGGATTTTGGATCCGATAACCCGTTAATAGCCCTGACCAATGGGAAATTTCCACGTGTAAAATTCTGATTGGCCGAAGGAAACACTTGTCAGCTCGTTAGTGGGCCAGATGTCGCCCGTCCATTGGAGGAGACATGCCTATGATACGTCGACACATGGCTGGGCCCAGCATAGGCCCATATAGGTTAAAAAGGCCGGCCCAGTCAAAGGCCCATAGAACTTAATCAGGTACTAGTGGGCCAGCCCAATAACGGCCTTCTTAATAAAGGCTGAGGGAGTCCTGGATTAGGGGGTGTTCGGATAGCCGAACTATACCTTCAAGCCGGACTCCTGGACTATGAAGATACAAGATTGAAGACTCCGTCCCGTGTCCGGAAGGGACTTTCCTTGGCGTGGAAAGCAAGCTTGGCGATACGGATGTTCAGATCTCCTACCATTGTAACCGACTCTATGTAACCCTAACCCTGTCCGGTGTCTATATAAACCGGAGGGTTTTAGTCCGTAGGACGACATACACATCAACAATCATACCATAGGCTAGCTTCTAGGGTTTAGCCTCTCTGATCTCATGGTAGATCAACTCTTGTACTACCCATATCATCAATATTAATCAAGCAGGACGTAGGGTTTTACCTCCATCGAGAGGGCCCAAACCTGGGTAAAACTTCGTGTCCCCTGCCTCCTGTTACCATCCGGCTTAGACGCACAGTTCGGGACCCCCTACCCGAGATCCGCCGGTTTTGACACCGACATCGGTGCTTTCATTGAGAGTTCCTCTGTGCCGTCGCCGTCAGGCCCGATGGGTCCTACGATCATCAATGGCAATGCAGTCCAGGGTGAGACCTTCCTCCCCGGACAGATCTTCGTCTTTGGTGACTTTGTACTGCGGGCCGATTCACTTGGCCATCTAGAGCAGATCGAAAGCTACGCCCCTGGCCGTCAGGTCAAATTCGGAAGATTAAACTACACGGCCGACATCCGCGGGGACTTGATCTTCGACGGATTCGAACCACTGTCGAGCGCGTCGCACTGTCATGACGAGCATGATCTAGCTCTGCCTCCGAACAGAGCCTTGGAGGCCGCACCCGCATCGGCTCCGACCCCTAGTTTGGAGCCGGCCGCGTCGATCGAGGATGGGCGGTTGGACGCCACCTCGGGGGCTATGATCCCAACGACAGTTGAGCCAAACACCAGCCCCGTACTCTGCAAGACTCGTGACTCCATGGAGCCTGATTCTTCTCCGGACTTCAAACTCTCCGCGCCCCTGCCGAGCAAATCCGATTGGGCGCCGATCATGGAGTTCACGACCGTGGACGTCTTTCAGCACTCGCCTTTCGGCAATATCTTGAAATCACTAAAGTCTCTCTCTTTGTCAGGAGAGCCCTGGCCGGACTATGGTCAGCAAGGTTGGTGTACGGACGATGAAGAAATTCAAAACCCACCCACCACCCACTTTGTAGCCACTGTCGACAACTTAACCGACATGCTCGACTTCGACTCCGAAGACATCGACGGTATGGACACCGATGAAGGAGATGATGAAGAACCAGCGCCTACTCGGCCCTGGAAAGCCACCTCGTCATATGACATATACATGGTGGACACCCCAAAAGAGGGAAAGGGCGATGGAACAGCGGAGGATGACCCCTCCAAGAAACAGCAAAAGCGTCGGCATCAGCGGCGCCGCTCAAAATCCCGCCAACACAAAAACGGCGATTCCAGCACGGGAGCTAATAATACCCCGGAAAGCGCCAAAGAACATCCCCCCGAGCAAGATTTAGCACAGGAGGATGGAGAAACCAGCCCTCATGAGAGAACGGCCGACAGAGAGGTCGAGGACGATAATTGTATGCCTCCCTCCGAAGACGAGGCAAGCCTCGACGACGACGAATTCGCCGTGCCAGAGGATCCCGTCGAACAAGAGCGTTTTCAACGCAGGCTTATGGCCACGGCAAGAAGCCTTAAGAAAAAACAGCAACAGCTTAAAGCTGATCAAGATCGGCTAGTCGATAGATGGACTGAAGTCCTTGCGGCCGAAGAGCATAAACCCGAACACCCCTCCAAGTGCTACCCGAAGCGCAGGTTGCTACCCTGATTTGAGGAGGAAGCACTCGACGCGGCTGATAGGCCTCCTCGTGGCCGCGACAGAGAGGCCTCATGGCCCTCCACCCAAGCCGCACCCCGTACCAAGGCACGGGAATATGCACCGGACTTACGAGACATGTTGGAGGACAAGGCAAGGCAAACAAGATCGATCTACGGATCGCGTAGGCGCCCCACGGCTCGAGACGATAACCGTCACGCCGGCCACAAATTCGGCAGGGCCGAACACAGTAGACAAAGCTCATTGGAGCTACGTCATGATATCGCCCAGTACAGAGGTGCCGCACACCCATTGTGCTTCACAAACGAAATAATGGATCATCAAATCCCCGAGGGTTTCAAACCCGTAAACATCGAATCATATGATGGCTCAACAGATCCCGCGGTATGGATTGAGGATTATCTCCTTCATATCCACATGGCCTGCGGCGATGATTTCCACGCCATCAAATACCTCCCACTCAAGCTTAAAGGACCAGCCCGGCAGTGGCTTGACAGCCTGCCAACAGGGTCAATCAGCTGTTGGGAGGACCTGGAAGCCGCATTCCTCGACAATTTCTAGGGCACTTATGTGCGACCCCCAGACGCTGATGGCCTAAGACACGTAATTCAGCAGCCAGACGAATCGGCCAGGCAATTCTGGACACAGTTCCTAACAAAGAAAAATCAAATACTCGACTGTCCAGACGCAGAGGCCTTAGCAGCCTTCAAGCATAATATCCGTGGCGAGTGGCTTGCCCGGCACCTAGGACAGGAGAAGCCGGAATCTATGGCAGCACTCATGGCACTCATGACCCGCTTTTGCGCGGGAGAAGACAGCTGGCTTGCGCGTAGCAACTATATGACCAAGAACCCTGGTCGTTCGGACACCAGGGACATTAGTGGCAGGTCGCGTCGCAACCAGCAGAAGCGCCGCATCAACGGCGACAATGCTAAGGATACGATAGTTAATGCTGGATTCAGAGGCTCTAAATCCGGTCAGCGGAAAAAAGTCATTCAAAAGGAATCCTAGGGGCCCGTCTAGCTTGGACCGAATACTCGACCGCTTGTGCCAAATACATGTCACCCCCGAAATCCCGGCCAATCACACCAACAGGGACTGTTGGGTGTTCAAGCAGGCAGGCAGATTAAGCGCCGACAATGAGGACAAGGGGCTGCATAGCGATGACGACGAGGAGCCCCGGCCACCGAACAACAATGGACAGAAGGGTTTTCCCCCACAAGTGCGGACGGTGAACATGATATACACCACCCACGTCCCCAAAAGGGAGTGGAAGCGCGCGTTAAGGGACGTATACGCGGTAGAGCCAGTCGCCCCAAAGTTCAACCCATGGTCCTCCTGCCCGATCACCTTTGATCGAAGAGACCATCCCACTAGCATCCGTCATGGCGGATTCGCTGCATTGGTTCTCGACCCAATCATTGACGGATTTCATCTCACTAGAGTCCTTATGGACGGCGGTAGTAGCCTGAACCTACTTTACCAGGATATAGTGCGGAAAATGGGCATAGATCCCTCGAGGATTAAGCCCACCAAAACGACCTTTAAAGGCATAATACGAGGTGTAGAGGCCAGCTGCACAAGCTCGGTCACACTTGAAGTGGTCTTCGGATCTCCGGATAATTTCCGAAGCGAGGAGTTAATCTTCGACATAGTCTCGTTCCGCAGTGGTTATCACGCACTGCTCGGGTGAACCGCATTCGCCAACTTCAATGCGGTCCCGCACTACGCATACCTTAAGCTCAAGATGCCAGGCCCTCGAGGAGTAATAACGGTCAATGGAAACACCGAACGCTCCCTCCGAACAGAGGAGCACACGGCGGCCCTTGCAGCGGAAGTACAAAGCAGCCTCTCCAGGCAGTTCTCCAGTCCGGCCATTAAACGTCCGAACACAGTCAAGCGCGCCCGGAATAACCTACAACAAGACCGCCTGGCACGTTCCGAGCAGGTGTAGCAATGCGGCCCCAACCCCAACCCCCGCAAAAAGGCGACGCCAGTACTTCGCGTCCATAACTACGCTCTAGAAATACCATGGGCATAGGGGGAGGGGCACCAGAACGGCACGCCCAAAACATGGCTTAAACCGCACCAGGGGCTGCTGAATTTTTTTACTTTTCTCTTACTTCCAGGACTCTACTCTTCGGAAGGCTTGTTCGGCAGTTTAATTGCCGCACAAACGATGCAAGAACCAGGGAAGCAGACAAGCCATGCCGCATTACGGAAATCATAGGTGGTCTCTATCACGAGCAGTATACCTGTTTCGCATACTATTCCACAGCTTGCCCCTGGAGCAGACATGTTAAATAATCCAACTTTTCATTTATCACATTACTTGTATCATTCTGCTTTGATCGCAGCTATTTTAATGAACAATGCATAGCTTTTGTCTATTTTTTGCATTACCTTTATATATATATATATATGTTCCTTAATGACATGTTGCACCCGTACACTTTGGTACGACCAAAATACGCCAGGGGCTTCAGTACCCCTCAACACGGTGTAAGAAGTCCGAACACTTTAACAAGTGCGGCACCTCGAACTTATAGCATTATATGCATCGGCTCCGAATCATGTCTTTGGTCAATAGTTGGGTTTGCCCGGCTCCTATGTTTTGGTGCCTTACGTTCCGCTATATCGGCTAAGGTAGCACTAGGAGAACCACTGCGATTGTGCCCCAGTTAAGCTGGGTCGAGCACCTCAGTGGAGAAAGCTAAAACTGACCGTCATGATGAGGCGAGAGCCGGTCGCTGTTCGAGAGGTCTTTTCGAGTCCTTAAAGACTTATGCCGCTTAGGGCGAGGAGTCGGCTCTGTCCGGCCAAGGCGTGGATAGCGCCCCGAACTCGGTCTTCCGAATACTAGGGGCTTCGCCGAAATTTAAAATTATAGAATTCTATGGCTAAGTGAGAGTGTTCACGCATCATAGTCTGATTGCCTTGTTCGTTGGGCTGAGCGCCTCCCTCGAAGGACCCAAGTATGGGAAAAGAGCGCCCAGGTTTATCCCCGAACACCCCAGCACTAGCGGCAAGGGGGCAGAAGCCGACGACTCGCCATCTCTCAGTATTGATAAACAGCCGCATAAAAGGTAATATTTTAAATTCAAGCAGCATTGCTTAGCGCATATGAACAAGTTTTCAGCGCACAGGATAACACGAGCGGGTTTTACTCAAAAAATACATCCTTGGTACATTCATCCGCAACAAGGCGGGCACCCTTCAGAACATCCTTATAATAATTCTCGGGCTTGCGATGCTCTTTCCTCGGCGGTGGCCCGTCCTTCACAAGCATCTCCGCATCCAGCTTGCCCCAGTGCACCTTAGCACGGGCAAGGGCCCTACGGGCACCTTCAATGCAGACGAAGCGCTTGATGTCTTCAAGCCTCGGACAGGCCTCCACCAACCGCCGCACCAGCCCGAAATAGCTCCTAGGCAGAGCCTCTCCAGGCCACAGCCGAACTAGGAGGCCCTTCATGGCCTGTTCGGCCGCTTTGTGGAGCTCGACCAGTTGCTTCAGCCGGTCGCTCAGGGGCACGGGGTGTCCGGCCTCAGCGTACTGAGACCAGAACACCTTCTCCGTCGAGCTGCCCTCCTCGGCTCGATAGAATGCGGCGGCATCGGATACACTCCGGGGAAGATCTGCGAACGCTCCTGGAGAGCTCCGGATTCGGGTAAGTAACAGGTAACTCACGTTTATGTCTTTGCTTTGCATAAAGAATGCCTTACCCGCCGCAATCTTCTTCGCCTCATCCAACTCCTGGAGGGTCTTCTGGGATTCGGCCTTGGCAGATTTGGCATTTTCAATAGCCACCGCAAGCTCGGACGCTTGCGCCTTCGAGTCACACTCCAAACTCTCATGTTTTTCCATGAGAGCCCGAAGCTCTTGCCGCACCTTGCCAACCTCAGCCTCATACCTCTCCCGCTCGGTGCGCTCCGCGGCCACACTCTTCTCGGCCTCGAGCAGCGATTGCTTAAGGGTCGCCACCTCAGACGTGGCCCCTACAATAACCATGTCAATCCTGTCATTTTTTGCAATTGCACCTTTTTATATAGATATTCAAACAGGGTATTTCTTACATTCCTTCTCCTCGAGCTGCTTCTTGGCATGCCCGAGCTCTTGCTCAGACTTCTCGAGGCTCTGCTTCAGCACGTCCACTTCCACAGTTAGTGCGGCGCACGCTAGCAGAGAAGCCTGCATACGCATATGGACTCTATTCGGCTTTTCTTCCCGAACGCCCAACAGAGCATCAGGGGCTACTGTCTATGCGGTAACATTATTTGAACATTCTTTACTTACCTCAAAGCCTGTTAAAAGGCTTGTACAAGCTTCAGTCAGTCCGCTTTTGGCGGACTGAACCTTCTGGATCACCACACTCATAATAGTGTGGTGCCCCTCGTCAATGGAGGCACCTTGAAGCACCTCCAACATATTGTCCGGCGCCTCCGGTTGGATGGAGGTCACCGGCACGGTAGGCTTGCTCCTCTTGGAAGGAGGTCGCCCGCCGGACTCTGGAACCCTTGAAGATTCCGAAGCTGTGTCCGGCCTTAAGCCGGACTTGGAGCCCTGGGGGGGGGGGGGGGGTTTCCTCCCCTTTACTCCCGGAGTCCGGGAGGTCGCCTTGCGGCGCCTCCAGGACCACCTCCTCCCTGCTTGGAACCTGTTGGGACAACACTTCGGTGTCGCCCGTAGGGCGTGGGGAGGAAGCCGTCGGAAGCGAGTTCACCTCCGACAAGTCCAGTGAGCCGCTCGACGATGCGTCGAGCCGGTCTTTGGGTGGGCTGCATAAACACAGTCGACATAAGGGAAAGTTGTGCAATAAACAAATACTATGAGTCACTCCGGTATCCGGATACTTACGATTTTGCCAGGGGCTTGGCCCTGGGCTGCCACTCCTCTTCGTCGTCGTCGGCGTCGATGGAGCAGTCCGGAGGAAGGGTTTTCCCCTTCTTGGACCCTCCGGCCTCCTCAGAGAGGGCGGCCTTCCTTTTCTTCTCTCCTCCCGCTGGAGGGGGAGAGGTCTCTTCTCCTTCCTCCTCGTCTTCATGAGAGGAAGGCGCTTCGGGACCGTCGGATGACGAGTCCGACACCTCCTGGCGCCGGGCACTCTTTCGAGTCCCCGTGGCCCTTTTCGTGGCCTTCTTCTCCGGCACCACATAGGGCGCCCGAACCAGCAGCTTCGCCAAGCGAGCGTCCGCTGGGCCTTCAGGCAGAGGAGCCGGACAGTTGATCTGTCCGGACATCGCCACCCAATCCTATCAAAGATAAGGGAACTCAGATCCCGCATAGAGTCAAACTATGAAAAACTGATACCTGGTAAAAGGACGAAAACGGCTTTCCGCATGAGCGTGATGTTGAGTACTGAATCCGCGATCCTCGGCAGCGGATGCGGGAGCCTCGGCGCCCTTGAAAAGCATCCTCCAGGCATCTTCGTACGTCGTGTCAAAGAGCTTGTTTAGAGTTTGATGCTGCGCCGGGTCAAACTCCCACAGGTTGAAGGCCCGTCGTTGACACGGGAGGATCAGGCGGATGAGCATAACCTGGACTACGTTGACAAGCTTGAGCTTCTTGTCCACCAGGGTTTGGATGCATGTTTGGAGTCCGGTCAGCTCTCCTTTTTTACCCCACGACAGGCCGGTCTCCTTCCAGGAGGTGAGCCGTGTAGGGGGTCCGGACCGAAACTCGGGGGCTACAACCTATTCGGGGTCGCACAGCTCAGTGATGTAAAACCACCCTGATTGCCACCCCTTCAGGGTCTCCACAAAGGAGCCCTCGAGCCACAGGACGTTGGCCATCTTGCCAACCATGGCACCGCCGCACTCCGCCTGGCTGCCACGCACCACCTTCGGCTTGACGTTGAAAGTCTTTAGCCATAAGCCGAAATGAGGGCGGATGCGGAGGAAAGCCTCGCACACGACGATAAACGCCGAGATGTTGAGGACGAAGTTCGGGGCCAGGTCGTGGAAATCCATGCCGTAGTAGAACATGAGCCCCGGACAAATGGATGCAGAGGGAAGCCCAGTCCGCGGAGGAAATGGGGGAGAAATACCACCCTCTCATGGGGACTAGGAGTGGGGATGAGCTGCCCCTTCTCGGGGAGTCGGTGCGCGATGTCACTGGCCAGGTATCCGGCCTTCCTCAGCTTTTTTATGTGTCCCTCCGTGACGGAGGAGACCATCCACTTGCCTCCCACTCCGGACATAACTGGAGAAGGTCGAGGTGGTAGTGCGGACTTGGGCGTTGGAGCTTGAGTGCGCAAGAATGGATAGGCAGAGGAGGAAGAAGGCGTGGGTGAAAAGGTGGATCCTTATCCCCTTATATGGGTGGACGCGGTTATGTGTCCCCACCAGCCTGGTAAAACTTGCTTATCTCCAAGCGTCATAATCAAAGGCGCGGTTGGGTTACCCACACCCGTATTGATGAGAATCCCGGAATAAAGGGACACGATCTCTGCTTTGACAAGACGTGCCAAGGAAACTGCCTCGCATAACGCGCTGAGGTCGGATAATGAAACGATTTGGATAAAGGCTTGGCCGTGGCGTGTTGCACCATGGAATACGTCAGCAGATTAGATTTGTGTTAATATTATTATTCTCTCTATGGCAATATGTGGAAACTTATTTTGCAGAGCCGGACACTATCTTTGTGTTCAAGATCTTCTATGAAGTATTTGGAGAAGGAACCCGCCTTGCAATGCCGAAGACAATTTGCGCGCCGGACTCGTCATCATTGAAGCCTGGTTCAGGGGCTACTGAGGGAGTCCTGGATTAGGGAGTGTTTGGATAGCCGAACTATACCTTCAAGCCGGACTCCTGGACTATGAAGATACAAGATTGAAGACTATGTCCCATGTCCGGAAGGGACTTTCCTTGGCGTGGAAAGCAAGCTTGGCGATACAGATGTTCAGATCTCCTACCATTGTAACCGACTCTATGTAACCCTAACCCTATCCGGTGTCTATATAAACCGGAGGGTTTTAGTCCGTAGGACGACATACACATCAACAATCATACCATAGGCTAGCTTCTAGGGTTTAGCCTCTCTGATCTCGTGGTAGATCAACTCTTGTACTACCCATATCATCAATATTAATCAAGCAGGACGTAGGGTTTTACCTCCATCGAGAGGGCCCGAACCTGGGTAAAACTTCGTGTCCCCTGCCTCCTGTTACCATCCGGCCTAGACGCACAGTTCGGGACCCCCTACCCGAGATCCGCCGGTTTTGACACCGACAAAGGCCCATTTACGGCTCGAAGCCAGATCTGGCCCGTTAATTGTTCGCCCAATATTTGGGCCCATTTACGGCCCGAAGCCAGATCTGGCCCGTTAATTGTTCGCCCAATATTCGGGCCCATTTGCAGCCTGAAGCCAGATCTGGCCCGTTAATTGTTTGCCGAATATTTGGGCCCAACTACAGCCTAGTGACTTTCGTCCTGTTAGAGGCCTGATGTAGACATGGGCCCATTTTAGCCCAGTGTGACTTTTGGCCTGGGAATGGCTCGTGCTGCCCATGGGCCATATATGGTCCGACGGGACATCGGGCCCACTAACGGCCCATGCTAAAGGTGGCACCAGTTAAGCCCAACGTGACTTTGGGCCTGTTAAAGGCCTGTCGCGTAATTCGGCCCGTTGACGCCTGTGCTAAGCTTTCGGCCTCTTAAAGGCCCATGTTATCAGTGGGCCAACTAAGGCCCGAGATATGTTTTGGCCTAGTAATGGCCCGTGAGCTAATTGGGCCCAAAACGGCCCGGTCTACATTTCGGCCTGCTGAAGGCCCGTCGACGACTAGTGAAAATTGAGGCCTAGCATGCATTTTGGCCTGCTAAAGGCCCATGGTTTCATCTCGGCCGTAACAGGCCAGTACAATATTCAGCCTGTTAATGGCCCAACGCTACCTGGGCCAAACTAAGCGCTGGGTCGACAAAAGGCCCAACTAAAATATCGGCCGGTGTAAGTTTGGGCCTGGCGCAATGTGTGAAGGCCCCAATAATTCGGGCCCAAGGAAGACGCAGGCCGGCCCAATTGTGGCCCGCTAAAAACCTGGGGCCTCTTAGAGTCGAATGTTTCGGTCTGGTCGACTACATCTGATTTTTTTCAGATAGCGAATGATGGCAGTAACTAGTAGGAATTAAGAACAAACCTACTCTATACAATAAAGAAATTATGGCATGGTAACTAAGAATAAACCTACACTATACAATAAAGGATTTAAGGTATATTACATCCACTGGGCATCGAAGTTCGCCACCAGTGATCATAAAGCGCAACGAAGAAGCAGATTACAAAAACTGGGCACCATTGCAGCGTAACAAAATAATACTGTACCGAGACCACTTCCAAGACAGTTCAAGAAAGGTTAGCCTTGCGGGGGAACTGCTGCGCAAGCTGCTGAGCAAGGCTGTGAGACCGGCCTAGCATGTCGGTCATAGCTTCCAGGTGTAGCTTTATAGCGATGAGGTTCTCATTGGTGTTCTCCACAATCTTTCTTAGAGATAGGACTTCAAGTCGAAGTTGAGTTGCAGAATGCCTTTCTGCTAGAACTTGGGACTGAAGAAGTCGAACTGATTCAGACAACGAATTTTGTGAGCTTGTCTGACTGTTAGTCTCAAGTAACTTGAACACTGGATCAAGACAAGACTTTAGGGTTGTCTCGCTATCTTCAAGATGTTTTGCCTTCTTTGTTGCAATATATGTTGGGTTTGTCTCACAGCCTTCAGCCGACTTGTGCATGCCATCAGGCATATCACCCTGAAACAAAGCAGAGAGATGACAGGTGTTGCACGTGTATAAACAAAGATGATAACTATTCTGTCAATTCTATCCAATTTCAAATTAGAAAATAAAGAGTAAGTTCAAAATATCAATAGCATAATTTGGCATTGTTCATAATGCTTGGAGCTTCACCACACTACTGGATTACCATGTTAACATAACAAGCATAGATGAAGGGCAAAGAAAATCATTGTATCTATTTTGGATAATGTGCATGGCATGTTGTTCATATCATCAGCCACATCAGTAAGATAAAACAGGAGATGACAAGGTGCAAACATGGGCTGCTTCACCACACACTGGATTATATATCCACAAAAACAAGCATACATATAGGGAGTATTAAGTAATGTGCATGGTATGAATAAGGAATTTGGTTTTACAAGTAAAACTTAGAACTTATGGTTCTTACGAACATGCATTTTGGTAGAAACAGCAAACTAAACAGAAGTAAATGATAGGGAGTATGAGCAAATTAAACAGTAGTTGAGGATAAAGGCTTTAGAAGGACTGACTTACATTAACAGTTAACACTGGCTTTATAATGCCCTTCTCCATGTCAAGGGAAGGATAACTCAAGAAGTTCAACACAGAATCTTCTTCATAAGCATTGCATGTACTCTACATTTTGTAGAGTAATTATAGATATGATAATACTGGAAGGGATAGAAGATAATGAAGATAAGATGCAGATTGATGCTACATAATCAACTACCAATTCCTGGAAGTACAAGCGTTACCGGACAAAATGTACTGACAAGAGCAATGGGCTACACTTATGCACTGGCATTGTCTATGTATTCTACTTGTTGGTAAGATTAAATATAGATCTGATCTTTTTTAGTAAATGGTGGGCGAGGGAGATAAGATGCAGAATGCTACAAAATGAAGCAATCCCTCTTCCCATAATACAAGAGTGTTTTGAACACTGGTGTACTATACAAAACGTTCTTATATTATGGGACGGAGGGAGTAGCTGTTAATGTAAGTACAGTGATAGACCACGTCTAGTCCTTACAAGAGGACTGTAGAGCTAAACCTCTTCAAAAGCATTGGGTTGATTCTAAATTTATGTAAGAGTCCATACGGATCTTATAATGTCCACCAAATGGACGATTACGAGGCTAACATGTGCAGTGATGCTACATAATCAAACAGCTATGAAAGTAAGTATGGTCATACAGGGCAAGAGGTACTCACAAGAGCAATGCAGTGTGCAGTATAGTTGCGAGATTCTGTGGTCCCTTGAGAACAAATGTTCTTCTGCTAATAGTTTTCATACAAGTGAGACATTAAGGCAAATGCAGAAATGTAGTTCAAATTGTGATGTGATATCATAGACAGTACCTTACGCTACAGCCGAGACCAATGTGTAACAAGATTATTCCAGTCACCGTCGGATAAATGTAGCACCGGAGACTTTACAGAAATTTCGTTCAGAGGCTTGCCATCAAAGTGCGCTTGCCTCAGGTAGGAACGATACTTCATCAACGAGTGCTTGAAAAGCGCAACCAACCCTTGCTCGTCATCACAATCCAGTTTCCTCCTCGCCTATTTAAAAGAATGAAATCTTGTGTCTTCTGTCAGCAGAAACATATGCAGTAATGACCATGAATAACATTAGTACATTACTTACGCGTAAGTTGCGGAGGAAGACTGGAAATTGTTCTGTGTCTGCGGTATAATCTTTCCATGAAGGAAAGATGCGCACAAAGTTCCTGACAACAACATAAGCTTTCTCTTCTAAACTGGGAAGAAATGGAACAGGGGTCCTATTTGCTGCTATTGGGGCTCTCTCTGGTTCGAAAAGGGATTTGGCAACTAGATTTGGTGTACTCTTTGTTGGAATGGGGGTTTTGCGTCGTACAGCTGGTGCTATGTCAACTGGCATAATCATATTGTTTGCTGCAGTTGGGGTCTACTGAGTTGGGGCATCAGAAATGACCAGTGTAGTAGGGCTAGAGTCTGCTAGAGTTGGGGTATTTTGTGGGTCAGGTGATACTGCAACTACACCTAATGGGCTATTTGATTTCTCAGGTGCCACTACCTTTTCCAAATACTTTGCTTGTGCTCCTCCACGATCAACAATTGCCTTCTTCCTTTTGAATGTCTGATACACAAGAAGAGCATTTGAATGGATAAATATGGTATGATGACAGATGGAATATGTACTGAAAATGGATAGGCAGGGCGTATTCACATACACGATGTGTAAGCTAAGCTAATGGTAGTTCAACAAAGTAGAAGCAATGCAAAGCATCAGTTGCAAGATATGTGCGAGCAATGTAACCTTGGAAAGTTAGAGCAAGTACCTTGATGGGTGAATAAGATAGGGCATCTTCCTTTGACTCCTCCACTAGGGAGCTACATTGACTTAGGTCTCCCTCTAGCTCAGAATCACTATTAGGATCATATTCTGAGCATGAATCTGTAGGTGGAGAGCGTTTGCATTGCATTGCATCCAGACTTGATTTCAGTCCCTTAATGCCAAGTTTGACAGCCATGGCATTGTTCTGCTTTATTCTTTTCATGCGCGCAAGCTCATAATCATTATGATGCTGTTCAGAATCTGAGTTTCATGAAAACATAAAAAGTAGTCAGATTATCTATGGAATGCATTGTGGATTCAATTCGGAGAGTGTCTCCCTATAAACCCCTGCATATGCAAAGTTCACCTCCCCAACCATGCTGACCACACCACACAAAAAAATACAAACCCCTTATGTCTCTATAACAGGCGGGCACACATTTCAAAACTGAAGTAGGAACATTAGAATCATATGAAATTCGTTGAACAAATAAACTAAGCAATTATGAGTGGCGTAATGTTTAGCTTCAAGGGTGGAGTGTTGGTAGTGCGACACAAAGCAAGTAGGCAGATTGTATTCCATGTAAAAGATCGAAACCTATGTAAAAGCTGGAAATGACACTTTCTTTCTATACAATGCAGTGTTTGTTACCCACACATGATGGAAGAGATCACATAGAGAAATACTATTCACTCATGTCTACGGTTCCAGTATTTAGAAACAGGGTGGTCCACCCTAAAAGAATATTGACAACAAATATGACAAGGCAAGCATAGATGTAGTGAATCAATCATTTACTTGTGAGCTTACTAGGACAAGTATGCAGAATTGTAACTGCAGTAAGAGACTGTCCAAAATCTGAATGAAGAAGTTTGTCTAGCACTTATTGTTTGCAACTAATCAACGTGAATAATTGGATATTATATCGAATGAGTAAGAAAGACAAGTAAAATTGTCAACAAACCTGGCTTGCAGTAGTAATCTGGGTCAATGTCACTACGACCAACAATCCAAAATGACTGGTTTCTGTTCCGAGGGCCGGAATTTTGAAAACCCTGTGAACTTAGAGGTACTAAAGATTACCGAAATACATCCGAGCCAATAAGTGTAGGTAGCACTAAGCACACAACAAACCCTAATGGCAGTCCTGCCTAATGAGTAATGAATCAATTAGAAAATGGGTGATGAGGAGTGGCTGCTGAGTGTTGAGGACGTATCTTAGGATAAATCGGGTTGGCTTGGTGGGTGCTGCACGCCTGAGCCCTGAACGGACTGGGAAGGTAGGCACGTCGGCGCGCCCGGGCAGCGGTGATGCTGTTGGGCGAGCGGCTCCTGGCCTCCTGTTAGTCTGGCGTCTCCTCCTAGAATCATGCCGTCCGGGGACGGCAAGTTGCCGGCGAGGCAGGTGGCTGGGGGCGAGTAGAGATCGGAAGCACGCAGTAGAACAGAGGGGAATCGGGGCCTTGGACGACCCAAAATCCCAGGGTGAGCCGGCCCACCGTGGGCACCCTGTAGAGATACACACCCGAGCGGCAAACATGCATTTTCGAAACTAATTTAGGAACATTTAGCTAACCAATTAAACAACTCTGTTTTAATAATATCAGATTCGTATTTGAACAACTAAGCTTGTTTAGCTTGATGGGTGGAGCAGTGTTATTATGACACGAAGCACGTATTCTGATCGTATAGTGATCATAAAAGGGGGAAACTCTAAGCATATTTTTTTAGCAAAAGAGGGTGTCCCCTCTGATTTCTATTAAAGAAACCACCACGGAACCAACATGATCAATTAAACCCTAAGCATGATCAATTAAACCATATTATGGCTGTGCCATGGCAGATTTGAAGCTGCAAACCGGAGAAATGATATTTAGCATCCATTGTTTGCTTCGAACTAAGAACTAAATTCTAAGAGCTGAAAAGAAAGTAGAGTAACCAAGTTAAGATCTATTTTCTGGTTGAGATCAAAAGGTTGAGGAGATATGAAGTACCACCTCTCTTGTGGCGCCGTGTAGGCATCGGGGGTGCAATGGTTGTCGGTAGCGTTGAAGTAGATTTGCGATGGTAGACGGGTGCATTGGGGGATAAGTCCCGTTGCAGTGGAAGAGAAGGTCGTGTGAGCGGCCCCGGCAAAGAGGACGACGGCGCCGATGAAGCGAGAGGACATGATGCAAGGCTATTGGTCCGTCGCCGTGGATGAGAAACGTCCATCTCTAGCAGTGGACGACGCGGTCTTGGTAGGCGCTCCGGCATGGTGGAGGACGGTGGCGATGGATGTGGTGGAGGACGACGGCGATGGATGGGGTGGCGGACGGAGGCTGGTGTGGGGATGGGGTGTTCTAGCACGGACGGTGTATGAATGGGAAAATGGAGGGAGAAGTATAGGGAACCATGTTTTTGGGACGCGCCTGTCTGAAATACGGGAAAGTTACGAACTTAGCCCCCATTTAAAATTTGGACGTCTCGTCGGTTGGGGATAGGACGGTAATCTCGCATCTCGCCAATATTTGCCCAGAGCGATTTCGGGCGAGGAGAGGGTGGTTAGCGCCCATGGTTAGCGCCCATGGTGTATGAACGGGGCTGACAGGTAGGGCGGTTGTGTCATGTCTGAGTGAAGTTACAAACCTACCCCTATTGAAAATATTTGCCTACATCGATTTCGGCCGAGTCGAGTTTGTTTTGCCGCCCACCGTGTATGAATGGGGAATGGAGGGAGAAACATAGGTCTTTCGGACGAGCTTGAATCAAATGAGTTTTGCCGCCCATGTTTGACGCCCACTGTGTCGGAATGGGCTCAGAGGTGGTCGTGTCACGTCTAATTGAAGTTACTAACCTACCCCTATTTAGAGTAGTGGAAATCGGGCTGATGGATTGTCCGTGTAATGGGTAGACAGTAATTTCCATCTCCCAAACACTTGGCTTCGGGCAGCCAACGTGGGAGTGGACATTTTGCTGCTTCTTTCGAATTTTGGGATAATAAGCATCCACGTTTACCCTGGCAACTAAATTCGAATCCATTTTGTATTCCTATATGAATCTTTATAAATCATTCTATGTGTTTTTATATATCTTCAAAAGGACGACAAAGTGTATTCCACTGTCATATATGAATATGGTTTACAAATGCCGATACTCAAATTCAAAAACTAGAACCCAGTTTAAGGTGAATTCGAATATTTGGAACACTTCATGTTCAACTCAAATGTCACACGCGGCATAATGTGTACTCCCATTTAGATATGTACACAAGCGATGTATCAAGATTCAAATACCGAGTCAATCAACCAAGAATGTACAGAACTAACACACATATAAACACTTATAGAGTATATGGATCAATAATATCAACTAACATACATAAGCCAGGCCGTTGTACTTTTTTTGGCTACAACAGCATCCTTTTTTTAGCCAACATCTTGGCCCTTTCCGATGCGTGCCACTTATGGTCCATCTATACTACTACTATTGCTGAATGCACATTCAGCCCAATTGGCATATTTGTAGGTCTGGCACAGCAATCCAAATGAAATGTCTGCGAGTCTTATCAATTAATACAGACTTGTGCTCAAATAAAATTACAAACCAAAAAAAACAATTATTACATGATCTCTAAAACAAATGGTTTGATTGATTACATGAACAGACAACACAAAGGTTATTCAACTATGGAAAGAACATTTCACCTATGATTTACCAAGTAGGAATTTAATTTCCTTTTTTCCTTCAAGAACTTAACAATCTGGTCAGTCTCAGCTTGCTTCATTTTGAAATCCACCAAATATTTAATGGTTGTCTTGAGTACTGCTTGTGATTGTGTTGTTTGCTTCCTCAACATGTCAACTTCATCTCTAAGTGCAGAAGCAGAATCTCATTCTACCACTAGTTTAGCCTCTAGAGCATCAGCAGTTGGCAATTCATAATGCATGATTGGGCCGGTGCCACTATTGTGGGATGATGCAACGTCCATGGGGACCTTGCTCTTTGATCTTGGGCTAACCTGTTTTGCCATTAAAGTTCCGATTGGATTCAGAAAAGTTGAAGTTAGCAAAACATCTCAACTGGGAGTTATAACAGCAAACCAGTTAAACAAACAAGGAATTAAAGAGCTTCAATTGGATGCTGAAAGTAGTTATTAACATCATTGTAACCCGCTGTTGCGGCAGCAAAGCAGTTAAACAAACAAGTAGATATTTAAGTTAAGGCAAACAGGTAATTCTTAACAGTAAGTATCAAACACATAGATAGGCGCAGTCTACAATATGATTAACAGGCTTTGCCATGATGTAATCAGTAGCAAACTAAATTAAGCCAAGCAACGTAATTGAACAATTTTGCAATATCTGGCTAACAAAAATTCCGAGAAGCAGGTAACTGAACTTACGCTAGTTCTTTGTACAGGCACACTGCAACTTCTTTTTCGCTTACAAGGTTGTACGAAGGAGTCCATGGCATCAATTGCTTGGATACGTAGTCCCAATACTTCTTTCTTCCCACACTACATGGGTAAGTCGAATGGTTAATCCGGTAAGATGGTGCATCCTTGATATGTTATATGAGGACGTGTAGTCAGACTAGTTGTAGCCAAACACATCACACTGGCTTTTACTGTATATTTCATGCGATTAGTTTTGGCATATCAAGATCTAAGCAATCTACAATAGGATGAAAAGACTGGCATCCTTCACATTATTGGCGAACTCAGTTCATAGAAACAAGCAATTCAACCATTATGTGGGTAAATCAAAAGCGCCACTGGAATATTTTTCACTATCCAATCATACACGCAAAAATGGGCGACGCTACCATAGGGGCTGGTATGGGCGGCCGCCTCAGGTGGCTGGAAAGTGTGCACCTAGTTTGAGTCGTCCAGGTTGGCCCATGCTAGTCTTGTTCGTCCCAACGCACGAGAAGGCAATGTAAAAAATGAAGAAAAATGTTTCAATTTGGATGGGCCAATAACATAAGTGCAAGGCAGGCCCTATAGCAGGCTCGCGGCCCAAACGAGCGCCTCCCATATCGATCAACAGCAGGAAAAATCCAAATTCATTCGCTCCAGCCTCCAGTCTGGTTCGCTCCTAACCTAGCCGCCACTGGACAGACCGACACAGCACTTCCTCGCGCCATCGTTGGAGGGCGGTCGTCGGGCTTCAAGAGAATGGAAGGACAAGAAGATGAAGGTCCAACCCTGGGTGTAGCCTGCGTGGGAGGCAGCGGCGGCAGCATGGGCATGGCATCGAGCTTGCGCAAACGGACAGTCGCATCTTGCAAGAGTAGCATGCGCAATGAGCACGTACATCACATCCCTGATTATATCTAATTCAACTCTTCAATTTCTGGCCAATAGTTAAACTGATGGTGTTGTAAAACTGCTTGTATGTAGGGAATCTTTGAGAAAATGAAACCAATTTCAACTTATTTTATAACTTCCCCAATCAATACTAAACTGACTGAATCTGATGTATCTAATCAAGTTTCCGGTGCAAACATACAAGCTCATGTTGTTCTTGAGCCTGAAGTGTGTAATGAACAAACTACTAATGAAGGATTTGATGCAAACATTTTACATGCTCCTGGTGATGAACATATAGTGTCTAATGAGGGATCTAATGCAAGCATTTTGCAAGCTCATTGAAGGATTTAGTGTCTAATGATGATCTACTATGTTGAGAGAGATGGAGATTTGCAGGCATTGATGACAAGCAAATTATAGTGTATTTTCATAGCTTGAGGAAACGTCAAGGCCATCTACCAGAAAGTCCCTGTATCATGACAACATAGCATAAATACTTTTCTAATCTGTTGTTTGAAACTATTGGCATACTTGTGCAGGATAGATATATTGATATGCAGTTTGCGCACTGGTTATACGTGCAATTACACTTCGATATTTTCATCCAGAGAACGAATAATTCAAGCAGGTACAGACCATGTTTGTAGTCCTTGTACACCATGTTGCATTTTGTGTTTTTTGGTGCTTGCATCATTTAGTGTTTATAATTTGAACTACTTTGCATCATTAGCTGGTTTTCAAAGTGCATGTAGCTTCACATTTCTCAAGTTATGTTGATTTCCGGAGTGCAAGTGCCTTCGTATTTTTTAAGTTAAATGTTCGCCCCTGGTAACTTGAATTCGTGGATCAGCCATTGCACACAAATCATACATGAATGGCAGTACAAATTAAATGAAATGCAGGGACTTACGCTAGCTCATTGTACAGGCTCACTGCAGCTCTGCTTGCGCTTGGGATGTTCCATGTACAAGTCCATGTTACCACTTGCTTGGATGTGCAGGCCTTGTGCTCCTTGCATCCCCCTCTGCATTTTTGACACGGCGAATGGTTGATCAAATAAGAGGAATCGACCTTGATGTTGTACCGGAAGACAGATACTTACAAGGTTATACGGGTGTGCAGGATGTGTACCAGATCCCGTAGCGCCGTCATGCTTCGGTAAAAATGGATTTGCTTGTTTCAGATGATACCTCCAGAAGAAATAAGAGTTAAAGTCAGAGTTGCATAGGCGTGTAAGCTAAGAGAGTAGTGAAAGGATATCCAAACATCGTCGGAACAGTGCATAAGGGAGTGATGTGTGGATACCTAGTTCGGGCCGGCGTTTGGGCATGCTCGCCTAGCTAGAGTGCGGGTCGCTTCAGAGTCGTTGAGGGTGATGCGCTGGCGTTGGCTGGCCGCGCACAGATGCAGATCTTGAGTGGCAGCGGAGCGCTACGATGCGGTGGACGAGACCGTTGGTGAAACCCCAACGGCCTCGGGGGGCGGAGGTGCGACGATGTGCTCGGTGAAGTAGCCCCGGTGAGCTGGGAGACGGCGTCGGTGAAGCGCATCTTATGCGGTGGAACTCGGTGTATGTGAGGCACGTCGGTTGCGGCGGCCGATGTTGTCGGTGGACCACCCGGTGCGGTGGACGAGGGCGTAGATGAGGTAGCTCCGGTGCGGTGGTGAAGCGCGACCGTCGTCTTCGTCGTCGTCATCCGGCGCAGAGGTGGGTAACGGTGGGGAAAGAGACGAGACGAGGGGCGATTCGAGGGTTGGCGGCGAATTAGGGATTTGAGCAATCTGGGTGCGGAAGGGGACGGTGGAGAAGAGAGATTTTGCAGGGCTGGAATTGGGGCCGCCAGATATTTCAATCTGAAACGTGGAAGCGCGAACTTATATTGTCGTCGTCCTTTTTGGGGGGGGGGGTGGGTGGCTGGGTGCTACGCGTCTGCCCGACACATGCGACCACCCTGACAGGACTATGCTTTGGTGCCTTAAGGCACCTGCCTTTGTGTCCATGACATGTGGGCCCAACAGGTGGCCGGCCCACATGTCAGTGACCCAAAGGCAGTTGCGTTTAAGGCACCGAAGTAGCGTCCACCCCGACACGATCCTGGTCTGCCTGGTGCGCCTACATTTGAGAATGCAAACGAATCTTCTTTCATTTGCAAACGAATCTGTATGTATTACCATGCCCGTGTTTTCCTTGCAATAATTAGTCATTCGAAACGAGATACTCCATCCATTCACTTTTGTAAGTCATTTCAGACAACTTAAAATGAATTGTTTTGCACATTGTCTGAAATGTCTTCAAGGTCTTATAAAAGTGAACAGATGGAGTACTATAAATTAATTAATGATGAGTTATTTGAAGAAAAAATTGAAACGGTACACATGCTAACGTGGATTAGAGTGTGTGTCACATAATTAGTTATTTGAATTAGAGTGTGTGTCACGTAGTTAGTTATTTGAATTAGAGTGTGTGTCACGTAGCAATCTCCAATTCTAATGTAGATTTCGCATTTCACTGTATCCACGCTACTTTTTTTAACACAAATTCATATGTATATGATGAACACCATGGTAGTGAGAAAACTTTTGGATGGATTCAAACATATGACCTACAAAATAGCACAACAAACTGTGTCAATGTCAACTTTTCGAAACTTAGTATGACACGAATTCGAAATAATTACCCGTATGCCTGGTCCTAGGTTCAAATCTTACAATGTACACCGAATTGAAACATCGATATTAAGTCTCGTACTATGTACATTCAAATGTTGTTTTAGCCCCCCCCCCCCCGCACAAACGCTACATACTTCCTGTATCGGTCAATCTTCCTCTCCTAACCACCTTAGGAAGCTATCGGTTTCCAACACACGTTCATTCTTTCTCTCCATGTTTAGATCTCTAAGTCTCTCAACTACACAACCCCCTTTTCCACTCTGTTACCAAATGTATTTACCTCACACACCCGCCATTGCACCCCATGCTGAGCTCTCTCTCTCCCCCCCCTCTCCCTCTCACCCTCTCGCGCTAAATACATGCATTGCCTATCTAGCTCCCCCCCCCCAACCTCTCATGCGCACGCACGCATGTTGTATATCTAGGTCACTCCCTCGAGACTGTCTCACTCTTTCTTCCGCACGGCGGGCCACACTCACTCAATATCGCTCTCTTTATCCGAGTCTCGTTTAACCTCGTTTTCTTTCACACACAAATGATATATCTCCCTGTTCGGGCCTCGATCGACACACTCTATACTCTCTCACGTAGATTGTCTATCCAGGTCAGTCCATCCAAGCCGCCGCCACTCTTTCGACCTCATGGTGGGACACGCTCACTCAATCTCTCTCTCTCTCTCTCTTTCTCCCGGTATGTCTCGATTGACCTCGCTCTTTCTCGGACAAAAACGATATATCACCATGTTTGAGCCCAATTCGACCTATTCACATTGTATACTCTCTCACGCACATCGTCTATCTAGGTCACTCTCTCCAACCCGTCTCACGCTTTCGATCGCACGACGACCCTATCTGATCGGTTGACCTTGCTTCCTCCCACGCACAAAATATATCTACACGTCTGTGACTGGATCATCTCTCAAGCTCTATCTTACAACCCTCACCCTTGCCAAAAAGCTCAATCGGACAATATCTCTTCAGAGCATATATATTTGTTCAATGAATGTCGGACCACACTCACTTTGTCTCTCTATCTATATGTCTCTCGATTGACCTCGCTTTCTCACACCGTATCTTCCACGCGTTGAAGCTACTACCTCTCCATCCCTCGCAAAGCCGGAGCTATTTACATTGCGAGGGGCATTCCAACCTTGGATTAATTTGTGTAGGAATTTATTCCGGTCGGTTTAGATTATATTTTCGTAGCATTCGTCCCACAACTACTCCAAACACCGCTGCAACCCACGCAACTCCCCTAGTTGATTTCCCTCTGGCTCGGTCATCGCTCTCTCGCACGTCCTTTCTCGCCTTCAACGTCGCACCATGGTATTATTGAAAAAACTATGTTGTTCTCTTTAATTATTATAAATAAGCTACAAAACTACACACCGATAGTCCACTTGGAATGGAACAAATTTCGACCCACAAATTAAAGTGCTACAAACTACACACCGAGGGGCCCACATGTCATGAAACAAATTTGGATCCATATACAAATTAATAAATAAAGCATGAGGATCGAACATGCGACCGGGCCTTCAAGCCGCACGTCAATAGGCAACATACGTAGAATAGCAATGTTTGTTGTACCCCCTTTGTTCACATAATGTTTTTATATTACCACAGCCTAATTAATGGATAACATGTAATATTATTTTTAGTACTATTCGCCTTCACATACTGGTGGGTTCCATGTGTGCTCTCTCTCTCTCTCTCCTCCCCTTCTACGTTTAGACGCACGGGCAAACATGAAGAACTCGTGGGCGATGTTGCCGTTGACCATATATGGACGCGTTCACAAGTCACGGCACCAGTTTCACGTACTAGCAGCACTAGTCAGTGTGTACGTGCAATGCATGTTAATTTGGAAGTATATTAAGTGCACGCGGATATTAACTACTAGGATATTATTTGCATGTTGTCATGTGATTAGCACTATTTTTGGCATGAAATTAACTACACGCTAAACATGTTGACCGCTCGACATTGAAGCAGTCTAGGTCATTGAATGACAAGGAATACATGTGGCTTGATGACGTTTTATATTTAATTTGATACGGCTCTAGTAGAACATTCAATCGATCAAACCATACATTTTGTTCAGTCTGACTCCGACTTTAAATTATACGACGATTGATATAAAATAAACGGAAATGATAAACGTTCAGATTTTAAGCATGGCAATCCGAACATTTTTCATGGAAAATTTAGATTATGTGGCGGCGGCGGGGGCGTCTCGCGGTGGGAAGCGGCTCCTCTGCCGTGCTCTGTGTGTCATCGGGCCACTGACCGACGGCAACGGCGGCGTCTTGTGCCATTGTTGGCGTACTCTTGGACGTTGGCCTAGCTTCAAGGAAGGCCAAAATGTGCTGGACTTCGGAGCGACTCAACTGGCGGGAGGAGGTGACTGGCGTTGGTGCAAGGAAGCGGTCGACGGCGGCCATCCATGCCGCTGATGGGGGCACTGGCACCCGCGCGGGGACATGCGCTGTCAACGGCGCGGCGGAGACATTCATGTGCACGGGCACCGGCACGGGTGCGCACGTCAGTGCACGCGCATGCGCATGCGCTGGCAGGTGCACGGGCACCGGCACGGGTGTGCGCGTTAGTGCACGCGCAGGCGCATGCGCTGGCAGGTGCACGGGCGCGTGAAATTTGGAGGGGACCTCGTGGAACCCCGTGGGATCAAGCTCGGCGACAATGTGCGGCTCCCAGCCCATCAATGCCACGGGGATGGGCGCTGGCGCAGTCGGGGCGATGGGAGCCGGAACGGGAGCGGGGACAGGCACGGTGTCTTCCCGCAAGGCCAGTTCAAGCTTGTCCCAAAGCGCCTTATGTTCTTGAGACTCTGGCTGGGTGTCTTCCTCAGGAAACTGGAACACTAAGGGCAGGCCATCGTGATGCGGCATGGCGTATGTTTAGGTCAGGCTAGTTGGAGGTAGACGACAGAAGAATCGGAGAGGAAGAGAGAGGATTGTAGCGATACCGGGTAGTGTGGGGTTGATTTTAAACAGCGGCACCGGCGACATTAAAAGTTGGAGCAGTTGGGACGACGGTGGGCAGTGGAGCCTGGTCAAAGGGCTCGCCTCCCGGTGAGCCTGCACAGCGGTCTGCTCGCATGCCTCCCTGACAGCCGGCGCAGCGGTCTGCTCGCATGCCTCCCTGACAGCCGGCGCAGCGGTCTGCTCGCACGCCTCCTGTCAACTCACATGCATGCTCCGACGGCACCTGCCGATGAGAAGCGGGGACTCGTGGTGGCACGTAAATGCCCACGGTTTCAATAGTGAAAGCATTCGCCTTAACGTGACAGGTCTTTGTTCCAAAATACCTTGGCTCTTCATTTGTGTAACTTGTCATAAGCAGCCTGTCTCAAATTGAAGAAAAAACTTACGAAGTAATATTTGTGCCATATCACGTGACCATGCTTAGTTTCAAGAATTTATGCTCACTTTTGGATTTTCTGAAATTTAAGATCCAGGATTCGAAACAATATCATAACCTGCATCATGCAATAAATTTTCAAGCCGTACATCTGTCCTATTGTATTTCTTAAGAAAGGATTTGGTCAAACATTTTGCTTAGTTAGACTTCAGACAAGTTATATATGCAGAGTAAAAGGATAATCCCTCCGTACCAGTGCATTGCCTGATATATTAACTCAAGTACTAGGCATGAACAAACGGGCTCAATTCTGTGCTCATCCTGGTGTAGTAGTAGTAGTACTAGGCAATGCAGTTGACGGGTGACCTTGACGAGCGGCGACCGGGGAATTGAACCGTGCTCGGCACGGTAGGTAACGTTGTCTAGATACTAAAGCATCCCTCCATTGTTCATCGGTAGTCATTATGGACCAAGGACATGAGGGTAATTTCCTAGGGCTGGAATTTTGGCCGCCAGATATTCCGACTTGAAACGCTGAGGCTCGACTGGTTGGGGTTGCCTAATATGCATACCACGCACGCCACTGAAGGACACGAGCCTAGTTTTTTTAGAATCAACACGAGCGAAGGTCTAGCTGGTACGCCGTTGGGTCCTACCATTCGAGAATACGAAAGGAACCTTTTAAATTGCCGAATGAATCTATGTGTATTACAATACCCGTATTTTCCTTGCAAATACTAATCTCAACGTGGTAATTGATTTATGACGAGTTGTTGAATTAGAGTGAGTTTGTGATATAATGATCTCAACGTGGATTTCACATTTCATGGTATCCCTAGTAAGTTTTCCAATGCAAATTGAAATTTAAAAGATGAACAATATGGAGGTGAGAAAACTTTGTATGTATCAAGTATATGACCACACACACACACACACAGAGACACACACGCACGAACACACCAACAATCCAATAATTATAGTGCATCTATTTTTCCAAACCATGCATGTATGACACGAATTCAAAAATACTCCTTCTATTCCTAAATATTAGTCTTTTAGAGAGTTCAACAAGTGACTACATCCAGAGCAAAATGAGTGAATATAGACTCTAAAATATGTCTATATACATCCGTATGTGCCAGTCCATTTCAAGCCTCTAAAAAGACTTTGTGCTTGTAAGCAGTCTTTGTGCAGTCTTTGTGCTATCAAACGACCTCCAAACTCATATCACCGTAGCATCCAAGCTGCGATAGCACCTTATGTTTTCTCGCACTTGAGAGTATGAGGTGCTCCCGCACCGTAGATTCTATGGTGATACGAGTTCATTGAGATCCAACGGCCCACAGTAGGAGGTTTAATGTTTTTGCAATATACGGCTGATAGAGTTTGGGAAATGCACAGAAAGTACAAGTACTACGCATGTGTCATCTGATCACTGATCATACGACCTAGATGCTCATATCACCGTAGCGGGTAATTAAGCTACGGGGAGCACCTAATATGAGCACCGGGGAGCCGTTAGATCGAAGATGCAGCGGCACACATGAGCCCTGAATGTTTTATTTGCAAAAAAAATCTTTGGAGAGTTTGGAAATTGCGCATAATTACAAAGACTACTCCCAAGCCATTGGATCTCACTTCCAACGGTGTAAAAACTCGTATCACCATAGTATCTAAGTTGCGGGGTGGATGTGATATTCTATGCCGCTGTCATTTTTGTTCCTAAACTTGCAAAAAACGTGTAACTCGTGCCGTTACTTGTCTAACCGCGCAAAGTGTTTGTTCAAAAAAACCATCCTACACTGAAATATTGGAACAACACGCGGGGGTCCCACTTGTCATTAATCAAATTTGGACCTAAAACTAACAAATCTGAAAGACGAGATTCAAACTGGCAACCTGTACTACAAAGCGTAAGTTGATAGCCTGAAAAAACGAACGGTTGTTGGCTTTGTCCCATAACTTGATTTTATACATAACTTGCGTTGAGTAGAGTAGAGGGAGTGCCTCGTCAACACGTGCATGACCGTTGTCTCACTTACTGGTGGGTCCCAGATCTCTGATCTCAATCTCTCTTCTCTCCATCGTCTAACCTTTGCACGGGCACACACGAAGAGCGGCGCTAGCTTGCCGTGGTGTTATTACAACTGAAAAAATCTTGGAAAATAGAAGAATCGCCTAGAATAAGAGACGTTGTGGCTGGTCGAGACGGAGCTAACCACATCTATCCTCCGTGCCACGTTTGCATGATGAAGCTGTGTGGCTAGTGGGGTGTGATACGTCTCCAACGTATCTATAATTTTTGATTGCTCCATGCTATATTATCTACTGTTTTGAATGTTTATGGGCTTTATTATCCACTTTTATATTACTTTTGGGACTAACCTATTAACCGGAGGCCCAGCCCAGATTTGCTGTTTTATGCCTATTTCAGTGTTTCGAAGAAAAGGAATATCAAACGGAGTCGAAACGGAACGAAATCAACTGGAGAAGTTATTTTTGGAAGGAAACCTACCGGATAGACTTGGACCCTACGCCAGAAAATGAAGGAGGTGCTCATGAGGGTAGGGGGCGCGCCCACCCCCCTGGGGCGCGCCCACTGCCTCGTGGCCCCCCTTCGGTCCACCGACGTACTCCTTTCACCCATATATACCTACATATCGTAAAACTTCCAGAACAGAGAATAGATCGGGAGTTCCACCGCTGCAAGCCTCTGTAGCCACCAAAAGTCAATCGGGACCCTGTTCTGGCACCCTGCCGGTGGGGGGGAACCCTCACCGGTGGCCATCTTCATCATCCGGGCGCTCTCCATGACGAGGAGGGAGTAGTTCTCCCTCGTGGCTGAGGGTATGTACCAGTAGCTATTTGTTTGATCTCTCTCTCTCTCTCTCGTGTTCTTGATTTGTCATGATCTTGATGTATCGCGAGCTTTGCTATTATAGTTGGATCTTATGTTTATCCTCCCCCTCTACTCTCTTGTAATGAATTGGGTTTCCCCTTTGAAGTAATCTTATTGATTGAGTCTTTAAAGATTTGAGAACACTTGATGTATGTCTTGCGTGCGTATCTGTGGTGACAATGGGATATCACATGATTCACTTGATGTATGTTTTGGTGATCAACTTGTGGGTTCCTCTCATGAACCTATGCATAGGGGTTGGCACACGTTTTCGTCGTGATTCTCCGGTAGAACTTTGGGGCACTCTTTGCGGTCCTTTGTGTTGGTTTAATAGATGAATATGAGATTGTGTGATGCATATCGTATAATCATACCCACGGATACTTGAGGTGACATTGGAGTATCTAGGTGACATTAGGTTTTTGATTGATTTGTGTCTTAAGGTGTTATTCTAGTACGAACTCTAGGGCTGTTTGTGACACTTATAGGAATAGCCCAACGGATTGATTGGAAAGAATAACTTTGAGGTGGTTTCGTACCCTACCATAATCTCTTCGTTCGTTCTCCGCTATTAGTGACTTTGGAGTGACTCTTTGCTGCATGTTGACGGATAGTTATGTGATCCAATTATGTTATTATTGTTGAGAGGACTTGCACTAGTGAAAGTATGAACCCTAGGCCTTGTTTATTATCATTGCAATACCGTTTACGCTCACTTTTATCATTAGTTACCTTGCTGTTTTTATATTTTCAGATTACAAAAACCTTTATCTACTATCCATATACCACTTGTATCACCATCTCTTCGCCGAACTAGTGCACCTATACAATTTACCATTGTATTGGGTGTGTTGGGGACACAAGAGACTCTTTGTTATTTGGTTGCAGGGTTGCTTGAGAGAGACCATCTTCATCCTACGCCTCCTACGGATTGATAAACCTTAGGTCATCCACTTGAGGGAAATTTGCTACTGTCCTACAAACCTCTGCTGGAGGCCCAACAACGTCTACAAGAAGAAGGTTGTGTAGTAGACATCAAGCTCTTTTCCGGCGCCGTTGCCAGGGAGGTGAGTGCTTGAAGGTATATGTTTAGATCTTGCAATCGAATCTTTTTGTTTCTTGTTTTATCACTAGTTTAGTTTATAAAAGAAAATTACAAAAAAGTGGAATTAAGTTTGTCTCATACGCTCCAGCTTTTTAATATCTTTCATGAGTATGATGGGAAGGAAAATTGTGCCAAAGTATTAGAAGAAGAATGCATTACAATATTTGGCACTAAATATTTGAATGATGAGCATGATTGCAATGTTGTTAGTATGAATTCCTTGAATATCTTTGATGCTAATGATATGCAAAGCCACAAGCTTGGGGAAGCTATGTTTGATGAAGATGGTATTTTTTGTCCCCCAAGTTTTGATGAGCGAATTTATTATGATGAAAGCATGCCTCCTATTTATGATGATTATATTGATGAAAGTGGATTTGGAGAGGTCATGATTTTATTTTGTGATGAATCCACCATTCTGGAAGAGGTTCCAATTGATTATGAGAACAAAGTTGCTATCTATGATGATTATTGTGATGACCTGTATGCTATAAAGAATAATGATATCCATGAAACTTGTCATCATGATTTTAGTTTTCAATTGGATTATGCCTCACATGATAATTATTTTGTTGAGTTTGCTCCCACTATTATTCATGAGAAGAATTTTGCTTGTGTGGGGAGTAGTAAATTTTCTATGCTTGTAGATCATGAAAAGAATGCTTTATGTGATGGTTATATTGTTTAATTCATTCATGATGCTACTTAAAATTATTATGAGGGAGGAATATATGCTTGTAGGAATTGCAATAATATCAAGTTTCCTCTCTATGTGCTTAAAGTTTTGAAGTTATGCTTGTTTTGTCCTCCTATGCTAGTTGATTCTTGATCCCATAAGTTGTTTGCTCACAAAATCCCTATGCATAGGAAGTGGGTTAGGCTTAAATGTGTTAGTCATATTATTCATGATGCTCTCTTTATGTATTAATTCTTATCCTTTATGTAAGCATCATTGAAATCATCATGCCTAGCTACAGGCGTTAAACGATAGCGCTTGTTGGGAGGCAACCCAATTTTATTTTTGTTCCTTGATTTTTGCTCTTGTTTAGTAATAAATAATTCATCTAGCCTCTGTTTAGATGTTTTTTTATGTTTTAATTAGTGTTTGTGCCAAGTAGAACCTTTGGGAAGATTTGGGGAAAGTCTTGTTGATCATGCTGTAAAAAACACAAACTTTAGCACTCACGAGAATTGCTACCATTTTTATTTGGAGAGTGCTATTTAGTTAATTCTTTTTGAAGATGATTAATAGATAAATTCCTGAGGTACGTCAATTTAGTTTAGAATTTTTGGGGTTCCAGAAGTATACGTTTGATCCAGATTACTACAGATAGTTCTGTTTTTGACAGATTCTGTTTTCTATGTGTTGTTTGCTTATTTTGATGAATCTATGAGTAGTATCGGAGGGTATGAACCATAGATAAGTTACAGTAGGTTTAACACCAATATAAATTAAGAATGAGTTCATTACAGTAACTTGAAGTGGTGATTTATTTTCTTATACTAACGGAGCTCACAAGTTTTCTACTTTAAGTTTTGTGTTGGGAAGTTTTCAAGTTTTGTGTAAGGATTCGCTGGACTATGAAATAAGGAGTGGCAAGAGACTAAGCTTGGGTATGCCCAAGGCACCCCAAGGTAATATTCAAGGACAACCAAAAGCCTAAGATTTGGGATGCCCCGGAAGGCATCCCCTCTTTCGTCTACTTCCATCGGTAACTTTACTTGGAGCTATATTTTTATTCACCACATGATATGTGTTTTGCTTGGAGCGTCAATTTATTTTGGTAGGATTTTCTTGCTGTTATTTAGAACAATGTTTTGCATCTTTTATTTCAATAAAAGTGGCATTGATAGCCTTTACTATGCCTATGTTACAAGTATACATGTTGCTGTTTGAAAACAGAAAGTTTACCGCTGTTGCAATAATTCCCTAGAAAAGTCAGAATGTGATAAAATGTTGAAACCTTTTGAATATTATGCTCTGATAAATTTACTACAGTGGGAATTTTCTTTCATAATTTTTGGATCTATGGAAGTATGGATGTTGCTGCATTCTTTACAGACTATCCTGTTTAGGCAGATTGCTGTTATGTTTGCATTGTTTGCATATGTTTGCTTCTTTAATGATTCTATTTGAGGATAGGACTATTAAATATGCAGAGGCATTTAGTATGAAATGTTGAATAATAATTTTAGTGATTTGCTACAGTAGAGTATGATAAGGTTTTTGCAATGGTTTATACTAACTTATCTCACGAGTCCTTGTTGAGTTTTGTGTGGATGAAGCTTTTGAGATTTAGGGAGACCATGATATGAGAGGAATTAAGGAGACACAAAAGCTCAAGCTTGGGGATGCCCAAGGCACCCCAAGATAATATTTCAAGAAGTCTCAAGCATCTAAGCTTGGGGATGCCCCGGTTGGCATCCCACCTTTCTTCTTCAACAATTATCGGTTAGTTTCAGTTGATCCTAAGTTTTTGCTTCTTCACATGATGTTTGCTATTCTTAGAATGTCATTTTCTTTTGCTTTGCTTGCTGTTTGAATAAAATACCAAGATCTGAAATTATTAAATGTTAGAGAGTCTTCACATAGTTGCATAATTATTCAACTACTCATTGATCTTCACTTATATCCTTCGGAGTAGTTTGTCATTTGCTCTAGTGCTTCACTTATATCTTTTAGAGCACGGTGGTAGATGATACGACTCCAACGTATCTATAATTTTTGATTGCTCCATGCTATATTATCTACTGTTTTGGACTATATTGGGCTTTATTTTCCACTTTTATATTATTTTTGGGACTAACCTATTAACTGGAGGCCCAACCCAGAATTGCTGTTTTTTGCCTATTTCAGTGTTTCGGAGAAACAGAATATCAAATGGAGTCCAAATGGAATAAAATCTTCGGGAACGTGATTTTCTCACCGAACGTGATCCAGGAGACTTGGACCCTACTCCAAGGAGTCAAAGAGGAGGTCACGAGGGTGGGGGGCGCCCCCCCTAGGGCGCGCCCGCTGCCTCGTGGGCCCCTCGGTGCTCCACCGACGTACTCCTTCCTCCTATATATACACACGTACCCCCAAACGATCAGAAGAGGAACCAAAAACCTAATTCCACCGCCGCAACTTCCTGTATCCATGAGATCCCTTCTTGGGGCCTGTTTCGGAGCTCCGCCGGAAGAGGGCCGTCATCATGGAGGGCTTCTACATCATCCTAGCCCCTCCGATGATGTGTGAGTAGTTTACCACAGACCTTCGGGTCCATAGTTATTAGCTAGATGGCTTCTTCTCTCTCTTTGGATCTCAATACAAAGTTCTCCCCTCTCTTGTGGAGATCTATTCGATGTAATCTTCTTTTTGCTGTGTGTTTGTTGAGACCGATGAATTGTGGGTTTATGATCAAGTCTATCTATGAATAATATTTGAATCTTATTTGAATTGTTTTATGTATAATTGGTTATCTTTGCAAGTCTCTTCGAATTATCCGTTTGGTTTGGCCAACTAGATTGGTAGTTCTTGCCATGGGAGAAGTGCTTAGCTTTGGGTTCGATCTTGCGGTGTCCTTTCCCAGTGACAGAAGGGGCAGCAGGGCATGTATTGTATCGTTGCCATCGAGGATAACAAGATGGGGTTTATTTCATATTGCATGAATTTATCTCTCTACATCATGTCATCTTGCTTAAGGCGTTACTCTGTTTTAAACTTAATACACTAGATGCATGCTGGATAGTGGTCGATGAGTGGAGTAATAGTAGTAGATGTAGAATCATTTCGATCTACTTGTCACGGATGTGATGCCTATATACATGATCATGCCTAGATATTCTCATAATTATGCTCAATTCCGTCAATTGCTCAACAATAATTTGTTCACCCACCGTAGAATACTTATGCTCTTGAGAGAAGCCACTAGTGAAACCTATGGCCCTCGGGTCTATTCTCATCATATCAATCTCCATCACTTTAATCTTGCTTTGCTTTTTTACTTTGCCTTTACTTTTTACTTTGCATCTTTATACCAAAAATACCAAAAATATTAGATCTATCAGATCTCACTCTCGTAAGTGACCGTGAAGGGATTGACAACCCCTAATCGCGTTGGTTGCGAGTAGCTATCGTTTTGTGCAGGTACGAGGGACTTGAGCGTGGCCTCCTACTGGATTGATACCTTGGTTCTCAAAAACTGAGGGAAATACTTACTCTACTCAGCTGCATCATCCCTTCCTCTTTGGGGGAAAACCAACGCAAGCTCAAGACGTAGCAAGAAGGATTTCTGGCGCCGTTGCCGGGGAGGTTCGCGCAAGTCAAGATTTGACTCCCGACAACGAGCCATTTCTGGCGCCATTGCCGGGGAGTCTACGCAAAAATTCAACATACCAAGTACCCATCACAATCCCTATCTCTCACATTACATTATTTTCCATTTGCCTCTCGTTTTCCTCTCCCCCACTTCACCCTTGCCATTTTATTCACCCTCTCTCTCTCTATACTCCCTCTCTATTTGCCTGTTTTGCCCATTTTCTGTTGTTTGCTTGTGTGTTAGTTTGCTTGTTTGTCGCGATGGCTCAACCGAGATTTGGTGATCTCCACCTCAAAAGGTTAGAGGAGATCGAAACCAACGTTAGGAAGTTTATGGTTTTGCAATTTGAGCATAATAATTTCTTTAGAAACGAGGTTAAGGAACAAAAAAGTTTTATGAGTTATATGAATAAAGAGCTAGATGATATGTCTAAAGAATTTGATGGTATAAGATCCCAAATTACTCGTCTAGAAAAGATGAATGCTGAAATTTCGGATATGCAAGCCACCTTAGTCAATAAGATGGCCGCTAAACCGAATGCCTATGAAAATCAAGATGAAGATCTAAAAGTTATTGATGTGTCCCCTATTAAATCTTTGTTTTGCAATATGAATCTTGATGAAACTGAATATGATCTTCCTTCACCTAGAAGGCGTTCTAAAAATTCGGAGTATTTAGATCTTAATGATGAAATTGATGAAAGTGGGATTGAAAGAAATAAAAATCTATATGTTTCTAAACCCACTATATTGGATTTCAAGGAATTTAATTATGAAAGTTGCTCTTTAATTTATTGTATTTCCTTGTTGCAATCCGTGCTAAATTCTCCACATGCTTATAGTCAAAATAAAGCCTTCACCGAACATATGGTTGATGCCTTGATGCAATCTTATGAAGAAAAACTTGAGTTGAAAGTTTCTATCCCTAGAAAACTCTATGATGAGTGGGAACCAACTATTAAAATTAAAATTAAGGATCATGAGTTTTATGCTTTGTGTGATTTGGGTTCTAGTGTCTCCACTATTACCAAAACTTTGTGTGATTTACTAGATTTCCGCGATTTTGATGATTGCTCTCTAAACTTGCATCTTGCGGATTCCACTATTAAGAAACCTATGGGAAGGATTAATGATGTTCTTATTGTTGCAAATAGGAATTATGTGCCCATATATTTCATTGTTCTTGATATAGATTGCAATCCTTCTTGCCCTATTATTCTTGGTAGACCTTTCCTTAGAACGGTTGGTGCGATTATTGATATAAAGAAAGGGAATATTAGATTTCAATTTCCATTAAAAAATGGCATGGAACACTTTCCAAGAAAGAAAATAAAATTGCCATATGAAACTATCATGAGAGCCACTTATGGATTGCCTACCAAAGATGGCAATACTTAGATCTATCCTCGATTTTATGCCTAGCTAGGGGCGTTAAACGATAACGCTTGTTGGGAGGCAAACCAATTTTATTTTTATTCCTTGCTTTTTTCTCCTTCTTAGTAATAAATAAATTATTTAGCCTATGTTTTGGTTGTGTTTTTTGTGTTTAATTAGTGTTTGTGCCAAGTTGAACCGTTGGGAAGACTTGGGGAAAGTCTTGTTGAACTTGCTGTAAAAACAGAAACTTTAGCGCTCACGAGAACTGCTGTCATTTTTATTTGAAGAGCTCTATTTAGTTAATTATTTTTTCAGATGATTAATATATAAATTCCTCACGTCCAGAAATTTATTTTAGAATTTTTGGGGTTCCAGATCTTGCGCTAGCTACAGATTACTACAGACTGTTCTGTTTTTGACAGATTCTGTTTTTCGTGTGTTGTTTGCTTATTTTGATGAATCTATGGCTAGTAAAATAGTTTATAATACATAGAGAAGTTGTAATACAGTAGGTTTAACGACAATATAAATAAAGAATGAGTTCATTACAGTACCTTGAAGTGGTATTTTGTTTTCTTTCGCTAACGGAGCTCACGAGTTTTCTATTTTGAGTTTTGTGTTGTGAAGTTTTCAAGTTTTGGGTGAATTCTTTTGATGGATTATGGAACAAGGAGTGGCAAGAGCCTAAGCTTGGGGATGCCCATGGCACCCCCAAGATAATCCAAGGACACCAAGAATTCAAAGCTTGGGGATGCCCCGGGAGGCATCCCCTCTTTCGTCCACTTCCATCGGTAATTTACTTGGAGCTATATTTTTATTCACCAACATGATATGTGTTTTGCTTGGAGCGTCTTATATTATTTGTGTCTTTGTGTCTTAGTATGACACAATCATCCTTGCTGTACACACCTTTTTAGAGAGCCATACATGAATTGGAATTTGATAGAATACTCTATGTGCTTCACTTATATCTTTTGAGCTAAGTAGTTTTGCTGTATGTGCTTCACTTATATCTTTTGAGCGTTATAATTTTGCTCTATGTGCTTCACTTAGATATTTTAGAGCACGGTGGTGGATTTGTTTTAAAGAAACTATTGATCACTCATGCTTCACTTAAATTATTTTGAGAGTCTCTTAATAGCATGGTAATTTGCTTAATAATAATATGCTTGGTATTCAAGATTTGTGAAACTTTCTTTTGAGTGTGTTGAATACTAAGAAAATATTGAAGCTTGATAATTGTTTTGAGATATGGAGGTGATAATATTAAAGTCATGCTAGTTGAATAGTTGTGAATTTAAAGAATACTTGTGTTAAAGTTTGTGATTCCCATAACATGCACATATGGTGAACCGTTATGTGATGAAGTCGGAGCATGATTTATTTATTGATTGTCTTCCTTATGAGTGGCGGTCAGGGACGAGCGATGGTCTTTTCCTACCAATCTATCCCCCTAGGAGCATGCCGTAATACTTTGCTTTGATAACATATAGATTTTTGCAATAAGTATATGAGTTCTTTATGACTAATGTTGAGTCCATGGATTATACGCACTCTCACCCTTCCATCTTTGCTAGCCTCTCTAATACCGTGCACTTTTCGCCGGTATCATACACCTACCATATACCTTCCTCAAAACAGCCACCATACCTACCTATTATGGCATTTCCATAGCCATTCCGAGATATATTGCCATGCAACTTTCCACCGTTCCGTTCATGACACATTCCATCATTGTCATATTGCATATCCCGGTACACCGCCGGATGCATTCACGTAGAGTCATATTTTGTTCTAAGTATCGAGTTGTAATTGTTGAGTTGTAAGAAAAATAAAAGTGTGATGATCATAATTATTAGAGCATTGTCACAGTGAGGAAAGGATGATGGAGACTATGATTCCCCCATAAGTTGGGATGAGACTCCGGGCGAAAAATAAATAAAAGAGGCCAAAGAAGCCCAAATAAAAAAGAAAGAAAAAGAGGCCATAAAAAGGAGAAAAGGCCCAAATAAAAAAAATTATAAAATGAGAGAAAAGAGAAAAGGGACAATGTTACTATCCTTTTACCACACTTGTGCTTCAAAGTAGCACCATGATCTTCATAGTAGAGAGTCTCTCATGTTATCACTTTCATATACTAGTGGGAATTTTACATTATAAAACTTGGCTTGTATATTCCAATGATGGGCTTCCTCAAATTGCCCTAGGTCTACATGAGCAAGCAAGTTGGATGCACACCCACTAAGTTTCTTTTTGAGCTTTCATATACTTATAGCTCTAGTGCATCCGTTGCATGGCAATCCCTACTCACTCACATTGATATCTATTGATGTGCATCTCCATAGCCCGTTGATACGCCTAGTTGATGTGAGACTATCTTCTCCTATTTGTCTTCTCCACAACCACCATTCTATTCCACCTATAGTGCTATATCCATGGCTCACACTCATGTATTGCGTGAAGATTGAAAAAGTTTTGAAAAAGTTAGAGTATGAAACAATTGCTTGGCTTGTCATCGGAGTTGTGCATGATTTAAATATTTTGTGTGGTGAAGATAGAGCATAGCCAGACTATATGATTTTGTAGGGATAACTTTCTTTGGCCATGTTATTTTGAGAAGACATAATTGCTTTGTTAGTATGCTTGAAGTATCATTATTTTTATGTCAATATAAAATTTGTCTTGTATCTTTCGAATCTGAATATTCATATCACAATTAAGAAGATTTGCATTGAAATTATGCCAAGTAGCACTCCGCATCAAAAATTCTCTTTTTATCATTTACCTACTCGAGGACGAGCAGGAATTAAGCTTGGGGATGCCTGATACGTCTCCAACGTATCTATAATTTTTGATTGCTCCATGCTATATTATCTACTGTTTTGGACTATATTGGGCTTTATTTTCCACTTCTATATTATTTTTGGGACTAACCTATTAACCGGAGGCCCAGCCCAGAATTGTTGTTTTTTGCCTATTTCAGTGTTTTGGAGAAACAGAATATCAAACGGAGTCCAAATGGAATAAAATCTTCGGGGACGTGATTTTCTCACCGAACGTGATCCAGGAGACTTGGACACTACTCCAAGGAGTCAAAGAGGAGGTCACGACGGTGGGGGTGCCCCCCCTAGGGCACGCCCCCTGCCTTGTTGGCCCCTCGGTGCTCCACTGATGTACTCCTTCCTCCGATATATACACACGTACCCCCAAACGATCAGAAGAGGAGCCAAAATCCTAATTCCACCACCGCAACTTTCTGTATCCATGAGATCCCATCTTGGGGCCTGTTTCGGAGCTCCACCGGAAGAGGGTCGTCATCACGGAGGGCTTCTACATCATCATAGCCTCTCCGATGAAGTGTGAGTAGTTTACCTCAGACCTTCGGGGTCCATAGTTAGTAGCTAGATGGCTTCTTCTCTCTCTTTGAATCTCAATACAAAGTTCTCCCCCTCTCTTGTGGAGATCTATTCGATGTAATCTTCTTTTTGCGGTGTGTTTGTTGAGACCAATGAATTGTGTGTTTATGATCAAGTCTATCTATGAATAATATTTGAATCTTCTCTGAATTCTTTTATGTATGATTGGTTATCTTTGCAAGTCTCTTCGAATTATCCGTTTGGTTTGGCCAACTAGATTGGTAGTTCTTGCCATGGGAGAAGTGCTTAGCTTTGGGTTCGATCTTGCGGTGTCCTTACCCAATGACAGAAGGGGCAGCAAGGCACGTATTGTATCGTTGCCACCGAGGATAACAAGATGGGGCTTATTTCATATTGCATGAATTTATCTCTCTACATCATGTCATCTTGCTTAAAGCGTTACTCTGTTTTTAACTTAATACTCTAGATGCATGCCGGATAGCGGTCGATGAGTTGAGTAATAGTAGTAGATGCAGAATCGTTTCGATCTACTTGTCACGGACGTGATGCCTATATACATGATCATGCCTAGATATTCTCATAATTATGCTCAATTCCGTCAATTGCTCAACAGTAATTTGTTCACCCACCGTAGAATACTTATGCTCTTGAGAGAAGCCACTAGTGAAACCAATGGCCCCCGGGTCTATTCTCATCATATCAATCTCCATCACTTTAATCTTGCTTTGCTTTTTTACTTTGCCTTTACTTTTTACTTTGCATCTTTATACCAAAAATTCCAAAAATATTATATCTATCAGATCTCACTCTCGTAAGTGACCGTGAAGGGATTGACAACCCCTAATCGCGTTGGTTGCGAGTAGCTATCATTTTGTGCAGGTACGACGGACTTGAGCGTGGCCTCCTACTGGATTGATACCTTGGTTCTCAAAAACTGAGGGAAATACTTACGCTACTCTGCTGCATCATCCCTTCCTCTTCGGGGAAACCAACGCAAGCTCAAGATGTAGCAGTAGGTTTGTTTTATAGAAACTATTGATCTCTCATACTTCACTTAGATTATTTTGAGAGTCTTAAATAGCATGGTAATTTGCTTAAATAATCCTAATATGCTAGGTATACAAGAAGAATGGTAAAATTCTCTTATGAGTGTGTTGAATACTAAGAGAAGTTTGATGCTTGATGATTGTTTTGAGATATGGAGATGGTGATATTAGAGTCATGCTAGTTGAGTAGTTGTGAATTTGAGAAATACTTGTGTTGAAGTTTGTGATTTCCGTAGGATGCACGTATGGTGAACCGTTATGTGATGAAGTCGGAGCATGATTTATTTATTGATTGCCTTCCTTATGAGTGGCGGTCGGGGACGAGCGATGCTCTTTTCCTACCAATCTATCCCCCTAGGAGCATGCGCGTAGTACTTTGTTTCGATAACTAATAGATTTTTGCAATAGGTATGTGAGTTCTTTATGACTAATGTTGAGTCCATGGATTATACGTACTCTCACCCTTCCACCATTGCTAGCCTCTCTAGTACCGCGCAACTTTCGCCGGTACCATAAACCCACCATATACCTTCTTCAAAACAGCCACCATACTTACCTATTATGGCATTTCCATAGCCATTCCGATATATATTTCCATCCAACTTTCCACCATTCCGTTTATTATGACACGCTTCATCATTGTCATATTGCTTTGCATGATCATGTAGTTGACATCCTATTTGTGGCAAAGCCGCCGTTCATAATTCTTTCATACATGTCACTCATGCATCATTGCACATCCCGGTACACCGTCGGAGGCATTCATATAGAGTCATATCTTGTTCTAAGTATCAAGTTGTAATTCTTGAGTTGTAAGTAAATATAAGTGTGATGATCATCATTATTAGAGCATTGTCCCAGTGAGGAAAGGATGATGGAGACTATGATTCCCCCACAAGTCGGGATGAGACTCCAGACGAAAAATAAAAAAAAGAGGCCATAAAAAAAGAGAAGGCCCAAATATAAAATAAAAAATAAAAAATGAGAGAAAAAGAGAGAAGGGGCAATGCTACTATCCTTTTACCACACTTGTGCTTCAAAGTAGCACCATGATCTTCATGATAGAGAGTCTCCTATGTTGTCACTTTCATATACTAGTGGGAATCTTTCATTATAGAACTTGGCTTGTATATTCCAATGATGGGCTTCCTCAAAATGCCCTAGGTCTTCGTGAGCAAGCGAGTTGGATGCACACCCACTAGTTTCTTTTGTTGAGTTTCATACACTTATAGCTCTAGTGCATCCGTTGCATGGCAATCCCTACTCACTCACATTGATATCTATTGATGGGCATCTCCATAGCCCGTTGATACGCCTAGTTGATGTGAGACTATCTTCTCCTTTTTGTCTTCTCCACAACCACCACTCTATTCCACCTATAGTGCTATATCCATGGCTCATGCTCATGTATTGCGTGAAGATTGAAAAAGTTTGAGAACATCAAAAGTATGAAACAATTGCTTGTCTTGTCATCAGGGTTGTGCATGATTTAAATATTTTGTGTGGTGAAGATGGAGCATAGCCAGACTATATGATTTTGTAGGGATAACTTTCTTTGGCCATGTTATTTTGAGAAGACATGATTGCTTTGTTAGTATGCTTGAAGTATTATTAATTCTATGTCAATATGAACTTTTGTCTTGAATCTTATGGATATGAATATTCATGCCACAATTAATAAGAATTACATTGAAATTATACCAAGTAGCACTCCGCATCAAAAATTCTGTTTTTATCATTTACCTACTCGAGGACGAGCAGGAATTAAGCTTGGGGATGCTGATACGTCTCCAACGTATCTATAATTTTTGATTGCTCCATGCTATATTATCTACTGTTTTGAATGTTTATGGGCTTTATTATCAACTTTTATATTACTTTTGGGACTAACCTATTAACCGGACGCCCAGCCCAGATTTGTTGTTTTATGCCTATTTCAGTGTTTTGAAGAAAAGGAATATCAAACGGAGTCGAAACGGAACGAAATCAACTAGAGAAGTTATTTTTTGGAAGGAAACCTACCAGATAGACTTGGACCCTACGTCAGAAGATCAAGGAGGTGCTCACGAGGGTAGGGGGCACGCCCACCCCCTGGGCGCGCCCCCTGCCTCGTGGCCCCCCCTTCGGGCCACCGACGTACTCCTTTCACCCATATATACCTACGTATCGTAAAACTTCCAGAACAGAGAATAGATCGGGAGTTCCACCGCCGCAAGCCTCTATAGCCACCAAAAGTCAATCGGGACCCTGTTCCGGCACCCTACCGGAAGGGGGGAACCCTCACCGGTGGCCATCTTCATCACCCCAGCGCTCTCCATGACGAGGAGGGAGTTGTTCTCCCTCGGGGCTGAGGGCATGTACCAGTAGCTATGTGTTTGATCTCTCTCTCTCTCATGTTCTTGATTTGGCACGATCTTGATGTATCGCGAGCTTTGCTATTATAGTTGGATCTTATGTTTCTCCTCCCCCTCTCCTCTCTTGTAATGAATTGAGTTTCCCCTTTGAAGTAATCTTATCGGATTGAGTCTTTAAAGATTTGAGAACACTTGATGTATGTCTTGCTGTGCATATCTGTGGTGACAATGGGATATCACGTGATTCACTTGATGTATGTTTTGGTGATCAACTTGCGGGTTCCGCCCATGAACCTATGCATAGGGGTTGGCACACGTTTCCGTCATGATTCTTCGGTAGAACTTTGGGGCACTCTTTGAGGTCCTTTGTGTTGGTTGAATAGATGAATCTGAGATTGTGTGATGCATATCGTATAATCATAACCACGGATACTTGAGGTGACATTGGAGTATCTAGGTGACATTAGGGTTTTGATTGATTTGTGTCTTAAGGTGTTATTCTAGTTCAAACTGTAGGTCTATTTGTGACACTTATAGGAATAGCCCAACGGATTGATTGGAAAAAATAACTTTGAGGTGGTTTCGTACCCTACCATAATCTCTTCGTTCGTTCTCCGCTATTAGTGACTTTGGAGTGACTCTTTGCTGCATGTTGAGGGATAGTTATGTGATCCAATTATGTTATTATTGTTGAGAGGACTTGCACTAGTGAAAGTATGAACACTAGGCCTTGTTTACTATCATTGCAATACCGTTTACGCTCACTTTAATCATTAGTTACCTTGCTGTTTTTATATTTTCAGATTACAAAAACCTTTATCTACTATCCATATACCACTTGTATCACCATCTCTTCGCCGAACTAGTGCACCTATACAATTTACCATTATATTGGGTGTGTTGGGGACACAAGAGACTCTTTGTTATTTGGTTGGAGGGTTGCTTGAGAGAGACCATCTTTATCCTACGCCTCCTACGGATTGATAAACCTTAGGTCATCCACTTGAGGGAAATTTGCTACTGTCCTACAAACCTCTGCACTTGGAGGCCCAACAACGTCTACAAGAAGAAGGTTGTGACATCAGGGTGTTTTCGACTGACTGGCTGGGTCCCGAGGTCGAACCATAGGTACTACATCTGATACAGTATATTTTTACACGCACATTTTTCCTCCGTGCCGAGACGTGGCACACCCTGCCGCGCGGTTTCGGGGTCCTCCCGGGTGGTGCACACATATATTCTTCCTGACGTGGGACTCCCTACCACGTGTTTTCTGGGTCCTCCTCGGTCGTAGCGCCGAAGCAAGTAAATGAGTCATCAAATCATGAAAGACCACCTTTCCCGCCGAGTACATCAGTGAAGCACGGTGGCTAGCTGGGCTAGTTCGACCGATTAGCTAGGCCGCCACCACATTTGTTTTTTCACCCCTTTTTTATCTACTTGCCGGCAGGTAAATTTAAATATCCACCGCGGCGTTGCTCTAGTGTTTGGGTGCGGCAGGATTTTTAATTTTTTGATTGACGGGAGCAGGCGCGGCAGGATTTTTAATTTTTTGATTGATGGGAGGAGGCGTAGCAACAATTAGTCACGATGACTCCGCCTGTAAAAACCCACTGCTCCCTGATGTGAGAAGTGGTCGACTGGTGTTTTACCTGGTGAAGACCAAAAGATTTCCTGCTCCCTCCGCCTTCCCGTAGATTGCATTGCCTTTTAGCATTTCACCCCCTTTGCTTCCTCTCCCCATTGCTTCTACCTGGTGCCATGGCGGCGCAGCAGATCCTGGAACCCTAGGTGAGCCGCCTGAAACAGTTGCTCCATGCCAAGGATGCGGAGCTCAGGGCCAAGGACGTGGAGCTCCATGAGCTCAAGGAGGAGAGGAGTGCCATGCTCCTCTGTTATGTGCGGGAGTTCACGGAGCTTCAAAAGTGGCTGGCGTCCACCACAAAGATGCTCAAGGCGTCGGCGGCGTTGCTGCAAAAAGCGGGAGATACGATAGGCCGTCAGGGGAGCCGGCTGGAGCGCGAGCGGGCCGATCGTGACGAGGTCCAGGATTGCCTCAGCCACTTGGTGAACCAAGTTGCCACGCACGTGTTGCGGTTGCGCGATGCCTACTGTCGTGCCAGCGTGATGATGCCGGCCGTCGGGCTAAACCCGTTCGACCACCCGGTCGACTTCAACGAGCCGTGGCTTCCTGGCCTGGTCTCCTTATTCACCTATATCTCCGAGGAGCTGAGTCGTCTCCGCGCGATGGTGGGGGCTGAGCTGGACAAGGAGGGGTTGCGGGCTACTGTTGCCGTTGCCGGGCGAATCCTTTCAGGGCTCTGTCACCAGAATTCATTCGTGCCATTGGACATCGTCTTTGACGAGCTGGCTCCTGTCGACCGGGAGTGGACTCTATGGGCGGTTGCACCCTGCATCACCAACGTCGTGCACCTCGAGAAGCAGAGGGACTTCGGTGGTGTTTAGGCGCCCTCTGCATGGGCATGTCCATGTCTCGGCGCAACATGACCGTTGGATCAAACTCAGACGGTGCAGATCAGTCACTGTAGCACAAAGCGTGTGGGTGTGTTTGGTTGCATTCTCATCTCAATATAGGTGTTTCCTCTTCGTGTATTTTTGTCAACCTACTAGTGTGGACTCATGCACCCTTCATGCACTCTGCCAAACACCCAAAAGTGGGTCGAGAAGTGAACTTTTGCTCCCATCCCGTGCACCCTTCATACACCCTGCCTAACACTATTCGTGCTTCATATGGTTCATGTTTCGTGGAGTACTGTAGCACCATACTCTTCGTGCGCTGTGGACCCAGTTCTGTTAATCATTGATCTCACCATTCATTCTCAACCGGACAGTCAAAAAAGCGGTACTATGTTACATATAGGAATAGTTGACATGTGCACAACATCATTTGTTATCGTCATATCTTACTACACTAGCAACAAGATTGTGTAGTACTAATGTATGAACCACTACACATGCCTAGTAGTAGGAGCACTGTGTATGTTCAAGTGGCTGCCGTGTTTCGCACTCCTCCATCGTAAGAGTGGAAGCGCTTGCTGTAATCATTTTTTTCTTCAGAAAAACAGTGGACACGCTCTACCGTGCGGATCCTCCTCCAGCCATGCACTAAATTACTCACTTTCGCCGACGTGTGGGACAGCCAGCACCTGGGTCCACCAGCCATGCACTAAATTACTCCGTAGTAGAGTGACGGTAGACTACCCCGATCGAACCACCGCAGTAATGCCCAATGAGCCGTCAAATCACAAAACCCCCTCCTTTCCAGCAGTAAGTTGGACGGACGAAGCAACCGTCATTTCACTCTTCTCTCTCAGCTTCCTCTCTTGAAGAAAACCCCCACTCGCTTCGCTTCTCCCTCATCTCGTTCCTCCTTTCACTCTTCTCTCTCAGCTTCCTCTCTTGGATGGACGCCAGAGCACCGGCCAACATGATGTCTATGGCTCTGGCCAAAACCGTCGAGGCTCATGGTACGAAGAAGCGCAAGCACCCTGCCTAGACTACCGCAGACAAGCTCAAAGCCATCGCCCTGTCCAAGCCCCCCTCTCCGGGATCCCTCATTAAGCAAGTCCAGGTAATGTCTCTTGTTGACGATCTTTTTCTCGATCTTGATCGTGTTTTTTCATCTAACACGCAGTACTAGTACTGGTAGTACAACTTTCTGGGTGATCTTGCATGTGATTTTAGTGTGCCAAATGACGGTTCTAAATTCCTCTTTTGACCAAAACATGCGAGAGGTTGACACTAATTTCTTATAGATTACTTTCAACTACTCCCTCTGTCCCAAATTTCTTGTCTTAGATTTGTCTAGATACGGGTGTATCTAATACTAAAATGTGACTTGATACATCCGTATCTAGACAAATCTAAGACAAGAATTTTGGGACGGAGGGAGTACTTTATGAACATCAATGCTACCTTTTAAGAGGGTATATTTGCCTCAGTAACTTGTGTTATGGATATTGCATGTAATCCCTCTGCTGTCATGCCTTTGAAGACATGTTCTAGTGTCTTTGTTCACTCATTTCTGTGCGTATATGTAGTCATATATGGAGTATACTATCGAAAATCATCTTATATTTCTGAACGGAGGTAGTAATAAAATATGGTTTCTGTTTGAATTAGAACTAGGTCCGCGGTGGAGATGAAGTTCTCAAAGTCATACCGTGTGAACTGGAAGACCTGATGATGAGTTCTACTGCTGAACTATCCAGCTATTGTGTCCTTGTCGCCACGTGTCCTGAACTAGTGTTTTCCTGTAGCATTGTTGTCAGGCGTGTTCTCGAGGCTGTACTTGACCACAACAATTTCCTGGCTGTGCCTTCGATTATGAAGGGTGTGGTTCTTGTAAAGCTTCCCAACAAATCTGATGCGGCTTGTCTTCATCATCATGTTTATGAGTGGAAAGACCACTCTGTTAGGTTCTCCAAGGTTGACAAGATGGTGATTGTGCATGTAGACATCTCACAGGAAGTCCATGGCCTAGTCAGTTATGCGGGGTTCATCCCAGAGGTCGGTGGCAAGAAATAGTCTGCAAAGTTTAGTTAGTGCAACTTTGCTTGTCTGTAGTAAGTACTATTGTTCAGTACTTGATTTGTGTTTGTGAACCTTGTATTGTTTATTAGTACTGCCACTTTTGGTGTGTGGTCAGTCCTGAGAACGGTCTATGTTAATGTCTATCCACTCAATTCAGTCTGTATATTTTGAAGTATCCAGATCATATTTTTTGTGAGGACGGTTTATCAATTATGGTTACACTCCAATATCTGTATGCATTGCAGGGTTTATCGCACCCACCAGGATTTCCAGTCCCATGGATGTTCGGTCCAAACGATTTGTCACGACCTTTGGACTGTCCTGCTTGTGGGAGTAGGCGGGGCCCCTGCATGCCACGCGTAGTTGGACGATCAATCTTCTGTTTAGTACTTCAACATAGTGATTTCCTGGTAAGGATTCACTCGTGTCACATCAAGTAAATCTTATTGATTTACTGTCTAAATCTTATTGATTTAATGTCATGTTTTCTTTCTTTTCCTGCAATTTACGATGCAGGTTTTGCCATGTGACATTCATCACAGAATAAACCGTTTGGTTTGCTCTACGATGGCTATTTTTGCAGGTTTCACTTCTTATGTCGTGTCAGTAATGAAGGCACTGTCCATCACTTACATTACTGGAAAAAATTGGATCAGTTTGTTGTCTGAGTACAAGCTGAATCCCTATGATGAACTGCAGTTTGGTTTAACAAAAATGCCACAATTAGTCCTTCTCACGTTTAAAAGAAATGAAGAAAAAAATGGATCACGGTCACAGATCCTAGTCAAGTTAGAAAGCTGATCATAGTAGACCAAACACGATCGCTGCTGTCTCGCACAGATCGAGCACCAGCAGTTGCTCTAGCACTGACAGCGGAAGTAGCACAGTCTGATCCAGCTGAGGATTGGGCACCAACCGCATCAGCGGATCAGTCTGATCTACCGGAGGATCGGGGATCGACACCAGCACCTGCTCCGACATCGGCACCAGCTCTACAAGGAGCACCATCTCTGGTAGCAGCGGCGGCTTCGGCACCTACACCAACACTTGCACTTGCATCTGCTTCGGCCCATGAAGTTGCACCAGCAACAGACAGGGCTACAGTTCGCACTTCATATACCAAAGTCCTTACAAAAACCGACATGTCCACCTTCTTGGTAAGCATTGGCCGCCCAAGTGCTTCGTTCTTTTTTCTTTCCATGTTGTTTCACATGATTCACTGTGTTGATTTAACTGTTTGGGTATGTCTTCTTGTTTGCAAACAGAGAATTCCTAGAGCAACGAGGGAGTCGTTCAACAATCCGGGCGACCGCGGCCAAGTTTCTCTTACCATGCGCAGCCTTGGTGTGAATGAACCTGCTCAATATACCATAAGTACAAAGGATGGTTGCATGATGATTGATGCTAAAGGATGGTTAAGGTTCAAATCTAAATCATATCTTGCGGTAGGGGATGATGTCAAAATCGAACTTTCTCGGCAAGGAGAGCTGGCCAAATCAACTTTGAAATTCTTCACTAGCAGCACGCAACTGCCGAACTGATCTATCCTCTGAGAGATTTTGATGTAACAATCTAGCATGGTGAAACAAGTGTCATGTGTGTATAAGTAGTACGACAGTATTATTTATCACATGGTATATCGTTGATAGAATTGCAACTCTGATTGCTGGTTAGGAACTGTCGTTCGATTTCATTCCAACAGCTGTCGTGCTTTATTCAATTTTGTGTATCCGCCTTGCGACAGCATCTAAAACCAGCGCCGTACTGATCGCTTGCAATATGAAAAGCGCTGAGGTAGAACACATGGCCCCCCAAACATGCAGGGTCATCCTGCGGCCCAAAGTCCAGAACCGTGAGCCTATCTGAGTATTATATTCTCAGTTGAACCCCCATAAAAAAGTTGAACCCCCATAATGCCCGTGCGTTGCAGAGGGAGTATATTTCTCGGCAAGGTGAGCCTGTGATATAAAAGATTTGTATATTTCTTTACAGAGGGAGTATCTCTCTGTCAAAAAATATATTTATGTGTAACTAGTTACTCCTGTCTTTCTACTTCCTTTCGCTGATATGTGGGGCAACCGGCAATGGGGTCCACGTGCCATATGCACAAATTAGAGTGCACAACTTCACGGTAGACACACCACGGTCGTAGCGCCGCAGTAATGCCCAATGAGCCGTCAAATCACAACCCCCCCTTTCCAGCTTTAGTAGTAAGTTGGGCGGACGAAGCGGCAATATTTCACTAGGCCTGAATCCCCTTCTCCCTCGTCTGCTTGTTTAGAGAAAACCCCCTCTCGGCGATTGCATAGGGTTTTCTCATCTAGAACCAGGTACAAATTCTTCATCCATCCCCGATAAATCCAATTCCCTTGGTCGCAGGTAATCCTAGGATGGCAGCCGCCGCCGTTGATGCATTTTTCTTCCTACTAAATCTAGTGTGTTTCATTTTCAGTGCCCAAAGTGCAAGTACCCTACAGGTTTCTGCGCCCTCGGCGAGACGCCACACTTGTTCCTTCTCATCCTAACACAGCATTTTGAAACACGCACAGTATGTTCCTAGAATCCTCTTTTCTATCTGGGAGGGTGGGGTTTTTTTGAACATGCTGTATTCTCATATTATTTTTCCTGTAGTGTATTATTTGCTCTGCCAGAACACATGTACTCAAGATGTTTGGCCTTGCCATAACTGAATACACTAGTTTAATGGTCACAATGAAGACAAGCCATGGATATAAGTTCCAAGTTGGGTTCATGAACCAAGAAGATCGCTGCTTTTTTATGGCCGAACTTGGATAAACTTTCTCAAGTGTTACGGACTGAAAGTTGGCGCATGAATGTTGATGGAAATAGCAGAACCTGGTCTCATCTTCACTGCGATCTTCCACCCCGACGTCGTTCCAATTGTTCATCCATGTTAGTTTTGTATCTGGTTCTTGCTTGTTGCCTCGATTACTTCTTAATCCACCTATTCTGTCTAATTAATCACAATTTAACTTTAGAAGTAGCAACTAATATCTCACGAAGATGCTACTTCTAACTAATATTTTCTTATAATTGGTGGCACGTGTAGGTTTTTTCAGAGTTAAGCAGTCTGCTCGTTTGTTACTCTGTAATAACTAGGCTATTACTAATGGCACTGAAGTTGACTGGATTGACATCCACAAGTTCCTACACTTTATTGATCGTCTTGAGGTCCTTGTGGGGCGTTTCAATGCTGGAAGGCCATGTGGGATATGTGTGCCACTGCTGCACTCGTTGAACAGGTCCAACTGTGTCGAGAAACTTATGGTACGAGTTGTTTTCTATTATATATGTTGTTCATAAACTATTGCTTATACACAGCTTTACAGCTGTGATCTTCTTGAAACAGGAACTGCCGAGTTCTATTGTTCCTATACAGATGCCTAACCATGGTTGGGTCAGACTTGCGCTTGGTCACAACATGATGTTTATGTCGACCTACTCAATTCCCCTTGGAGGTGAAAAGATACTTATTCGTGGGTGGTCTCAAATAATGAAGGCCCGTCCATCTTGGAGAATAGGACAGAAGATTATGTTCATGCTTTTCCATGGCTCTAAAGCGAATATCCTGTTTATTGACCACGTTGCAAGATGAAGCCGCTTTCAAAAGATTGTGGATGCGCAGGGTGGCGCCAGGGCCTTGTCCTGGGGCTTGGCGGCCTCACCCTTGGTTAACTGTAGGCAAAGTAGCATTGTTCGAGGCGTGCTTTGTACGGTTGAACCTGTATAAGTACTCATACTGCTTTCAGCTTTGGTTGTTAAGTGCCCCTGCTGGTTTCAGTTAAGGTTGTTAAGTACTCCTGGTGCTTTTACAGTCTGTCGTGTTTCTTCAGTCCTGTCTTCCTCCAGCCGCCAAAACCAAACCAGCGCCGGCGGGGCCACCTGCTTCCGCCTCCCACGGCTGGCTGCGCCTCAGCGCACGCATCGCCGCCCCACTGTCTCCTAAATCGTTAACGCCGACGTCCTCCACGCGCTTTGGTGCGCTCACCGCGGCGCCGCCCTCTCGCGTTGTCAACATGGTCAACAAACAACAAGAATCGGCAGAAGTACATGGAGAGGATGACAGTAGGGGCCCACCACGTCAGCGTATGGAAAAATAAAATGCTTCCTCCTAGTGTTTTCCTGAAATTTGGGACCCACGACATTGTGAGCATATATAGTCAATAGACAAGAGAACAGCACAAGATCGGCTGACACCTGGGACGTAGCTACTCGAGCAGTATTTTTTTTGTTTGGTATTGTTGAGACGGAGCAGGGTTTGAACTGGGTTGTGGCCCGTCTAGCCCAGGCTTATATTTTATGTTCACCATGTGACCAGCCTAGCTATTTTTTCTTTGTGAAAATGAGCCCAGTTTATTTTTTCCAAAGAATACCCAATCCGGGCCTACTTATTTTTCTATGCCCTGATGGGCTGCAACTCTTTCAAGACGCCTGCAAATCTTGAAAGTAATATGAAATGGGTTGTAAATATAAAAAAAGATGACAAATTGGCAATTACTTTATAATTTCTGAATTTTTTCACATTTTCAGATTCCTATTTCACTGGGCATTAACCTAATTTAAATATATCTTCAAAGTACTTTAAATATGGCTCGACATTTCAGTATTAAAAATAGTTTGGAACCCATAGAAATATGCGAAATTGGCCCTGGCCAACCAGAAAAACGACTGCAATAAATTGCATAAGAAGTTGCCATGAGCTATATATAAATTAAAAAAAAAAGAGGGAGTGGTCTGACTTGTGGGCCTGTTTAGTTGACGTGTATGCAAGATTTTTTTAGTTATTATATACGTCAACAAACGATTCTAGCAGACGTAACCGTTGGATGTCAATCCAATGGCCGTCGTGTTTCTTCAATCTCTGATCTTCTTGCTCCGGCCGCCAAAGCAGCGCCGGCGGGACCGCCTACTCCCGCCTCCCGTGGCCGGCTGTGCTACCGCAGGCCTCAGCGCCCTTACTACTCCCATCGCTGGCCAGGGCATCCCACTACTCACCCACACCCCCTGTTGTTCTGCGGTGACGGCAGCCTCACACCGCAGCCGAACCGGTGAACCCTCGTACTCCTCTCCACGCGGGCTTCCACTATCGCGTCTTCCCCGGCTCCGCGTCATCCCCTTCCTAGGCCTCGCCGTCGTCCACCGCCCTGGTGCTCTCGGCGCAGCGTGGTCAACGTGGTCAAGGAATGGCTTCCATCGGACGTGGACTATACATGGAGAGCCTGACAGCTGGGTCCATGGCAGCCGCAAGGAAGTGCCTCCTTATTACGCGGAAAATAATTATTCCTCCACCTGACAGCAGGGACCCACCGGACGGGCCACCAGTATTTCGCGAAAAAAAAAACGTTTCCCCCTGACTGCTGGGACCCACAGGACGGGCCACCGTATTTCGCAAAAAAATGTTCCCCTCGCTGTCAGCTCGGACCCACTGGAAGTGCCTCCTTATTACACACAAAAAAATGAATACCCCCTGCTAGCTGGGACCCACCTTGGTGGGAGGCTGACTTGTGGGCCTACTAAGTTGACTGGGACAGAGGCCTTTGTCAACTTTAGTCAATATATGAATGATTCTAGCTCTAGTGACTGTACAATGTCCATCCAATGGCCGTAGTGCTTCTTCAACCTCTGGTCTTCTTGCTCCAGCCGCCAAAAGTAGAGCCGGTCAAGCCGCCTGCTCCTGCCGCCCGTGGTCGGCTATGATGCCGCGGAGGCCTCACCGCCCCCTACTACTCCCACCGCTGGCAAGGCCATCCCTCTATGCACCCACACCCCCTGTTATTCTGCAGCGACGGCAGCCTCACACCGCAACCGAACGAGTGAACCCTCATACTCCTCTACGCGTGGGCATCCACTGCCGCGTCTTCCCCGGCTCCACGTCATCCCCTTCCTAGGCCTCGCCGTCGTCCACCGCCCTGGTGCTCGGCGCGGCGTGGTCAACGTGGTCAAGGAATGGCTTCCATCGGACGTGGACTGTACGTGGAGAGGCTGACAGCTGGGTCCACGGCCGCAGCAAGGAAGTGCATCCTTATTACGTGCAAAATAATTATTCCTCCACCTGACAGCGGGGACCCACCGGACGGGCCACCGTATTTTGTGGAAAAAACGTTTCCCCCTGACTGCTAGGACCCACCGGCTACATCTTCGCACGCAAGGAAGTGCGTCCGAAAAAAAATGATTCGCCCCCCTGACTGCTGGGACCCACCAGCTACATCTTCGCACACAAGGAAGTGCGTCCGAAAAAAAATGATTCGCCCCCCTGACTGCTGGGACCCACCAGCTACATCTTTGCACACAAGGAAGTGCGTCCGGGCAAAAAAACAAAACAATTCCCCCCCTGACTGTTGGGACCCAGCAGCTACACCTTCGCACGCAAGGAAGTGCGTCCGGGCAAAAAATCAAAAACAAAACGATTCGCCCCCCTGACTGCTGGGACCCACCAGCTACATCTTCGCACGCAAGGAAGTGCCTGACAGTCGGGACCCACCTGGTCGAAGCGTACGTAGCGTTGTCATTCTGGTCACGAACGTGTACGTACATATATACTGGTCGATGTAGAGGTGCGCACGTGTCGTAGTAGAGGCGCGTACGTGTCGTAGTAGAGGCGCGCACGTAGCATGTACATGTACATACATCGACCAGGGTGCAAGAAAGAAAATACGGCCATGTACGTACATACGGGCAGGGTCTCGAACGCCTACTCGCGCATACGTACGGCCAGGGCTTGTGTACATGGCTGGGTCGGAACAGAGAAACAACGTTGTCGTCGTGTTCATGGGGAGGCAACGGAATGCGTCGTGTTCATGGGGAGGCAACGGAATGCGTCGTGTTCATCGGGAGGCAACGGAACGCGTGGAAGCCAACTGGCTGGGTCGGAACGGGATGCGTGGTCGTGTTCATCTGGAGGGCTTGGACGGAACAGGCGATGCAGACGAGGCCTGGCGTACCGCACAACGGAGGAAACGGACCTCCTACGTTCGGAACGGGGTCCTGTTGATCGGGAGGGGTCTGGCGTATCGCAAAACGGAGGAAACGGACCTCCTACAGTCGAAACGGGGGTCCTATTTATCGGCAGGGGTGTGACGTACCGCAAAATGGACGAAACAGACCTCCTACGGTCGAAACGGGGGTCCTGTTGATCGGGAAGGGTGTGGCGTATCGCAAAACGGAGGAAACGGACTTGTGTTCGAGTGCTACGGTCGAAACGGGGGTCCTGTTGATCAGGAGGGGTGTGGCATACCGCAAAACGGGACTCCATGGGATACTGTTCATCTCCACCGTTGACCCCCTCCGGCCTCCACGGGCTACCGTCGACCTCCTCCAGCCTCCACGGGCTCCTGTTCATCCAGCCACCACCGCGCGCTACTCCACTGGCTACTGTTCAACCACCCCTCCACGGGCACCCCTCCACCGCCTACTATTCATCCAGCCCTCCACACCACGGGGTCCTGTTCAACCACCCCTCCACGGGAACCCCTCCACCGTCTACTGTTCATCCAGCCCTCCACACCACGGGGTCCTATTCATGCAGAGGCAACGCCACCGCTCACTGTTCATCCAACCCCTCCCCCCCCCCCCCGGCAACGCTCACTGTTCATCCAATCGATCGGCTTCAGTTAGCAGCAGTAGCGAAGGAATCGCTCGATCGGGTTCAGTTAACAGCCATCGATCGATCGCTCAGGTTCAGTAACCCGTAGCCTGCAGTGCAATCGCTCGGGTTCAGTTAGAGCCCAACGCCTTGCACGGGTTCAGTTAGAGCTAACGCCACGCACACACAAGCGTACGTGTACGAGAGAAACGCGCATCGCTCGGCCCCCTACCTCCCACCGTAACCGGGAACTCCCCGAAATTTTCCTCCCCCTCGCTTCTACCATGGTTTTTTCCGTCATGGACAGCCCAAAGAATGTCATGCAGCTGCGTCTCCGGCCCGCCCAGGACGAAAAGCCCATTTTCTGTCATGATTTTTTGTCATAGAAGTAGGAGCCCACCACATCTATGATGATACCGGGCTTTGTCACAATTATCGTCATGGAAGTGTCATATGTATGACAGAAAAAATTTCGTTTGACCCAAAATGTCACGGATGTGTCTTTTTTTTGTAGTGCTACATCAACTCCATGGCCCCTCCGATGATGTGTGAGAAGTTTACCTCAGACCTTCGCTTCCATAGTTATTAGCTAGATATTCTCATAATTATTCGCTTTTCTATCAATTGCTCGACAGTAATTTGTTCACCCACCGTAATACTTATGCTATCTCGAGAGAAGCCACTAGTTAAACCTATAGCCCCCGGGTCTATTCTCCATCATACAAGTTTCCAATCTATTTTATTTTGCAATCTTTACTTTCAATCTATATCATAAAAATACCAAAAATATTTATCTTATTATTATCATCTCTATCAGATCTCACTCTTGCAAGTGGCCATGAAGGGATTGACAACCCCTTTATCGCGTTGGTTGTGAGGTTCTTATTTGTTTGTGTAGGTACGAGGTGACTCGCTCGTGGTCTCCTACTAGATTGATACCTTGGTTCTCAAAACTGAGAGAAATACTTACGCTGATTTGCTGCATCACCCTTTCCTCTTCAAGGGAAAACCAACGCACGCTCAAGAGGTAGCAAGAAGGATTTCTGGCGCCGTTGTCGGAGATATCTACGCCAAGTCAAGACATACCAAGTACCCATCACAACTCTTATTCTTCGCATTACATTATTTGCCATTTGCCTCTCATTTTCCTCTCCCCCACTTCACCCTTGCCATTTTTTCGCCCTCTCTTTTCGTTCGCTTTTTCTTCACTTGTTTGCCTATGTGTTGGATTGCTTCCTTGTCACGATGGCTCAAGATAATACTAAATTGTGTGACTTTGCCAATACCAACACTAACGGTTTTATTAACACTCTGATTGCTCCTCTTGCCGATGATGAATCTTGTGAGATTAATACTGCTTTGTTGAATCTTGTCATGAAAGATCCATTTTCTAGCCTTCCTAGTGAAGATTCCGCTACCCATCTAAACAACTTTGTTGATTTGTGTGATATGCAAAAGAAGAAAGATGTGGATAATGATATTGTTAAACTTAAGCTATTTCCGTTTTCGCTTAGAAATCGTGCTAAAGCTTGGTTTTCGTCTTTGCCTAAAAATAGTATTGATTCATGGAATAAGTGCAAAGATGCTTTTATCTCTAAGTATTTTCCTCCCGCTAAGATCATCTATCTTAGAAACGATATTATGAATTTTAAGCAACTTGATCATGAGCATGTTGCACAATCTTGGGAGAGGATGAAATTGATGATACGTAATGGCCCTACACATGTATTGAATTTATGGATGATTATACAAAAAATTTATGCCGGATTGAATTTGGCTTCTAGAAATCTTTTAGATTCGGTCGCGGGAGGCACTTTTATGGAAATCACTTTAGGAGAAGCTACTAAAATCCTAGATAATATTATGGTTAATTATTCTCAATGGCACACTAAAAGATCTACTAGTAAAAAAGTTCATACGATTGAAGAGATTAATGTTTTGAGTGGAAAGATGGATGAACTTATGAAATTGTTTGTTAATAAGAGTGCTCCTACTGATCCTAATTATATGCCTTTGTCTACTTTGATTGAGAATAATAATGAATCTATGGATGTGAATTTTTTTGGTAGGTACAATTTTGGTAACAACGCATATATAGGTAATTTTAATCCTAGGTCGTTTCCTAGTAATTCCTCTAATAATTATGGTAATTCCTAAAACAATTCTTATGGAAATTATAATAATATGCCCTCTGATTTTGAATCTGGTATTAAAGAATTTATTGGTTCGCAGAAGAGTTTCAATGCTTTGATTGAAGAAAAATTGCTTAAGATTGATGAGTTGGCTAGGAATGTGGATAGAATTTCTCTTGATGTTGGTTCTTCGAAACTTAGATCTATTCCACCTAAGCATGATATTGATGATGTCGGATTTCGGGTTCCGGGAGACCCTTGAGGTTCGAACACTCGGGTGCGCGCAGAGATTTCGCCTTCTACCTACCTGCACCCCTCCACCTCGCTAAGATCTAAGCTATGGAAAGAACAGCACAAGAGACACAGGGTTTATACTGGTTCGGGCCACCGTTGTGGTGTAATACCCTACTCCAGTGTGTGGTGTGGTGGATTGCCTCTTGGGCAGATGATGATGAACAATACGAGGAAGAACAGCCTCGCGAGGGTCTGTTCTTGGCTGGGGGGATGAACTGCTAGGAGGAGTCCAGTCACCCTTCTCTCTCTCTCTCTCTCTCTCTCTCTCTCTGAGTGATGCTACTCGATCCGATCCCTCTCCCCTCTCCATCCCCTGGGGGTGGCTAGTCCTATTTATAGGCAAAGGCCCTGGGCCTCTTCCCAAATATTGAGCGGGAAGGGCTCCAACAATTGGCCATTTTAAAGGGGAACATCTGGTACACTTATCCTGACTAAAGTTGGTCATCGCCTGCCAAAGGCTCTGGTGGTGACGCTGGCTTGGTCTCGACAATGACTTCCTCCCTGCCGTTGGACTGGTCTTGGTCTCATTGCACCGAAATGGGTGCCTTTGCTTGATGCTCTCGCCTGCGCTTGCTCCCTTTGCACCAAAGAGGAAAGGAGGACACTGCGTGGGCTGGCGCCCGCCTGGCACCCTTGGTCGTCATGGCTTGCGTCACGGGCACCTCGTGAGGTACCCCGCCTTGATCTCTCCGCCTCCTCGCGAGCCAGCCTGATAAGGCCGTGCCTGAGGAAGCTCCGTGTCGTCCGCCCTGCGAGGCTTGGCCCCTCGCGAGGGTCTTGGGTCTGTGTTGATGAAGATGGGCCGTGTTGGGCCCCCCTTTGAGCCATGCCGCAAGCCGCAGGCAGGCAAGTCTGGGGACCCCCGTTCCCAGAACGCCGACAGTAGCCCCCGGGCCCAAGGCGCGCCCGGACTTGGCCGTGCAGGGAGGCGAAAGGGCAAGGGCGAAGCGCCGCGGGCCCTAACAGCCTGCGGCCTTGGGCTCCGCGTGGCGGTTGATTGGACGTGGGTGTCTCCACTTCCCCACGGCGCCTCGGCAACTGCACGGATTGGACAAGTCCCTGCATGCAAAGCGGGTCATAATTACCTGCGATCGTGGGGGCCGACGGTTGGCCCTCGCCGGCTATAAGTACGGATCGGCGCGCGCCCTTCCGGTTCATCCCCCCTTGCTTCTCCTTCTTCTTCATGGCCCCGTCGAGGAGGTTCTCGACCGTAGAGAAGGGGAAGGCTCGCCGGGTTGAGCCTGCCTCTCCCCCGCCCAAGCGCGGCCGAGGGCGCCCTCGCAAACATCCTGTGGCCACCACGGCAGCTCCCCACGGCCGTGGAGACGATTTCCAGCATGGTGACGGGCGGACTGCTGCGGCCGGGGGGCGCGCTTCGGTCGCGCGCTCCCCTAGGCCGTGCTTTCGCGCTGCAGAGGTGCTGCCGGAGTCCGTTGTGTGGTCAGCGGAGCCGATTAGCACCCGGCTTCAACTTCCTCGCTTCCTCCTCGGCGAGCTCCCGGCCGGCGCCCCGGGCGGCCTCTGGCTTCAGGCAGACAGCTGCTGCAGCCGGGCCTCATGGGCTTCACTGGAGGTCTCCGCAGCCGGGAGCCTGGCCTTGACCCGCGGTTGGCAGACGTTTGCCCGCGCGCGTGGCCTGAGCCGTCGGTGCACCCTGCACTTCAAGTTTGACGGCGACGCCACCCTCTACGTGATGGAGTTTGGGGAAGATGGTTGCCGCGCAGGGTGCTGCCCTGAGGACGACGACCGCGGCCGGGAACCCAGCCCCGGCGATGATGGAGAGGACAGCGCTCGCGTGATTGGCGGCGCTCAGGGTTCCCCAAGCTTCACCGGTTCTTCTTCAGGCGGCGACTCTTCTAGCGGTGCCCGCGGTCAGCCTCCATGCCGCCGTACCTGCTTGGGAGGTGGTAGCATGTGTGCCCGCCGTCGCGCCTCGGTGAAGCGCGAGAGGGAGTCTGCCTGAGCCCCTGAGGCAGCTCGAGTCTTCCCTGCAGGCCGGTGTGAGGCGAGTTGCGCCTGATTTGTTCTTCCTTTTCCTTTTTCCTGCGTAAAAAGACAGTAGCGTGGAGCCCCACGGGGGCGTGTTTGGGTTATTGCTGTTAATCATCGCTTTGCTTCCGTTATCGTGCCTTCTGGCTACGTGCCCATGCGTGGATAGTTCTCGGCCCCAGCCGTGCGGGGGGCGACCGACCCAGGCCCTGTGTTCGTGTCGCGGTGCCCGTGGGGCACGGACTGGAGGGGTGCTCCTGTAATGGACCCAGGTCGCGAAACCTTTGAACGACTAGGACAGGAACACTCGCGAGGGCGCTCGGCTACCCCCCCCCCCCCTCGTGAGGCCTTGCATAAGAGAAATCGAGGCAGGAGAGTGAAAAGTCGAAGAACCAAAAGCCAAAGACGGTAACAGCTTCAATAAAACTTCGAATGAGAATGAACAAGCCAACTGCGGAAAGCAAATGAAAAAGCCGCATCCGGCACCTAATCTAGTCTTCGACGTCTTCTCACCAGCGCGGAGCTAAGTGCTGCCACTGGGCGTGGGAGGGAGCCCCAGGGCCTGAGGCCGGCGCTCCTGAGACTTCGGGACGTGTACAGCCCCAACTCATTATTACGTGAGAGTGTCACGGGCGGTGAGCTTCATAGGCGTTGGCCTTCTTCACAGGCTCCGGGCCTTTCTTGGGGGAAGCAGGCTTCACGGGCATTTGCCCTCTTCACAACCTCTAGGCCTTTTCCAAAACGCGACAGCTTCATAGGCATTCGCCTTCTTCACAGGCTATGGGCCTTTTCCAAAACGCGACTGTCGGATTTCGGGTTCCGGCAGACCCTTGAGGTTCGAACACTGGGGTGCGTGCAGAGATTTCGCCTTCTACATACCTGCACCCCTCCGCCTCGATAAGATCTAAGCTATGGAAAGAATGGCACAAGAGACACGGGGTTTATACTGGCTCGGGGCACCGTTGTGGTGTAATACCCTACGTGTGTGGTGTGGTGGATTGCCTCTTGGGCTGATGATGATGAACAATACAAGGAAGAACAGCCTCGCGAGGGTCTGTTCTTGGCTGGGGGATGAACTGCTAGGAGGAGTTCAGTCACCCTTCTCTCTCTCTCTTGATTCCGACCCCTTTCCCCTGGGGGTGGCTAGTCCTATTTATAGGCAAAGGCCCTGGGCCTCTTCCCAAATATTGAGCAGGAAGGGCGCCAACAATTGGCCATTTTGAAGGGGAACATCTGGTACACTTATCCTGACTAAAGTTGGTCCTCGCCTGCCAAAGGCTCTGGTGGTGACACTGGCTTGGGCTCCACAATGACTTCCTCCCTGCCGTTGGACTGGTCTTGGTCTCGTTGCATCGAAACGGGTGCCTTTGCTTGATGCTCTCGCCTGCGCTTGCTCCCTTTGCACCAAAGAGGAAAGGAGTACACTGCGCGGGCTGGCGCCCGCCTGGCGCCCTTGGTCGTCATGGCTTGCGTCACGGGCACCTCGTGAGGTACCCCGCCTTGATCTCTCCGCCTCCTCGCGAGCCAGCCTGGTGAGGCCGTGCCTGAGGAAGCTCCGTGTCGTCCGCCCCACGAGGCCTGGCCCCTCGCGAGGGTCTTGAGTCTGTGTTGATGAAGATGGGCCGTGCTAGGCCCCCCTTTGAGTCACGCCGCAGGCCGCGGGCAGGCAAGTCTGGGGACCCCCGTTCCCAGAACGCCGACAGTAGCCCCCGGGCCCAAGGCGCGCCCGGACTTGGCCATGCAGGGAGGCGAAAGGGCAAGAGTGAAGCGCCGTGGGCCCTAACAGCCTGTGGCCTTGGGCGCCGCATGGTGGTTGATTGGATGTGAGCGCCTCAGCAACCGCGCGAGTTGATAAAGGAGCGGCATCTGCCTGGGCTTTGCTTTCTGCTTTCTCCGGTTGCTGCTCAGATCTCCTTTCTTGCGCCTCTCCTTCCTTCCTCCAAAATTTCCAGATCTACTCCGACCGCGTGACCTAGGAAGCCATGGCGCCTCGTCAGTCCCTGGCCGGAGCTTGGTACTCGTCTGCCCTGGACTCGCCGAACGTGTCGGAGGCGAGCCTCGCCCGGTTGCGCCAGATGGCGGCGGCGCAGGGCATCGACAGGGCGAAGGTGTTCAAGGCCGGCTCCGCCACCCATGAGGGCCAAGGGAGCACCTTCTATCTGTTCTTTGTAAGCGCCATTGCTGCTGGCCTGGTGCCTCCCTTCTCCGAGTTCTTCTTCTCTGTCCTCCGCCATTATAAGCTACAGGCTCTGCATCTCCACCCCAACTCCGTCCTTCTCCTGGCAATCTTCGCCTATTACTGCGAGGCTCACGTAGGGGTGCAGCCCTCAGTGGCCTTGTTGCGCCACTACTTCTACCTCCGGACCTCTCGCGGTCCTGCTTCTGCGTGCGCGAGCTTCATCGCGTACGGTGGCGCCATTGCCATTTCGAACCCCGGGAAAAGGATTGAAGGCTTCAGGAGCAAGTGGGTCTTGGCAGATGCTGGGCGCATCCACCCTCGGCTGATCTTGCCCACGGAGCAACCCACAAGCTCCAGCGATTGGGGTCGAGCGGAGCTCGCGGACCCCCGCGCGAAGCTGCTATTGGAGAAGATGGACGCGGATCTGAGGCCGGCCAACATGGCGGCGGCGAAGCTGACCGGCGCGTCGCTGCTGAGGGAATTCCTGGAGCACCAGCTGGCTCCGCTTCGGTAGTACTCACTTCCGATGTGGAGGCCCCATCCGAGCCCCGCGGCCTTGGCCGATGGAGATCTGGATGTGGTCCTCCAATCTCTGGTCGGGGGCGATGTGGCGAGGTTGGAGGGCGCTCCTATGCCCGTGTTCCTCCGTGACGACTGGGAGCAGGTAGTGGAGTCCATGCCCATCTTCAACGGGGACGGGCCCGTGCCCATGGAAACTCCCGAGGAACCGGTGGACGTGCCCTTCGACGACTCCAGCAAAGAGGAGGAAGGAGGGGAGCAGGAAAAAGGGCCTGAGTCCGAGGCGACTGACGGAGAGTCGAGGGCTCCCCTCCCCCGGCGCAGGTCCCGCGTTCTCCACCTCTCTCCCAGCGATGACAACGAGGATGATGACGAGCAGGACGGCGGGAGCTTGCCCCCGATCCCGAAGAAGGACAGGACCGGGCTGATCTTCCGCGGGTCTGTCCCGGCCCCGAGGCGGACCGCAGACGCACCTTCCGCTTCCAAGCTTCCTGAGGTTGACCCTTCCAGCCGGCTTTCGGGCTTCAAATTTGGCTGGAGGTCGCTTGAGCTCACTGGCGACGACCCGTAAGCGCTTGATTCTTGTCTTTATTTCTTGTTCTGCTTCTGAGGCTTGATGTCCGCATCTCTTGGATAGGCTGGCGCCCGCAGCAAAGAAGCCGAAGGGAACTCCTGAGGTTCCATCCGTGGCAGCGCCTCTGCCTGCGAAGGAAGGTGACCGCGACGCACAGGCTTCTCCTGCCCGGTCATCCTCGCGTGGCCTGGCTGAGCCGGCTGGGGCGAGCTCAGCCCCCATGGCCCAAGTGCCTCCCGAGGTGCCTTTGCCTGCTGCCGCCACTACAGCCGTTGGGGCGCAGCAGGCTCCGCCTCAGGATGCTGTGGCCGTGCTGCCGCCTTCTCCTTCTACTCCACCGACTGTTGTCTCTCCGACTCCTCCTGCCGTTCTGGATCGTGCTACTGCTGAGCTGGACCGGCTGCGGCAGGATCTTCTTGGCGCCGAACCTCGCTTTGTGGCTGGGCGCTTGGAGCTGGCTTCAGGATGGATTCGCTCCGACGCTTCGATTCGGGCGGCGCTGGTCCAGGCCTCGACGGCTTGCGATGAGGAGAAGCAGGCCGTCCTTGAGGCGAAGGCTGCTCGTGACGCAGCCTTGGGGGAGGTGGTCGACGTCCATGGTCGCTGCAAGGCGCTGGAGTATGAGCTGCAAGGCCTGCAGGACCAGCTCGCGAAAGAGGTCCGCCTTCGCCAAGAGCAGGAAGAAGGCGTGAAGGCTCGCGAGGCGGCCGTCAAGGAGAGGGAGGTCAAGCTCAAGAAGTGCCACGACCGCCTAGGCGCGCTGGAGCAGGAGTTGGGGGCGAGGAAGGTCGAGCTGGACGACAAGGCCCAGGTTCTTGCCGAGGACCGCGTGGCCTTCACGGAGATGGAGGCAAAGGCTCGCTCCTCGCTGAGGACGTTTTACGACAGCGGCCTGGAGAGCCCGCTGGCTGGCGCCGAGGACGGCCCCGCCAAGCTGCTTCCCTTCCTGGTTCGCGCTCTTGAAGATGTCGCCCTTGGCCTTGGCCCCACGGCCGAGGCCGAGGCACGTGTCCTGTCTTCTGCAGCGCTGACGCGGGTCCTCACCCACATCTACCTTCGCGATCCCGGCGTCGACCTCGACAGCCTGCTGGAGCCAGTAAGCGGCGAGCGTGCCGCTGCCGCTGCCGAGGCCGTGAAGGGTCGCGTGGAGGCTCTGCTGGGGAAGTTCCGGGCCTTCAGCACCAAGCCGAAGCAAGGCGCTGCCGACCCCACTGCTCCATGAGGCGAACCCACTCCGCGCTGCTCCACCGCCGACAAGTGACTCTGTTGCGGCTCCTGTCCTGCCTTTAATTCCTGCACATGTATCATGCCTCAGGGAGGCGTTTAAACTTGCGTTTGGCATTGAGATAATAGTGTGGACTGTAATATTTGCTTTTGAATTCCTTGAAATTTACGCTTTTCCTTCCTACTTGCTTATGTTCTACGCCGGCAGAGCCCAGCCCCGCGCATACCTCAGCCGCCGTTAGCCCCGACCGGAAACCAGGACGGGACCAAGGAGTGAGGGGCTACGTGACAAGTTAGGCTCCTGAGTTGCGATGCTCAGGAGTCCCCCTTGGCGCACGAACAGCAAGTAGGGAGGTGTGATGTGGGTGGATCTACCGTTCTACGTCTGCAGAGCCCGGCCGCGCGCATACCTCAACCGACGTTAGCCTTTTGGAACTAAGGAGTGAGGGGCTACGTGACCAGTTAGGCTCCTGAGTCGTGATGCTCAGGAGTCCCCCTTGACGCTCAAACGGCCTTCGTACCTTGGCTCCACTCGGGGAGAGACGCGCGATGAACCAGGCCCCGGGGGGCCTGGCTGGGCGGCGTGCGTCTGGGCGTGACCCGGGCGCAGCCCCCGTGCCCAGCCCCCTCGTGCGGCACTCCCGAGGGGAGGCGTTATGATGAGGCTAGACACTGAGCTCTGGGCTCCCTGAGGTTGATGCGGCCCGGGGGCCACCCTCAGTTGTTTATCACCAGCGCGGAGCATAGCGCTTCCGTATGTGTACGGGCATAGCCGCTCCTCGGCAGTGTCGTCAGCCAGCGCGGAGCATGGTGCTTCCACTGGTACGTGGGAGGGGGCTCCCCTACGGGAGGAGCCCCCGTGGCGTGTACAGCCCCGCCCTGACACGTGACTGGCACGGTAGGGCCTAGCGAGGTGTATCTGGGCACCCGTGAGCCAGCGCAGGACTCACGGGGCCCTACCTCTTGGCGGGTTGCGCCTGGCACTGGGCCTTATCTTCTGATGTGTCCCTGCAAATTTGGTTAGATGCCGGCACTCTACGTCCTCGGGTCCCGGCCCTCGAGCTGGTCTCAGCCGTCGCTGGTATGCCAGGTGGCGATGTCGTGGACAAAGCCAGAGGGTGAGGGCTGGAGAGCCAGTAAGAGCCCTGAGTCGCGATGCTCAAGTACCCCCCTTTAACGTGCAAGTGGTCGGCATGGAGAAGAAGAGGTGCCGTGGACAGGCATCAAATAATCAAGCATGGTGGGTCGCATGCATAGCCGGAAATAAACGCAAAAGGGATACATGCCGCTGGGTCTGGCTCGAGCGACTTGGGGGATGATGCAGCCCGTGGGGCGCCCCCAACAAGGTAAGCTAACAACATGAAATAAAAGGGATACATGCCGCAGGGACGGACCCACGCGGCCTGGGAATAATGCAGCCCTGGGGGCGCTCCCAGCTGGAAATGAAACTTGAAAGATGTCACCTGATGATGTTGAGGACGAAGGAGTGTTGGTGTAGCAGACTCGGTGGGCTATGGAAGCCGATCCTCACGAGCCCCCAGGCCCAGGGGCCTAGGGAGGCTCCGGAGGCGCTGGTGGCTCCTCGCGGACCATCTCCATCTCCGCCAGGGCTGCGGAACGCCTGGCCTCTTGAGCCTCCGCGATGTCCCTCATGAGGCGCTGGTACGTGGCGGCCGCGTTCGGCAAGCCGTAAGGCATGTGAACGTAGCTGTGGGGTGGACCTTCGCAGCGCCCCACTCGTGAGGGCCAGAGGCGCTCCAGAGAGGCGACTCGATTGAGCCCTGGTATGTCGATGCAGACGCGCAGCCCACCATCCTCGCCTGGATGGGGAGCCACTGCTGGTAGGCGGCGGCCGCCTTTCATGACTCTTGACTCCTGTAGCTCCTGAATGGCCTTGCTGACGAACCCCTGAGGGTCTGGCTCTCCTTGCCTTACTCCTTCTTGAGGGAAACATGCTTCGAACACGCCTCCATGTGGTGCCCAAGCGCCTTCCTCGTGACCTTAGCCAGGTTGGTGGCCCTCCAGGGGAGAGCCCCCAAGCCCTGCCTGAGGAGGGCGCCGGGCGCGCTTTCCTATGCGATGGAAGGAGGTTCCCCCTGGGCAGGCGCGGGCCCAGAGGGGCCTGCCTCCCAAGGGGCCGGGCCGGACGATGTCTTCTTCTTCTTGGGGGCGGTCTCGGGAAGCCTCCTACTTCCGCGATCCGGGTCTTCTAGTGATGCGGCCTGAAAGGCTCGTTCCAGGGAACACACCGCGTCCTTCTCTTCACGGGGCACCGTGATGACTCCGCCACTTCCTGGCATCTTGAGGACGTTGTAGCCGTGGTGAGTTACGGCCATGAACTTGGCCAGCGCTGGGTACCCAAGGATGGCGTTGTACGGCAAGCGAATGTGAGCGACGTCGAAGTCGATGAGCTCGGTGCGGTAGTTGTCACGTGCCCCGAAGGTGACAGGGAGGCGGACCTGCCCAATCAGGACCGTGGAGCCATCGGTGACTCCGGAGAAAGGCTTGGTTGGCTGAAGCTGGCTGTAGGGCACTTGGAGATTGTTGAATGTTTCCACGGACAGGACGTTGAGCCCTGCCCTGCCATCGATGAGGGTCCTGGTGACCACCACGTTGCTGATGATTGGGGAACAAAGCATCGGGAGGACTCCGGCTGTAGCCGCACACTTGAGCTGATCTGCTGAGCTAAACGTGATGGCGCACGCCGACCACCTAAGAGGGTGCGTGGCTTCGAGCTTGGGAGGACTGCATTCACTTCGCGGGCGAACTGCTTGAAGATGCGTTGAGAGGCTGGGGCTTGAGTCCCGCCCAGGATGCAGGCAATCGCACGCGGCTCCTAGAAGCCCCCAGCCCCCTCGTCCTGATGGCGGTCCTCGTTTCTCCTTGGCTGCGGCGACAGCGGAGGGAGGCCTGCGTTGCCTTGCGGGCGATCCTCGCGAGGCTGATCCCTCCAGTCTTCCTCGCGAGGCGGGTCTTGCCAGCGACCCTCGCGAGGTTGATCGCGCCACCCTTGGCGCGGGCCGCGGTCTTCCCAGCGTCCTGCGTTCCTTCCTCCTCCTCAACCGTAGCCCCGGTCACCGCGGACGAGGCGACGGCCAATCCTTCCTTCTCGCACGGCTCAGAGCTCTTGACATTCGTTGGTGTTGTGGGTGTGGAGGTCGTGGTACACACAGTACCGACTGCCCTTGGAAGGTTCGGGCTGATCTCTGCCCCGCTTGGTGTCTGGTTCTGCCGCGAGCACGACAGCCCCCTTGCGCTTCACATCCTTGGCCTTGGGCTTCTTCTCTTCTGGGTCTGCGGTAGGCAGCTCGAGGAGGGAGAGACGCCCTTCCTCAGCCCTGGCGCACTTGGTTGCCAAGTTGAACAACTCCAAGGAAGTGCACAGGTCTTCATGCATCGCCAGCGCCTCCTTCATCTTGACATCGTGCACGCCGTCGGAGAAGGCTGAGATGATGGCCTCCTCAGTCACCTTGGAAATCTTGAGGCGTGCGTTGTTGAAGCGCTGGATGTACTTCTGCAGGGTCTCTCCGGGTTGTTGCTTGATGCGTCGCATGTCGCTCACGGTGGATGGCCGGTCGCGAGTACCTTGGAATTGGCGATGAAGCGGGTGCGCATCTCGTCCCAGGAGGAGATCGTGCCTGGAGCCAGGTTCAGGAGCCAGGTGCGGGCCCCGTCCTTGAGCACCATGGGAAACCAGTTTGCCATGACCTTCTTGTCTCCGTTGGCAGCTTCGATGCCCAGCTCACAGAGCTGGAGGAACTCCGCAAGGTCGGCCGTGCCGTCGTAACGAGGAGGCAGGTCTGGCTTGAACTTGCCGGGCCACGTGACGCTGCGTAGCTCGGTGGTGAAGGCACGACAGCCTGCCGTGGCCACGGGAGGCCTTGGGTGACGGAGAGCTTGGTCTTGCATGTCCCACGCGCTGCAGCTGGGAGCAGCGCGGGGTCTTGACATGCGGGAGCGGGAGCATGGTCGCGACGTGCTGGAGCAGGGAGCGCCCGGGCAGCTTCTTGCGGGCGAGGGACTTCTTGGTAGCTCTGCTCTTGCCGCGCTGGCACCTGACGGAGCGGGTTCCGCCCAGGGGCCACGCGCCTTGGAGCCATGGCGCCTTCTTGAGGAGGAGGCGGCCGGGGCGCCGCCGGAGCTTCGTCGCCCGCGCGGGGCGGGGTGCGGTGCAGCGAAACGGACGGCGCAGGAGAGCCCCCTGCGGCGCGGACGAGCTCGGCGATGCGGTCGAGCCATTCTTCCTAGACGTCGTCGACGGGACGGTAGCACAGGAGCTCGTTTGCCGCGATGAGCGCAGCTCGAGCCTCCATGGGTGCGCGGAGCGCGCGGGACGAAGAACCAGCTGGGGTGAGCGAGGGAGTAGCGGTGCGGCCGTCTTGCCGCACGGACGGGTGCTGAGACGACGCTTGCCGCTCGTCCCCCGCCGAGCCGGTGGCGGCATTGACGGCAGGTGACGGGGAACGGCGAGGACGCCCGCCGACAGGAGCCGTCTGGGCGACGCGGGAAGCGAGAACGGCCCGGCGCTCGGCGCGGGCCCGACGAGCGTCAGACATGGACGCGATGGTCGGAGGAGAACGGGGTGGTGGAAGACGAATTTCGGCGCACCCCTACCTGGCGCGCCAAATGTCGGATTTCGGGTTCCGGCAGACCCTTGAGGTTCGAACACTGGGGTGCGCGCGGAGATTTCGCCTTCTACCTACCCGCACCCCTCCGCCTCGATAAGATCTAAGCTATGGAAAGAACGGCACAAGAGACACAGGGTTTATACTGGTTCGGGCCACCGTTGTGGTGTAATACCCTACTCCAGTGTGTGGTGTGGTGGATTGCCTCTTGGGCTGATAATGATGAACAATACAAGGAAGAACAGCCTCGCGAGGGTCTGTTCTTGGCTGGGGGGATGAACTACTAGGAGGAGTTCAGTCACCCTTCTCTCTCTCTCTTGATTCCGACCCCTTTCCCCTGGGGGTGGCTAGTCCTATTTATAGGCAAAGGCCCTGGGCCTCTTCCCAAATATTGAGCGGGAAGGGCGCCAACAATTGGCCATTTTGAAGGGGAACATCTGGTACACTTATCCTGACTAAAGTTGGTCCTCGCCTGCCAAAGGCTCTGGTGGTGATGCTGGCTTGGGCTCCACAATGACTTCCTCCCTGCCGTTGGACGGGTCTTGGTCTTGTTGCACCGAAATGGGTGCCTTTGCTTGATGCTCTCGCCTGCGCTTGCTCCCTTTGCACCAAAGAGGAAAGGAGGACACTGCGCGGGCTGGCGCCCGCCTGGCGCCCTTGGTCGTCATGGCTTGCGTCACGGGCACCTCGTGAGGTACCCCGCCTTGATCTCTCCGCCTCCTCGCGAGCCAGCCTGACGAGGCCGTGCCTGTGGAAGCTCCGTGTCGTCTGCCCCGCGAGGCCTGGCCCCTTGCGAGGGTCTTGAGTCTGTGTTGATGAAGATGGGTCGTGCTGGGCCCCCCTTTGAGCCATGCCGCAGGCAGGCAAGTCTGGGGACCCTCGTTCCCAGAACGCCGACAGCGACAGCTTCACAGGCTCTGGGCCTTTTCCAAAACGTGACAGCTTCACAGGCATTCGCCTTCTTCACAGGCTCTAGGCCTTTTCCAAAGCGCGACAGCTTCATAGGCATTCACCTTCTTCACAGGCTCTGGGCCTTTTTAGGGGTAGAACCTCCGGAGGTCCTGGATGTTCCATGCGTTCTGGACCGGCACCCCCTCCTGAGTCTCCAAGCGCGCGGAGCCGGGCCTGAAAACATGAACAACCTTGAACGGGCCCTCCCACATGGGAGAGAGCTTGTGCAGTCCCTCCCAGGAGAGAACCCGCCTGAGCACGAGGTCTCCTACCTCGAGAGTTCTGGGGCAGATGTTGCGGCAGTGATATCGTCGCAGTGCTTGTTGGTACCTCGCCGCTCGTAGCGCGGCTTCTCGGCGATGTTCCTCCCCCAGCACGAGGTCCATCCCCCGCATGGCGTCCTGCTGCGCCTCGTCGAACGCCAGGACCCGCACGGAGCGATGTCTGACCTCGTGAGGGAGGACCGCTTCGGCTCCGTAGACCAGGAAGAACGGGGTCTCTCCAGTCGGCTTGGTCGCAGTTGTGCGGATGGACCACAACACGGACTAAAGCTCGTTGTACCAACCTCTGCCGCAGGCCTCCAGCTTCTTCTTGAACGTCCTGGTCTTGAGGCCCCTCAGGACCTCTGCGTTGGCCCGCTCGGCCTGGCCATTGCTTCGGGGGTGCGCCACCGAAGCGTAGCATATCTATGTTCCAAGGTTAGCATAGTATGTTTTGAAGAGGTTACTGGTGAACTGCGAACCGTTGTCTGTGATGATGCGGTTCGGCACCCCGAACCGGCTCACCATGCCCCTGATGAACTTGACCGCGGAACCCGCGGGGATGGTGCGGACGGCCTCTACTTCAGCCCACTTGGTGAACTTGTCCACGGCGACGTAGAGGTAGCGGTAGCCCCCTGGCGCCCGAGGAAACGGGCCCAGGATGTCCAGCCCCCAGACTGCGAATGGCCATGAAAGGGGTATAGTCTGCAGGCCTCCTGCCGGCTGATGGATCTGCTTGGCATGGAACTGGCAGGCCTCACAAGCTTTCACCAGTTCGACGGCGTCATTGAGTGCGGTGGGCCAATAAAACCCACTGCGGAACGCCTTGCTGACGAGGGTCCGTGATGATGAATGATGTCCACAGTCTCTGCCGTGTATATCTTCCAGCAATTCCTTTCCTTGCTCCCTGGAGATGCAGCGCAGGGATACATCGTTTGGTCGCTTCCGGTAGAGCTCTCCATCCTTGATGCAGTATGCCGTGGCCAGCCGTGCCACACGCTCCACTTCCTCCTCCTTCTCCGGCAGGGTCCCTTGTGTTAAGTAACTCCGGAGCTCCGTGATACAGCACCCCTCCTGAGGTTCCATCGTCAGGAGCAGGTGTGCTCCTGAGGCTGGGCCACAGACCGGGGCTCCTGAGGCAGGTGGCTGGGGGAGCTCCTCCCGAGGCTGAGCCGTGTTTGACAATGACGGCAGGGCTGAGGGCTTGAAGAGCCGCTCCTCGAAGACGCCAGGCTCCTGAGGTAACCGCCTGGACGCCCGTTTGGCGATGTCGTCGGCCTCCTGATTGATGCCACGGGGCACATGCTGTAACTCCAACCCCTAGAACTGCTTCTCCATCCTACGGACCTCCGCAAGGTAGGCTTCCATGTGCTCATCTTTCGGCTCATACACCTTGTTGGAGAAATTGACAAGGAGCTGCGAATCACCCTTGATGGTGAGGCGCTTCACCCCCAAGGCAGCTGCGGCCTTCAAGCCCGCTATTAAACCTTCATACTCCGCTATGTTGTTGGAGACCTTTTCACCTTGCTGGAAACAGAGTTGTACGGCGTAGTAGAGCTTGTCCTGAGTGGGCGATATAAGCACCGCCCCAGCCCCAGCGCCCTGCCTGGAGAACGCCCCATCGAAGTACATGACCCAGCCTTCTGGCGCCTCGCTTCCCGGGGAGAGGGACCGATCCTCGTCGGCCTTGAGGCCTGGTGCCTCCGTCCATTCTGCCACAAAATCCGCTAATGCTGCTCCCTTGATGACTCTGGTCGTGCTGAATTCAAGCTGAAACGCTTGCAGTTCTATGTTCCACTCGGGGACCCTTCCAGCTGAGTTAGGGCTTCTGAGCACTCTCTCCAGGGGGTATGACGAGACGACCTTGATGGGGTGACCCTGAAAATAGTGCCGCAGCTTGCGCGAGGCCACCAATAGCACGAGGAGGAGCTTCTGAGGCATGGGGTACCGTGCCCTCGCGTCCTGCAACACCGTGCTGATGAAGTACACTGGGTGCTCAACGAGGTTGGGTGCGTCAGTGCTGGTGGAGCCCTCCGGAGACCATGGCGCCTCCTGAGGCGATGAGGCCTCCTGAGGCGATGAGGCCTCCTGAGGCTGGCCATCTGGGAGAGGGGCCTCTTCCGCCTCCGGTGCATTCCTCTGCGGCGGCTGATCTTCCTCAGCCGTGGTGGCGGTTTCTGTGGGCCTTCCTTGTTCCTGTTTTTCCTTGTCCCGGGCTGCTGCTATGGTTTTGATTCGACGCTCCTCCCTAACCGCCACCAGGGCTACGCTGGCGGAGTAGGGAGTGGCAGCGAGGTAAAGCACCAGGGGATCTTGAGGGCACGGAGCCACCATGACCGGAGGGCTGGTCAGGTATCTCTTGAGATCCTGGAACGCCTTGTCGGCCTCTTCAGTCCATTCAAAGGGCCCCTTTTTCTTCATTAGCTGGAAGAAAGGCAGCGCTCGCTCCCCCAACTTGGAGATGAAGCGCCCTAGCGCGGTCACGCGCCCAGTGAGCTTCTACATTTCTCTGAGGGTCTTTGGCGGGCTCATGTCCTCGACTGCCTTGACCTTTTCCGGGTTAGCCTCGATGCCTCGGTGGGACATGAGGAAACCCAAGAGCTTGCCCGAGGGGACTCTGAACACACACTTCTCTGGGTTGAGCCGCAGGTTCACTGCGTTGAGGCTCGCAAAGGTTTCCTCCAGGTCTTGTATCAGGGTCCTGGCCTCCCGAGACTTCACCACAATGTCATCGACGTAAGCCTCAACATTCTTCCCGAGCTGCGGGCCCAAGGTGATGTGCATCAGCCGCTGAAAGGTCGCCCCTGCGTTACGCAGCCCAAATGGCATGCATGTGTAGCAGTACACCCCACACGGGGTTAGGAAGGCTGTCTTTTCGACGTCTTCTACCGCCATCTTGATCTGGTGATACCCAGAGAAGGCATCCAAGAAGCATAGCAGGTCGCATTCTGCGGTGGAATCGACGATCAGGTCGATGCGGGGGAGCGGGAACGGATCTTGCGGGCATGCCTTATTGAGGTTGGTGAAGTCGACACACATGCGCTCCTTCCCTCCCTTCTTTGGCACAACGACAGGGTTGGCCAGCCAATACAGGTATCGGACCTCGCGAATGACCCCAGCGGCCTCTAGTTTGCGGGTCTCTTGGACGATGAAGGCCTGCTTTTCTGTGGACTGCCGCCTTGCCTTCTGCTTCATAGGGCGCACGTTGGGGCACACGTTGAGGTGATGCTCGATTACGCTCCTAGGGATCCTCGCCAACTGATCAGGCTCCCAAGCAAATACCTTCTTGGTTGCGCGCAGGAACCTGACCAGGGCATCCTCCTGCTCGGGCTCGATGTTGGCGCCTATGGTGAAAGTGGCATTGGTGGACCCGTCCTCATCGACGGGTATCTGCTTGGTTTCTGCCTTGTCTTGGGTGAACAACTGTTTCTTCTTGGCGGGTGCAGCCCCCTTGGGCTCGGGGGTCTCCGAGTCGGCGGGCTGTGCCGACGCCGCCGTCTTTAAGGCGAGCTTGAGCACTCGCAGCGCATCTCCGATGTCCCCGTGCATGGTGAGGACACCGCTGCTCCCGGGCATCTTCATGAGGTTGTACGCCGAGTGCGTCGCGGCCATGAACTGGGCCAGCGCTGGGTAGCCGAGGATGGCGTTGTAGGGGAGGCCAATGGGGGCGATGTCAAAGTCGACCAGCTCCGTGCGGAAGTTTTTGTAGGTGCTGAAGGTTACTGGGAGCCGGATCTGTCCCAAGGAGCTGGATGATCCGCCCCCAACGCCTGAGAAGGGCCGGCTGGGTCGCAGCCGTTCCAGGGGTATGCAGAGGAGGTTCAAGGCCTCAACCGAGAGCATGCTGAGGCCCGCACCGCCATCGATGAGAGTTCTAGTGACGGTCACCTGGCAGATGGTGGGGGTGCATAGCATGGGGAGCGCACCCGAGCAGGCCGAGTTGGAGGGGTGGTCCTCCTAGCTGAAGGTTAGGCCGGCCTTGGGCGCCGCCCGGTCCGGGGGAGCCCCCTGCCGCATGGAAGCGACGCTGACCCGGCGGATGAACGTCTTGACGTGGTGACTTGTAGGCGGCGCCTGCGAGCCGCCCAGGAGGGCCGCGACGACCGGGGGTGTTGGTGCAGCGTGGTGGGCGAGGAAGAGGCTGCGGAGCTCTTCCCAAGAGGCCACGGAGGCTGCCGGCAGGTGGAGCAGCCATGCGCGCGGAGCGCCGGTGAGGGCCATGGGTAGCCAGTCCGCCATGACCCTATCATCACCTCCAGCTTTGAGGATGGCCTCCTCGTACGCTAGTAAGAAGGCCAGCGGATCAGTCACGCCGCTGTAGCGCGGCGGCGTCGTTGGCTTGAACTTGTCTGGCCACCGTGCCCGTTGCAGGGCTGGGACCAGGGCTCGGAGCCCCCTGGCCCCCGTGCTGGCGCCGGCGGCCGGAGCGGGCGACGCGCTACTCATCGCGGGGCAGGTCGTGGAGGTGGCGGAAGGGAAAACTCCGGTGCACCCCTACCTGGCGCACCCAATGTCAGATTTCGGGTTCCGGCAGACCCTTGAGGTTCGAACACTGGGGTGCGTGTGGAGATTTCGCCTTCTACCTACCTGCACCCCTCCGCCTCGCTAAGATCTAAGCTATGTAAAGAACAGCACAAGAGACACAGGGTTTATACTGGTTCGGGCCACCGTTGTGGTGTAATACCCTACTCCAGTGTGTGCTGTGGTGGATTGCCTCTTGGGCTGATGATGATGAACAATACGAGGAAGAACAGCCTCGCGAGGGTCTGTTCTTGGCTGGGGGGATGAACTGCTAGGAGGAGTCCAGTCACCCTTCTCTCTCTCTCTCTCTGAGTGATGCTACTCGATCCGATCCCTCTCCCCTCTCCATCCCCTCGGGGTGGCTAGTCCTATTTATAGGCAAAGGCCCTGGGCCTCTTCCCAAATATTGAGCGAGAAGGGCGCCAACAATTGGCCATTTTGAAGCGGAACATCTGGTACACTTATCCTGACTAAAGTTGGTCCTCGCCTGCCAAAGGCTCTGGTGGTGACGCTGGCTTGGGCTCCACAATGACTTCCTCCCTGCCGTTGGAGTGGTCTTGGTCTCGTTGCACCGAAACGGGTGCCTTTGCTTGATGCTCTCGCCTGCGCTTGCTCCCTTTGCACCAAAGAGGAAAGGAGGACACTGCGCGGGTCGGCGCCCGCCTGGCACCCTTGGTCGTCATGGCTTGCGTCACGGGCACCTCGTGAGGTACCCCGCCTTGATCTCTCCGCCTCCTCGCGAGCCAGCCTGATGAGGCCGTGCCTGAGGAAGCTCCGTGTCGTCCGCCCCGCGAGGCTTGGCCCCTCGCGAGGGTCTTGTGTCTGTGTTGATGAAGATGGGTCGTGTTGGGCCCCCCTTTAAGCCACGCCGCAGGCCGCAGGCAAGCAAGTCTGGGGACCCCCTGACGGTGTCCTGGACTAGGGGGTACTCACCACGTCGTCTCCCGATCTATTAGATTGGGCCGAGGACCCCCGTGGCCATATACTCATGGGCCAGTTCGGACGGCTGCCGCATACAAGGAAGATTCCACAAGACTTGGCGATCAAGACAAGGGCTTCTCCCCACCGGCGTATTCGGCTAGAACTCTTGTTATCCTAGGCCTCCGGTGCATTATATAAACCGAGGCAGGCTAGTCGATAGATATAGAATACAGAACAACAATCATACCATAGGCTAGCTTCTAGGGTTTAGCCTCTTTGATCTCGTGGTAGATCTACTCTTGTACTACCCATATCATCAATATTAATCAAGCAGGACGTAGGGTTTTACCTCCATCAAGAGGGCCCGAACCTGGGTAAACATCGTGTCCCATGTCTCCTGTTACCATCGATCCTAGACGCACAGTTCGGGACCCCCTACCCGAGATCCGCCAGTTTTGACACCGACATTGGTGCTTTCATTGAGAGTTCCGCTGTGTGATCGACAAAAGGATCGATGGCTCGCCTGCAGATCAACTGCAACTTCAGCATCTTCGTCACCAGCTCGACTGGTCACCTTGGCTCGACCAAGAAGTGCGCCCCGTGTTCGGATCACCATGTTCGAACGAGGACCTTCATCAAACATCAACTCCGATCTCTATCAAGATCACGGAGGAATCATCCATGGAGTTCGGGGGCTCAACGTCAACATTGCCCTCAAGCGACCGTGCTGTTTTTCTGGACAGCAAACTCGTATCTGCCGCCACCACCTCCTTGAGTATCGTTTTGACGATCGCTTTGGTGGAATTGTGTGGAATTGAGTCTATAACAACCCTAGAAAATTTCGTCGAGTTCCGATGAAGGAATCTCTGGCAATCCACGATATACCGGAGCCCTGTCAAATCTGGATGGGAATTTGGATGAGTTTAGGGCGTGGATTCCAGCTTCTAGCTCGGACGTCCTTTGGAAGATCCAACCGTTGATCGGCTACGGAATTCCTATATCTACCACCTCTCAAAATTTCAGCTCGATCCGACCGTCCAAACTCCGGGAACCTTCCGATTAGTGCATCACTTTTCGGATCTGTTTTCTGCGCGAAAACGAATCCGACCCGAGTTCATCTTTTTTATGAACAGGATTTTGGACATCCCTTTTGAAGGAAGTTTTGTATGGGGTATTGTGTTTTGTTGCCGAACATATCCCACAAACTTTAACATCTTTCGAACATGATGTTCAACATCATGCTGGTGTCAAACCAGTCCGGCAATATTACTCCACGGCTGTCGACCTGCGCTAGACACGGCGTCACTTTGTTAAGCCGAGCTCAACTTCTTCGGACCATCATCTCGGCAAGCCGAACAAGAGTCCGGCATCGCGAAGGATAAATCATCACCAACATCGACGCCCCACGGATTACACGGAGCGGGCATACCGGCATCGCCGTACGGTCGCTTCATCAAGCCGGCTTCGACCACGTCATGACCTGCATCGACAGGGCTGCACTTCAAGCTGGTGTCCATCACGCCGACCTACTTCGACTCATCGGCTGACATCGACGCTTCGACATCTCGGCTGGACCGGGGGCTTTGCCATCTCTTCATCAACCTACTCCGGACACTTCGGCGTCACTAGCCGACCAGCTCCGTCACGTTAGCTGGGTCGAGGGCTTTGCCTCGGCGAGCCAACCTTTACCAGCATTGCCATGCCGTTGTTTTATCGCCCATCAGGCAATGGGTGTGCGGAGCGAGTCCCAATTTTGGGAATCACCTTCCTTCGGATTGCTACAACAAATAAACCAGGTGCTATCAATCCCTCATATTTTTTGCTTGTTTGGGTTCATTTTTCCCAAGGAATTATTACTCTAGTTTGTCCATTATATGTACACAGGTCTATCAAATGGTGGCCGCATTAACAACAGTCGCATGGTGGTTCGGTCAGTTTCCGTACATAGTCCGGCGAACGCTGCATCCGGAGCTCGGACCGACCTGCGAATTCAGGCTTTGCCACGCCTTTACCGCATCACGCCGACGCCCTGCATCGACATTGACTTCGGCGCCAGGCCATATTTCTTTTATTACTCACTTTGCATAAATTATTTATTATGCAAAGATTTTTTTAATTATCATTATTACTATTATCTCCGGTTTGCACTATTTTTTGTGCACAGGAAAATGATCCGGGGACTTCGGCGTCACTTTGCCGGTCTGCATTGATCGTGCTATGTCACCACTTCGGCGTGTCGAGCTCTCCGCTCCGCCACCTCGGGACCAGCTTGGGGGATGGAACCTTGCCCCGCATCAAGCTCGGACCGCGTCATCAATACCGAACATACCGAACACATTAACCAGCTAAGTCGCTTTCATGCTCAAAGCTTTAATTTCTAACTTGCGTTCGATTCGACCAAGCATTATACTTTTTTGGAAAAAAGTTGCTTGTAAAAAATTTCCTTGTCCAAACTTTGTTTGTGACGCATAAATTCAAATACCTTCATTTGGGGGCTTCCTTCATGAAACTTTTCCACTTGCATATGATTATACTTGTATGGCTTCGTTCCTTGTTCGTGTATTACGCCACAATATGCATCATATTGACTTAAGCGATTTGCAAGCTGGGTTGCCTCGCTCCTGTGTTTACCCCTATGTTCCCGATTGTTCGGCTAGGGAGTAAAGGGAGCACCTCTGCGATTGTCACGATCGGGTCGCCCGAGCCGGACCTCAGACTGGGTGAAGCCGAAAGCTAGCGCTCTTATAGTTTTCAATGATGGTCGGCACACAACGGAACTCATGAGTACAAAAAATCTATTGCACAAGTCTCATAATAACAATGAGCACCGAAGAAAGGTATCGGTGGGGGTACTATTTTCTTTGAAGATGCTTCTTACACTTCACGGTAATATCGCATAAGTTCCCTGAGCGCGCTTTGTCTGTTACAGCCTTATGGCCTGATTGCCTGGTTATTGGAAACACCGTCGATATTCTCGACCGATGGAGTACATAACACTTTTCGGTCCTTGACCGAAGAGGGAGAAGCTGACGGTCGGTTAAGATGCGTTTAAAGTTCGGTTGAACATAGATATGATATAAGTACTTCGGTACATGCAATCATTCTTCTACCCAAGTCACTTGGGGGCTCTTAAGTTTATTTGAGCCGTTTTATAATAAGTGTTCTTCTTCTCAGTCATTGCAAAGTTCTATTATTATTATTTATCTCTCCTTTTTTCGACGCGAGTGTGCGGTCACTAGCCGGGGAGCCTAATTTCTCTCTCAAAGCCGCTAGAGTTTAGTTTGCTAAACTGGCCTAATGAGAAGTACTCCGCCCTCGGGATAGGAGGTTGAAGCCGTAGGCTGACCCGCTCGAAGTCTTGAGATAGGATGTGTCATGTTAAAGGACGACAGAAGCACTTCTTTTTTCTAAGACCAATTTTCGGATTGGCACCGAACACTTGATCTTGTTCGGACATCATGTTTTTACTGACGTTTCTTGGTTTTCCAAGCTTTTTGGCACTTTTAAACTATTTGTGCTTTTCCAGCATTAGTCTCGCAGTGCAACGCCGGACACCTTTAGGGATTTGGCAAAAACATTCTCAGATATTGCTATATATGCATCGGTTTCGAATTGCATCTTCGGTCAATAGTTGGGTTGCCTGGCTCCTGCACTTGCTTCCTACGTTCCGTTTTGTTCGGCTAGGCGCGCAAAGGGAGAACCACTGCGATGGTGCTTCCAGCTCACATGGTTAAGCACTTTAGTGGAGAAAGCTGAAAACTGACTGTCACAATAAGCGTAAACTGGTCAGCGATCCGATGACTATGACGGGCCATTCATAACATTGGCCGAAGTGTTTACGGCTTGACCTCGACTGTCGCCGAACACTACTGGGGGCTATTAACTGGCCTCCCAAACTAAATCCTCGATATTTTGCTCTTACATTCGAGCTGAGGTTTCATGATCATGCTTAGCATGACAACCCAAAGAAAGGAACCGATAGCGGGACTGCTTTCTTTGGAATACATTTCTTCTGTTAAACAGTAATGTAACATATCTCTCTGCGTACCTTTGTTTATAAAACCATGTGGCCAGATTGCCTTGTTTGTCATAAATCTTTGCCCTCATAAAGGCTTTATAAAGTAGGACAAACACTCCTCGGCTACTGGCCAAGGAGGTGGAAGCCGATGGTCGGTCAACAAAGTTTTGTACAATGCGGATCCGAGCATTAATGACGTAAAGTACTTGGATACATAGAGTCATTACACATAATTTGTGATTTTACTATGGATATTGATCCTTAATTCGGCCACCAATGCCCGCATTAAGGCTCGGGGGCTACTGGGCTTCGGGCTTATTATTTACAAATATTAAAGGGGCACATCGATCTCCTGATCTGGTGTTGCCACCCGACCAGTGTCTCGGGGGCTACTGCATTGCTTGTCCAATGCAGAAAATTTTATGTGCAATATAGTTTCCGAGGAGATTTTGATCCTCAGGTTGGTCGGCCGCACCCAACCCGAGTCTTGAGGACTGAGCACGCTGCTTTTGTGTCCCGAAGTATTCTACCGAGCTAGGACTTGATCCTTAGGCCGATTTTGCAAATCAACCTGAGTCTCAGCGGCTACTGGGATCAGCGGTCTTATGTCATCCTTCATGTGCATCTTGGGTTTTAGACCGATACACACCTTGAGGGCTACTGGCTATATATCTCGGCAGAGAATAAATTGCACCAATAAAAAATATTGACAAAAAATCGGCCCATAGTCGGGGTGGTGCACCACCTCGGAAGCAGTCCGGCATAAAGCTCGGGCGCTAGTGGCTGGCTCCATAGAGGGCATTTCCGGCATTAAGCTCGGCTAAACTCCTTCAACTTTTTTGAACCAAGGTGATATGACACCTCGGATATAGTCCGGCATTGGAGCCTGGACACAGTCCGGCGTTGGAGCTCGGATATATTTCGGCGTTGGAGCTCGGATATACAGTCCGGCGTTGGAGCTCGGATACATAGTCCGGCGTTGGAGCTCGGATACATTCCGGCGCTAGAGCTGGGAAGCGGTCCGGCGTTGGTGCTCGGCTGCAAAAGATACCTCGAATGCAGTCCGGCGTTGGAGCTCGGACGCAAGAGGACCCTGCCTCCCAGGAACAACTTCAAACCCGAGGTGTGGCATAAAAATAAACAAGGCATTGATAAAGGCCGGAAACTTAAAGGGGCTCCTCGGATACCCGACGTGTAAACTCGTCGAATGCATTTCGGCGATCCTCAAGATCGAAGATAAAGAAGATTTGTTGAACCAGTTTTCAAGACCGACAACCGAAGATGAAGAACAGTTCGGAAGAATCGAGGAGCGTCCCTAACTTGAAGACTGGTTCAGGGGGCTACTGACAGTGTCCTGGACTAGGGGGTACTCACCACGTCGTCTCCCGATCTATTAGATTGGGCCGAGGACCCCCGTGGCCGTATACTCATGGGCCAGTTCGGACGGCTGCCGCATACAAGGAAGATTCCACAAGACTTGGCGATCAAGACAAGGACTTCTCCCCACCGGCGTATTTGGCTAGGACTCTTGTTATCCTAGGCCTCCGGTGCATTATATAAACCGAGGCCAGACTAGTCGATAGATATAGAATACAGAACAACAATCATACCATAGGCTAGCTTCTAGGGTTTAGCCTCTTTGATCTCGTGGTAGATCTACTCTTGTACTACCCATATCATCAATATTAATCAAGCAGGACGTAGGGTTTTACCTCCATCAAGAGGGCCCGAACCTGGGTAAACATCGTGTCCCATGTCTCCTGTTACCATCGATCCTAGACGCACAGTTCGGGACCCCCTACCCGAGATCCGCCGGTTTTGACACCGACACGCCCATTCCCAGAACGCCGACAGATGAGTCTCTCAAATACATGAGAATTTCCATTGATGAGTGCAAAGAAAGAACCGCTAGGATGCATGCTAAGAAAGATTGCTTTGTGAAAGCGTGTTCTTCTAGTTTTCATGATAATAAAGATGAAGATATAAAAGTGATTGATGTGTCCCTTATTAAATCCTTGTTTTGCAATATGAATCTTGATAATGATGGGATTGGAGATGAGTCAACTTTAGCTAGAAGGCGTCCCAATGATTTGGAGTTTTTAGATCTTGATGCAAAAATTGCTAAAAGTGGGATTGAAGAGGTTAAAACTTTAAATAGCAAGGAACCCACTATCTTGGATTTCAAGGAATTTAATTATGATAATTGTTCTTTAATAGATTGTATTTCCTTGTTGCAATCCGTGCTAAATTCTCCTCATGCTTATAGTCAAAATAAAGCTTTTACTAAACATATCGTTGATGCTTTGATGCAATCTTATGAAGAAAAACTTGAGTTGGAAGTTTCTATCCCTAGAAAACTTTATGATGAGTGGGAACCTACAATTAAAATTAAAATTAAAGATCATGAATATTATGCTTTGTGTGATTTGGGTGCTAGTGTTTCCACGATCCCAAAAACTTTGTGTGATTTTCTAGGTTTCCGTGAATTTGATGATTGTTCTTTAAACTTGCACCTTGCGGATTCCACTATTAAGAAACTTGTAGATTTTATTGTTCTTGATATAGATTGCAATCCTTCACGTCCTATTATTCTTGGTAGACCTTTCCTTACAATGATTGGTGCAATTATTGATATGAAGGAAGGACATATTAAGTTCCAATTTTCGTTAAGGAAAGGCATGGAACACTTCCCTAGAAATAAAATTAAATTACCATATGAATCTATTATGAGAGCCACTTATGGATTGCCTACCAAAGATGGCAATACCTAGATATATCCTCGCTTTTATGCCTAGCTAGCGGCGTTAAATGATAGCGCTTGTTGGGAGGCAACCCAATTTTATTCCTTGCTTTTTGTTCCTGTTTAGTAATAAATAACTTATCTAGCCTCTATTTTGGTTGTGTTATTTGTGTCTAATTAGTGTTTGTGCCAAGTAGAATAGTTGGGAAGACTTGGGGAAAGTCTTTTTGATCTTGCTGTAAAAAACAGAAGCTTTAGCGCTCACGAGAATTGCTGCCATTTTTCACTGGAGAGTGCTATTTAGTTAATTCTTTTTGCATATGAATAATATATAAATTCCTCACGTCCAGTAGTTTATTTTAGAATTTTTGGGGTTCCAGAAGTTTGCGGTAGTTACAGATTACTACAGACTGTTCAGTTTTTGACAGATTCTGTTTTTCGTGTGTTGTTTGCTCATTTTGATGAATCAATGGCTAGCAATAGATTTTATGAACCATAGAAAAGTTGGAATACAGTAGGTTTAACACCCATACAAATAAAGAATGAGTTCATTACATTACCTGGAAGTGGTGTTTTGTTTTCTTTCGCTAACGGAGCTCATGAGATTTTCTGTTAAGTTTTGTGTTGTGAAGTTTTTAAGTTTTGGGTAAAGATTTGATGGATTATGGAACAAGGAGTGGCAAGAGCCTAAGCTTGGGGATTCCCAAGGCACCCCAAGGTAAATCCAAGGACACCAAAAAGCCTAAGCTTGCGGATGCCCCGGAAGGCATCCCCTCTTTTGTCTTCGTACATCGGTAACTTTACTTGGAGCTATATTTTTATTCACCACATGATATGTGTTTTGCTTGGAGCGTCTTGTATGATTTGAGTCTTTGTTTTTTTTACCACAATCATCCTTGCTTTACACACCTTTTGATAGAGACAGACATGAATCAGAATTTATTAGAATACTCTATGTGCTTCACTTATATCTTTTAGAGCACGCTGGTGGTTTCATTTTATAGAAATAATTGATCTCTCATGCTTCACTTATATTATTTTGAGAGTCCTTTAGAACAGCGTGGTAATTTGCTTTTAGGAATAATAAAAACTTTCATACAAGTGCATTGAATACTATGAGAAGTTTGATACTTGATAATTTTTTTGAGATATGGAAATGGTGATATTAGAGTCATGCTAGTTGAGTAGGTTGTGAATTTGAGAAATACTTGTGTTGAAGTTTGTGATTCCCGTAGCATCCACGTATGGTGAACCGTTATGTGATGAAGTTGGAGCATGATTTATTTATTTATTGTCTTCCTTATGAGTGGCGGTCGAGACGAGCGATGGTCTTCTCCTACCAATCTATCCCCCTAGGAGCATGCGCGTAGTACTTTTGTTTTGATAACTAGTAGATTTTTGTAATAAGTATGTGAGTTCTTTATGACTAATGTTGAGTCCATGGATTATACGCACCCTCACCCTTCCACATTTGCTAGCCTCTCTATTACTGCGCACTTTTCACCGATATTATACACCCACCATATACCTTCCTCAAAACAGCCACCATACCTACCTATTATGACATTTCCATAGCCATTCTGAGATATATTGCGATGCAACTTTCCACCGTTCCGTTTGTTATGACACGCTTCATCATTGTCATATTTCCATGCATGATCATGTAGTTGAAAATCGTATTTGTGGCAAAGCCACCTTTCATAATTTCCATACATGTCACTCTTGATTCATTGCACATCCCGGTACACCGCCAGAGGCATTCACATAGAGTCATATTTTGTTCTAAGTATTGAGTTGTAATTCTTGAGTTGTAAGTAAAAATAAGTGTGATGATCATCATTATTAGAGCATTGTCCCAGTGAGTAAAGGATGATGGAGACTATGATTCCCCCACAAGTCGGGATGAGACTCCGGACGAAAAATAATAAAAAAGAGACAAGAGGCCAAAAGAAAAAAAGAAAGAAGGCCCAAATAAAAAAAGAAAAAATGAGATAAAAAGAGAGAAGGGACAATGTTACTATCCTTTTTCCACACATGTGCTTCAAAGTAGCACCATGATCTTCATGATAGAGAGTCTCTTATGTTGTCACTTTCGTAAACTAGTGGGATTTTACATTATAGAACTTGGCTTGTATATTCCAATGATGGGCTTCCTCAAATTGCCCTAGGTCTTCGTGAGCAAGCGAGTTGGATGCACACCAACTTAGTTTCTTTTGTTGAGCTTTCATATACTTATAGCTGTAGTGCATCCGTTGCATGGCAATCCCTACTCAGTCACATTGATATCTATTGATGGGCATCTCCATAGCCCGTTGATACGCCTAGTTGATGTGAGACTATCTTCTACTTTTTGTCTTCTCCACAACCACCATTCTATTCCACCCATAGTGCTATGTCCATGGCTCACTCATATATTGTGTGAAAGTTGAAAAAGTTTGAGAACATCAAAAGTATGAAACAATTGCTTGGCTTGTCATCGAGGTTGTGCATGATTTAATATTTTGTGTGATGAAGATAGAGCATAGCCAGACTATATGATTTTGTAGGGATAACTTTCTTTGGCCATGTTATTTTGAGAAGACATGATTGCTTAGTTAGTATGCTTGAAGTATTACTATTTTTATGTCAATATTAAACTTTTATATTGAATCTTTCGGATCTGAACATTCATGCCACAATAAAGAAAATTACATTGAGAAATATGTTAGGAAGCATTCCACATCAAAAATTATATTTTTATCATTTACCTACTCGAGGATGAGCAGGAATTAAGCTTGGGGATGCTTGATACGTCTCCAACATATCTATAATTTTTGATTGCTCCATGCTATTATATTACCAGTTTTGGATGTTAATGGGCTTTATTTTACACTTTTATATTATTTTTGGGACTAACCTATTAACTGGAGGCCCAACCCAAATTGTTGTTTTTTTTGCCTATTTTAGTGTTTCGTAGAAAAGGAATATCAAACGGAGTCCAAACGGAATGAAACCTTCGGGAGCATGATTTGAACAAACGTGATCCAGACGACTTGGGGTGGACGTCAAGAAATCAACGAGGAGGCCACGAGGCAGGGGGCGCGCCCTCCACCCTCGTGGGCCCCTCGTGGCTCCACCGACCTACTTCTTCCTCCTATATATATATATATATATATATATATATATATATATATATATATATATATATCTACGTACCCCGCAAACATCCAGGAGCACCACGAAAACCTAACTCCACCACCGCAACCTTCTGTACCCAAGAGATCCCATCTTGGGGCCTTTTTCGGAGCTTCGCCGGAGGGGGCATTGATCATGGAGGGCCTCTATATCAACTCCATGGCCCCTCCGATGATGTGTGAGTAGTTTACCTCAGACCTTCGGGTCAATAGTTATTAGCTAGATATTCTCATAATTATTCGTTTTTCTATCAATTGCTCGACAGTAATTTGTTCGCCCATCATAATACTTATGCTATCTTGAGAGAAGCCACTAGTGAAACCTATGGCCCCCGGGTCTATTCTCCATCATACAAGTTTCCAATCTATTTTATTTTGCAATATTTACTTCAATATATATCATAAAAATAACAAAAATATTTATCTTATTATTATCATCTCTATTAGATCTCACTCTTGCAAGTGGCCGTGAAGGGATTGACAACCCCTTTATCGCGTTGGTTGCGAGGTTCTCATTTGCTTGTGTAGGTACGAAGTGACTCGCGCATGGTCTCCTACTGGATTGATACCTTGGTTCTCAAAAACTGAGTGAAATACTTACGCTGCTTTGCTACATCACCCTTTCCTCTTCAAGGGAAAACCAACGCATGCTCAAGAGGTAGCACTATGCATTGGCCTTTACTATGTGTGCATGATTTGTTCTTTTATGACATGCTGATGCATAGGAAGAGAGTTAGACTTCGTTGTTGCCTGATATATGTTACTTTGTGCTCACTACTAAATCACAAATCATTGTTAATTAAAATTGGCTTTGATATACCTTGGGATCCGGGTGGATCCATTACTTGTGCACTATATGCCTACCTTAATGGCTTTAAAGAAAGCGCTGCCAGGGAGAAAACCCAGAAGTTTCAGAGAGTCATTTATTTATGTTGTGTGCTTTTATAAAGTACAAATCCATTGTATCATAAAAATAATATGCCAAGATTTGCCTTTAGAATTTTTACATTGCTTGTTGGTTTGTGCGGTGCAAGACAGAAACTTTGGCTGTAGTGCGAGATTTTACATTTTTTACTGGAACGTCAAACGGTTCTAAAACTTTTTGCACTGTCTTTTTATACAAATTGTTTATTTTTCCTAATTGTTTGAAAAAAATTGGAGTACTAGAAGTATGGTGAATGTTCAGATTACTACAGGCAGTCCTATTTAAGACAGATTCTGTTTTTGATGCATTGTTTGCTTGTTTTGATGAAACTATCGATTTCTATCTGTGGATTAATGTAACACCCCCAGTGTCATGCTACAGTAATACCCTGTTAATGGTGCCACGTCATCATGTTACCGTGGCTAATCTTCACTTGATCCAAATCTCAATTCAAATTCAAATCCAATCTAAAGTCAAAAATTCATATTTGCCAAAACCTGAAAAACTAAAATGTTCAAAGTGTGGCAAATAATCCCTAAGTAATTATCATGTTGGAACCAACCTCTTTTGGATTCCGAAAGTGCTCCTAGAAATTATTTAGTGGTCCAGCAGCATTTAAAATTGGCCTTTTGAAATTTCTAAAAATGGTTTGACAACTCCTCTTGACCCCAAACTTTTTATTCCATCTCAAGGTATTGTGTTAAATTTATGTGCCAAGTTTTGTTCAAAAACAAAACTCATTTGGTACTAAAAGAAAATGCCAAACTGAGACAAAAAATGTTAAACAGAAAAGTTAAAAATTTAAATGTAAAAAAACAAACAAACAAACAAAAACAACCCCCGCCCACGCTCGGCCGAACAACCCAGCTGGCCGCCGCACCAGCCGGCCCAACCGAGCCACCTTATCCCCACCCCACCGGAAACCCTAACCCCCTTCATCGCCCCACTTCCCACCCCCACTCCCCGATCCCCTCTGGATCAGGGCAACGACCTCGGCGCCCGGTGCCCCGCTGCCTATCCCACCGCCCCGCAGTCGCCGGGCGCTCGCAGGACCCCGTCGGTGCCATCCCATCCTCTCTCCCTCGCCCGTTCGAGATCTCGCCTGAAGGCCGCGTACGCCGTGGCCACTGCTGCCCCGCCTCTGCCTCGTCGGCACCGCTTCCCCCGCCGGACCGCCCCATCATCATCTCCTCCTCGCCGGCCCCCTTGACCCTCGCCGGCCTGCTCCCCTCCAACGCCTGTGAGCGACACCACCCCTTCCTTCCCTTTCCCGTTCGGCCGACGCTGTGGCCCGCTACGGCCTCGCCAGAGCGCGTGTGTGCCGCCCCTACCGTGCTCTCGCTCGCCCTTGGCGCCGGCCGCCGCCTCCCACCGCGACCTCCTGTCCCCCGCCGTGCTCCCCTGCATCCCGCGCCGCGACCAACGCCGTCCGTGAGTGAGCCCCGCCGAGCCTGCTCGCTGGCCTTGTCCCCCTACGCCCGCCTCTGCCCCCGCACCAGCACGCCCACCCCGCGTCGTTGCTCGCCGTCCGCCCGCGCCTCGCAGCCCCGATCCAGCTGACCGCCCTCATCCACGCCCAGCGCCACTCCGCCGCACTGCGCGCTCCGGCGTCCCGTGCCGGTGCCCATGTCGGCACCCCCTAGAGCTCCGCCCTGCCCGTTCGCCCGTAAACGCACACCCGCCCCGCTAAGGCCCTCGGCCTATGGCGGTTGGGGCCCACACCCCCTATAGAAAAACGAAAAAGATAATGTTAATAAAAATAAAATTAATAAATAAAGTTAATTAATTAACCACTTGATTAGCTTAATTAACTCTGTTTAGTATACCTAATTAACTTGATTAGTTAATTAAAACTGTTGATTAGTTGTTAGCCTATGACAGAACGGCCTCACATGTCAGGGTTGACTCAGGTCAACTCAGTTGGCTGCTGATGTCATGATGACGTCATGCTGAGGCAATAACCCCATTTTAGATTTAATAATAATTTCAGAATATTGCTAAAACTTTAATAATTCATAGAAAAATAACCGTAGCTCGGATGAAAATACTTTGTACATGAAAGTTGCTCAGAACGACGAGACGAATCCGAATACGCAGCACGTTCGTCTGCCACACATTGCTAGCATAGCAAAAACGCAACTTTCCCCCCTCTGGTTCATCTGTCAACGTAGAACACCGGGAATACTTTCCCGGATGTTTCCTCCCTTCGCCAGTATCGCCTAGTACTGCGTTAGGTCACCCCTAGCACCGTGTATTGCCATGTTATGCTATCTTCGCTCTGTATTTACTGTTTCTTCCCCCTCTTCTCTCCAATAGACCCCGAGACCGATGCTGCCCCTGTGATCGACTACGTCGACGACGACCCCTCCTCGCCAGAGCAACCAGGCAAGCAACCCCCCCCCCCTTGAGCATTCTGATATCACCCATTTCTTTCCCTCTCATGCTTGCATTAGAACTGCTACTGCTTTATGTATGATCCTACTCTGATGCATAGCCTGTTGTTATTACCTGCTTTTATACCTTACCTGCTTATCCTAAACTCCTTAGTATAGGTTGGTTAGAGATCCATCAGTGACCCACCTCTTCCCAGTTGCATCGCTTTATGTTCGATGACTCGATCAACATGATCGACGTCCAGGCCCCGACACCGCACATCACCCCCCCTAGTTGTATGACTCTGCAGAGTTACCATCGAGTGCCGAGGGTGGAACCTCTTACATCACTCCTGATGAGATCTCTGTAGTGTAGCTATACGGTCGAGGTCATCGAGGGTGATTTCCTCCTTAACCACTTCCGTTACGGATTTGTCGTGCAACCCATCAAATGTGAACCTCGAGGGTGGATCCTCATACGTTCACCATGATGATAACATCGAGTGGGATTCACCGGGGGTGATTCCTCGGGTTTTCCCCTTGGTGTTAGACACACAGTTACTATGGTTACTATGACTTTGCACTAAGCCATGATTACTAAAGGCGGGTCGACCCTGAGGAGTACCCGCGAGTGATGTGGAGACGGGTTGACATGGAGGGTGCCCGCGAGATAATTACGAGGCGTGGCCGGGCATTCCTAGCCCTTGCCGCAAGTCCTCGAGACAGGGCAATGGGGTCACATCTTTCACGAGTCTCTGCTTGTAACCGCGTGTTCCCAATCCACAACGATTTGGATATTTGATCCGAGGGGCCTTTGGCCTGATAGCACTAACCATCATGTGGGCATTGTATGGGCGTTCCGCGTCGTATGCATCAGCCGAAGCTTAATAGACGTCAGCGACTGAGCGGCGCACGCCGGGTTGGACTGGTAAGCTCCTGCCTTTTTAAGGAGGTAGCTAGGTCTGCTCACTGGCCGCCCACGCAACGTGCAGGAGTTCTCGGGGCGATGGCCCAAGACCTCTGGGGGCATAGGTTTAGTCCGGCGTGCTGACTCCTCTATTAAGCCTAGGTAGGGTTGCGGCGTATTGCTTGGCCGAGGCCGGGCATGACCCAGGAAAGTGTGTTCGGCCAGAGTTAATCAAGCGTGGTGGGTAAGTTGGTGCACCCCTGCAGGGAAGAAAACATCTATCGACAGCCTATCCTATGGTAACGGACACTTGAGATGAGAAATGTATATGACAGATGGATAGTTTGGCTCTGGGATTGCTTTCTCGCAGGGAGTCGAGAAAGGATCTCTGGCCGAGGTTGATAACACTATTACTACTTTACATTATGTCGATCTGTACTCTTCTATATGCTGCAAGATGCTTGAAGATGCTAGTATTCGATAGGCTAGACTTTCCCCTTCTTTTCTGCCATTCTGCAGTTTAGTCCACAGATACACCCCTTTTCCTTTGATACTGATGCAAACTTAGTTTAGATCTGATGTAAGTCTTGCGAGTACTTTGGATGAGTACTCACGGTTGTTTTGCTACCTCTTTTTCCCGTATACCTGTTTGTTGCAACCAGATGACGGATCCTAGGAGCCAGACGACACCATTGATGACTACTACTACCCCAAGGGTGCCTACTACTACGTGATGGCCATTGACGACTTGGAGTAGTTAGGAGGATCCTAGGCAGGAGGCCTTGCCTTTTCGATCGTAGATGCTTTTGTGCTAGCCTTCTTAAGGAAAATTTGTTCAACTTATGTCTGTACTCAGATATTGACGCTTTCGTTGAATCTTGTGTATTCGAGCTTATGTATTCGAGCCCTCGAGGCCCCTGGCTTATAATATAAAGCTTGTATTATTTTAATTTGTGTCTAGAGTTGTGTTGTGATATCTTCCCGTGAGTCCTTGATCTTGATCGTACACATTTGTGTGTATGATTAGTGTACGATTAAATCAAGGGCGTCACAAGTTGGTATCAGAGCCAACTACCTGTAGGATTCCCCTTTCCAACTCCTTGGCCGAAGTTGAGTCTAGAAACCGAAAACTGTTTTACTAACTTGGATGTGTGGCTTACGGTCCCACGTCGCCATTGGGTGGTATTTGGATCTTTTATTCCTCATCTATACTCTGGGACTCTGATCTCTCATCTATTTGGGTTAAACATTTTACTAACTCTGAGATTAGGTTCTCGTACCCACTTCCTCCCAGAGAGACCCTCACTCCAGATGATTGCTTGGTGCATCGAAGGATTCTGAAGATGCCCTCTGATGTTCTCTCGAGACTTTGTGCCATCGCTATTGCAATTCCCTTCCAAGGGTAAAACCCTATGGATTACCACATACACTTTCCATTCATACAATCATTCCCAGTTGATATTGTATTACGAGATACCCCGAAATTCTCTCTTTTGTTCTGAGAATCCTTTGTGCCTACTGCCTTACAGTTCTTTGACACCTGAATACCACTATGGATAATTTCTCGCATTTATCGAGTATCCGCTCATTCCCAGATGATTCATGTATTTCACAGAAGTCTTCGAAATACCATTCGGTCTTCCAAAAATCCTGAGCAGCCTAGTGCTCCTGAAATTCTTGCTTGCCTGCGTTATGGTTAATGCCATAAATCTCGAAATCTTACTGGCACCCCTTGTCATTTTCATTTTGAGTTTGTTCATTCAATATGTTGCGAATGCTCGCAATCCTCAATCAGATCCTAGAATTCATCCATACAGCTCTGACGTCATCTTAAACATGAGCTGGATCTCGACCAATCAAATTGCCATCGATTGTACCCCTAAGACTATTCAACTTATCCATCCCTAATCAGAGCATTGCTTATGATCCCTTGTCTTGGAATTCATAATTCCTTTGCATTTGAGCCTTGAGTTAGTCAGTTGTTTCTATAATTTGATCTCCCTGCATTCTTTCTTCTTCTGATTGTGTGCCGATGCTCACATCAGCTCCGTTGTGGACCGTAAGATCCTTTGTTGAGTTATCCTCTGACAGTGTCCTTTGTATACAAAAACCTCGAGAAGTTCTTTCCCTGATACATAATGCCATTGGTAAATCGTATTCTCTGATATGGGCAACGATGCTCTGCTTTCGAGCTTGAGTTATTTACTCCTGAACTTTCTAGTATATGTCCCTAAGATACCCGATGGGTTGGACCAATGCCTTCCCTAATCTGTGCAAACCCGAGAGTTTTCACGAGTCATATTCTCCTGGTGATTTACCAGATAAATTTTCAATACTACAACTCCATCGAAAATGAGAGGTGAATGATAGGTTATGCATTGGAGAAGTGGGAGTCGACCTTGAACTTTGTGTTCATGCCCATGGACCTAATGTGGAACTTATCATGGAAGCTTCTTGTGATATAATAACCCCCTTATTATAAGTTCATATGGTATCTATGTTTGGTCCTTCGCAACCGTGGTTCTCACCATGATTGTTCCCCATTAATTCCATTTCTCAGACAAGTTAAAGCACTTGTCTTTTGCAGATCAATGCATCTCCGCAACCTCTATTTTGATCTCCCTTCGAGTATTACCCTCCGGTACCTCGAGAATATCAAAGAACTGTGTTGCTTCCTATGAGTCTTCATCTAGTATTGCTTCTCACCGATTTCATATTTTCCCCAGGACCTGAGTTATTAATCACTCGAGGGCACCGATAAGTGAATTGGTTGAATCGATTCTGCACTCCGATCCTATAACTCTTAGTAATTTTCATTTCGTACGAGTTTAATAAGCCTTCAAGTCATTCCTAGCCTGGCCGGCTATGTCATTATAGTGCTAAATTTTAACTGTGCTACCTGGTCCTTCCCGGAGCACAATTTTTGACGGTGAGCTAAGCCTACGTCGATCTTCCTCATCTTATCATTTCACCTCGAACAACCAGCTTGACTTCCAGCTTGTGTCGAATCTATGGTTCTCATAGCCTTTCACTTCATCCTTCCTTTTTTCTTGATGGCATCTTCTTAGAGTCTCTCGACAAAATTTGTCGTGATCACTGTCAACACTTTGGCTTCTTCAGAGATGTCAATTGCATTCATGATGAGAAATACCATCCTTGCCCCTCGATGATTTGTGTCAGCATCGACAACATTCTTGTCTTCCACCCTAACACAAACTTGTTCATATTAATTTTGGGAATACATCCTTTTGACATGTCGATGGATTGCTACTGAAACCATCGACCACATCCTCATCTCTTCCCTGATAAAATTGCATGAGATGTTCTAGAAATTCCTGATGGATCCTTTGTGTTCCCAAGGCCTGACCTTTACCTGATGACCGTGTCAATGCTATCCCGAAGCTTGGTTGTGGTACTTCGATCATCTACAGGAACATTGGGAGCGCAATGCTAACTGTTCTTGATCAGTTATCCAAACACCATTGTATAGGTAAACCCCTTAAATTCATTGCTCCTTTGTCTAAATGGTTTAATACTTAGAGCCCTATCATGCTCTGCCTTTCCTTGGGAAAGTTATACTCTAATACTTGGGTATAAACACATTTCCTTTCCATTGGTCTGATTATAATAATAATCACATTTTTCCTTTCCATTGTTTTGTTTCACCTTTCTTGTAATCTAACTTGTCTGAAAAGAGATAAATCCCTGCTTAAGTAAGCACCTCGAGGTACAATTTGTCAGTAAGACCCTGTTACTATTGTTGTTGGCATTCCGGTAGCCACCGATGGATGAAAACTTTGCCTATTGGTCTGCCTCGTTCAACGAGCAGGAAAACGGTTCTCTTCATCCCTCGCCCTTGGTACCAACGTTGTTGTCGACATAACTGACATACTATCCTCTGACATGCCTTGCTATCATAACCGTGCAAGATGCCAGCACCCTTCCTACTTTTAACCCACATGGTGGGCCCATAACCCATAGTTCCACAGGACCGAAACCTGACACTCCTGTACCCCCTGTTTCTAAGGTTATTCCTCACGCTTGGCCTCGTATCATGTCACCAGCCACCTTCCGAGAGATGATCTATTCTTGATGCTCTGAACCCCTTTCTCACACTCGGTTCAGGTATCAATCGTTTGCCCATCCGCTTGAAACTTCCTATTGTACCTTCATACTTTGCTCTCGATGTTTATTATGTTTCAACTCGAGAGATACTTCTGCCTCATTCCCTGAATTGTTCATCAGATAATTAACCCTATAAGGGCCAGTTCTCCCGAAGTTACTCTTTACTTCCCCACTTCAATCTCGGGACGAGATTTCTTGTAGTGGAGGAGATTTGTAACACCCCCAGTGTCATGCTACAGTAATCCCCTGTTAATGGTGCCATGTCATCATGTTACTGTGGCTAATCTTCACTTGATCCAAATCACAATTCAAATTCAAATCCAATCTAAAGTGAAAAATTCATATTTGCCAAAACCTGAAAAACTACAATGTTCAAAGTGTGGCAAATAATCCCTAAGTAATTCTCATGTTGGAACCAACCTCTTTTGGATTCCGAAAGTGCTCTTGGAAATTATTTAGTGGTCCAGCAGCATTTAAAATTGGCCTTTCGAAATTTCTAAAAATGGTTTGACAACTACTCTTGACCCCAAACTTTATTCCATCTCAAGGTATTGTGTTAAATTTATATGCCAAGTTTTGTTCAAAAACAAAACTCATTTGGTACTAAAAGAAAATGCTAAACTGAGACTAAAAATGTTAAACAGAAAAGTTAAAAATTTAAATGTAAAACAAACAAACAAAAACAACCCCCGCCCATGCTGGGCCGAACGGCCCAGCTGGCCGCCGCACCGGCCGGCCCACCAGGCCCAGCCGGGCCACCTTATCCCCACCCCGCCGGAAACCCTAACCCCCTTCATCGCCCCACTTCCCACCCCCACTCCCCGATTCCCTCTGGATCGAGGCAACGACCTCGGCGCCCGGCGCCCCGCTGCCTATCCCACCGTCCCGCTGTCGCCAGGCGCTCGCAGGACCCCGTCGGCGCCGTCCCATCCTCTCTCCCTCGCCCGTTCGAGATCTCGCCCGAAGGCCGCATACGCCGCGGCCACTGCCGCCCCGCCTCTGCCTCGTCGGCGCCGCTTCTCCCGCCGGACCGCCCCGTCATCATCTCCTCCTCGCCAGCCCCCTCGACTCTCGCCGGCCCGCTCCCTTCCAACGCTCGTGTGCGACATCCCCCCTTCCTTCCCTTTCCCGTTCGGCCGACGCCGTGGCCCGCTATGGCCTCGCCTGAGCGCGTGTGTGCCGCCCTTGCCGTGCTCTTGCTCGCCCTGGGCGCCGGCCGCCGCCTCCCACCGCGACCTCCTGTCCCCCGCCGTGCCCCCCTGCATCCCGCGCCGCGACCAACGCCGTCCGTGAGCGAACCCCGCCGAGCCCGCTCGCTGGCCGCGTCTCCCTGCGCCCTCCTCTGCCCCCGCACCAGCGCGCCCACCCCGCGTCGTTGCTCGCTGTCCGCCCGCGCCTCGCAGCCCCAATCCGGCCGGCCGCCCTCGTCCGCGCCCAGCGCCACTCCGCCGCGCTGCGCGCTTCGGCGTCTGGTGCCAGTGCCCACGCCCGCGCCCCCTGGGGCTCCGCCCTGCCCGTTCGCCCGTAAACGCACACCCGCCCCGCTAAGGCCCTCGGCCTATGGCGGTTGGGGCCCACACCCCCCTGTAAAAAACAAAAAAGATAATGTTAATAAAAATATAAATAATAAATAAAGTTAATTAATTAATTAACCACTTGATTAGCTTAATTAACTCTGTTTAATATACCTGATTAACTTGATTAGTTAATTAAAACTGTTGATTAGCTGTTAGCCTATGACAGAACGGCCCCACAAGTCAGGGTTGACTCTGGTCAACTCAGTTGACTGCTGATGTCATGCTAAGGCAATAACCCATTTTATATTTAATAATAATTTCAGAATATTGCTAAAACTTTAATAATTCATAGAAAAATAACTGTAGCTCGGATGAAAATACTTTGTACATGAAAGTTGCTCAGAAGAACGAGACGAATCCGAATTCGCGGCCCGTTCATCTGCCACACATTCCTAGCATAGCAAACACGCAACTTTCCCCCTCCGGTTCATTTGTCCGAAAACGCGGAACACCGGGAATACTTTCCCGGATGTTTCCCCCTACGCCAGTATCGCCTAGTACTGCGTTAGGTCACCCCTAGCACTGCGTATTGCCATGTTATGATATCTTTGCTTTGTATTTACCGTTTCTTCCCCCTCTTCTCTCCGATAGACCCCGAGACCGATGCTGCCCCTGTGATCGACTACGTCGACGACGACCCCTCCTCGCCAGAGCAACCAGGCAACCCCCCCCCCCCCTGAGCATTCTGATATCACCCATTTCTTTCCCTCTCATGCTTGCATTAGAACTGCTACTGCTTTATGTATGATCCTACTCTGATGCATAGCCTGTTGTTGGTACCTGCTTTTATACCTTACCTGCTTATCCTAAACTCCTTAGTATAGGTTGGTTAGAGATCCATCAGTGACCCACCTCTTCCCAGTTGCATCGCTTTATGTTCGATGACTCGATCAACGTGATCGACGTCCAGGCCCCGACACCGCACATCACCCCCCCTAGTTGTACGACTCTGCAGAGTTACCATCGAGTGCCGAGGGTGGAAACTCTTACATCACTCCTGATGAGATCTCTGTAGTGTAGCTATACGGTCGAGGTCATCGAGGGTGATTTCCTCCTTAACCACTTCCGTTACGGCTCTGTCGTGCAACCCATCAAATGTGAACCTCGAGGGTGGATCCTCTTACATTCACCTTGATGATAACATCGAGTGGGATTCACCGGGGGTGATTCCTCGGGTTTTTCCCTTGGTGTTAGACACACAGTTACTATGGTTACTATGACTTTGCACTGAGCCATGATTACTAAAGGCGGGTCGACCCTGAGGGGTACCCGTGAGTGATGTGGAGACGGGTTGACCTGGAGGGTGCCTGCGAGATAAGTACGAGGCGTGGCCGGGCATTCCTAGCCCTTGCCGCAAGTCCTCGAGACGGGGCAACGGGGTCACATCTTTCATGAGTCTCTGCTTGTAACCGCGTGTTCCTAATCCACAACGATTTGGATATTTGATCCGAGGGGCCTTTGGCCTGATAGCACTAACCATCACGTGGGCATTGTATGGGCGTTCTGCGTCGTATGCATCAGCCGAAGCTTAATAGACGTCAGTGACTGAGAGGCGCACGCCGGGTTGGACTAGTAAGCTCCTGCCTTTTTAAGGAGGTAGCTAGGTATACTCACCGGCCGCCCACGCAACGTGCAGGAGTTCCCGGGGCGATGGCCCAAGACCCCTGGGGGCATAGGTTTAGTCCAGTGTGCTGACCTCTCTATTAAGCCTAGGTTGGGTTTCGGCGTATTGCTTGGCCGAGGCCAGTCATGACCCAGGAAAGTGTGTCCGGCCGGAGTTAATCTAGCGTGGTGGGCAAGTTGGTGCACCCCTGCAGGGAAGAAAACATCTATCGGTAGCCTGTCCTACGGTAACGGACACTTGGAGTTGTATCCCGATCGATACAACTAGAACTGGATACTTGAGATGAGAAATGTATATGACAGATGGATAGTATGGCTCTTGGATTGCTTTCTCGCAGGGAGTCGAGAAAGGATCTCTAGCCGAGGTTGATAACACTGTTACTACTTTACATTATGTCGATATGTACTCTTCTATATGCTGCAAGATGCTTGAAGATGCTTGAAGATGCTAGTCTTCGATAGGCTAGACTTTCCCCTTCTTTTCTGCCATTCTGCAGTTTAGTCCACAGATACACCCCTTTTCCTTTGATACTGATGCAAACTTAGTTTAGATCTGATGTAAGTCTTGCGAGTACTTTGGATGAGTACTCACGGTTGCTTTGCTACCTCTTTTTCCCATATACCTGTTTGTTGCGACCAGATGACGGATCCTAGGAGCCAGACGACACCATTGATGACTACTACTACCCCGAGGGTGCCTACTACTACGTGATGGCCACTGACGACTTGGAGTAGTTAGGAGGATCCTAGGCAGGAGGCCTTGCCTTTTCGATCGTAGATGCTTTTGTGCTAGCCTTCTTAAGGAAAATTTGTTCAACTTATGTCTGTACTCAGATATTGACGCTTTCGTTGAATCTTGTGTATTCGAGCTTATGTATTCGAGCCCTCGAGGCCCCTGGCTTATAATATAAAGCTTGTATTATTTTAATTTGTGTCTAGAGTTGTGTTGTGATATCTTCCCGTGAGTCCTTGATCTTGATCGTACACATTTGCGTGTATGATTAGTGTACGATTGAATCGAGGGCGTCACAATTAAGCCATGGAAAAGTTATATGACAGTAGCTACAGTGCAAAACAAAATATGAATTGGTTTTCAACAGTACTTAGAGTAGTGATTTGCTTTATTATACTAACGGATCTTACCGAGCTTTCTGTTGAGTTTTGTGTGGATGAAGTGATCAAAGATCGAGCAGGTCTCGATATGAGGAGAAGGAGGAGAGGCAAGAGCTCAAGCTTGGGGATGCCCAAGGCACCCCAATTAAATATTTAAGGAGACTCAAGCGTCTAAGCTTGGGGATGCCCCGGAAGGCATCCCATCTTTCTTCAACAAGTATCGGTATGTTTTCGGATTCGTTTCGTTCATGTGATATGTGCAAATCTTGGAGCGTCTTGTGCATTTAGTTTTCACTTTCCTTTGATGCACATGCTGGTATGAGATAGTCCATGGTTGATTTATAGAATGCTCATTGCACTTCACATATGTTTTTTGAGTATTTATAGAATGCTTCATGTGCTTCACTTATATCATTTGAAGTTTGGATTGCCTGTTTTTCTTCACATAGAAAACCGCCATTTGTAGAATGCTCTTGTGCTTCGCTTATATTTGTTAGAGCATGGGAATATCTTTTGTAGAAAGAATTAAACTCTCTTGCTTCACTTATATCTATTTAGAGATGACAGGAATTGGTCATTCACATGGTTAGTCATAAAATCCTACATAAAACTTGTAGATCATTGAATATGATATGTTTGATTCCTTGCAACAGTTTTGCGATATAAAGATGGTGATATTAGAGTCATGCTAGTGGGTAGTTGTGGATTGTAGAAATACTTGTGCTGAAGTTTGTTATTCCCGTAGCATGCACGTATGGTGAACCGTTATGTAACGAAGTTGGAGCATGAGGTATTTATTGATTGTCTTCCTTATGAGTGGCGGTCGGGGACGAGCGATGGTCTTTTTCTACCAATCTATCCCCCTAGGAGCATGCGCATAGTACTTTGTTTTGATAGATAATATACTTTTGCAATAAGTATGTGAGTTCTTTATGACTAATGTTGAGTCCATGGATTATACGTACTCTCACCCTTCCATCATTGCTAGCCTCTTCGATACCATGCATTGCCCATTCTCACCTCGAGAGTCAGTGCAAACTTTGCCGGTGCATCCAAACCTCGTGATATGATACGCTCTATCACACATAAGACTCCTTATATCATCCTCAAAACAGCCACCATACCTACCTATCATGGCATTTCCATAGCCATTCCGAGATATATTGCCATGCAACTTCCATCATCTTCATATGGATGACTTGAGCATCATTGTCATATTGCTTTGCATGATCATAAGATAGCTAGCATGATGTTTTCATGGCTTGTCCGTTTTTTATGTCATTACTACGCTAGATCATTGCACATCTCGGTATACCGCCAGAGGCATTCATATAGAGTCATATTTTGTTCTAGTATCAAGTTGTAATATCGAGTTGTAAGTAAATAAAAGTGTGATGACCATCATTATTAGAACATTGTACCATGTGAGGTTATCAAAACAAAAGTGGCCAGAGAAGCCCCCCCCCCCAAAAAAAAAAGAGAGAGGCCAAAGAAGTCTACAAAAAAGAGAAAAAAATAAAAAAAATGAGAGAAAAGAGAGAAGGGACAATGTTACTATCCTTTTACCACACTTGTGCTTCAGAGTAGCACCATGTTCTTCATATAGAGAGTCTCTTGAGTTATCACTTTCATATACTAGTGGGAATTTTCATTATAGAACTTGGCTTGTATATTCCAACGATGGGCTTCCTCAAGTGCCCTAGGTCTTCATGAGCAAGCAAGTTGGATGCACACCCACTTAGTTTCAGTTTGAGCTTTCATACACTTATCTCTAATCCTAATGGAGCAGTTGGTGAATCGTCTCCATGGTTTATTTTCGCTGGTTTATTTTTGTCTCTCCTCCCACCACCCCCTCCCACCCTGGTCCATTGTTTTATTTTTCTCTCCACTCTTTATTACAACCAGAACTTTCCTAACGTATAACAAATCACGGATCTAACTTCCTTAAATTATGCAAATCAATCGATTTATTTTATTGGTTCAATTTGTCTTAGGAAACAAATAATAGATTTTCAAGAAACAAATAATATATTTTAATCTAACTTTCCTAACTTATCTAAATCAATCGATTTCTCTCATTAGTGAAATTTGTTTTAGGAAACAAATAACAGACCCATCACAAACTTTCCTCCCAATAAATAGTTTCTTAACATTTGCAAACTTTCCTAATCAGACACATTACAAACGGGCAGGTACTGATATCACGTTACCAAACAATAAAACCCCATTTGCATAGAAATCAGTTCAAAATCCTAACTTTCCTAAATTTTTACCTTTCCTTGATAACAACCAATCTCCACTCCTAATGGAGCAGTTGGTAGTCTCCGCCGGTCAATTTTCGTCCCACCTATCATGGGTTTTTTTTGTCCCACCTTCGCTGGTTTTTTTCGTAGATTTTTTTCGTCCCCTCCCCCCACTTCATCGGTTTACGAGTTGGTTGAATAGTCCCACCACTTTCATCTGGTTTTTCTTTGTCCCACCACCAATCACCTTACCATACTGGTTTCTTATCTATCGGTTTATTTGTTTCTTTACTCTTTTATTGCAAATTAGCACTTTCCTAACATACAAAAGATCACGGATCTAATTTTCCTAATTTATCTAAATCAACTGATCCTTTCATTAATGCAATTTGTTTTAGGAAACAAATAACAGATTTTCAGGAAACAAATAATCTCTACATAGTCTGCGGTTGTGATGGTCGGTCGGTAGTCGTTTCGTTTCGTACGCTTGATCGGTCTCACCTCTATTCGCGCACAGTAAAAGGAAAGAGATCATGCACGATAAAAGGAAAGAGAAGGAAACTTCCCTTGCTTGCCGTTTGCAATTTTATTTCTACCAAATTAACGATGCAGCCATGTTAAAGAAAACCGATGCAGCCTCCTCAAAGGAAAAAAACAAACGGCCCACCAACTCCCGAGTCCCGAGCGAGGGTCCCCTGCTCGTGCGCACGCCGCCGCCGTTCTTCCGTTTGAAAGCCCCACGGATGTCTCACCCCACGGTCGACCCCCACTCCAATTTTTTTCGTACCCAGCCGCCGGCGACCGGAATCGCTTCTCTCCTCCATCCGGTGGATCGGCTCCACCCTCCCCAGAATCCCCATTCCCTTCGCTGCCTCCTGCTCCAACACCAATGGCCTGACACTGCCGTCTCCTGGTAGGCCTACACGCCCACATGCCCAGCAACTACCGAGGTCGATGATGGAGCAGCCACGAGACCCTCCTTGTGTTGCAGTGGGAGCGGAAGACGCAACGCACGCCCAGGGAATCTGTTGAGAAGACGCCGTCGCCGCCGACCTTGAGGTATAGGTCTGTCTCCATGAGCTCGAGGAAGCCATGGCTGATGCATCCAACCACGGATGCCGCACCTTCGTGGCTAGCACCCTCCCTCGCCGCCCTACACAACCTACTCCTTGGTCACCTCATTGCCACCGGCGGCTTCAGTATGTCGTGATCAACCATGAATCTTCTTATTGTTCGATTTTGAGATTCAATCAGTTAGGATTTCATTTGGTTCCTTATCCCCTTTTGCAGGTTTTGTGAACTCCATTTGTAGAGGGAGCTTAAGTGCAATTTCATTTCAGGAAGAGTTGGCACATATGTCTCCTTTTAGTCTGATACTTCAGACTTCAGTACACATCAATATTTCTCCGTTTTTAAGCTATGCTACAAATGCTTAAGTACAGCTTCAGTTTTCAGTTATAGTTTATGCACGTTGCCATGTTCTAAACTTCTGATCCATGGAGACATAGTATGTTTTCTGCAAAAATAAATCATCGTAACCTAATCTCATGCAACTTGATGTACTATGCTTTGTTGTACTGAGAAGCTGCAAAGCCTAAGCCTCATGTAAATATAGGAGGGCATCTCTGAAGCGATGGGGTGAATGATCTACATAATTTTTGGGATGCCGTAAATCTAAATCTTACCTCTCCCTCAGCCATTCGCGATATGGCACCCCCCTGCATATATAGATAAGTACATGGTGTTTACCATAATTTACTTTTGCCTTTATAGTAGTCTTCTTAAATTTTTACTGTTGAGTATCTCATTTCCAGCATATTAGTAGAGGCGCCTGCAAGTTTGGATAGTCATGTTTGTTCATGGGATTCATTGTGCTGGTTAAAGTCGTAATATATCAGCAGGTATGGCATGAGATTCATTGTTCTGGTTAGATGAGAGTAAATCATGGGACATATTTCACCGTATTGGATTATTTTGTTTAGAATTCTTTAGTCAGCTACCTTCTTTCTCTTAACACATCTCCCTCTACATGTTTTATATATTTACAACTTCCAATTTAATAGCAGAACTCAATACTAGCTTGCATGGTGTAAGAATGAAGAAGTATGTTTTATTTTAGGTCCTAGTTGTAGTCTACAACTAGGTGTTCCAAGAATTTGCTTTGGCATGGTCTTCTTTGCTACCTCTTCATGGGCGATCCTCCTTATTTGTTGGTTGATTCTCTATGCAAGAATCTTGCCTAATGGTCGAAAATATATGGTCACATATTTGCTCTAGGGATTTAATTTTAGTCAGAGCCGATTGAAAAATGATCAGCCAATCAGTATAATTTTCTAGCTTAATACATGTCACATAAGTATGTTTTCCTTAATGTGATAGGCAATGTAAATTTTGTGGGTCTCTCAGTTGCTATGACCCTAATGTAGTTAATCGGAAAGCATGATTCTGATGGAAATGCAAAAGAAAGAGAACCTAAAATAATAGTTAATTGGATTGCATGATTCCAATAGAAATGCAAAAGAAACAAACTTGGAATAATAGTTAGTTGGATAGCATGATTCCGATGGAAATGCAAAAGAAACATATTTTTACTATTATTGTACAACATATTTTTATTTTATTATTTTACTGCTTAAAAAGAAAGTAAATCAAGACCTTGAGGAATGCTAAAAATATATATGTAAATGAGGAAAGGAGAGCCGAAGTTCAAGGCATGTTCAGCTCCAATGACTTGCTCTCAATGAAGTGTTAGTCCTCTGAATATTTTTATTCCTCTGATCTCAAACATTGTCTACGCAAGAGTCTAAGCTTTGTCTGCCACCGCTCTTCAGTTCACGTCGTTGATGTTGTGAGGACTGGCAGCTCTTCAGTTCATGCCACCAATGTTGTGAGGACTGGCAGGACTTCAATGGGAATGGAGGATGCAACCTAGGGCGAGGGCATCAGTGTGTTAAGTTGGCGGGGTTGCGTCGGTGGGGGGCGGCGATGGCGGCAGCACCGTCGATGTCCACCAGGATCTCTGGCCGCAACAGACCGAAGAACAACTTGGGGATGTCGTGCAAATCCTACGTGTAGTAGATAAATCACCGCCCAGGTAAATCACCAGGACACTATACCAAGTGTGTCGTTCATTGGGCCAAGATAAAAAATCTTGAGGATGCCTCAAGTGCGACTCTAGCTATTGAGAGTCAACGAACCTGACTACTTCCGGAGTTTCATAAGGATTTACAGTGAGTTCTCATAGTGGTTTATGTGCATGATGGGATGTTGGTACTACTGTTCTACTTTACTGCAGTTGTTATTAAGCAGATTTTGTCAAAGCAATTGCTATGTGTATGCCATTTTCTTGTTCTAGACATGGCTGTTTTCCATGTCATGGACATGGATATGATGATTGGTCGATGAATCAATTGATTTCTAATACTAACAATTGTGTTTCTGGCTATTCTAATACTGATAGTTTTGTTTCATTGTCCAGCGTTGAAACTATTCATATGGTGATGGATGCAGCATAACCATCAGTTGAAGTAGATAATCTTCAAGGCTGTTTACCATTATCCAGCTGGTTTATTCGAATTTAGGTTTGTAGTAATTTATTCAACAACCAGGTTTGTAGTGTTAACACTGATTTATTTCGTTTCAAATTAGTACATTTCATATGTATAAAGGCATAAACATCTCTCATTTATGAATAAGTTGTAGATGATTTCCTAGCTTTAAGTATATAGGAAACACACATTATATTCAATTCACATGTTATCTGCACGTGTGGCAATTAATTTGGATAGGACCAGTTAAAGTACATCTCATTCAATGGTGTTTTTTGTCATGTGTTTTAAGTTTTTATTATTAGTAGCATGGGTTTCTATAGCTAGCCCAATGATGACCCCCACTTTACCCGACATGTTGTCAAGCTCAAGGCTACTGGTGAGCATCCATATATAGCTCATCGGTTCATTTTCAGATCACTAGCCCTATTGTCATCGCGCCATTTTCATGATTGTCAAATGCCTAATCGATGCTCTAATTAATTCATTGCCTTCAGTTCGTGTAGCATGCTGGTAACATAATTTGGTCCATTTCATGAATGATGTGAACTAACAGAGTAGCCATAGTACCAACCCATGTGTAGCAGGGTGTAGGGAGTTTGTCGATTTTATATATGCTAATCACTGATTGCTACAGTTAGGAAGAATTTTCATCAACCACCAAAGATTGACACGTGATAACCATTGTTTTTCTTTGAGATTCACCGGGGGGGTTTCCCCACCTGAATATATTACTCAAAGTGGCCAGAATGCTAGAGTGGTGATCCAGTTTATAAGGAAAACCGGATCGAAAACCTTAACAAATTGACCCCGTTTATAAGGGAAACCGGGCCGAAAACCGTACAAGGCACGGCCTAGCTGGCAGACATAAGACCATCATCATGAGAGACACAAGTAGATGTGGGGTGTCGTCGAGAGATCACAATACCAGGACTTTGCAAACAGCCGAATGCATCGGCGGGCATACCGGCCCCATGGCACAACTCAGGAGCATCCACAATCAACTAGTGTCATCCCAGACACGAACCTTGACTAGGGATCTGCCACAGAAAAATGGAACGAATAGCAGTTTGAGAGGCATCTTGCACCATCCTTGAGCAAAGATGAGTCGAGACAACACCAAGAGCACCAAGCTCGCCGCAACACAACGGTAACCATGAGAGGGTCTTGAGCAACCATTACCAACCTGAGCCGTACGAGAACACCACCACCGTAGACGAAGAGCTCCAATCAACCGAGACCACCCATGATGCATCAAAGCTATTGGTGCAGCCGAAAGTCAATGACCGACCGAGTCCACACATAGACGAAGAGTCACACGCAGCCGAGTCTACATCACAACAGCGGCACCACCGGCAAAGCCGAAGGGCATCAAGGAGCTGAGTCTACACCTGGATCGCTTCTCCGAGCACACCAGCGCAAGCCGACCACGCCACCACCACCGTCCAACCCGCAGTGAGCAGCCACCACACAATCCACCAAGCTGATGCCTTCAGGAAGGAGTGCGACGCGAAAAGCGCCGCCATTGGCTATTCCGGACGGACCAGGAACATGGGTTTCCCCAGGAGCCTCGAAGGGGAAGTCACCATGACAACGATGCCTCCAAGGAGGTAAGCAGCACGCACAAGCATCACCATCGCCGATTCTGACAGGAGCAGTGGCTTTCGCCCAAGTGAGTAGACCACCTCCGAGGAGCACCGGTAGACTGCGAATCGCTGCTCCCTGCACCACCACAGAGCAAGAGTCATTGCAGCCCGCCGCCGCACGTGACCAAATTTGGTCCACCGCAGTCAACCGCACCTCGCGGAGACCACCGGCAACCAACCACCAGAACGAGGCGACAGATCCATCAATGGCCTTCCGGACGCACAGCCACCGGACGCAACGCAAGCCATCGTGCTCTGCCAAGCACCATGCCGACAGGAACGGAGGAGCGCTGCCTGAAGGCAAGAACCACCGTGGTTCCGAGCCGCGGCCAAGCAACAGAAACACCAGCGCGCCCCATGCACGCCAGCACACCCGCCGGAGACCGGATCTGCATCACTCGCAGCTGGGGCGCTCTTCGGCCGCGCCCCTCGACGCCCTTGGCCACAAGCCGCAACCACCAACAGCAGTAGCGCCGCTGCACCTCCACGCGTCGGAACCGGCCACCGGCGCACCGGACAAGCTCCACGCCACCCCTGCACGCACACGCTGCAGGCCCTGCACGGCCAAGATCAGGCCCGCAGCACCGCCGCACGTGCCCTGTGCCGTGCCCTACACTGCTGCCACCCCACGCTGCACCGGAGAACCACGAAGCAGGAGCCACCTCGCCACAGCTTGCCGGAGCGCCGCCCGAGACCAGCCGCCGCCGCGCCACGCAGATCCAGATTAAGTTAACCACTGGGAGGAGCGCTCCTCCCCGCCATGAGTGCACGAGGACCAGGTCCCACCTCCGCCGGCCGCCAGCGAGCTTTGCCCGGTGGCGTGCGCCGGCGGCGGTGAGGGGATGAGGAGGGTGGAAGGGGACCGACGGCGGTGGATGGGGTTTCCGCCCGAGTCGGCCCTAGGAGGCGACGCGGGGGACTTTTTGGTGATAACCATTGTGCTTTCTTTCTAGATCTGGTTTTGGGTGTACTATTGTACTATACCCTACAGATATGTCTCATAAACATAACAGTTCTGTCATGATGAGCTGTATATTTGATTGACTTGGAGCTATCTAAATTGGACTTGAAATTATAGTGTAAAATTTCCATATTGCATATTTTTTTTGAGCAAGCAAGTTTGCTTCCTTGTTGTCTTTCTGTTCGAGGCACAAGAATAGTGCAAGGTTGCATGTGTGAAATTAATGAAGGCCATAATCCTATATGGAGGTGCCACTTAAACATCGTGTTGTAAACAAAATCGCACCAATTTTTACAAGATACAAAACCGAGCAGTAGTGCAGACTTATAAGCTAGAAAATCCATATAACTTGAGAATCTCCAAAGTTTTTCTAGGTCGCCTGTGGTCTAACAGTTTATTGAATATGATGACTATGCATGTTCATTTATATCCTACGAGACTATATTTTTGGTTGTTGGCTGGAGCTATCACTATGGGTGTTTTACTTTTCATTCAAATAAATTTGTATGGCCACGTAAAACCAATGACAGGTCAACACTGCTCAATATTAGCTTAGTTTAATTATCTCTCTTGACAAAAATTTCAGCGGAAAGCACGTGACAGTTTGCACCCCCTTATTTGCTTTTTACTTAACCTATTGCAACTATACTCCAACACTTGCTAGGTATTGCTTTTGGTTACAATTAACAGAGACATGTAATAACCTATGGCAACTATAGAGTGTGCCTAAGCCAATGATCAGACATCGGCTGTTCGGATCCACCCTTACGTCGAGGCACAAGTCCATTGCGGTTGTTTATTGTTTGGGGATTCAGTTTCATGGTGATATATGATTTTCTAGATCTGGTTATCGCTGGATTGTGATTTGTTGGTTTGGCAACAAAAGTTCGTTGCTTGTAGCAAGGGGAATCATATTGGTTGAAACCTTGAAGTTGAACATGAAGGGCACAATGTTGATTTCCATTGGGTGTTTCCCTTGTTGAGCACATTAGTAGATGGTCTCTTATTGAATTATGGCAGTGATAGTGTGGTATTGTTGTGTATTTTGTTTTCTTCTTTTAGTAGACCAATTATTTCAGAGCAATTAATTTGGATGCTACAATACCGATAGACATGTGGCTATCCCTTCATTTTATCAAGGATGATTATTGTTGATAAAAGGATATTTACATATTTACAGGTTGCAACTAGATCAATGACCGTTTAATCTAACACCCATTGGGACAATCATACAAACTAAGGAACCATGAGATAATATGCCTTTTATGATGGTTTACAACAATGCCACCACCTCCTCATTTGGTATGTCATACATAATCTATATGTATGATAACTTTTGTGCATCTTCATACTAGGAATGACTCGTAAACTGAGGTCCGTGGTATGACTATTAGTAGAATAATTTTCCAACTTTATATAATGTAGGAAATTGGATTTCATTAGAGATGGCTTTATAATAAATTGTATGAGCGAGCGGTTCATATATATTTTTTTCATCAAGTCATATAATTTTTTGGTTACGATAGAAGGGTAAATGCATTGGTTGGTTGCTTCAAGAGTTAATGACGAACACGATGGTGTACCAGTCGCATGCCCAACAACAAACATCATATTATTGTTTCGTTGTAATGCACATCATTCAACTATATGTTACAACGTGACAATGGCTCAAGAGACATCAGATCTGCCTTCTTGGCTCAGGGGGTGTCATGGCCAGCGCACGCCTCATCCACCTTCATGGTCGTGGTGGATCGACATGAATACAGGGGGAGGGGATCAGGGCGGTTCTGGGGAAGTCCGGTGTGAAGGAGAGAGGGCGAGATGACGAAGGAGAAGTGGGCGTCATCCGATTTAAAATAGAGGACAAAATAGGAAGGGTGCATCGTGGGGATGGGGCCGTGTATTGGAAATAACATGTTGGATAGTCCAGACAACCATATTTCTCCCCACATATGTGCTGGATTTGGGGAAGCCTTGACTGTTCAGATGATTGGATTTTCAAGAGCATGATGGGCGCCCATTTGATGCCTGAATACGCCCAGGCGTACGAGGGAGAAATGAGTGTCGACCTTGGAGGTGATGTTAATCATTTATTTGATTCATGTATATGTATTGTAGCCTGTAGCAACGCACGGGCATTCTACTAGTAGATCTAGTGCATCTGTTGCATGGCAATCCCTACTCCTCGCATTGAAAATTGATGGGCATCTCCATAGCCCATTGATTAGCCGCGTCGATGTGAGACTTTCTCCCTTTTTGTCTTCTCCACACAACCTCCACCAACATATTCTATTCCACCTATAGTGCTATATCCATGGCTCACGCTCATGTATTGCATGAAAGTTGAAAAGGTTTGAGAACATCAAAAGTATGAAACAATTGCTTGGCTTTTCACCGGGGTTGTGCATGATTGGAATGCTTTGTGTGGTGCAGATGGAGCATAGCCAGACCATATGATTTTGCAGGGATAACTTTCTTTAGCCATGTTATTTTGAAAAGACATGATTGATTTATTAGTATGCTTGAAGTATTATTGTCTTAATGTCAAATGATAGACTACTGCTTTGGATCACTCATGTCTTAATATTCATGCCATGATTAGATTACATGATCAAGATTATGCTAGGTAGCATTCCACATCAAAAATTATCTTTTCTATCATTTACCTACTCGAGGACGAGCAGGAATTAAGCTTGGGGATGCTGATATGTCTCCGTCATATCTATATTTTATTGATTGTTCCATGCCAATATTCTACAACTTTTATATACTTTTGGCAACTTTTTATACTATTTTTGGGACTAACATATTGATCCAGTGCCCAGTGCCAGTTCCTGTTTGTTGCATGTTTTTTGTTTCGTAGAAAATCCATATCAAACGGAGTCCAAACTAGATAAAAACTGACATAGATTTTTTTTTGGAATATATGTGATTTTTGGGAAGAAGAATCAACGCGAGAAGATGCCCGAGGGGGCCACGAGGCAGGGGGCGTGCCCTAGGGGGTCAGGCGCGCCCTGGGCCCTCGTGGCCACCCCGTAAGGCAGTTGGGCCCTTCTTTCGCCGCAAGAAATCCAATATCTGGATAGAAATCGTGTCAAATTTTTAGCCCAATCGGACTTACGGATCTCCGGGAATATAAGAAACAGTGAAAGGCCAGAATCTGGAACGCAGAAAAACACAGAAACTGAGAGAGACAGAGAGACAGATCCAATCTCGGAGGGGCTCTCGCCCCTCCACCGCCATGGAGGCCATGGACCAGAGGGGAAACCCTTCTCCCATCTAGGGAGAAGGTCAAGGAAGAAGAAGAAGAAGGGGGCTCTCTCCCCCTCTCTCCCGGTGGCGCCGGAACATCGTCGGGGCCATCATCGTGTGACGGCGATCTACACCAACACCTTCGTCATCTTCACCAACATCTTCATCACCTTCCCCCATCTATCTACAGCGGTCCACTCTCCCGCAACCCACTGTACCCTCTACTTGAACATGGTGCTTTATGCTTCATATTATTATCCAATGATGTGTTGCCATGCTATGATGTCTGAGTAGATTTTTGTTGTCCTATCAGTAATTGGTGAATTTCTATGATTGGTTTAATTTTCTTGTGGTTATGTTGCCATCCTTTGGTTCCCATCATAGGAGCACGCGCGTGTGGATCACACCATAGGGTTAGTTGTATGTTGATAGGACTATGCATTGGAGGGGAAGAGTGACAGAAGCTTCAACCTAGCATATAAGTTGATGCACACGGGATTGAAGGGGGACCAATATATCTTAATGCTACGGTTGGGTTTTACCTTAATGAACGTTAGTAGTTGCGGATGATTGCTAATAGTTCCAATCATAAGTGCATAGAATTCCAAGTCAGGGATGACATGCTAGCAGTGGCCTCTCCCACATAAAACTTGCTATCAGTCTAGTAAAGTAGTCAATTGCTTAGGGACAATTTTGCAACTCCTACCACCACTTTTTCACACTCGCTATACTAACTTTATTGCTTCTTTAGCTAAAATATCCCCTAGTTTTCATTTATGTGCTCTTTATATTTTTTGCAAACCTATCCAAAAACACCTACAAAGTACTTCTAGTTTCATACTTGTTCTAGGTAAAGCGAACGTTAAGCGTGCGTAGAGTTGTATCGGTGGTCGATAGAACTTGAGGGAATATTTGTTCTACCTTTAGCTCCTCGTTGGGTTCGACACTCTTACTTATCGAAAGAGGCTACAATTGATCCCCTATACTTGTGGGTTATCAGCGCTCTCCAGGGAAAGCCTGTATAAGCTCTCGCGCATGTGGGAGGGCCTGTGCAGGATCGCCCGTGTATCCACGCCTGGTGTCGCGTGCCTGGAGACGCAGGACGGGATCCCCATCCAGAACGCGTGGAACATCCAGCACCTCCAGAAGTTCTACCCATGAAGCAAGGCCCCGCGCCTATGAAGGTCTCCGCTCATGACACTCTCATGGAATAATGAGTGGGGTTGTACACGCCCCGGAGTCTCCTGAGTGCCACCCCTGGGACTCACGCGGGCTCCCATCCATGTCTTAATGGAGGCCCGATGCTCCGCGCTGGTAGGAAGACAAGAAGACTAGCCTAGGTGCCGAACGCAGCTGTTCTTTTGCTTGCTTTCTGTAGCTGGTTTGCAACTTCTGAATGAATTTGCAGCTTCCGTGTCTTTCGTTCACCAGGGTTGGAAATTTTCTCTCTTTTTTTGGATTCGCCTTTCCAACCTTGTCTTAGGAGGAGCGATGGTTTCCCGTCGCTCGTCCTCGTGCGCCTCGCGCGCGGGGGCTGGGTATGGTGTGTGTGCGCCTGGGCTCACCAAACCACACCTCGCCGAAGCCCTGCTACCTCAGCCTTCGGCGCCTGTATCCTCGTGAGACGCCCTCGAATCAGCTTGCGGGTGTGCACGCCCTTTCAAGTCCATGCCTCCGGGCATCGTGACGTGACGTACTGGCCACGACAACCTATGCTCGGGGGCTCACATGAGGTGAGACGAGGCGCCTCGTGAGGTCTTCTGACCCCGCAGTTGCGTGATGTCTCCTCAGGCCCAACGGATCCCGAACCTTCAAGAAGGAAGCCTTGGAAGACATCGTCGAAGCAAGGAGCACGCCTTTGCGGCACGTAAGCCTATTGCGAGCACATCCAGCTAAGTCGTCCTAACCATGCTCAGTAGCAACGCAGATAACACGGATATTGGGTATAGTATTAAGATAACAAGCATAGCATAACGACGCGAGCGCTATAGTTCATTACATGCCCCGGCGGGGCCCACTACTCTTTTTTGATACAGGAGAAAAGAGGAAACAAAAGCAGTCGCGCGACCATGACAACTCCCGAGGCTCAGCCCCATTGACACCCATGCTCAGTTGGAGTCTTCCTCCTGCTTCACCGGTATGTGCCGGTGATGCAGCTCATCGCCCTCCCCGGTCCAAGCCCAGCGGCGCAGCGGCTCATCGTAGTCGCCATCGCTCGCACTCCACCCTGAGGAGGAGCCCCCGCTGCTGGAGCCGGCGCAGCCATCGCCAACGGCAAGCTCACCAGTAGCAGCATCATCGTCGTCGCCGTCGTTGACGCCGTCGATGTCGCTCTCCGGGCAACACCACCAGGCGCCGGCCACCTTCCCCGAAGACCCTGACGTAGAGGGTCGCGAGGCCATCATACCTAAAGTGAAGGGTGCACCTCCCATGCAGACCACGCATGCGGGCAAACGGCTGCCACCCGCGGTTCAGGAACACATTGCCAGCGGCGGTGACCTCGACATCCACCCACGAGGCCTTGCTGTAGCAGTCGTCGGCTTGCAGCTAGAGGCCACCAGGCCCTCCAGCCGGCAGCACACTCGCAAAAGGAACACGAAAGCTGGAGCTAGATTCCCGCTGGCCTCTCCATCCACACAACGAACTCCGGGGGCGCATCGGCAGAGTGGGAGGACAGCCGCGGCGGTCGGACGATCGCGGCATGCCCTCCCCCACGCCGACGTCGCCCTGTCCGCGGCAACCCCTGCCGCGGGAAGAAGCCCCGCCGCGGAAGCCAGAGGCAGCGCCGGTCACCAAGGAAGCACGCCCGCGCCCTCGTGGGGCTGTTGCAGGAGTCGCCCCGTGCTTCCGGGGCTGCCCACGACCTCTCTTGGGCAGCGGCGAGACTGGCCCCTCTTTAGAGGCCTTCCCTTTCTCCGCCGCAGAAAACCTCCTCGTCGGCACCATGTGTGCTGCAACGACATGGCGAGAAAGGAAGAAGGAAGAGAGAGCGGGCGGCGAGAAGATGGAGATGAGCAGGGGGATCCGCCCCATCCCCCTTTTATAGCCAGAGGGAGGCCAAGCGCTGGTCTCCATGATCCCCAGTAATAATGATCTTTTTGCATGCAGCAGGCTCTCGTCAAGTCGAACCGTTGCCGTGGTAGCATGGGGAAGCAGAGACACCCATGCTGTAACGCCCCAAGACCGTTGCGCCAGGTGTCTTCCAGTTATTCGTTGTTGTTGCTTTGCCATTTGCTTGCGTGTCGCATCTTGTCATGTCATCATGTGCATTTCATCATCATGTTTTCAAAACTTGCATTCGCCCGGGTTCTCCCAGTTCCTTCCGTTGTCCGTTCTGAGCCCAACCACACTTGCACGCGCCCGCGGCTTGTCCAAAATAGTGTTTTTATAAGTGGCCAAAAAATGTTCTCGGAATGGGTTGAAAGTTGAGTGCGGTGTTTTCATGTTTCCAGTAGGCCGCCTGCCAAATTTCATCGCATTCGGAGTTCGTTTAACGCCCCAACAATTAACTATAGCGACAATATAATCGGCCTAACGTCGGACGTTTTCGGTCTCTGGAAACAGTCACCGGGCCTCCCTCTCTTCTCTTCTCTCAGCTCGAGACCGTCTACACAGCCCACTACCTACCACCAGATCCAACCTAAACTCTCTCGTTATCCCGCGGCCATCCTCGCGTGCACGTCCGATAGTTGTCCCGGGCCCGACCCGGACTATCGTTACCGTTGTGTCCGGAACATCCCCAAACATCTACAAAATATCACTGTTTTCTTATTTAGGCTCCCTAGCCTATTTTTCCCGACCGTCCGATTAGGATCGGAGAGATGGATTATCCCCTACCCAAAATCCCCTGCTTTATATATATAGTCCAACCCCTACTAAATCAAGCCATCCCTAATTTCTAGGGGGTTTGTCCCATCGCCGCTGCCACTCCACAAAATCCCTCTTGGGATCCATCCCCTCCTCGATTTCACACCAGTCATCCAAATCCAGCCAATTCCATCGATCCATCCATCCACCGCTCCACCAACTCACCTTGACGACCGGCGCCGCTGCCGATGACCACCTCCAGGAGTTCCAGCGCCATGGCCACCCCGAGCTCGGCCCGCGTGCCCCGAGGGAACGCACAAGGCTGTCCTCCTCGTCCCCACACCTCTGCTTCCCCATGGATTGGCCTCATCGTCGCCCTTGTCCGAGAGCACCCGAGGCTCCTGCCTCCTCCTCGTCGCCCACGCCTACAGCTCCTCGCCGGAGCAGGCAACCGGACTGCGTCACCAGGCCGTGCCCTCCTTCTCCTCCTTCCTCGCTGCTCTCTCTCTCTCTGAATCACTCTCCCTGTCCCGTTGTTCCTCGCAGGGAGCCATGGCCGTCGGCCACCGAAGCAGCAGCAGTCCCGAGCGTCGCCCGACCCTGCTTCCACCTCGTTTCTCACCGGAGCAAGCCCCACCACACCGTCCGCCGGCGCCCTGACCTCCTCATCGCCCGAGCGCCTACAGAGAACCCCGCAGGTTCCCATCGCCATGGACGACCTCCTCGTCGCCCGTCCGTCGCCTGAGGCTCCGCAGCCGCGCCAAGTTCCTCACCGTCGTCCTCGCCCTGCTGACCTCGCCGGAGACCTCCTACGCTCGCCTGAGTTCTTCGCGCGCCAAGTTCTCCGTCATCGCTCCCGCCGCCTGCATCCTCTGCTTCCAGGACGAGGCGCCCGCTCGATCCACTGGCACGCGTTGACCGCGACAACGCTTGGGCCAACAGCCTCGAAGCCCAGATCCGACCTACCTCTCCACCAGCTGGGCCGAGGCCCATGGTGAGAGACCCCCCAGCCCCTCCTGTGCACTGATGGGCCAACCAGATCCGGCCCATATCGTGTTTTTTACATAGAACGTTTTTCTTATTTTTATCTAGAGTTTTCCCATTTTACAAAAAACCCCTTGTACTTCATGCATTTAATAACTCTTGAACTATGCATCATATGTTAAAACTCCAAATATGAAACTTGCTTAGTTTTTCATCTAGTTTAATAATATGCAACTTTCATCTATGTTTAAAAATGTTTAAAATGATGTTTGTTTTAATTTGCTTAAATATCTTGCTAAAACGGTTTAAATCATAACTAAATAACCGTAGCTCGGTTTCTAATAAACTTTATATGTAAATGGGGTAGAATTATGCCTAGTTTAACATGGTGCACTCTTCTTGCATGTTTAATAACTCTAAAATTGTGTTTAGGGAAGATCAATACCAAACCTTAAAATATGCATATGGGGTTTTTCCGGAATTGTTGTTCGTTGCTTCCGGCCTCATTTAAACTTGCCTAGATAGGTAGTTTTACTTTGCTTAACCCTCTTGCCATGCTAAACAAGATTTAATCTTGTTGGGTACATAAACGAGAGGGAACTAAATAAGTCATGTGTTGTTTTCTTCAATATGCAACTCCGTTGCATATTGAGCTCCACTTAATTTGTAGTGTTGTTTGCTGCACTTTGCCATGCCATGCTTCATTAAACCGGACATGCATCATACTTGTTGTGCATCATGCCATGTTGTTGTAGTGGTTGTTTGCTATGTTGTTTGCTTTCTTTCTGGTGTACTTCTTCTCGGTAATCCGGTAACATCGCGTTTGTGAGGATCCGTTCGACTTCGTCCATTTGTCTTCTTCATGGACTCGTTCTTCTTCCTTGCGGGATTTCAGGCAAGATGACCATACCCTCGAAATCACTTCTATCTTTGCTTGCTAGTTGCTCGCTCTGTTGCTATGCCTATGCTGCGATACCTACCACTTGCTTTTCATGCCTCCCATATTGTTGAGCCAAGCCTCTAACCCGCCTTATCCTAGCAAACCGTTGTTTGGCTATGTTACCGCTTTGCTCAGCCCCTCTTATAGCATTGTTAGTTGCAGGTGAAAATTGGAGTTGTTCCATGTTGGAGCATGGATATTTTGTTGGGATATCACAATATCTCTTATTTATTAATGCATCTATATACTTGGTAAAGGGTGGAAGGCTCGACCTTATGCCTGGTGTTTTGTTCCACTCTTGCCACCCTAGTTTCCGTCATATCGGTGTTATGTTCCCGGATTTTGCGTTCCTTACGCGGTTGGGTGATAATGGGAACCCCTTGACAGTTCGCCTTGAATAAAACTCCTCCAGCAATGCCCAACCTTGGTTTTACCATTTGCCACCTAGCCTTTTCTTTCCCTTGGGTTCTGCAGACTCAAGGGTCATCATTATTTTAACCCCCTTGGGCCAGTGCTCCTCTGAGTGTTGGTCCACCTCATCAGCCGCCGGTGGCCACCAGGGGCAAATCTGGGCTGGCCTACCGGAAGTTTAGACAATCTGAGTGTGCCCTGAGAACGAGATATGTGCAGCTCCTATCGGGATTTGTCGGCACATTCGAGCGGTGTTGCTGGATTTGTTTTAACTTGTCGAAGTTGTCTTGTAGAACCGGGATACCGAGTCTGATCGGAATGTCTCGGGAGAAGGTATATCCTTCGTTGACCGTGGGAGCTTGTCATGGGCTAAGTTGGGACTCCCCTGTAGGGATTTGAACTTTCGAAAGCCGTGCCCGCGGTTATGGGCAGATGGGAATTTGTTAATGTCTGGTTGTAGAAAACCTGAAACTTAACTTGATTAAAAGGCACCAACCGCGTGTGTAACCGTGATGGTCTCTTTCCGGCGGTGTCCGGGAAGTGAACACGGTGTTGGAGTAATGCTTGACGTAGGTTGTTCTAGGATCACTTCTTGATCATAGTTTCTCGATCGTGCTTTGACTTCTCTTCTCGCTCTCATTTGCGTATGTTAGCCACCATATATGCTAGTCGCTTGCTGCAGCTCCACCTCATACCTTTTACCTTACCCATAAGCTTAAATAGTCTTGATCGTGAGGGTGTGAGATTGCTGAGTCCCTGTGACTCACAGATACTTCCAAAACCAGCTTGCAGTTGCCGAGGTTACCGTGCAGATGACGCAACCCAGCTTCAAGGAGGAGCTCGATGAAGATCTTGTCCTTTGTCTTGTTTCGTTCTAGTTGATCAGTAGTGGTGCCCAGTTGGGGCGATCGGGACCGTGTCGCATGTTGGGGTTGATCTTTTATTTTGGTACCCTAGTCGGACCATGATTGTATTGGATGATGTAATGCTATTTATGTACTTTGTGTGACGTGGCGAGTGTAAGACAACTATGTACCTTTCCCTTTATTATCTATTTACATGGGTTGTTGTGAAGATTACCTTACTTGCGACATTGCTTTCAATGCGGTTATGCCTCTAAGTCGTGCTTCGACACATAGGAGATATAGCCGCATCGAGGGCGTTATAAGTTGGTATCAGAGCCTTCCCCGACCTTAGGAGCCCCTGCTTGATCGAATCGCTGGCGTTGTTGAGTCTAGAAAAATGTTTTGAGTCTTTTAGGATTATATATATCGGAGAGTAGGAATTCTTTTTAATCCTCAGTCCCTTCGTCGCTCTGGTGAGGCATCCTGACGTAGAGTTTTGACTCTTCTCTTCTCAAATTTCACTAAAAAGAATTTTAAGATCACGCGGGTATCTTGGAATCGTTCCGATGGTTTTGTGACGAGAACATTGTTCTTGGTGCCTCCTGACATTTAGGGGTTGTGGCAGTGTCCCGGGGAGTTGAGCTCCGAGGTGTTGTCATCACAATTTTATCATTGCAGTTCTGGAATACCTGAGTTTAGTTTCGCCGACATCAAAAATCTCTTTTATGCAGTTGTTGGTGAGATAACCTCGACGCCACCCAGTACTGGGGCGGGAGTTCGAGAGTATTGCCATAACTCGTATAACGGATGCTTTTCGAAGGTTGAGGTAAATGATTTCCGAAGGTTTCTTGGTTATGTGTTGAAGGTTGGATACAGCTGGATGTAGGATTTGTTAGTTTTGGGTGAGATATTATGCTTCCCCTGTATCCCCAACACCTGATTGCATAACCGGAAATTTTCAGGAGTTTATAAGTGGGAATTCAAGTAGCTCTTAGGATATCTTTCCGACAGATGTATGATATGAAATTGGGGTTCGACGTCTAGTGGTCCGCCTATCCACGGTTGGTTTTACAGTGGTCTCATTGTGTCTTAAAGAGTCCTTGGCTGTGCCGACTCGGGGACGCTTCGTATGTCATGTGCACTGCCTTGGACATGATGGTGTTGTACGATCGAGCCCGTGTAGGCCCCACCATGAAAACTTCGGACGAAATCTCTATCATATGTTTGTTCAGGCTTATTCTGCAAGCCAATCCTTTGTTTTTGTTTTCAGTTGTGGTATTCGAGTTGCTTCGAAGTCAAATGTTGATTCCATACCTTCCCTAAGCGGTGTTCTCATACTCCGATGTGGATACCAATCCTTCTTGGTAATCGAGATTGTCATGTCAATCCTTTTTCAACCGGCGTGTTTCTCTTCAAGTGAATCCGTTCGTTTTCAACATCCGCTTGATCAAGTATCAGTTCTTCTCAACGGTGTTTGTTTCATCCGTCTCCAAGTTGTCTTTGTTTTCCCACCCACCCACCCTTTTTCTTCAAGGACTCATATTTCTTATTCAAGTATCATTTTATTCATGGGAAGCCTCTCCATTCCTTTCTCGTCAATGTTCTTATCCAGTGATTCTCATGAGGATTCTAGTGGAGCTTCAAGCTCATCATTCTGCGTTCTTTTTCTTCTCCGATGGATCCAATTCAAGCTCTAGGTGTTGATCATATTCTTTTCTGTATTTCAAATGCCTTCTCAAGCCGGTGCACCTTATATTCAGTCATTCCACGCTCGTTATTCTATTGTTCCAGAGTGCTCAAGATATCTCGAAGATTCGTGTTTCCACTCTGCTTTCGTAATCCTTTCAAGCTCTTTTGAGGTTTTTATCTCATTCAAGCTATTTTATTCAACAGGTTCTATCTCCTTTGTCAAGTAATCATATCAACGGTGTTTTCTTTTGAGTGGGCCCTAACCCACAGTTCTTTTCCCAGGATCTTACCTGACTCTTCTTATTTTTTCGGAGCTTCTCAAATTCATTTCAAAGTTTGACGTAAGAATGAGTTATCATCAGTCAAATGCCCTTCTCCAAGATCTTTCCAACTCTTTTCATCGTTGGCTCAATCTCTTCGCTTTTTATTCTTCTGGAGTGCCTAAATGATTCATGGTGGTGTTTCTCATCGTCATTCTCAGATTTTGAAGACCGAAAAAGAATTTATCTTCAATCTTATCCATTCTCTCAGAGATTCATGATTCTAGCTTGTTGCCATCCTCTCATAATTGTTTTCGATTGTCAAAATTCTTTTCACCTATCCGGAGCAATTCAAGAGTCTTCTCAGTTTGTTTCTCCGGAGCCCATCATCTCAAATTATTCATGTCAGCTTTCAGCTAGCATTCACCAAATCTTACCAGTGCATCGCTCAAATATCCTCTAGTCAGCTCATGATCTATTCGTTCTCTTGTATCTAAATCCCCTCAAGTATCCTCACTCGTTCTCTAATTCTTACAGGTGATTCACCCTTTTTACTTCGTTCGTTTTCAATTCTTACGGTGGTTCTTCCAGGATTCTCTTTCGATGTTATCATATCAATTTATTCGTGGTTCCAATTCTACCGGTGATTTGTTGCAGACCTTTCTCTAGTTTGCGCTATATCTATCTTAATCCTTTCTTCGAGAATAAGTAGTATGCCAAATACGTTGTTTGTCATCAATTTAAATTGGTGAAAGATACGCATAATTTAATCCTTATTCTTGTTCATATAAGTGATAAATTCCTTCCTTCGGAGTTTGTTCATGATGAATAAATTCTTGATTTTCTTTCGTTCATCTTTTCTCTTCTCGGAGTTTCAAGATCTCTCATTTATCTTGTCACAAAGCTCCATTTTATCATTTCAAGGCTTCACCTTATATTCTCAACTTCTCTTTCTTTTGTCATCCTTTTGATTACCGGAGTTCTTCATGGAGGCTCTACATGATGTTTCATAAAGGATTTAATTCCATCTCGAAGTTTTCATCGAGATTGTAGCTCAAGCATTCTTCATCTTGCAATCCGGAGTGCAATTGTTCCCCCTTATCTTTTGAGATGGTGTTATGTCTTTCTTGACAATGTCCCTTCATGTTTCATGATTCGCAAGTTGTCAAGTATGAGATAGTTTAAACCCATCAATTTCTTCGAGCATGAGCTCTTCTCAATCCATCAACCTCTTCATTGAAGTTATCTTGGATTATATTTCACCTAAAGCTTTCCCTAAGTATTGTTGCTAATTATGGTGCTTATAAATGACCCAAGTTCTTCTTTTATCCTCCCGGTGAAATAGCTTCTCGTATTCTTGTTGATATCAATCCAATCCATTGTTTCCGTTAGTGGCAGATTTTCACCTCATAATTTTGAGATGTCCTCTATAAGTCCATATCAAGCTTATTCTTTTCGTTGTTGGTTTTCCAACAACTCCGTTCTAGTATTTGTTGTAAGTGTGCTCTCTCAAGATCGTGTTACCCTTCGTTCATTCCATTCCATTCTTACTTTTGTTCCGGAGGCATTGTGATGTTGCTCTCTTCAACCCATCTTCTTGTTTTGTTAGGATCGTGTTCTTTTCTTGGTTTATCCATTTAACTGGAGTGTTGTGCCTTTTTGCTCAAGTTCTTTTCGCCTTATCAAGTTTTTCATCTCTTTTCAACCGGAGTGCTGTCCGAGATATTTCTTACCCCTTGTTCCATTCATTCAATAGTTACGGAGGCAGTGTATTGTGATTTCATCAAGTATCTTCTCATCTTATCAAGTTCTTATTCAATTCCTTTTCTTTTCAATCGGAGTGCTGCCCGAAGTTGTTCTTCCTTGTTCCTCTTTTCTAATGGAGTGTTTTCAACTTCATTTATCTCCGTTGTATTATTTTCTCGAGTTGGCTTAACCTTTTCAAGGTTCTTTGGTTTCACTCATTGGTCAAAGAAGCAACTTAGTTTTACCGCTGCTCTTCCTCTTCCGTTTTTCCCTCCGGTGCCATTCTTGATCTCGGGACGAGATCCTCTCGTAGTGGTGGAGTGTTGTAACGCCCCGAGACCGTTGCGCCAGGTGTCTTCCAGTTATTCGCTGTTGTTGCTTTGCCATTTGCTTGTGTGTCGCATCTTGTCATGTCATCATGTGCATTGCATCATCATGTTTTCAAAACTTGCATTCGCCCGGGTTCTCCTAGTTCCTTCTGTTGTCCGTTCTGAGCCCAACCACACTTGCACGCGCCCGTGGCTTGTCCGAAATAGTGTTTTTATAAGTGGCCGGAAAATGTTCTCGGAATGGGTTGAAAGTTGGCGTGCAGTGTTGTTATGTTTCCAGTAGGCCGCCTGCCAAATTTCATCGCATTCGGAGTTCGTTTGACGCCCCAACGATTAACTATAGCGACAATATAGTCGGTCTAACGTCAGACGTTTTCGGTCTCTGGAAACAGTCGTCGAGCCTCCCTCTCTTCTCTTCTCTCAGCTCGAGACCGTCTACACAGTCCACTACCTACCACCAGATCCAACCTAAACTCTCTCGTCATCCCGCGGCCCTCCTCACGCGCGCGTCCGATAGCTATCCCGGGCCTGACCCGGATTATCGTTACCGTTGTGTCCGGAACATCCCCAAACATCTACAAAATATCACCGTTTTCTTATTTAGGCTCCCTAGCCTATTTTTCCCGACCGTCCGATTAGGATCGGAGAGACGGATTAGCCCCTACCCAAAATCCCCTGCTTTATATATATAGTCCAACCCCTACTAAATCAAGCCATCCCTAATTTCTAGGGGGTTTGTCCCATCGCCGCCGCCACTCCACAAAATCCCTCTTGGGATCCATCCCCTCCTCGATTTCACACCAGTCATCCAAATCCAGCCAATTCCATCGATCCATCCATCCACCGCTCCACCACCTCACCTTGACGACCGGCACCGCTGCCGATGACCACCTCCAGAAGTTCCAGCGCCATGGCCATCCCGAGCTTGGCCCGCGTGCCCCGAGGGAACGCACAAGGCTGTCCTCCTCGTCCCCGCACCTCTGCTTCGCCATGGATTGGCCTCATCGTCGCCCTTGTCCGAGAGCACCCGAGGCTCCTGCCTCCTCCTCGTCGCCCACGCCTACAGCTCCTCGCCGGAGCAGGCAACCGGACTGCGTCACCAGGCCGTGCCCTCCTTCTCCTCCTTCCCCGCTGCTCTCTCTCTCTCTCTCTGAATCACTCTCCCCGTCCCGTTGTTCCTCGCAGGGAGCCATGGCCGTCGGCCACCGAAGCAGCAGCAGTCCCGAGCGTCGCCCGACCCTGCTTCCACCTCGTTTCTCACCGGAGCAAGCCCCACCACACCGTCTGCCGGCGCCCTGACCTCCTCATCGCCCGAGCGCCTACAGAGAACCCCGCAGGTTCCTGTCGCCATGGACGACCTCCTCGTCGCCCGTCCGTCGCCTGAGGCTCCGCAGTCGCGCCAAGTTCCTCGACGTCATCCTCGCCCTGCTGACCTCGCTGGAGACCTCCTACGCCCGCCTGAGTTCTTCGCGCGCCAAGTTCGCCGTCATCGCTCCCGCCGCCTGCGTCCTCTGCTTCCAGGATGAGGCGCCCGCTCGATCCACTGGCACGCATTGACCGCGACAACGCTTGGGCCAACAGCCTCGAAGCCCAGATCCGGCCTACCTCTCCACCAGCTGGGCCGAGGCCCATGGTGAGAGACCCCCCAGCCCCTCCTGTGCACTGATGGGCCAACCAGATCCGGCCCATATCATGTTTTTTTTACATAGAACGTTTTTCTTATTTTTATCCAGAGTTTGCCCATTTTACAGAAAACCCCTTGTACTTCATGCATTTTATAACTCTTGAACTATGCATCATATGTTAAAACTCCAAATATGAAACTTGTTTAGTTTTTCATCTAGTTTAATAATATGCAACTTTCATCTATGTTTAGAATGTTTAAAATGATGTTTGTTTTAATTTGCTTAAATATCTTGCTAAAATGGTTTAAATCATAACTAAATAACCGTAGCTCGGTTTCTAATAAACTTTATATGTAAATGGGGTAGAATTATGCCTAGTTTAACATGGTGCACTCTTCTTGCATGTTTAATAACTCTAAAATTGTGTTTAGGGCAGATCAATACCAAACCTTAAAATATGCATATGGGGTTTTTCCGGAATTGTTGTTCGTTGCTTCCGGCCTCATTTAAACTTGCCTAGATAGGTAGTTTTACTTTGCTTAACCCTCTTGCTATGCTAAACAACATTTAATCTTGTTGGGTACATAAACGAGAGGGAACTAAATAAGTCATGTGGTGTTTTCTTCAATATGCAACTCCGTTGCATATTGAGCTCCACTTAATTTGTTGTGTTGTTTGCTGCACTTTGCCATGCCATGCTTCATTAAACCGAACATGCATCATACTTGTTGTGCATCATGCCATGTTGTTGTAGTGGTTGTTTGCTATGTTGTTTGCTTTCTTTCCGGTGTACTTCTTCTCGGTAATCCGGTAATGTCGCATTTGTGAGGATCCATTCGACTTCGTCCATTTGTCTTCTTCATGGACTCGTTCTTCTTCCTTGCGGGATTTCAGGCAAGATGACCATACCCTCGAAATCACTTATATCTTTGCTTGCTAGTTGCTCGCTCTGTTTCTATGCCTATGCTGCGATACCTACCACTTGCTTTTCATGCCTCCCATATTGTTGAGCCAAGCCTCTAACCCGCCTTATCCTAGCAAACCGTTGTTTGGCTATGTTACCGCTTTGCTCAGCCCCTCTTATAGCGTTGTTAGTTGCAGGTGAAGATTGGAGTTGTTCCACATTGGAACATGGATATTTTGTTGGGATATCACAATATCTCTTATTTAATTAATGCATCTATATACTTGGTAAAGGGTGGAAGGCTCGACCTTATGCCTGGTGTTTTGTTCCACTCTTGCCGCCCTAGTTTCCGTCATATCGGTGTTATGTTCCCGGATTTTGCGTTCCTTACGTGGTTGGGTGATAATGGGAACCCCTTGACAGTTCGCCTTGAATAAAACTCCTCCAGCAATGCCCAACCTTGGTTTTACAATTTGCCACCTAGCCTTTTCTTTCCCTTGGGTTCTGCAGACTCAAGGGTCATCATTATTTTAACCCCCCGGGCCAGTGCTCCTCTTAGTGTTGGTCCACCTCGTTAGCCACCGGTGGCCACCAGGGGCAACTCTGGGCTGGCCTACCGGAAGTTTAGACAATCTGAGTGTGCCCTGAGAACGAGATATGTGCAGCTCCTATCAGGATTTGTCGGCACATTCGGGCGGTGTTGCTGGATTTGTTTTAACTTGTCGAAGTTGTCTTGTAGAACCGGGATACCGAGTCTGATCGGAATGTCTCGGGAGAAGGTATATCCTTTGTTGACCGTGAGAGCTTGTCATGGGCTAAGTTGGGACTCCCCTACAGGGATTTGAACTTTCGAAAGCCGTGCCCGCGGTTATGGGCAGATGGGAATTTGTTAATGTCCGGTTGTAGAAAACCTGAAACTTAACTTGATTAAAATGCACCAACCGCGTGTGTAACCGTGATGGTCTCTTTCCGGCGGTGTCCAGGAAGTGAACACGGTGTTGGAGTAATGCTTGACATAGGTTGTTCTAGGATCACTTCTTGATCATAGTTTCTCGATCGTGCTTTGCCTTCTCTTCTCGCTCTCATTTGCGTATGTTAGCCACCATATATGCTAGTCGCTTGCTGCAGCTCCACCTCATACCTTTTACCTTACCCATAAGCTTAAATAGTCTTGATCGTGAGGGCGTGAGATTGCTGAGTCCCCGTGACTCACAGATACTTCCAAAACCAGCTTGCAGGTGCCGAGGTTACCGTGCAGATGACGCAACCCAGCTTCAAGGAGGAGCTCGATGAAGATCTTGTCCTTTTTCTTGTTTCGTTCTAGTTGATCAGTAGTGGTGCCCAGTTGGGGCGATCGGGACCGTGTCGCATGTTGGGGTTGATCTTTTATTTTGGTACCGTAGTCGGACCATGATTGTATTGGATGATGTAATGCTATTTATGTACTTTGTGTGACGTGGCGAGTGTAAGCCAACTATGTACCTTTCCCTTTATTATCTATTTACATGGGTTGTTGTGAAGATTACCTTACTTACGACATTGCTTTCAATGCGGTTATGCCTCTAAGTCGTGCTTCGACACGTAGGAGATATAGCCGCATCGAGGGCGTTATACACGCCCCATCAAGTGCCACGCGTCGACCGGGTCCGTAGATGGTTGGGGCCCGCGGTGCTCTGCCCTTGCCCCTTTGGCCTCACCTCGAAGCCAAGTCCAAGCGCGCCTTGGGCCCGGGGGCTACTGTTTCCACTCTGGAAACCGGGGTACCCAGACTTGCCTACCTGTGGCCCATGACGTGGCTCGATCGGTGGCCTAGCATGGCCCATCTTCAGCACCAGCAACATAAGAGCCTCGCAAGGGGCCAAGCCTCGCGAGGTGGACGACACCAAGACCTCCAGAAGGAGTGTCCTCTTTAGGCTGGCTCCTGAGGAGCGGAGATTTCCATGCGAGCCCTCACCTCGTGAGGTTCAGCTGACGCAAGCCATGACGACCAAGGCAGGTGAGCACCAGCGGGCGCAGTGCGGCAGGTTTCCTCTTTAGTGCTAAAGAGGCAAGCGCAGGCGCGGGGTCCCGAGTAATCAACCAAAGGTTTCCATTTCTGTGCTACAAGACCAAGACCACCAGGATGGCAGGACGGAGGTCATTGTCGAGCCTGTCAGCGTTCTGGGATTGGGGGTGCCTAGACTTGCCTGCCTACGGGCTTGTGCGTGGCTCCACCAATGGCCTGGTACAGCCCATCTTCGGCAGCAACCACTCAAGATCCTCGCGAGGGGCCAAGCCTCGCGAGGCGGACGACACCAAGACCTCCCTGAGAGAAGCCTCACTAGGCTGGCTCCCGAGGAGCGAAGATCTCTATGCAAGGGGTACCTCGCGAGGTTCACGTGACATGAGCCATGACGACCAAGGCCAGATGGGCGCCAGTGGGCGCAATGTACCAGTTTCCTCTTTCGTGCTAAAGAGGTAGGCACAGGCGAGGAGTCCCGAGGAATCAGGCAAAGGTTTCCATATCGGTGTAACAAGACCAAGACTAGAAGGACGGCAGGATGAAGGTCACCATGGAGCCCACAGTAGTGTCACCACCAGAGCCTTTGGCAGGCGAAGACCACCTTTTGTCAGGATAGCTTGTACTAGTTGTCTCCCTTCAAACTTGGCCGTAGTGGGATCCCTTCCCACCTAAAATTTGGGAAGAGGACCAGGGCCTCTATAAATAGGACTAGCCACCACCATAGGGAGGGAGGACTGACCCTGGATCGAATCCATTCCATCCTCACATCCACCAGCTCACCGAGCTCAAGAACACCTCTCCTCGTGAGGTTGTTCATCCATTGTACTAGTTCATCCTTAGCCCATGAGGCAATCCACCAACACCACACTGGAGTAGGGTATTACACCGCAAGGTGGCCCGAACCAGTATAAACCCTTGTGTCTCTTGTTCCTTGGGTTCGTCGAGCTAGGCCGTGAGATTGTTGAGCGAGCGAACTAGGGAGAGAGTGTTCTTCATGCGCACCCAAGAGTTCGAACCTCAAGGGTTAGCCGGAACCCGCAATATGACATTTGGCGCGCCAGGTAGGGGTGCGCTGAAGCCTTTCTTCCGTCGATCGACGTACCACTACTCCGCCGCATCCTTGGCCGATGCTCGCCGAGCCCGTGCTGAGCGCCGGGCCGCCCTTGCCGCTCGCGTCACTCAGACGGTGCCCGTTGGCGGACCTCCCCGCCGTTCTCTATCACCCGCTGCCAACACCGCTACCGGCCCAGTGGGGAACGAGCAGCAAGCCTCGTCGCTGCACCCCTCTATGTGGCGGGACGGACGCACCGCCACCCTGTCGCTTACTCCGGCCGGCTCGTCGTCCCACGCTCGTCGTGCACCCACGGACGCGCAGGCCGCGCTGCTCATGGCACGCGAGCTCCCGCGTTACCGCCCGGTCGACGACCTCTATGAAGACTGGCTAGACCGCATCGCCAAGCTCGTCAGCACCACTGGGGGCTCTTCCACACTGTCTCTCTCACTGCCTCACCCACCTCCAGCTACGAGCGATGTAGCCCATGGAGCGCCTCCACCACCTCCACATCAAGACGCTGCCCTTGCCCCGTGACACGCGGCCCCGCGGCGTGACCCGCCACGCAGGGCGCCCGCGCACGAAGAGGGAAGCTGCCAAGAGACCCCTCGGCCGCAAGAAGACGCTCCTGCGCTCCCTGCACCACCACGTCAGGATCACGCGCCGCCTGCGGTGGCAGCGCATGGGTACCAAGACCGGGCTCCGCCTCCACGACGGGCTCCAATTGAAGGAAATATGCCCTAGAGGCAATAATAAAGTTATTATTTATTTCCTTATTTCATGATAAATGTTTATTATTCATGCTAGAATTGTATTAACCGGAAACATAATACATGTGTGAATACATAGACAAACAGAGTGTCACTAGTATGCCTCTACTTGACTAGCTCATTAATCAAAGATGGTTATGTTTCCTAACCATGGACAAAGAGTTGTTATTCGATTAACGGGATCACATCATTAGGTGAATGATCTGATTGACATGACCCATTCCATTAGCTTAGCACCCGATCATTTAGTATGTTGCTATTGCTTTCTTCATGACTTATACATGTTCCTATGACTATGAGATTATGCAACTCCCGTTTGCCGGAGGAACACTTTGGGTGCTACCAAACGTCACAACGTAACTGGGTGATTATAAAGGAGCATTACAGGTGTCTTCAAAGGTACATGTTGGGTTGGCATATTTCGAGATTAGGATTTGTCACTCCGATTGTCGGAGAGGTATCTCTGGGCCCTCTCGGTAATGCACATCACATAAGCCTTGCAAGCATTACAACTAATATGTTAGTTGTGAGATGATGTATTACGAAACGAGTAAAGAGACTTGCCGGTAACGAGATTGAACTAGGTATTGGATACCGACGATCGAATCTAGGGCAAGTAACATACCAATGACAAAGGGAACAACGTATGTTGTTATGCGGTCTGACCGATAAAGATCTTCGTAGAATATGTAGGAGCCAATATGGGCATCCAGGTCCCGCTATTGGTTATTGACCGGAGATGTGTCTCAGTCATGTCTGCATTGTTCTCGAACCGTAGGGTCCGCACGCTTAACGTTACGATGACAATTATTATGAGTTTATGCATTTTGATGTACCGACGTTAGTTCGGAGTCCCGGATGTGATCACGGACATGACGAGGAGTCTCGAAATGGTCGAGACATAAAGATTGATATATTGGAAGCCTATGTTTGGATATCGGAAGTATTCCGGGTGAAATCGAGATTTTACCGGAGTACCGGGAGGTTACCGGAACCCCCCGGGAGCTATATGGGCCTTAGTGGGCTTTAGTGGAAAGGAGAAAGGGGCAGCCCAAGGTGGGCCGCACGCCTCCCCCCTCCCCTAGTCCTATTAGGACAAGGAGAGGTGGCCGGCCCCCCTCTCTCTCTTTCCCCCTCGGGGAATCCTATTCCAACTAGGATTGGGGGGGGAGTCCTACTCCCGGTAGGAGTAGGACTCCTCCTGCGCCCTCCTCCAGGCCGGCCGCCCCCTCCCCCTTGGATCCTTTATATACGGGGGTAGGGGGGCACCTCTAGACACACAAGTTGACCTTGAGATCGTTCCTTAGCCGTGTGCGGTGCCCCCTGCCACCATATTCCACCTCGATCATATTGTAGCGGTGCTTAGGCGAAGCCCTGCGATGGTAGAACATCAAGATCGTCACCACGCCGTCATGCTGACGGAACTCCTCCCCGACGCTTTGCTAGATTGGAGCCTGGGGATCGTCATGGAGCTGTACGTGTGCTAAGAACTCGAAGGTGCTGGAGTAACAGTGCTTGGATCGGTCGGATCGGGAAGACGTACGACTACTTCCTCTATGTTGCGTCAACGCTTCCGTAGTCGGTCTGCGTGGGTACGTAGACAACACTCTCCCCTCTCGTTGCTATGCATCACCATGATCTTGCGTGTGCGTAGGAAAATTTTGAAATTACTGCGTTCCCCAACAGTGGCATCCGAGCCTAGGTTTTATGGTTTGATGTTATATGCACGAGTAGAACACAAGTGAGTTGTGGGCGATATAAGTCATACTGCTTACCAGCATGTCATACTTTGGTTCGGCGGTATTGTTGGATGAAGCGGCCCGGACCAACATTACGCGTACGCTTACGCGAGACCGGTTCTCCCGACGTGCTTTGCACAAAGGTGGATAGTGGGTGACAGTTTCTCCAACTTTAGTTGAACCGAGTGTGGCTACGCCCGGTCCTTGCGAAGGTTAAAACAGCACCAACTTGACAAACTATCATTGTGGTTTTGATGCGTAGGTAAGATTGGTTCTTGCTTAAGCCCGTAGCAGCCACGTAAAACTTGCAACAACAAAGTAGAGGACGTCTAACTTGTTTTTGCAGGGCATGTTGTGATGTGATATGGTCAAAATGTGATGAGATATAAGTTGTTGTATGAGATGATCATGTTTTGTTAAAGTTATAGGCAACTGGAAAAAGCCTTACGGTTGTCTCTTTAATGCATAAGATGCAAGCGCCAAATAATTGCTTTACTTTATCGCTATGCGATAGCAATAGTTGCAAGAGCAATAGTTGGCGAGACGACCGTGTGACGACACATTAATATAGATCAAGATGATGGAGATCATGGTGTCATACCGGTGACGATATAGATCATGACAGTACTTTGGAGATGGAGATCAAAGAAGCAAGATGATGATGGCCATATCATGTCACATATTTTGATTGCATATGATGTTTATCTTTTAATACATCTTATTTTTGCTTAATTTGATGGTAGCATTTTAAGATGATCTCTCACTAATTATCAAGAAGTGTTCTCCCTGAGTATGCACCGTTGCGAAAGTTCTTCGTGCTGAGACACCACGTGATGATCGGGTGTGATAGGCGCTACGTTCAAATACAACGGGTGCAAAACAGTTGCACACGCGGAATACTCAGGTTATACTTGACGAGCCAAGCATATACAGATATGGCCTCGGAACACGGAGACCGAAAGGTCGAGCGTGAATCATATAGTAGATATGATCAACATAGTGATGTTCACCAATGAAACTACTCCATCTCACGTGATGATCGGACATGGTTTAGTTGATTTGGATCACGTGATCACTTAGAGGATTAGAGGGATGTCTATCTAAGTGGGAGTTCTTAAGTAATATGATTAATTGAACTTAAATTTATCATGAACTTAGTCCTGGTAGTATTTTGCAAATTATGTTGTAGATCAATAGCTCGCGTTATTGCTTTCATATGTTTATTTTGATATGTTCCTAGAGAAAAATTGTGTTGAAAGATGTTAGTAGCAATGATGCGGATTGGATCCATGATCTGAGGTTTATCCTCATTGCTGCACAGAAGAATTATGTCCTCACCGCTAGGTGACAGACCTATTGCAGGAGCAGATGCAGACGTTATGAACGTTTGGCTAGCTCAATATGATGACTACTTGATAGTTTAGTGCACCATGCTTAACGGCTTAGAATCGGGACTTCAAAGACATTTTGAACGTCCTGGACCATATGAGATGTTCCAGGAGTTGAAGTTAATATTTCAAGCAAATACCCGAGTTGAGAGATATGAAGTCTCCAACAAGTTCTATAGCCAAAAGATGGAGGAGAATCGCTGAACTAGTGAGCATGTGCTCAGATTGTCTGGGTACTACAATCACTTGAATCAAGTGGGAGTTAATCTTCCAGATAAGATAGTGATTGACAAAATTCTCTAGTCACCATCACCAAGTTAGTAGAGCTTCGTGATGAACTATAGTATGCAAGGGATGACGAAAACGAATCCCGAGCTTTTCATGATGATGAAATCGATGAAGGTAGAAATCAAGAAAGAGCATCAAGTGTTGATGGTAGACAAGACCACTAGTTTTAATAAAAGGGCAAAGGGAAGAAGGGGAACTTCAAGAAGAACGGCAAGCAAGTTGCTGCTCAAGTGAAGAAGCCCAAGTCTGGTCCTAAGCCTGAGACTAAGTGCTTCTACTGCAAAGGGACTGGTCACTGGAAGCGGAACTGACCCAAGTATTTGGCGGATAAGAAGGATGGCAAAGTGAACAAAAGTATATTTGATATACATGTTATTGATGTGTACTTTACTAGTGTTTATAGCAACCCCTCAGTATTTGATACTAGTTCAGTTGCTAAGATTAGTAACTCAAAACGGGAGTAGCAGAATAAACAGAGACTAGTTAAGGGTGAAGTGACGATGTGTGTTGGAAGTGGTTCCAAGATTGATATGATCATCATCGCACACTCCCTATAATTTCGGGATTAGTGTTGAACCTAAATAAGTGTTATTTAGTGTTTGCGTTGAGCATGAATATGATTTGATCATGTTTATTGTAATACGGTTATTCATTTAAGTAAGAGAATAAATTGTTGTTCTGTTTACATGAATAAAACCTTATATGGTTACACACCCAATGAAAATAGTTCGTTGGATCTCGATCGTAGTGATACACATAATCATAATATTGAAACCAAAAGATGCAAAGTTAATAATGATAGTGCAACTTATTTGTAGCACTGCCGTTTAGGTCATATTGGTGTAAAGCGCATGAAGAAACTCCATGCTGATGGGCTTTTGGAATCATTTGATTATGCATCAGTTGATGCTTGCGAACCATGCCTCATGGGCAAGATGACTAAGACTCTGTTCTTCGGAACAATGGAGCGAGCAACAGATTTGTTGGAAATCATACATACTGATGTATGTAGTCCGATGAATACTGAGGCTCGCGATAGGTATCATTATTTTCTGATCTTCACAGATGATTTGAGCAGATATGAGTATATCTACTTGATGAAACAAAGGTCTGAAACATTTGAAAAGTTCGAAGAATTTCAGAGTGAAGTGGAAAATCATCGTAACAAAAATGAAAAGTTTCTACGATATGATCACAGAAGTAAAATATTTGAGTTACGAGTTTGGTCTTCAATTAAAACAATGTGGAATAGTTTCACAAACTCATGCCACCTAGAACACCACAGCATAATGGTGTGTCCGGATATCATAACCGTACTTTATTAGATATAGTGCGATCCATGATGTCTCTTACCGATCTACCACTATCGTTTTGGGGTTATGCATTAGAGACAGCTGCATTCACGTTAAATAGGGCACCATCTAAATCCGTTGAGACGACACTGTGTGAACTATGGTTTGGCAAGAAACCTAAGCTGTCGTTTCTTAAAGTTTGGGATTGTGATGCTTATATGAAAAAGTTTCATCCTGATAAGCTCAAACCCAAATCGGAGAAATATGTCTTCATAGGATACCCAAAGGAGACTGTTGGGTACACCTTCTATCACAAATCCGAAGGCAAGACTTTTGTTGCTAAATTCGGAGTTTTTCTAGAGAAGGAGTTTCTCTCGAAAGAAGTGAGTGGGAGGAAAGTAGAACTTGATGAGGTAATTGTACCTTCTCCCTTATTGGAAAGTAGTTCATCACAGAAATCTGTTCCTGTGACTACTACACCAATTAGTGAGGAAGCTAATGATGATGATCATGTAACTTCAGATCAAGTTATTACCGAATCTCGTAGGTAAACCAAAGTGAGATCCGCACCAGAGTGGTACTGTAATCCTGTTCTAGAAGTCATGTTACTAGACCATGACGAACTTGCGAACTATGAGGAAGCGATGATGAGCCCAGATTCCGCAAAATGGCTTAAGGCCATGAAATCTGAGATGGGATCCATGTATGAGAACAAAGTATGGACTTTGGTTGACTTGCCCGATGATCGGCAAGCAATTGAGAATAAATGGATCTTCAAGAGGAAGACGGACGCTGATAGTAGTGTTACTATCTACAAAGCTAGAATTGTCGCAAAAGGTTTTCGACAAGTTCAAGGTGTTGACTATGATGAGAGTTTCTCCCTCGTATCTATGCTTAAGTCTGTCCGAATCATGTTAGCAATTGCCGCATTTTATGAAATCTGGCAAATGGATAAACAAAACTGCATTCCTTAATGGATTTATTAAAGAAGAGTTGTATATGATGCAACCAGAAGTTTTTGTCAATCCTAAAGGTGTTAACAAAAATGCAAACTCCAGCGATCCATCTATGGACTGGTGTAAGCATCTCGGAGTTGGAATATACGCTTTGATAAGTTGATCAAAGCATATAGTTTTATACAGACTTGCGGTGAAGCCTGTATTTACAAGAAAGTGAGTGGGAGCACTACAACATTTCTGATAAGTATATGTGAATGACATATTGTTGATCGGAAATAATGTAGAATTATTCTGCAAAGCATAAAGGAGTGTTTGAAAGGAGTTTTTCAAAGAAAGACCTCGGTGAAGCTGCTTACATATTGAGTATCAAGATCTATAGAGATAGATCAAGACACTTGATAAGTTTTTTCAATGAGTACATACCTTGACAAGATTTTGAAGTAGTTCAAAATGGAACAGTCAAAGAAAAGGTTTCTTGCCTGTGTTACAAGGTGTGAAGTTGATTAAGACTCAAAGCCCGACCACGGCAGAAGATAGAAAGAGAATGAAAGTCATTCCCTATGCCTCAGTCATAGGTTCTATAAAGTATGCCATGCTGTATACCAGATCTATTGTATGCCCTACCACTGAGTTTGGCAAGGGAGTACGATAGTGATCTAGGAGTAGATCACTGGACAGCGGTCAAAATTATCCTTAATGGAATAAGGATATGTTTCTCGATTATGGAAGTGAAAAAAAGGTTCGTCGTAAAGGGTTACGCCGATGCAAGTTTTGACACTAATCTAGATGACTCTAAGTCTCGGTCTAGATACATATTGAAAGTGGGACCAATTAGCTAGAGTAGCTCCATGCAGATCATTGTTGACATAGAAATTTGCAAAATACATGCGGATCTGAATGTGGCAGACCCGTTGACTAAGATTCTCTCACAAGCAAAACATGATCACACCTTAGTACTCCTTGGGTATTAATCACATAGCGATGTGAACTAGATTACTGAATCTAGTAAACCCTTTGGGTGTTGGTCACATGGCGATGTGAACTATGGGTGTTAATCACATGATGATGTGAACTATCGATGTTAATCACATGGTGATGTGATCTAGATTATTGACTCTAGTGCAAGTGGGAGACTGAAGGAAATATGCCCTAGAGGCAATAATAAAGTTATTATTTATTTCCTTATTTCATGATAAATGTTTATTATTCATGCTAGAATAGTATTAACCGGAAACATAATACATGTGTGAATACATAGACAAACAGAGTGTCACTAGTATGCCTCTACTTGACTAGCTCGTTAATCAAAGATGGTTATGTTTCCTAACCATGGACAAAGAGTTGTTATTTGATTAACGGGATCACATCATTAGGTGAATGATCTGATTGACATGACCCATTCCATTAGCTTAGCACCCGATCATTTAGTATGTTGCTATTGCTTTCTTCATGACTTATACATGTTCCTATGACTATGAGATTATGCAACTCCCGTTTGCCGGAGGAACACTTTGGGTGCTACCAAACATCACAACTTAACTGGGTGATTATAAAGGAGCATTACAGGTGTCTCCAAAGGTACATGTTGGGTTGGCGTATTTCGAGATTAGGATTTGTCACTCCGATTGTCGGAGAGGTATCTCTGGGCCCTCTCGGTAATGCACATCACATAAGCCTTGCAAGCATTACAACTAATATGTTAGTTGTGAGATGATGTATTACGGAACGAGTAAAGAGACTTGCCGGTAACGAGATTGAACTAGGTATTGGATACCGACGATCGAATCTCGGGCAAGTAACATACCGATGACAAAGGGAACAACGTATGTTGTTATGCGGTCTGACCGATAAAGATCTTCGTAGAATATGTAGGAGCCAATATGGGCATCCAGGTCCCGCTATTGGTTATTGACCGGAGATGTGTCTCAGTCATGTCTGCATTGTTCTCGAATCGTAGGGTCCGCACGCTTAACGTTACGATGACAATTATTATGAGTTTATGCATTTTGATGTACCGAAGTTAGTTCGGAGTCCCGGATGTGATCACGGACATGACGAGGAGTCTCAAAATGGTCGAGACATAAAGATTTATATATTGGAAGCCTATGTTTGGATATCGGAAGTATTCCGGGTGAAATCGAGATTTTACCGGAGTACCGGGAGGTTACCGGAACCCCCCCCGGGAGCTATATGGGCCTTAGTGGGCTTTAGTGGAAAGGAGAAAGGGGCAGCCCAAGGTGGGCCGCGCGCCTCCCCCCTCCCCTAGTCCTATTAGGACAAGGAGAGGTGGCCGGCCCCCCTCTCTCTCTTTCCCCCTCGGGGAATCCTATTCCAACTAGGATTGGGGGGGGGAGTAGGACTCCTCCTGCGCCCTCCTCCAGGCTGGCCGCCCCCTCCCCCTTGGATCCTTTATATACGGGGGCAGGGGGGCACCTCTAGACACACAAGTTGACCTTGAGATCGTTCCTTAGCCGTGTGCGGTGCCCCTGCCACCATATTCCACCTCGATCATATTGTAGCGGTGCTTAGGCGAAGCCCTGCGACGGTAGAACATCAAGATCGTCACCACGCCGTCGTGCTGACGGAAATCCTCCCCGACGCTTTGCTGGATCGGAGCCCGGGGATCGTCATTGAGCTGTACGTGTGCTAAGAACTCGGAGGTGCCGGAGTAACGGTGCTTGGATCGGTCAGATCGGGAAGACGTACGACTACTTCCTCTACGTTGCGTCAACGCTTCCGCAGTCGGTCTGTGTGGGTACGTAGACAACACTCTCCCCTCTCGTTGCTATGCATCACCATGATCTTGCGTGTGCGTAGGAAAATTTTGAAATTACTATGTTCCCCAACACCAATGACCACGGCGGGTTGTCGCGCCTTCACCCTCGAGCTACACAGCGTCGTCTGGCCCGGCAAGTTCAAACCCGACCTGCCTCCGCACTACGACGGCACCCCCGCCCTTGCTGAGTTCTTGCAGCTCTATGAGATAAGCATCGAGGCGGCCAACGGCGACGAGAAGGTCATGGTGAACTGGTTCCCCATGGCTCTCAAGGACGGTGCGCGCTCGTGGCTCCTAAACTTGCCTGCGGGATCGATCTCCTCCTGGGGCGAGATTCACGAGCGCTTCGTTGCCAACTTCCAAGGTACTCGCGACCGCCCGACTGCCGCTGGTGACCTGCGGTGCATCAAGCAGCAGCCAGGGGATACCCTGCAGAAGTACATCCAGCATTTCAATAGCGTCCGCCTCAAGATTCCCAAGGTGACGGATGAGGCCATCATCTCAGCATTCTCCGACGGCGTCCGCGATGTCAAGATGAAGGAGGAGCTTGCCATACACGAAGACCTGTGCACAACTCTGGAGATGTTTAACATGGTGACCAAGTGCGCAAGGGCTGAGGAGGGACGCCTCTCCCTCCTAGAGCTCCCAGCAGCCGACCCAGAAGACAAGAAGGCCAAGACCAAGGACGTGAAGCGCAAGGGGGCTGCTGTGCTCGCGGTGGAGCCAGAGATGAAGCGCGGCTCTAACCATCCCGAGTCATCCAAGGACAACCGCCCATTCAGCACCTTCCACAATGTGCACAACCACAACACCAACGACTGTCAAGAGCTCAGGGCCATCTGCGATGGGCGCTTCGGCCGATGCCCCGAGCGCAACGACCGAGGCTACGGCTAAAGTGGAGGACGCTGGGATGACCGCGGCCTCCATCAAGAGTGGCGCGACCGACCTCATGAGGACCGCTAGCAGGACCAGCCTCGCGAGGGCGCCTGGAGAGACCAGCCTCGTGAGGACCGCCCTCAGGGCAACGCTGGCCTCCCTCCGTTGCCGCCACCACCAAGAAGGAACGACAGCCATCATTAGGACGAGGGGGCTTCCAGGAGCCTCGCGCCATCGCTACCATCTTGGGTAGCGCTCATGCCCTAGCCTCTCAGCGTATCTTCTAGCAGTTTTCTCGCGAGGTGAACGGCGCCCTCCCCAGGCTCGAGGCCGCGCGCCCTCTTAGGTGGTCCAAGTGCACCATTACCTTCAGCTCCTCCGACCAACTCAAGTGCATGGCAACTGCCGGCGCCCTCCCAATGCTCTGCTCACCCATCATCGGCAATGTCCAAGTCACCAAGGCCCTTATCGACGGTGGCGCGGGGCTCAATGTCCTATCCATCGAGATGTTCGACTGCCTCCAAGTGCCAAACGATCAGCTACAGCCTACCAAGCCCTTCTCAGGAGTGACAGACGGCTCCACCACCCCGATCGGGAAGGTCCGCCTTCCTTTCACCTTCAGCAGGCGTGACAACTACCGCCTGAGCTCATCGACTTTGATGTCGCCCACATCCGCCTGCCATACAACGCCATCCATGGGTACTGATACATCTCCAACGTATATATAATTTTTTATTGTTCCATGCTATTATATTATCTATTTTGGATGTTTAATGGGCTTTAATATACCTTTTTATATTATTTTTGGGACTAACCTACTAACTAAAGGCCTAGTGCAAATTGTTGTTTTTTGCCTATTTCAGTGTTTCACAGAAAAGGAATATCAAATGGAATTCAAACGGAATGAAACCTCCGGGAGAGTTATTTTTGGAACAAACGTGATCCAGGAGACTTGGAGTGGACGTCAAGAAAGAAGCGAGGAGGCCACAAGGCAGGAGGGCGCGCCCCCACCCTCGTGGGCCCCTCGCAGCTCCACCGACCTACTTCTTCCTCCTATATATACCCATATACCCTAAAAACATCTAGGAGCACCACGAAACCCTATTTCCACCGCCGCAACCTTCTGTACCCGTGAGATCCCATCTTGGGGCCTTTTTCGACGCTCCGCCGGAGGGGGAATCGATCACGGAGGGCTTCTACATCAACACCATAGCCTCTCCGATGATGTGTGAGTAGTTTACCACAGACCTTCGGGTCCATAGTTATTAGCTAGATGGCTTCTTCTCTCTCTTTGGATCTCAATACAAAGTTCTCCTCGGTTCTATTGGAGATCTATTCGATGTAATTCTTTTTGTGGTGTGTTTTTCGAGATCTGATGAATTGTGGGTTTATGATCAAGATTATCTATGAACAATATTTGATTCTTCTCTGAATTCTCTTATGCATGATTTAATATCTTTGCAAGTCTCTTCGAATTATCAGTTTGGTTGGCCAACGAGACTGATATTTCTTGCAATGGCAGAAGTGCTTAGCTTTGGGTTCAATCTTGTGGTGTCCTTTCCTAGTGACAGCAGGGGCAGCAAGGAACGTATTATATTGTTTCCATCGAGGATAAAAAGATGGGGTTTATATCATATTGCTTGAGTTTATCCCTCTACATCATGTTATCTTGCCTAATGCGTTACTCTGTTCTTATGAACTTAATACTCTAGATGCATGGTGGATAGCGGTTGATGTGTGGAGTAATAGTAGTAGATGCAAAATCGTTTCAGTCTACTTGTCGCGGACGTGATGCCTATATACATGATCATGCCTAGATATTCTCATAACTATGTGCTTTTCTATCAATTGCTCGACAGTAATTTCTTCACCCACCGTAGAATTTGCTATCTTGAGAGAAGCCACTAGTGAAACCTATGCCCCCCGGGTCTATCTTCCATCATATTATTTTCCTATCTACTTGTTATTTCTTCTGCCTTTTATTTTGCAATCTTTATTTTCCAATCTAGACAATAAAAATACCAAAAATAATTATCTTATTATCTCTATCAGATCTCACTTTTGTAAGTGACCGTGAAGGGATTGACAACCCCTTTATCGTGTTGGTTGTGAGGTTCTTGTTTGTTTGTGCAGGTACTAGGGACTTGCGTGTTACCTCCTACTGGATTGATACCTTGGTTCTCAAAAACTGAGGGAAATACTTACACTACTTTGCTGCATCACCCTTTCCTCTTCAAGGGAAAACCAACGCATGCTCAAGAGGTAGTGAAAGTGCGTTATATCGACTAGAGGGGGGTGAATAGGCGATTTTTATGAACGTCTTCAAAACATGGGAGTTATGAAGACAAACAGTGAAGATTATGCCTATCACTATGCAGCGGAAGTTAGATTACACTAGGCCAGCCATGGTCAAGTATTCAATAGAGTGAAAGCACAATGACAAATAGCTGTAGTGTAATAAGGATCAGGTAGGAAGAAGTTATGAAGCAAAATAGATCATACATTCACGTTGTGAAGACAAAAGATAGAGCAGGCATGCAATGGCTTCACAATGAGTAACAGTAAGAAAAGGAAGTGAAGATGAAACCAGTGACTCGTTGAAGACAATGATGTGTTGGACCGGTTCCAGTTGCTGTGACAACTGTACGTCTGGTTGGAGCGGCTAGGTATTTAAACCTTAGGACACACAGTCCCGGACACCCAGTCCTGAACACGCAGCTCAGGACACCAAGTCCTCACCGTATTCTCCTTGAGCTAAGGTCACAAAGTCCTCGCCCAATCACTCTGGTAAGTCTTCAAGGTAGACTCCCAAACCTTCACAGACTTCGTTCACTGGCAATCCACAATGTCTCTTGGATGCTCTAAACACGACGCCTAACCGTCTGGAGGATTCACAGTCCTCAAGTGTAATAAGTCTTCAGATCACACAGACAAGAAGACTTAAGTGATGCCCAATTTACTCTGGCTCTGGGTGGTTAGGGCTTTTCTCCTCGCTGGAAATTTTCTCTCAAAGGCTTCGAGGTGGGTTTCTCTCAAACGACAAAAGCCGTGCACTGAATTTTGAGCAGCCAACCGTTTATGGTTGTAGGGGGTGGGCTATTTATAGCCACTTGGCAACCCGACCTGATTTGTCCGAAATGACCCTGGGTCACTAAGGAACTGACACGTGTCTCAACAGTCAGATTTCAAACTCTCATGGAAACTTTACTTGGGCTACAAGCAAAGCTGACTTGTCCGGCTCTGGACAAGATTCGCTCTCATTGTCTTCACTCGAAGACATAGGTTTTTGGTTTAGGCATCACTTCAGTCATTCTGACTGGTTCTCTTGGACCCCACTAAACAGTACGGTGGTTCCTATGACTCAACACAAAAGAAAAAGAACTATGAAAGATCTAAGTCTTCGAGCTCCATAGGCTTCATAACGTGTCTTCTTTTGTCATAGTCTTCAAAGTGAATATCTTCATATACCACCTTTGACTTCAATGTCTTCATACATTTTTGGGGGTCATCTCTGGTAGAAAAACCGAATCAATGAGGGACTTCTACCTGTGTTATCCTGCAATTCTCACGAACACATTAGTCCCTCAACTAGGTTTGTCGTCAATACTCCAAAACCAACTAGGGGTGGCACTAGATGCACTTACAATCTCCCCCTTTTTGGTGATTGATGACAAACTAGTTGAAGTTTTCAACGGGAATATAGTCTGTGAAATTGTAAAGGATAAGGAATTGTCTTCATAAGTTGCAAGGGCTCCCCCTGAAGATGTGCATATAAGTTGATTTGCTTTTGGAATGCAAATGCACATGGCAGGTTGTACTTTAGGAGATCCACTTCAGCTTATGATGACAATCCACTATGATGACATGCATAATGGAAAATGGACGTCTGCAGAATGAGATAAGTGCGGAATTTATCGTCGCACATGCGGAATTTATCTTCGCAAACAGGGTGGCAAACGAGTAGCAGACGACCATCAAGTTTTAGTGTTACAACTCAAAGAACCAAATGAAGCAAAAATGAGAGTTGTAAGCACGAAGCAAAATATAGCAAAACATAAAGCACCCGCCCATATGGACCCGCTTGAAGACTATCAACCCATATGCTTCTCCCCCTTTTGTCGCAAGGACCAAAAAGGTTTGAAGACATAGAGTGTCTACTCATTCCCAGGAGCAGCAGGGTCGTTGGAGGTGTTTGGCGGTGTAGACGAGCTTGGAGGTGCTGAAGCAGGTGGCGGTGATGTAGCATCATCTTCTTCATCAATGATTCTGGCAGTGACTGTGGCAGCAGATGAAGAAAACTCAGAGTCTTCAAGTGATGGTGTGTTGCGCATCACAGCCCTTCTAGGAGGTGTGGTGTCAAACTTGAATCGCTCTATGAAGCCATCCTCTTCAAGTTCAGCTTCAGTACATATCATTGAGAGCCCTTTCCATGTACGACGACAGGTTTCATGAGTGACGAAAGCATTCTTGGTGGCAAGATTTCGAAGACGATTAACATCCACCAAGAGGCTTTTCATCTGACGCTTTAGCCAGTCGTGATGCCTATCTTGTTTTTGATGAAGGGCCACAAGAAGATCTCGGTCAGTGAGAACACGAGTGCGCTTCTTGGGTCTTGAAGCAGTTGCACTATCAGTGGCTTCAGTTGAAGCAGGGTGTGGCGCACGTGTAGTGCCAGCCAAAGGATACACCCTGGAGATGGCTTCAACACCTTCATCATTCTGAGTGAAGCTCTGGTGTTCTGCATTCTGAAGACTCAACGGTTGCTTGGCAGGCTCAGGATATATGGCTTCAGAAGAGGTATCCACATCTGGCAAGAAGATCCGATGGTTTCGGGCTGAGGGCTGATACGAGATCGCAGAGTGCATTTTGATCAGCTTCATCACCCAAGGAGCATAGAATTTCAAACCAAATAAATCTGAGCCTGACGCTGCAAGTTGGCGTATGAAGAAATCCTGAGCGTTGAAGCATTTGCCATGAAGGATACAGAATATCATAGTCTTCATTGCACCCTCGATCTTGGCATTTGGAGAGTGTCCCTTAATGGGCCAGAGAGTCCGCCGGATGATGTGATATATGGCCCTGGGTAGGAACTCAAGGTCTTCAACGAAGAACTCAGTTGGATAGGGTGCATCATGGGGCAATGGCCTCATCATTGAGAGCATCTGACTCATATTTGGTTCAGGCCTCTGGAATATGCTCTCAATAGCTTCAGCATGTAGTTGACAGCCTTCCTTCAAGAATTCGCCAGGAGTGAGCAGGCCGGTGAGCTCAATGATATCAAATGCATTGGCTTCATGATGGACATTTCCGGTCATCCATTCCAGGACCCAAGTCTTCGGATCTCTGTTGTATCCTTTAATATGGAGGGTGGCATAGAACGGAAGCAGAAGCTCTTCATTCCAGTGCTCTTCATCAGTGACAAACTGCAGCATACCCACTTGCTTGAAGCAATCCAAAGCTTCCTCTAGGCAGGGCAGACCAGCAATGGCTTCAACCTCAAGGCGCTTGTGCGGGAAGATGCGACCTTGGTTGTATAGGATGCATGAATAGTAGCTGCGCTGAGGATAGCTCCAGAACCTATCTGATGAAATCCTTTCCCTTGAATAGGGGTTCTTAGAGCTGTTGAAAAATGTATTGTCTGCCTTGAAGCTATTGATGTCAAAGGAGCCAGGTGCTGATGCAGGACCTGGGAACCTTGGCAGCCTTGGGACTGGCTTCTGGACATGAGGCCTGTGCTCAACATGGTAATCAAATTGAGGACCTGCAGCAGACTCAGGAACAAAAGTGTCATGATCAGTAGCTTCGCTGTCTGCTGAAGCTTTTGGTGTGGAGGGCTCCACATTGGCTTCAGTGTTTTTTGTGGCAGCCTCAACATTTTCAGCCTCCGCTTGACTAGTTGGAGGGTCAGACTTAGGCACGTTCTCCTGGAGAACTGCTTCTTGGTGTAGCGGGGGAGTAGGATCTTGTGGTACTTCTTCATTTTCTTCGGCTGATGTAGCCGGAATGTCTTCAGCACAGACTTGAGGCCTTGGACCTTTGCGAAGCCTGCGGAACGCAGACGACGCCTGTGGTGTTGGAGCGGGCTGGGCCTCAAAGTCTTCCTCCTCTTGAGGGCGATCCGCCCATGACGCATCTTGTGCAATTGGCGTCAGGGGACGACCAATGCTGATGAGTTCGCTTTGTTCATACTGAGGAAGGGCTGCATCATCTTGTACATTGTCCTGATGACCAATGTCTTCAGCAGCAATTAGGTCGGCTGCTGGTATGTCTTCAGCTTCAGGAGCCTCTATGGAAGCAGGCTCATGAACTGTCAATTGTCTTTCTGCATTGGGGTGAACCATAGAGATAGGTTCAACTATCAGGGGCTCTGTGGGAGCAGCCCGAGATTTCTTGATCTTGCGCTTCTTCTTGCCGGGGGCAGTAGGAGAGGCTTCAGAGCTTTTCCTTTTCCTAGCTTCAGCTTCAGCAGTTCTTGTCTTCTTCAGCTCTGAAGCTGTTGACCGGCTCTTTGGCTTCGAGCCAGTCGTTGCAGTTTGGAAGACGATTGGAACTGCTTCTTGCCTAGGTGCCTCTGGTTCAGCCATAGCAGGCTTCTTCTTCTTCTTCGGCCTCATTGTAGGCCTGCACACATCGTTCTGCCAGAGACTTCATCCGCTCACGTGAACCTTGAGCTTCTGCACGCTTCTTCAGAAAATTTTCCTTTAGCTCATGCAGCATGGTCTTGAAGCTCTTCACTTCTTGCACGCTGAGCTTGGCCATATTCTTCTTGAACTGAGCCTTTTCATGATCAATTTTCTGCTTCAGCTCAACAATGCGCTGAGCAATGGCAAGTTCTGAAGCGATTGCGCCTTGAAAGGCGACGCTGAGGCCAACAGGCAGCTGCAGATCTTTGAAGCTTATGTCTGGTGTGGCAAACCATTCGTCGATGAAGCTGTGGATGATGGCGACATCAAAGAGAGGCAAATTGTTGAAGATTTCAGCTTCCTCTTTGCTTTTGATGAGCTGCTCTAGAGCGTCATCTCCAAGATCTTCATCACTTGATAGATCAATGGCTTCGCTTCGCAGAATGGCAGCAGCTGTGAGTTCTTTGCCGGTGTGTGGCTGAGGCACCTTGTCCTTTTGGGGCTTGGAGACGCGGGATACGTCTTCAGACTGCACACTGTCTTCAGGAGGTGCAGTTGCCAATGGCTTCGCCCTTGAGACTTTTGAGGAAGGGGCCGGCTTTGAAGCTTTTGGCTTCTTCGACTGCTTTGGCTTCGGTTCAGCAGGAGCTTCATCAGACTCAGAGTCAGCTGGAGGGTCATTCATGACAGTCCCTTGGACTAAGATGTGGGTGATGAGGCCCTCAAGGTTGGCAAACGGACCGATGACATTGGGTTCTGCGTAGCGTGTGCCATCTGCCCTTGGTGCGGAGGGGCCAGGGTTGAAGTCTAACCCAAATTTCTTCTTGTTCAGCTTCGCAGATTGTTGGGCAAACTGGAAGTTGCGCTTGAAAAGATTGTCATCACGACACCAGAGGAGTGACGACGGATGCGCATCATCAAGCTGTGGTCCTCGGACCATGCATGGGTAGAAGCCTTGAGCAATGGCTTCATCTCTGGTCCTGGGTATGAGATTCTTGTAAATGATGTCCCCCCATGGTTTCTTGATGGCACATTTCTTAGCATACTCCTGAGTGACGAAGCAGTATTTGAACCACTGTTCTGCCCAATAGCGTCGAATCCATTGGATTCGGGTCTTGCGCTGCCCATAACTCTCTTCTGGATCTGTTTTATACATTTCTGCCAGGTCTTCAGGCAGATCTTTGGAAGTACCCTCACGTCTCTATCTGCCCCCCTTCCTTGCTGCTGCTTCTGAAGCCATAAACTTTAACTTGAAAGGCTTGAAAACTTTCAAAGGCTTCAAAGGCTTTCTTTTGCTGGACCAACAGGAACTGGCTTCAGGAGAGTTTATGTGATGCTTTAGGAATTCTGCAAATGAATGCAGACTATGAGAACCGAAGGATTCTCCCACGGACATGTACCTGTGACAGCATTAAGGTGCGAGGGAAGGGGAAGAGGTCATATGCATTCTCAGAAGGTTTTGAAGATTAATCAGTTTAGAAGACATTGACCTCATTGTGCGAAGACATTCACTCATAGATAAGAAGTTGGTTCCAGATTTGTACGAACCCATAGATCAGTACAAGTGAGGAATCTAACTACTTTATGAAGCACAAGTGAATATACTAGGCATGTTATGAGATGCAGATAGAGAGATCTAACTTGTGCGAAGAGAAACTTCTTATGGTAGAAAGTGACAGAACCATGATATCAAAAGGGGCTGTAAAAAGAGGTTTTATTTACCACACTTGGAACTGTTAGACGGAGTGGGAGATGATGCCGAGCAGTTCAGTCCTCCGTGCCCTAACTTGGCGACGGAAGACACCTACGGCGACGGCGGAGAGAACGATGTCCGCGATCGGCGTGAAGACGGCGTCAGAGAAGTTGCGGCAGCGAAGCGCTTCGTCGCCGGCGTCGTCGAGTGCTAGCGGTGGCGCTAGGGTTCATGCGAGGGTGGAAGAAGGAGATAATGACCGCGGTAAGTGTGAATTTATAGGCTCAAGGGCGGCACTGTGCTATTACACAGGTGCCCCTGGCGATTCGCATCTGAGGAACGCGTGGCCAGTTTGCGGAAGTTTTGGGTTTGTTCCACATCCCACGCACGCCTGAATTGTCGGGCGGTCGTTCCTGCTTCTCCGGATTTTATGTGGAGGAATGAGCATTGAAAACGGACTTTATGGTTGTCTCTTTATCTTCTGCTGACAAGGACGCAGTGAAGACATTCGACAGTTTCAATAGAATGCATATGACTTGGAGAGATAGAATTTGAGATAGAAAGCATAGAGAGATTAGGGTCCGATCACATTCACTTAGTTCAAAAGATTCAACCAAGAAGACATAGCTATAAGTGAATGCTGTAGAGGACAGAACACTAGTATGTATATATCTATATAATCAACGTAGTGAAGATAATAATGAAGACATGTTGAGTTCGAAGCCAAACCAAATGTGAAGATATTGCAAGGTAACGCCATGAGTGAAACACTTCAAAATAGAACGTTTGGTGGTGGTGTTACCCACCGTATAGGAAGTATTAGACCCAGACACGGCGCACAATTATCGTGGCGCTCCAAAGTCAAATTCCGCATTAATGTATTCACACTTAGAATGTATGTCTTCATTGATTGAAGATATACTTTACTTTGTGTGTTGCACATCTAAGTCATCATATGCATAAGTGTTAGGATGTGTGCCTGATCACAGGACATTTGAGGATTCCAGGATATTTAGCTCACACCGTAACTTGCAAAATCTCTTCTCATCCAAGGGCTTGGTGAAGATATCTGCCAATTGCTCTTCAGTGTTGACGTGTATGATATCAATGTCTTCCTTCACAACATGATCTCTAAGAAAGTGATGACGGATTTCAATGTGCTTTGTCTTCGAGTGCTGAACTGGGTTGTTGGCAATCTTGATGGCGCTTTCGTTGTCGCAGTAAAGTGGCACTTGCTTCAGATGAATGCCATAGTCCTTGAGTGTTTGCTTCATCCACAGAAGATGAGCGCAGCAAGATCCAGCAGCAATGTATTCAGATTCAGCAGTGGAGAGAGATACACAGTTCTGCTTCTTTGAAGACCAACATACAAGTGATCGTCCCAGAAAGTGACATGTGCCTGATGTAGACTTGCGATCAACTTTGTAACCAGCATAATCAGCATCCGAAAATCCAACCAAATCAAACTCTGAGCCCTTGGGATACCATAATCCTAGAGTTGAGGTGTGAGCCAAATATCGAAGAATTCGCTTCACAGCTAAGTGATGAGACTCCTTTGGTGCCGCTTGAAATCGAGCACACATGCAAATACTAAGCATAATATCTGGCCTAGATGCACATAAATAAAGCAAAGAACCAATCATGGAGCGGTATACCTTTTGATCGAACTCTTTACCATTGTCGTCAGGACCCAGATGATGTTTGGCTGGCATTGGTGTTGTGAAGCCTTTGCAGTCTTGCATACCGAACTTCTTCAGGCAATCTTTGAGATACTTCTCTTGAGATATGAAGATGCCATTGCGTTGTTGTCGTATTTGAAGACCAAGGAAGAACTTCAGCTCCCCCATCATGGACATCTGATATTGCTCTTGCATCATATATCCAAACTCTTCACTATACTTTTGATTGGTGCAGCCGAAGATAATGTCATCCACATATATTTGGCACACAAACAGTTCACCATCATATGTCTTCGTGAAAAGAGTGGGATCCAGGGAGCCAGGTATGAAGCCTTTGCTCTTCAGGAAGTATTTGAGTGTGTCATACCAGGCCCTAGGGGCTTGTTCGAGGCCATACAGTGCCTTGTTGAGCTTGTATACCATGTCAAGATGTTTTGGATTTTCAAAGCCAGGCGGTTGTGCAACATACACTTCTTCTTCAATCTTTCCATTGAGAAAGGCACTTTTCACATCCATTTGATATAGAAGTATGTTATGATGATTTGCATAGGCCAACAGTATGCGTATGGCTTCAAGCCTTGCCACAGGAGCGAATGTTTCATCGAAGTCAATGCCCTCCACTTGAGTATATCCTTGAGCAACGAGACGAGCTTTGTTTCTGACAACTTGACCATGCTCATCTTGCTTGTTGCGGTATATCCATTTGGTGCCTATTATGCTTCCCTGAATCAGGACGCTTGACCAGTTCCCATACATTATTCAGCTCAAACTGTTGAAGCTCTTCTTGCATAGCTTGAATCCATTCAGGTTCCATGAAGGCTTCTTCTACTTTCTTGGGTTCTGATATTGATACGAATGCGAAGTGCCCACAGAAATTTGCTAGCTGAGTTGCCCTTGAACGAGTGAGTGGACCAGGTGCATTGATGCTGTCAATTATTCTGTCAATCTGCACTTCATTGGCAACACGAGGATGTATAGGGCGAAGACTTTGCTCTTGCTGATCTGTGTTGTTGTTGGGAGGAATGTCTTCAGGCTGAGCATTGTCTTCATGTTGATCAGGTGCTGAGATGATAAGTTCTTCTTCAGGATGAGCTTCAGAAGGCATAATCTCTCCAGTTCCCATAAGCTTGATTGATTCACTAGCTAGAACTTCATCTAGCACATTTGGCAGTTGCTCTCTTTGTGAACCATTTGTCTCATCGAACCGCACATCCACTGTTTCAACTATTTTGTAATGAAAGAGATTGAAGACTCTGTAGGAGTGCGAATCCTTTCCATATCCAAGCATAAAGCCCTCATGTGCTTTTGGTGCAAACTTTGAGGTGTGGTGTGGGTCCTTGATCCAGCACCTTGCGCCAAATACTCTGAAGTAACTGACATTTGGCTTCTTGCCAGTTAGGAGTTCATACAATGTCTTGTTCAGAAGCTTTTGAAGATAAACACGATTGATTGTATGGCATGCAGTGTCAATGGCTTCAGTCCAGAATTTTCTTGGAGTCTTGTATTCATCTAGCATTGTTCTGGCCATCTCAATGAGTGTTCTGTTCTTGCGTTCGACGACGCCATTCTGCTGTGGCGTGTACGGAGCTGAGAATTCATGTGTGATGCCCAAGGTATCAAGATATGTATCAAGTCCAGTGTTCTTGAATTCAGTGCCATTGTCACTTCTGATGTGCTTTATCTTGGCGCCAAAATTGTTCATAGCTCGATTGGCGAATCGTCTGAAGACATCCTGCACTTCAGTCTTGTAAAGGATTATGTGCACCCAAGTATATTTAGAGTAATCATCAACAATGACGAAGCCATAGAGGCAAGCAGTAGTAGTAAAAGTTGAGTAGTGAGTGGGACCAAAAAGATCCATGTGGAGCAGTTCGAAGGGTTGTGTAGTAGTCATGATTGTCTTCGAAGGATGATTTGCCCTTGTCATCTTCCCTGCTTCACAGGCACCGCATAAGTGATCTTTCTTGAACTTGACGCCCTCGATGCCTATGACATGCTTCTTCTTCGCAAGGGTGTGGAGGTTCCTCATGCCAGCATGCCCAAGCCTTCGATGCCAAAGCCAACATTCTGAAGCTTTTGCAAGAAGACATACTACAAGTTGTGGCCCTGCTGCGAAATCTACCACATACAAATCATCTTTCCTATACCCTTCAAACACTAGAGACTTGTCAGATTCCATTAGTACTAGGCAACGATATTTTCCAAACATTACGATCATGTTCAAATCGCAAAGCATTGAGACAGACATTAAGTTGAAGCCAAGGGATTCAACAAGCATGACTTGATCCATGTGTTGATCCTTTGAGATTGCAACTCTACCTAGACCCAATACCTTACTTTTACCAGTGTCAGCAAATGTGATGTGGCTCTTGTCGGATGGACGTAAGGTTGAGTCCATAAGAAGGCTTCTTTTGCCAGTCATGTGATTTGTACACCCACTGTCAATAATCCATTCTGAAGACTTTGAAGTCGCTGGTGTCGTACCCTACAGTGCAGTTAGGGGGATAGGCTTCACGAAGAGAATTGTCAAGCAAAAACATTTGACGAACCAGTGGGTTATGAAAACTTAGATCCAGATTAGGACTAATAGGGAAAGTAGCATGCGATTCAGGAATGAAGTACATAATGATGCCATTCGGGCATTTTATCTTGCGCCCTACAAGATTTTTAAGGTCCCCAACAATAGCGTCAGAAGATTTTGTTTTTCTGCTGGAGACCTTTCCCTGCAAAAGAGAGTTAAGCTTTCTTAACCACCCACATCTTCAAGGGTGGCTTAGAAGCAATAAGTCTACGTGCAACATCTGAGAATTTTGGCTTTGAAGCCTTAGCAAACAGTCTTGCAGGTGGACAATAATACTCATGAGAATAAGCAGAATAATTTTTGGTCATATGAACATGATGGTTCGATGAACCGCTCTCATATTCATATGCCTGAGTATGGTTTCCCTGCAAAACATTTGTGTTAGTGTGACTCAGGTGAGTCCTTTGTTTGTATGAAGCCTTTGGACCGTATGAAGCCTTTGGTCTGAGGTTTGTCTTCTTCAAGTGAGGTGTCATGAAGACATTCACAGGAAGATTTTCCAGACACTTTTTAGGAGCCCAGATCTTCTTCATAGGCGGTCCATTCCTGCAGTTAGTACCAATGTACCTGGAAAACACGTCACCATTCTGATTCTTAAATAGTTTATAGTTTGCATCAAAGGATTCATCAATGATAATGGGGTTAGCACAAGTGAAGCCAGATAAATTGGATGGATCTGCTGAAAGTTCCTTTGCAGCAACCCATGTGGTTTTGGGGTACTGCTCAGGTTTCCAGTAAGAGCCATCTGCATTCATTTTCCTTACGTACCCAACACCCTCTTTCCTAGGGTTTCGGTTCAGAATCTGCTTCTTGAGGACATCACATAATGTCTGATGTCCTTTAAGACTTTTGTACATCCCTGTTTCAAGCAATGTCTTCAACCTAGCATTCTCATCAGCAATAGCAATGGTATCCTCAGCAGAGGGGTTAGTTACCACATCAACAGTTGAAGATATTGCAACAGCAGTAGCAGTGGAACATTCAGCAACAGAAGTAGCATTATCACGCTCAATGCATTTAAGACATGGTGGTTCAAATCCTTCCTGAGCGGAACTGATCTGTTCGGCGCGAAGTGACTCGTTTTCCTTTTGAAGATCTTCATGAGCCGCTCTCAATTTCTCAAGTTCTTGCTTCCTTTGAAGATAATCATAGGAAAGCTTTTCATGAGTTGTTGAGAGAGTATCAAGATGATCTTCAAGTTCCTGATACTTAACGTGAAGATTTTTTATGTCTTCAATTAAGGATTCAGATCGAGTCATTTCAGCACCCAACAGATCATCGCTTCTGTCTAATAGTTTTTGAATATGTTCCATAGCTTTCCGTTGTTCAGTTGCAATTTTAGCAAGTTGTTTGTAGCTGGGTTTTGAATCACAGTCAGATTCATCGTCACTAGATGTTTGATAGCGAGTAGTGCGTGTGTTTACCTTGGCACCGCGTGCCATGAAGCAGTAGGTAGGAGTGGAGTCGTTCTTGTCATTTGCGTCGATGTCGGTGATGCAATCATTGTTTTCAGTGTTGAAGATGGACTTGGCGACGTATGTTGTAGCCAGACTCGCAATGCCAGAATCAGACTCCTCCTCAGACTCCACCTCTGCCTCCTCAGAAGCGGACTCCTCCTCTGAATCCATTTCCTTGCCAACAAACGCACGTGCCTTGCCAGATGAGCTCTTCTTGTGTGATGAAGACTTTGAGGAAGACTTGGAAGAAGACTTTGAGTATTTCTTCTTCTTCTTGTCGTCAGACTCATATTCCTTGCTCTTCTTCTTCCTTCTGTTCTCATTGTCCCACTGTGGACACTCAGAGATGAAGTGTCCAGTTTTATTGCACTTGTGACATGTTTTCTTCTTGTAGTCATGAGCAGAAGCTTCATCATTCCTTGAGCTTGATCGTGAAGATTTTCTGAAGCCTTTCTTCTTGGTGAATTTTTGGAACTTCTTCACTAGCATTGCAAGTTCCCTTCCAATGTCTTCAGGATCATCAGAACTGCTGTCAGATTCTTCTTCAGATGAGGAAACAGCTTTTGCCTTCAAGGCACGAGTTCGCCCATAGTTTGGATCGTAGATATCTCTTTTCTCAGAAAGCTGAAACTCATGTGTGTTGAGCCTCTCAAGTATGTCAGACGGATCGAGTGTCTTGAAATCAGGACGTTCTTGAATCATCAGGGCTAGGATGTCAAACGAACTATCAAGTGATCTCAGCAGCGTCTTGACGATTTCATGTTTGGTGATTTTAGTGGCGCCGAGGGCTTGAAGCTCATTTGTGATGTCGGTGAGCCGGTCAAATGTGTGCTGGACATTCTCATTGTCATTTCGCTTGAAGCGGTTGAAGAGGTTGCGAAGAACACTGATTCTTTGATCTCTCTGGGTTGATATGCCTTCATTGACCTTGGAGAGCCAGTCCCAGACCAGCTTGGATGTCTTCAAGGCACTCACACGGCCATACTGTCCTTTTGTCAGATGACCACAGATGATATTTTTGGCAGTAGAGTCCAGTTGAGTGAACTTCTTGACATCAGCAGCAGTGACACCTTCTCCAGCCTTGGGAACGCCGTTCTCGACGACATACCATAGGTCGACGTCAATGGCTTCAAGATGCATGCGCATCTTATTCTTCCAGTAGGGATATTCAGTTCCATCGAAGACGGGACACGCAGCGGAGACTTTGATTATCCCTGCAGTCGACATAGCTAAAACTCCAGGTGGTTAAACCGAATCACACAGAACAAGGGAGCACCTTGCTCTGATACCAATTGAAAGTGCGTTATATCGACTAGAGGGGGGGTGAATAGGCGATTTTTATGAACGTCTTCAAAACGTGGGAGTTATGAAGACAAACAGTAAAGATTATGCCTATCACTATGCAGCGGAAGTTAGATTATACTAGGCCAGCCATGGTCAAGTATTCAATAGAGTGAAAGCACAATGACAAACAGCTGCAGTGTAATAAGGATCAGGTAGGAAGAAGTTATGAAGCCAAACAGATCATACATTCACGTTGTGAAGACAAAAGATAGAGCAGGCATGCAATGGCTTCACAATGAGTAACAGTAAGAAAAGGAAGTGAAGATGAAACCAGTGACTCGTTGAAGACAATGATGTGTTGGACCAGTTCCAGTTGCTGTGACAACTGTACGTCTGGTTGGAGCGGCTAGGTATTTAAACCTTAGGACACACAGTCCCGGACACCCAGTCCTGAACACGCAGCTCAGGACACCAAGTCCTCACCGTATTCTCCTTGAGCTAAGGTCACAAAGTCCTCGCCCAATCACTCTGGTAAGTCTTCAAGGTAGACTCTCAAACCTTCACAGACTTTGTTCACTGGCAATCCACAATGTCTCTTGGATGCTCTAAACGCGACGCCTAACCGTCTGGAGGATTCACAGTCCTCAAGTGTAATAAGTCTTCAGATCACACAGACAAGAAGACTTAAGTGATGCCCAATTTACTCTGGCTCTGGGTGGTTAAGGCTTTTCTCCTCGCTGGGAATTTTCTCTCAAAGGCTTCGAGGTGGGTTGCTCTCAAACGACAAAAGCCGTGCACTGAATTTTGAGCAGCCAACCGTTTATGGTTGTAGGGGGTGGGCTATTTATAGCCACTTGGCAACCCGACCTGATTTGTCCGAAATGACCCTGGGTCACTAAGGAACTGACACGTGTCTCAACGGTCAGATTTCAAACTCTCATGGCAACTTTACTTGGGCTACAAGCAAAGCTGACTTGTCCGGCTCTGGACAAGATTCGCTCTCATTGCCTTCACTCGAAGACATAGGTTTTTGGTTTAGGCATCACTTCAGTCATTCTGACTGGTTCTCTTGGACCCCACTAAACAGTACGGTGGTTCCTATGACTCAACACAAAAGAAAAAGAACTATGAAAGATCTAAGTCTTCGAGCTCCATAGGCTTCATAACGTGTCTTCTTTTGTCATAGTCTTCAAAGTGAATATCTTCATATACCACCTTTGACTTCAATGTCTTCATACATTTTTAGGGGTCATCTCTGGTAGAAAAACCAAATCAATGAGGGACTTCTACCTGTGTTATCCTGCAATTCTCATGAACACATTAGTCCCTCAACTAGGTTTGTCGTCAATACTCCAAAACCAACTAGGGGTGGCACTAGATGCACTTACAGGTAGCAAGAAGGATTTCCGGCACCGTTGCCGGGGAGGTTGCACCAAGTCAAGCCAAGATTTGATCTCTCGTCAACAAGCCATTTTTGGCACTGTTGACGGGGAGATCTATGCACAAGTCAAGACATACCAAGTACCCATCACAAACCCTTATCCCTCGCATTACATTATTTGCCATTTGCCTCTTGTTTTCCTCTCCCCCACTTCACCCTTGCCGTTTTATTCCCCCTCTTTTCTGTTCGCCTCTTTTCCGTTCGCCCTTTTTCTTGCTTCTTGTGTGTCCATGTGTTAGATCGTTGGTTTTGCTATGGCTGGCCCTTCTATCACCGTTAGTACTCCCGATCATGAAGTTCTCAATTTTAAACAAAGGGAGGGAGAAAATTTAAAAGATGCTTGGTATAGAATTTGCAATGCTCAGAATAGATCCACTAGGAAGCAATCCACTTCCGTTCTTCTTCGCAATTTTTATGTAGGCATCACCCCTTGGAATAGATATATTCTTGATACCATTACCGGAGGGAATTTCTTGGGTAGCCATATTTTTGATTCTTATAATGCTATGATAGATTTGTTTGGGCCACCACCTCTCTTGGTTAATGGAACTATTTTAACTTTGGAACATGTGATGCAAAGGCTTGAAATTATTGAAAATAAAGTTGCCACTATAGAGTTGATTGAGAATTTGGATAAAAAGATCCACAACCAGATTACCCAATATGGATCTAAGGTAGGAGTTACTCTGAAATATTTTTAAAGGAAAAGAACCCATAGTTAACGAAAAGATAGATCAAGATTCCACAAGAATTGATAAACTTGAGGATATTATTACCAACTTAGGGTCTGCCTTTTCTTCCGTGAAAAATACTCCAAATCATCCTACTACTAGAGTTGCCAAGTTTATGTATGTCCCTAAAAATAAAAGTGAATCTTCTAGTAAGGAAAATGCGGATCTCAAAGCAATAAGTGTTCACCCCAACTTTTTCGCTATCATTAAGGAACCTTTTGCTACAAATGAATTTCTTGATTTCTTGCCTAGGAGTTTGATCATTAATAAAAAGAAGGAAACTCCTAAGGGTTATAAGTGTTCTATTGAAGAATTGCATACCAAAGATGACAATACCTAGATCTATTCTTGTTTTTATGCCTAGCTAGGGGCGTTAAACGATAGCGCTTGTTGGGAGGCAACCCAATTTTATTTTTGTTTCTTGTTTTTGTTTCTGTTTAGTAATAAATAATACATATAGCTTCTGTTTAGATGTGGTTTTATGTTTTTAATTAGTGTTTTTGCCAAGTAGAACCTTTGGGAAGACTTGGGGGAAGTCTTTGCGATCTTGCTGAAAAAAATAGAAACTTTAGCGCTTACGAGATTTGCTGCCATTTTTTACTGGAGAGTGTGATTAGGTTGATTCTTTTTGCAGATGATTAATAGACGAATTACTCACATCCACCATTTTATTTAAGAATTTTTGGGGTTACATAAGTATTATAAACCTACAGATTACTATAGACTGTTCTGTTTTTGACAGATTCTGTTTTTCGTGTGTTGTTTGCTTATTTTGATGAATCTATGGCTAGTATCGGGGGGTATGAACCATAGAGAAATTGGAATACAGTAGGTTTAACACCAATATAAATAAAGAATGAGTTCATTACAGTACCTTGAAGTGGTGGGTTTTTTTCTTATACTAACGGAGCTCATGAGATTTTCTGTTGAATTTTGTGTTGTGAAGTTTTCAAGTTTTGGGTAAAGATTTGATGGATTTTGGAATAAGGAGTGGCAGGAGCCTAAGCTTGGGGATGCCCAAGGCGTCCCAAGGTAAAATTCAAGGACAACCAAAAGCCTAAGCTTGGGGATTCCCAGGAAGGCATCCCCTCTTTCGTCTTCGTCCATCGGTAACTTTACTTGAGGCTATATTTTTATTCGCCACATGATATGTGTATTGCTTGGAGCGTCTTGTATGATTTGAGTCTTTGATTTTTAGTTTACCACAATCATCCTTGGTGTACACACCTTTTGGAGAGACACACATGAATCGGAATTTATTAGAATACTCTATGTGCTTCACTTATATCTTTTGAGCTAGATAATTTTGCTCTAGTGCTTCACTTATACCTTTTTAAGAGCACGGTGGTGGTTTTATTTTATAGAAATTATTGATCTCTCATGCTTCACTTATATTATTTTGAGAGTCTTTTAGAACAGCATGGTAATTTTCTTTGGCTATAAAATTAGTCCTAATATGATAGGCATCCAAGATGGGTATAATAAAAACTTTCATAAAAAGTGCATTGAATACTATGAGAAGTTTGATACTTGATGATTGTTTTGAGATATGAATATGGTGATATTAGAGTCATGCTAGTTGAGTAGTTGTGAATTTGATAAATACTTGTTCTAAAGTTTGTGATTCCCGTAGCATGCACATATGGTGAACCGTTATGTGATGAAGTCGGAGCATGATTTATTTATTGATTGTCTTCATTATGAGTGGCGGTCGGGGACGAGCGATGGTCTTTTCCTACCAATCTATCCCCCTAGGAGCATGTGCGTAGTACTTTGTTTCGATAACTAATAGGTTTTTGCAATAAGTATGTGAGTTCTTTATGACTAATGTTGTGTCCATGGATTATACGCACTCTCACCCTTCCACCATTGCTAGCCTCTCTAGTACCGCGCAACTTTCGCCGGTACCATAAACCCACTATATATCTTCCTCAAAAAAGCCACTATACCTACCTATTATGGCATTTCCATAGCCATTCCGAGATATATTTCCATGCAACTTACCACCGTTCCATTTGTTATGACACATTACATCATTGTCATATTGCTTTGCATGATCATGTAGTTGACATCGTATTTGTGGCAAAGCAACCTTTATAATTCTTTCATACATGTCACTCTTGATTCATTGCATATCCCGGTACAATGCCGGAGGCATTCGCATAGAGTCATATTTTGTTCTAGTATCGAGTTGTAATTTTTGAGTTGTAAGTAAATAAAAGTGTGATGATCATCATTATTAGAGCATTGTCCCAAGTGAGGAAAGGATGATGGAGACTATGATTCCCCCACAAGTCGGGATGAGACTCCAGATGAAAAGAAAAGAAAAAGAGAAAAGAAAAAAGAGGCCATAAAAAGAAGAGGAAAAGGCCAAATAAAAAAATGAGAGAAAAAGAGAGAAGGGACAATGTTACTATCCTTTTACCACACTCGTGCTTCAAAGTAGCACCATGATCTTCATGATAGAGAGTCTCCTATGTTGTCACTTTAATATACTAGTGGGAATTTTACATTATAGAACTTGGCTTGTACATTCCAATGACGGGCTTCCTCAAAATGCCCCAGGTCTTCGTGAGCAAGCGAGTTGGATGCACACCCACTTAGTTTATTTTGTTGAGCTTTCATACACTTATAGCTCTAGTGCATCTGTTGCATGGCAATCCCTACTCACTCACATTGACATCTATTGATGGGCATCTCCATAGCCCATTGATATGCCTAGTTGATGTGAGACTATCTTCTCCTTTTTGTCTTCTCCACAACCACCATTCCGTTCCACCTATAGTGCTATATCCATGGCTCACGCTCATGTATTGCGTGAAGATTGAAAAAGTTTGAGAACATCAAAAGTATGAAACAATTGCTTGGCTTGTCATCGGGGTTGTTCATCATTAAATACTTTGTGTTATGAAGATAGAGCATAGCCAGACTATGTGATTTTGTAGGGATAACTTTCTTTGGCCATGCTATTTTGAGAAGACATGATTGCTTTGTTAGTATGCTTGAAGTATTATTATTTTTATGTCAATATTAAACTTTTGTCTTGAATATTTCGGAGCTGAACAGTCATGCCACAATAAAGAAAATTACATTGAGAATTATGCTAGGTAGCATTCCACATCAAAAATTCTCTTTTTATCATTTACCTACTCGAGGATGAGCAGGAATTAAGCTTGGGGATGCTTGATACGTCTCCAACGTATCTATAATTTTTTATTGTTCCATGCTATTATATTATCTATTTTGGATGTTTAATGGGCTTTAATATACCTTTTTATATTATTTTTGGGTCTAACCTACTAACCAAAGGCCCAGTGCAAATTGCTGCTTTTTTGCCTATTTCAGTGTTTCACAGAAAAGGAATATCAAACGGAATCCAAATGGAATGAAACCTTCGGGAGAGTTATTTTTGGAACAAACATGATCCAGGAGACTTGTAGTGGACATCAAGAAAGAAGCGAGGAGGCCACGAGGCAGGAGGGCACGCGCCCCACCCTTATGGGCCCCTCGCAACTCCACCAACCTACTTCTTCCTCCTATATATACCCATTCCATATACCCTGAAAACATCCAGGAGCACAACGAAACCCTATTTCCACCGCAGCAACCTTCTGTACCCGTGACATCCCATCTTGGGTCCTTTTCCGGCGCTCCGCCACAGGGGGAATCGATCATGGAGTGCTTCTACATCAACACCATAGCCTCTCTGATGATGTGTGAGTAGTTTACCACAGACCTTCGGGTCCATAGTTATTAGCTAGATGGCTTCTTCTCTCTCTTTGGATCTCAATACAAAGTTCTCCTCGATTCTCTTGGAGATCTATTCGATGTAATTCTTTTTGTGGTGTGTTTGTCGAGATCCGATGAATTGTGGGTTTATGATCAATATTATCTATGAACAATATTTGATTCTTCTCTGAATTCTCTTATGCATGATTTAATATCTTTGCAAGTCTCTTCGAATTATCATTTTGGTTTGGCCTACTAGATTGATCTTTCTTACAATGGGAGAAGTGCCAAGCTTTGGGTTCAATCTTGCGGTGTCCTTTCCCAGTGACAGCAGGGGCAGCAAGGCACGTATTGTACCGTTGCCATCTAGGATAAAAAGATGGGGTTTATATCATATTGCTTGAGTTTATCCCTCTACATCATGTCATCTTGCCTAATGCGTTACTCTGTTCTTATGAACTTAATACTCTAGATGCATGCTGGATAGCGGTCGAGGTTTGGAGTAATAGTAGTAGATGCAGAATCGTTTCGATCTACTTGTCGCGGACGTGATGCCTATATACATGATCATGCCTAGATATTCTCATAACTATGCGCTTTTCTATCAATTGCTCGGCAGTAATTTCTTCACCCACTGTAGAATTTGCTATCTTGAGAGAAGCCACTAGTGAAACCTATGGCCCCCGAGTCTATCTTCCATCATATTATTTTCCTATCTACTTGTTATTTTTGCTGCCTTTTATTTTGCAATCTTTATTTTCCAATCTATACAATAAAAGTACCAAATATATTTGTCTTATTATCTCTATCAGATCTCACTTTCATAAGTGACCGTGAAGGGATTGACAACCCATTTATCGCGTTGGTTGCGAGGTTCTTGTTTGTTTGTGCAGGTACTAGGGACTTGCATGTTTGTTGGGCAACGTAGTAATTTCAAAAAAATTCCTACGCACACGCAAGATCATGGTGATGCACAGCAACGAGAGGGGAGAGTGTTGTCCATGTACCCTCGTAGACCGAAAGCGGAAGCGTTAGCACAACGCAGTTGATGTAGTCCTACGTCTTCACGATCCGACCGATCAAGTACCGAACGCACGGCACCTCCGAGTTCAGCACACGTTCAACCCGATGACGTCCCTCGAACTCCGATCCAGCCGAGTGTTGATGGAGAGTTTCATCAGCACGATGGTGTGGTGACGATGATGATTATCTACCGACGCAGGGTTTCGCCTAAGCACTGCGACAGTATTATCAAGGTGGACTATGGTGGAGGGGGGCACCGCACACGGCTAAAAGATCAACTGATCAATTGTTGTGTCCCTAGGGTGCCCCCCCGCCCCCGTATATAAAGGAGCAAGGGGGTGCAGCCGGCCAGGGGAGGGGGCGCGCCAGGAGAAGTCCTACTCCTACCGGGAGTAGGACTCCCTCCCTTTTCCTAGTTGGATTAGGACTTGGGGGGGAAGTGGAGGAGAAGAAGGAAAGGGGGGGCGCCGCCCCCTCTCCTTGTCCTATTCGGACTAGGGGGGAGGGGTGTGCGGCCCTTGCCCTGGCCGCCTCTCCTCTCTTCCACTAAGGCCCACTATGGCACATTAACTTCCCGGGGGGTCCGGTAACCTCCCGGTACTCCGGTAAAATCCCGATTTCACCCGGAACACTTCCGATATCCAAACATAGGCTTCCAATATATCAATATTCATGTCTCGACCATTTCGAGACTCCTCGTCATGTCCGTGATCACATCCGGGACTCCGAACAACCTTCGGTATATCAAAACATGTAAACTCATAATATAACTGCCATCGAAACGTTAAGCATGCGGACCCTACGGGTTCGAGAACTATGTAGACATGACCGAGACATGTCTTCGGTCAATAACCAATAGCGGAACCTGGATGCTCATGTTGGCTCCCACATATTCTACGAAGATCTTTATCGGTCAGACCGCATAACAACATACGTTGTTCCCTTTGTCATCGGTATGTTACTTGCCCGAGATTCGATCGTCGGTATCTCAATACCTAGTTCAATCTCGTTACCGGCAAGTCTCTTTACTCGTTCTGTAATACATCATCCCGCAACTAACTCATTAGTTGCAATGCTTGCAAGGCTTAAGTGATGTGCATTACCAAGAGGGCCCAGAGATACCTCTCCGACAATCGGAGTGACAAATCCTAATCTCGAAATACGCCAACCCAACAAGTACCTTCGGAGACACCTGTAGAGCACCTTTATAATCACCCAGTTACGTTGTGACGTTTGGTAGCACACAAAGTGTTACTCCGGTAAACGGGAGTTGCATAATCTCATAGTCATAGGAACATGTATAAGTTATGAAGAAAGCAATAGCAACATACTAAACGATCGGGTGCTAAGCTAACGGAATGGGTCAAGTCAATCACATCATTCTCCTAATGATGTTACCCAGTTAATCAAATGACAACCCATGTCAATGGTTAGTAAACTTAACCATCTTTGATCAACGAGCTAGTCTAGTAGAGGCATACTAGTGACACTCTGTTTGTCTATGTATTCACACATGTATTATGTTTCCGGTTAATACAATTCTAGCATGAATAATAAACATTCATCATGATTATAAGGAAATAAATAATAACTTTATTATTGCCTCTAGGGCATATTTCCTTCAGTCTCCCACTTGCACTAGAGTCAACAATCTAGATTACACAGTAATGATTCTAACACCCATGGAGCCTTGGTGCTGATCATGTTTTGCTCGTGGAAGAGGCTAAGTCAACGGGTCTGCAACATTCAGATCCGTATGTATCTTGCAAATCTCTATGTCTCCCACCTGGACTAGATCCCGGATGGAATTGAAGCGTCTCTTGATGTGCTTGGTTCTCTTGTGAAATCTGGATTCCTTCACCAAGGCAATTGCACCAGTATTGTCACAAAAGATTTTCATTGGACCCGATGCACTAGGTATGACACCTAGATCGGATATGAACTACTTCATCCAGACTCCTTCATTTGCTGCTTCCGAAGCAGCTATGTACTCCGCTTCACACGTAGATCCCGCCACGACGCTTTGTTTAGAACTGCACCAACTGACAGCTCCACCGTTCAATGTAAACACGTATCCGGTTTGCGATTTAGAATTGTCCGGATCAGTGTCAAAGCTTGCATCAACATAACCACTTAGGATGAGCTCTTTGTCACCTCCATAAACGAGAAACATATCCTTAGTCCTTTTCAGGTATTTCAGGATATTCTTGACCGTTGTCCAGTGATCCACTCCTAGATTACTTTGGTACCTCCCTGCTAGACTTATAGCAACGCACACATCAGGTCTGGTACACAGCATTGCATACATGATAGAGCCTATGGCTGAAGCATAGGGAACATCTTTCATTTTCTCTCTATCTTCTGCAGTGGTCGGGCATTGAGTCTTACTCAACTTCACACCTTGTAACACAGGCAAGAACCCTTTCTTTGCTTGATCCATTTTGAACTTCTTCAAAACTTTGTCAAGGTATGTGCTTTGTGAAAGTCCAATTAAGCGTCTTGATCTATCTCTATAGATCTTGATGCCCAATATATAAGCAGCTTCACCGAGGTCTTTCATTGAAAAACTCTTATTCAAGTATCCCTTTATGCTATCCAGAAATTCTATATCATTTCCAATCAGCAATATGTCATCCACATATAATATTAGAAATGCTATAGAGCTCCCACTCACTTTCTTGTAAATAAAGGCTTCTCCAAAAGTCTGTACAAAACCAAATGCTTTGATCACACTATCAAAGCGTTTATTCCAACTCCGAGAGGCTTGCACCAGTCCATAAATGGATCGCTGGAGATTGCACACTTTGTTAGCTCCCTTTGTATCGAAAAAACCTTCCGGTTGCATCATATACAAGTCTTCTTCCAGAAATCCATTCAGGAATGCAGTTTTGACATCCATTTTCCAAATTTCATAATCATAAAATGCGGCAATTGCTAACATGATTCGGACAGACTTAAGCATCGCTACGGGTGAGAAGGTCTCATCGTAGTCAATCCCTTGAACTTATCAAAAACCTTTCGCAACAAGTCGAGCTTTATAGACAGTAACATTACCGTCAGCATCTGTCTTCTTCTTGAAGATCCATTTATTCTCAATTGATCGCCGATCACCAGGCAAGTCAACCAAAGTCCACACTTTGTTCTCATACATGGATCCCATCTCAGATTTCATGGCCTCAAGCCATTTTGCGGAATCTGGGCTCACCATCGTTTCTTCATAGTTCGTAGGTTCGTCATGGTCAAGTAACATAACTTCCAGAACAGGATTACCGTACCACTCTGGTGCGGAGCTTACTCTGGTTGACCTACGAGGTTCAGCAACAACTTGATCTGAAGTTTCATGATCATCATCATTAACTTCCTCACTAATTGGTGTAGGTGTCGCAGAAACCGGTTTCTGCGATGAACTAGTTTCCAATAAGGGAGCAGGTACAGTTACCTCATCAAGTTCTACTTTCCTCCCACTCACTTCTTTCGAGATAAACTCCTTCTCTAGAAAAACTCCGAATTTAGCAACAAAAGTCTTGCCTTCGGATTTGTGATAGAAGGTGTACCCAACAGTCTCCTTTGGGTATCCTATGAAGACACATTTCTTCGATTTTGTTCGAGCTTATCAGGTTGAAGCGTTTTCACATAAGCATCGCAGCCCCAAACTTTCAGAAACGACAACTTTGGTTTCTTGCCAAACCACAGTTCATAAGGCGTCATCTCAACGGATTTCGATGGTGCCCTATTTAATGTGAATGTGGTCGTCTCTAAAGCATAACCCCAAAATGATAGCGGTAAATCAGTAAGAGACATCATAGATCGCACCATATCTAGTAAAGTACGATTACGATGTTCGGACACACCATTATGCTGTGGTGTTCTGGGTGGTGTGAGTTGCGAAACTATTCCGCATTGTTTCAAATGAAGACCAAACTCATAACTCAAATATTCTGCTCCATGATCAGATCATAGAAACTTTATTTTCTTGTTACGATGATTTTCAACTTCACTCTGAAATTCTTTGAACTTTTCAAACGTTTCAGACTTATGTTTCATTAAGTAGATATACCCATATCTGCTTAAATCATCTGTGAAAGTGAGAAAATAACGATATCCACCACGAGCCTCAACATTCATCGGACCACATACATCTGTATGTATGATTTCCAACAAATCTGTTGCTCTCTCCATAGTTCCGAAGAACGGCGTTTTAGTCATGTTGCCCATGAGGCACGGTTCACAAGTACCAAGTGATTCATAATCAAGTGGTTCCAAAAGTCCATCAGTATGGAGCTTCTTCATGCACTTTACACCGATATGAGCTAAACGGTAGTGCCACAATAAGTTGCACTATCATTATCAACTCTGCATCTTTTGGCCTCAATATTATGAATATGTGTGTCACTACTATCGAGATTCAACAAAAATATACCACTCTTCAAGGGTGCATGACCATAAAAGATATTATTCATATAAATAGAACAACCATTATTCTCTGATTTAAATGAATAACCGTCTCGCATCAAACAAGATCCAGATATAATGTTCATGCTCAATTTTGGCACCAAATAACAATTATTTAGGTCTAATACTAATCCCGAAGGTAGATGTAGAGGTAGTGTGCCGACTGCGATCACATCGACTTTGGAACCATTTCCCACGCGCATCGTCACCTCGTCCTTAGCCAATCTTCGCTTAATCCATAGCCCATGTTTCAAGTTGCAAATATTAGCAACAGAACCAGTATCAAATACCCAGGTGCTACTGTGAGCATTAGTAAGGTACACATCAATAACATGTATATCACATATACCTTTGTTCACCTTGCCATCCTTCTTATCCGCCAAATACTTGGGGCAGTTCCGCTTCCAGTGACCAGTCTGCTTGCAGTAGAAGCACTCAGTCTCAGGCTTAGGTCCAGACTTGGGTTTCTCCTCCTGAGCAGCAACTTGCTTGCTGTTCTTCTTGAAGTTCCCCTTCTTCTTCCCTTTGCCCTTTTTCTTGAAACTGATGGTCTTATTGACCATCAGCACTTGATGCTCCTTTTTGATTTCTACCTCCGCAGCCTTTAGCATTGCGAAGAGCTCGGGAATTGTCTTATCCATCACTTGCATGTTATAGTTCATCACGAAGCTCTTGTAGCTTGGTGGCAGTGATTGAAGAATTCTGTTAATGACGCTATCATCCGGAAGATTAACTCCCAGTTGAATCAAGTGATTGCAGTACCCAGACATCTTGAGTATATGCTCACAGACAGAACTATTCTCCTCCATCTTGCAGCTGTAGAACTTATTGGAGACTTCATATCTCTCAATCCGGGCATTCTTTTGAAATATCAACTTCAACTCCTGGAACATCTCATATGCTCCATGACATTCAAAACGTCGTTGAAGTCCCGGTTCTAAGCCGTAAAGCATGGCACACTGAACTATCGAGTAGTCATCAACACGTGACTGCCAGGCATTCACAATGTCTGCAGTTGCTGGCGCAGGTGGTAAACCTAGCGGTGCTTCCAGGACGTAACTTTTCTGTGCAGCAATGAGGATAACCCTCAAGTTACAGACCCAGTCCGTGTAATTGCTACCATCATATTTCAACTTTTCTTTCTCAAGGAACGCATTAAAATTCAACGGAACAACAGCACGGGCCATCTATCTACAATCAACATAGACAAGCAAGATACTCTCAGGTACTAAGTTCATGATAAATTTAAGTTCAATTAATCATATTACTTAAGAACTCCCACTTAGATAGACATCCCTCTAATCCTCTAAGTGATCACCTGATCCATATCAACTAAACCATGTCCGATCATCACGTGAGATGGACTAGTTTCAACGGTGAACATCACTATGTTGATCATATCTACTATATGATTCACGCTCGACCTTTCGGTCTTCGTGTTTCGAGGCCATATCTGTTATATGCTAGGCTCGTCAAGTTTAACCTGAGTATTCCGCGTGTGCAACTGTTTTGCACCCGTTGTATTTGAACGTAGAGCCTATCACAGCCGATCATCACGTGGTGTCTCAGCACGAAGAACTTTCGCAACGGTGCATACTCAGGGAGAACACTTATACTTTGATAATTTAGTGATGGATCATCTTATAATGCTACCGTCAATAAAAGCAAGATAAGATGCATAAAAGATAAACATCACATGCAATCAATATAAGTGATATGATATGGCCATCATCATCTTGTGCTTGTGATCTCCATCTCCGAAGCACCGTCATGACCACCATCGTCACCAGCGCGACACCTTGATCTCCATCGTAGCATCGTTGTCGTCTCGCCAATCCTATGCTTCTACGACTATCGCTACCGCTTAGTGATAAAGTAAAGCATTACAGGGCGATTGCATTGCATACAATAAAGCGACAACCATATGGCTCCTGCCAGTTGCCGATAACTCAGTTACAAAACATGATCATCTCATACAATAAAATTTAGCATCATGTCTTGACCATATCACATCACATCATGCCCTGCAAAAACAAGTTAGATGTCCTCTACTTTGTTGTTGCAAATTTTACGTGGCTACTACGGGCTTAGCAAGAACCGTTCTTACCTACGCATCAAAACCACAACGATAGTTTGTCAAGTTGGTGCTGTTTTAACCTTCGCAAGGACCGGGCGTAGCCACACTCGGTTCAACTGAAGTTGGAGAAACTGACACCCGCCAGCCACCTGTGTGCAAAGCACGTCGGTAGAACCAGTCTCACGTAAGCGTACACGTAATGTCGGTCTGGGCCGCTTCATCCAACAATACCGCCGAACCAAAGTATGACATGCTGGTAAGCAATATGACTTATATCGCCCACAACTCACTTGTGTTCTACTCGTGCATATGACATCTACGCATAAAACAAGGCTCGGATGCCACTGTTGGGGAACGTAGTAATTTCAAAAAAATTCCTACGCACATGCAAGATCATGGTGATGCACAGCAAGGAGAGGGGAGAGTGTTGTCCATGTACCCTCGTAGACCGAAAGCGGAAGCGTTAGCACAATGTGGTTGATGTAGTCATACGTCTTCACGATCCGACCGGTGAAGTACCGAACGCACGGCACCTCCGAGTTCAGCACACGTTCAGCCCGATGACGTCCCTCGAACTCCGATCCAGCCGAGTGTTGAGGGAGAGTTTTGTCAGCACGACGGCGTGGTGACGATGATGATGTTCTACCGATGCAGGGCTTCGCCTAAGCACTGCGACAGTATTATCAAGGTGGACTATGGTGGAGGGGGGCACCGCACACGGCTAAAAGATCAACTGATCAATTTTTGTATCCCTAGCTAGGGTGCCCCCTGCCCCCATATATAAAGGAGCAAGGGGGGTGTGGCCGGCCAGGAGAGGGGGCGCGCCAGGAGGAGTCCTACTCCTACCGGGAGTAGGACTCCCTCCCTTTTCCTAGTTGGATTAGGACTTGGGGGGAAAGTGCAGGAGAAAAAGGAAAGGGGGGGCGCCGCCCCCTCTCCTTGTTGTATTCGGACTAGGGGGGAGGGGTGCGCGGCCCTTGCCCTGGCCGCCTCTCCTCTCTTCCACTAAGGCCCACTATGGCCCATTAACTTCCCAGGGGGTTCCGGTAACCTCCCGGTACTCCGATAAAATCCCGATTTCACCCGGAACACTTCCGATATCCAAACATAGGCTTCCAATATATCAATCTTCTTGAACATTTCGAGACTCCTCGTCATGTCTATGATCACATCCAAGACTCCAAACAACCTTCGGTATATCAAAACATATAAACTCATAATATAACTACCATCGAAACGTTAAGCGTGCGGACCCTACGGGTTCGAGAACTATGTAGACATGACCGAGACACGTCTCCGGTCAATAACCAATAGCGGAACCTGGATGCTCATATTGGCTCCCACATATTCTATGAAGATCTTTATCGGTCAGACCGCATAACAACATATGTTATTCCCTTTGTCATCAGTATGTTACTTGCCCAAGATTCGATCGTCGGTATCTCAATACCTAGTTCAATCTCGTTACAGGCAAGTCTCTTTACTCGTTCTGTAATACATCATCCCGCAACTAACTCATTAGTTGCAATGCTTGCAAGGCTTAAGTGATGTGCATTACCGAGAGGACCCAAAGATACCTCTCCGACAATCGTAGTGACAAATCCTAATCTCGAAATACGCCAACCCAACAAGTACCTTCGTAGGCACCTGTAGAGCACCTTTATAATCACCCAGTTACGTTGTGACGTTTGGTAGCACACAAAGTGTTCCTCTGGTAAACGGGAGTTGCATAATCTCATAGTCATAGGAACATGTATAAGTTATGAAGAAAGCAATAGCAACATACTAAACGATCGGGTGCTAAGCTAACGGAATGGGTCAAGTAAATCACATCATTCTCCTAATGATGTGACCCCGTTAATCAAATGACAACCCATGTCAATGGTTAGGGAACTTAAACATCTTTGATCAATGAGCTAGTCTAGTAGAGGCATACTAGTGACACTCTGTTTGTCTATGTATTCACACATGTATTATGTTTCCGGTTAATACAATTCTAGCATGAATATTAAACATTTATCATGATATAAGGAAATAAATAATAACTTTATTATTGCCTCTAGGGCATATTTCCTTCAATGTTACCTCCTACTGGATTAATACCTTGGTTCTCAAAAACTGAGGGAAATACTTACGCTACTTTGCTGCATCACCCTTTCCTCTTCAAGGGAAAACCAACGCATGCTCAAGAGGTAGCAAGAAGGATTTCTGGCGTCGTTGCTGGGGAGGTTGCACCAAGTCAAGTAAATATTTGATCTCCCGTCAACAAGCCATTTCTGGCACCGTTGGCGGGGAGATCTACGCACAAGTCAAGACATACCAAGTACCCATCACAAACCCTTATCCCTCGCATTACATTATTTGCCATTTTCCTCTTATTTTCCTCTCCCCCACTTCACCCTTGCTGTTTTATTCGCCCTCTTTTCCGTTCGCCTCTTTTCCGTTCGCCCTTTTTCTTGCTTCTTGTGTGTCCATGTGTTAGATCGTTGGTTTTGCTATGGCTAGCCCTTCTATCACCGTTAGTACTCCCGATCATGAAGTTCTCAATTTTAAACAAAGGGAGGGAGAAATTTTAGAAGATGCTTGGTATAGAATTTGCAATGCTCAGAATAGATCCACTAGGAAGCAATCCACTTCCGTTCTTCTTCGCAATTTTTATGTAGGCATCACCCCTTGGAATTGATATATTCTTGATACCATTACTGGAGGGAATTTCTTAGGTAGCCATATTTTTTATTCTTATAATGCTATGATAGATTTGTTTGGGCCACCACCTCTCTTGGTTAATGTAACTATTTTAACTTTGGAACATGTGATGCAAAGGCTTGAAATTATTGAAAATAAAGTTGCCACTGTAGAGTTTATTGAGAATTTGGATAAAAAGATCCACAACCAGATTACCCAATATGGATCTAAGGTAGGAGTTACTCTGAAATTTATTAAAGAAAAAGAACCCAGAGTTAAGGAAAAGATGCATCAAGATTCCACAAGAATTGATAAACTTGAGGATATTATTACCAACTTAGGGTCTGCCTTTTCTTCCATGAAAAATACTCCAAATCCTCCTACTATTAGAGTTGCCAAGTTTATCTATGTGCCTAAAAATAAAGGTGAATCTTCTAGTAAGGAAAATGAGGATCTCAAAGCAATAAGTGTTCACCCCAACTTTTTCGCTATCATTAAGGAACCTTTTGCTACAAATGAATTTCTTGATTTCTTGCCTAGGAGTTTTATCATTAATAAAAATAAGGAAACTCCTAAGGGTTATAAGTGTTCTATTGAAGAATTGCATACCAAAGATGACAATGCCTAGATCTATTCTTGTTTTTATGCCTAGCTAGGGGCGTTAAACGATAGCGCTTGTTGGGAGGCAACCCAATTTTATTTTTGTTTTTTTGTTTTTTGTTTCTGTTTAGTAATAAATAATTTATCTAGCTTCTGTTTAGATGTGGTTTTATGTTTTTAATTAGTGTTTGTGCCAAGTAGAACCTTTGGGAAGACTTGGGGGAAGTCTTTGCGATCTTGCTGTAAAAAACAGAAACTTCGGCGCTCACGATATTTGCTGCCATTTTTTTTACCGGAGAGTGAGATTAGGTTGATTCTTTTTGAAGATGATTAATAAACAAATTCCTCACATCCACCAGTTTATTTCAAAATTTTTGGGGTTACAGAAGTATTCGGAACCTACATATTACTACAGACTGTTATGTTTTTGACAAATTCTTTTTTTCGTGTGTTGTTACCTCCTACTGGATTGATACCTTGGTTCTCAAAAACTGAGGGAAATACTTATGCTACTTTGCTGCATCACCCTTTCCTCTTCAAGGGAAAACCAACGCATGCTCAAGAGGTAGCAGGTACCCAGCCCTGGCCAAGTTTATGGCAGTGACCCATCACGGCTACAACGTCCTCAAGATGCCCGGAAGCTGCGGCGTCATCATGGTCGCCTGCGAGAAGATGGACACGGTGTGCTTGTCGGTGTCAAAATCGATAGATCTCGGGTAGAGGGTCCCGAACTGTGCGTCTGAGGTTGATGGTAACAGGAGACAAGGAACACAATGTTTAGCCAGGTTCGGGCCCTCTCGATGGAGGTAAAACCCTATGTCCTTCTAGATTAATATTGATGAGTATAGGGGTTACAAGAGTTGATCTACCATGAGATCATAATGGATAAACCCTAGAAGTCTAGCCTATCTGATTATGATTGTTCTTCTTTTTTCTCCAAGGATCTAGCCCTCTGGTTTATATAGACACCGAAGGGACCAAGGGTTACATAAAGTCGGTTAGAGTGAAAGGAATCTTCATATTTGGTCGCCAAGCTTGCCTTCGACACCAAGGAGAGTCCCATTCGGACACGGGTAGAGTCTTCGGTCTTTGTATCTTCACATCCCATCAGTCTGGCCCATGGCTAACAGGCCGGACGCCCGAGGACCCCTTAGTCTAGGACTCCCTCAGTAGCCCCTAAACCAGGCTTCAATGACGAGGTGTCCGGCGCGCAGATTGTCTTCGGCATTGCAAGGCGGGTTCCCTTCTCCAAAGTAGTCTTCGGATGCAAAGAATGTATCCGGATATGTAACCCAAGTACCACACACAACCGCAGAGAGTATAATATTTCACGAGTCAAATCCGATGACAACTTTTTGTAACGTGGTATCACGTCCCTGTCCGATTATTATTTCGAACCGTTTTTCGGCCTGCCGCTTCATATTTCGAGATGCGGTTTTATTGCGGGATCCTCATCAACACAGGCGTGGGGATTCTAACCGTCCGGTTGGCATGATTCCTTAAGAATAGGCAAGTTTCAAGGTCAAGGAGGAGGTTTTTGATATTTATTGCCTATATAAAGGGACTAAGGACCATCTGGCTTCTTTACGCCAACTTGAAAGTGCAACTATCCCTAGGTGGTTTTGGTAATTCATAACAACATATAGCTCATTGAGCTAATGCTATTCCAAGATGATTATTTCAGGAAAGCTCAATGATTGGCATGGCATGGATGTGAAAGTGGAACCCTCAAAATGCTAAGGACAAAGGATTGGCTCAAGCTCAAAAGCTCAAGACTCTTCATTTCATATTTTAGTGATCCAAGATCACATTGAGTCTTTAGGAAAAGCCAATACTATCAAGGAGGGATGAGGTGTTGCTTAATGAGCCTCTTGCTTCATGTGCTTAATGATATGCTCCAAAATCCTCAGCTACTTTCCCATATCCACATATGACCTAAACCCTAAGCCAAACTCGGTCCTACCGATTCTTCCTATCCGGCGCCACCGAGTTTCACTTGTCATACGCCACTGCCAAACCCTAGCAATTTGGTTCTACCGATAGGGATCTCGGTCTCACCGAGATGGGATTGCAAACTCTCTATTTCCCTTTCGTAACTTTTCGGTCTCACCGAAAGAGCGAATCGGTCCCACCGAGATTGCAATGTAAATTCAGTGTTTCCCTTTTGTAACTTTTCGGTCTCACCGAAAGAGCAAATCGGTCCCACCGAGTTTGCCTGACCAACTCTCTGGTTAGCTAATTACCAAATTCGGTCTCACCGAGTTTGTGTGATCGGTCTCGCCGAGATTACGTTATGCCCAAACCCTAACCATATCGGTCCTACCGAGTTGCATGTCAGTCCCACCGAAAATCTCTAACGGTCACTAGGTTTACATTTTCGGTCTCACCGAGTTTGTTGATTCGGTCCCACCGAGATTGGAAAACTGTGTGTAACGGTTGGATTTTGTGTGGAGGCTATATATACCCCTCCACCTCCTCTTCATTCGAGGAGAGAGCCATCAGAACACATACACCATTCCAACTCATATGTTCTCAGAGAGAACCACCAACTCATGTGTTGAGACCAAGATATTCCATTCCTACCATATGAATCTTGATCTCTAGCCTTCCCAAGTTGCTTTCCACTTAAATCTTCTTTCCACAAGGTCCAAATCCTATGAGAGAGAGTTGAGTGTTGGGGAGACTATCATTTGAAGCACAAGAGCAAGGAGTTCATTACCTACACACCATTTGTTACTTCTTGGAGAGTGGTGTCTCCTAGATTGGCTAGGTGTCACTTGGGAGCCTCCGACAAGATTGTGGAGTTGAACCAAGGAGTTTGTAAGGGCAAGGAGATCGCCTACTTCGTGAAGATCTACCGCTAGTGAGGCAAGTCCTGTGTGGGCGATGGCCATGGTGGGATAGACAAGGTTGCTTCTTCGTGGACCCTTTGAGGGTGGTTGCTTCTTTGTGGACCCTTTGTGGGTGGAGCCCTTTGTGGACTCGCGCAACCATTACCCTTTGTGGGTGGAGCCCTTTGTGGACCCACGCAACCGTTACCCTTTATGGGTTGAAGTCTCCATCAACGTGGATGTAGGATAGCACCACCTATCCGAACCACGGGAAAAACATCAGTGTCTCCAATTGCGTTTGAATTCTCCAAACCCTTCCCTTTACATTCTTGCAAGTTGCATGCTTTACTTTCCGCTGCCAATATACTCTTTGCATGCTTGCTTGAATTGTGTGATGATTGCTTGACTTGTCCTATAATAGCTAAAATCTGCCAAGAACTAAAATTGGGAAAAGGTTAAGTTTTTATTTGGTCAAGTAGTCTAATCACCCCCCCTCTAGACATACTTTCGATCCTACAAGTGGTATCAGAGCTTTGGTCTCCATTTGCTTTGATCTCCATAGCTTTTGGTGGTCATAGCCTTGGTTTCACAACCTAGGAGAGTATGGCGTCTAGCGAGGGAAATTATCACCGTAGAGGTCCCTACTTTGATGGTACTAATTTTGCTAGTTGGAAGCATAAAATGAAAATGCATATTATTGGACATAACCCCGCCGTTTGGGCTATTGTGTGTGTTGGTTTGCAAGGTGACTTCTTTGATGGGAAAGAACCAAACCGTGAAGCTACCACGGATGAGTTGAAGATGTTGCAATACAATGCTCAAGCTTGTGATATTCTCTTCAACGGATTGTGCCCCGAAGAATTCAACAAAATCAGCCATCTTGAGAATGCAAAGGAAATTTGGGACACTTTGATTGATATGCACGAAGGTACCGACTCCATCAAGGAATCCAAGTTGGATGTGCTTCAATGTCAACTTGACAAGTTCAAAATGAAGGATGGTGAAGGTGTCGCTGAAATGTACTCTAGGCTTGCTCTCATCACAAATGAGATTGCCGGCTTAGGAAGTGAAGACATGACCGATAGATTCATCATCAAGAAGATTCTAAGAGCCTTGGATGGAAAATATGATACCGTGTGCACATTGATCCAAATGATGCCCAATTACAAAGATCTCAAGCCAACGGAGGTGATTGGAAGAATTGTTGCTCATGAGATGTCACTTAAGGATAAAGAGGAACTTCACAACAAGTCAAGTGGTGCCTACAAAGCCTCATGTGAAGCCCCTACGTCATCAAGTGAGAAAAAAACTTCAATGAAGAATTGAGCTTAATGGTGAAGAACTTCAACAAGTTCTACAAGAGTAGAAACAAAGATAGAAGCTTCAAGTCAAGGTCCTACAATGACAAAAGATCTTCTAGTCGAGAGCGAAACTGCTACAGTTGTGGAAGACCCGGACACTATTCAATTGAGTGTACGGCTCCCTACAAGAGAAGAGAAGATTCTCCAAAAAGAAGAAGCAAAGAATCACCACCAAGAGAGAGAAGGAGTAGAGATGATCGTTATGAACGAAGATACTCACGGAGAAGCAAGGATTCGGAAAGGAAGGAAAAATCATCAAGGAGCTACACAAAACGAAGACATCAAGCTCATGTTGGTGAATGGGTATCCGGCTCCGACTCCGAGAGCCACTCCGAGAGAAGTTATCACTCCGACTCCGAAGATACTCAAGATGAAGGTGTTGCCGGTCTAGCACTTGTGTCAACCAACTCCTACGACATATTTGACTCACCAAATGAAGGAATTGGAAGATGCTTCATGGCCAAAGGTCCTAAGGTAACACACCCTGAGTATGTTGATTTCAATAGTGATGAAGATGACTTGTTAGGTGATGATTTGCTTGTTGACAACTCTAGTGATGAATACTATGATGAAACGTCAATTAATCATGCTAATAAAGATAAAACGAATGACAATGATAAGGAGAAGATTGAGGCTCTAACTAAAGAACTAAACACTCTTAAGTTAGCTCATGAAACTATCTTCGAAGATCATCGAGAACTTTTAAGAGCTCATGAGAAATTACGCTTTGAAAAGCTCAATCTTGAGCAAGAGCATGAGTTCTTAAAAGCAATCAATGATGATCTCCGCAAGAAAAGTTCTTCTTACATTGCCAAGCGTTTACTCTTATCCACTTACATGCCTCAAGTCAAGTCTAGTAACAAGAACAAGAAAGATTCTTTCTCTAGCAGTAACAATGATCATGCTAAATCCAATATTGTTGCTTCTAGTAGTTCTCGTGATTCCACTAATGATTCTCTTAGCCAAGTTACACTTGAGCAAGAAAATAGCTTATTGAAGGGAATTATAGAGAAAGGAGTGTACAAAAGCCTTGCCGGGAGTAAGTAATTCGAGGAAATTGTGCGCAAGCAAGGAATGCACCGGAAGAATCAAGGTGTTGGTTTTGAACGAAAGTTCAATGCCAATGGAGTTGAGTGGGAAGAAGATCAATACCCCAAGACAAAGTTTGTTCCTCAACAAGAGAAGTATGATACTTCTTTCAAGGGGACACAAGCTCAAGATGATCTTCCACCACAAGACTACAAGCAAAAAGGCAAGGACAAGCTTCAAGAGGAAATTGACGCATTTGGAGAAGCTCCTAAGACCTTAGTCAAGTGGATTCCCAAGACTACTTCAAGTTCCACTTCATCAAGTACGACTACAACTCCAAGGATTCCCATCAAGATGATGTGGATCCAAAAGAAGAAGAACTACAGAGTTCTTGAGGGTGACTCCGCCAACATACTTCACTCTTATCATTTTGGCAAGAACAAGTGCAATCAACTTCCACATCTTGCACTAGTTCAAGGAGTCACAAAACCTCTTGTTGGTAAGACAAGGGACAAGGTAACCTAAAAGTTTTCATGGACATCATCTTGTGTGTGCATCACTCTATGTCTATGGATATCCTTGTTTGTTCCTTGTGGGACTAACCCATGTAGGTACTGAAAGTGCAATTCACTCAAATGGATAGCTCCAAGTGATCTACATCAACATTGAGCGTCCACATCTTCAACATCTACATGAAGTCATCATCGACAAAACCCAAGGTTAGTTCATCCCTCTTAGGGGGGATATCACATCTAGGGGGAGCTTTACTCTAAGACTTGAGCTAAAGCAACTCTAAAGATGTGAACACAACAATGCTTTATGTAAAAGTGGTAACCCCACTTGAGCTTAAACGATGAGTATGACCTATGATCAAGTGTTCTCACTTGACTCCTAAGTCAATATACTCATATATAGATGACCTTGTCATCGCAAATTGCTTGACAGATGCTAGAATTGGTTGTGCATGCCTTGTCACATATGTCATTTGCCATCTTATTGTGTGAGCATGCTGGTTGCATATTTTACTCATTCGAGGACATCCACTTGTTGTTTTGATTGTTTGGTTTTATTTACTTTTGCCAAGTGGATGGAAAAGAATGCCTAAGAACCTCCTCTAGCTATCTATTCTTTTCTCGTCTCAAACTCTATTCATGCTGCATCACAAAATTTGATCAAGTCAGATTCGAACCACTCTGTGTGAGGAGCGCTCGGAGTCCCCGATTCGTCATAGACTTAAACTTCCAAAACCTCTTTATGATTCTCGGTCTGACCGATACCCCACTTTCGGTCCTACCGAGATCATTAAGTTGATCTAGGTTTTCGATCTCAGTGCAACCGATTTGAACCTTTCGGTCACACCGAGTTTCAGTAACTGCTTGCAGTTATGAATCTCGGTGCCACCGAGTTGTTCCACTCGGTCACACCGACAGGGTCGGGCTATATATAGTCACGGGAAATTTTTTGGAAATTTCTCCGAACCCCTTCGCCCGCGCAATAGCCTGCTCTAACAACGTGGTCTCCGGATCGTCTCCTCGCCACCAGCCGCCTCCAGTCGCTGGTCTCCGTCGCCGTCAACGGGAATTCTACCCCATCGTTGCCGCCGTAGCGAGTCTCCGCTGAACTAGGGTATGGACTCGATCTTTGTGCTATTCTCCAATCTAATTCTTAGCACATTGTGATCATCATGATTATTGCCACGATTGAAACACTCCTATCCAGTCAATGCGCTCGTAGATTAGGTTTGATTCGAAAATTTTAGGGTTAGGTTTCCGCCGAAACCATCTCGGACCCACCGAGTTGAAAAACTCGGTCCCACCGATTTGGCTTATGCCATTGCACAAGTGAGACTCGGTCTGACCGAGAATTACTTATCGGTGTGACCGATTTTGGAACTCTGTGAAACCCTAGCAGTCTCGGTGCCACCGAACTGTGACTCGGTCTGACCGAGTTCACTAGTTTAGGTGCCAAAACTGCTTCGGTATCACCGAGTTTAACAATCGGTAGATCCGAGATGATTTCAGTGGGAAACTAAAACTAAGTTTTTGGATCATTTTTTTGCAAAAATCTTTGCATTTTGTGATGCTCATCCACTCTATCTCATCTATAAACTATTCACAGGGTCAGCAGTCAGCTTGTTCATCATGTCAGACCAGAGTGACAGCCAGAATGTGTCAGAGCAGCAAGTGCACATGAGTGAGGGCACTAGTCCCTCCAGCTCTTCAGATGATGGCAGCAGAAGTACCCCAAGCAATTTGCCAAAAGCTGCCACTTGACAGAGGAAGAAGAGAACTTCAGATTCTGAAGATGAAGATTATGTGGTAGAGGAAGAGGCCACATCAAAGAGAGTTGAGCCAGCTCAAGGCATAAAGCCAGGCATGAAAATCAAAAGGCCAGCAGGCAGGCAGCCTATGTCAAAGGCTAGAGCTTCAACTGAAAAGCCTGCACCCAAAGAGCCAGTTGCTGCTGAAGGCAAGAAGAGGAAGGAAAGGGTCAAGAAGACCGTAGCCAGAGTGCTTGGAAAGGCTTCCATCATGGAAGAGGAAGAGGAAGAAGAGGTTGCTGCACCAGCACCTAAGGCACCCAAGCTAATGGGTGATGCTATCAAATCAGGGGCTACTTCATCTAAGCCCAAGGCTGCATCGAAGGTCAAGACAGCACCAAAGAGAAATACAAGGAGCATACCTGCTGTTGAGAAGAACAAGGCCCCAGTGCCTGAAGCTGCTGAAGAAGAGGATGAAGAGCAAGTTCTCAAAAAACTCAAGCCCAAGATCCCAGACCACAATGATGCTCATCCTGTGGCTGAGGATATGAAGCTCAGGAGAGACCCAGGGCTCAGGAAGTGGAGAGAAGCAGATCCGTATGCTTCAAGGAGAAGGACTGCTGTGGATTACAGATTTCACACCAAGGAACAGCAGGATTTCTATGAGACAGTACTGCTTGACAAGAAGCCCATTGTTTGTGACATGAGATGGGTCGACTGGACCTACATGAAGGAAAATGAGGAACACTACCCTGGAGTGTATGACAGCTTTAGTGCGTGTGGAGTTGCAGACTTTGTTGGGCAGAAGCTCACAAAGTGGAACGAGGAGCTAATCATGCAATTCTACTCCACATCACACTTCTACCCAGATGGAAGGATCACATGGATGTCTGAAGGTATGAGGTACCAATCAACTGTTGAGGAATGGGCAAGGTTGATCAATGCCCCAGAGGAGCAAGCAGATGACTTGGACATTTATGCCAAGAAGAAGATGGACCACAACTCAATGTCCAATATGTACAAGGAAATTCCAAATGAAGCACTTGACACTTTCAAATTTGGCTCAGTGCATTATCTTCTGTCAGGGCTGCCAACAATCAATTGGATACTGAGGCACACCTTATTGCCCAAGTCTGGAGATCACAAGATGATCAGAGGCCATGCAATCAACTTGCTACATATCTTTGATGTGCCACAGAAGTTCAAGGTGATGAGCCTTATGGTAGAGACTATCAAGAGGACTGCAGCAGATCAGAAGAGGAGCTGTGGATATGCCCCACAAATTCAGGAGCTCATTAAATCCAAGATGGGCACGGGCATATACTTATTGGACAAGGAACACCTGCCCATCCGTCCAGATTTTGAGGACAATCAAGTTGTAATGACTGAGAATGAGTCATCATCAGTTCAAGCACAAGCAAAGAAGGAGAAGGCAAGGAAGGAGAAAGCTGCCAAGATGCCAACTCAAGAGGAGGCATCTGAGTATTTCTTGAAGACCAAACAAGAGCAGCTTGGTTACCTGATTGCATCCACCCTGCGGATTGAGAAAGGACTAGCCACCCTAACTCAGAACCAGGCAAGCTTAGAAAGGATCATGGAACAAAAGTTCTATGACTTGGATGTCAAGGTGACAAAGATTCAGACTGCCGTGGAGCAGCTCCAGGATGACATGCAGGAGAGGAGAGGCAGGACTACAACTGATGCCTTTGCCAGAGTGCCACGAGGTCTGAGGTCGTCTACAGTGCCAGTTGCTGACACCAGAGCCACCATGTCTACACCATCTACAGCCTCAGTTCCACCAGCTCCAACATCTACTTCAGCTCCAACTCCAGCGTCTACTTCAGCGTCTACGGAAGCCTTCGTCCTTGGAGTGATCCGGACTCCACCACCACCAGAAGATCAAGCCTGAGCGTCGATCTAGCACTATGCATTTTCTAGGAACTTTTTGGTAAATTGTTTCCAAAGGGGGAGAAAAATGTATAGATCATAGGCTTCGAGAGAGAGAGAGAGTGTTGCTTTTTTCTCTCTTGCTTTATTTGGTGATTTCTCGAACTTTGTTTGCTTTTGAGTTCTTGAGATACTATGTCATTATCTGTGAGACATTGATGATCATGTGTTTGATCATAAGCTACACTTAATGTTTGCTTAATGCTATTATCTTATCTATCTTATGTGATCATTCACTATTCTTGGTGATGAGTGCATGTATTTCATTCTTATCATTTTAAGCGCTCCACCAAGATGTATGTGACATGGAAGAGTAACCCATGACTCTAACTCCTTGTGCATTTGCAGTCCAAAGAAAAAATTTTAAATATGCACAAATTTAGGGGGAGCTCTTACTTATCACATACTTCTCAAAGCGACGATATATTTCATGCTTATTATCATTTGTCGAAGCTTTGATCTATATGTTGTCATCAATTACCAAAAAGGGGGAGATTGAAAGTGCAACTATCCCTAGGTGGTTTTGGTAATTCATAACAACATATAGCTCATTGAGCTAATGCTATTCCAAGATGATTATTTCAGGAAAGCTCAATGATTCGCATGGCATGGATGTGAAAGTGGAACCCTCAAAATGCTAAGGACAAAGGATTGGCTCAAGCTCAAAAGCTCAAGACTCTTCATTTCATATTTTAGTGATCCAAGATCACATTGAGTCTTTAGGAAAAGCCAATACTATCAAGGAGGGATGAGGTGTTGCTTAATGAGCCTCTTGCTTCATGTGCTTAATGATATGCTCCAAAATCCTCAGCTACTTTCCCATATCCACATATGACCTAAACCCTAAGCCAAACTCGGTCCTACCGATTCTTCCTATCCGGCGCCACCGAGTTTCACTTGTCATAAGCCACTGCCAAACCCTAGCAATTCGGTTCTACCGATAGGGATCTCGGTCTCACCGAGATGGGATTGCAAACTCTCTATTTCCCTTTCGTAACTTTTCGGTCTCACCGAAAGAGCGAATCGGTCCCACCGAGATTGCAATGTAAATTCAGTGTTTCCCTTTTGTAACTTTTCGGTCTCACCGAAAGAGCAAATCGGTCCCACCGAGTTTGCCTGACCAACTCTCTGGTTAGCTAATTACCAAATTCGGTCTCACCGAGTTTGTGTGATCGGTCTCACCGAGATTCGTTATGCCCAAACCCTAACCATATCGGTCCTACCGAGTTGCATGTCAGTCCCACCGAAAATCTCTAATGGTCACTAGGTTTACATTTTCGGTCTCACCGAGTTTGTTGATTCGGTCCCACCGAGATTGGAAAACTGTGTGTAACGGTTGGATTTTGTGTGGGGGCTATATATACCCCTCCACCTCCTCTTCATTCGAGGAGAGAGCCATCAGAACACATACACCATTCCAACTCATATGTTCTCAGAGAGAACCACCTATTCATGTGTTGAGACCTAGATATTCCTTCCTACCATATGAATCTTGATCTCTAGCCTTCCCAAGTTGCTTTCCACTTAAATCTTCTTTCCACAAGGTCCAAATCCTATGAGAGAGAGTTGAGTGTTGGGGAGACTATCATTTGAAGCACAAGAGCAAGGAGTTCATTACCTACACACCATTTGTTACTTCTTGGAGAGTGGTGTCTCCTAGATTGGCTAGGTGTCACTTGGGAGCCTCCGACAAGATTGTGGAGTTGAACCAAGGAGTTTGTAAGGGCAAGGAGATCGCCTACTTCGTGAAGATCTACCGCTAGTGAGGCAAGTCCTGTGTGGGCGATGGCCATGGTGGGATAGACAAGGTTGCTTCTTCGTGGACCCTTTGTGGGTGGTTGCTTCTTCGTGGACCCTTTGTGGGTGGAGCCCTTTCTGGACTCGCGCAACCGTTACCCTTTGTGGGTGGAGCCCTTTGTGGACTCGTGCAACCGTTACCCTTTGTGGTTGAAGTCTCCATCAACGTGGATGTAGGATAGCACCACCTATCCGAACCACGGGAAAAACATCCGTGTCTCCAATTGCGTTTGAATTCTCCAAACCCTTCCCTTTACATTCTTGCAAGTTGCATGCTTTACTTTCCGCTGCCAATATACTCTTTGCATGCTTGCTTGAATTGTGTGATGATTGCTTGAATTGTCCTATAATAGCTAAAATCTGCCAAGAACTAAAATTGGGAAAAGGTTAAGTTTTTATTTGGTCAAGTAGTCTAATCACCCCCCCTCTAGACATACTTTCGATCCTACACAACTCTTTCCTCATCCTCTCCAACCTCAAGCTCCAGTGCCCAAGGTTTCGATTGTTTCGAGCTTCCCAGTCATGGCCGGCCCCAGTCCTCAAGGTCAGTGGGTGCCTTCCTCCATCACAGAGGAGGACATTGTGAAGCTTCGAGCGGCCAGATATCTAACCGTGGAAATCCCCCACAGGCTTCCTGCTCGAGGGCAGGTTATTCCTACTCCCAGATCCAGTGAGAGGGTCCTATTCAGCTCCCACTTCCTCCGAAGGCTGGGGTTCGCACTCTACCCCTTTGTTTGAGGGCTTATGTTCTATTACGAGCTAGATTTTCACGATCTAACTTTGGACTCCTTCCTTCATATCTCGGCATTCATTATTACATGCGAAGCTTTCCTCCGTATTCCCCCACACTTCGGGCTTGTGGCTTAAGACCTTTAATGTGAAGCCGAAGGTAGTCGATGGGAGACGGGCAGAGTGCGGTGGTGCTACGGTGGGTAAACTTATCAACGCTCCCTGGTGTCGGTGTCAAAATCGGCGGATCTCGGGTAGGGGGTCCCGAACTGTGCGTCTAGGCCGGATGGTAACAGGAGGCAGGGAACACGATGTTTTACCCAGGTTCAGGCCCTCTTGATGGAGGTAAAACCCTACGTCCTGCTTGATTAATATTGATGATATGGGTAGTACAAGAGTAGATCTACCACGAGATCAAGGAGGCTAAACCCTAGAAGCTAGCCTATGGTATGATTGTTGTATATGGAGTTGATTGCCTACGGACTACAACCCTCCGGTTTATATAGACACCAGATAGGGTTAGGGTTACATAGAGTCGGTTACAATGGTAGGAGACCTTGAATATCTGCATCGCCAAACTTGCCTTCCACGCCAAGGAAAGTCCCATCCGGACATGGGACGAAGTCTTCAATCTTGTATCTTCATAGTCCCGGAGTCCGGCTGAAGGTATAGTCCGGCTACCCGAACACCCCCTAATCCATGACTCCCTCAGTAGCCCCCGAACCAGGCTTCAATGACGACGAGTCCGGCGTGCAGATTGTTCGGCATTGCAAGGCGGGTTCTTCTCCAAATCTTGTGTACCTGTAGGAATAATGTCTGATTTTTGTAATGTAGTGTTCCTCGGCTTCCACGCCCAATAATGGTCGTCTTCCACGTGTCAAACGAATGCGAAAAGTCGGGGCGTTTTTACATCCACACCCCTAGCCGTATAAACGAGCCGCCTATTTAACGGGATGGGGATTTAGGTCCAAACCACATCTTCTCCTTTCCGCGAGTTATCATCAGAGCGCTTCCAGCAAAGGTCCATTCCAACATGACCAGCCGTCGCAGCTCCTCCCCTCGCCCCTCTGGTCCCAAACCCGGGGACTGGGAGAGTTGCACCATCCCGCATAGCGAATTAGTGTCGCTTCAGGCCAAGGGATTTCTCCCTCAGGCGTACATGGTCCCGGTCCGAGCCGGTCTCGCCACCTACAATGGAGGAAAACAAGCAGAGAGTACCCCCAATCCTTCTAAAGGAGAGCGGGTGTGCCTCGTCCCCTATCTAATAAGGGGACTGGGATTTCCAATTCATCCATTTCTCCGCGGGCTTCTGGAGTTCTACGGCCTCCAGCTGCACAATCTCATGCCCGCCTCCGTATTGCATATTGCGGGTTTCGTCGCCCTTTGCGAGCTATTTTTAGGCGTTGAGGCTCATTTCGCGCTGTGGAAGAGGTTATTCTGCCTGGTGCCCCGTTCTCAAAAGGGGTCTATATACCAAGTGGGCGGAGCCGAAGTATGGCGCATCGCCGGGACCGGATACCTATCCGGAACCCCAAAGAAGGCGTCCGAGGACTGGCCTTCGGAATGGTTTTATATAGATGACGTCCCGCTACCGGACCCTATCCGGGTCGGTCTCCCTGAGTTCAATAGTGCTCCATTGAAGAAACGCTTGAGCTGGCGTCCGCGGAGCTCTCAGAAAGAAAGCGACAGAGACGTCCTTTACCTGATGGGCCGGATAAGACTGTTGGCTCATTCCGGACTAACCATGATTGGAGTCATGGCCGCATGCATTATGCGGGGGGTGCAGCCGCTTCAATATAGAGGCCACCCCATGTGGGATTTCAACGGGGAGGATGACGCCACACGTTACAGTCGTAAGGGGCCGGCCTCAGCCGCCGCCTTAGTAAAGATCTTATCCTCTTTGTACAAGGGAGAAAAGGAGGAATTCCTCCGCGTCAACCCGCGGGCCGGATTCAGTATGTATGATCCTCCAAGTTGGGTAAGTGAATAATTGCGCTTGCCCGTTTGTTTTATACTCCCATGGTTAGATAGGTAGTCTAACGACTTCAATGCAGGAACTGCGACGGGAGGTAAAGGATATAAGCAGCCGCCCTCCACAGCCCGAGGACCCAGAACGGTCCCTCAATCCGGACTCCGAAGAGGATCCAGACATATCGGTGGAGCTTATCAACGGGGTGTTCCATCAGCTAAGCAAGGACAATACCTTGGTAGCCATTACGGCGGATTACCCAGGGTTAATCCCGGCCTCCCAGGTGACAGAAACCGGGGTCTTGTTCCCTTGAAAGAGATTCCACCCTCACGTAGCCCGGTGTTTCTGACGACAGCCATGTTTTGCAGGGGAGATTTCCGAGGCAGGAGGCCGAACCTGTGGCGGCTAGCCAACGAGGGGCTGCAGGGCCCCGTGGGGCAAAAAGGAATGAAGTCCGGACTGAGATGCCGGCGCAAAGGTATAGTGCACCCTCTATTTCCCTGGAGTTATTCTGTCAGGGCATATTAACGTTCGTGCTATCTTCAGAACGAAGAGACCTCGCCGGACAACATCCGGAGAGGTTGCCAATCGCGCCTCCACCAGCCAGGCTCCAATGTCTGTCCAGGAAGCGGAGGCGAGCACAAGGCGCGCACCAGACGCTCCTCCGACAGAGGATGCGGACAGGCTGTCTGCCACAAATTCTAAAGTGGAGAGTGCCATGAACCACAGGCGTCGCCGGACAATTCTACGCGACGCTTGTTTCTCCCAAGAGGCTTTAGATGCCTTTAATTCGGGAGATGCGTACCTCCATGCCGCTCAAAATGGTTTAGCCAGAGCCACGGAGCAGTATGTAAAAGACATACGGGTAAGAAAATTTTGGTTAAATATATATATATATGCCAGTAGCCCCCGAGACTTGAAGCAGTTAGAGCAACTGATTTAAGGATCATTTAATATGTAGCTTCTTACAGAGAACAATACCGTACTGTCCAGGAGCTGGAAAAGTGCAAGGCCCAACTAGAGGCCGCACTAGCCGCAGCAGGGAGCCCAAAGAGACCCCCTCAGGTAAGATACACTTCAAAAGATTAGTATTGTGCGGTGTGGGTGCAAATCTAACAAATCATATTGCAGATGGCGCCGGACTCGATCCGGACAAGCAACAACTCTTACGCCGGCTAAAGGCCGGTGAAAGTACATTGACAATGGTGAGGCGAGAGAAGAATGATCTTCAGGATGCCAACACCAAGCTGAAGTCGAACTTAAAGATGTTCGTGGCCAGCTGTCGGACTCCACGAAGGAGAATTAGCGGCTTCAACGCGGCATTTTTAGTAAGTGCTTGAACGAACTTTGAAAAAGAGTTCGGCGAGGAAGTCGACTAACAGAGTAATGTCTGTAGGTATGCTCACAGGTCGTCCTGCAGAGGAGATGCCCGGTTCTACGGGTGACCTTCTTCCCGAACTCTTGCAACTGCACGAGCGAATTCGGCGGGCGATGCGGGATATTGCCCAAGCCTTATGGCCTGCCCACTCCGTGCCCGAGGACCTTGGAGAGCTTGCGGAGAAGCTGAAGGGAGCTCGGCGGCGCTTCCGGTTGTGGAAGATATCGGCCTGCCGACAAGGCGCTAGGGAGGCCTGGGCCATGGTGAAGACCCATTTTATGAAATCTGACCCAAACCACATGGCCGAGGTCGAACCAGTGGGGCCTGACGGGAAGGAGATCCCTGTAAGCTTAGTATACGGCCAAGTAGAGTTGGCCTCGAAGTATTCCCAGTAGGACTGTAAATTAGACAGCCTGTTAGATGGTATAGAAGAGGAATACAATCAGTCAGAATGACTGTGTAATTTTGAATTGACATGTGTAATGCCTTCTAGCCGGATTGTAGATCGTTTGTCGTTGCTGACCTTTTCGCTTCAACCTCGGGACCTGACGGTCCGGAGTGTGTCCGAATACCCTAGCGGTTATATAAGAACCGGGGTATGCGTGGAGACTGGGCGTAGGGGTCATCAGTGCTTTATCAGACAAGTGCCCAACTAGTTATGTTATATTACATGGTTAGTAAGAAACATCTTCCAGAGAGAATAGTTCCGTTAAGGGTTCCTTTCGCTGGGAGGCATGCCCTAAGGTGCATGTCCGGACTGCGTGAAGAGACGCAGAAAAAAAGGCATCTGGGGGCGCATAAAATGAGTAAAAAGATCATCTTTTATTTCACCGACCGAATATTCCCTTAAGAACGCTAGCTTTCGGCTTCACCCAGTCTGAGGTACACATCCGGCTGACCCGGCAGTAACAATCGCAGAGGTGCTCCCTTTACCGCCTAGCCGAACAATCGGGAACGTAGGGGTAAGCACAGGAGCCAGGCAACCCAGCTTGGCCAAAACTTAAGTCATATCGATGCATATAATGGTGAAGAAAAAGGGTACATGCGGAAGTTTGACGCATGTGTTGGGCGTGAAGCCCGTATAAATAAGCTTCTGTTAAAGAAGCCCCCAGGTTTAATGAGCACGAGTGGCGCGTCACTAGATGAGCCTTTAAGGGCTATGAAAGGAAAAAAAAATGGGAAGGAGAGAAATGTAAGACAGAAAAATACAAAAAAGGGATGGACAGAGGAAGGAGACGAACACAGAGTCCGGCGCTAGGCATAGAATCTTCAGAGACGGGTGGCATTCCACGGGTTCGGCTCGAGTCGGTTGTTTGACACATCTCGCAGGCGGTACGCCCCACCAGTCAGGACTTGGTCGATTATGAATGGACCTTCCAACTTGGGCTTGAGTTTGTCCTTTTTCTTATCCGGCAGGCGTAGAACTAGTTCGCCAACATTGTAATTTTTGGCCCGTACTTCTCTGCTTTGATATCTTCGGGCCTGCTGTTGATAAAATGCGGAACGGGCTTTTGCCACATCGCGCTCCTCCTCCAAGGCGTCCAAGTTGTCCTGCCGATCGAGCTCGGCTTCTCTTTCTTCGTACATGCGCACTCTAGGTGAGTCATGAATTATGTCGCAGGGCAGAATTGCTTCTGCGCCGTACACCATAAAAAATGGTGTGTACCCGGTGGTGCGATTTGGCGTGGTCCGCAGCCCCCATAGCACGGAGTCGAGCTCCTCTACCCAGTGCGTGTTAGATTCCTTGAGGGACCGCACCAGTCTGGGTTTGATGCCGCTCATGATAAGACCATTTGCACGTTCGACCTGGCCGTTGGTTTGTGGGTGATAGACGGAAGCATAATCGAGCTTGATGCCCATGTTTTTGCACCAGAGTTTTACCTCGTCGGCAGTAAAATTTGTACCGTTGTCGGTTATGATGCTGTGGGGGACGCCATAACAGTGTACAACCCCGGATATGAAGTCTATCACAGGTCCGGATTCGGCTGTTTTAACAGGCTTGGCTTCTATCCATTTGGTGAACTTATCCACCATGACCAGTAAGTATTTTTTCCTATGGGTTCCACCTTTAAGGGGTCCGACCATGTCAAGCCCCCAGACCGCAAAAGGCCAGGTGATGGGTATAGTTTGGAGTGCGGTGGGTGGCATATGGCTTTGGTTGGCAAAAAGTTGGCAACCAGCGCATCATTGGACTAGGTCCTGAGCGTCTGCTCGGGCCGTCGGCCAGTAAAAGCCTGTACGAAAAGCCTTGCTAACGAGGGACTGAGCAGCGGCGTGGTGACCACCGAGTCCGGCATGAATTTCAGCCAGGAGGTTCCGCCCTTCGTCTTCGGAGATGCACCTTTGAAGGACTCCGGTAGTGCTTTTCTTATAAAGTTCTCCCTCATGGACTCTGTAGGCCTTAGATCGCCGCACTATGCAGCGGGCCTCGTTTTGGTCCTCCGGGAGTTCCTGCCTAGTAAGGTAGGCTAGGAATGGTTCTATCCATGGGGCCATAACCGCCATTATTACGTGGGCTGAAGGTGTAATTTCGTTGGCAGAGCCTCCAATTGTGTCAGATTGTTCGGCGTCGAGTGGTGCGGCTGGGTTCGGGCTGTTATTTGCGGGTTCCCCCTCCCATGCTACGGATGGCTTGAACAATCTTTCCAAAAAGACGTTGGGGGGGGGCTGCATCGTGTTTTGCTCCGATGCGTGCTAGGACGTCCGCCGCTTGATTGTTTTCTCGGGCTATATGGTGAAACTCCAGCCCTTCGAACCGAGCTGACATTTTTAGGACGGTGTCGCGGTAAGCTGCCATTTTTGGGTCCTTGGCGTCGAAGTCTCCATTTATTTGGGATATCGCAAGGTTTGAATCCCCGCGTACCTCTAGGCGCTGGATACCCATGGATACTGCTATCCGGAGGCCATGTAGGAGGGCCTCATATTCGGCTGCATTGTTGGAATCCGTGTACATGATTTGGAGCACATATTGGACTGTGTCTCCCGTGGGGGACGTCAAGACGACGACGGCCCCCAGTCCGGCCAACATTTTGGAGCCGTCGAAATGCATAATCCAATTTGAATATGTGTCGTACTCTTTAGGGAGCTCGGCCTCCGTCCATTCTGCGATGAAGTCGGCCAAAACTTGCGATTTAATAGCTCGCCGTGGCTTATAGGTTATATCGAACGGGAGAAGCTCGATGGCCCATTTTGCAATCCGGCCCGTTGCATCGCGGTTGTTGATAATATCGTTTAGTGGCACTTCCGAGGCTACTGTTATGGAACACTCTTGAAAGTAGTGTTGTAGCTTCCGGGATGCCATGAATACCGCGTATGCAATCTTTTGATAATGCGGGTACCGTGATTTGCATGGAGTGAGGACAGTGGACACGTAGTAGACCAGCCTTTGAAGGGGGAATTTGTGTCCGTCCGTTTCCCGCTCGACAACGAGCACTGCGCTGACAACTTGGTGTGTTGCTGCAATGTACAATAACATTGGTTCGCCGGTGATTGGCGCGGCCAGGACTGGGTTTGTTGCCAATATGGCTTTTATTTCATCAAGTCCGGCCGTGGCGGCATCCGTCCACTCAAAGTGTTCGGTGCGCCGAAGGAGGCGATAAAGGGGTAGTGCCTTTTCTCCCAAGCTGGAGATGAAGCGGCTTAAAGCCGCCACGCACCCGGTTAATTTTTGTATTTGTTTAAGGTCCTTTGGGACATCCAATTGTGACAAAGCTCGGATCTTGGCTGGGTTTGCTTTAATTCCTCTACCGGATACAATGAAGCCCAAGAGTTTTCCGGCTGGAACGCCGAAGACGCATTTTTCTGGGTTGAGCTTGATGCCATATTGTCGGAGGTTATCGAATGTAAGCCTCAAGTCGTTTACTAGGGATTTGACATGTCTTGATTTGACGACCACATCATCCACATATGCCTCCACTGTTTTGCCGATCTGGTTTGCCAGACATGTCTGGATCATGCGCTGATATGTTGCGCCAGCGTTTTTCAGCCCGAAGAGCATTGTGTTGAAGCAGAATGGGCCGTATGGTGTGATGAATGCTGTTGCAGCTTGGTTTGATTCTGCCATCTTGATTTGATGGTAACCGGAGTATGCGTCGAGGAAACACAACAAATCGTGTTTGCGGTGGCATCGATAATTTGACCGATGCGGGGGAGGGGGAAGGGATCCTTTGGGCAAGCCTTGTTAAGGTCTTTAAAGTCGAAACACAGGCGCCAGGATTTGTCCTTCTTTGGTACCATCACTAGGTTTGCTAGCCAGTCCGGATCTTTTATGTCTCTGATGAATCCGGCCTCCAATAGCTTGGCTAGCTCCTCTCCCATAGCCTGTCTCTTGGGTTCAGAAAAACGCCGAAGGGCTTGTTTGACATGTTTAAATCCTTTTAGGATATTTAAGCTGTGTTCGGCCAGCCTGCGTGGGATCCCTGGCATGTCTGAAGGGTGCCAGGCGAAGATGTCCCAGTTCTCTCGTAGGAACTCTCGCAGTGCGGCGTCTGCATCAGGGTTCAGTCGTGCCCCGATTGAAGCTGTTTTATTGGGGTCCGTTGGATGGAACTGGAATTTGACTATTTCGTCGGCTGGCTTGAAGGATGTGGATTTGGATCTCTTATCGAGTATCACATCATCCCTTTTAACCGTGGAGCGCAGCGCAGTCAGTTCCTCGGCCGCTAAGGCTTCGGATAGCGCCTCAAGGGCTAATGCGGCTATCTTGTTTTTGGCATGGAGTGCTATGTCCGGATCACTAGCTAGAGTGATAATTCCATTCGGCCCCGGCATCTTAAGCTTCATGTACCCGTAATGGGGTATTGCTTAGAAGATTGTGAATGCTTCCCGCCCTAGTAAAGCGTGATATCCGCTCTTAAACGGGGCCACCTGAAACGTGACTTCTTCGGACCTATAATTATACGGCGTGCCGAACACCACATCTAGTGTGATTTTTCCTGTGCAGCGCGCTTCCCGACTAGGGATTATTCCTCTAAAGGTTGTGCTGCTTCGCTCGACGTGGTTCCAGTCTATTTCCATTTTTTGAAGGGTTTACTCATAAATGAGGTTCAGTCCGCTGCCTCCATCCATGAGCACCTTGCTGAGGCGAAAGTCGTCCACTATGGGACTGAGGACCAATGCGGCTGGTGCTCGGGTTGTTCAGAATCTAGGTTCATCACTTGCGTTGAAGGTAATGGCAGTGTCGCTCCATGGATTTATTGTTGCAACTTGATAGACTTCGGCGAGGCTGCGGAGTGTTCTTTTTCGCACATTGTTTGATGCGAAAGTCTCGAAGACTGTGAGAACGGTACTGGTGTCCTTGGGCTGGCTTTCTGCGGCCTCCGGAATTAAGAGGTCCTCACCGATTTTGGCCACCTGTCGGAGTATCCAACATGATCTAAGGCTGTGAGTTGGTGTGGCGTCCTCTGTACTGTGAATTCTACAGGGTCCATCAAGCCATCTTTCCAGTACAGTTCCATGCCCCGTAGAGGGTTTTGGCTTTTTGGTGTTTATCCCGGGTGTCCTGTGATGATGCACCCTCTTAGTTCGGACGGGATTACTATTCAAGGCCGGATTATCCCAAAAATTTATTTCGGTTTTCCAGGCGCTTTCCATCATACAGTATTTTTGTACTATGGATGCCAAGTCAGCAAAGCGTGTGATATCACGACGACTTACGGCGTTAAGGATTCCCTTGTCCGTGCAATTACCGCAAAAAATTGAGATTGTGTCTTCCTCGCGGCAATCCTTTATCCTGTTCATAACCAGGAGGAATCTGGCCCAGTAATGATGTACTGTTTCCTCGGGCCTCTGCCTGATTTGGGAGAGATCGCTTATGATTGGGTGGGCGGGTGTCGTTGAATCTGAAACCTCACCCAATCCAAGATTCGGAGGCCGAAGAGTTTCCGAACTCTGAAGTTCGGATTCTTGGATGTTGTCTAGTGAATCTGGCCTGTTGCCTGATCCTAAGCTCAGGTCTTGAGTTATATCTCCCCCTCCGCGGGTATCCGGCATGGAGGGGTCGGGAATTCGGACGTAGCTAGTCTTTAAAATAGATGAAGGGTCTCCGCACAGCGTCTCTACCACGGCAACGTGGTGGGTGACTTGGGGAGAGTTAATTTCTCTTAGATCGGGTTTAAGCCCAACCTGGTCGTAATCCGTAGCGACCCCCAGGGCGGCCATGCGATCCAAGAGCTCGTTTACGGAAGAGAGCTCCATTGGATCTAGCTGCTCGACAAGCTCTGAGCTGACGTGTAGGTTGATTTTGATGACCCGAGAGGTCACCGTCAGCGCAACAGCCAAACAGGCGGTCATGAGGAAACCACCTAGCCAAAGGGTTTGGCCGACAGCCAAGGCTCCCTTAGCAACGGCGCCGTCTTTAAAGATGGGAGGAGGCATCCTTCCTGATTGTGACGGCACAGAGGAACTCAATGAAAGCACCAATGTCGGTGTCAAAACCGGCAGATCTCGGGTAGGGGGTCCCGAACTGTGCGTCTAGGCCGGATGGTAACAGGAGGCAGGGAACACGATGTTTTACCCAGGTTCGGGCCCTCTTGATGGAGGTAAAACCCTACGTCCTGCTTGATTAATATTGATGATATGGGTAGTACAAGAGTAGATCTACCACGAGATCAAGGAGGCTAAACGCTAGCCTATGGTATGATTGTTGTATATGGAGTTGATTGCCTACGGACTACAACCCTCCGGTTTATATAGACACCGGATAGGGTTAGGGTTACATAGAGTCAGTTACAATGGTAGGAGATCTTGAATATCCGCATCGCCAAACTTGCCTTCCACGCCAAGGAAAGTCCCATCCGGACACGGGACGAAGTCTTCAATCTTGTATCTTCATAGTCCTGGAGTCCGGCTGAAGGTATAGTCTGGCTACCCGAACACCCCCTAATCCAGGACTCCCTCACCTGGCTAAAAGGATCCTTCACAATATCTTCCGACTTATGGCAGCGGTAGTGGTTTTATATCACTGAACCCCGTGGCGCCAAGTGGGTAGCTACACCTGCGTTCCGATCTGGCCCTCCAATTCAGCTTGCATCATGGGTCAATAAGGGGTTCGACTGGGGATCAACCGATGAAGTGCAGACTCTTCAGAGCCGCATCAGGAGTCTCCTTGAGAGGGACACTGAACTCATCGACGTGATTCAAGTAATGCTAGTCCGCCGGGTCCTCCCGTGCCAAAGACGGCCCCTCCGCATGTGGGAGTTTAATCCAGAAGGACCACGAACCCTTCAGCACTTCTTCAGTGCGACACGTAGAGGAATGTGGAAGTTATTTTTCGGGAAACGAAAATAGTGGCCGGACACTAAAGAAGACAACGGCCTCGACTGCAACCATCTGGATACCTCGGTAAGCACTCGATTCTTGAACATAGCTTGGATACGCATCTCATGATAAGGTGTTGAGAAAACCATCTTCTTCCAGGGCTGGATAAAGAAGGCAGAGCGAATCAGGTGTTTGGCTCCCCTTCCCGAAGACTCAGCTAGTCCCATACTAGCAAGGATGTTGGTCCCGGCGCCATACCAGGCGCCGATGGAGGAGGAGAGTAAGAAGAGCGGGGGAGCCGAAGGCGGCTTCCATCCTGGAGGCAAACCACACACTGTGTCCGGGGAGACTAGGGCTCCCTCTTCCGAAGACAAAAGGGAAGGAGAAGCTGACATCCCTTCTTCCCATGGTAATAAAAGGGCCGCCTTTGAGAGTTGGGAGGTAAGGACTCCTAAGCGGGGCAAAATGCCCCTGTCGGGCAGTTCAGGCTCGAAAGGTGTTGTTGTCGCACAATCCCTTCGTAAGGACAAGCCTCCAGCCGAATTGTAAGTGAACAAAGATATTTTAAACATACCCTGTTCCTTTTCTCTTTGCAAAGGTAACATCTAGAATATGCGTTTTGTAGTCCGGCACACAGTCTTCCTCAACAATCCTCCTCCTCGGGGGACCTTTTACCCGAGGTGATGGAAAGCGAAATGCCTCCACAAGCTTCCTCGCCCAACAGGGCGAACGATGTCGAGGTGTCATCCCGGAGGGTCTCTCCCGATCGGGGGATAATAGAGCCAGCGCCCCAAGGTGAAACTTCGGTCGCCCAGAGTCTGAAGTGTGCGGTCCCTACAAGGGTTAACAAGAAAGGCTCCGGACTATCCAGTTTACAGTCGGAGACGACTCTAGGGTCGAGTAAACCTACCCTGTCGAAGGGAGTCCGTACTGCCATAGCTGCTTCCAGGAATCCAGATGCGCCGGATACACTGGCGGACATGTTATGGTGTTCATCAATCTCAGATGATCATCGTACCTTGATGGGTACGATGGTCGAGAGGATTCTATCCGCGAAAAGCGGATTGAATGAAGCCTTCATGATCCTACTAAGAGGCTTTCAGGTATGTAATGTTTGATTATGCTTTATATGCAAAAATGCACCTGTGTATAGATAGTAGCCCCTGAGACTCTGGTTGGCGCCCAAAGGTAGGCAATCAGAGGATCGAAAAAGATGTCCTCAGGTAATAATCTAATGACTCGAAACACAAGCTGGTACCTCCATGACGACTGCACACGCTACGGAGGTTGCAGGTCTGGAGCATAAGCTTGATGTGGCGGATAACGACATCACGCTTATTAACAGGTGACTCGACGAGGTGCAAGGTATGTGTTAGAATATGTATTGTAACACAGGCACGAATCTAGCATTATGTTCTGAGACGTGTGTATCTGCAGATGGTGTTGCCGTGCTTGAGACTCTTCGGGCTGAACTTGCCTGAGCCAAGGAGCAAGCCCGGATGAGTAATGTGGCTGCCCAGAAGGCAGCTGATGAGTTAGAAGCCGGACAAGTCGAGCAGCACCAGTGTGAGGAGAGAATGGCCACTACGGCGCGCGAGCTAAAGGAAGCCACTGTCCGGTGCGAATTCCTCGACAAGGATAACAAGGCCAAAGCGACCGATCTTGACAAGGCAATACAAGAGGCAAGAGAAGCATGATCTGAGTCTAGAGCGGCTCGGGAAGAGATCCGGCAAGCTGGGGAAGTAGCAGCCGGTAAGCCTTTCTTATTACAGACTAAGTTTGGTGATACGAAGTATGCCCCTCTTAATCAAATGTGGAGCTCCCCATGCGCCTTTTTGGACTTGTCGAAGAGTGCCTCCGATGTGGCGCGGTTTTACGAAGCGCGGGAAGGACATGCAACGGAGAAGCTCTTTTGGTCACAATTCGATACGCCGAAGCGCCCAGTGTTACTGAACGAACAGATTGCCCAGTGGGCCGAGCTCCACAAAATATACAACTCTGCCATGAAGGACATCATAGTCCGTCTGTGGCCAACTGAGCCAATTCCGAAGAGTTATTTCGGTTTGGTACGGCGACTAAGTGATGCGGTGCCGCGTATCGACGCTATTAAGCGGTCCACGTGCATTGAAGGTGCAAGGATGGCCCTTTCCCGTGTGAAGACGTACTGGGCGAAGATGAAGGCCACCGATGTTGCAGCGAAAAGTCCACCCGAGGGCAAGGAGCATCACATGCCAGAGTATTATTTTGAAGATGTCTTAGAGGGTGGCCGCTTGATAGAGGGCCAGTGCTCGAAAGAGATGATGTTCGAGTGAAATGTATTGAGATTGTAAAAACAATATTATTATAATTTAAGATTATGCCCAGAAGTTGTGGCTCCTCATGTGCGACAATTTTTGTATAATCTGAAAGTTTTCCAGTCGTCGGCTTCAGCCCCCTCGCATAAAATACGGGGGTGTTCGAAAAAGCACTTGATCACTCTTGATCCAACGTATTGGTCCGTGAAGGAGGTGTCAATGCGGCAAACTAGGCAGTCGGACTATAGGGCTTTAGTACTTTCACTTAGCCATAGGAGTTTGACGGTGGGTCTACGATATAGCCCCTGGTATGTACGCAGTCATCCGAGTACGGTGCGTTACATGAGTGACCAGAAGAACGGTCCTTTGTGCAATACAGGAGGAATCGCGAAAGATTCTAATAAGTCATCGAGTGGTTGACTAGCTCTCGCCGCATCATGATAGTCAGTTTTCGGCTTTCTCTACTCAGGTGCTCATCCGGATAAACCGGGACACAATCGCAGTAGTTCTCCCTTTACTACACTGGCCGATATAGCGGAAAGTAAGGTAGTAAGCACAGGAGCCGGGCAACCCAACTATTGACCAAAGACATGATTCGGAGCTGATGCATATAAGGCCAAACTCGCGACGCCGAAGTGTGCTATAAAGCTGTTCGGACCTGTCGGCAATTCATTTGTTCCCATATCGAGCCCCTGGCAACCCATGCCGAAGTGCGAGTGTAAAATGACTATGTTTACTGGGATCTAATTGATATGTCAATTGCCATTTTTCAAATAATAATGCCACGACCCTGGCTATTTGACATGCCGGTGGTCGAAGGCTGAGGGAGAAGGCAATTTACAGGCCCAAAAATATAGTGCGTTCTACGCAATTATTTGGACCTCCTGTCGCACGTCTGCGCCACCTTGCCTCGGTTAAAGGATTCCTTTAACATGAACAACCATGGGGTAAGTGTATGAAGCCGAACTCCGAAAGAGTCTATGAGGTGACCAATATTTTGCATCACCTGCGATAAGATAAAAAGAAATAGTTAGAAATGAGAAGGAGGAAATGGTAGTGCTTGTAGGCTTGCCCGTATTGTGCCTCCGTCGATGGCCAAGGTATTTTAAGTGCATAATTATACATGTGCGGTATAAACTTCGCGTGATTGTGAGCCGAGCGACGGAGGCTGAACTGCTAATCCTGCTTTGGGACATATTGGTTCCCTTTAACGGAGACCGGTGGATTAATCGCCGATGAATTGTGCGGCTTAACGAGGCCACTTTGTGCTTCGGCTGTAATGGCCGTAGTACAATCCCCTGTACGGAAGGAGTGTCCCGTTTTTTTGTTTATTTGTATGACTTCTACAACGGGTACTGCTCCTTTGAGGGTTGTTGTGGTGGGTTTGATTCTAGAAGGATCAATGCCCGTTTTGTTGACAATGTCTTGGTACAGTAGATTAAGGCTACTGCCGCCGTCCCTAAGGACTATCATGAGATGGAACCCATCAATAATTGGATCGATGATCAGAGCTGTCGATCCTTCGGGACGGGTATGACTAATTTTTGGGGGAATCCGCTCTATGGCGTATGTGTCACATAGTGCGCGCGTGTGCTCCCATGTGGGGGTGTGCGTCGCATATACCATATTTAGGGTTTGCACTTCGGGGGGGAATTGCTTCTGAACTCCGGTATTCGGTCGGCGAGTCTCTTCGTCATCGCTGTCACTCAGCGGCCCCTTCCCAGTTGTGTTCGGCTTTTAATTTGCCAGCTTGTTTGAAGACCCAGCATCTTCAGTTGGTATGGGTAGCTGGTCTATCGGGAGTGCCATGAATCTGGCATGGCCGATCCAATATCTTATCGAGGTTGGATGGTCCGTCTCTATTTGCCTTGGATGGCTTTTTTCGTTGACCGGGCTTGGAGCCGCTGAATCCGGCGTTAACTGTTGTGTCTTGTGTTATTTCATCATTATTATGACACTTCTATTTATTGCGTCGTGGCTTTCCGTTGCCGTCTCGGACTTCGGGGGTGCCTGGGTCGCTGGTGCCATTGCTCCTACGAGCGAGCCAGTTGTCTTCTCCCGCGCAAAAGCGGGTCATAAGAGCGGTAAGGGCTGTCATGGATTTTGGTTTTTCCTAACCGAGCTGGCGAGCGAGCCATTCGTCCCGAACGCTGTGTTTGAAGGCCGCGAGGGCTTCGGCGTCCGAACAATCGACAATTTGGTTCTTTTTAATTAAGAACCTAGTCCAGAGCTTTCTGGCTGACTCTCCAGGCTGCTGTATGATGTGACTTAAGTCATCGGCGTCTGGTGGCCGGACATATGTGCCTTGGAATTTATCGTGAAAGGCGTCTTCCAGGTCTTCCCAGCTGCCAACAGAGTTCTCTGGAAGGCTGTTTAACCAGTGCCGAGCTGGTCCTTTGAGTTTTAGTGGTAGGTATTTAATGGCGTGAAGGTCATCACCGCAGGCCATGTGGATATGGAGAAGATAGTCCTCAATCCATACCACGGGATCTGTTGTTCCATTGTATGATTCGATATTCATGGGTTTAAACCCTTCTGGGAATTCGTGGTCCATTACTTCATCGGTGAAGCAAAGTGGCTGAGCGGCGCCTCTATATCGGGCCACGTCGCGACGTAGCTCGGATGGAGTCTGTCTGCGGTTCTCAGCCCGGGCATGAGAATGACTATTGCGTACGGCAAGATAGTCGTTATCGCGTGTCGGGGCACGTCCCCGTGATCCATAGATCAACCTGTTCTAACCTACTATACTGTCCAAGTCCTGCCGTAGGTCGTATGTGTGTCCCCGAGCTATTTTATCTCTGCCTTTACGGTGAGGTAGGGCAGGCTGGTGTTCGGCTTGAGTTGCCGCTTTATCCCGACCACATGCTAGTCGGTCAGCCGCATTGCGCGATGGTGGTATGGTCTCCAACGCCTCGTCATCGAACTGAGGTAGCAATTTGCACTTCGGGTAGCTTTTAGCTGGGTGCTTGAGGCCGTATTCCTCGGCTGCCAGGATGTCGGTCCATCTATCGTTGAGCAGATATTGATCAGCTTGAAGTTGTTGCTATTTCTTTTTCAGGCTCCTTGTGGTGGATATTAGCTGGCACTTGAAGCGCTCCTTCTCGAGAAGTTCCTCAGGCACGATAAAATCCTCGGTGCCGAGGCTCGCCTTGTCCTCGGAGAGCGGACGATAATTACTGTCCTTCGAGTCTTCGTGTGTGGCCTGTTCATCAGGGCTAACTTGCTCGTCTTCCCGTTCATCTTGTTCGGAAGTCGCCTCAACGGGGTCTTCATTGTCTTCGGCACCGTCCGGAGTGTTATCTTCTCCTGTGCTGGTGTTGCTTTCTTTGTTGCGGCATGACTTAGAGTGGCGCCGCTGACGTCGGCGCTTTGGTTGTATCTCGGGAGGTTTATCCTCAACTAGATCTTCCTTGTCATCGCCGCTATTCTCTTTCGGTGCATCCAACATGTATACATCATATGAGGAAGTGGTCATCCAGCGTCCGGTAAACGGCAGGTTTTGGGCCTCCTCTTCTCTGGCATCGTCGTCCATACCGTCGATGTCGTCAGAGCGGTAATCGAGCATGTTAGTTAAATCTTTGACAGTGGCTATTAAGTGGGCGGGGGGTGGGAAGCGGAATTCGTCATCAGCCTCCAGTTCGAACCGGATATAATTCGGTTGTGAGTCCCCTTCTAAGGAGAGTGTTTTTAATGAGTTTAGCACATCGCCTAAAGGTGAGTGCCGGAAGATGTCCGCGGAGCTGTTTTCGACGATCGACGCCCGGTCAAGCTCGTCGTGCACGGACGCACATGCTTTGGAACCTGTGGCCGGAAGCGTGTCTAAGGTTCTGGCAGCACAGATCTCACTTAAGGTTGGGTCTGTGTGCGGCTCCAACGCCGCTGAATCTGCGGCCTCATGGCGGGGTTGAGCCCCCCGTCCTCGGTTGGCGTGACCTGCTTTGGATCTAAGGCTGGAGCAGTTGCAGGTTTTATCCCCTCGGTGTTGTTCGATGACAGATTTAAGCCATGTTCATCGTGGTGACAGGGAGCGGCTACTGCCGCGGTCTCGAATCCGTCGAAGATCAAGTCTCCGCGGATGTCCGCGATGTAGTTCAAGCTTCCAAATCTGACCTGATGGCCAGGGCGTAGCTATTGATCTGCTCTAGATGGCCAAGCGAGTTGGCCCGCAGTGCAAAGCCGCCGGACATGAAGATCTGTCTGGGGAGGAAGGTTTCTCCCTAGACAATGTTGTTGTGGATGATTGATGGGGCCATCGAACCTCTTGTCGACAGCACAGCGGAACTCTCAATAAAAGCACCAATGTCGGTGTCAAAACCGGCGGATCTCGGGTAGGGGGTCCCGAGCTGTGCGTCTAAGGTTGATGGTAACAGGAGACAGGGAACACAATGTTTACCCAGGTTCGGGCCCTCTCGATGGAGGTAAAACCCTACGTCCTGCTAGATTAATATTGATGAGTATAGGGGTTACAAGAGTTGATCTACCATGAGATCGTAATGGCTAAACCCTAGAAGTCTAGCCTATCTGATTATGATTGTTCTTCTTTTTTTCTCTAAGGATCTAGCCCTCCGGTTTATATAGACACCGGAGGGACCTAGGGTTACATAAAGTCGGTTACAGTGAAAGGAGTCTTCATATTTGGTCGCCAAGCTTGCCTTCCATGCCAAGGAGAGTCTCATCCGGACACGGGTAGAGTCTTCGGTCTTTGTATCTTCACAGCCCATCAGTCCGGCCCATGGCTAACAGGCTGGACGCCCGAGGACCCCTTAGTCCAGGACTCCCTCGGTGCTCCCTCGAGCATGCTTACCAAGCTGCAGCGGCCGAAGACCCGGATAACGAAGGCATCGTCTACCCTCTTGAGGCCATCCCCAAGAAGAAGAAGCAGCTGCTCCATCGAGGGCTTCAGGAGAGCGGCGTCTCCAGCACCACCACCTCAGGACCTGCACCCGTAGATGGGGTGCCTCCATCCCTCGCATAGGAAGGCGTGCCCGGCGCCCTCCTCGGGCTGGGGTCGGAGGCTCTCTTCTGGAGGACCTCAGACTCAGCCAACGTCATGAGGCAGGCGCTCGGGCACCACGTGGGGGCACGCTTCACCGCACGCTTCCCTCATCAGGGTATAAGGCACAAGGTGCCCGGTGCTCAGGAGTTCATCACCAAGACCACCAAGGAGCTTCAAGAGGCAAGAGCCATGCGTGGCGACCGCGCCCACCACCTGGCGCAGCACCTTGTCCTGGCGCAGACGACGAGCTGCGTGTCTGCATTGACATTCCTGGGCTCAACAGGGCCGCATCTCAGGGGCGCTTCTGGCCATCGAGCGTTGGTCAGTGCGGAGGTCCCCCACACAGCTACGTTCGCATGCCCTTCGGCCTGCCGAACGCAGCTGTCACCTTCAACTGGCTCACGCAGAGCGCCCTGGCGGCTCGCGAGGCCAGGCGCTAGGCCGTCCTGGGGGGAGGAGGAGCCGGAACCTCCAGGGTCCCCTGGGAACCAGCCGCCGGACGACTCATGAGGAGCGACTTCTTCAGCGTGCATCTTCAGCTGCTCCAACGCCTCTTTCAACAACGGTGCCAGGTGACATTTTTTGGTTTATTCAGCTGGGCCGCCCTTGGGCTGCATCATCCCAAGGTCGCATGGGCTTGTCCCTACGACATGCATCCTTTTGCATCTTCAGCTTACTCTGTTGGGGGCGCCCCTCGGGCTGCATCATCCCCAGGCCGCATGGGTCTGTCCCTCTGGCATGTATCGTTCTTGCATATATTCAAACTAGCTTGCCTCATTACTTGAGTCATCTTATGGTCACCACCTGCTTTCCTGTTGCCCTTCGTGGACACCCGCGTTGCTGACCAGCCTCCTGCTCATCCCGCAACAGGGACTACACATGCTGGCATGGCGCTTGTGCTCGGGTCCGTCCCTGCAACGCTAACAAACCTGAGTGGTCGAGCTCTGGCTTGCGGCACGCCCGCGCACGTCACCTCACCAAGCCCTCCGTGCCTTCATCTTCTTGTGGAAAGATCAGCGGCAAGACAGCAAATGCGATTAGGAGCTATATCACCCTCTCGGACTAACCCGCGGGAATCTCCGGAGCTTAGCTACGGGTAGCCCTGTTAGCTACTCCTTTTCATGCGATTGCTTGCGCATTAAAGGGAGGGCTCCTGAGCATCGCGCCTCAGGAGCTCTTACTGACTCTCCAGCCCTCACCCCCTGGCCTTGACCACGGCATCGCGACCTGGCATACCAGCGGCGGCTGAGCCTCGCTCGAGGATCGGGACCCGAGGATGCAGAGCACTTAGAAGAACGTGAAAAGGGGAAGCTGGCGCGGATCTCACCTAGCAGTGCCACCATCGTTGACGCATAAATCGGGCACTGCGCAAGGAATCGCTTCAGGCTCGCTAAGATAAGTCACGCATTCAAGTTGGCCCGGCACTGCGACTCGGGATTTTCGGCTCTTGCAGCCTTGCTCCAGCAATGCCGTCTTCCTTTTCTGCCTTTAGGAAGCTGCTTGCATGCCAAGGAGGGCCTCTTGAGCATCGCGCCCCAGGAGCTCTTACCGGGCCTTGACCACGGCATCGCGACCTGGCATACCAGCGACGGCTGAAGCCTGCCTGGGGACTGGGACCTGTCGGCGTAGAGCACCAAGCTACCACGAGGACAAAAAGGGAAGACAATGCCAAAGCAAGACATGCAATCACAAATTTCATAATAAGAATAACACTGATGCAAAAGCACTACAGATTCTTTACACACCCCCACGGTGTTCATCACGATTCCTTGGAGGGAAACCAAATAAAGGAGGTTTCTAGGAGTCATATCTACAGATGTCGCCACCGACGCCATCATCAACAGTGGGCCACGAGGGGCCGACGCTAACCCCATCCAGATCAATGAAGACGACGAGCGGACACCGCTGTTGCGCTCCGGGCACGACGAGAGCTCGGGGGCACATAGCTGTCATCGCTCGTCTACGGAGTCTCGTCAGGCTCAGGAGAGTCCATGGACACCCAGGCACCATCGCTGCTGCGGGAGGAGCTGTCGGCAGGGCCAAGGGTGGGCCCAGCGCCTGCCACTGCGCCATCCTGGCGACCCCCTCTAGGGCAGCACTCCAGGCGGCAGCCTTCCTCGTTGAAGACCTTGAAGAACAGCATGGAGGTGCCGCCGTACTCGAAATGGATGGCGAGGGCCCCCTCCGCACGGCAGGAGCGGGCGACCTCTCCTCATCCACGAGTCATGGAGATCTTGCCCGCGGAGACGACCTCGACCTCCGCTCCCATCGCCGGGGTGCTACATTCGGCGTGCTGCAACCACAACTCGAGCGGCCCCCGCGACGGCATCTCTTCGGCGAAGAACTACGGGAATCTGATCCACGTGCGCGGTGGCATCGCCGCCCACATCACAAACTCACGGGGGGAGCCCTCAGCATGACTTCGTGGGTCGGCGGCTCGTATCACCACGGCCTGGCCACCGTGGCCGTGACGTGAGCGGCGCGGGGTGCCGCCTCCTCCTCCGGGGCCTTACGCTTGGGCATGCAAGGGCAGCGGCTAGCCTAGGGGAGGCCGCTCGTACTAGGGCCTCGTCACCTCCTCCCTCACGACAACACCGAGGGGGCGGGCCAATCTCTTCTTCGATGGAAGTTGCCCCTGCTCTTCACAAGGGGTTTTTCCTTTCTCAGCGGCGGAGAATCTCCTTATCGGCACCATGGGCGTCACAGCAAGACGGTGAAGCAAAGAAGAAGAAGAAGAAGAAGAAGAAGAAGAAGCGGGCGGGGTGGAGAAGAGATGGGCAACGGGGGCTCTGCCCTCTCCTCATTTATAGACAGAGGGAGGCCAACCGCCGGCCTCCACAATCACAGGTAATGATGGTCTTTCTTCTGCATGCAGCAGGGTCTCGTCAAGTCGAACGGTTGCCGAGGCAGCATGGGGAAGTGGAGACGCCTACGTCCCGTCAATCGCCATGCGTCAATCAAGGCCGCAGGCGGTTGGGGCCCGAGGCGCTCCACACTTGCCCTTTGGCTTCGCCTCGAAGCCAAGCTCGAGCGCGCCTTGGGCCCAGGGGCTACTGTCGGGGTTCTAGGATCGGGGGTGCCCAGACTTGCCTGCCTGTGGGCTTGTGTGTGGCTCCACCAACGGCCTGGTATGACCCATCTTTGGCAGCAACCACTCAAGACCCTCGCGAGGGGCCAAGCCTCGCGAGGCGGACGACACCAAGACCTCCTCGGAAGCATCCTCACTAGGCTGGCCCCAGAGGAGCGGAGATCTCTATGGAAGGGGTACCTCGCGAGGTTCACGTGACGTGAGCCATGACGACCAAGGCCAGGCGGGTGCCAGCGGGCGCAGTGTACCAGTTTCCTCTTTTGTGCTAAAGAGGCAGGCGTAGGCGAGGAGTCCCGAGGCATCAGGAAAAGGTTTCCATATCAGTGCAACAAGACCAAGACCAGCACGATGGCAGGATGGAGGTCACCACGGAGCCCACAGCAGCGTCACCACTAGAGCATTTGGCAGGCGAAGACCACCTTTTGTCAGGACAGCTTGTACTAGTTGTCTCCCTTCAAACTTGGCCGTTATGGGATCCCTTCCCGCTTAACATTTGGGAAAAGGGGTCCAGGCCTCTATAAATAGGACTAGCCACCACCATAGGGAGGGAGGACTGACCCTGGATCAGATCCATTCCATCCTCACATCCAGCAGCTCACCGAGCTCAAGAACACCTCTCCTCGTGAGGTTGTTCATCCATTGTACTAGTATCCTTAGCCCATGAGGCAATTGAAGGAAATATGCCCTAGAGGCAATAATAAAGTTATTATTTATTTCCTTATAATCATGATGAATGTTTATTATTCATGCTAGAATTGTATTAACCGGAAACATAATACATGTGTGAATACATAGACAAACAAAGTGTCACTAGTATGCCTCTACTTGACTAGCTCGTTAATCAAAGATGGTTATGTTTCCTAACCATGAACAATGAGTTGTTATTTGATTAACGGGATCACATCATTAAGAGAATGATCTGATTGACATGACCCATTCCATTAGCTTAGCACCCGATCGTTTAGTATGTTGCTATTGCTTTCTTCATGACTTATACATGTTCCTATAACTATGAGATTATGCAACTCCCGTTTACCGGAGGAACACTTTGGGTGCTACCAAACGTCACAACGTAACTGGGTGATTATAAAGGAGCATTACAGGTGTCTCCAAAGGTACATGTTGGGTTGGCGTATTTCGAGATTAGGATTTGTCACTCCGATTGTCGGAGAGGTATCTCTGGGCCCTCTCGGTAATGCGCATCACTTAAGCCTTGCAAGCATTGCAACTAAATGAGTTAGTTGCGGGATGATGTATTACAGAACGAGTAAAGAGACTTGCCGGTAACGAGATTGAACTAGGTATAGGAATACCGACTATCGAATCTCGGGCAAGTAACATACCGATGACAAAGGGAACAACGTATGTTGTTATGCGGTCTGACCGATAAAGATCTTCGTAGAATATGTAGGAGCCAATATGGGCATCCAGGTCCCGCTATTGGTTATTGACCGGAGACGTGTCTCGGTCATGTCTACATTGTTCTCGAACCCGTAGGGTCCGCACGCTTAAGGTTACGATGACAGTTATATTATGAGTTTATGCATTTTGATGTACCGAAGGTTGTTCGGAGTCCCGGATGTGATCACGGACATGACGAGGAGTCTCGAAATGGTCGAGACATAAAGATTGATATATTGGAAGCCTATGTTTGGATATCGGAAGTGTTCCGGGTGAAATCGGGATTTTACTGGAGTACCGGGAAGGTTACCGGAACCCCCCGGGAGCTAAATGGGCCATGATGGGCCTTAGTGGAAAAGAGAAGAGGCAGCCCTACATGGGCTGCGCGCCTCCCCCTTCCCCTAGTCCTATTAGGACTAGGAGAGGTGGCCGGCCCCCTCCCTCTCTTTTCCCCCTCCGCGAATCCTATTCCAACTAGGATTGGGGGGGGGGAATCCTACTCCCAGAGGGAGTAGGACTCTCCTGGCGTGCCACACCTTGGCCGGCCAGCCTCCCCCCTCTAGTCCTTTATATACTGAGGCAGAGGCACCCTAGAACACACAAGTTGATCCACGTGATCTATTCCTTAGCCGTGTGCGGTGCCCCCCAGCCACCATATTCCTCGATAATACTGTAGCGGAGTTTAGGCGAAGCCCTGCTGCTGTAGTGCATCAAGATCGTCACCACGCCGTCGTGCTGACGGAACTCTTCCCCGACACTTTGCTGGATCGGAGTCCGGGGATCGTCATCGAGCTGAACGTGTGCTCGAACTCGGAGGTGCCGTAGTTTTGGTACTTGATCGGTTGGATCGTGAAGACGTACGACTACTTCCTCTACGTTGCGTCAACGCTTCCGCAGTCGGTCTGCGTGGGTACGTAGACAACACTCTCCCCTCTCGTTGCTATGCATCACATGATCTTGCGTGTGCGTAGGAAATTTTTTGAAATTACTACGAAACCCAACAGCAATCCACCAACACCACACTGGAGTAGGGTATTACACCGCAAGGTGGCCTGAACCAGTATAAACCCTTGTGTCTCTTGTTCCTTGGGTTCGTCGAACTAGGCCATGAGATCGTTGAGCAAGCGAACTAGGGAGAGAGTGTTCTTCGTGCGCACCCCAGAGTTCGAACCTCAAGGGTTAGCCGGAACCCGCAATCCGACAGAGCCCACTACGACGTCACGACCAAAAGCTTTGCAGGCACAGACCACCTTTCGTCAGGATAAGACGTACTAGTTGTCTCCCTTCGAATTTCGCCGTTGTGGGATCCCTTCCCGCCTTTGCTTTGGAAGAGGACCAAGGCCACTATAAGTATAGCCTAGCCACCACCATAGAAGGAGGATCGAGTCCACCCTCATCAGCTCGCACAAGCACAAGAACACACCTCCTGAGGGTGTTCTTCCTCTGTACTAGTTCATCCTCAGCCCACCTTGAGGCTAATCCACCACAAAGCAGGAGTGGGGTATTACACTGCAAGGTGGCCCGAACCTGGGTAAACTGCCTTGTCTCTTTCTTCCTCAGTTCATCGAACTAGGCCGCGAGATCGACGAGTTGGCAGGCTGGGGAGGTTGAGTTCTTTGCACGCAGCCCAGAGTTCGAATCTATCTTGGGTCTGCGGAGCCCCGAATCTGACACGTTGGATGTTAATCCAATGGCTGTGTTGCTTCTTCAATATCTGATCTTCTTGCTCCAGCCACCTAAACCAGCGCCGGTGGGATCGCCTGCTCCCGCCTCCCGTGGCCGGCTGTGCTACCGCGTAGGCCGCACTGCCCCACCCTAGTCCATCGCTGGTCAGGCCATTCCTCTACTCACCCACACCTCCTGTTATTTTTCGGCGACGGCCGCTGAACCAGTAAACCCTCGTACTCCCCACCACGTGGGCAACCACTGTCGAGTCTTCCCCGGCTACGGGTCGTTCCCTTCCTAGGCCTCGCGATCATCCACCGCGTTGGTGCTCTCAACGCGGCATGGTCAACGTAGTCAGCAAACGACATCCATCGGAAGAGGGATGTAACTGGAGCGGCTGACAGTCGGGACCTACATGGTCCATGGCCGCACGCAAGTAAGTGCCTCCTTATTACGCGAAAAAATGATTCCTCCCACGGACAAGCTGGACCCACCAGCTACACCTCCGCACGCAAGCAAGTGCCTCCTTCTACACGCAAAAAAGTTTCCTCTCCCTGGCAGCCGAGGCCCACCAGCTACATCTTCGCACGAAGAAAGTGCCTCATTACGCGCAAGAAAAATAATTTCTCCCGCTACTCATAAGGAGGGGCCCTCGTGTCTACTTACAAGGAAAAGGGGGAACAACGAATGACCGGTGCAAAGATCGAGGAGTCACAAAAATTTTTACAACGAAGGGATGCCTCGATTTTCGGAATGATGGATTTATACAAAGATTTTTTTATGACATCATGAAGGTTTTCCCGAAATCACGGAGGTGACATCATCTTTTCTCATGGCGGTTTATGAAGATATTCAAGACTGAGATTAAAAAGGATAAAGAGAAGACTCGCCAGACGGAGGGATTGAAGATTGACATGAACCCCGCAATATAACCTGCCCTGAAAGGCCTGGGTTAGACCGCTAGCGACTCAAGACAACAGGCCTCAGACAGGCCTGAGTGACCAAGATACAAGGCTGAAGGGGCGACTCACAAGATGGGCCGGCTTAGGGCCTGGATCCAGAAGGTGGCCCAGAGGTGTAAGCCGCCATATGGTGACTTGTCTTATGAGGCAAGGCGATTTAGAATATGACTCAGTCACGGGTCGTAACCCGACCCAAAATCTTGTAAGCCGGAGGCCTCGACATGTATATAAAGGCGAGTCCCCGACATAGAATAGACAGAGAACAATCAATCGATAGCTAGGTCAAGCAAATCCGCTCCCTTGTAATCGATACTCAATCAATAGCAACAAGAGAAGGAGTAGGCTTTTACCTCCACCGTAAGGGGACAAACCTGGGTAAACACATGTCTCACATCCCGCTCAACCCCGGCAAGTTAATCACCGTAGCGATGGCCTCGCACCTAAGTCCTTTCACTAGGACGTCTGTCGTGATAAAACCACGACACTACCCAAAGCAAAAGCGTTGCGAAAGTGCAAATTTGCAAGAGTATTTAAACAACAATTCGAGTGCGCTATAAAATTAATAAAAACAAGAGTAATGAAAAGTGATGGAAACTGTTGTAGGGCTAAGGCGTTCGCAGAGTCCGGGTTCACCACTAGTTTGTTTTTAACTTAATCTTGCGTAGGCATGATTCTAGGTTCAGATCCATAATCCACGTTACATGTTTTAATGTGTGGCGGAGCCGAAATAAAAATATGTTGCATACTACCACAACTCTGTATCTACGCACACCACCACCATCCTTCCCTCAACCTGGTGAAAGGGGCCATGATGAATGGTCTCCCCGTGGACGCAACACAAAGCTTTGAGGTCTCCATTATTCCCCATACCAAAGGTCGGCAATGGAGGGGTGATAACTTCTATCACCGCAGTACCTCCGCCTCCCCGCATCCCAGTGATAGTAACATCCGTCATATCCATTAAGGAAAATTTTGTGAGGTTGACTTCACACAAAATCACGACGAATCGTTAACACAGACATATAAAGAGAATATTACATCTTATCGGGGTTCAGCTCATACACATAATAAGGTTCCCTCATATCCCCGAGAACTAGGATTCTACTCAGACATAAAGACAATAGACATCATCATGGTGTTCATGGGAATAACAGATGAATGATTAATATAACACACACATGAATGCACACTAGGGTTTGGTACTCAATGAGAAGAATGGAGGGGTCGATGTCGAGGATGTGGATGATGATCATGGTGGTGGTGGTGGTGATGGTTGTAGTCTCCTAGATCGAGGCTTTATTTTTACTGAATAGGAATGGATAATTAGTTGAAAAATAATCATGAGGCAGTAACGAGCACGCTATGAATTCCAGACATCGGATCATGAGCTACCGTAGACTCGAGTGTGGGCCTAACCCCACCCCTCCCTACCCAACCTCCTATATATTGAAGGCATCGTCGACCCTAGCCGCCATTAGATCGGATCACATCTTCTCTGCCTGCTCGTGCATAGCCCACCGTCGTTCCTCACGCTCCTGCTACTTCGGCGATCCCACCTCGTACACCGCGTGCACAGAAGAGCAGGCCTCCAGAACACCACCCTCTCTTATCCTGTACCGGAAGAAGGGGAAATTTGGTATACACACCATCTTTCACACGCGCCAAACCAAATAACAAACAAACTTTATGAAATCTGAACAACACCAAGCGAAGCCCGCTCAGCACTTCTAATACTTGTTGAACTTTTACTCACGTTAAATTTCCTATTAAGGAATTTTATTTGGTAAAAACGTTATTTACCATTGTGACATGTATTTCTTTGCCATTCCTACCATAGCATGGAGTTGCACTGGAGAAGACCGCCTCCCCTCTATTATTGAAGCCTACGACGAACACTCGTGAGTGATGTCTGATGAGAATCGTAGTGATACAGCCTCCTCTCTACTGAAGATGCTCTGCACCGAAGACTCACGAGTCACGAGGCCAGTGACAATCACCGCCGATCCATGCCAAATCCCGAACACGTTGACATGCGGTCTCAAATTAACTGATCGCGGGTCGACGCACTCGGTTTCTTCCAGGAGAAAAGCGGAAAGATATTCGGCCAGGATAAGATTTCGGTGAAGCGGCTAAACGCCAACGCTACCGGCGATGGAAGCCGCGTCCCGCAGCTGGTGGATGGCGACCCGACCTGATCCCGATCGCGTTGCCGAGACGACGGGAAACCGGAGCGCTTGTGAGGAAGGCACGAACCGGCGGGCGCGACACGGCCAAGTGCGACCGAAACAGAAAGCCAAGATGCCTTTGCCAACTTGCACCACTCCGTGTGCCACTGCACTCTGGACTGCTGACATGCGGCGCGGTGCGGCGACGAGAAAAGGTTTGCACCAGCCGAAAAAGGCGGAAGGCATCCTAGGTTCACTGTTCCTGGACCTCGCAAGAATTTGTGCGTGCTGGTGATAATATGCGACGACGGGCCATAGGCTAGCCACAATTATTTCATTTTATTCTTGGTTATAGCTTTCGCAAGGTATCCCGCCAAAGATTTTTTGAGATATATATATATATATATATATATATATATATATATATATATATATATATAGACACATAATCGGACAACGAATGAGCCCCTTGGCTTTGCGACTGCTCGGTCCAATGGCCTTGAGTGATTCGGCACGGCTAAAGCGGTGGAGGGTTCATGCGCCTGGTGCATGGAGCGATTTATTTTTGTGAGAAAGCTTGCGTGCATGGAGCACTTGGCGCGGGAGGTCACAAGGTTCCAAAACGCGGGACGTAGCGGACGTACGTGGGCAGCCCAAGGTGCGGATCCACGCACACCGCAAAAGCGCGGAAAAAGAGTGGCGGAAAAACACACGAAAGCAGCCCGGACGGGGCGAACGCGAGGCGCACCACCCGAGCCGGCGGCCCCACGCCCACCCGCTGTCCAATCCCTCGATCCGACGGCCCGCGCTCGCACCGACCGGCCGCGGAGACACGGAGCCGCCCCCGCACCCCTGGAGCCTGGAACCTCTTCCGCTTTACCTCAGCACGCGCGCCACTTAACCCATGACGGTCACCCGACCGGCCGGCCCTGGTTAGCGCCCGGTTACCTCCCCACCCCCTCCCTCCCTCCTCGGCTGGGCTGGTTATATACCCCGCCCCTCCCTGGCCGTGGGCGAGGTCGGCTTCTTGATCGGGGTTGGTTGGGTGTTGTATGAGAGGGAGTGAGCGGGCGGCGGTGTCAGCGTCAACGTCGGGGATGAGCTGCAACGGCTGCCGCGTGCTGCGCAAGGGCTGCAACGACGCCTGCGTGCTGCGCCCCTGCCTGCTCTGGATCGAGGCCGCCGACGCGCAGGGCCACGCCACCCTCTTCGCCGCCAAGTTCTTCGGCCGCGCCGGCCTCATGTCCTTCCTCACCGCTGTCCCCGAGCAGCAGCGCCCAGGTACGTACGGACGGAAGGGAGATCGATGGTCTTCTTCTTGGCACGACGGTTCATCGGTAGCACTATATATGTTGATCTTCTTTGGCTGATGTTTGCATGGTGTTTGCTGTGGGTTGCAGCCGTGTTCCAGTCGCTGCTGTACGAGGCGGCGGGGCGGACGATCAACCCGGTGAGCGGCGCGGTGGGGCTGCTCTGGGCGGGGAGCTGGCACCTCTGCGAGTCGGCGGTCCAGACCGTGCTCCGGGGCGGCGCCATCCGCCCGCTGCCGGAGCTCGCGGGCGGGGTCCCGGAAGGCGGCGTCGGTGGCAGCGATCTGTTCGCCTCCTCTTCCAGGCGGGCCGTGGTGGGGTGCTCCACGTATTCGGCGGCGAAGCGGGTGACGCCGAGGAAGACCTGGGCGCCGGAGGCCGCGTCCCAGCACCAGGAGCCCCCGTGCGACCTCGGGCTTTTCCTCACCCCCGGATCGGCCGCCGCGGCGGAGGGGGAGCGACGGGCGAGGCGTGCCGGCACGCCGTCGATGAGCTCCGACGGCTCCGTGACCACGAGCGCCGGCGCCGGCGAGAAGGAGCCGGAGCTGCTGAATCTTTTTGTTTAATGAAGCTAGTTATTAATCTGCGCGTTCATTCACCGTAGTAGTACCGCGCGATCGACCGATCGATCGATGCGCTGCTCGCTCGCTGGCGCTGGAACCAGCTGAACTTTTTGGTAGCCTCCCTCTCGTCCCACCGGCGACGCGCCCCTTGATTCTTTTTTGGGCGTGCATGAACCGCCGGCTCGGTGTGACACGGAGATGACTAGATGAGACCGCCCCGGCCGGCTTTGTTCCTTGTCTACTCCGATAATAGTACCGCTGCTTTCTAAGCACCACCACTACTGCTACAAAGATGGTTAAATAAGTAAGGGTGCACACTAAAGCTCTCGCTCTTATCCGGAGGGTGATTAGCGTCTGCCCAGCGAGTGAGTGCGTGTGCTAATACGCCATCGCTTGCTCCTACAGTACTCTCCCGATTGTGTTTCTTTTTGGAGATCTGCTCGTCCGTGTTTTTGTGAACTGGTCGCATGATTGATCAGTCAATGTTTCACGCCACCGCAAAATCCAAGCGGCCGTACAGCTTGTGATGCAGTGTGGGTGTGGGGTTGCTGAGATAGTACTACTGGAGCGAGCGGTTCAGCTTTGCGGAGGGGCTACAGCCGTACCGTGGCGCCGCGTTTCGGGGTGGGGGCGCGTGACCACCCGAACGCGACCGCAGGCACAGGCCCCTGCGACGCGGCGTTCTTCTGCCGCGCAGATGTGTCGCGGCTTTGGGAGTTCAACCCGTTTGCCGGCACGACAAAAACGTCCAATTTCCATTTGTTTCGGGCAGAACGTCCGATTTGTTGTGCAGTGGCCGTGCTACAGCACAGCGTAGCTTTGCGCCTACACATGAATCAGCTTTCTTTATGAGGATCAATGCCGCCGCTTTATTACTTAAGGACGCCGATAAGTGCCATATGTGTGGGCGTTAAAAAGTCCGCCCATACATTTTATGTAGTGTATAAGAAGAACAGCCCACACACCTACGTGTGGCTAAAACAATTAACGTCTACACGCCTCTTTTTTTCCTCCTGATCCCTCTCACACGCATGCGTAGGGACAAAGTTGATAACGCCCACACGTCCGTATGTCAGGCCTCGTACCTCCTGGTCCCGCGCGACGCGCGTGACGGTCACCGCGCGTCCGCAGTTGCCATGGTCCAGATCCTCGTCCATGTTCGTTTAATTGTAATTGTCATGTCGCTGAACTACGGTTGCCATGTCGGACAACTGCAGTTGCCATGGTTGCTTAATTGCAGTTGCCATGTATGATCTGATCTAATGTAGTTGCCATGATTTCATAACTTTAGGAGTTGCCACATAGTAACACTAAGCAGTTGAGAGAGTTGCCATGTGCTCACAAGCATGCTAGGGCAATTGCCATGTAAAAAGGAAGAGTTGCCATCTACTTACGTGCACGTTAGGGCAGTTGCCATGTACATGCACGTTAGGGCAGTTGCCATGTACCATGCAAAAACATATGGCAACTCGGTAAAAGAGAGTTGCCATCTGCTTACGTGCACACTAGGCAGTTGCCGTGTACCCTGCAATACACATGGCAAACTCGGGTAAAAAAGAGAGTTGCCACCTGCTTATAAAAGCACACTAGGGACAGTTGCCATGTGCAGTGCAAAAACACATGGCAACTAGAAGATTGGGTGTGGGAGAGGAGAAGAACGTGTGGGCAAGATACCAAATACCCACACACTAGCCCTTGTGTGTGCGTGCAAAGTGGCGTGTGGGCGAACTGCTGAACGCCCACACACCAGTCCCTCCTGTGTGGTGAAACGGCCGTGTGGGCGATCGGTTGAACGCCCACACACTAGACCAGTCCTACGTGACACTAGAAACATGCCAAGATTCGTGCGCTCACGAATGGACGCGGATCCACGTGTGTGGGCGAGATGCAAACACCCACACGTGTGAGCGTTAACATCTCCGTTACTTAAACATATATGAGAATGTCAACAGAGATAATCTCCGGAATGTGCTTTGGGGCACAGAAAACCAAACCTTAATAAATCATTGTCAAAACCTACTTTAGTTAACTTATGAGTGGTTCTATTGGCATCACGGCTAATCCATGTCACCTTCACCTTCCTGAAGGATTGAGGCATCCCCTTGGTTTCTTGAACGAGGGGAGAGATCTCTTCCTGGGTTGTTAGTGGTTGCCACCACGCCAGCATTATCAAGCTCCAAATGAAGTTTTTTCACGTTAATCTCTGTGGCGACCTGAATGTCCGTTTGCACATGCATCACCATATACTAGTATTGATATTGGGCTTTTTTATTCATTTATTGGGAAAAATGAGAAGAGCGCAAAAATGTTACTAGCGACCAGTTGTTTTCTTCTTGAAAAAAATTCCCGAGCAATCGTCCAAAAAAGGTAAGTGTGATCCTTCTCTGCATGCCACACGTGATCCGTCTCCTCCGTTTCATTGAGTAGATTTCATGCGTGTGATCAACTTTTTTGTCGACACCAGATCTGATAGGATATGCTGGCCTCGCAGCAGTAACCCAACCCGATGCACGGGGAGGCCCCTCGTACGCGTGAAACCCTCTGGTCCCTCCCCGTCCCTCACCCTTGTGCAACGCACCTTTGTGATTGCACATGCATTAGCTTATACTGCGGTAGTTGCTGTGATTTCTCATTCATTGGAAAAAATCCGTGAAGAGTACAAAAACGTTACTAGCGAGCAATTGTTTCCTTGCAAAGATCCTCGAGCAATCGTCCAAAAAAGGGAAGTGTGATCCTCCTCTCTATGTCACACGCTATCCATCTCCTCCGTTTCATCCAGTAGAAATAATGTGAGTGATCAATTTTTTTGCCCACACCACATCTGATAGGATATGCTAGCATGTGGTCAGTAACCCAACCTGACGCACGGGAGAGGCCCCTCATGCACGTGAAACCCTCTAATCTCTCCCCGTCCCTGACCCTCACGCAACTACTTTTTGCTTGCACATGCGTTAGCTTACACATTAGTAGTTGCTGGGAATTTTTATTCATAGGGAAAATTTGAGAAGAGCGCAAAAACGTTACTAGCGAGTTGTTGTTTCCTTGCAAAAATCCCCGAGTGTCGGTACTAAAACCGATAGACCTCAGTGTAGGGGATCCCGAGCTATGGATCTCGGATCAACGGGTAACAACGGACGAAGGAGATAGTGTTTACCCAGATTCGAGCCCTCTCGAAGAGGTAATACCCTACGTCATGCTTTGATTGTATTGATGATTGTGTATCGAGTACAAACTTGATCTACCTCGAGATCGTAAGTAGTGTTCTAACCCTAGGGCTAGGTGGATGTGATTATGATTGATCCCCATTTGATACCGGAATATTCAGTTTGGTAACCTGCTACTAATTCTTCCTCCGCTCTTCTATAATTTCGCACATAAGGGGTTATTTCTTGGTTTCGTCCAGTCATTAATAACCATCTACAAGCTAAACCCCTCAGCTTATATACACGCCAAGGGAGGGTACCTAGGGTTACACATGGTTGGTTGCCGATCTAAAGATGCACATGGCGGTGGCCGAAGCTGTCCTTGGAGTACACGACAAGTCTTGGCAGAGTCTATCTTGGAGTACACGACAAGTCGAGGTACGAGGCTTCCAAAGTCCTTCCTTGTAAGAATGATGGCCCATAAGCTCGCCCCGCGAATTGTGGGCCAACTAGGTTGGTACCCCATGGTCCAGGACACCGTCACCGAGCAATCGCCCAGAAAATTAAAGTGTGATCCTCCTATCCCAGTAACACGCGATCCTTCTCCTCCGTTTCACCCAATATATTTCATGGGTGTGATCTAATTTTTTGTTGACACCAGATCTGGTAGGATATGCTGGTCTGGCATCAATAACCCAACCTGACTCACGGGGGAGCACAAAAACGTTACTAGCGAGCAATTGTTTCCTTGCAAAAATCCTCGAGCAATCGTCCAAAATTGAAAGTGTGATCCTCCTCTCTATGTCACAAGCGGTCCCTCCGTTTCACCGAGTAGAAATCATCTGAGTGATTAATTTTTTGCCCACACCAGATCTGGTAGGATATGCTAGCATGTCGTCAGTAACCCAACCTGGTGCACAGGAGAGGCCCCTCGTGCACGTGAAACCCTCTAGTCTCTCCCTCTCCCTGGCCCTCATGTAGCTACCTTTGTGCTTGCACATGTATTAGCTTATACAATAGTAGTTGTTGAGATTTTTCAATCATTGGGAAAATCTGAGAAGAGCACAAAAACTTTACTAGCGAGCAGTTGTTTCGTTGCAAAAATCACCAAGCAATCGTCCAAAAAATTAAAGTGTGATCCTACTCTCCCAGTAACACGTGATCCGCCTCCTTCGTTTCACACAGTACATTTCATGTGTGTGATCATTTTTTGCCCACACCAAATATGGTAGGATATGCTAGCCTGGCATCAGTGACCTAGCGCATGGGGGAGGCCCCTCTTGCATGTTAAACCCTCTGGTCTCTCCCCGTCCCTCACCCTCGCGCAACATACCTTTGTGCTTGCACATGCATCAGCTTATAACGTAGTAGTTGCTGGGCTTTTTCACTGACTAGGGAAATTTGGGAAGAGCACCAAAACATTACTGGCAAGCAATTGTTTCCTTGCAAAAATCCCTGAGCAATCGTCCAAAAAAGAAAGTGTGATCCACCTGTCTATGTCACACATGATCCGTCTCTTCCGTTTCACCCAATAGAAATCATGTGCGTGATCATTTTTTTGCCCACAACAGATTTGGTAGGATATGCTAGCCTAGCATCATCAACCAGACCCGATGCATAGGGGAGGCCCCTCGTGCACGTGAACCCCTCTGGTCTCTCCCGGTCCCTGACCCTTGTGCAACTTAACTTTGTGCATGCCCATGCATTAGCATATACAGTAGTAGTTGCTGGGATTTTTCATTCATTGGGGTTAATAGCGACCAGTTGTTTCCTTGCAAAATCCCCTAGCAATCATCCAGAAAATTGAAGTGGGCTCATCCTATCCATGTCACACACGACCCATCTCTTTCGTTTCACCCAATAGATTCCATGTGTGTAGTCAATCTTTTACCCACACCAAATCTGGTAGGATATGATAGTCTGGCTTTAGTAACCTAACGTGGCGCACGGGGGATACCCCTCATGCACGCGAAAGCCTCTGGTCTCTCCCCGTCCATCACTCTTGTGCAACATAGCTTTGTGCTTGCACATGCGTTAGCTTATACCGTAGTAGTGGCTGGGCTTTTTCATTCATTGGGAAAATCTGAGAAGAGCACGAAAATGTTACCAACGAGCAATTGTTTCCTTGCAAAAATCCTCAAGCAATCATCCAAAAAGGAAAGTGTGATTCTCCTCTCTATGTCACACGTGATCCATCTCCTCCATTTCACCTAGTTGATTTCATGTGAAATGACCTGCAAGTCACACAGGATGGTGTGGCACTTTCGTGTAAGTATCCCAAATAGTTGTCGTTCCAACGAAGAGCGAGGAGAGTATTTATGAGCAACTTTTCTGTCACACACAAGTTGTCACAACTCTTATGCGAGGTAACTGGTTGTGATTCTACAGAAGCTATCAATGTTCTAGGAGTCATATAAACCAGAGTAGTGAATATGATGAGATGGTTGCAATGATAATAATATTGACTTGGAATTCAAGAAAGCATAAAGTAAAGACTGAAAATGGAAGTGTTTGTCAGCGTTAGAAAGATTAGGTGCAAAGAAACTTCAGATCATGGTATACCTCAAGTGTGTCAGTTCAATGGCAATCCTAGTTTTCACTAGATATGCAACTAGGTGAACACAACCTGTATGACAAGCAAGCTTAAAGCCAAATATTCTAGGCAACAATCTAATGAGCAAGCCCCACAAGCATACAAAGCAAGGAAAATGTGGGAAAGGATTAACCACAAGTGAGACGTTGACATGGATTTTATCGCAAAGTTCACTCTTCCTTGGGGAAGAGCTAATCTCTGTTAGAGCGGTGTCGGAGCCAAAGCTTGCAGAACACCACAGAGGGTTCACCGTATTCTCCTCGAGTCACCCCTAATGTATGAGCCTCGAATCACTCCATGTTGGTCTTGAAGGCAACCACCATTCCTTTACATACGTCTCCAGAGCACACCACAAGCAAGGAAGCTTCAAGAGGAACCTATAACCGCCTAGGAGCCCAAGCTCCAAGAGTAACAAGTAAATGGTGAAATAATATTTTGGGGAACACAAATTGGTTTGGTCAAGTTGTAGATCAGGTCTTGCTCCCTAAATCCCAAAAGTCTCAACAAGTCTGGACAGAGGGATTGAGAGTAACGAGGAAAATTGTGGGTAGCAATGGTGGAGCTCTGAAAGCACAAGTGCTCCCTGGGTGATTTTGGTAATTAATGTCAACATATATCTTGTTGGACTAATATTCTTATCTAGTATATTTCAGAAAGTTCAACAAAGGCGTGGCATGGACAAGAGGATGCGGAACCCCTTCAAGAAGCTAAGGACAAAGATTGGCAAAAGCTCAAGACTTTTCATTTCTATTTTTGTGATCCAATATCACATTGAGTACATAGGAAAAGCCAATACTATTAAAAGGGGGTGACGTGTTTCTTAATGGTCTACTTGCTCAAAGTGCTTAGTGATATGCTCCAAATCCCTCAACCACTTTCTCAAATCCAAATATATCCTAAACCTAAAGTCAAACTCGGCTCCACCGATTTTATCTACCCGACGCCACTGAGTTCGCTTGACATAGCCACTGGCACAAACCCTAATCATTTCGGTCTCACCGATGGGATCTCGGTGTCACCGAGATGGGCTTGCAAACTCTCTATTGCCTGTTGCAATTATTTCGGTCTTACCGAGATATGCAGTCGGTCCCACCGAGTTTGCTTGACCAACTCTCTGTTTGCTCATTACCAAAATTGGTCTCACCGAGTTTGTGTAATCGGTCAAACCGAGTTGAGGTTTTACCCTAACCCTAGCACATCGGTCCCACCGAATTGATCATATAGGTCCCACCAAAAATCCTAACGTTCACATTTTGAACTGAATCGGTCTCACCTAGTTCACAAATTCGGTCTGACCGAGTTGGCTCTTTTGTGTGTAGTGGTTAGATTTTGTGTGGATACTATATATACCCCTCCACCCTCCTCCCCTTTTAAGAGAGAGCCATCAGAACATGCCTACACTTCCACTACTCATTTTCTGAGAGAGAACCACCTAATCATGTGTTGAGACCAAGACATTCCAATCCAACCACAAGAATCTTGATCTCTAGCCTTCCCCAAGTTGCTTTCCACTCAAATCATCTTTCCACCATATCCAAATATGTGAGAGAGAGTTGAGTGTTGGGGAGACTATCATTTGAAGCACAAGAGCAAGAAGTTAATCATCAACACACCATCTATTACCTTTTGGATAGTGGTGTCTCCTAGATTGGTTAGGTGTCACTTGGGAGCCTACATCAAGATTGTGGAGTTGAACCAAGGAGTTTGTAAGGGCAAGGAGATCGCCTACTTCGTGAAGATCTACCCAAGTGAGGCAAGTCCTTCGTGGGCGATGGTCATGATGGGATAGATAAGGTTGCTTCTTCGTGGAACCGTCGTGGGTGGAGCCCTCCGTGGACTCGCGCAACCGCTACCCTTCGTGGGTTGAAGTCTCAACCAACGAAAAAAATAGCGCGCTATATCGCGGTTATAACCTCGTTATAGCATATTTGGAAGGGAGACGCTACATTATGTCAAATTCTGCCGCTACGACGCTAATCACGTATATAGCGCGCTAACCACGCTATAACGCTGTAACGTTTAATGTTTTAACGTGCTCACGAGGCAAAAGTGAGACAACCAGAGCCCATCTGGCCCAAAAGGCCAAAACCAACCCACGACGACTACCCTTATGACTCTTTTATCATTCTCCCACAACAAGACCTAACCCAGTAACGGTACAAGCACAAGCTGTCATTGTGTTTCAAGCACAGTATCAATGGTACAAGGACAAACTGTCTGAGAGTTATTTTTTTATGTCATGGATTTGGCCCTTATGCATATATTGCTTGCTCCTAGGAAAAAAATAGTTGCTTAAATACTTTATTTCTAGATATATTTGTATTTTTTGCAAACTCTATTTTGAAATATAGTATGCTATTAGCACGCTATAACTTGTGTAGCATTTGGAGAAGGGCCTCGCTATATTTTGTAGCGCGCTATTTTTTCGTTGGTCTCAACGTGGATGTACGATAGCACCACCTATCAGAACCACGCCAAAAATCTTCATGCCTCCAATTGCGTTTGCACACTCCAATCCCATCCCTTTACTTTCTTGCAATTTGCATGCTTTACTTTCCGCTGCTCATAAACTCTTGCCATGCTTTCTTGAAATGTATTGTGAATGTTTAAACTTGTGCTAAAACTCCACCTTAACTTAATAACTTAAAAACTATTACTTTTCTTTGTTGAGGGTCTAATCACCCCCCCCCTTCTAGACACATCTTCTCGATCCTTTCAATTGGTATCAAAGCTTTGGTCTCCATTGCTTTGGTTTAATCTCCATTGGAGGAAGATAGATGAGTCTACGATGGAGAGTTTTAGACGTAGAGTGCCTATGCTTGATGGAGAGTTCTTTAATGCTTGGAAAAATGAGATGCTTGAGATTTTCAATGAATATCAATTGAACAAGTACATCTAGCCCTTGTGCACCCATTTTTGATCCTTTGCACCCTACCCCTGATGAGTCTCTTGACATGATCTGCAATCTTAGAACTATCAATCTTATCATTAGAGGATTTCCTAGAAATTTGATTGTCTGCTTGCCTACTCTTGATTATGCTTACACCATATGGAGATTTCTTGAGGAACGATTTCCAAACTATTCCTTGCAAAATCTAGATGTGATTCTTCAAAAGTCAATTGCTTTAAGTAAGATGAATCCTAGAGATCCTGAGTTTGGTCATTGTTTATTTGAGCTTCGTGACCTTATGCGTGCCAAAGGAGATGTTGGAATCATTAGTAATATCATCTTAGAAGTCATTAGAATTCACAAATATGAACATTTTCATGATCATAAATCTAATGAATCACTCTCTCTAGGTGATGATCAATCACAAGACGATGTTGAACATGGATACTATGATGAGGATGATGATAGTGACATTGGTCTCGATGAGTCTATGAGACACTTCGGTCTTATGGCTAATCTTCACGGCTACATGGCTGGAGGAAAGGAATGGGTTCTTGATAGTGGATGTACCGATCACATGACCGGAGATAAGGATATGTTCTGTGAGCTTGCTGAAAACGACGGCCCTCAAAAGTATGTCACTTTTGGTGATAACTCAAAGGGTAAGGTGGTTGGCCTTGGTAAGGTGGCCATCTCACATGACAATTCCATCCAAAATGTTATGCTCGTTGAATCTATTGGCTATAATTTACTTTCCGTATCTAGACTAGCTGACTTTGGTTTCAATGTCCTATTTACTGAAGTAGATTGCCAAGTGTTTCAAATAGATAAACATAATATGGTCTTTACTGGTATACGTAGAGGTGATCTATACATTGTTGATTTCACTAAAAAGGCTCAAGCTAGAACTTGCTTAATTGCTAAATCTTCTAAAGGTTGGTTATGGCATAGAAGGTTAGGACATATTGTGGGCATGCGTAATCTTGATAAGCTTATTAAAGGTGATCATATCCTTGGAGTGAAAGATGTTATATTTGACAAGGATAGATTGTGCAGTGCTTGTCAAGCAGGAAAACATGTTGGAGGAAGCCACCCTGTGAAGAACATCATGACCACGAGAAGACTGCTTGAGCTACTCCATTGGATCTTTTTGGTCCAAACACCTATAAGAGTCTCGGTGGAAATTCGTTTGGTTTAGTCATAGTCGATGATTTTTCAAGATTTACGTGGGTGTTCTTTCTTGATAATAAATCTCAGGTCCAAAAGATCTTCAAGAACTTCGCTAGAAAGGCCCAAAATCAATTTGAAGTGAAGATTAAGAAGGTTCGCAGTGACAACGGAACGGAATTCAAGAACACAAATGTGGACACGTTTCTTGATGAAGAAGGGATTTCACATAAGTTCTCGGCTATGTACATGCCTCAACAAAATGAGTTGTTGAGAGGAAGAACCGGACTCTTATTGAGATGGTGAGAACGATGCTTGATGAGTACAAGACGCCAAAACACTTTTGGGCGGAAGCGGTTGAGACAACTTGTCATGCAACAATTCGTCTATATCTTCATAAGCTACTCGGCAAGACGACATACGAGCTTCTCACCAGTAACAAACCCCAAGTTGGATACTTTTGAGTATTCGGCTAAAAGTTCTATATTATTGATAAGCATCGTCGTTCTAAATTTGCTCCTAAATCTCATGAGGGTTTCCTACTCGGTTTTGGCTCAAACTCTCACACTTACCGTGTCTACAACAATTTCACCCGAAAGGTTGAAGATACGGTAAATGTGAAGTTTGATGAATCTAACGGCTCTCAAGTAGAGCAATTGCCAATTGATGTAGGAGATAAAGACCCTTCAGAAGCAATCCAAGACTTGTCTATTGGCAAGATCCGTCCAACGGAGGTGAAGGAGAGTACCTCATCCGTCCAAGTGGAAGCTTCTACCTCACGACAAGGTGAACCACGAGTTGACTCGAAGGCATCCACAAGTGGGACATGCCAAGATGAAGAAAACGAGGAAGTACACCAAGATGAACCTCATAAACCTCCTTCTCCACCTCCACAAGATAACAACAATACCAACAACGAAGAAGGCCAAGAGAAAGAACAACATGATGAAGAATATGTTCAACCCCGACCCAAACAAAAGCTCTCACGAGTTAGAGCAAGAGTTTCAAGAGACCATCCCGTCGAACAAATCTTTGACGATATCCAAACCGGGAGAATCACTCACTCTAAAACTCGTTTGGCTAATTCATGTGAACATTATTCATTCATCTCTAGCATTGAACCTATGAAGGTTGAAGAAGCGCTTGATGATCCGAATTGGGTGATATCTATGGATGAAGAGCTACACAATTTCAAGAGGAACTAAGTGTGGACATTGGTAGAAAAGCCGGACAACAACCAAAATGTCATTGGTACCAAATGGGTGTTTCGTAATAAGCAAGATGAAGTTGGACAAGTTGTATGCAACAAGGCCCATCTCGTCGCTCAAGGCCACACTCAAGTCGAAGGTATGGACTACGGTGAGACATATGCCCCCGTTGCTAGACTTGAGTCCATACGCATCTTACTTGATTATGCCAATCATCATGATATCACATTGTATCAAATGGACATTAAAAGTGCTTTTCTAAATGGTGAAATTGAGGAGGAAGTTTATGTTAAACAACCTCCCAGCTTTGTTAATCCTAAGAAACCTGACCATGTTTACAAACTTCACAAAGCTCTTTATGGTCTTAAACAAGCTCCTAGGGCATGGTATAAATGCTTGACCAAGTTCCTTATTGAAAAAGGCTTTGAGATTGGAAAACATGATTCCACTCTTTTTACTAAAAGGGTTAATGGTGAATTATTTGTGTGCCAAATTTATGTTGATGATATCATATTTGGTTTGACTAACCCTCATTTTAGTGAAAAGTTCGGAAGGCTAATGTCGGAGAAGTTTGAGATGTTTATGATGAGTGAACTCAAGTTCTTTCTTCGTTTGCAAATCAAGCAAACTAAGGAGGGTACCTTTTGTTTCCTAAACAAAGTATACCAAGGACTTATTCAAGAAGTTCAACATGCAAGAAAGCAAAGGTATTAAAACACCCATGCCTAATAGTGAACATCTTGACTTGACTAAGGATGGCAAACCGGTTGACCAAAAGGTTTACCACTCTATGATTGGTTCATTGTTATATCTATGTGCCTCCCATCCCGATATTATGCTAAGTGTGTGCAGGTGTGCATGATATCAAGCGGCCCCTAAGGAATGTCATCTTAAGGCTGTGAAAAGGATAGTGAGATACTTAATTCACACACCAAACTTTGGCATTTGGTATCCTAAGAGGTCTTGTTTTGATCTTGTTGGCTACTCCGATTCGGACTATGCCGGAGACAAGGTTGATAGAAAGTCCATTTTGGGTACTTGTCAATTTCTTGGTAGATCTCTTGTGTCTTGGACCTCCAAGAAATAAAACTCGGTATCCTTATCCACCGCCGAAGCGGAATACATTACCGCCGGTTCATGTTGTGCTCAATTACTTTGGATGACCCAAACTCTTAAAGATTATGGGGTATATGTGAAACATGTTCCATTGCTTTGTGATAATGAAAGTGCTATTAAGATTGCTCACCATCCCGTGCAACATTCTCGAACTAAGCATATTGAAGTTTGTCATCATTTCATTCGAGATCATGTTGCTAAAGGAGACATCGATCTTAAGCATGTTCGTACCGATAAGAAATTGGCGGATATATTCACCAAACCACTTGATGAGAAAGTATTTTGCTGTTTGAGAGGTGAACTGAACATTATTGATGCCTCAAACTTGGAGTAGAAACTCCATTTGGATGCATGCAAGGCATGAGCCTTTGACTAATCCTTGATATTTCTCTTATGATGATAATCATATATCTTGGATCTATATTTGTACCCTTGCATGTCATCTAACCCTTGTAGGTACTTGGATGAATCCAAATCTATGAGATTGCAACTCACTCACGTGTTGAGCAATCTCTACATCACCAAGTCTCTACAATATGGTGGTTGAAGACAAGGAAGCATGAGTCCTTTCAACATATCCTTTGACAATTTATTTATATCAAATTTCATTTGATATCAAATTTCATGATTGGCACTTTGGATACACAAGTGATCTTCCTTGCAAGACTAACCCATGTAGGTAGATGAACTCAAACTACAAGTGGTGCTCCCAACTCTTGATGAGCTACATCAACCTTGAGCACCCTACACAAGTTCAACTACATGATCAAGATCAACATCACCACCCAAGGTATGTCATTCCATCTTAGAGAAGCTTTACCCCAAGCCATGGGTCAAAGCGGCTCAACAAGATGTGAATACATCAAAATGCTTAAATGAAAAATGGTAACCCCATTTTGAGCTTAAACGATGAGTATGACCTATGATCAAGTGTTCTCACTTGACTCCTCAGTCAATATACTCTAACATAGGTGACTTTGTCGCCGACCCTCTCTATATGAAGTTCTCTAGTGTTTCTTTGAGTTCATGCATTTGTGTCTAGCATGTTTCCCTTGCACTTCATCTAGATTTCTTTTCTTTTCTTTTCTCTGTTATGTTCTTTATTCCCTGCATCCAATTCATTGCAAATCTTTCAGTTAATTCCTTGCAAATCTTTGTGAGATCTTATTTGCCTAATGAGATGAGAAGACAAAATCTTTCCTCTGTATTGTACTCGGTCTCACCGATTTCTGCCTCTCAGCTAGACTGAACTGCAATACTACATTGTAGATTGTTCATCGCTCCAACCGACAAGGACAAACCCAATCTGACCGATATGCATCATCTATGACACTGCCAAATCGGTGTCACCGATGAGAATAACTCGGAGTCACCGATTTCAATACTGAGAAAACATTTTGCCATTTGCATCCTGCATATCTCTTCTAACTCCACTCGATGATCCTTGTCCTCTACCAGCATCTTAAATTACATGTTGCTTTGTAATGTGACTCAAGGACCGAACCTACTTGACTCATGCTAGAGAAGATCCCTTCTTGGAAATTGATGTCAAAGGGGGAGAGAGAGCACATCAAAGCTTATCACATGAGAGAGAAAGCACATATCCAGCTGAGTTTTATCCATAGAGCACAGAAATCACATGTCTTCAAGAGGGGAAATACATGTTAGTATGTGTTATGATTGTTTTGCTCGGATTTTCTTTTACCCTATCTTCTCCCATTATCCAATATCAAATTCAGGGGGGGGAGTTCATTTCTAAGGGAAGAAAATCTTTGGAATTCATTGCATATATGTATTCTTTGGGGATATGTATCTATCCAAATAGAGTACTAAGTACTCACTCACTACATGTAATCCCAATCTTGGTACTTTTGTGGTTACTCATTGTGCTTTGGTTAGTAGGTGTTCTCGTGTTATCTAACCCTGTTTTCTCAAGATCATCTCTTCCAAAGTTATCTCAAGACCACAAGGTAAGTATATGCATCACACTCATGTGCATGATGATCTCTTGCTGATGTACATACTGTTTGCAAGAAGGACTCATGAGCATGAAGGTATCTTTCCTGTATTTACATCATTTGCTCTGATGCATATAGCCAAGACACATGTAACTCATTTCTTTCTCTGATATGCTTATGCACTCACAAGCTCTTATATTCTATATTTACATGATTGCATACATATAGGGGGAGCATATGCCTGTTACATGTCTTTCCAAAGCTTTACTTGTTATCCTTCATATCTTTATCTGAAGCTTTGATGTATGTTGTCATCAATTACCAAAAAGGGGGAGATTGAAACCACAAGTGCTCCCTGGGTGATTTTGGTAATTAATGTCAACATATCTCCTGTTGGACTAATATTCTTATCTAGTATATTTCAGAAAGTTTAACAAAGGCGTGGCATGGACAAGAGGATGTGGAACCCCTTCAAGAAGCTTAGGACAAAGATTGGAAAAATCTCAAGACTCTTCGTTTCTATTTTTGTGATCCAAGACCACATTGAGCCCATAGGAAAAGCCAGTACTATTAAAAGGGGATGAGGTGTTGCTTAATGGTCTACTTGCTCAAAGTGCTTAGTGATATGCTCCAAAGCCCTCAACCACTTTCTCAAATCCAAATATATCCTAAACTTAAAGTCAAACTCAGCCCCACCGATTTGACCTATCCGGCACCACCGAGTTCACTTGACATAGCCACTGCCAGAAACCCTAATCAGTTCGGTCTCACCGATGGGATCCCGGTCTCACCGAGATGGGCTTGCAAACTCTCTGTTGCCTATTGCAATTATTTCAGTCTTACCGACATATGCAGTCGGGGCCACCGATTTTGCTTGACCAACTCTCTGTTTGCTCATTACCAAAATCGCTCTCACCGAGTTTGTGTAATCGGTCAAACCGAGTTGAGGTTTTACCCTAACCCTAACACATCGGTCCCACTGAGTTAATCATATCGGTCCCATCGAAAATCCTAACGTTCACATTTCGAACTGAATCGGTCTCACCGAGTTCACAAATTCGGTCGGACCGAGTTGGCTCTTTTGTGTGTAATGGTTAGATTTTATGTGGATACTATATATACCCCTCCATCCTCGTCTCCATTTAAGAGAGAGCCATCAGAACGTGCCTACACTTCCACTACTCATTTTCTGAGAGAGAACCACCTAATCATGTGTTGAGACCAAGACATTCCAATCCAACCACAAGAATCTTGATCTCTAGCCTTCCCCAAGTTGCTTTCCACTCAAATCATCTTTCCACCATATCCAAATCTATGAGAAAGAGAGTTGAGTGTTGGGGATACTATCATTTGAAGTACAAGAGCAAGGAGTTCATCATCAACACACCGTCTATTACCTTTTGGAGAGTGGTGTCTCCTAGATTGGTTAGGTGTCACTTGGGAGCCTCCATCAAGATTGTGGAGTTGAACCAAGGAGTTTGTAAGGGCAAGGAGATTGCCCACTTCGTGAAGATCTACCCAAGTGAGGCAAGTCCTTCGTGGGCGATGGCCATGGTGGGATAGACAAGGTTGCTTCTTCGTGGACCCTTCATGGGTGGAGCCCTCCGTGGACTCGCGCAACCGTTACCTTTCGTGGGTTGAAGTCTCCATCAACGTGTATGTACGATGGCACCACCTATCGGAACCATGCCAAAAATCTTCGTGTCTCCAATTGCGTTTGCACACTCCAATCCCATCCCTTTACTTTCTTGAAATTTGCATGCTTTACTTTCTGCTGCTCATATACTCTTGCCATGCTTGCTTGAAATGTATTGTGAATGTTTAAACCTGTGCTAAAACTCCACCTTAACTTGAAGAACTTAAAAAATTGTTACTTTTATTTGTTGAGGGTCTAATCACCCCCCTCTAGACAACTCTTCTCGATCCTTTCAAGCTCAACTAGACATAAGGGTTAGGTTGGAGGTGGAATCGAAGAAGGGTTGGTTTTATAGTGTTCTTGGTGGCCGTTTCTGCCCGTTGGACCCCGTTCCCACGGGCTAAGTCTTCGCCGTGCGCATGGGGTATCTAGGAGCGAAAACACCACCCCATGCGCATGTGGGTCCAAGTCCCCGTGTGCATGGGGTGTACAGGAAGTTTTTTGGCACCCCTTGCACATGGGGGTCAAAGACCCCGTGCACACGGGGTGTCCAGAAAGTTACTGACCACCCCGTGTGCAAGGGGGTCAAAGACCCCGTGCACACAAAAGTTTCTGTTGAAACTCAAGGGACACCTCGGTGAAGCATGCTACAAGGGAAATATGTGATAGAAGGTGGGAGGGCTGGTGTACATGTTTTGATGCGTTCCCAGATGATATTCATCCACGATGACCCCTCTTAATTGTGCGGTTTTTTACGACTCAAATCAAACCAAAATGAAACCCTTCGAGTCGTGGTAAAACCACGCCTTTGATCTTTTTGAAATTGGGGGGGGGGGTCACAAACCATATGTCACACCACCAAAATATAATTAAGTACCACTTGCACTTTCAATCTCCCCTTTTTGGTGGATAGATGACAATATGGTTAGGACATGGTAAAAAGATATAACACTAAGTCTGGCCATGCCACAACTATTGACCGCGACAGCACTACAAAAAAAGACACTTCCATGACATTATGGCCTAAATGAAAACTTTCTCTGTCATTGATGTGACACTTCTATGACGATAATTGTGACAAAAACACGTATTATCATAGATGTGGTGAGCTCCTACCTCTGTGACAAAAAATCATGAAAGAAATGGGGTTTTTTTGTCCTGGCGGGCCGGAGGCGCACCTGCATGACATTCTTTGGTCCGTCCATGACGTAAAAAACCATGGTAGAAGTGAGGGCGAGTAAATTTTCGGGCAGTTCCCAGTTACGGTGGGCAATCGGGGGGTGGTCGGGGCCGAGGAATGTAGTGTGGTTTGTGTGCTTCTCTCGTACGCGTGTGTGCGCAAGGCGTTTGTTAACTGAAGCCGAGCGATACATTTGCTTACTGAATCCGAGCGATCGATTGATCCCTCGCACTACATATTGAACACGAGCCATGGATCCCATTGCTACGTACTGAAGCCAATAGATCGCCTCACTACTAACTGAACCCCAGCGATCCCTTCGCTGCTAACTGAAGCCGAACGATCCCTTCGCTGCTAACTGAATCAGAGCGATTGAGCCCTTGTTGTTTCTTACTGAAGTCGATCAAGCCCCCGTGCGGTACATACTTGAGTTGAGTAGCCGGTTGGTTGCTTCTCAATGAACGGTGCCTATTGCTGCCACGCGCACGATACGTAGAATGAGTCGAGACTTCCATTGATCGAGCCCCTTGCGTGAGATGTGGTGATTTGACCTAGCCGGTTGGTTGGCTGTGAATGAATGATTCCCATTACTGTCGCCCCCTTGTACGCCCACCCCAGTCGGTGGGGTTGGATGAACAGGACCCCGACCATGTAGGCGGTTGGCGTTGGATGAACAGGACCCAGAGGAGGCCATGTCGCCATACACCACACCCCAACCTGTTGGGGGTGGATGAATAGGACCTAGTGGAGACGGTAGGCGGATTAACAGTAGCCCGTGGAGGCGTGCAGTAGGAAGTTGATGGTGGATGAACAGTAGTCCGTGGAGTCTTGTTTTCCGGTACGACACACCCCTCCCGCAAGGCCATGTTTCGATCGTATGTTGTTCAGGAGAAGTCCGTTTCGTCCGTTTTGCGGCACGCCGGACCCCTCCTGGTGAACAGAACCCCATTTCGACTGTAGGCGGTCGAAGAGAAGTTCGTTCCTCCATTTTGCGTTATGCCAAACCCCTCCCGTTGAACAGGACGCCATTTCGATCATAGGCGGTTGAACAGAAGTCTGTTTCTTCCATTTCGCGGTACGCCAGACACTCAGTGGGCGGGGGTCGATGACCAGGACCCTGTTCTGCTATTTTGTCCAAGCTGGTTGGCTCTTGATGAACATGAAACATTCCGACCCAGTCGGTCGCCTCCCAATGAACACGACTTTGTTTCTCCATTCCAACCCAGTGTAGGATCGAAAATATGTCTAGGGGGGGGGGTGATTAGACTACTTGACCAAATAAAAATCTAGCCTTTTCCCAATTTTAGTTCTTGGCAGATTTTAGCAACTTTGAACAAGTCAAGCAATCTTAACACAATTCAAGCAAGCATGCAAAGAGTATATGAGCAACGGAAAGTAAAGCATGCAACTTGCAAGAAAGTAAAGGGAAGGGTTTGGAGGATTCAAATGCAATTGGAGACATGGATGTTTTGTCGTGGTTCCGATAGATGGTGCTATCGTACATCCACGTTGATGGAGACTTCAACCCACGAAAGGTAACGGTTGCGTGAGTCCACGGAGGGCTCCACCCACGAACGGTCCACGAAGAAGCAACATTGTCTATCCCACCATGGCCATCGCCCATGAAGGACTTGCCTCACTAGCGGTAGATCTTCACGAAGTAGGCGATCTCCTTGCCCTTGCAAACTCCTTAGTTCAACTCCACAATCTTGTCGGAGGCTCCCAAGTAACACCTAACCAATCTAAGAGACACCACTCTCCAAGAAGTAACAAATGGTGTTTTGATGATGAACTCCTTGCTCCTGTGCTTCAAATGATAGTCTCCCCAACACTCAACTCTCTCTCACAGGATATGGATTTGGTGGAAAGAAGATTTGAGTGGAAAGCAACTTGGGGAAGGCTAGAGATCAAGATTCATATGGTAGGAATGGAATATCTTGGTCTCAACACAAGTGTAGGTGGTTCTCTCTCAGAAAATATAGGTTGGAAGTGTGAGTTTGTTCTGATGGCTCTCTCCACGAATGAAGAGGAGGTGGCGGGGTATATATAGCCTCCACACAAAATCTAACCGTTACACATAACTTTCCAAACTCGGTGGGACCGAATGATTAAACTCGGTCGGACCGATTCAGCAAAGCTAGTGACCATTAGGGTTTTTGGTGGGACCGACATGCAACTCGGTAGGACTGATATGATTAGGGTTAGGGCATAACGTAATCTTGGTGAGACCGATTACACAAACTCGGTGAGACCGATTTTGGTAATAAGCTAACCATAGAGTTGGTCAGGTAAACTCAGTGGGACCGATCGCTCATTTCGGTGAGACCGAAACGTTACAAAGGGAAAACAGAGAGTTTATATTGCAATCTCGGTGGGACCGATCGCTCATCTCGGTGAGACCAAAATGTTACGAAGGGAAACAGAGAGATTACAATCCCATCTCGGTGAGACCGAGATCCCTATCGGTGAGACCGATTTGCCTAGGGTTTGTGGCAGTGGCTATGACATTTGAAACTCGGTGGCGCCACATAGAAAGAATCGGTGGGGCCGAGTTTGACTTTTGGTTTAGGTCATATGTGGATGTGAGGAAGTAGTTGAGGGTTTTTGGAGCATACCACTAAGCATTTTGAGCAAGAACCTCATTAAGCAACACCTCATCCCTCCTTGATAGCTTTTCCTATAGCCTCAATGTGATCTTGGATTACTAAAATAGAAAATGTAGAGTCTTGAGCTTTGAGCTTGAGCCAATCCTTTGTCCTTAGCATTTTGAGGGGTCCACTTTTCTCATCCATGCCATGCCAATCATTGAGATTTCCTGAGATATTAATCTTGAAGTAGCATTAGCTCAACGAGCTATATGTTGTTAGGAATTACCAAAACCACCTAGGGACAGTTGCACTTTCAATCTCCCCTTTTTGGTAATTGGTGACAACATATAGATCAAAGCTTCAAAAAATGATAATAAGTGTGAAAAACATTGTCAGTTTGAGAAGTATGTGAAAAGCAAGAGCTCCCTCTAAATTTGTGCATAGTTTAAGATTTGCTTTGGACTACAAATGCACAAAGAGTTAGGATCATGGGTTACTCTTCCATGTCACATACATCTTGGTGGAGCGCTCAAAATGATAATAATTAAAATACATGCACTCATCACCAAGCAAAATGAATGATCATATAAAAGGATAATGTCATCCAACAAGCATTAAGGTATCATATGATCAAACACATGATCATCTAAGCAAGCACAAAGTATAAAGTATCTCAACCAAGCAAATAAACAAATTTTAACCACCAAACAAAAAGAGAGAATAAAAAGCAACACTCTCTCTTGATGTCTATGATCTATACATTTTCTCCCCCTTTGGCAACAATTTACCAAAAAGTTCATAAAAAATGCATAGTGCTAGATCAACACTCAGGCTTGGTCTTCAGGTGGTGGTGTAGACAGAACTCCAAGAACAAAGGCACCAGTCGATGTAGATGGAGCTATTGGAGTAGATGCTGGAGCTGATGGCACTGAAGCTGTAGCTGGTGCAGATGAAGTAGCTCTGGTGTCTGGAATAGGCACTGCAGTAGACCTCTGACCTCTAGGCACTCTAGCAAAAGCATCAGTGGTTGTCTTTCCCTTCTTCTCCTCCACTTCATCCTGCAGTTTCTCAATGACTGACTGGATCTCAGTGACCTTCACATCCAAGTCATAGAACTTCTGCTCCACGATCCTCTCCAAGCTCTCCTGGTTTTGAGTCAGGGTGGCCAGTCCCTTCTCAATCCTCAGAGTGGAGGCAATCAAGTAGCCAAGCTGATCTTGCTTGCTCTTCAGAAGATACTGAGATGCTTCTTCAGTAGTTGGCATCCTTGCAGCCTTTTCAGCCTTTGCCTTCTCCTTCTTGGCTTGTGCGTGCACAGAAGATGGTTCATTTTCATCCATCACCATGGTGTTGTCCTCAAAGTCTGGGTAGATGGGCAGGTGCTCCTTGTCCAGTAGATATGTGCCAGTGTCCATCTTGGAGTTGATCAGCTCCTGGATCTGTGGGGCATATCCACAACTCCTCTTCTGATCTGCAGTTGTCCTCTTTAAGGTTTCCACTATTAGGCTCATGACTTTGAAATTCTGTGGGACATCAAAGATGTGAAGCAAATTAATTGCATGGCCTCTGATCATCTTGTGATCACCTGACTTTGTCAAGAGAGTGTGCCTGAGGATCCAGTTGATAGTTGTCAAGCCTGACAGAAGGTAATGTACAGATCCAAACTTGTGTGTCTCAAGAGCAGCATCTGGGATCTCCTTGTACATGTGTGCCATGATGTTGTGATCCTTCTTATTGTTGGCATAGACATCTAGGTCATCTTCATGTTCTTATGGGGCATTGATCAACTTAGCCCATTCTGCAACTGTTGACTGGTACCTCGTACCTTCAGACATCCAGACAATCCTTCCATCTGGGTAGAAGTGAGCTGTGGAGTAGAACTGCATGATGAGCTCATCATTCCATTTTGTGAGCTTCTGAGACACAAACTAATCAACTCCACAAGCCTTGAAGCTTTCATATACACCCGGGAAGTGATCCTCATTTTCCTCAATGAATGACCAATCGACCCATCTCATGTCACACACTATGGGCTTCTTGTCAAGCAAGATGGTCTCATAGAAGTCCTGCTGTTCCTTTGTATGGAACCTGTAGTCCACAACAGTCCTTCTCCTGGTGGCATATGGATCAGCCTCTCTCCATAGCCTTAGACCAAAGTCCTTCCTGACTTTCATGTTCTCTGCAACTGGATGAGCATCATTGTGGTCTGGAATTTTTGTCTTCAATTTCCTCAAGACAACAGAATCATATTCTTCTTCCATTGCAGCTTCAGGCATTGGGGCCTTGTTCTTCTCTGCTGCTGCGATGTTCCTAGTGCTCCTCTTGGGTGCAGTTTTGGGTTTTGGAGCAGCTGGCTTAGGAGTTCCTTTGGGCTTAGATGGATCAGCCCCTGATCTTATGGCATCTTCCATAAGCTTCTGAGCTTTAGGTGCTGGTGCAGCATCCTCTTCCTCTTCCTCTTCTTCAGAGCCTTTCATGATTGAAGATCTCCCAAGCACTCTGGAAATGGTCTTCTTGACCCTCTCTTTCCTTTTCTTTTCTGCCACAGCCTGCTCTTTGGGTGCAGATCCCAAAGTCTCTTGAGTGGATTCTCTGGCTTTAGACATTGGAGCTCTCTTGGCAGGAACCTTTTGCTTCATCCCTGGCTTGGTGGCAGCAGCTATGCCATATTCCTTTTTCAGGACTTTCCTCTTTGAGGTGGTTTCTTCCTCCTCAGCCACATAGTCCTCATCCTCTGACTTTGAGGTTCTTTTCTTGCTGGCCCTTGTGGCAGCCTTAGGCAGATTTCTGGGTGTGCTCCTGCTGCCATCATCTGAGCTGCTAGAGGGACTAGTGCCCTCACTCAAGTGAACCTGCTCCTTAGACTTGTTCTGACTGTCACTCTGATCTGACATGATGCAAACACTGACAGCAGACCCTGTGAATAGATTATATATGAGATAGAGTGGATGAGCATCACAAAGTACAGAGGTTTTTGCAAAAGACTGAATTAAAAACTTAGTTTTAGTTTTCCACAGAAAGCATTTCGGATCTACCAATTTGCAAACTCGGTGATACCGAAGCATCTTTTGGAACCTAAACTAGTGAACTCGGTCAGACCGAGTCACAGTTCGGTGGCACCGAGTCTGCTAGGGTTTCACAAAGTGCTGAACTCGGTCACACAGATTTGCAATTCTCGGTCAGACCGAGAATCACATGTGCAATGGCCTGAGCCAAATCAGTGGAACCGATTTCATCAACTCGGTTGGTCCGAGATGGTTTCGGCGGAAACCTAACCCTAAATTTTCAATTCACGACTAAACTACGGAGTGTTTTCGATGGATAGAATGATCTTAATTGTGGCAAGATACATGGAAAATAAATGTGCTGGGGAATCGGAGTTAGAACAACACAAAGTTCAAGTCCATACCCTAGTTCGGCGATGAACTTGCTACGGCGGCAACGGCGGAGATGATCCCGTTGACGGCGGCGGAGACCAGCGATAGGAGGCGGCTGGCGACGAGGAGGATGATCCGGAGACCCAGGGAGGCAGAGCAGGCTAAGCGCGGGCGAGGAGGTTCGGAAAGTTTTCCAAAATTTGACCCGTGGATATATATAGCCTGACCCTGTCGGTGTGACCGAGTGGAACAACTCGGTGGCACCGAGATTCATAACTGCAAGTAGTTACTGAAACTCGGTGTGACCGAAAAGTTCAAATCGGTTGCACCGAGATTGAAAACCTAGATCGACTTAGTGATCTCGGTATGACCGAAATGGATGAACCGGTCAGACCGAAACACACAAAGAAGTTTTGGAAGTTTAAGTCTATGACGAATCGGGGACTCCGAGTGCTCCTCACACAGAGTGGTTCGAATCTGACTTGATCAAACTTTGTGATGCAGCATGAATAGAGTTTTAGATGAGAAAAGCATAGATAGCTAGAGAAGGTTCTTAGGCATTCTTGTCCATCCACTTGGCCAAAAGAAAAGGAAACCAATCAATCAAAACAACAAGTGGATGTCCTCAAATGAGTGAATTATGCAACCAACATGCTCACACAATAAAATGACAAATGAAATATGTGGCAAAGCATGCACAAACAATTCTAGCATTTACCAAGCAATTGGCGATGACTAGGTCATCTATATATGAGTATATTGACATAGGAGTCAAATGAGAACATTTGATCATAGGTCATACTCATCGTTTAAGCACAAGTGGGGTTACCACTTTTACATAAAGCGTTGTTGTGTTCACACCATTAGAGTTGCTTTAACTCAATTGTTAGAGCAAAGCTCCCCATAGATGTGATATCCCCCCTAAGAGGGATGAACTAACCTTGGGTTTTGTCGATGATGACTTCATGTAGGTGTTGAAGATGTGGATGCTCTAAGTTGATGTAGATCATTCGGAGCTATCCTTTGGAGTGAGTTGCACTTTCAATACCTACACGAGTTAGTCCCACAAGGAACAAACAAGGATATCCATAGACATAGAGTGATGCACACACAAGATGATGTCCACGAGAGCATTAGGTTACCTTGTCCCTTGTCTTACCAACAAGAGGGTTTGTGACTCCTTGAACTAGTGCAAGATGTGGAATTTGATTGCACTTGTTCTTGCCAAAATGATAAGAGTGAAGTATGTTGGCGGAGTCACCCTCAAGAACTCTCTAGTTCTTCTTCTTTGGGATCCACACCATCTTGATGGGAATCCTCAGAGTTGTAGTTGTACTTGATGAAGTGGAACTTGATGTAGTCTTGGGAACCCACTTGACCAAGGCCTTAGGAGCTTCTTCAAATGCATCAATTTCCTCTTGAAGCTTGTCCTTGCCTTTTTCCTTGTGGTCTTGTGGTGGAAGATCATCTTGAGCTTGTGTCCCCTTGAAAGAAGTAGGATCATACTTCTCTTGTTGAGGAACAAACTTCGTCTTGGGGTATTGATCTTCTTCCCACTCAACTCCATTGGCATTGAACTTTCGTTCAAAACCAATACCTTGATTCTTCCGGTGCCTTCCTTGCTTGCGTACAATTTCCTCGAATTGCTTACTCCCGGCAAGGCTCTTGTAAATACCTTTCTCTATGATTCCCTTCAATAAGCTATTTTCTTGCTCAAGTGTAAATTGGCTAAGACAATCATTAGTGGAATCAAGAGAGCTACTAGAAGCAACAATATTGGATTTAGCATGATTCTTGTTACTACTAGAAGAAGAATCCTTCTTGTTCTTGTTACTAGACTTGACTTGAGGCATGTAAGTGGATAAGAGTAAACGCTTGGCAATGTAAGAAGAACTTTTCTTGCGAAGATCATCATTGATTGCCTTTAAGAACTCATGCTCTTGCTCAAGATTGAGCTTCTCAAAACGTAATTTCTCATGAGTCCTTAAAAGTTCTCGATGATCTCCTAAGATAGTTTCATGAGCTAACTTAAGAGTGTTTAGTTCTTTAGTTAGAGACTCAATCTTCTCCTTATCATTGTCATTCGTTTCATCTTGATTAGCATGAGTAATTGACATTTCATCATATTATTCATCACTAGAGTTGTCAAAAAGTAAATCATCATCACCTAACAAGTCATCTTCATCACTATTGAAATCAACATACTCGGGGTGTCATACCTTTGGGCCTTTAGCCATGAAGCATCTTCCAATTCCTTCATTTGGTGAATCAAATATGTCGTAGGAGTTGGTTGACACAAGTGCTAGACCGGCAACACCTTCATCTTGAGTATATTCGGAGTCGGAGTGATAGCTTCTCTCGGAGTCATTGTCGGAGTCAGAGCCGGATACCCATTCACCAACATGAGCTTGATGTCTTCGTTTTGTGTAGCTCCTTGATGACCTATCCTCCTTTCCGAATCCTTGCTTCTCCGGGAGGGTCTTCGTTCATAACGATCATCCCTACTCCTTCTCTCCCTCGATTGTGATTCTTCTCTTCTACTTCTTCTTTTGGGAGAATCTTCTCTTCTCTTGTGGGGAGCCGTACACTCATTGGAGTAGTGTCCGGGTCTTCCACAATTGTAGCAGTTTCGCTCTCGACTAGAAGATCTTTTGTCATTGTAGGACCTTGACTTGGAACTTCTCTCTTTGCTTCTATTCTTGTAGAACTTGTTGAAGTTCTTCACCATCAGGCTCAATTCTTCATTGAAGGTTGGTTTCTCACTTGATGATGTGGGAGCTTCACATGAGGCTTTGTAAGCACCGCTTGACTTGTTATGGAGCTCCTCCTTATCCTTGAGTGACATCTCATGAGCAACAATTCTTCCAATGACTTCCGTTGGCTTGATATCTTTGTAATTTGGCATCATTTGGATCAATGTGCATACGGTATCGTATTTTCCATCCAAGGCTCTTAGGATCTTATTGATGATGAATTTGTCGGTCATCTCTTCACTTCCTAAGCCGACAATCTCATTTGTGATAAGAGCAAGCCTAGAGTACATTTCAGCGACACCTTCACCATCCTTCATTTTGAACTTGTCAAGTTGACTTTGAAGCACATCCAACTTTCATTTCTTGACGGAGTCGGTACCTTCGTGCATATCAATCAAAGTATCCCAAATTTCCTTTGCATTCTCAAGACGGCTGATTTTGTTGAATTCTTCGGGGCACAATCCGTTGAAGAGGATATCACAAGCTTGAGCATTGTATTGCAGCATCTTCAACTCTTCCGCGGTAGCTTCACATTTGGTTCTCTCCCATCAAATAATTCACCTTGCAAGCCAACACACAAAATAGCCCAAACGGCGGGGTTATGTCCAAGAATATGCATTTTCATCTTATGCTTCCAACTAGCAAAATTAGTACCATCAAAGTAAGGACCTCTACGGTGGTAATTTCCCTCTCTAGACGCCATACTCTCCTAGGTTGTGAAACCAAGGCTATGACTTCCAAAAGCTATGAAAATCAAGGCAAATGGAGACCAAAGCTCTAATACCACTTGTAGGATCGAAAGTATGTCTAGAGGGGGGGGGTGATTAGACTACTTGACCAAATAAAAATCTAGCCTTTTCCCAATTTTAGTTCTTGGCAGATTTTAGCAACTTTGAACAAGTCAAGCAATCTTAACACAATTCAAGCAAGCATGCAAAGAGTATATGAGCAGCGAAAAGTAAAGCATGCAACTTGCAAGAATGTAAAGGGAAGGGTTTGGAGGATTCAAACGCAATGGGAGACATAGATGTTTTGTCGTGGTTCCGATAGGTGGTGCTATCGTACATCCACGTTGATGGAGACTTCAACCCACGAAAGGTAACGGTTGCGTGAGTCCACGGAGGGCTCCACCCACGAACGGTCCACGAAGAAGCAACATTGTCTATCCCACCATGGCCATCGCCCATGAAGGACTTGCCTCACTAGCGGTAGATCTTCACGAAGTAGGCGATCTCCTTGCCCTTGCAAACTCCTTAGTTCAACTCCACAATCTTGTCGGAGGCTCCCAAGTAACACCTAACCAATCTAAGAGACACCACTCTCCAAGAAGTAACAAATGGTGTTTTGATGATGAACTCCTTGCTCCTGTGCTTCAAATGATAGTCTCCCCAACACTCAACTCTCTCTCACAGGATATGGATTTGGTGGAAAGAAGATTTGAGTGGAAAGCAACTTGGGGAAGGCTAGAGATCAAGATTCATATGGTAGGAATGGAATATCTTAGTCTCAACACAAGTGTAGGTGGTTCTCTCTCAGAAAATATAGGTTGGAAGTGTGAGTTTGTTCTGATGGCTCTCTCCACGAATGAAGAGGAGGTGGCGGGGTATATATAGCCTCCACACAAAATCTAACTGTTACACATAACTTTCCAAACTCGGTGGGACCGAATGATTAAACTCGGTCGGACCGATTCAGCAAAGCTAGTGACCATTAGGGTTTTTGGTGGGACCGACATGCAACTCGGTAGGACCGATATGATTAGGGTTTGGGCATAATGTAATCTCGGTGAGACCGATTACACAAACTCGGTGAGACTGATTTTGGTAATAAGCTAACCAGAGAGTTGGTCAGGTAAACTCGGTGGGACCGATCGCTCATTTCGGTGAGACCGAAACGTTACGGAGGGAAAACAGAGAGTTTACATTGCAATCTCGGTGGGACCGATCGCTTATCTCGGTGAGACCGAAATGTTACGAAGGGAAACAGAGAGATTACAATCCCATCTCGGTGAGACCGAGATCCCTATCGGTGAGACCGATTTGCCTAGGGTTTGTGGCAGTGGCTATGACATTTGAAACTCGGTGGCACCGGATAGAAAGAATCGGTGGGGCCGAGTTTGACTTTTGGTTTAGGTCATATGTGGATGTGAGAAAGTAGTTGAGGGTTTTTGGAGTATATCACTAAGCATTTTGAGCAAGAACGTCATTAAGCAACACCTCATCCCTCCTTGATAGTATTGGCTTTTCCTATAGACTCAATGTGATCTTGGATCAGTAAAAAAGAAAATGTAGAGTCTTGAGATTTGAGCTTGAGCCAATCCTTTGTCCTTAGCATTTGGAGGGGTCCACTTTTCTCATCCATGCCATGCCAATCATTGAGCTTTCCCGAGATATTAATATTGAAGTAGCATTAGCTCAATGAGCTCTATGTTGTTAGGAATTACCAAAACCACCTAGGGATAGTTGCACTTTCACCCAGCCGGTTGGCTGTCGATGAACAAGACACTATTGCAACCGTCGTTGCTTCTCGATGTACAAGGTTCCAGGCCATACGTATGTGCGAGTACACATTCGAGACCTAACCCATATGCATGTACATGGCCGTATTTTTTGTAGCGTGCCTGTACATACATGTACATGATTTAGACAGGACTGTCTGAGCTGCTACGTCGGGGGCTCTACTGTGACACGTGTCGCTCCTTACTTGACCAAGGTTCATCGTTGCAGAGAGACCGATCAACCGGTATGTGCATATACGTTTGAGACCAGACAGATAACGCTACGTACACTTCGACCTGGCGGTCTAAACTTTCAGGGGGGATAAGGCGGTACTTCCTTACGTGCGAAGATATAACTGGTGGGACCTGATTGTCAAGGGAGGATCATTTTTTTGCACTAAATAAGGAGGCACTACTTTGCATGTGAAGATGTACCTGGTGGGTTCAAGCTGTCAGGGGGGAGGAAACATTTTTTTGTGTAATAAGGAGGCACTTCTCTACGTGCGAAGATGTAGCTGATGGGTCCCAATTGTCAGGGGGAGGAATCATTTTTTCGCGTAATAAGGAGGCACTTGCATGCATGCGGCCATGGACCATGTGGGTCCATACTGTCAGCCTCTCCACGTACATCCCTCTTCCGATGGTTGTCGTTTGTTAACCATGTTTACCACACTGCATTGAGAGCACCAACGCGATGGAGTACGGCGAGGCCTAGGAAGGGAATGCCCCGGAGCCGGGGAAGACGTGGTAGTGGATGCCCATGCGGAGGGGAGTACGAGGGTTGACTGGTTCGGCTGCGGTGTGAGGCTGTCGTTGCCGGAGAATAACATGAGGTGTAATGTCGGTGTCAAAACCGGCGAATCTCGGGTAGGGGGGGGGGTCCCGAACTATGGACCTTGGATCGATGGGGAACACTGGACGTGGGACACAATGTTTACCAAGGTTCGGGCCCTCTCTAAGAGGTAAAACCCTACGTCCTGCTTGATTATATTGCTTGTGTATAAGGGGGTTACATAGTAGATCTATCGCGAGATCAGATGAACTAAACCCTAGCTAGTAGGATGGTGTTTGTTCCTCTAGCCTCTATGACTAAGCCCCTTGGTTTATATAGACACCAGGGGTTCTGGGGTTTATATATAGTTGCCGCCTCTTGAGCTTGTGTTGGTTTTTCCTTGAAGAGGAAAGGGTGATGCAGCATAGTAGAGTAAATATTTCCCTTAGCTTTTGAGAACCAAGGTATCAATCCAGTAGGAGATAATGCACAAGCCACCGAATACCTGTACAAACAAATACCAACTTGCACCCAACGCGACAAAGGGGTTGTCAATCCGTTCACGGTCATTTGCAAAGTGAGATCTGATATAGATGGATAATCGGTAAAGTAATATTTTTGGTATTTTTGGTTTATAGGTCTGAAAGTAAAAGATTGTAAAGAAAGTAAATAGGAAACTAAAATTGTAGATCAGAAACTTATATGATGGGAAATAGACCCGGGGGGCATATGTTTCACTAGAGGCTTCTCTCAAGATAGAAAATATTAAGGTGGGTGAACAAATTACTGCCGAGCAATTGATAGAAAAGCACAAAGTTATGACGATATCTAAGGCAATGATCATGAATATAGGCATCACGTCCGTATCAAGTAGACCGAAACAATTCTCCATCTACTACTATTACTCCACACATCGACCGACTCCTGTCAGCATCTAGAGTATTAAGTTCATGAAGAACAGAGTAATGCATTAAGTAAGATGACATGATGTAGCGGGATAAACTCAAGCAATATGATGAAAACCCCATCTTGTTATCCTCGATGTCAACAATACAATAAGTGTCGGTTCCTCTTCTGTCATTAGGATCGAGCCCAAAGATAAGCACTTGTCCCATTGCAAGAAAAACCAATTTAGTTGGCCAAACCAAATCGATAGTTCGAAAAGACTTGCAAAGATATCAAATCATGGATATAAGAATTCAGAGGAGATTCAAATAATATTCATAGATAAGCTGATCATAAATCCACAATTCATCGGATCTCGGCAAACACACCGCAAAAAAGTATTACATTGAATAGATCTCCAAGAACATCGAGGAGAACATGGTATTGAGAATCAAAGAAAGAGAAGAAGCCATCTAGCTACTAGCTATGGAGCCGTAGGTCTATGGTAAACTAATCATGCTTCATCGGAGAGGCAATGGTGTTGATGTAGAAGCCCTCCGTGATCGAACCCCCCTCCGGTAGGACGCCGGAAAAGGCCCCTAGATGGGATCTCATGGGTACAGAAGGTTGCGGCGGTGGAAAAGTGGTTTCCTGGCTCCCCTAGAAGGTTTTGGGGTATCTAAGAATATATAGGCAAAAGAAATAGGTCGGTGGAGTCATGAGGGGCCCACATGGGTGGGGGTGCGCCCTACCCCCTGGGCGCATTGTGGACGCCTCGTGGCTTTCCTGACGTGCACTCCAAGCCCTCTAGATGTCTTCTGGTCCAAGAAAAATCATCACGAAAGTTTCATTCTGTTTGGACTCCGTTTGGTATTCCTTTTCCGCGAAACTCTGAAACAAGGAAAAAACAGGAACTGACACTTGGCTCTAGGTTAATAGGTTAGTCCCAAAAATAATATAAAATAACATATTAATGCATATAAAACATCCAAAACAGATAATATAATAGCATGGAACAATAAAAAATTATAGATACGTTGGAGACGTACCACCAGATCCAATATAGACACCATCCCGGATGGGGTTCACCACCTCCATTGGTGCCTCTCCGATGATGCGTGAGTAGTTATTTGTAGACCTTCGGGTCCGTAGTTAGTAGCTAGATGGCTTCCTCTCTCTCTTGATTCTCAATACAATGGTCTCTTGGAGATCCATATGATGTAACTCTTTTGCGGTGTGTTTGTTGGGATCCCATGAACTTTGAGTTTATGATCAGATCTATCTTTTTATATCCATGAAAGTATTTGAGTTTCTTTGATCTCTTTTATGCATGATTGCTTATAGCCTCGTATTTCTTCTCCGATATTTGGGTTTTGTTTGGCCAACTTTATCTATTTATCTTGCAATGGGAAGAGGTACTTTGTAGTGGGTTCAATCTTATGGTGCTTGATCCTAGTGTCAGAAGGGGAACCGACACGTATGTTTCGTTGCTACTAAGGATAAAATGATGGGGTCTATCTCTACATAGATAGATCTTGTCGACATCATGTCATCGTTCTTATTGCATTACTCCGTTTCTCCATGAACTTAATACACTAGATGCATGCTGGATAGCGGTCGATGTGTTGAGTAATAGTAGTAGATGCAGGCAGGAGTCGGTCTACTAATCTTGGACGTGATGCCTATGTAATGATCATTGCCTGGATATCATCATGAGTATTTGAAGTTCTATCAATTTCCCAAAAGTAATTTGTTCACCCACCGCTTTGCTATTTTTCTTGAGAGAAGCCACTAGTGAAACCTACGGCTCCCGGGTCTCTTTGTCATATATTTGCCTTTGCGATATACTTTTCCTTTGCTTTTATTTTCAGATCTATTAATCCAAAAACCCCAAAATACCTTGCTGCAATTTATTCTTATTTATTTTATTTGGCGTTCGATCTATCAATTCACTACAAATTTACCTCATGTCTGTTTGCCTATCTTGAGGCACCGTACCCTGGAAGGGATTGAAAACTGTCGGCGTCTTGGGAACGGGGGTACGCATACTTGCCTGCCTATGGCCTAGGGCATGGCTCCACCAACGGCCTAGTACGACCCATATTCACCAGCAACCACTCAAGACCCTCACGAGGGGCCAAGCCTCGCGAGGCGGACGACACCAAGACCTCCCCAGGGGCGGCCTCGCTAGCTGGCTCCTGAGGAGCAGAGATATCTATGCAAGGGGCACCTCACGAGGTCCGCGTGACGTGAGCCATGACGACCAAGGCAGGCGAGCGCCAGCGGCCGCAGGGTTCCAGTTTCCTCCTTGGTTCTAAGGAAGCAGGCGCAGGAGAGGAGTCCCGAGGTTATAGGCAAAGGATTCCATATCGGTGCAACAAGACCAAGACCAGCAGGACGGCTGGACGAGGGTCACCGCGGAGCCCCCAGCGGCGTCACCGCCAGAGCCTTTGGCAGGCGAAGACCACCCTTTTGTCAGGATAACTTGTACTAGTTGCCTCCCTTCAAAATTGGCCATAGTGGGATCCCTTCCCGCCTAAACATTTGGGAAGAGGACCGGGGCCTCTATAAATAGGGCTAGCCACCACCGTAGTAGAGGGAGGATTGAGAGGACGGATCATTCGGACCATCCTCAAGCACACCAGCTCATCGAGCTCAAGAACACCTCTCCTCAGGAGGCTATTTGTCCACTGTACTAGTTCATCCTCAGCCCACGAGGCAATCCACCACACCACACTGGAGTAGGGTACTACACCACAATGGTGGCCCGAACTAGTATAAACTCTTGTGTCACTTGTTCCTTGGGTTCGGCGAGCTAGGCCTAGAGATCGTTGCGAGAGTGAGCTAGGGAGAGAGGGATCTTCGTGCGCACCCCGGTGTTCGAACCTCAAGGGTTTGCCGGAACCCGCAATCCGACATTTGGCGCGCCAGGTAGGGGTGCGCTGAAGCCTTTCTTACATTGATTCATGCTCCATTGATCCACCGCATCCATGTCTGATGCTCACCGAGCCATGCTGAGCGACAGGCCGCCCTCGCCACCCGTGTCGCTCAGACGGCGCCCGTTGGCGGACCTCCCCGCCGTTCTCTATCACCTGCTGCCAGCGCTGTCATCGGCCCGGCAGCGAACGAGCAGGAGGCCTCAACGCTGCACCCCTTCGTGCGGCGGGATGGACGCACCGCCACCCCGTCGCTGACTCCGACCGGCTTGGCATCCCACGCTCGTCGCGCACCCACGGACGCGCAGGCCGCGTTTGCTTATGGCACGCGAGCTCCTGCGTTACCTCCCGGTCGACGATCTCTACGATGACTGACCGCACCACATCGCCGAGCTCGTCAGTGCCGCCGGGGGCTGTCCTGCACCATCCCCTTGCTGCCTCGCCCACCTCCGGCCGCAGAAGACGTGGCTCACGGAGCACCTCTGCCGCCTCCGCATCAAGACGGCGCCCTCGCACCAAGACACGTGGTTCACGGAGCGCCACCACCGCCTCCGCATCAAGATGACGTCCTCGCACCGATACGGTGGTCCCGCGGCGTGAACCACCACACCGGGCGCCCACACATGAAGAAGGAAGCTGCCAAGAAGTACCGAGGCCGCAAGAAAACGCTCCTGCGCTCCAAGCACCATTACGTCAAGATCGCCTGCCGCCCGCGGTGGCGGTGCATGGATATCAGGATCAGGCTCCGCCACCGCGACGGGCCCTGATGACCACAACAGGCTCCCGAGCCTTTACTCCTGAGCTGCGCACCGTCGTCTGGCTGGGCAAGTTCAAACCAGACCTGCCTCCGCGCTACGATGGCACCCCCGATCCCGCGGAGTTCTTGCGGCTCTACGAGATGAGCATCGAGGGAGCCAACAGAGATGAGAAGGTCATGGCGAACTGGTTTCCCATGGCCCTCAAGGATGGCACACGCTCGTGGCTCCTGAACTTGCCCGCAAGATCGATCTCCTCCTAGGGCGAGATGTGCGAGCGTTTCGTCGCCAACTTCCAAGGCACTCGCGACCGCCCGCCGGTCGTAGGCGACCTGCGGCGCATCAAGCAGCAACCAGGGGAAATTCTACAGAAGTACATCCAGCGCTTCAACAGCGTCCGCCTCAAGATCCCCAAGGTGACGGACGAGGCCATCGTATCTGCATTCTCCGATGGCGTCCGCGACGCCAAGATGAAGGAGGAGCTCGCCATCTATGAGGAGCTATGCTCGGCCCTAGAGATGTTCAACATGGCAACCAAGTGCGCAAGGGCTGAGGAAGGGCACCTCTCTCTCCTCGAGCTCCCATCAGCTGATCAGGAGGACAAGAAGGCAAAGATCAAGGACGTAAAGCGCAAGGGGGCTGCCGTACTCGTGGCGGAGCCAGAGACGAAGCGCGGTCGCGACCACCCCGAATCATCTAGTGCCAACCGCCCATTCTGCGCCTTCCACAATGTTCACGGCCACAACACCAGCGACTGTTAGGAGCTCAAGGCCATCCGAGATGGGCGCTTCAGTCGACGCCCCGAGCGCAACGACCGAGGCTAGGGCCGAGGAGGTGGATGAAGTGGAGGACGTTGGGACGACCGTGGCCGCCGCCAGAAGTGGTGTGACCGGCCTCGCGAGGACCATTGGCAGGACCAGCCTCGCGAGGCCCCTGGAGGGAGCAGCCTCGTGAGGACCGCCCTTAGGGCAACGCTGCCCTCCCTCCGCTGCCGCCACCACCAAGGAGAAACGACGACCACCATCAGGACGAGGGGGCTGGGGGCTTCCAGGAGCCACGCACCATCGCCTGCATCTTGGGTGGTGCTCAAGCCCCAGCCTCTTGGCGTGTCTTCAAGAAGTTTGCTCGCGAGGTGAATGCGGACCTTCCAGGTTCGAGGCCACGCGCCCGCTCCGGTGGTCCAAGTGCGCCATCACCTTCAGCTCGGTGGACCAGCTCAAGTGCGCGGTGACCGCCGGCGCCCTCCCGATGCTCTGCTCACCCGTCATCAGTAACGTTCAAGTAACCAAGACCCTCATCGACGGCGGCGCGGGGCTCAATGTCCTGTCCATCGAGACATTCAATGGCCTTCAGGTGCCATACGATCAGCTGCAGCCTACCAAGCCTTTCTCAGGTGTGATCGACGGCTCCACCACCCCGATAGGGCATGTTCGCCTCCCTCTCACCTTCGGCCAGCGTGACAACTACCGCACCAAGCTCATCGACTTCGACGTCGCCCACATCCGCCTGCCGTACAACGCTATCCTTGGGTATCCAGCCTTGGCCAAGTTTATGGCAGTGACCCACCACAGCTACAACATCCTCAAGATGCCAGGGAGTGGCGGCGTCATCTTGGTCACCTGCAAGGAAAGAGACGCGGTGTGCTCCCTCGAGCGTGCTTACCAGGCTGCAGCAGACGAAGACCCCAACAACGAAGGCACCCTGTACCCTCCCGAGGCCAACCCCAAGAAGAAGAATCAACTACCCCGTCAAGGGCCTCAGGAGGGCAGCCTCTCCAGCAGCACCACCTCAGGACCTGCGCCCGTAGATGGGGTGCCTCCTTCCCTCGCATAGGAAGGCATGCCCGGCGCCCTCCTCGGGCTGGGATCAGGGGCTCTCTTCTGGAGGGCCTCAGACCTTGCCGTCGTCACGGGGAGGCGCTCGGGCACCATGTGGAGGCGTGCTTCGCCGCACGTTTTCCTCGAGAGGGCACGAGGCGTGGAACGCCTCGTGCTCAGGAGTTCATCACCAAGGCGACTCAGGAGCTTCAAGAGGCAAGGACCATACGCGGTGACCGTCGTTCACCATCTAGCGCAGCTCTCCACCCTGGCGAGGGCAGCGGGCTGCATGTCTGCGTCGACATACCAGGGCTCAACAGGGCCGCATCTCAGCGACGATCCTGGCCTTCGCGCATTGGGTGGTGTGAGGGTCCCCCTCACAGCTATGTTCGCATGCCTCTCAGCCTGTCGAACGCAGCTGTCACCTCCCAGCGCCACCTGCCGAGCATTCTGGCAGCTCAGGAGGCCAGGAATCACACTATCCTGGCAGAGATCGCGGCAGTTCTTCAGGAGCCACCTGGGCCCGCGGAGCTTCCTGAGGCTCAGGACCCTGGCGGCTCGTGAGGGGCAACCTCTCCAACACGCGCCTTCAGCAACCCCAACACCACTCCAGCAACGGCATCAGGTGACTCTTTCCAGTTTATTCAGCTAGGGGCGCCCTTCGGGCAGCATTATCCCCAAGTCGCATGGGCCTATCCCTGCGGCGTGTATCCTTTTGCATCTTTAGCTTACTCTGTTGGGAGCGCCTCGCGGGCGGCATCATCCTCAGGCCGCTCGGGTCCGTCCTAGTGGCATGTATCATTCTTGCATCTATCTAAACTAATTTGCCTCCTCGCATGAATTGCTCTATAACCACTTCTCACCTGGTGCTTTCTCTTCGCGGCCTCCCGCGCTGCTGATCGGTCACTTGCTCATCCCGCAACGGTAGACTCACATGTTGGCACGATACTTGTGCTCGGGTCCGTCCCTGCAACACTGATAAACCTGTGCGATCGAGCTCTGGCTCGCGGCCCGCTCCGTGTACGCCACCTCACCAGATCCTCAGTGCCCTCATCTTCTCGCAGAAAGAGCAATGGCGGACTGGCAAGTGCAACTATAGTCTACTCTATCTCTCTCACTAACCCGCAGGAACCTCCGGAGTCGAGCCACAGGTGGTCCCACCAGCTGCCCCCTTTCACGCTTTTCGCTTGGGCGTTGAAGGGAGGGCTCCTGAGCATCGCGTCTCAGGAACTCTTACTGGCTCTCCAGCCCTCACCCCCTGGCCTTGACCACGACATCGCGACCTGGCATACCAGCGGCGGCTGAGCTCGCTCGAGGGCCGGGACCCAAGGACGCAGAGCACACAGGGGAGTGTGAAGGGTGGGAGCTGGCTTGGACACAACCTGGCAGCCTCACCATCAGCGGCCCACGGACCGGGTGCCACGCAAGGAACTGACCCGTGATTGCTAAGATAAGTCACGCATCCAAGGCAACCCAGCTCACGACTTAGGATTTTTGGCTCCTGCAGCCTTGCTCCGGCAATGCCGCCTTCCTTTTCTACCTTTAGGGAGCAGCTTGCACACCAAGGGGGACCTCTTGAGCATCACGCCTCAGGAGCTCTTATCGGACCTCGAGCCGCTCACCTCCTAGTCTTGACCACGGCATCACGACCTGGCATACCAACGACGACTGAAGCCTGCCTGGTGATTGCTACCTCTTGAGCACTGCGTTGGTTTTCCCCGAAGAGGAAGGGATGATGCAGCAAAGTAGCGCAAGTATTTCCCTCAGTTTTTGAGAACCAAGGTATCAATCCAGTAGGAGGCTACGCGCGAGTCCCTTGTACCTGCACAAAACAAATAAATCCTCGCAACCAACGCGATAAGGGGTTGTCAAATCCTACACAACCACTTACGAGAGTGAGATCTGATCGATATGATAAGATAATATTTTTGGTATTTTTATGATAAAGATGCAAAGTAAAATAAAAGCAAAGTAGAAAGCAAAGGAAATAACTAAGTATTGGAAGATTAATATGATGAAAATAGACTCGGGGGCCATAGGTTTCACTAGTGGCTTCTCTCAAGAGCATAAGTATTATACGGTGGGTGAACGAATTACTGTTGAGCAATTGACATAATTGAGCATAGTGATACGTCCATTTTGCATCATGCTTTTATATCGATATTTATCGCATTATGGACTATTATTTCACTTTATGTCACAATACTTATGGCTATTCTCTCTTATTTTACAAGGTTTACATAAAGAGGGAGAATGCCGGCAGCTGGAATTCTGGTCTGGAAAAGGAGCAAATATTAGAGACCTATTCTGCGCAACTCCAAAAGTCTTGAAACTCCACGGAACGTCTCAAACGAAATAAAGAAAAATCCACGCCAAAGATGAAGGCCAGGGGGCCCACACCCTTCTCACGAGGGTGGGGGGCGCCCCCGCTAGGGCGCGCCCCCTACCTCGTGGGCCCCCTGGTGGCTCTCCGATGCCCATCTTCTCCTATATGAGGTCTTTCGATGAGGAAAAAATAAGAAGGAACTTTTCGGGACGAGACTCCGCCGCCAAGAGGCGGAACCTTGGCGGATCCAATCTAGAGCTCCGGCAGAGCTGTTCTGCCGGGGAAACTTCCCTCCCGGAGGGGGAAATCATCACCATCGTCATCACCAATGCTCCTCTCACTGGGAGAGGGCAATCTCCATCAACATCTTCACCAGCACCATCTCATCTCAAAACCCTAGTTCATCTCTTGTATCCAATTCTTGTCTCAAAGTCCGGGATTGGTGCTAGTAGGTTGCTAGTAGTGTTGATTACTCCTTGTAGTTGATCCTAGTTGGTTTATTTGGTGCAAGATCATATGTTCAGATCCTATATGCATATTATTACCCCTCTAATTATGAACATGAATATGCTTTGTGAGTAATTACGTTTGTTCCTGAGGACAAGGAGAAGTCTTGCTATGAGTAGTCATGTGAATTTGGTATTCGTTTGATATTTTGATAAGATGTATGTTGTCTAGCCTCTAGTGGTGTTATGTGAACGTCGACTACATAACACTTCACCATTATTTGGGCCTAGAGGAAGGCATTGGGAAGTAATAAGTAGATGATGGGTTGCTAGAGTGAGAGAAGCTTAAAACCTAGTTATGCGTTGCTTCGTAAGGGGCTGATTTGGATCCACATGTTTCATGCTATGGTTAGGTTTACCTTAATACTTTTGTTGTAGTTGCGGATGCTTGCAATAGAGGTTAATCATAAGTGGGATGCTTATTCAAGTAAGATCAGCACCCAAGCACCGGTCCACCCACATATCAAATTATCAAAGTATCGAACGCGAATCATATGAACGTGATGAAAACTAGCTTGGCGATATTCCCATGTGTCCTCGGGAGCGCTTTTCCTATTATAAGAGTTTGTTCCGGCTTGTCCTTTGATACAAAAGGATTGGGCCACCTTACTACACTTTATTTACTTTTGTTATTGTTGCTCGTTACAATTTATCCTATTACAAAACTATCTGTTACCACTTATTTCAGTACTTGCAGAGAATACCTTGCTGAAAACCGCTTATCGTTTCCTTCTGCTCCTCGTTGGGTTCGACACTCTTACTTATTGGAAGGACTACGATAGATCCCCTATACTTGTGGGTCATCAAGACTCTTTTCTGGCGCCGTTGCCGGGGAGTGTAGCGCCTTTGGTAAGGAAAAATTTATATAGTGTGCTGAAATTTACTGTCACTTGTTACTATGGAAAGTAATTCTCTGAGGGGCTTGTTCGGGGTATCTTCACCCCGTCCAGTAGAGCAAAGTGTTGCTCCTCAACCTACTAAACCTATTGAAAATGAAATTCCTTATGAGTATCCTTTGGGTATGATAGAAAAAATGCTAGCTAACCCTTTTACAGGAGATGGAACAAAGCATCCTGATGAGCACTTAATATATGTGGATGAAGTTTGTGGATTATTTAAGCTTGCAGGTATACCCGATGATGTTGCTAAGAAGAAGGTCCTCCCTTTATCTTTGAAGGGAGACACATTGATATGGTATAGGCTATGTGGTGATATGAGATCGTGGGACTATAAAAGATTGAAGCTGGAATTTCATCAAAAGTATTACCCTATGCATCTTGTTCATCGTGATCGCAATTATATATATAATTTCTGGCCTCGCGAAGGAGAAAGCATCGCTCAAGCTTGGGGGAGGCTTAAATCAATGTTATATTCATGCCCCAATCATGAGCTCTCAAGAGAAATAATTATGCAAAGTTTTTATGCTCGGCTTTCTGAAAACAACCGCACCATGCTCGATACTTCTTGTGCTGGCTCTTTTATGATGAAGACTATTGAATTCAGATGGAATTTATTGGATAGAATTAAACACAACTATGAAGATTGGGACCTCGACGAAGGTAAGGAGTCAGGTATGACACCTAAGTTTGATTCTGTTAAATCTTTTATGGACACCGATATTTTTCGTAAGTTTAGCACTAAATATGGACTTGACTCTGAGATAGTAGCCTCTTTCTGTGAATCTTTTGCTACTTATGTTGATCTCCCTAAGGAGAAGTGGTTTAAATATCATCCCCCCATAGAAGTAAAAGTAGCTGCACCTATTAAAGTTGAAGAAAAGACTGTCACTTCTAATGATCCTATTGTTCCTACTTCTTATATTGAGAAATCACCTTTCCCTGTTAGAATAAAGGATCATGCTAAAGCTTCAACTGTTGTTCATAAAAGCAATATTAGAACTTATACACCTCCTGAGCAAGTTAAAGTAGAACCTAATATTGCTATTGTTAAAGATCTCTTGTGTGATAATATTGATGGGCATGTTATTCAGTTTGAAGGTGAAACTGCTAGAATTGCTAAACCTTGTGATAAGGATAAACATAGACCTGTGGTAGGCGTGCCTGTTATTTCTGTTAAAATAGGAGATCATTGTTATCATGGCTTATGTGATATGGGTGCTAGTGCTAGTGTTATACCTCATGACTTATACAAAGAAATTAAGAATGAAATTGCACATGTTGAGTTAGAAGATATTGGTGTTACTATTAAACTTGCTAATAGAGATACTATTGCACCAATTGGAATTGTTAGAGATGTTGAAGTCTTGTGTGGGAAAACTAAATATCCTGCTGATTTTCTTGTTCTTACTTCTCCGCAAGATAGCTTTTGTCCAATTATATTTGGTAGACCCTTCTTAAATACTGTCAATGCTACCATAGACTGCACTAAGAATATTGTTACTGTTGGTTTGGATGATATGGTTCATGAGTTTAATTTCTCTAAATTTAGTAAACAACATCGTGAGGAAGAATTACCTAGTAAGGATGAAATTATTGGTCTTGCTTCTATTGCCGTACCTCCTAGTGATCCTTTAGAACACTATTTGCTAGACCATGAAAACAATATGTTCATGAAAGAAAGAAGGGAAATAGATGAAGTATTCTTTAAACAGGAACCCATTCTGCATCACAACTTGCCTGTTGAAATTTTAGGGGATCCTCCTCCACCCAAGGGTGATCTCGTGTTTGAGCTTAAACCGTTGCCTGATAATCTTAAATATGCTTATCTTGATGAAAAGAAGATATATCCTATTATTATTAGTGCTAACCTTTCAGAGCATGAAGAAGAAAGATTATTGAAAACTCTGAAGAAGCATCATGCTGCTATTGGATATACTCTTGATGATCTTAAGGGCATTAGTCCCACTCTATGTCAACATAAAATAAATTTGGAAGCAGATGCCAAACCAGTTCGTGATCCTCAACGACATCTGAATCCTAAAATGAAAGAAGTGGTAAGAAAAGAAATACTAAAGCTTCTAGAGGTAGGTATAATCTCTCCCGTTGCTGATAGTGAGTGGGTAAGTCCTATCCATTGTGTCCCTAAGAAGGGAGGTATTACTGTTGTTCCTAATGATAAAGATGAATTGATTCCACAAAGAATTATCACAGGTTATAGGATGGTAATTGATTTCTGCAAATTAAATAAATCTACTAAGAAAGATCATTACCCCTTACCTTTTATTGATCAAATGCTAGAAAGATTATGCAAACATACACACTATTGCTTTCTAGATGGTTATTCCGGTTTCTCTCAAATACCTGTGTCGGCTAGAGATCAATCAAAGACTACTTTTACATGCCCTTTTGGTACTTTTGCTTATAGACGTATTCCTTTTGGTTTATGTAATGCACCTGCTATCTTTCAAAGATGCATGATGGCTATATTCTCTGACTTTTGTGAAACGATTTGTGAGGTTTTCATGGACGACTTTTCCGTCTATGGTTCCTCTTTTGATGATTGCTTGAGCAATCTTGATCGAGTTTTGCAGAGATGTGAAGAAACTAATCTTGTCTTGAATTGGGAAAAGTGCCACTTTATGGTTAATGAAGGTATTGTCCTGGGGCACAAAGTTTCTGAAAGAGGTATTGAAGTTGATAAAGCCAAGGTTGATTCTATTGAAAAGATGCCATGTCCCAAGGACATCAAAGGTATAAGAAGTTTCCTTGGTCACGCTGGATTTTATAGGAGGTTCATTAAGGACTTCTCAAAAATTTCTCGGCCTCTGACTAATTTATTGCAAAAAGATATACCATTTGTCTTTGATGATGATTGTGTAGAAGCATTTGAAATACTTAAGAAAGCATTAGTCTCTACACCTGTTGTTTAGCCACCTGATTGGAATTTACCCTTTGAAATTATGTGTGATGCTAGTGATTATGCTGTAGGTGCTGTTCTAGGGCAAAGAGTTGATAAGAAATTAAATGTTATTCATTATGCTAGTAAGACTCTAGACAATGCTCAAAGAAATTATGCTACTACTGAAAAGGAGCTTTTAGCAGTTGTATTTGCTTGTGATAAGTTCAGATCTTATATTGTTGATTCTAAAGTAACTGTTCAAACAAATCATGCTGCTATTAAATATCTTATGGAAAAGAAAGATGCTAAACCTAGACTTATTAGATGGGTTCTCTTGCTACAAGAATTTGATTTGCATATTATTGATAGAAAGGGAGCTGAGAACCCCGTTGCAGACAACCTGTCTAGGTTAGAAAATATTCTTGATGACCCACTACCTATTAATGATAACTTTCCTGATGAACAATTAAATGTTATAAGTACTTCTCGTAGTACTCCATGGTATGATGATTATGCTAATTATATTGTTGCTAAATTTATACCACCTAGCTTCACATACCAACAAAAGAAAAAGTTTTTCTATGATTTAAGACATTACTTTTGGGATGACCCACATCTTTATAAGGAAGGAGTAGATGGTGTTATTAGACGTTGTGTACCTGAGCATGAACAGGAACAGATCCTACGCAAGTGTCACTATGAGTCTTATGGAGGACACCACGCTGGAGATAGAACTGCACATAAGGTATTGCAATCTGGTTTTTATTGGCCTACTCTCTTCAAGGATGCTCGTAAGTTTGTCTTGTCTTGTGATGAATGTCAAAGAATTGGTAATATTAGTAGACGTCAAGAAATTCCTATGAATTATTCTCTTGTTATTGAACCGTTTGATGTTGTGGGCTTTGATTATATGGGACCTTTTCCTGCCTCTAATGGATACACACATATTCTAGTTGCTGTTGATTACGTTACTAAGTGGGTAGAAGCTATTCCAACTAGTAGTGCTGATCATAACACTTCTATTAAAATGCTTAAAGAAGTTATTTTCCCGAGGTTTGGAGTCCCTAGATATTTAATGACTAATGGTGGTTCACACTTTATTCATGGTGCTTTCCGTAAAATGCTTGCTAAATATGATGTTAATCATAGAATTGCATCTCCTTATCACCCACAGTCTAGTGGTCAAGTAGAGTTGAGCAATAGAGAGCTCAAATTAATTTTGCAAAAGACTATTAATAGGTCTAGAAAGAATTGGTCTAAGAAACTTGATGATGCATTATGGGCTTATAGAACTGCATACAAAAATCCTATGGGCATGTCTCCGTATAAAATGGTCTATGGAAAAGCATGTCACTTACTTCTCGAACTACAATATAAGGCATATTGGGTTATTAAAGAGCTTAATTATGATTTTAAACTTGCCGGTGAAAAGAGGTTATTTGATATTAGCTCACTTGATGAATGGAGAACCCAAGCATATGAATATGCCAAGTTGTTTAAAGAAAAAGTTAAAAGATGGCATGACAAAAGGATACAAAAGCGTGAGTTTAATGTAGGTGATTATGTATTGCTATACAACTCTCGTTTAAGATTTTTTGCAGGAAAACTTCTCTCTAAATGGGAAGGCCCCTATGTTATCGAAGAGGTCTATCGTTCCGGTGCCATAAAAATCAACAACTTCGAGGGCACAAATCCGAAGGTGGTAAACGGTCAAAGAATTAAACATTATATTTAAGGTAATCCCATAAATGTTGAAACCAATATTATTGAAACCGTAACCCCGGAGGAATACATAAGAGACACTTTCCGGAACGTTTCAGACTCTGAAAAGGAATAGGTATGTGGTACGGTAAGTAAACCGACTCCAAAACAATTTTTAAGGCAATATTTCTACGTTTTGGATTATTTAGAAAAATAGAAAAATAAGTAGCAGTCCGGGAAGGACACGAGGGCCCCACGAGGGTGGTGGGCGCGCCCTACCCCCCTAGGCACGCCCCTACCTCGTGAGCACCTCGTGTGCTTTCCGGACTCCGTTTTCTTGCACGTTACGTATTTTGGTTGGTAAAAATTCATTATATATTCTTCCGAAGGTTTTGACTCCCGTATCACGCAATTATCCTCTGTTTTCATTTCGAGCTGTCCCGTTGCAGATTAAACCAACATGTCTTCCCAGGATTAGGAAGGAGAAACCTATGTGGATGATTACTTAGCAAATCCAAAGGTCTATGGAGATGTGGAACATGATGGATGGACCACGGAGGAAGAAGAGGACTATGAACCCAAAGGGAAGGAGGAGACAAGCTCAGATGAAGATGAAGCACCATTACCTCAACCTGGGGACATGCACGTGGAGTTCAAAAAGTCAAGTCTCCCTGATAGGGTAAAGAAACCCAAGTTCGAGTTTATCCCTTTTCGTCTTTTGCAGGAAAATAAGCAGGACCTATGCAAAAAGATATTAACCCTGGAGTGGGAGATTGATGATCTGAGGGATCAAAATGCCGTCCTCAAGCGCAAATTAAGGGAGAAGCCTAAGCCATCAACTAAGCCAACATCACCACCACCTTCTTCAACAACAAAGAAGGAGACATGATCACATGGGTATGGGCACTCCCCTTGGCAACTGCCAAGCTTGGGGGAGGTGCCCCGGTATCGTATCACAATCACAACTCCTATCTTTACCGTTTTTCTTAGTTCAATCCTATTAGTAGTATCTTGATATAGTAGAATAAAGTTTATGGCATGATCTAGTTCTAAGTTTTGCTTTATGATCTCTCTATGTAATCGAGTCCGTGAGCTATATAATAAAGATTAGTGTTGAGTCAAGGGCTTGATTATTTTGCCATGATATTGGGTGAATAAAAGAAAAGAGAAAAAGAATAAAAAGAAACAAAAAGTTCATACTGATCTTATTGAGAGTAATGACTTCACATAGAAAGAGTATGATGATTAAAAGTTGTTGGGAGTTGGCAGACATAGCTTTGGTCATTGTTGCAATTAATAGGAAGTAATAAGGAAAGAGAGGTTTTCACATATAGATATATTATCATTGACATATTTTATGATTGGGAGCACTCATTAAAATATGACATGCCAAAGAGTTGATGTTGGACAAGGAAGACAACGTAATGAGTTATGTCTTTCTTACATCTGAGATAAAGTATGTTGTCATGAATCCTCTAACTTGTTGAGCTTGCCTTTCCCCCTCATGCTGGCCAAATTCTCAGCACTAAGTAGAAATACTACTTATGCTTCCAAATACCCTTAAACCAGTTTTGCCATGAGAGTCCACCATATCTACCTATGGATTGAGTAAGATCCTTAAAGTAAGTTGTCATCGGTGCAAAGCAATAAAAATTGCTCTAAATATGTATGATTGATCGGTGTGGGAGAAATAAGCTTTATACGATCTTGTGATGTGGAAGTAATAAAAGCGACGGACTGCATAATAAAGGTTCATATCACAAGGGGCACTATAAAGTGACGTTCTTTCGCATTGAGATTTTATATATCCAACCATAAAAGCGCATGGCAACCTCTGCTTCCCTCTGCGAAGGGCCTATCCTTTATTATTATCTTCTACCTTATGCAAGAGTCATGGTGATCTTCACCTTTTCTTTTTTATTTTATCCTTTGGCAAGCTCAGCATGTTGGAAAGAACATGATATATATATATATATATATATATATCTAATTGGATGTAGGGGAGCATGAACCATTATTGTTGACATTACCCTTGAGGTAAAAGGTTGTGGGGCAAAACTATAAGCCCCTATCTTTCTCAGTGTCCGATTAAAACTCTGTAACCACAAGTATCGCGTGAGTGTTAGCAATTATGGAGGACTAAATGATAGTTGAGTATGTGGACTTTCTTTTTAGCTCTGACATAGACTCTTTCCGATGTTATGATAAATTGCAATTGCTTCAATGACTGAGATTATAGTTTGTCGGAGCCCAATAAGGTTTATGATTTATACTTTTGCATCATGAATAGATCATCACTTGAACATAAGTAATCATATGACAAAATCTATATATGTTGCTGTTATGAGAATAGTCATGATGCCTTCATGTCCGTATTTTATTTTTGTCGATGCCTCTACCTCTAAACATGAGGACATATTTATTGTTATCTGCTTTTCGCTTGAGGACAAGCGAGGTCTAAGCTTGGGGGAGTTGATACGTCCATTTTTCATCACGCTTTTATATCGATATTTATCGCATTATGGACTGTTATTTCACTTTATGTCACAATACTTATGGCTATTCTCTCTTATTTTACAAGGTTTACATAAAGAGGGAGAATGCCGGCAGCTGGAATTCTAGTCTGGAAAAGGAGCAAATATTAGAGACCTATTCTGTGCAACTCCAAAAGTCCTGAAACTCCACAGAACGTCTGAAAAGAAATAAAGAAAAATCCACGCCAAAGATGAAGGCTAGGGGGCCCACACCCTTCTCACGAGGGTGGGGGGCGCCCCCCTACCTCGTGGCCCCCCTGGTGGCTCCCCGATGCCCATCTTCTCCTATATGAGGTCTTTAGATGAGGAAAAAATAAGAAGGAACTTTTCGGGACGAGACTCCGCCGCCACGAGGCGGAACCTTGGCTGATCCAACCTAGAGCTCCGGCAGAGCTGTTCTGTCGGGGAAACTTCCCTCCCGAAGGGGGAAATCATCACCATCATCATCACCAACGCTCCTCTCATCGGGAGAGGGCAATCTCCATCAACATCTTCACCAGCACCATCTCATCTCCAAACCCTAGTTCATCTCTTGTATCCAACTCTTGTCTCAAAGTCCGGGATTGGTGCTAGTAGGTTGCTAGTAGTGTTGATTACTCCTTGTAGTTGATGCTAGTTGGTTTATTTGGTGGAAGATCATATGTTCAGATCCTATATGCATATTATTACCCCTCTGATTATGAACATGAATATGCTTTGTGAGTAATTACATTCGTTCCCGAGGACAAGGGAGAAGTCTTGCTATGAGTAGTCATGTGAATTTGGTATTCGTTTGATATTTTGATAAGATGTATGTTGTCTAGCCTCTAGTGGTGTTATGAGAACGTCGACTACATAACACTTCACCATTATTTGGGCCTAGAGGAAGGAATTGGGAAGTAATAAGTAGATGATGGGTTGCTAGAGTGAGAGAAGCTTAAACCCTAGTTTATGCATTGCTTCGTAAGGGGCTGATTTGGATCCACATGTTTCATGCTATGGTTAGGTTTACCTTAATACTTTTGTTGTAGTTGCGGATGCTTGCAATAGAGGTTAATCATAAGTGGGATGCTTGTTCAAGTAAGAACATCACCCAAGCACCGGTCCACCCACATATCAAATTATCAAAGTATCAAACGCGAATCATATGAACGTGATGAAAACTAGCTTGAAGATATTCCCATGTGTCCTCAGGAGCACTTTTCCTATTATAAGAGTTTGTTCCGGCTTGTCCTTTGCTACAAAAGGATTGGGCCACCTTGCTGCACTTTATTTACTTTTGTTACTTGTTGCTCTTTACAATTTATCCTATTACAAAACAATCTATTACCACTTATTCCAGTACTTGCAGAGAATACCTTGCTGAAAACCGCTTATCATTTCCTTCTGCTCCTCGTTGGGCTCGACACTCTTACTTATCGAAAGGACTACGATAGATCCCCTATACTTGTGGGTCATCACATAGTTATGAGAATATCTAGGTATGATCATGTATATAGGCATCACGTCCGAGACAAGTAGACTGACTCCTGCCTGCATCTACTACTATTAGTCCACTCATCAAGCGCTATCTAGCATGCATGTAGAGTATTAAGTTAATGAAAACAGAGTAACGCCTTCAGCAAGATGACATGATGTAGAGGGATAAACTCATGCAATATGATGAAAACCCCATCTTGTTATCCTCGATGGCAACAATACAATACGTGCCTTGCTGCCCCTACTGTCACTGGGAAAGGACACCGCAAGATTGAACCCAAAGCTAAGCACTTCTCCCATTGCAAGAAAGATCAATCTAGTAGGCCAAACCAAACTGATAATTCGAAGAGACTTGGAAAGATAACCAATCGTACATAAAAGAATTCAGAGAAGATTCAAATATTGTTCATAGATAGACTTGATCATAAACCCACAATTCATCGGTCTCAACAAACACACGCAAAAAGAAGATTACATCGAATAGATCTCCACAAGAGAGGGGGAGAACATTGTATTGAGATCCAAAAAGAGAGAAGAAACCATCTAGCTAATAACTATGGACCCATAGGTTTGAGGTGAACTACTGACACTTCATCAGAGGGGCTATGGTGATGATCTAGAAGCCCTCCGTGATCGATGCCCCCTCCGGTGGAGCTCCGGAACAGGCCCAAGATGGGATCTCGTGGATACAGAAAGTTGCGGCGGTGGAATTAGGGTTTTGGCTCCGTATCTGATCGTTTGGGGGTACGTAGGTATATATAGGAGGAAGGAGTGTGTCGGTGGAGCAACAGGGGGCCCACAAGGGTGGAGGGCGCGCCTGGGGGGGGGGGGGGTAGGCGCGCCACTACTAGGAAAAGGGCTATAGATGGAATTAACACTAATGGCACACCATGTGTTGGTGCGCCATTAGTGTCCAAATACTAATGGCGCACCACATACACGGTGCGCCATTAGTAACAAGATTTTTTTTTTAAAACTAGTAATGGCGCACCACATCCACGGTGCGCCATTAGTAAATTTTTTCAAATTTTTTTTTCATTTTTTTTTCAAAACTAGTAATGGCGCACCGTGGGAGTGGTGCGCCATTACTAGTTAAACTAGTAATGGCGCACCACACCCACGGTGCGCCACTAGTAATTTTTTTCATTTTTTTTCAATTTTTTAATATGTTTTGAAAACTAGTAATGGCGCACGGTGGGAGTGGAGCGCCATTACTAGTTGAACTAGTAATGGCGCACCACTCCCACGGTGCGCCATTAATAACTTGGCCCAAAAATTCCCTCGCATGCACCCCCCCTGTGGACCACCTTTTCAGTTTTAAAAAATAAATAAAAGAAAATGATGAAAATGTCAAAAAAATAAAAGAAAATAAGTTTCCCATGTGATATGTGGTCTAGTTGTTGGGAAAATTTACAAATATGAATTTCGACTTTATTTGCAAAATCTCTCTGGAATTTGTAAAATGGGCATAACTTTTGCATACGGACTCGGATTAAAAAGTTTTCTATATGAAAAATCATCTACTCGAAAAGTTACATTTGAAAACATTTTCAAAATCCTCAAAACCTAACAGAAAAAAAGTTACAGGGCTTTTAAGATCTGAAGGCAAAAAAATTCAAAAAAATTCAAACTTACTAGTGGCACACCGTATGCTAGGTGTGCCACTAGTAACAGAAAAAAATAGTTTTGATTTTTTTTCAGAATTTTGTTTCAAAATATGATACGTAATATGAACGGAAGTTTGAAATATTTTTTCAAAATTTCATCACACTCATTAACATGAACAAAGTCCTAAACATCAACAAGGTTTAATAGGATTGATATGCTAGATATATCAACAAGTGCCTGTGAAGTGAGCTGGTGCTGGGGTTGGATAGAACTCTGAAGTTAAGCATGCTTTGGCTGGAGTAGTGTGAGGATGGGTGACCTTTTGGGAAGTTTGACCACAGAGTGCGATTTGACCTGAGATTAAGCATATTGGCCCAAGATTAAGCCATAGTGACCCAAGATTAAGAAAAAAATAAAAAAAATTGATTTTTTTAAAAAATTGATTTTTTTTAAAAAAATTGATTTTTTTTAAAAAAATTGAATTTAAAAAAAATTAAAAAAAATATGAAAAAATTATTACTAATCGCGCACTTCTATGTGGTGCGCCATTACTAAGTCAGATAGTAATGGCGCACCTCTAGGCATACTAATGAATACTAGTGGCGTGGTACTAGTGGTGCACCAGTAGTGCGCCATTAGTAGGCAAAACTGGTGCGCCACTAGTAGGCCTTTTCCTAGTAGTGCGCCCCCTACCTCGTGGCCTCCTCTTTTGTGTCTTGACGTAGGGTCCAAGTCTCCTGGATCATGTTCGGTGAGAAAATCACGTTCCCGAAGGTTTCATTCCGTTTGGACTCCGTTCGATATTCCTTTTCTTCGAAACCCTGAAATAGGCAAAAAACAACAATTCTGGGCTGGGCCTCCGGTTAATAGGTTAGTCCCAAAAATAATATAAAAGTGGATAATAAAGCCCAATAATGTCCAAAACAGTAGATAATATAGCATGGAGCAATCAAAAATTATAGATACGTTGGAGACGTATCAAGCATCCCCAAGCTTAATTCCTGCTCGTCCTCGAGTAGGTAAATGATAAAAGCAGAATTTTTGATGCGGAGTGCTACTTGGCATAATTTTAATGTAATTCTTCTTAATTGTGGTATGAATATTCAGATTCGAAAGATTCAAGACAAAAGTTCATATTAATATAAAAATAATAATACTTCAAGCATACTAACAAAGCAATTATGTCTTCTCAAAATACATGGCCAAAGAAAGTTCATCCCTACAAAATCATATAGTTTAGTCATGCTCCATTTTCGTCACACAAGAATGGTCTCATCATGCACAACCCCGATGTCAAGCCAAGCAATTGTTTCATACCTTAGCAATCTCAAACCTATAAACTTTCACGCAATATATGAGCGCGAGCCATGGACATAGCACTATGGGTGGAATAGAATATGATGATGGGGGTTATGTGGAGAAGACAAAAGGGAGAAAGTCTCACATCAACGAGGCTAATCAATGGGCTATGGAGATGCCCACCGATTGATGTTAATGCAAGGAGTAGGGATTGCCATGCAACAGATGCACTAGAGCTATAAATGTATGAAAGCTCAACAAAAGAAACTAAGTGGGTGTGCATCCAACTTGCTTGCTCACGAAGACCTAGGGCACTTGAGGAGGCCCATTGTTGGAATATACAAGCCAAGTTCTGTAATGAAAATTTCCTGCTAGTATATGAAAGTGACAAAACAAGAGACTCTCTATCATGAAGGTTATGGTGCTACTTTGAAGCACAAGTGTGGCAAAGGATAGTAACATTGTCCCTTCTCTCTTTTTCTCTCATTTTTTTATTTAGGCCTTTTTCTTTTTTTATATGGCCTTTCTCCTTTTATTTATTTATTTATTTCCTCACTTGGGACAATGCTCTATAAAATGATGATCATCACACTTCTATTTATTTACAACTCAATGATTACAACTCGATGCTAGAACAAAAGATGACTCTATATGAATGCCACCGGCGGTGTACCAGGATATGCAATGAACCAAGAGTGACATGTATGAAATAATTATGAACGGTGGCTTTGCCACAAATACTATGTCAACAACATGATCATGCTAAGCAATATGACAATGATGAATGTGTCATGATAAACGGAATGGTGGAAAGTTGCATGGCAATATATCTCGGAATGGCTATGGAAATGCCATAATAGGTAGCTATGGTGGCTGTTTTGAGGAATATATAAGGAGGTTTATGTGTGAAAGAGCGTATCATATCACGGGGTTTGGATGCACCGGCGAAGTTTGCACCAACTCTCAATGTGAGAAAGGGCAATGCACGATACCGAAGAGGCTACCAATGATGGAAGGGTGAGAGTGCGTATAATCCATGGACTGAACATTAGTCATAAAGAACTCACATACTTATTGCAAAAATCTACAAGTCATCAAAAACCTCGGCACTACGCGCATGCTCCTAGGGGGATAGATTGGTAGGAAAAGACCATCGCTCGTCCCCGATCGCCACTCATAAGGAAGAAAATAAAAAAACACCTCATGTTTCAAATTTGTTACACAACGTTTACCATACGTGCATGCTACAGGACTTGCAAAATTCAACACAAGCATTTCTCAAATTCACAAGTACTCAACTAGCATGACTTTGATATTATTACCTCCATATCTCAAAACAATCATCAAGCATCAAACGTCTCTTAGTATTCAAAACACGCCTAGGATTTTTTTACTAATCTTGAACACCTAGCATATTAGGATTACTTAAGCAAATTACCATGCTATTTAAGACTCTCAAAATAATCTAAGTGAAGCATGATAGATCAATAGTTTCTATAAAACAAATCCACCACCGTGCTCTAAAAGATATAAGTGAACTACTAGAGCAAAACTATATAACTCAAAAGATATAAGCGAAGCACATAGAGTATTCTAACAAATTCCAAATCATGTATGGCTCTCTCAAAAGGTGTGTACAGCAAGGATGATTGTGGTAAACTAACAAATAAAGACTCAAATAATACAAGACGCTCCAAGAAAAACACATATCATGTGGTGAATAAAAATATAGCTCCAAGTAAAGTTACCGATAGAAGTAGACGAAAAGAGGGGATGCCTTCCAGGGCATGCCCAAGCTTTGGCTTTTAGGTGTCCTTATATTATATTGGTGGTGCCATGGGAATCCCCAAGCTTAGGCTCTTGCCACTCCTTGTTCCATAATCCATCAAATCTTTACCCAAAACATGAAAACTTCACAACACAAAACTTAAAGTAGAAAATCTCGTGAGCTCCGTTAGCGAAAGAAAACAAAAGACCACTTCAAGGTACTGTAATGAACTCCTTCTTTATTTATATTGGTGTTAAACCTACTTTATTCCAACTTCTCTATGGTTTATAAACTATTTTACTAGCCATAGATTCATCAAAATAAGCAAACAACACACGAAAAACAGAATCTGTCAAAAACAGAACAGTCTGTAGTAATCTGTAGCTAGCGCAAGATCTGGAACCTCAAAAATTCTAAAATAAATTGCTGGACGTGAGGAAGTTATCTATTAATCATATACAAAAATAATTAACTAAATATAACTTTCCAACTAAAAGTGGCAGCAGTTCTCATGAGCGCTAAAGTTTCTGTTTTTACAGCAAGATTAACAAGACTTTCCCCAAGTCTTCCCAACGGTTCTACTTGACACAAACACTAATTAAACACAAAAAAACACAACCTAAAGAGAGGCTAAATAAATTATTTATTACTAAACAGGGTCAAAAACCGAGGAATAAAAATAAAATTGGGTTGCCTCCTAACAAGCGCTATCGTTTAACGCCCCTAGCTAGGCATAAAAAGCAAGGATAGATCTAGGTATTGCCATCTTTGGTAGGCAATCCATAAGTGGCTCTCATAATAGATTCATAAGGTAATTTAATTTTATTTCTAGGAAATTTTTCCATGCCTTTCCTTAACGGAAATTGGAATCTAATATTTCCTTCCTTCATATCAATAATTGCACCAATCGTTCTAAGGAAAGGTCTACCAAGAATAATAGGACATGAAGGATTGCAATCTATGTCAAGAACAATAAAATATATGGGCACATAATTCCTATTTGCAACAATAAGAACATCATTAATTCTTCCCATAGGTTTCTTAATAGTGGAATCCACAAGGTGCAAGTTTAGAGATCCATCATCAAAATCACGGAAACCTGACAAATCACACAAAGTTTTTGGAATCGTGGAAACACTAGCACCAAAATCACACAAAGCATAGCATTCATGATCTTTAATTTTAATTTTAATAGTTGGTTCCCACTCATCATAAAGTTTTCTAGGGATAGAAACTTCCAATTCAAGTTTTTCTTCATAAGATTGCATCAAGGGATCAACGATATGTTTAGTGAACGCTTTATTTTGACTATAAGCATGAGGAGAATTTAGCACGGATTGCAACAAGGAAATACAATCGTTCAAAGATCAATTTTCATAATTAAATTCCTTGAAATCCAAAATAGTGGGTTTAGCAACATCTAGGGTTTTAATTTCTTCGATCCCACTTTCATCAATTTTAGCATCAGGATCTAAAAACTCCGAATTCTTGGAACGCCTTCTAGGTAAAGGTGGATCATATTAAGTCCCAACATTATTAAGATTCATATTGCAAAACAAATATTTAATAGGGGACACATCAATAACTTTTAGATCTTCATCTTTATTTTCATAGGAACTGGAGGAACACGCTCTTATAAAGGCATATTTTTTAGCATGCATCCTAGCGGTTCTTTCTTTGCACTCATCAATGGAAATTCTCATGGCTTTGAGAGACTCATTGATATCATGCTTAGGTGGAATAGATCTAAGTTTCAAAGAATCAACATCAAGAGAAATTCAATCAACGTTCCTAGCCAACTCATCAATCTTAAGCAATTTTTCTTCAATCAAAGCATTAAAATTCTTTTGCGAAGCAATAAATTATTTAATATTAGATTCAAAATCAGAGGGCATATTATTATAATTTCCATAAGAATTGTTGTAGGAATTACCATAATTATTAGAGGGGTTACTAGGGTAAGGCCTAGGATTAAAATTTCCTCTATACGCGTTGTTACCAAAATTGTTCCTACCAAAAAAATTCACATCCATAGATTCATTATTATTTTCAATCAAAGTAGACAAGGGCATATCATTAGGATCAGAAGAAACACTCTTACTAGCAAATAATTTCATAAGTTCATACATCTTTCCACTCAAGACATTAATTTCTTCTATCACATACACCTTTTTATTAGTGGATCTTTCAGTATGCCATTGAGAATAATTAACCATAATATTATCTAGGAGTTTAGTAGCTTCTCCTAAAGTGATTTCCATAAAAGTGCCTCCCACGGCCGAATCTAAAAGATTTTTAGAAGCAAAATTCAATCCGGCATAATTTTTTTTATAATCATCCACAGATTCAAACCATGAGTAAGGAAATTACGTATCATTAATTTCATCCTCTCCCAAGCTTGTGCAACATGTTCATGATCAAGTTGCTTAAAATTCATAATAATGTTTCTAAGGGAGATGATCTTAGCGGGAGGAAAATACTTAGAGATAAAAGCATCTTTGCACTTATTCCTTGAATCAATACTATTCTTTGGCAAAGACGAAAACCAAGCTTTAGCACGATCTCTAAGCGAAAAAGGAAATAGCTTCAATTTAACAATATCGTTATCCACATATTTATTCTTTTGCATATCACACAAATCAACGAAGCTATTTAGATGGGTAGTGGCATCTTCACTAGGAAGGCCCGAAATCGGATCTTTCATGACAAGATTCAGCAAAGCAGTATTAATTTCACAAGATTCAACATCGGTAAGAGGAGCAATCGGAGTGCTAATAAAATCATTGTTGTTGGTATTGGTAAAGTCACACAATTTGGTATTATCTTGAGCCATCGTGACAAGCAAGCAAACTAACACACAAGCAAACAAAAAGCAAGCGCGCAAAAAGAGACAAACAGAGAAAGAGAGTGTAACGCCCCAAGACCGATGCTCCAGATGCCGTCCATGTTTCTCCTTGTCGCCGTGTGTTATCTTAAATTGTTGCATCATCATGCTTGTGTTATCTTTTATTTTCACCTTGGATTTCCATCTTCATGTATGTTGCCATGTGCTTTTGCATCCATCATGTTCATGCGTGCTTGCTCGCTTGTGATGTTTGTTTTATTTTGCATCATGCATCTTCTCCATACCATTGTTGTGTTTGTTTAATTTAGTTGCTCGTGTGCACTATAACTTCTATTCTTCTCTTGATCCTTCCATCAACCCCATGCTCACTTCCAACTTGGTTTCACCCAAGTTTCAAATCCCTATGCCACTTCCTTTTTTCCTTTTCTCTATTTATTTGAGTTGCAAATAGATTTGCTCAAATAAATGTTCATCTTTTGCCCATAAATCATATTTATTATGTAGGGTCATCCTATAAAATTTAAGCCCATTTGGCTTCAGTTTGGTTAGGTTATAAATTCATGCAAGTTTGAATTAAATTCGAACATTTTTAAATTTATAGTCCGTAAAAATTCCCAAACTAATTTGATTAAATCGGACATATTTCATGTTTTCCAGAAATATGTTCCTCCATCCCTACTTCATCACCTAACCCTCTGTACTTTTCTCTCTATTTCTGTTTTTGCAACAAATAGAAGTTAATAAGGGAGGGAGAGAGAGTTTGCGCCGCCGGCCTCCTGGGCCTCCCAACCTCTCACGCCGGCCCACCCGAGGCCATCCTTTCCCAGGCCGGCCCATTCTTCCAGCGTAGACCACCAAGGCCAGCCGCACCCTTTTTCTCTAACCCTAGCCGCCAGGAGAGCGCAACGCACACAACCCGATCCCCATCTCCCTCGTCTCTCCTGCACGATTCCCACGACCCTCCCCCTCTTGTTCTCCTAGTGCCGCCACATGCTTCGCACAGGGAGAGGAGCTCATGCGCCACCACCCCCCACTCTGCCGCCTCGCTCCCTTCCCCCGTCCCTCCAGTGCCGCCGTCACCCCACCACCATTCGGCTCCTTCGCCGGAGGCTACCGACGGGGCCCTGCCAGACACTGTGCCACCAGAGCCACGTCGCCTCCGGCCATGGTGCCCGCGCCGGCGACCCGACCTGCCCTGTACCATCTCGCCGACGCCCGTCGTCCCCTCTGCTCTACCCTGCCTCTGTTGCCGCCCATGGCCCGACGCCCTTCGCCCCTTCTGCTTCCCTGCTCCAGAACGGCTGCCAAGCCTCTCCTCGTCCAGTGTCACCGCCCGATGCACGAGCTCCGCTGCCCCTGCTTCCGTCGAGCTGTGTGGCTCCCCCACCATCTTCAGCCGCTCCCGCCTGCAGCACCCTTAATCTGCGACCTTCATCGACCTCGCCTCGTGCACGACGTCGACCACCTCCTCTACTCCAGGTGTGGACACCTCCTGCTCGAGACCCCACCTTCGGCCTCGCCATGGTTCCCCTGCACAAGCTGCGTCCGTCAAGGACGTTGCCCCGCTGCCTTCTCTTGTCGAGACCGAGACCCCGTGAGCATAAAGCTCTTCCACGATGTCCAAACAACTACGGGCTGGGACGCCAAGTCCAACGACCATTGATCAGGGAACATCGCCAAGTACCACGACAGACCGCCAAGTACCCTTTCGAATCCGTCGAGACCGCCAAGTGAATGACTACCATCACTCCAACATCCGAACGGTTTCTACGACATGAACATCTACGGAACGTTTACGACTACACGATGAACCGACAAGGCCGGCTACAACCCTTGTACCATTACTATCGCCAAGTACCACGACGACCGAAGCATAGTACCTCTACGTTTTCCATGTACATCGACCGTCACCGAAGACCCGCGTAGCACTAACGCCAAGTTCCCCTACCGTCGCCCTTGGAAACATCGAATGAGTCAAGTCCTTCTCCGAGACGTGTACCACTACTTCCTCTACCGTCGTGAGAACATCTACTTCCTCTACTTTGCACCGACTCGTTCCGCCTCGAAATGCACCCTTGGAAGGTATAACTGCCGGACCAACCATCATGGACAAATGCATGTTGTATGTGATGTCCGCATTTGCACCGTGTCCGAGCTGTCATTACACGTCTCCCCTCGTTTGCCATACCGTCGACCCGTGGGAACCTGGTATCCGGGATCACCCCACCATCCTTGCGTGACTCGCTCCCGTCACACTTTCTTTTCACCGGCATCTCAATCGAGTTACCGGAATCGGAATATTGCCATGGCACCATTTCCGTTTCTTCGTCGTGGCACCCCTTTCTTTCTACCACGGTGACAAATGCTTCAATAAAATGCTCTTATCAAAATTTTCATAAATATTGCATAAAACTTGCACATGTCATCCGCATCATGATAACAACAATTAAAATGTTTAAAACTATTGTTTGCATTAATTACTAAATGCACGTGGGGATTTACCGGATTTGTTGTTTGTTATATCCGGCCCCATTTTTTTTAAATGGTATAGTTTTGTTATGACTCACCTCTTGCCATGTTAACCAACATTTAATATTGTTGAGTACCTAACCGAGAGAGAACTAAATAATTGATGTGGTGTTCCGTCAATATGCAACGAGTTGCATATTGGGCTCCACTTAATTTGTAGTTTTGTTTGTGCACTTTGCCATGCCATGTATCTTTAAACCGGACATGCATCATTTTTGGTTGTGCATCATGTCATGCTTATTTGGTGGTTGTTTACTATGGTGTTTGCTTCTTTCCGGTGTTGCTTCTTCGGGTTGGTTCCGATAACGTCATGTTGTGAGGATCCGTTCATCTATGTCCGTTTGTCTTCTTCATGGACTCGTTCTTCTTCCTCGCGGGATTTCAGGCAAGATGACCATACCCTCGAAATCACTTCTATCTTTGCTTGCTAGTTGCTCGCTCTTTTGCTATGCCTATGCTGCGATACCTACCACTTGCTTATCATGCCTCCCATATTGTTGAACCAAGCCTCTAACCCACCTTGTCCTAGCAAACCGTTATTTGGCTATGTTACCGCTTTGCTCAGCCCCTCTTATAGCGTTGTTAGTTGCAGGTGAAGATTGAAGTTTGTTCCTTGTTGGAACATGGAGATATTGTTCCTTGTTGGAACATGTTTACTTGTTGGGATATCACAATATCTCTTATTTAATTAATGCATCTATATACTTGGTAAAGGGTGGAAGGCTCGGCCTTATGCCTGGTGTTTTGTTCCACTCTTGCCGCCCTAGTTTCCGTCATATCTGTGTTATGTTCCCGGATTTTGCGTTCCTTACGCGGTTGGGTAATAATGGGAACCCCTTGACAGTTCGCCTTGAATAAAACTCTTCCAGCAATGCCCAACATTGGTTTTACCATTTGCCACCTAGTCCTTTTCTTTTCCCTTGGGAGTCCCGCTCCTAAGGGTCATCTTATTTAAACCCCCTGGACCAGTGCTCCTCTGAGTGTTGGTCCACCTCGTCAGCCGCCGGTGGCCACCAGGGGCAACTCTGGGCTGGCCTACCGGAAGTTTAGACAATCTGAGTGTGCCCTGAGAACGAGATATGTGCAGCTCCTATCGGGATTTGTCGGCACATTCGGGCGGTGTTGCTGGATTTGTTTTATCATTGTCGAAATGTCTTGTAACCGGGATTCCGAGACTGATCGGGTCTTCCCGCTAGAAGGAATATCCTTCGTTGACCGTGAGAGCTTGTGATGGGCTAAGTTGGGACACCCCTGCAGGGATTTGAACTTTCAAAAGCCGTGCCTGCGGTTATAGGCAGATGGGAATTTTTTAATGTCCGGTTGTAGAAAACCTGAAGTTGACCTTAATTAAAATGCTTCAACCGCGTGTGTTACCGTGATGGTCTCTTTCTGGCGGAGTCCGGGAAGTGAACACGGTGTTGGAGTTATGCTTGACGTAGGTTGTTTTAGGATCACTTCTTGATCATACTTTTATCGACCGTGCTTTGCCTTCTCTTCTCGCTCTCATTTGCATATGTAGCCACCATATATGCTAGTCGCTTGCTGCAGCTCCACCTCATACCTTTTACCCTTCCTATAAGCTTAAATAGTCTTGATCGCGAGGGTGCGAGATTGCTGAGTCCCTGTGGCTCACAGATACTTCCAAAACCAGCTTGCAGGTGCCGATGAGTCCGTGCAGGTGACGCAACCAAGCTCAGGAGGAGCTCGATGAAGATCTGGTCCTTTGCGTTGTTTCATTCTAGTTGATCAGTAGTGGAGCCCAATTGGGGTCGATCGGGGACTTTGTCACATTTGGGGTTCTTCTTTTATTTTGGTTCCGTAGTCGGACCTTGATTGTATTTGGATGTTGTAATGCTTTATTCATGTATTGCGTGAAGTGGCGATTGTAAGACAACTATGTATCTCTTTACCTTATGTATTACATGGGTTGTGTGAAGATTACCTCACTTGCGACATTGCTTTCAATGCGGTTATGCCTCTAAGTCGTGCTTCGGCACGTGGGAGATATAGCCGCATCGAGAGCGTTACAGAGAGGGAGGATAGAGAGAGAGAGGGCGAATAAAACGGCAAGGGTGAAGTGGGGGAGAGGAAAACGAGAGGCAAATGGCAAATAATGTAATGCGGGAGATAGGGATTGTGATGGGTACTTGGTATATTGACTTTTGCGTAGACTCCCCGGCAACGGCGCCAGAAATCCTTCTTGCTACCTCTTGAGCACTGCGTTGGTTTTCCCCGAAGAGGAAGGGATGATGTAGCAAAGTAGCGTAAGTATTTCCCTCAGTTTTTGAGAACCAAGGTATCAATCCAGTAGGAGGCTACGCGCGAGTCCCTCGTACCTGCACAAAACAAATAAATCCTCGCAACCAATGCGATAAGGGATTGTCAATCCCTACACGGCCACTTACGAGAGTGAGATCTGATAGATATCATAAGATAATATTTTTGGTATTTTTATGATAAAGATGCAAAGTAAAATAAAAGCAAAGTAGAAAGCAAAGGAAAGGAAATAACCAAGTATTGGAAGATTAATATGATGATAGACCCGAGGGCCATAGGTTTCACTAGTGGCTTCTCTCAAGAGCATAAGTATTCTACGGTGGGTGAACGAATTACTGTTGAGCAATTGACAGAATTGAGCATGGTTATGAGAATATCTAGGTATGATCATGGATATAGGCATCACGTCCGAGACAAGTAGACCGACTCCTGCCTGCATCTACTACTATTACTCCAATCATCGACCGCTATCCAGCATGCATCTAGAGTATTAAGTTAATGAAAACAGAGTAATGCCTTAAGCAAGATGACATGATGTAGAGGGATAAACTCATGCAATATGATGAAAACCCCATCTTGTTATCCTCGATGGCAACAATACAATACGTGCCTTGCTGCCCCTACTGTCACTGGGAAAGGACACCGCAAGATTGAACCCAAAGCTAAGCACTTCTCCCATTGCAAGAAAGATCAATCTAGTAGGCCAAACCAAACTGATAATTCGAAGAGACTTGCAAAGATAACCAATCATACATAAAAGAATTCAGAGGAGATTCAAATATTGTTCATACATAGACTTGATCATAAACCCACAATTCATCAGTCTCAACAAACACACTGCAAAAAGAAGATTACATCGAATAGATCTCCACAAGAGAGGGGGAGAACATTGTATTCAGATCCAAAAAGAGAGAAGAAGCCATCTAGCTAATAACTATGGACCCGTAAGTCTGAGGTGAACTACTCACACTTCATCGGAGGGGCTATGGTGATGATGTAGAAGCCCTCCGTGATCGATGCCCCCTCCGGCGGAGCTCCGGAACAGGCCCCAAGATGGGATATCATGGATACAGAAAGTTGTGGCGGTGGAATTAGGGTTTTGGCTCCGTATTTGATCGTTTGGGGGTACGTAGGTATATATAGGAGGAAGGAGTACGTCGGTGGAGCAACAGGGGGCCCACGAGGGTGGAGGGCGCGCCTGGGGGGGGGGGGGGTAGGCGCGTCCCCCTACCTCGTGGCCTCCTCTTTTGTGTCTTGACGTAGGGTCCAAGTCTCCTGGATCATGTCCGGTGAGAAAATCACGTTCCCGAAGGTTTCATTCCGTTTGGACTCCGTTTGATATTCCTTTTCTTCGAAACCCTGAAATAGGCAAAAACAACAATTCTGGGTTGTGCCTCCGGTTAATAGGTTAGTCCCAAAAATAATATAAAAGTGGATAATAAAGCCCAATAATGTCCAAAACAGTAGATAATATAGCATGGAGCAATAAAAAATTATAGATACGTTGGAGACGTATCAGTGATGAGGACATCAATACCATTGTTACACCCACAGCCCCTGCTGCTATACATACTGGACCAATTACTAGAGCTCGCGCACACCAATTGAATTACCAGGTACTTTCGTTTCTTGGTAATGATTCTAATGTTCATGAGAATATGATGCTGCCTAAATTGGATACATTTGTTATGCTTACAAAAGAAGGGCCTGGCATGGATAAGAGGGAGAACACTAGAGCAAGACCACGCATGGAGATGATGGCAAGCGCAAGGGGATCAAGAACGGAGTTGCAAGTGATGATTTCAGGACTTTGAAGCCACCATAAGGAGTGCACGAAGCCTTGGACGAAATATACAATATGCCACTTCATAAATTTCATCCAGAGGCTATTCTAGGTGCTGCGTCACCTTATTATTGGGCCAGGCCCATGTATTTTCGAAATACTTAAGTATAGGTTGTTTTTAGAGTCCGTATGTGTGGGGAAACAAGAGTTAGGGTTGGTTTCGGACTCCTCCTCCAAGGGCCACGAAATTCCCCCCTCTTCCTCCATATATACAACCCTTAGGGTGTCGTTTAGACTTTGGGTTTTGTTTATATTAAAAGTTCGCCATAGCTGCAACTTCACATACTTCATTTGTGTTCAACGACCAGACAAAGACGTCACAGAACCCCCCCCCCTTCATCAATAAAGCTTTCCTCTTATATTCACAATATCCAGATTGCAATTTCAATTTCTTGCTTGTTCTTCGTTGCTTGCAGGAAATAGACCCTCAGGGTCAGGTTGATCGTGCTTCGGCGTGGTCAATAACCTCTCGGAGTTGGTTTAACGATTGCTAAGGCACGATGTCCTCGCACGTTCGTAGTCGGATCGTCAAAGTCGACTTCCACCAAAACGATAGCCACCATCTCATCGAAAGATCGGGCCCCTCGCCTCTATCAAGTGGTATCAGATTTCCAGGTTGCCCTGTGAGATTTTACAGTTTTTTTGTAGTTTAGACCGAGTCTGTTCTTCATACCTACAGTCCATGAAAAAGCCAAAAAATGTAGGGTTAGTTCATCATATCCGAATCAGTCTGAGCCTTTGCATAGTCTTTTCAGTATTTTGCTTTGTTGAATTTGTGGTTGCATCATCGTGTCTAGTTGCTGGTCTTAGAGTCTAGTCTTTTAGAGTTTTGAGTTCTCGTCATAAGTTGTCACGCCACCGCCGCACCATCATCATGGCCCCTGCCATCTACCACCACCGCTTATCCGCCACCGATCCGTCTCCATATACCATCACCAATCCGTATCCATATACCACCACCAATCCGTATCCATATACCACCACCGCTGCCATATCCTACCACCATATATCCACCACCAATCTGAGTTCCTTTCCTATTAGGTTTGTTTTTGAGATCCGTCTAATTTCCGATTCGTGTTTCCTTGCCTGAGTAGGTTTCGAAGAAAAAAAAAGAGTCCGGAGACCCCCGAGCAGTTTTTAGGCCAAAATTTTCACACGCAAAAATATTTTTCCCTATCCTATTTTTAGGCTTTTCTGAGTCTTTTGAGCCACGTGCCATCATAATGATTTTTTGTCGCAGTTTTTCGTTGTCGCTGCCCTGATTTCTGAAAAAAAGTAAAAAAAAAATTCCGTGCCCATCCTGTCAGTTTGACGAGGGAAGAGTTTTGAGACACTCTCCATTATAGTGATTTTTGGACAAAAAAAAGAGGAGCACAAAAAAAGAGGAGCGCAAAAAAAACAGAGCAAAAAAAGTTCCAGAGTGTGTTTTTCCCTTGTTTATGTGCAGCGCCATGATTTTGTTAGTGTTCTAGGCTCGCGTCTCTAGCACGGTCTAGCCTAGGACCAGCACAGTACCGTCGTTGAGCGTTTATTCAACTTTGCACCTCTGAATTGATTATTGCTGAACCTTTTTGCTACCATATTATAAGCCTTCCTAGCTCCACATACATCTATGTCGTGCGTTTGACTCTCCCTGGTAATCGCTCTATCCAAGCTTTGAGAGCTTTGACTACGACAGTTATTGATCACCACCTACTGTTGGGTAAGAACTGGTAAGAATTTGGGATTTGCTTGACGGATTTGTGACACCCACCACCACCTCTTGTGAGTAGTCTGTCGGATTATATTCTTGTGTGTTTCTATTGCTGCTAACCATGGCAGGATCACAAGCCGACGAGACTGACTGGGAGAACATGACGAATAAGGAGTTGCATGATAAATTTCAGCAAATGATGAGTGGACAGGTTCAAGATGTGCTAAACAGATTTGAAGAGGCCATGGAGAAGATAGATGGCATGGAGAAGACGTTCGAAACAAAGCTCGATAAAAGTTTTAATGAATTGCTCGCGCGTCTTCCACCACCACCACCGGCTGCACCTAACGCACCCCTACAACAACAACAACGTCGCCTTCCAAATCAAGTGGGACGAGCGCAACGCGTTCCCATTGACCCTGGGCAAAATTCTGGTGCCACTGTTGATGCTTCTGTAGTTCCTGCTGCTACTGCAGAGGTGGAGGACCATTACGAGGATGAGGTTGATCAAAATTAGAACTACGTGCAACCACCAGCACTACCACCACCAGGTCGTCCTCAGGTATATCATCGCAACGGTAGGGCTGCACCACCACCTAAGGTACGAGATCATGACCTTTTTCCTAAACTGAAGTTGAATATTCCACCATTTGAGGGTAGATATGTTCCTGATATATATCTTACTTGGGAGTTAGAAACTAAACAACATTTTACATGTTCACAATATCCCGAGGAGAGACGTGTTCCTGCTGCTGTTTGTGTTTTCACCAGTTTTGCATGTGTTTGGTGGTCTGAACATTGTAGATTATATCATATTCCAGCTACTGGGGCTACTTTGAACACTGCTATGCATACTCGTTGGGTTCCACCATATTATCAACGTGAATTACTTCAAAAATTGCAGCGCTTAAGACAAGGAAAAAATTCTGTAGAAGAATATTATCAGGAATTACAAACTAGCATGATTAGATGTGGTATTGTTGAGGAGAATGAAGCTATGCTTGCACGTTTTGTGGGTGGATTAAATAGAGAGATTTAGACCATTCTAGAGTATAAGGAGTATACTAATATCACTCATTTATTCCATCTTGCTTGTAAAGCTGAACATGAAGTGCAGGATCGACAGGCATTGGCGCGAACTAACTTTTCTGCAGGTCGATCTTCATCATGGACACCACATGCATCCTCTACTTCCACTGCACCAGCACCTCCATCAGGTGCCACCTCCAGCCGTGATGCAAGAAAGCAGGCACAACCACCACTATCTGCCAAGAGCGCACCTGTCGGGCCTGCGCAGACCTCTTCGTCCTCCATGGCATCAACAGGGCACACAAGTGATATTATTTGTTGTCGTTGTAAGGGAAGAGGACATTTTGCGAGAGAATGCAAATCTCAGCGTGTGATGATTGCTACTGAGGATGGTGGGTATGAGTCCGCTAGTGACTATGATGAGGAGACTTTGGCTCTTATTACACATGAAGAACACGGTGGAGATGATTCTGATCATGAGACGCAATACATTGCTTCTGAAGATGCTGACATGTATGAATGTTTAGTTGCTCAACGTGTTTTGAATGTGCAGGTTACACAAGCTGAGCGAAATCAGAGGCATAATTTGTTCCATACAAAGGGAGTTATGAAGGAACGTTCTGTTCGCGTCATCATAGATGGAGGGAGCTGCAACAACTTGGGTAGCATGGAGATGGTGGAGAAGCTATCTCTCACCACAAGACCACATCCACATCCTTACTACATCCAATGGTTCAACAACAGCGGCAAGGTTAAGGTAACATGTACTGTTCGTGTTCATTTTAGTATCTCTACATATGCTGATTATGTTGACTGTGATGTGGTACCCATGCAATCATGTTCCTTATTACTTGTAGACCATGGCAATTTGATAAAAATTCTATACACCATGGTAGAAATAATCAGTATACTCTTGTTCATAAGGATAGCCTATTACTTTGCTTCCTATGACTCTTGGATCCATTTGATATTAATAGAGCTAATAAAGCAAAACAGGAGAAAAATAAGAGTGAAAATCAGATTGTGGCAAAATAATTTGAGCAACAAATGAAACCTAATAATAAACCATCTAGTGTTACTTCTGAAATTAAATTGAAAAGTGCATGTTTACTTGCCACAAAATCTGATATTGATGAGCTAGATTTCAGCAAATCTGTTTGCTATGCTTTTGTGTGCAAAGAGGCATTATTTTCATTCGAGGACATGCCTTCCTTTTTGCCCCCTGCTATCACTAACATTTTGTAGGAGTTCGCTGACGTCTTCCCACTAGACGTGTCACCGGGATTACCACCTATTCAAGGGATTGAGCATCAAATTGACTTAATTCCCGGTGCATCGCTACCCAACCGTGCACCATACCGTACCAATCCAGAGGAGACGAAGGAGATTATGCATCAAGTACAAGAGCTGCTCGACAAAGGTTATATACGCGAATCTCTTAGTCCTTGTGCTGTTCCTATTATACTAGTGCCTAAAAAGGATGGTACATCGTGTATGTATGTTGATTGTAGAGGCATTAATAATATTACTATTCGTTATCGTCATCCTATTCCTAGGCTAGATGATATGCTTGATGAATTGAGTGGCTCTACAATATTCTCCAAAGTTGATTTGCGTAGTGGATACCATCAAATTCATATGAAATTGGGAGATGAATGGAAAACAACATTTAAAACTAAGTTTGGATTATATGAGTGGTTAGTCATGCCTTTTGGGTTAACTAATGCACCTAGTACTTTCATGAGACTAATGAACGAAGTTTTACATGCTTTCATTGGACGATTTGTGGTAGTCTATTTTGATGATATACTGATTTATAGCAAATCTTTGGAAGAACATTTGGAACATTTACGTGCTGTTTTCATTGCTCTACGGGATGCACGTTTGTTTGGTAACCTTGGGAAGTGCACCTTTTGCACCGACCGAGTTTCTTTTCTTGGCTATGTTGTTACTCCAGAGGGAATTGAAGTTGATAAAGCCAAGATTGAAGCTATTGAGAGTTGCCCGCAACCCAAAACGGTCACACAAGTGAGGAGTTTTCTTGGCCTTGCTGGATTCTATAGGCGTTTTTTGAGAGATTTCAGCACCATTGCTGCATCTCTCAATGAGCTTACAAAGAAGGATGTGCCTTTTGTTTGGGGTACTGCACAGGAAGAAGCCTTCACGGTATTGAAAGATAAGTTTAAACATGCTCCTTTACTCCAACTTCCCGATTTTAATAAGACTTTTGAGCTTGAATGTGATGCTAGTGGAATTGGATTAGGAGGTGTGTTATTACAAGATGGCAAACCTGTTGCATACTTTTCTGGAAAAATTGAGTGGGCCTAGTCTGAATTATTCTACTTATGATAAAGAATTATATGCTCTTGTTCGGACTTTAAAGACATGACAACATTATTTATGGCCCAAAGAATTTGTTATACATTTTGATCATGAATCTTTGAAACATATTAAAAGTCAGGCTAAATTGAATCGTAGACATGCTAAATGGGTTGCATTCATTGAGACTTTCCCTTATGTTATTAAACACAAGAAGGGTAAAGAGAATGTTATTGCTGATGCATTGTCTCGTCGCTATACTATGCTTTCACAACTTGACTTCAAAATATTTGGTTTGGAGACCATCAAAGATCAATATGTGCATGATGCTGATTTTAAAGATGTAATGCAGAATTGTAAAGAAGGAAGAACATGGAACAAGTTCGTCGTTAATGATGGGTTTGTTTTCCGTGCTAACAAGTTATGCATTCCAGCTAGCTCCGTTCATCTTTTGTTGTTGCAGGAGGCGCATGGAGGAGGACTAATGGGACACTTTGGCGTGAAGAAGACAGAGGATGTACTTGCTACTCATTTCTTTTGGCCACAGATGAGACGGGATGTTGAGGGTTTTATTGCTCGCTGCACTACATGTCAAAAAGCTAAGTCACGACTCAATCCTTATGGTTTATATATGCCTTTGCCTATACCTAGTGTTCCTTGGAAGGATATATATATGGACTTTGTTTTAGGTTTACCTTGAACAAAGAAGGGGAGGGATAGCATATTTGTTGTTGTGGAAAGATTTTCGAAAATGGCACACTTTATACCATGTCATAAAAGCGATGATGTCGTTAATGTTGCTAATTTGTTCTTTCGTGAAATTATTCGCTTGCATGGTGTGCCAAATACTATTGTTTTAGATCGTGATACTAAAGTTCTTAGCCACTTTTGGAGATGTTTATGGGCTAAGTTGGGGACTAAACTGCTTTTTGGTACTACTTGTCACCCCCAAACTGATGGACAAACTGAAGTAGTCAATAGAACATTGTCTACCATGCTTAGGGATGTTTTGAAGAATAATAAGAAAATGTGGGAAGAGTGCTTGCCTCATGAGGGAGTCCTGGATTAGGGGGTCTCCAGATAGCCGGACTATATCCTTTGGCTGGACTGTAGGACTATGAAGATACAAGTTTGAAGACTTCGTCCCGTGTCCGGATGGGACTCTACTTGGCGTGGAAGGCAAGCTAGGAAATACGGATATGTATATCTCCTCATTTGTAACCGACCTTGTGTAACCCTATCCCCCTCCGGTGTCTATAAAAACCGGAGGGTTTTAGTCCGTAGGACAACATACAATCATACAATAGGCTAGCTTCTAGGGTTTAGCCTCTCCGATCTCATGGTAGATCAACTCTTGTACTACTCATATTATCAAGAATAATCAAGCAGGACGTAGGGTTTTACCTCCATCAATAGGGCCCTAACCTGGGTAAAACATCGTGTCCCCTGCCTCCTGTTACCATCCGCCTTATACGCATAGTTCGGGACCCCCTACCCGAGATCCTCCGGTTTTGACACCGACATTCGTGCTTTCATTGAGAGTTCCACTGTGCCGTCGCCGTAAGGAAGGATGCCTCGTCTCGTTAAAAACAACATTACCGCCGAGGGAGCCCTGGCTGTCGGCCAAACTCTCCGGCTTGGCAGTTTCATCATGATCGCCCGTTCGGCCGCTGCACCAATGATGACTTCTCGGGTCATCAAAAACAGCCTCCACGTCAGCTCGGAATTTGCCGAGAAGATGGATCCAATGGAGTTCTCTTCCCGAAACAAGCTCTTGGATCATATCGCCGCCTTGGGAGTCGCTACAGACTATGATCAGATTGGGCTTAAACCCGATCAAAGGGAGATTAACTCTCCACCGGTCACCCATCATATTGCGGTGGTGGAGGAACAATGCGGCGATTCTTCCTCTATCTTGAGGACTAACTATGTCTGGATTCCTGAACTCCCCGAGCCGGACACCCGTTTACGGGAGGACATCACCCAAGCCCTGAACCTAGAGTCAGGTAGCGGGCCAGACTTATCGGGCAACATCCCGGAATCTGAACTTCCAAGATCGGAAACTCCCCGGCCCCCGGGTCTCAGATCGGGTAGGGGTTCGGACTCAAATCCACCCAGCCACCCAGACATAAACGATCTTTCCCACATCAGGCAAGAGCCCCATGAAACAGTACATCATTATTGGGCCAGATTCCTCCTTGTGATGAACAAGGTTAAGGACTGTCGCGAGGAAGACACAGTCTCATTTTTCTGCAATAATTGCACGGACAAGGGAATCCTTAACGCCCTAAGTCGCCGTGACATATCACGCTTCGCTGACTTGGCGTCCATAGTACGAAAGTACTGTGCGATGGAAAGCGCCTGGAAAAACGAAACAAAATTTTGGGATAATCTGGCTCGGAATATACACCCAGTCCGAAGTAAAAGGGTGCACTATCATAAGACACCTGAGTTGTTTACAAAGAAACAAAAACCCTCTACAGGGCATGGAACCGTATTGGAGGGATGGCTTAACGGACCCTGCAAAATTCATAGTACAGTGGATACCATACCAACACACAGCCTTAGAGCATGTTGGATACTCCGGCAGGTGGCCAAAACTGGTGAGGATCTTCTCATCCCAAATGCCACAGAGCACCATCCCGTGGAGAACAATATGGTATTAACAGTCTTTGAAACCTTCGCATCAAATAATAGGCGCAAGCGAACACTCCGTAGCCTCGCCGAAATCTGCCACGTGGCAGCAATGAATCCATGGAGTGACACGGCTATTACCTTCAATGCCAGTGACGAACCCAAATACCGAACAGCCCGAGCACCAGACCCACTGGTTGTCAGTCCAATTGTGGACGGCTTTCGACTCACCAAAGTACTCATGGGCGGCGGCAGTGGATTGAACCTCATCTATGAGGAAACTCTTCAAAAAATGGAAATAGACTGGAACCGCATTGAGCAAAGCAGCACAACCTTCAGAGGAATCATCCCTAGTCGGGAAGCACGCTGTGCTGGGAAAATCACACTAGATGTGGTATTCGGCACGTGGAGAACTATAGGTCCAAAGAAATTACATTCCAAGTGGCTCCGTTCAGTAGTGGATACCACGCCCTTTTAGGATGGGAGGCGTTCACGATCTTCCAAGCTACACCCCATTATGGGTACAAGAAGCTCAAAATGCCCGGGCCCAACGGAATCATCACTCTCGCTAGTGATCCGGACACAGCACTCCGTGCCGAAAACAAAACAGCTGCATTGGCCCTCGAGGCATTATCCGAAGCCCTTTCGGCCGAGGAATTAACTGCGCTATGCTCCATAGTGGACAGGTACGACGTGATACTCGACAAGAGATCCAAGTCCACCTCTTTTAAACCAGCGGATGAAATAGTCAAATTTCAAGTCCACCCAATGGACCCTACAAAAACAGCCTCCATCGGGGCACAGTTAAACCCTGCCGTGGACGCCGCACTACGAGAGTTCCTGCGCGAGAATTGGGACATATTCGCCTGGCACCCCTCAGACATGCCAGGAATCCCACGCAGGCTGGCCGAACATAGTCTCAATATTCTAAAGGGATTCAAGCCGGTCAAGCAGACTCTTTGGCATTTCTCTGAACCTAAGAGACAAGCTATGGGAGAGGAACTAGCCATGTTATTGGAGGCCGGATTCATTAGAGAAATAAAACACCCGGACTAGCTAGCAAACCTGGTGATGGTACCAAAGAAGGACAAATCCTGGCGCCTATGTGTCGATTTCAAGGACCTCAACAAGGCTTGCCCAAAGGATCCCTTCCCCCTCCCCCGCATCAATCAAATTATCGATGCTACCGCAGGACACGAGTCATTGTGTTTCCTCGACGCATACTCCGGCTACCACCAAATCAAGATGGCGGAGTCCGACCAAGCCGCAACGACATTTATCACACCATACGGCCCCTTCTGTTTCAACACAATGCCTTTCGGGCTAAAAAACGCCAACACAACATATCAGCGCATGATTCAGACATGTCTGGAGAAACAGATCGGCAAAACCGTAGAGGCATACGTAGATGATGTGGTCGTCAAAACCAAACACGTCGACTCTCTAATAGACGACTTGAGGCTCACATTCGACAACCTCCGAACATACGACATCAAGCTCAATCCGGAAAAATGTGTTTTCGGCATACCGGCTGGAAAGCTCCTGGGCTTCATTGTCTCCATAGAGGAATTGAAGCTAATCCGGTCAAAATCCGAGCTCTGTCACAGTTGGCTATCCCAACAGACCTCAAACAAATCCAGAAATTAACTGGATGTGTGGTGGCTCTAAGCCGCTTTATCTCCCGCTTAGGAGAAAAGGCATTACCCCTTTATCACCTCCTTCGGCGCACCAAACACTTCGAGTGGACGGACGCCGCCACAGCCGGATTGGAAGAAATTAAAGCCATACTGGCAACCAACCCAATCCTGGCCGCGCCAAACATCGGCGAACCAATGCTGTTGTATATTGCGGCAACTCATCAGGTTGTAAGCGCAGTGCTCGTCGTCGAACGAGAAGCGGACAGACATAAATTCCCTCTTCAAAAGCCGGTATATTATGTATCCATTGTCCTCACTCCATGCAAATCACGGTACCCACATTATCAAAAGATAGCCTATGCGGTATTCATGGCATCTCGGAAGCTGCGACACTACTTTCAAGAGTGTTCGATTACAGTAGCCTCAGAAGTGCCACTTAATGATATTATAAACAACCGCGACGCCACGGGATGGATTGCCAAATGGGCCATTGAGCTCCTCCCGTTCGACATAACATATAAACCTCGGCGAACCATTAAATCGCAAGTATTGGCCGACTTCGTCGCCGAATGGACGGAAGCCTAACTCCCTAAAGAGTACGGCGCATACTCCAGTTGGATCATGCACTTCGACGGCTCCAAAATGCTGGCGGGTCTGGGGGCTGGCGTCGTCCTGACGTCCCCAACCGGAGATACAGTTCAATACGTACTGCAGATACTGTATACAGACTCCAACAACGCAGCCGAATACGAAGCCTTGTGTCTTCGGATGGCAGTTTCCATGGGCATCCAACGCCTGGAGGTGCATGAGGATTCGAACCTCGCAATATCCCAAATAAATGGAGACTTCGACGCCAAGGATCCGAAGATGGCAGCCTATCGAAACACCGTCCTAAAGATGTCAGCTTGGTTCGAGGGGCTCGAATTTCACCATGTGGCTCAGGAAAACAATCAGGCGGCGGATATCCTCGCCCGCATCAGTGCAAAACGCGATGCGGTCCCCCCCCCCCCAACATCTTTCTGGAGAGGTTGTTTAAGCCATCCGTGGTATGGGAAGGGGACACCGGTAACAATAGTCCAGACCCGGCCAAAATGCCCGATACCGAACACTCAGACATAATCGGAGGCTCGGCCACCGAAATAACACCTTCATCCCACGTAATAATGGCCATCATCGCCCCGTGGACAGAACCATTCCTGGCCTACCTAACCAGGCAGGAACTTCCCGAGGACCAAAATGAGGCATGCTGCATAGTGCGGTGATCTAAAGCCTACAGGGTCCACGAGGGAGAGCTGTATAAGAAAAAGCACTACCGGAGTCCTTCAAAGGTGCATCTCCGAAGAGGAAGGGCGGAAGCTTCTGGCAGATATTCACGCCGGACTCGGCGGCCACCACGCCGCAGCCCGGGCCCTTGTAAGCAAGGCCTTCCGTACAGGTTTTTATTGGCCGATGGCCCGAGCAGACGCACAGGACTTGGTCCAACGCTGCGTCGGTTGCCAACCTTTTGCAAACCAAAGCCACATGCCACCCACCGCTCTCCAAACAATCCCCATTACCCGGCCCTTCGCGGTCTGGGGGCTTGACATGGTTGGACCCCTTAAAGGGGGAACCCATAAGAAAAAATACTTACTGGTTATGGTGGATAAATTCATCAAATGGATAGAAGCCAAACCTGTTAAAACAGCCGAATCCGGATCGGTGATAGACTTCATATCCGGGGTTGTACACCGTTATGGCGTCCCCCACAACATCATCACTGATAATGCCACGAACTTCACGGCCGACGAGGTAAAACTCTGGTGCAGCAACATGGGCATCAAGCTCGATTATGCTTCCGTCTATCACCCACAAACCAACGGCCAAGTCGAGCGAGCAAATGGTCTTATCATGAGCAGCATCAAACCAAGATTAGTGCGGTCCTTAAGGGAGTCTAACACACACTGGGTAGAGGAGCTCGACTCCATACTCTGGGGGCTGCGGACCATGCCGAATAGTACTACCGGATAGACACCCTTCTTTATGGTGTACGGCCCAGAGGCAGTTCTGCCCTGTGACATAATTCATGACTCACCTCGAGTGCGCATGTATGAAGAAAGAGAAGCCGAGCTCGATCGGCAGGACAGTCTGGACACCCTGGAGGAGGAGCGCGACGTGGCAAAAGCCCGTTCCACATTCTATCAGCAACAGGCTCGTAGATACCAAAGCAGAGAAGTACGGGCCAAAACTTATAACGTTGGCGAGTTAGTTCTACGCCTGCCGGAGAAGAAAACGACCAAGCTCGAGCCCAAATGGGAAGGTCCCTTCATTATTGACCAAGTTCTGACCGATGGAGCGTACCGTCTGCAGGATGCATCGAATAATCGACTTGAGCTGAAGCCATGGAACGCAGCCAGACTCCGAAGATTCTACGCCTAGCGCCGGACTCTATGTTCATCTCCTTCCTCTGTCCATTTTTCACATATACATCATCTGTCTTTTTTCTCTTTCTTTCTTTTATTCTTTCTCAAGGCCTTCAAGGGCCAACTTGTGCCTCGCTTGCACACTATAGATGCGCTAACCGCGCTCATTATACCTGGGGGCTTCTTACACAGAAGCTTAATTATTTATCTAGGCTTCATGCCCCGCACATGTGTTATTCTTCCCCATGTACCTTTTCTTCGCCATTATATGCATCAATATGACTTAAGTTTTGGCCAAGCTGGGTTGCCTGGCTCTTGTATTTATGCCCTACGTTCCCGTTAATTTGGCTATGGCATAAGGGGAGCACCTCTGCGATTATTACTGCCGGGTCAGCCGGATGTGTACCTCACACTGGGTGAAGCCGAAAGCTAGCGTTCTTAAGGGAATATTCGATCGGTGAACAAAAGATGATTTTTATTTTCCATATATGCCCCCAGATGTTTTTACCTGCGTCTCCTCTCGCAGTCGGGACATGCACTTTAGGGCATGCGTACCCAGGGAAAGGAACCCCTAATGGAACTATTCTCCCTGGAAGATGTTTCTTACTACCCATGTAATATAACATAACTAGTTGGGTACTTGTCTGTTCAAGCACTAATGACCCATATGCCTGGTTTCCACGCATACCCCGGTTCTTATATAACTGAGCGGGTATTCAGACACACTCCGGACTATCGGGTCCCGAGGTTGAAGCGAAAAGGTCCGCCATGACAAATGATTTACAATCCGGCTAGAAGGCATTATACATGTCACTTTAATTACATAGTCATGTAGACTGACTGAATTCCTCTTCTATACCATCCAACAGGCTGTCTAGCCTACAATCCTGTTGGGAATACTTTGCGGCTAATTCTACTTGCCCATACACTAAGCTAACGGGGATCTCTTTCCCATCGGGACCCACAGGTCCGACCTCGGCCATGTGGTTTGGGTCAGCCTTGGTATACCTGGCACCTTGATGGCAGGCCGATATCTTCCATAATCAGAAGCGCCGCCGTGCTCCCTTGAGCTTCTCTGCAAGCTCTCCAATGCCTTCTAGCAGGGAGACAGATGGCCACAAGGCCTAGGCAATACCTTGCATCACCTGCCGAACTTGTTCATGCAGTTGTGAGAGCTCGGGTAGAAGATCACCCGCAGACCCGGGCATCTCCTCCGCGGGACGACCCGTCAGCATACCTGCAGACATAACTCTGTTAACGGGCTTCTCCGCCGCCCCTTTTAAGGGTTCATTCAAGCACTTACTGAAAATGCCGCGTCGAAGCTGCTTATTCTCCTTCTCAGAGTCCGCAAGCTGGGCTCGAACATCTTTCAGTTCCATGCTCAGCTTGGTATAGGCGTCTTGGAGATTGTTTTTATCCCGCCTGACCTCAGTCAGCACGCGTTCGCCAGCCTTCAGCTGTCGTACGGCATGCTGGTCCTCCGGATTTTCTCTGGATTCATCTGCAATATCTATTGTTAGATCTGCAGCCACGTCGCACGCTATATGGTACCTATCATTCTTTGAAACAAACGTTACCAGCTGGGGACTTTTTAGGTTCCTTCAATGCGGCAACAGCGGCCCGAAGTTGGGTCTTGCATTCCTCCAGCTCTTGTGACAGTCGGGTATTCTTCTCTGTAAGAACTTGCACAATAGATGATCCTTAAATCAGTTCTGCTAACTGCTTCAAGTCTCAGGGGCTACTGATACATATAATCGTCAGATTTGCTTACCCGTACATCCCTGACATACTGGTCCATGGCTCTGGCTAGACCATTTTGAGCAGCACAGAGGTACACGTCTCCAGAATTGAAGGCATCAAATGCCTCTGGCGAGAAGCAAGCGTCACGGAGTACGGCCCGACGACTCCGCCACTTCTGAATTTGTAGCGGATAGTCTATCCGCATCCTCTGTAGGGGGAGTATCTAGCATCCGCCCCATGTCGGCTTCCGCCTCTATGTCTGGCCCTGGAGCCCGACTGGTGGAAGCATGATCGGCAGCCTCACCAGACATATTCCGACGAGCGTTTTTCTGTTAAAGAAACATGGACGTCATTACAATTTGAGAAAGACAACAACCACGGAGCGGGTTTTTTGTCATATCTCTGCGCCGGCGTCTCGGTCCTGACCGCCTTCCTTTTTGGCCTACCCGGCCTCGGTGCTTTTTGTTGCCGAGTTTCTACAGGTTCGGCAAGGTGTCCCGAATTCCTTCCCTCTAAAACACCATATGTATATGGTAGGTGAAGTATCCAAAAGGGGATCCTAGTTTCGGGAGTTGGGATTTCGATTTTTCTTACGAGCGATGCAGGGAGCAGTCCGGGATAGTCGGCCGTAATGGCCACCATGGCGTCATCACAACTTAATTGATAGAACTGCCGGTCTATCAGCTCCAAGAATATGTCCGGATCTTCTTCTAGTCCGAGACGGAGGGCCCGGTCAGGGTCCTCTGGTTGTGGGGACGGGCTGTTGACCTCCCTCATGGCTTTTTGCAGTTCCTGCCGTAAAATAGCAAGGTGAGTACCTACGACAAAGAATGTGGGAAGAATGGGAGTAAGGAGATATAACTCACCCAGCTTGGAGGGTTGTACATGGAGAATCCATCCCGTGGCTTGATGCGGATGAACTCCTCTTCCTCTCCCTTAAACAGCTCGAACAGGATTTTTGCTAAAGCAGCAGCGTTGTCCGGACCCTTACATCCGCAACGGGTGGCATCGTCTTCCCCGTTAAAACACCACAGTGGGTGCCCTCGATATTGAAGTGGCTGCACTCACGACATTATGCATATTGACATAACCTTGATTATTGTCAATCCTGATTGAGTCAGCGCTTTAATACGGTTCATCAGGTAAGGGACTTCTCCGTTTTCTTCCTCCTGGGGGCTCCGTGGGCGCCAGCTTCGGTGTTTCTTTAGAGGAGTGTTTTTGAACTCAGGAAGACCCTGCCGAACAGGGTCCGGAAGGGGGACGTCCTCTATATAAAACCATTCTGAAGGCCAGTCCTCGGACATCTTCTTCAGAGTACAGGACAGATATCCGGTTTCGGCGATGCGCCATATTTCGGCTCCGCCCACTTGATAAAGTGACCCCTCCTGTGTGCGGGGGACGAGGCAAAATAACCTTGTCCACAGCTCGAAATGAGCCTCGCAGCCCAGGAATAACTCACAGAGGGCAACATAGCTGGCGATGTGTAATATGGAAGCAGGGGTGAAATTATGTAGTTGGAGGCCGTAAAACTCTAGGAGCCCACGGAGGAACGGATGAATTGGAAATCCGAGTCCCCTTAATAATTAAGGAACAAGGCATACCTGCTCCCCCGTAGAGGGGCTGGGGAAGCTCTTCGCTTGCTCCCCGCCATTGTAGGTGGCGAGCCCCGCTCGGACGGGAACCATATACGCTGGAGGGAGAAATCCCTTAGTCTGCAGTTCGACTAATCGATTGTGTGGGACAGAACACCTCTCCCAATCACCGGGCTTAAGGCTACGGGGGCGGGAGGAGGAGCTGCGAAGGTCGGCCATGCTGGAGTGGATTTTTCCAAAGCACGCTCCGATGGATTCTCACTGGGGGAGAATGATATGGATTGGATCTAAGAATCCCCATCCCTTTAATAGACAATTTATTTATCTGGCTAGGGGGCGAATGTAAAAACGCCCTTGGTCCTCGTATTCATTCAACGCGTGGAAGATAGCCCATATTGGGCACATAAGCCAAGAAGTCCAACATTTATGGGGCCGGACACTGCTTAACAAACATTCAAAATTTGGAGAAGAACCCACCTTGCAATGCCAAAGACAATACTGCGTGTAGGACTTGACGTCATTGAAGCCTGGTTCGAGGGCTACTGAGGGAGTCCTGGATTAGGGGGTCTCCGGATAGCCGGACTATATCCTTTGGCCGGACTGTAGGACTATGAAGATACAAGATTGAAGACTTCGTCCCGTGTCTAGATGGGACTCTACTTGGCGTGGAAGGCAAGCAAGGCAATACGGATATGTATATCTCCTCCTTTGTAACCGACCTTGTGTAACCCTAGCCCCCTCCGGTGTCTATATAAACCGGAGGGTTTTAGTCCGTAGGACAACATACAATCATACCATAGGCTAGCTTCAAGGGTTTAGCCTCTCCGATCTCGTGGTAGATCAACTCTTGTACTACTCATATTATCAAGAATAATCAAGCAGGAGGTAGGGTTTTACCTCCATCAAGGGGGCCTGAACCTGGGTATAACATCGTGTCCCCTACCTCCTGTTACCATCCGCCTTATACGCACAGTTCGGGACCCCCTACCCGAGATCCGCCGGTTTTGACACCGACACCTCATATTCAATTTGCTTATAATCGTTCATTGCATTCTAGTACTAAGATGTGCCCTTTTGAAATTGTGTATGGTTTCCTACCTTGTGCACCTACTGATTTGTTGCCTCTTCCATCTTCGGAGAAGGTTAATTTTGATGCTAAAGAACGTGCTGAATTGGTTTTAAAAATGCATGAGTTAACTAAGGAAAACATTGAGCGTATGAATGCTAAATATAAACTTGCTGGAGATAAGGGTAGAAAACATGTTGTGTTTTCACCTGGAGATCTTGTTTGGTTACATTTGCGTAAGGATAGATTTCCTAATTTGCACAAATCAATGCTAATGCCAAGTGTTGATGGTCCTTTTAAGGTGTTAGAGAAAATAAACAATAATGCATATAAACTTGAGCTGCCTGCAGATTTTGTTGTTAGTCCCACTTTCAACATTGCAGATTTGAAGCCTTTTTTGGGTGAGGAAGATGAGCTTCCATCGAGGACGACTTCATTTCAAGAAGGGGAGGATGATGAGGACATCAATACCATTGTTACACCCCACAACCCCTGCCGCTATACATACTGGACCAATTGCTAGAGCTCACACACGCCAATTGAATTACCAGGTACTTTTGTTTCTTGGTAATTATTCTAATGTTCATGAGAATATGATGCTGCCTAAATTGGATACATTTGTTTTGCTTACAAATGGAGGGCCTGGCATGGACAAGAGGGATGAACACTAGAGCAAGACCAAGCATGGAGATGATGGCATGCGCAAGGGGATCAAGAACGGAGTTGCAAGTGATGATTTCAGGACTTTGAAGCCACCATAAGGAATGCATGAAGCCTTGGATGAAATATACAAGATGCCACTTAATAAATTTCGTCCAGAGGCTATTCTAGGTGCTGCGTCACCTTATTATTGGGCCAGGCCCATGTATTTTCGAAATACTTAAGTATAGGCTGTTTTTAGAGTCCGTATGTGTGGGGAAAGAAGATTTAAGGTTGGTTTCAGACCCCTCCTCCAAGGGCCACGAAATTCCCCCCTATTCCTCCATATATACAGCCCTGAGGGCGTCGTTTAGACTTTGGGTTTTGTTTAGATTAAAAGTTTGCCATAGCTGCAACTTTGCGTACTTCGTTTGTGTTCAACGACCAGACAAAGACGTCACAGAACCCCACCTTCATCAATAAAGCTTTCCTCTTATATTCGCAATATCCAGATTGCAATTTCAATTTCTTGCTTGTTCTTCGTTGCATGCAGGAATACCCTCGGGGTCAGGTTGATCGTGCTCTGGCATGGTTAATAACCTCTCGGAGTTGGTTTAGCGATTGCTAAGTGATAACCCACAAGTATAGGGGATCACAACAGCTTTCGAGGGTAGAGTATTCAACCCAAATTTATTGATTCGACACGAGGGGAGCCAAAGAATATTCTCAAGTATTAGCAGCTGAGTTGTCAATTCAACCACACCTGGAAACTTAGTATCTGCAGCAAAGTGTTTAGTAGCAAAGTAATATGATAGTAGCGGTAGCGGCAACAAAAGTAAAGACAACAAAGGTAATTTTTTGGTATTTTGTAGTGATTGTAACAGTAGCAGCGGAAAGGTAAATAAGCGAGAACCAGTATATGGAAAACTCGTAGGCACCGGATCAGTGATGGATAATTATGCCAGATGCGGTTCATCATGTAACAGTCATAACATAGGGTGACACAGAACTAGCTCCAATTCATCAATGTAATGTAGGCATGTATTCCGTATATAGTCATACGTGCTTATGGAAAAGAACTTGCATGACATCTTTTGTCCTACCCTCCCATGGCAGCAGGGTCCTATTGGAAACTAAGGGATATTAAGGCCTCCTTTTAATAGAGAACCGGAACAAAGCATTAGCACATAGTGAATACATGAACTCCTCAAACTAGAGTCATCACCGGGAGTGGTCCCGATTATTGTCACTTCGGGGTTGCCGGATCATAACACATAGTAGGTGACTATAGACTTGCAAGATAGGATCAAGAACTCACATATATTCATGAAAACATAATAGGTTCAGATCTGAAATCATGGCACTCGGGCTCTAGTGACAAGCATTAAGCATAGCAAAGTCATAGCAACATCAATCTCTGAAAATAATGGATACTAGGGATCAAACCCTAACAAAACTAACTCGATTACATGATAAATCTCATCCAACCCATCACCGTCCAGTAAGCCTACAATGGAATTACTCACGCACGACGGTGAGCATCATGAAATTGGTGATGGAGGATGGTTGATGATGACGACGGCGATGAATCCCCCTCTCCGGAGCCCCGAACAGACTCTAGATCAGCCCTCTCGAGAGGTTTTAGGGCTTGGCGGCGGCTCCGTATCGTAAAACGCAATGATTTCTTCTCTCTGATTTTTTTCTCATCGAAACTCAATATATGGAGGTGGAGTTGGAGTCGGAGACGCAACAGGGGGCCCACGAGGTAGGGGGGCGCGCCCTAGGGGGGGCGCCCCCCACCCTCGTGAGAAGGGTGTGCCCCCCCCGGTCTTCATCTTTGGTGAGGATTTTTTATTGTTTTTTCTAAGATGTTCCGTGGAGTTTCAGGTCATTCCGAGAATATTTGTTTTCTGCACATAAAACAACACCGTGGTAATTCTGCTGAAAACAGCGTCAGTCCGGGTTAGTTCCATTCAAATCATACAAGTTAGAGTCCAAAACAAGGGCAAAAGTGTTTGGAAAAGTAGATACGATGGAGACGTATCAACTCCCCCAAGCTTAAACCCTTGCTTGTCCTCAAGCAATTCAGTTGACAAACTGAAAGAAAGAAAAACTTTTACAAACTCTGTTTGCTCTTGTTGTTGTAACTATGTCAAGCCAGCATTCAAGTTTTCAGCATAAATCATAACTAACCACACTTGCAATAATTCTCAGGTCTTATCATTACTCATATCAATAGCATAATCAACTAGCAAGTCATAATAATAAATCTCAGATGACAACACTTTCTCAAAACAATCATAATGTATATAACAAGATGGTATCTCACTAGCCCTTTCTGAGACCGCAAAACATAAATGCAGAGCACCTTCAAAGATCAAGGACTGACTAGACATTGCAATTCATGGTAAAAGAGATCCAATCATAGTCATACCTAATATAAATTAACAGTGATGAATGCAAATGACAGCTGTGCTCTCCAGCTAGTGCTTCTTAATAAGAGGGTGATGACTCAACATAAAAGTAAATGGATAGGCCCTTCGCAGAGGGAAGCAGGGATTTGTAGAGGTGCCAGAGCTCGGTTTTGCAATAGAGATAAATAGTATTTTGAGCGGTATACTTTCATTGTCAACGTAACAACTAAGAGATGGCGATATCTTCCATGCTAAACACATTATAGGCTGTTCCCAAACAGAATGGTAAAGTTTATACTCCCCCCTCCACCAACAAGCATCAATCTATGGCTTGCTCGAAACAACGAGTGCCTCCAACATACATCAGGTCCCAGGGGGAGTTTTGTTTGCAATTAATTTTGATTTAGTTTGCATAAAGCATGGGACTGGGCATCTCGGTGACCAGCCATTTTCTCGTGAGTGAGGAGCGGAGTCCACTCCTCTTGAGAATAACCCGCCTAACACGGAAGATAAGGACAACCTTTGTTGATACATGAGCTATTCGAGCATACAAAATAGAATGTTTATTTGAAGGTTTAGAGTTTGGCACATACAAATTTATTTGGAATGGCAGGTAGATACCGCATATAGGAAGGTATGGTGGACTCATCTGGAATAACTTTGGGGTTTAAGGGATTGGATGCACAAGCAGTATTCCCGCTTAGTACAAGTGAAGGCTAGCAAAAGACTGGGAAGCGACCAACTAGAGAGCGACAACAGCCATGTACATGCATTAAAATTAATAAACATTGGATGCAAGCATGAGTAGGATATAATCCACCATGAACATAAATATCGTGAAGGCTATGTTGATTTTGTTTCAACTACATGCATGAACATGTGCCAAGTCAAGTCACTTAAATCATTCAAAAGAGGATACCACCCTATCATACCACATCATAATCATCTCAATAGCATGTCGGCATACAAGGTAAATCATTATAACTCATAGCTAATAAAGCATGGCACAAGCAACTCTAATCTCTAATTGTTATTGCAAACATGTTTATTCATAATAAGCTGAATCAAGAACGACGGGCTCATCATATTTACAAAAACTAAAGAGGTCGAGTTCATACCAGCTTTTCTCATCTCAGTCAGTCCATCATATATCATCATAATTGCCTTTCACTTGCACGACCGAACGGTGTGAATAATAATAAGAGTGCACGTGCATTGGACTAAGCTGGAATCTGCGAGCATTCAATAAACAGGAGAAGACAAGGCAATATGGGCTCTTGGTTAAATCAACAATAATGCATATAAGAGCCACTTCAACAATTTAATTATGGTCTTCTCCTACCGACCCCCAAAGAAAAGAAAAGAAATAAAACTATTTACACGGGAAAGCTCCCAACAAGGAAAAGAAGAACGGGAAATATTTTTGGGTTTTCTTTTTAATTATTACTACTATAGCAGAAAAATAAACTACTACTAATTTTTTTGGTTTTTCTGAAGGTTTAACAAACACACAAGAAGAAAGCAGGAAAAGGAAAATAAACTAGCATGGATATTACAGTGAAAAAGTATGAGCACCGACATCTAGCAATGAGTGTGTGTGAACATAAATGTAATGTCGGTGAGAGATACGTACTCCCCCAAGCTTAGGCTTTTGGCCTAAGTTGGTCTATGGCCACGGCTGGCCTGGCAGATATCCATAATAATAGTTGTTGGGGTCGTACTGTGATGAGGAAGGATAGTTGGGATCATATTGATGTGCAGCGGTTATCGCCTGCTGAGCTGCAGCGTGGAGTCGGGCTGCCTCCGCTCTCCTCTCGTACTCTTCTGCCTCCTCTCTGGTAATAACATATCTTCCTTTTGTCTATGAATCAAAAAAGGCAGGAGCAGGGAGAGTAATACAGAAAACACGTCATTTATCAAAAATTAAGCGATATAAGAGAGGTGATTCAGGCCTCTCGACAAACTGGTGCGATGCCATAGAGTTATAATCTAAATATGCAGGAGGCAACTCCATATCACGCTCACGAATGTCTATTTCAAGAAAATGAGCTAAGCGGGTTGCATAAATTCCTCCAAAGAAATCTCCATTATGTCTATTATGATGCAACCTACGAGCTACAATGGCTCCCATATGATAAGATTGGTCTCCTAACACAGCACTCCTAAGAATGCTAAGATCAGGGACACACATGTGACATGCTTCATCCTTAGCATTTATGCATCTACCGATGAAGATTGCAAAATATTGTATAGCAGGAAAGTGAATGCTCCCTATGGTAGCCTGCGTTATGTCTCTGGATTCCCCCACAGTTATACTAACAAGAAAGTTTCTAAATTCAGATTTAGGGGGATCCCTAATACTGCCCCATGATGGAAGTTCGCAAGCAGAAGTGAAATCCTCTAGGTCCATGGTATAAGATTTGTCATAAAGATCAAACATGACTGAAGGAGAATTACGCGAAGATGAATACTCAAACCTCCTCACAAATGAACTTGTGAGATCATGATACTGTGGGCATTTGTTAGCCTCAAAATCCTCAAGACCGGCATTGCGCAAATATGATTTGAGTTCTTCTTTAATTCCCGCACGGTCCATAAAATTTTCCGACGGCCATTCGCAAGGCCGTACTGGAGCGTCTCTTGGTGGATCCTCGTCAGCATCGCGCATAACAATCCTGGGTCCTTGCTTCTTAGAGGAACCACCTTGGAACATCTTCCTAAACATATTGTTTTTCTCTGAAAAATTCTAAATTTTTCGTAACTTCAAAAAAAGTGAACCAACTTCAATAAAACTGATATCAACTACTCCTATAAGTGCCTAGAGCCTATATCAAGTATTAGAACTACTTGGAACCATATAAATTTGACATGCAAGCTCAAGAACATGGTCACCTATGCAGCACAAATTTGCAAAGAATAAAGCACTAGAACAAAAACTAATTGGACCAATGGAGGAGTCACATACCAAGCAACAATCTCCCCAAGCATTTTTGAGAGAGGTGCTTCGAGCAAGGAGATCGAAAATCGCAGCAAAAGTGGCTGGAACTCATGCTTGAGTTGGTTTTTCGGGTTTGTGTGAGATAGAGGAAGAAGATGGGTGCTGGGATAAGTGGAGGAGGGCCACCGTGGGGCCACGAGGCAGGGGGCGCGCCCTATAGGGGGGCACCCCCCACCCTCGTGGCCAGGTGGCAGCTCCTCCCGCGGTAATTTTTGCACAGTAAATCCTCAAATATTCCCGAAAAAATCATATTAAATTGGCATGGCATTCTAAGGACTTTTCTTTTCGGGATATTTTATATTGCACAGATAAGTCAGGAAATAGACAGAAAATACTATTTTTACTTTATTTAATATAAATAACAGAAATTATAGAGAGGGTATAGAAGATTTTGTGCTTCTAGTTTCATCCATCTCATGCTCATAAAAAAGAATCCACTAACAAGGTTGATCAAGTCTTGTTAACAAACTCATTCCGATAATCATGAAACCGGAGAAATTTCGAATAACACTAAGTTACCTCAACGGGGATATGCACATCCCCAATAATAAGAATATCATATTTCTTCTTCACAGTAGGAAGAGGAAATTCAAAACCTCCAAATATAATCGATGGATTTTTTCCAATGGAGTTGATACTATGAACGTGAGGTTGTTTCCTCGGAAAATGTACCATAAGCTCATTACCATTAACATGAAAAGTGACATTGCCTTTGTTGCAATCAATAACAGCCCTTGCAGTATTAAGGAAAGGTCTTCCAAGAATAATAGACATACTATCATCCTCGGGAATATCAAGAATAACAAAGTCCGTTAAAATAGTAACGTTTACAACCACAACAGGCACATCCTCACCAATACCGACAGGTATAGCAGTTGATTTATCAGCCATTTGCAAAGATATTTCTGTTGGTGTCAGCTTATTCAAGTCAAGTCTACGATATAAAGAGAGAGGCATAACACTAACACCGGCTCCAAGATCACATAAAGCAGTTTTAATATAATTTCTTTTAATGGAGCAAGGTATAGTAGGTACTCCGGGATCTCCAAGTTTCTTTGGTATTCCACCCTTAAAAGTATAATTAGCAAGCATGGTGGAAATTTCAGCTTCCGGTATCTTTCTTTTATTAGTAATGATATCCTTCATATATTTAGCATAAGGATTTGTTTTGAGCATATCAGTTAATCTCATACGTAGAAAGATAGGCCTAATCATTTCAGCAAAGCGCTCAAAATCCTCATCGTCCTTTTTCTTGGATGGTTTCGGAGGAAAAGGCATGGGTTTCTGAACCCAAGGTTCCCTTTCTTTACCATGTTTCCTAACAACAAAGTCTCGTTTATTATAACGTTGATTCTTTGATTGTGGGTTATCAAGATCAACAGCAGGTTCAATTTCTACATCATTATCATTACTAGGTTGAGCATCATCATGAACATCATCATTAATATTTTTACTAGGTTCATGTTCATTACCAGATTATGTTTCAGCATCAGACATAGAAATATCATTTGGATTATCAGGTGGTTCAGCGATAGGTTCACTAGAAGTTTGCATAGTTCTATCATTTTTCTTCTTCTTCTTTTTAGAAGAACTAGGAACATCAATATTACTTCTTTGAGAATCTTACTCGATTCTCTTAGGGTGGCCTTCAGGATACAAAGGTTCCCGAGTCATTCTACCAGTTCTAGTAGCCACTCTAACATCATAATCATTTTTCTTACTATTCATTTCATCAAGCACTTCTTTTTGAGCCTTAAGTACTTGTTCTACTTGAGTGGTAACCATAGAAGCATGTTTGCTAACAAGTTTAAGTTCACCTTTAATATCAGCCATATAATCACCCAAGCGTCTAATCATATAAGCATTTTATTTTAATTTTCTACCAAAATAAGCATTGAAGTCGTCTTGCTTATACATAAAGTTATCAAACTCATCCAAGCACTGACTAGCAATTTGAGTAGGAAGGACTTCAGCTTTATCATATCTATAGAGAGAATTTACCTTTACTACCTGTGTCGGGATATCGGGATCAGGAGGTTCTTCAGTAAATAAATAATTAAGATCATATGTTTCTTCAGCAGGTGGTATATTAAGACCATGTATTTCTTCAATAGGAGGTAAATTCTTAACGTCTTCAGCTTTAATACCTTTTTCTTTCATAGATTTCTTTGCCTCTTGCATATCTTCGGGACTAAGAAATAAAACACCTCTCTTCTTCGGAGTTGGTTTAGGAATAGGCTCGGTAATTGGAGCAGGAGATGGCTCAGGAGCTGGCTCAGGAGGTGCCCAATTATTTTCATTTGTCAACATATTATTTAATAGAATTTCAGCTTCATCCGGTGTTCTTTCCCTGAAAAGAGAACCAGCACAACTATCCAGGTAATCTCTGGAAGCATCGGTTAGTCCATTATAAAAGATATCAAGTATTTCAGGTTTCTTAAGAGGATGATCAGGCAAAGCATTAAGTAACTTGAGAAGCCTCCCCCAAGCTTGTGGGAGACTCTCTTCTTTAATTTGCACAAAGTTGTATATTTCCCTCAAAGCAGCTAGTTTCTTATGAGCAGGGAAATATTTAGCAGAGAAGTAATAAATCATATCCTGGGGACTACGCACACAACCGGGATCAAGAGAATTAAACCATATCTTAGCATCACCCTTTAATGAGAACGGAAATATTTTGAGTATATAAAAGTAACGCGATATCTCATCATTAGTGAACAGGGCAGCTATATCATTTAATTTAGTAAGATGTGCCACAACAGTTTCAGATTCATAGCCATAAAACAGATCAGATTCAACCAAAGTAATTATATCAGGATCAACAGAGAATTCATAATCTTTATCAGGAACACATATAGGTGAAGTAGCAAAAGCAGGGTCAGGTCTCATTTTATCTCTAAGTGATTCTTTGTTCCATTTAATTAATAACCTCTTAAGATCATATCTATCTTTACAAGCAAAAATAGCGGCAGAAGATTCCATATCAAAAAGATAACCCTCGGGAATAACGGGCATATTTTCATCATCACTATCATCATCGTATTCAGATTCAATAATTTCTTTTTCTCTAGCCCTAGCAATTTGTTCATCAAGAAATTCACTAAGGGGCACAGTAGTATCAGACATAGAAGCAGTTTCATCATAAGTATCATGCATAGCAGAAGTGGCATCATCAATAACATGCGACATATCAGAACGAATAGCAGAAGCAGATGTAGGTGTCACAAACTTACTCATAACAGAAGGTGAATCAAGTGCAGAGCTAGATGGCAGTTCCTTACCTCCACTCGTAGTTGAGGGATAGATCTTGGTTTTTGGATCTCTCAAGTTCTTCATAGTGTCCAGCAGATATAAATCCCAAGTGACTCAAAGAATAGAGCTATGCTCCCTGGCAACGGCGCTAGAAATTAGTCTTGATAACCCACAAGTATAGGGGATCACAACAGCTTTCGAGGGTAGAGTATTCAACCCAAATTTATTGATTCGACACAAGGGGAGCCAAAGAATATTCTCAAGTATTAGCAGCTGAGTTGTCAATTCAACCACACCTGGAAACTTGGTACCTGTAGCAAAGTGTTTAGCAGCAAAGTAATATGATAGTGGCAGTAGCGGCAACAAAAGTAAAGACAGCAAAGGTAATGTTTTTGGTATCTTTTAGTGATTGTAATAGTAGTAGTGGAAAGGTAAATAAGCGAGAACCAGTATATGGAAAACTCGTAGGCACCGGATCAGTGATGGATAATTATGTCGGATGCGGTTCATCATGTAACAGTCATAACATAGGGTGACACAGAACTAGCTCTAATTCATCAATGTAATGTAGGCATGTATTCCGTATATAGTCATACGTGCTTATGGAAAAGAACTTGCATGACATCTTTTCTCCTACCCTCCGGTGGCAGCAGAGTCCTATTGTTGGAAATATGCCCTAGAGGCAATAATAAATTGGTTATTATTATATTTCCTTGTTCATGATAATCGTTTATTATCCATGCTAGAATTGTATTGATAGGAAACTCAGATACATGTGTGGATACATGGACAACACCATGTACCTAGTAAGCCTCTAGTTGACTAGATCGTTGATCAATAGATGGTTACGATTTCCTGACCATGGACATTGGATGTCATTGATAACGGGATCACATCATTAGGAGAATGATGTGATGGACAAGACCCAATCCTAAGCCTAGCACAAGATCGTGTAGTTCGTATGCTAAAGCTTTTCTAATGTCAAGTATCATTTCCTTAGACCATGAGATTGTGCAACTCCTAGATACCGTAGGAGTGCTTTGGGTGTGCCAAACATCACAACGTAACTAGGTGGCTATAAAGGTGTACTACGGGTATCTCCGAAAGTGTCTGTTGGGTTTGCATGAATCGAGACTGGGATTTGTCACTCCGTGTAACAGAGAGGTATCTCTGGGCCCACTCGGTAGGACATCATCATAATGTGCACAATGTGACCAAGGAGTTGATCACGGGATGATGTGTTACGGAACGAGTAAAGAGACTTGCCGGTAACGAGATTGAACAAGGTATCGAGATACCGACGATCGAACTCGGGCAAGTATCGTACCGATAGACAAAGGGAATTGTATACAGGATTGATTGAATCCTTGACATCGTGGTTCATCCGATGAGATCATCATGGAGCATGTGGGAACCAACGTGGGTATCCAGATCCCGCTGTTGGTTATTGACCGGAGAGTTGTCTCGGCCATGTCTGCATGACTCCCGAGCCCGTAGGGTCTACACACTTAAGGTTCGATGACACTAGGGTTATAGGGAAAGTATGTACGCGGTTACCGAATGTTGTTCGGAGTCCCGGATGAGATCCCGTACGTCATGAGGAGTTCCGGAATGGTCCGGCGGTAAAGATTTATATATGAGAAGTCCCGTTTTGGTCACCGGAAAAGTTTCGAGTGCTATCGGTAACGTATCGGACCACCGGGAGGGTCCCGGGGGTCCACCAGGTGGGGCCACCAGCCCTAGAAGGCTGCATGGGCCAAGTGTGGGAGGGGACCAGCCCCAGGTGGGCTGGTGTGCCCCCACCAAGGCCCAAGGTGCAAGGGAGAGTGGGAGGGGGCAAACCCTAGGTCCAGATGGGCCTTAAGGCTCACCCTAGGTGCGCCCCCCTCTCGTCCCCCCTTGGCCGCAACCCTAGATGGTTTTTGGGGCTGCCGCCACCCCTAGGGAGGGAACCCTAGATGGGGGCGCAGCCCCTCCCCTTCCCCTATATATACTTGAGGTATTGGGGGCTGCAAGACACACGAGATCATCTCCCTGTTGGCGCAGCCCTACCTCTCTCCCTCCTCGTCTCTCGTAGTGCTTGGCGAAGCCCTGCTGGAGTCTTGCGCTCCTCCACCACCACCACGTCATCGTGATGCTGCTGTATGGAATCTTCCCCAACCTCTCCTTCTCCCCTTGCTGGATCAAGGCGCGGGAGACGTCACCGGGCTGCACGTGTGTTGAACGCGGAGGCGCCGTTGTTCAGTGCTTAGATCGGAATCAACCGAGATCTGAATCGCTACGAGTACGACTCCTTCATCCACGTTCTTGCAACGCTTCCACTTAGCGATCTACAAGGGTATGTAGATGCACTCCCCTTCCCCTCGTTGCTAGATTACTCCATAGATTGATCTTGGTGATGCGTAGAAAATTTTAAATTTCTGCTACGATCCCCAACAGTGGCATCATGAGCCAGGTCTATGCGTAGTTTCTATGCACGAGTAGAACACAAAGCAGTTGTGGGCATCGATATTTTCAATTTACTTGCCATTACTGGTCTTATCTTGATTCGGCGGCATCGTGGGATGAAGCGGCCCGGACCGACCTTACACGTACGCTTACGTGAGACTGGTTCCACCGACTGACATGCACTAGTTGCATAAGGTGGCTAGCGGGTGTCTGTCTCTCCCACTTTAGTCGGATCGGATTCGATGAAAAGGGTCCTTATGAAGGGTAAATAGAAATTGGCATATCACGTTGTGGTTTTGGCGTAGGTAAGAAACGTTCTTGCAAGAAACCTATAGCAGCCACGTAAAAACTTGCAACAACAATTAGAGGACGTCTAACTTGTTTTTGCAGCATGTGCCGTGTGATGTGATATGGCCAAAAGGATGTGATGAATGATATATGTGATGTATGAGATTGATCATGTTCTTGTAATAGGAATCACGACTTGCATGTCGATGAGTATGACAACCGGCAGGAGCCATATGAGTTGTCTTAATTTATTTATGACCTGCGTGTCAACATAAACGTCATGTAATTACTTTACTTTATTGCTAAAGCGTTAGCCATAGTAGTAGAAGTAATAGATGACGAGACAACTTCAAGAAGACACGATGATGGAGATCATGGTGTCATGCCGGTGACAACGATGATCATGGAGCCCCAAAGATGGAGATCATAAGGAGCAAACTGATATTGGCCATATCATGTCACTATTTGATTGCATGTGATGTTTATCATGTTTTACATCTTATTTGCTTAGAACGACGATAGCTTAAAAAAGATGATCCCTCGCAATAATTTCAAGAAAGTGTTCCCCCTAACTGTGCACCGTTGTGAAGGTTTGTCGTTTCGAAGCACCACGTGATGATCGGGTGTGATAGATTCTAATGTTCGAATACAACGGCTGTAAGCCAGATTTACACACGCAATACACTTAGGTTGACTTGACGAGCCTAGCATGTACAGACATGGCCTTGGAACATGGAAGACCGAAAGGTCGAGCATGAGTCATATAGAAGATACGATCAACATGAAGATGTTCACCGATGTTGACTAGTCCGTCTCACGTGATGATCGGACACGGCCTAGTTGACTCGGATCATGTTTCACTTAGATGACTAGAGGGATGTCTATCTGAGTGGGAGTTCATTAAATAATTTTATTAGATGAACTTAATTATCATGAACACAGTCTAAATTATCTTTGCAAATATGTTGTAGATAAATAGCTCACGTTGTAGCTCCCTGTTTTAATACTTTCCTAGAGAAAGACCAAGTTGAAAGATATTGTAAGCAATGATGCGGACTGGGTCCGTAGTCTGAGGAGTGTCCTCACTGCTACACAGAAGGCTTACATCTTTGATGCACCTCTCGATGTGCAAACCCCTACAACATTGTCTGTGGATGTTGTGAACACTTGACAGACACATCCTGATGACTACTTGATAGTTTAGTGCACCATACTTTACGGCTTAGAATCAGGATTCCAATGAGGTTTTGAACGCCATAAGACATATGAGATGTTCCAAGAGCTGAAATTGGGATTTCAGGCTCATGCCCGTGTTGAGAGGTATGAGACCTTTGACAAGTTCTTTTGCCAACAAGATGGAGGAGAATAGCTCAGCTAGTGAGCATGTGCTCAGAATGTCTGGGTGCTACAATCACTTAAATCAAGTAGGAGTTAAACTTCCAGATAAGATAGTGATTGATAGAGTTCTCTAGCCACTATCACTAAGCTACTAGATCTTCGTGATGAACTATGACATGCAAGGGATGGAGTTGATCCCGGAACTGTTCGCGGAACTTAAGACCGCAAAAGGTAGAAATCAAGAAGGAGCATCAAGTGTTGATGGTTTAACAAGACCATTGGTTTCAAGAAGGGCAAGGGCTAGAAGGGAAACTTCATGGATGGCAAACCAGTTGCCGCTCCAGTGAAGGAACCCAAGGTTGAACCCAAACCCGAGACTAAGTGCTTCTATTGTAAGGGGAACGGTCACTGGTAGCGGAATTACCCCAAATGCATAGTAGATAAGAAGGCTGGCAACTTCAACAAAGTATATACGTGTTATTAATGTGTACCTCACTAGTACTCCTGGGAGCACCTGGGTATTGGATACTGGTTCAGTTGCTATTATTGGTGACTTGAAGCAAAAGCTACGGACTAAACAGAGACTGGCTAAGGGCGAGGTGACGATGTGTGTTGGAAGTGTTTCCAAAGTTGATGAGATCACCATCACACGCTCCATCTGCCTTCGGAATTAGTATTGAACCTAGATAAATGTTATCAGGTGTCTACGTTGAGCATGAATATGATTAGATCATGTTCATTGCAATATAGTTATTCATTTAAGTTAGAGAATAATGGTTATTCTGTTTACATGAATAGTACCTTTCATGGTCATGCACCCTATGTGAATGGTTCAGTGAATCTTGGTCGTGGTAATACACATGTTCACGCCAAAAGATGTAGATAGTACCACTTTCTTGTGGCACTGCCGCTTAGGTCATATTGGCGTAAGATGCATGAAGAAACTCCGTGTCGATGGATGTTTGGAGTCACTTGATTTTGAATCGCTTGACACATGCGAGCCATGCCTCATGGGTAGGATGACTAAGACCCCGTTTTCAGGTACAATGAAACGGGCAAGTGACTTGTTGGAAATCATACATGCTGATGCATGTGATCCAATGAGAATTGAAGCGTGCGGTGGATATCGCTATTTTATCATCTTCACTGACGATTTGAGTAGATATAGGTATATTTACTTAATGAAGCACAAGTCTGAAACGTTTGAAAAGTTCAAGCGATTTCAGAGTGAAGTTAAGAATCATCATAACAAGAAGATCATGTTCCTACGATCTGATCAAAGGGGGATTTTCTGAGTTATGAGTTTGGCAATCACTTAAGACATTGTGGAATTGTTTCGCAGTTGAAGCCACCTGGAACACCACATCGTAATGGTGTGTCCGGACGTCGTAATCGAACCTTATGAGATGTGGTGCGATCTATGATGTCTCTTACAAATCTACCGTTTTCATTTTAAGGTTATGCGTTAGAGACAGCTGCATTCACTTTAGATAGGACACCATATAAGTCTGTTGAGAAGACGTCGTATGAACATTGGTTTGGCAAGAAACCAAAGTTGTCATTTCTTAATGTTTGGGGCTGCGATGCTTAAGGCTTCAGCCGGAGAAGCTTGAACCCAAAAGCGGACAAACACATCTTCATAGGATACCCAAAGGTGACAGTTGGGTATACGTTCTATCTCAGATCCGAGGGCAAATTGTTTGCCGCTAAGAACGGGTCCTTTCTCGAGAAGGAGTTTCTCTCGAAAGAATTGAGTGGGAGGAAGATAGAACTTGATGAGGTTGTCGAACCTTCACTTCAACTAGAGAGTGATGCAACACAGAGAGCTGTTTTTTGTAGCGCCTACGTCTGTTGAATAGGAAGTTAATGATAGTGATCATGAAGCTTTGGATCAAGTTGCTATCGAACCTCGTAGGTCGACAAGGATATGTAGTACACCTGAGTGTTACGGTAATCCTGTCTTAGATATCAACAACAATGAACCTACGAGCTATGGAGAAGCGATGGTGGGCCCGTATTCCGACAAATGGTTAGAAGCCATGAAATCCGAGATAGGATCCATGTATCAGAACAAATTATGGACTTTGGTGGACTTGCCCGATGATCGGCAAGCCATTGAGATAAATGGATCTTTAAGAAGAAGACGGACGTGGGCGGAAATGTTACCGTCTATGAAGCTCGACTTGTGGGAAAGAGTCTTTTCACAAGTTCAAGGAGTTGACTACGATGAGAATTTGTCACCCGTAGCGATGCTTAAGTCCGTCGGAATCATGTTAGCATTAGCTGTATTTTTCGATTATGAAATCTGACAGATGGATGTCAAAACAAGTTTTCTTACCAGTTTTCGTAAGAAAAGTTGTATGTGATACAATCAAAGGTTTTGTCGATCCTAAGGATGCTAAAAGGTATGCTGGCTCCAGCAATCCTTCTATGGACTGGAGCAAGCATCTCAGAGTCAGAATATATGCTTTGATGGAGTGATCAAAGATTTTAGGTTTATACAATGTTTGCTAGAAACTTGTTGTCGGTGTCAAAACCGGCGGATCTCGGGTAGGGGGTCCCGAACTGGGCGTCTAGGCCGGATGGTAATAGGAGGCAAGGGACACGAAGTTTTACCCAGGTTCGGGCCCTCTCGATGTAGGTAAAACCCTACGTCCTGCTTGATTAATATTGATGATATGGGTAGTACAAGAGTAGATCTACCACGAGATCGGAGAGGCTAAACCCTAGAAGCTAGCCTATGGTATGATTGTTGTTGTGTATGTTGTCCTATGGACTAAAACCCTCCGGTTTATATAGACAACGGAGAGGGTTAGGGTTACACAAAGTCGGTTACAATGGTAGGAGATCTGCATATCCGTATCGCCAAGCTTGCCTTCCACGCCAAGGAAAGTCCCTTCTGGACACAGGACGAAGTCTTCAATCTTGTATCTTCATAGTCCAGGAGTCCGGCTGAAGGTATAGTCCGGCCATCCGGACACCCCCTAATCTAGGACTCCCTCAGTAGCCCCTGAACCAGACTTCAATGACGACGAGTCCGGCACGCAGATTGTCTTCGGCATTGCACGGCGGGTTCCTCCTCCAAGTACTTCATAGAAGATTTTGAACACAAAGATAGTGTCCGGCTCTGCAAAATAAGTTTCCACATATTGCCATAGAGAGAATAATATTTACACAAATCTAATCTGCTGACATATTCCGTAGTGTGACACACCATGACCAAGCCTTTATCCGAGTCGTTTCATTATCCCACCTCAGCGCGTCATGCGAGGCGGTTTCCTTGGCACGTCTTGTTAAAGCAGAGATCGTGTCCCCTTATTCCAGGATTCTCATCAATACGGGCGTGGGTAACCCAACCACGCCATTGATTACGACGCTTGGAGATAAGCGAGTTTTACCAGGCTGGTGGGGACACGTAGTTGCGTCCACCCATATAAGGGGATAAGGATCCACCTTTTCACCTACGCCTTCTTCCTCCCTTGCTTATCCATTCTCGCGCACTCGAGCTCCTGCGTCCAAGTCCGCACTCCCCACCTCAACCTTCTCCAGCCATGTCCGGAGCGGGAGGCAAGTGGATGGTCTCCTCCATCACGGAGGGACACATCAAAAAACTAAGGAAGGCCGGATACTTGTCTAACGACATTGCGTACCGGCTTCCCAAAAAGGGGCAGCTCATCCCCACTCCTAGGCCCCATGAGAGGGTGGTGTTCCTCCCCCATTTCCTCCATGGACTGGGCTTCCCTCTTCACCCATTTGTCCGGGGGCTCATGTTCTACTATGGCCTGGATTTCCACGATCTGGCCCCGAACTTTGTCCTCAACATCTCGGCGTTTATCATCGTGTGCGAGGCTTTCCTCCGCATCCGCCCCCATTTCGGCCTATGGCTCAAGACTTTCAATGTCAAGCCGAAGGTGGTGCGCGGCAACCAGGCGGAGTGCGGAGGTGCCATGGTGGGCAAGATGGCCAACGTCTTATGGCTGGAGGGCTCCTTTGTGGAGGCCCTGAAGGGGTGTCAATCGGGGTGGTTTTACATCACCGAGCCGCGCGACCCCAAATGGGTCGCAGCCCCCGTGTTTCGATCCGGACCCCCTACGCGGCTCACCTCCTGGAAGGAGACGGGCCTATCGTGGGGTAAAAAAGGAGACCTGACCGGACTCCAAACATGCGTCCAAACCCTGGTGGACAAGAAGCTCAAACTTGTCAACGTAGTCCAGGTTATGCTCATCCGCCTGATCCTCCCGTGTCAACAACGGGCTTTCAACCTGTGGGAGTTAGACCCGGCGCGGCACCAAACTCTGGGCAGGCTCTTCGACACGACGTACGAAGATGCCTGGAAGGTGCTTTTCAAGGGCGCCGAAGCCCCCGCATCCGCTACCAAGGATCGCAGATTCAGTACGCAGCGTCACGCTCATGCGGTAAGCTGTTTTTTCCTTTTACAGGGTATCAATTTTTCATAGTTTGACTCCATGCGGGATCTAAGCTCCCTTACCTTTGACAGGATTGGCAGGTAATGCCCGGACAGATCAACTGTCCGGCTCCTTTGCCCGAAGGCCCAGCGGACGCTCGCTTGGCGAAGCTGCTGGCTCCGGCACCCTATGTGGTGCCGGAGAAGAAGGCCGCGAAGAAGGCCACGGGGACTCGAAAGAGTGCCCGGCGCGAGGAGGTGTCGGATCCATCATCCGACGGTTCCGAGGCGCATTCCTCCCGTGAAGACGAGGAGGAAGAAGAAGAGACCTCTCCCCCTCCGGCGGGAGGAGAGAAGAAAAGGAGGCCGCCCTCTCTGGGGAGGCCGGAGGGTCCAAGAAGGGGAAAACCCTTCCTCCGGACTACTCCACCGACGACGACGACGGCAAAATCGTAAGTATCCTGATACCAGAGTAATTCATAGTATTCGTTTATTGCATAGCTTTCCCTTATTGTGAATATGTTTATGCAGCCCACCCAAAGACCGGCTCGACACGTCGTCGAGCGGCTCACTAGACTCGTCGGATGTGAACTCGCTTCCGACGGCTTCCTCCCCCCGCCCTACGGACGACACCGAAGTGTTGTCCCAACAGGTTCCAAGCCGGGCGGAGGTGGTACTGGAGGCGCCGCAAGGCGACCTCCGGGACTCCAGGAGTAAAGGGGATGAAACCCCCCCAGGGCTCCAAGTCCGGCTCTAGGCCGGACACCGCTTTGGAACCTTCAAAGGTTCCAGAGTCCGGCGGGGGTCCTCCTTCCAAGAGGAGCAAGCCCACTGTGCCGGTGACCCCCATCCAACCGGAGGAGCCGGACAATCTATTGGAGGCGCTCCGAGGCGCCTCCATCGACGAGGAGCACCGCACCATTATGAGTGCGTTGGTCCAGAAGGTTCAGTCCGCCAAGAGCGGACTGACTGAAGCTTGTACTAGCCTTTTAACATGCTTTGAGGTAAGTAAGGAGTGTGTAAATAATATTACCGCATAGACAGTAGCCCCTGATGCTCTGCTTGGCGTTTGGGAAGAAAAGCCGAATAGAGGATCAAATAAAATTCGCAGGAGGCTAACAAAAAGGAGTCAATATGCGTATGCAGGCTTCTCTACTTGCGTTCGCCGCACTGACTGCGGAAGTGGACACGCTAAAGCAGAACCTCGAGCGGTCCGAGCAAGAGCTCGGGCGTGCCAAGAAGCAGCTCGAGGACAATGAAGGTAAGAAATACCTTGTTTAAATATATATAAAAAGGTGCAATTGCAAAAAATGACAGGATTATCGTGGCTATTGTAGGGGTCACGTCTGAGGTGGCGACCCTTAAGCAAGCGTTGGTTGAGGACGAGAAGAGGGCGGCCACGGAGCACACCGAGCGGGAGAAGTACGAGGCCGAGGTTGGCAAGGTACGGCTAGAGCTCCAGGCTCTCATAGGAAAACATGAGAGTTTGGAGCTTGACTCAAAGACGCGAGCGTCCGAGCTCGCGGTGGCTATTGAAAATGCCAAGTCTGCCAAGGCCGAATCCCAGAAGACCCTCCAGGAGTTGGATGAGGTGAAGAAGATAGCGGCGGGTAAGTCATTCTTTATGCAAAGCAAACACATAAACGTGAGTTACTTGTTACTTACCTGAATCCGGAGCTCTCCAGGAGCGTTCGCAGATCTTCCCCGGAGTGTGTCCGATGCCGCCGCATTCTATCAAGCCGAGGAGGGCAGCTCGACAGAGAAGGTGTTCTGGTCTTAGTATGATGAGGCCGGACACCCCGTGCCCCTGAGCGACCAGCTGAAGCAACTGGTCGAGCTCCACAAGGCGGCCGAACAGGCCATGAGGGGCCTCATAGTTCGGCTGTGGCCTGGAGGGGCTCTGCCTGGGAGCTATTTCGGGCTGGTGCGGCGGCTGGTGGAGGCCTGTCCAAGGCTCGAAGTCATCAAGCGCTCCGTCTGCATTGAAGGTGCCCGTAGGGCCCTTGCCCGTGCTAAGGTGCACTGGGGCAAGCTGGATGCTGAGAAGCTTGTGAAGGACGGGCCACCGCCAAGGAAAGAGCATCACAAGCCCGAGAATTATTATAAGGATGTTCTCAAGGGTGCCTGCCTTGTGGCAGATGAATGTTCTAGGGATGTAATTTTTGAGTGAAACTTGCTCGTTTTGTCCTGTGCGCTGAAAACTTGTTCATATGCGCTAAGCAATGTTGTTGGAATTTAAAATATTACCTTCTGAGCAGCTGTTTATCAATTCTGAGAGATGGCTTCTGCCCCCGTGCCGCTAGTGCTGGGGTGTTCGGGGATAAACCTAAGCATTCTTTTTCCCATGTTTGGGTCCTTGGAGGGAGGCGCTCAGCCCAACGAACAAGGCAATCGGACTATAATGCGTGAACACTCTCACTTAGCCATAGAATTCTATAATTTTAAATTTCGGCGAAGCCCCCCGTATTCGGAAGACCGAGTTCGGGGCGCTATCCACGCCTTGGCCGGATAGAGCCGGCTCCTCGCTCTAAGCGGCATAAGTCTTTAGGGACTCAAAAAACCTCTTGAACAGCGACCAGCTCTCGCTTCATCATGACAGTCAGTTTTAGCTTTCTCCACTTAGGTGCTCGACCCAGCTCAACTGGGGCACAATCGCAGTGGTTCTCCTAGTGCTACCTTAGCCGATATAGTGGAACGTAAGGCACGAAAACATAGGAGCCTGGCAAACCCAACTATTGACCCAAGACATGATTCGGAGCCGATGCATATAATGCTATAAGTTCGAGGTGCCGCACTTGTTAAAGTGTTCGGACTTCTCACACCATATTGAGGGGTACTAAAGCCCTTGGCGTATTTAGGCCGTACCAAAGTGTACGGGTGCAATATGTCGTTAAGGAACATATATATATATATATATAAAAGAGTAATGCAAAAATAGACAAAAGCTATGCACTGTTTATTAAAGAGGGTTGCGATCAAAGCAGAACGATACAAATAATGCGATAAGCAAAAGGTTGGACTATGTAACATGTCTGTTCCAGGGGAAAGCTACGGAATAGTATGCGAAACAGGTATACTGCTTGTGATAGAGACCACCTGGGAGTTTCGTAATGCGGCGTGGCTTGTCTGCTTCCCTGGTTCTTGCATCGTTTGTGCGGCAATTGAACTGCCGAACAGGCCTTCCGAAGAGTGGAGTCTTGAAAGTAAGAGAAAATTAAAAAATCGGCAGCCCCTGGTGCGGTTTAAGCCGTGTTTCGGGCATGCCGTGATGGTGCCCCTCCCCCTGTACCCATGGTATTTCTAGAGCGTAGTTATGTACGCGAAGTACTGGTGTCGCATTTTTGCGAGGGCTGGGGTTGGGGCCGCATTGCTACGCCTACTCGGATCGTGCCAGGCGGTCTTGTTGTAGGTTATTCTGGGCGTGCTTGACGGTGTCCGGTCGTTTAATGGCCGGACTGGAGAACTGCCTGGAGAGGCTGCTTTGTACTTCCGTTGCAAGGGCCGCCGTGTGCTCCTCCATTCGGAGGGAGCGTTCGGTGTTTCCATTGACCGTAATTACTCCTCGAGGGCCTGGCATCGTGAGCTTAAGGTATGCGTAGTGCGGTACCTCATTAAACTTGGCGAATGCGGTTCGCCCGAGCAATGCGTGATAACCACTGCGGAATGGGACTATGTCGAAGATTAACTCCTCGCTTCGGAAATTATCCGGAGATCCGAAGACCACTTCAAGTGTGACTGAGCCTGTACAGTTGGCCTCTACACCTGGTATTACGCCTTTAAAGGTCGTTTTGGTGGGCTTAATCCTCGAGGGATCTATGCCCATTTTCCGCACTGTATCCTGGTAAAGCAGGTTCAGGCTGCTGCCGCCGTCCATAAGGACTCTAGTGAGATGAAATCCGTCAATAATTGGGTCTATAACCAATGTGGCGAATCCGCCATGACGGATGCTAGTGGGATGGTCCCTTCGATCAAAGGTGGTCGGGCAGGAGGACCATGGGTTGAACTTTGGGGCGACTGGCTCTACCGCGTATACGTCCCTTAACGCGCGCTTCTGCTCCCTTTTTGGGGACGTGGGTTGCGTATATCATGTTCACCGTCCGCACTTGTGGGGGAAAACCCTTCTGTCCACTGTTGTTCGGCGGCCGGGGCTCCTCGTCGTCATCGCTATGCAGCCCCTTGTCTTCATTTTCGGTGTTTAAATTGCCTGCCTGCTTGAACACCCAACAATCCCTGTTGGTGTGATTGGCTGGCTTTTCGGGGGTGCCATGTATCTGGCACAAGCGGTCGAGTATTCGGTCCAAACAGGACGGGCCCCTAGGATTCCTTTTGAATGGCCTTTTCCGCTGACCGGATTTAGAGCCTCTGAATCCGGCATTAACTGCCGTATCCTTAGCATTGTCGCCGTTAATGCGGCGCTTCTGCTTGTTGCGACGCGACCTGCCACTACTATCTCTGGTATCCGAATTACCAGGGTTCTTGGTCATATTGTTGCTACAAGCAAGCCAACTGTCTTCTCCCATGCAAAAGCGGGTCATGAGTGTCGTGAGTGCTGCCATAGACTTCGGCTTTTCCTGTCCAAGGTGCCGGGCAAGCCACTCGTCACAGATATTGTGCTTGAAGGCTGCTAGGGCCTTAGCATCCGGACAGTCGACTATTTGATTTTTCTTTGTTAGGAACCGTGTCCAGAATTGCCTGGCCGATTCCTCTGGCTGCTGAATTACGTGACTTAGGTCATCGACGTCTGGGGGTCGCACATAAGTGCCCTGGAAATTGTCGAGGAATGCGGCTTCCAGGTCCTCCCAACAACTGATGGATCCTGTTGGCAAGCTGTTAAGTCAATGCCGAGCTGGTCCTTTAAGCTTGAGTGGGAGGTATTTGATGGCGTGGAAATCATCGCCGCGGGCCATGTGGATATGAAGGAGATAATCCTCGATCCATACCGCAGGATCTGTTGTGCCATCATATGATTCGATATTTACGGGTTTGAAACCCTCGGGGATTTGATGATCCATCATTTCGTCTGTGAAGCATAGTGGGTGTGCGGCGCCTCTGTACTGGGCTATATCACGACGTAGCTCCAATGAGCTTTGTCTACTGTGTTCGGCCCTACCGAATTTGTGGCCGGCGTGACGGTTACCGTCTCGAGCCGTGGGGCGCCCACGCGATCCGTAGATCGATCTTGTTTGCCTTGCCTTGTCCTCTAACATATCTTGTAAGTCCGGCGCATATTCCCGTGCCTTGGTACGGGGTGCGGCTTGAGTGGAGGGCCGAGAGGCCTCTCTGTCGTGGCCACGAGGTGGCTGGTCGGCCGCATCAAGTGCTTCCTCCTCTTATCGGGGTAGCAACCTGCGCTTTGGGTAGCTCTTGGAGGGGCATTCGAGTTTATGCTCTTCGGCCGCAAGGACTTCAGTACATCTATCGACTAGCAAATCTTGATCAGCTCTAAGCTGTTGCTGTTTTTTCTTGAGGCTTCTTGCCGTGGCCATAATCCTGCGTTGAAAACGCTCTTGCTCGGCGGGATCCTCTGGCACGACGAATTCGTCGTCGTCGAGGCTTGCCTCGTCTTCGGAGGGAGGCATATAATTATCGTCCTCGACCTCTCTGTCTGCCGCTCTCTCATGAGGGCTGGTTTCTCCATCCTCCTGTGCTAAATCTTGCTAGAGGGGGTTTTCTTCGGCACTTTTGGGAGTATTATTATCTCCCGTGCTGGAATCACCGTATTTGTTTTGGTGGGATTTTGAGCGGCGCCGCTGACGCCGGCGCTTAGGCTGTTTCTTGGAGGGGTCATCCTCCGCTGTTCCATCGCCATCTCCTTCTTTTGGGGTGTCCACCATGTATATGTCGTATGACGAGGTGGCTTTCCAGGGCCTGATAGGCGCTTGTTCTTCATCGTCTCCTTCGTCGGCGTCCATACCGTCGATGTCTTCGGAGTTAAAGTCGAGCATGTCGGTTAAGTCGTCGACAGTGGCTACAAAGTGGGTGGTGGGTGGGCTTTGAATTTCTTCATCGTCCGAATCCCAACCTGGCTAACCGTAGTCCGGCCAGGGCTCTCCTGATAAAGAGAGAGACTTCAGTGTCTTCAGAATATCGCCGAAAGGCGAGTGCTGAAAGATGTCCGCGGCAGTAAACTCCATAATCGGCGCCCAATCGGATTCGATCGGCAGGGGCATGGAGGGTTCGGAGTCCGGAGAGGAGTCCGGTGTAACACCCTCGATGCGACTATAGCTCCCACGTGTCGAGGCATGACTTAGAGACATAATCGCATTGAAGGCATTTGTCGCAAGTTAGGCAATCTTCACAACATCCCATGTAATATGAATAATAAAGGGGAGATAACATATTTGGCTTACACTCGCCACGTCAATCAAGTACATAAATAACATTACATCATCCATACACTCAAGGCGCGACTACGACGCCTAAATAAAAGAGAACCCAACATGCGACACGGTCCCAATCACCCCCAACTGGGCACCACTACTGATCGTCGGGAAAAGAAACATAGTATCGCTGAGAGTCCTCGTCGAACTCCCACTTGAGCTCGTACTCGTCACCTGGAGCGGAATCACCTGGACCTGCATCTGGAGTTATAGTATCTGTGAGCCACACGGACTCAGCAATCTCGCACCCTCGCGATCAAGACTATTTAAGCTTATAGGAAGGGTAAGGCAATATATATGTGGAGCTGCAGCAAGCGACTAGCATATGTGGTGGCTAACTTTTACGCAAAAGAGAGCGAGAAGAGGGGGCAAAGCGCGAGAGAGAAACTAGAGGACAACCTGCGCAAACATTACTCCAACACCGTGTCCACTTCCCGGACTCCGCCGAGAAGAGGCCATCACAGTAACACACTCGGTTGATTCATTTTAATTAATTAAGGTTCAAGTTATCTACAACCAGACATCAACAAATTCCCATCTGCCCATAACCGCGGGCACGGCTTTCGAAAGTTCAATCCCTGCAGGGGAGTCCCAACTTAGCCCATGACAAGCTCTCACGGTCAACGAAGGAATAGACCTCCTCCCAAGACATTCCGATCAGACTCGGTATCTCGGTAACTCAAGACACTTCGACAGGTTAAAACAAGACCAGCAACACCGCCCGAATGTGCCGACAAATCCTGATAGGAGCTGCACATATCTCTTTCTCAGGGCACACTCAGATGAGACATCCTACGAGTAAAACCAACCCTCAAGTTGCCCCGAGGTGGCCCCGCAGTCTACTCGGTCGGACCAACACTCGGAGGAGCACTGGCCCGGGGGGGGGGGGGTTAAAATAAGATGACCCTTGAGTCTGCAGAACCCAAGCGAAAGAAAAGGCTAGGTGGCAAATGGTAAGACCAATGTTGGGCATTGCTGGAAAAGCTTTCATCAAGGCGAACTATCAAGGGGTTCCCATTATAACCCAACCGCGTAAGGAACGCAAAATCCGGGAACATAACACCGATATGACGGAAACTAGGGCGGCAAGAGTGGAAAAAACACTAGGCGAGAGGCCGAGCCTTCCACCCTTTACCAAGTATATAGATGCATTAAGATAACAAGATAATATAATGATATCCCAACAAGTAAAATAAATGATGTTCCAACAAGGAACGGCCTCCAATCTTCACCTGCAACTAGCAACGCTATAAGAGGGGCTGAACAAAGCGGTAACATAGCCAATCAACGGTTTGCTAGGACAATGGTGGGTTAGAGGTTTGACATGGCAATTTGGTAGGCTTGCAAACAAGTGGTAGGCATCATAGCAATGGCATAGCAAAAGAGCGAGCAAACTAGAATAGCAAAGATAGTATTGATTTCGAGGGTATGATCATCTTGCCTGCACAGTTGTCAGAGTTGACTGGATCCCCAAAAGCAAACTCAACAGGCTCCTCGTTAGCGAACGCGTCTCCCGGATCTACCCAAACAAGACAAACAAGCAACAAGGATACAATCAACCACGTGCAAACTCAAACAACACGATGCAAAGATGATATGCTATGCGGGATGCGATGCGGGATGCAAAATACAAGATATGACAGGAAATGCATGAATCTGGCCTCAACTTGGAATTCCAAGGGTGCCATTGGAAAGAGGAGATGAAATCGCTTGAAAACGATATAAAGAACGCCGGAATCGGAGTTACGGTTTGGAAATGGCAAGCGTTTCAAAAATGACACCGGTCTGCGATTTACAGCAAGTAGGCATCTAAATGCAATGAAATGAACATGCTACAGCACCCAAACATGACAAAAAAATACATGGCAGGGATGCACACAAGATGCTTAACAAAAGTTTAGCACTGAGAAACGGCCAAATCATCCATTAGGAGGTTCAAACAAGCATGGCAAAAACGCAAATGGTAAACAAATCTCAGACTTAGTGAAATTAATACTTGTCTGGAATTTCAGATCATATAGCCCTCTTCGGAGCAACAAAACAACATGCTACATGACCTTAACATGACAAAGAAAGACATGGCATGGAGCTACCCAACAAGCTTAACAAAAGACCCTAGGTGACCTGGGGCCAAAAGGGATCACAAAATATACTAACAAGCACACGAACATAGCAAAAACATAATCAAAAAAACTACCCAGATCTGGATCTAGGGTTTTGGGATCACTGTAGCAACCGGGTCGGGGCGCGCCTCCCGAGGCGACTCCGGCGAAGACGAGGACGGCGGCCAGCGGGGGCGACGTCCGGTGGCCGGGGCGGTGGCGCCGGGGGCCGCGGTGGCCGGAGCCGGGGCCGGCTGCGGGCCGGGCGACGCCGGCGAGCTCCGCGGCGGCTCGGGGCGGCGATGGCGGCTACGGCGGCCCGGCGACGAGGTGGCGATGGCGGCCGGCGGGGCGGGCCGCGGCGGCGCGGCGCCGGAGTGGAGGGCGACGGCGGCGGGCGAAGGGCGCGGGCGGCGAGGCGGCTTCGGGCCGGGGAGGGCCCGCGGCGGGCTTGCGGGCCTCGGGCGGCGGCGGTTCGCCGGGGTGCCACGTGGCACGTGCTGAGAGGGCGGTGGGGCGGCGGATGTTGTCCGGCCCTCTCCGGACACGTCCGGCGGCGGCGGATCTGGGATTTTTTTAGGGTTTGACGGGGAGAGAATCCGAGATTTGGAATTGGGGGTGTATATATAGGCATAGAGGGAGCTAGGAGAGTCCAAATGAGGTGCGTTTTTCGGCCACGCGATCGTGATCGAACGCTCTAGGACATGGAGCAGAGTTTGGTGGGTTTTGGGCCAAATTGGAGGGGTGTTGGGCTGCAACACTCATGAGGCCTTTTCGGTCCCTCGGTTAACCGTTGGAGTATCAAACGAAGTCCAAATGATACGAAACTTGACAGGCGGTCTACCGGTAGTAAACCAAGGCCGCTTGGAAAGTCTCGGTCCAATTCAGAAATGTTTAATCCCCACACACAAAAGAAAGCTAGAAATGACCACCGGAGGAGAACGAAGCGCCGGAATGCAAAACGGACAACGGGGAAAATGCTCGAATGCATGAGACGAACACATATGCAAATGCAATGCGCATGATGACATGATATGAGATGCATGAAAAAGACAACAACACACGGAGACAAAACCCGAACCCGAGAAAATAAATATAACTCAACGCCGGAAACGGCAAGAGTTGGAGTACAAATAGGGAAAGTTACATCCGGGGTGTTACAACATTCCACCACTACGAAAGGATCTCGTCCCGAGATCTAGGACTGAAAGAACGCCGGGTACTCAGAATGGAGGTGATCCTCGCGTTCCCAGGTAGCTTCACGGTCGGAATGGTGTGACCACTTGACTTTGAGAAATTTGATTGACTTGTTGCGAGTCTTGCGTTCAGTCTCTTCAAGAATAGCAACTGGGTGCTCACGATAAGAGAGATCTTCTTGGAGCTCAATGTCCTCGAAGTTGACGGTGCGGTCAGGAGTCTTGAAGCACTTTCGAAGCTGAGAGACATGGAACACGTCATGAACATTTGCAAAGTTTGAAGGAAGCTCGAGTTGATAGGTGAGGTCGCCTCTCTTGCTGACAATCTTGAAAGGTCCCACATATCTAGGGGCAAGCTTCCCTTTGATACCGAAGCGACGAGTACCTTTCATAGGAGAGACACGGAGGTAAACATGATCTCCGATCTCGAAAGCCAAATCACGGTGCTTACTATCATAGTAGCTCTTCTGACGGGATTGGGCTTCTTTGAGGTTATCTCGAATGACTTTGCACATTTCTTCTGCTTCTGTGATTAAGTCATTACCCAAAAGCTGACGTTCACCGGTTTCAGACCAATTTAGAGGGGTACGGCACTTCCTGCCATACAGAATTTCAAAAGGGGCCTTGCCCAAACTTGCTTGAAAACTATTGTTGTAGGAGAATTCAGCATAAGGAAGACAATCCTCCCACTTCATGCCGAAAGAGATCACACAAGCCCTGAGCATATCTTCAAGAATCTGGTTGACACGCTCGACTTGACCGCTTGTTTGAGGATGGAAAGCAGTGCTGAAGCGGATGTTAGTGCCCATGGCCTTCTGGAAAGAATCCCAAAACTTCGAGGTAAAGATGCTGCCACGGTCTGAAGAGATCACTTGAGGAATACCGTGCAGAGAGACAATGCGAGAGGCATAGAGTTCCGCCAATTGAGCTGCAGTGATCGACTCTTTGATAGGCAGAAAATGAGCCACTTTGGTGAGTTTATCGATGACAACAAATATAGCATCATTGCCACGCTTGGACTTTGGAAACCCAGTCACGAAGTCCATCTCAATGTGGTCAAACTTCTATTCTGGAATGGCAAGAGGTTGGAGGAGACCAGCTGGCCTTTGGTGTTCTGCCTTCACTCTTCTGCAGACATCACATTCATTCACGAATTGAGCGATCTCGCGCTTCATTCGAGTCCACCAACAAGCTTGCTTGAGGTCTTGATACGTCTTCGTGCTCCCAGGGTGAATGGAGAGGAGAGAATTGTGAGCCTTGTTCATGATCACTTTACGGAGGTCACCTTTGGGCACAACAACACGATCCTCGAAGAAGAGAGTGTCCTTGTCATCAAGGCGGTAGCACTTGTACTTGGACTGACTCTTGCCAATCCCAATCTTCACCTTTTTCACCATAGCATCAAGAAGCTGAGCTTGGCGAATCTGGTCTTCTAAGGTAGGAGAGACTTGAAGGTTGGCGAGGAAACCTTGAGGAACAACTTGCAGATTCAGTTTGCGGAAAGCTTCACAAAGCTCGAGTTGATAAGGCTTAAGAATCAGACTGTTGCAGTAGGCCTTTCTGCTCAAAGCATCAGCAATCACATTGGCCTTGCCTGGAGTATACTCAATACTCGGATTATACTCTTGAATCAATTCGACCCATCGAGTTTTCCTGAGGTTGAGATTAGCCTGAGTGAAGATGTACTTGAGACTCTTGTGATCAGTGAAAATATCCACTTTTCTTCCCAATAGAAGATGTCTCCAAGTCAAAAGAGCATGCACAACTGCCGCCAACTCGAGATCATGAGTGGGGTAGTTCTTCTCATTAGGCTTCAACTGGCGAGATGTATAAGCAACAACTTTCTGCTCTTGCATCAATACCGCGCCAAGACCTTGGAGAGAGGCATCACAAAAGACCTCGTACGGCTTGGATTCATCAGGCGGAGTCAGAACTGGAGCAGTGATCAACTTCTCTTTCAAAGTGTTGAAAGCAATATCACACTCCGGAGACCAAACATACTTGACGTACTTCTGAAGAAGATTTGAGAGAGGCTTCGCGATCTTAGAAAAGTTTTCAACGAATCTTCGGCAATAGCTTGCGAGACCGAGAAAACTGCGGAGTTGCTTCACGTTTTGAGGAGGTTCCCAATTCACAATTGTAGACACCTTCTCAGGATTCACAGCAATGCCCTTGGCAGAGATGATATGACCAAGATAAAGAACCTCATCGAGCCAAAATTCACACTTGGAGAACTTGGCGTAGAACTGATGTTCCCTGAGCTTATCAAGCACCAAACGCAAGTGCTTGGCATGATCTTCCTTGTTCTTGGAGAAAACCAGAATGTCGTCGAGATAGACCAAAACGAAGTCATTGGTGTAGGCGTTGAAGATGAAGTTCATCATGCGAGAGAACGTCGGAGGAGCGTTGGCGAGGCCAAAAGACATGACAGTGTATTCATATGAACCAAAGCTTGTTCTGAATGCTGTCTTGGGAATATCTTCTTCACGAATGCGAATCTGGTGATAACCCATACGGAGATCAAGCTTGGAGAATACTTGGGCACCTTTGAGTTGTTCGAACAGCTCATTGATGTTGGGAAGTGGGTATTTATTCTTGATGGTCTTCTTGTTCACTGGACGGTAATCAACACAAAGTCGGTCCGTTCCATCCTTCTTCTTCACAAAAAGAACACCACAACCCCACGGAGAAGAACTAGGCCAGATAAGACCCATTTTCTCTTGCATATCGAGTTGCTTCTTCAGCTCCTTCAACTCTTTAGGTCCGAGCTTGTAAGGACGTTTGCACACAGGTTCCGTGCCAGGCTCAAGATCAATAACGAATTCAACTGGCCGGTGCGGAGGCATTCCTGGGAGCTCTTCTGGAAAGACCTCTTGGTATTCGCAAACGACTGGAATTTGAGAGATGGCATCCAATTCACCCTTCTCATTGAGAGAAAATAGACGGATAGTATCATCACGAGCGGCAAAGACAATTACATCCTCAGACGAATGAGTCAATTGAATCTGCCTGGCTGCACAATCGAGCTGAGCCTTGTGCTTAGAAAGCCAATCCATTCCGAGAATAAGATCAATATCTGAGTTACCAAGCACCACCGAAGAAGAGAGAAACTTGTAATCGCCCAACGTGATAGAGACATCGGGAGCAACCAAACTAGAAGTCAAAAGCTTGTCGGGAGAAACAACTTGCATGACTTTGGGCATAATCTCGGTATCAACATTGTGCATCAATGCAAAAGGGCATGACAAAAAGGAATGCGATGCACCAGTGTCAAAAAGAACTTTTGCAGGAACATCGTTAACAGGAAGGTTACCCATGATCACATCTGACTAGTCCTCTGCCTGAGCTGCATTCATCAAGTTGACCTTGGCATGCTTGGGGTTATGCTTGACCACAGCTGTACTTGCCGATCTGACAGGAGGAGGAGGAAGATGCCTCTGGTTGAGACACTTGTTTGCATAGTGACCCTTCTGTTGGCACTTGTTGCACGTGACCTCTGAAAGCGGACGGTGATACAGAGCACTCGATCTTGGAGTTTGAGACGAAGCCTTGTTCTGAAAGCCAGGGTTGGGTGGGTGGGAAGAACCACTGCCACCTTTGCTCTCTGCTGATACGGCTGACGGAACGGAGGAGGAGGAAGCCAAAACTTCTGTTGCTTGGCCACTTGAGTACAGGAAGAAGGAGTAACATCTCTGACTCGCTTCTTGGAAGCATCACACCTCAACTGAGCAGCCTCTTGCTTCAGTGCCATGTTGTAGAACTCATCATACCTCAAGGGCTCAAAGAGAACATGAGTGAGCTGGATATCTTCTCTAAGACCACCCCTGAACTGGTATATCACGCTCTTCTCATCAGGGACGTCCTGCTTGGCAAAGCGGGCAAGCTTCTGGAACAACTTGTTGTAGTCATAGACAGACAAAGAGCCTTGCTTCAGATTGCGGAATTCCTCACGCTTGCTTTCAACCACGCTCTGCGGAATATGATGAGCTTGTAAATCTCGACGGAAATCATCCCAAGTGATAACACGTCCACCTCTGGAGTCCTTGTACTGCTGGAACCATTCTGCAGCTTGATCTTTGAGTTGGAAGGAAGCGAACTTAACAAAGTCCTCAGGCCTGACGTTACTGCACTCGAAATGCTTACACAGATCCACAAGCCAATCGTCAGCATTGGTTGCCTCAACACAATTAATGAAAGTCTTTGGCCCGTTAGCAAGGAACTGGTTGAGTGTAGCAAAGTGACTCTGATTGCTGCCTTTATTCCCTTGACTGCCTTGATTGTGCTCTTGGAGAATTTGCATGATCAGCTGAGTGTTTGCATTGGTTGCGGCCATCACAGCTTGCCATGCCTCTGGAGGAGGTGGAGGTGGTGGCGGATCAGGATTCAGAGTCGTGCGCGTTGGAGGAGCCATCCTGAAGAGGTTGACCACCATTAGCACATTGACAGACAAACATTGAAGCTGAATCCAATGGAATGAAAATTGCAACATATAGTCTTTACATCCGAACAAAATGAACGAATGCATTCCTCTTGAAATGGTCACATATCCATAAATTGAGAAGCCATGAAGAATTAAGGTAGAGAAATAAATCAACAAGGTACGGCTGAAGAACGAATAATCGGTAAGAAGTCCCAATCTCAAACCAATATCCGTGGAAGAAGAACTAGAGCTACGAGAATTCCCACCTATGAAACTCCCGAACCTTTCCGGTTATGCTATCAGGTGTTGGGGATACAGGGGAAGCATAATATCTCACCCAAACTAGCAAATCCTACATCCAGCTGTATCCATCCTTCAACACATAACCAAGAAAACTTCGGAAACCATCTACCTCAACCTTCGAAAAGCATCCGTTATACAAGTTATGGCGATACTCCCGAACTCCTGCCCCAGTACTGGGTGGCGTCGAGGTTATCTCACCAACGAACTGCATAAAAGAGATTTTCGATGTTGGCGAACATATCTCAAGTATTCCAGAATTGCAACGATAAAATTATGATGACAACACCTCAGAGCTCAACTCCCCGGGACACTTCCACTAAACCCCTGACAGGAGGCACCAAGTCAATGTTCTCATCATAAAACCATCGGAACGATTCCAAGATACCCGCGTGATCCTAAATTTTTTTAGTGAAATTTGAGAAGAGAAGAGTCAAAACTCTATGTCAGGATGCCTTACCAGAGCGATGAGGAGACTGGGAAGTAAAAAGAATTCCTAAACTCTCCGATATATAATTCCTAAAGACTCAAAACATTTTTCTAGACACAACTCGGCTGCTAAAAACGATCAAGCAATGGGGCTCCTAAGGTCGGGGAAGGCTCTGATTACCAACTTGTAACACCCTCGATGCGACTATAGCTCCCACGTGTCGAGGCACGACTTAGAGACATAATCGCATTGAAGGCATTTGTCGCAAGTTAGGCAATCTTCACAACATCCCATGTAATATGAATAATAAAGGGGAGATAACATATTTGGCTTACACTCGCCACGTCAATCAAGTACATAAATAACATTACATCATCCATACACTCAAGGCCCGACTACGGCACCTAAATAAAAGAGAACCCAACATGCGACACGGTCCCAATCACCCCCAACTGGGCACCACTACTGATCGTCGGGAAAGGAAACATAGTATCGCTGAGAGTCCTCATCGAACTCCCACTTGAGCTCGTACTCGTCACCTGGAGCGGAATCACCTGGACTTGCATCTGGAGTTATAGTATCTGTGAGCCACACGGACTCAGCAATCTCGCACCCTCGCGATCAAGACTATTTAAGCTTATAGGAAGGGTAAGGCAATATATATGTGGAGCTGCAGCAAGCGACTAGCATATGTGGTGGCTAACTTTTACGCAAAAGAGAGCGAGAAGAGGGGTCAAAGCGCGAGCGAGAAACTAGAGGACAACCTGCGCAAACATTACTCCAACACCGTGTCTACTTCCCGGACTCCGTCGAGAAGAGGCCATCACGGTAACACACTCGGTTGATTCATTTTAATTAATTAAGGTTCAAGTTATCTACAACCGGACATTAACAAATTCCCATCTGCCCATAACCGCGGGCACGGCTTTCGAAAGTTCAATCCCTGCAGGGGAGTCCCAACTTAGCCCATGACAAGCTCTCACGGTCAACGAAGGAATAGACCTCCTCCAAGACATTCCGATCAGACTCGGTATCTCGGTAACTCAAGACACTTCGACAGGTTAAAACAAGACCAGCAACACCGCTCGAATGTGCCGACAAATCCTGATAGGAGCTGCACATATCTCTTTCTCAGGGCACACTCAGATGAGACATCCTACGAGTAAAACCAACCCTCAAGTTGCCCCGAGGTGGCCCCGCAGTCTACTCGGTCGGACCAACACTCGGAGGAGCACTGGCCCGGGGGGGGGGGGTTAAAATAAGATGACCCTTGAGTCTGCAGAACCCAAGGGATAGAAAAGGCTAGGTGGCAAATGGTAAGACCAATGTTGGGCATTGCTGGAAAAGCTTTAATCAAGGCGAACTATCAAGGGGTTCCCATTATAACCCAACCGCGTAAGGAACGCAAAATCCGGGAACATAACACCGATATGACGGAAACTAGGGCGGCAAGAGTGGAACAAAACACTAGGCGAGAGGCCGAGCCTTCCACCCTTTACCAAGTATATAGATGCATTAAGATAACAAGATAATATAATGATATCCCAACAAGTAAAATAAATGATGTTCTAACAAGGAACGGCCTCCAATCTTCACCTGCAACTAGCAACGCTATAAGAGGGGCTGAACAAAGCGGTAACATAGCCAATCAACGGTTTGCTAGGACAATGGTGGGTTAGAGGTTTGACATGGCAATTTGGGAGGCTTGCAAGCAAGTGGTAGGCATCATAGCAATGGCATAGCAAAAGAGCGAGCAAACTAGAATAGCAAAGATAGTATTGATTTCAAGGGTATGATCATCTTGCCTGCACAGTTGTCATAGTTGACTGGATCCTCAAAAGCAAACTCAACGGGCTCCTTGTTAGCGAACGCGTCTCCCGGCTCTACCCAAACAAGACAAACAAGCAACAAGGATACAATCAACCACGTGCAAACTCAAACAACACAATGCAAAGATGATATGCTATGTGGGATGCGATGCGGGATGCAAAATACAAGATATGACAGGAAATGCATGAACCTGGCCTCAACATGGAATTCCACAGGTTCCACTGGAAATAGGAGATGAAATCGCTTGAAAACGATATAAAGAACGCCAGAATCGGAGTTACGGTTTGGAAATGGCAAGCGTTTCAAAAATGACACCGGTTTGCGATTTACAGCAAGTAGGCATCTAAATGCAATGAAATGAACATGCTACAGCACCCAAACATGACAACAAAATACATGGCAGGGATGCACACAAGATGCTTAACAAAAGTCTAGCACTGAGCTACGGCCAAATCATCCATTAGGAGGTTCAAACAAGCATGGCAAAAACGCAAATGGTAAACAGATCTCAGACTTAGTGAAATTAACACTTGTCTAGAATTTCAGATCATATAGCCCTCTTCGGAGCAACAAAACAACATGCTACAGGACCTGAACATGACAAAGTAAGACATGTCATGGAGCTACTCAACAAGCTTAACAAAAGACCCTAGGTGACCTGGGGCCAAAAGGGATCACAAAATATACTAACAAGCACACGAACATAGCAAAAACATAATCAGTTTTCAGACTTCGTGAAAACTGAGACATGCTGAAATATAACTCACGAAGGCATGTTTACGAGCTCGATGCACGCACTACGGTGCAAGTCATGGCAAGGCAAGCAGACATCCATTAAGAAGGCACAAAATACAAGCTATTCATGGCAAGAACAATGGCATAGCATGTACGGATCAACTACAATAACATCGGCAAAATCGCAAACGAGTTGACGATCTGCCCAGATTCACAACGAAGCAAAAGTAGAGCTTGATTGACACAAGCTAGGGTGCTCCATAATTGTAAACAAAGATATGTATGGATAGAGAACTACAAGATTAACAAAACTCCCTTACTGATCATCCTCAAAAGAGGGACGGATCACTAGGAAACAACACGAACATATGGCATCATGAACTAAATAATCCCAGACTTAGTGACAACTACTAAGTCCCTGAAAACAGAATTACCGGGTGCCTCACTTTGCAAGCTTGCACAAGTCACCACACACATCCTAAAAATACATGGGTTGCACCTCTGGAAAGATGGAAAAACCCTTAACAAAACATATGAAGAACTCACGGGCATAGCATGCACACATTAATCATGGCAAAAATGACAAAAGTCTAAGATGAACTAGCAGATCTGACAATTAACTCACGAAGCCTCCTTCTAACAGCATTTCGGGCATCAAGATGAACTCAAATGAAAATTGTGCAATGGAATGAAATGATTTACTCTCTGAGATGAACATTTTGATATGCCATATGTATGAATCGGAGCTACGGATGCAAAGTTACGGAGCCGCGAACATGGGCATATGGAGTAAAAATTCTGAGGACTTAGTGAAAAAAAAACTACCCAGATCTGGATCTAGGGTTTCGGATCACTGTAGCAACCGGGTCGGGGCGCGCCTCCCGAGGTGACTCCGGCGAAGACGAGGACGGCGGCCGGCGGGGGCGACGTCCGGTGGCCGGGGCGGCGGCGCCGGGGGCCGGGGTGGCCGGAGCCGGGGTCGGCTGCGGGCCGGGCGACGCCGGCGAGCTCCGCGGCGGCTCGGGGCGGCGACGGCGGCTGCGGCGGCCGGCGACGAGGTGGCGATGGCGGCCGGCGGGGCGGGCCGCGGCGGCGTGGCGCCGGAGTGGAGGGCGACGGCGGCGGGCGAAGGGCGCGGGCGTCGAGGCGGCTTCGGGCCGGGGAGGGCCCGCGACGGGCTTGCGGGCCTCGGGCGGCGGCGGTTCGCCGGGGTGCCACGTGGCACGTGCAGAGAGGGCGGCGGGGCGGCGGACGTTGTCCGGCCCGCTCCGGACACGTCCGGCGGTGGCGGATCTGGGATTTTTTTAGGGTTGGACGGGGAGAGAATCCGAGATTTGGAATGGGGGGTGTATATATAGGCATAGAGGGAGCTAGGAGAGTCCAAATGAGGTGCGGTTTTCGGCCACGCGATTGTGATCGAACGCTCTAGGACATGGAGCAGAGTTTGGTGGGTTTTGGTCCAAATTGGAGGGGTGTTGGGCTGCAACACTCACGAGGCCTTTTCGGTCCTCGGTTAACCGTTGGAGTATCAAACGAAGTCCAAATGATACGAAACTTGACAGGCGGTCTACCGGTAGTAAACCAAGGCCGCTTGGCAAGTCTCGGTCCAATCCAGAAATGTTTAATCCCCACACACGAAAGAAATCTAGAAATGACCACCGGAGGAGAACGAAGCGTCGGAATGCAAAACGGAGAACGGGGAAAATGCTCGAATGCATGAGACGAACACGTATGCAAATGCAATGCGCATGATGACATGATATGAGATGCATGACAAAGACAACAACACACGGAGAAAAAACCCGAACCCGAGAAAATAAATATAACTCAACGCCGGAAACGGCAAGAGTTGGAGTACAAATAGGGAAAGTTACATCCGGGGTGTTACATCCGGCTCCTTGGAGTCGCGAGTCTCGCAGAGTGCAGGGCTGGTGTTCGGCTCGATCGCCGTTGGGATCGCAGCCCCCGAGGCGGCATCCAACCACCCATCCTCGATCGGTGTAGTTGGCTCCGAATTAAGGGTCGAAGCCGATGCGGGTGCGGCCTCCAGGGCACTGTTCGGCGGCAGAGCTAGATCATGCTCGTCTTGACAGTGCGGCGCGCTCGGCAGTGGCTCGAATCCGTCGAAGATCAAGTCCCCGTGGATGTTAGCCGTGTAGTTTGAACTTCCAAATCTGACCTAACGGCCAGGGGCATAGCTTTCGATCTTCTCCAGATGGCCAAGTGAATTGGCCTGCAGTGCGAAGCCACTGAAGACGAAGATCTATCTGGGGAGGAAGGTCTCACCCTGGACTGCATCGCCATTGATGATCGTAGGAGCCATCAAGCCTGATGGCGACGACACAGAGGAACTCTCAATGAAAGCACCAATGTCGGTGTCAAAACTGGCGGATCTCGGGTAGGGGGGCCCGAACTGTGCGTCTAGGCCGGATGGTAACAGGAGGCAAGGGACACAAAGTTTTACCCAGGTTCGGGCCCTCTCGATGGAGGTAAAACCCTACGTCCTGCTTGATTAATATTGATGATATGGGTAGTACAAGAGTAGATCTACCACGAGATCGGAGAGGCTAAACCCTAGAAGCTAGCCTATTGTATGATTGTCGTTGTGTATGTTGTCCTACAGACTCAAACCCTCCGGTTAATATAGACACCGGAGAGGGTTAGGGCTACACAAAGTCGGTTACAATGGTAGGAGATCTGCATATCCCTATAGCCAAGCTTGCCTTCCACACTAAGGAAAGTCCCTTCCGGACACGGGACGAAGTCTTCAATCTTGTATCTTCATAGTCCAGGAGTCCGGCTAAAGGTATAGTCCGGCCATCCGGACACCCCCTAATCCAGGACTCCCTCACTTGTATTTACAAGAAAGTGAGTGGGAGCACTACAACATTTCTGATAAGTATATGTGGATGACACATTGATGATTCGAAATAATGTAGAATTTCTGGAAAGCATAAACGGTTGTTTGAAGAGTGTTTTTCAAAGGAAGACCTGGATAAAGCTGCTTACATATTGGGCATCAAGATCTATAGAGATAGATCAAGACGCCTGATGATACTTTCAAAGAACGCACACCTTGACATGTTTTTGAAGGAGTTCAAAATAGATCAGTCAAAGAAGGGGTTCTTACCTGAGTTGTAAGGTGTGAAGTTGAGTAAGACTCAAAGATTAACCACGGCAGAAGAAAGAGGAAGGACGAAGGTTGTCCCCTATGCTTTTGTCATAGGCTCTATACGGTATGCCATGCTGAGTACCGCACCAGATGTGTGCCTTGTCACATGTCTGGCAAGAGGGTACAAAGGTGATCTTGGAGTGGATCACCAGATAGCGGTCAAAATTATCCTTAGAGGAATAAGGAAATGTTTCTCGGTTATGGAGGTGATAAAGAGTTCAACGTAAAGAGTTACGTCAATGCAAGCTTAACACCTATCTGGATAGCTCTGAGTAGAGATACCGGATATGTATAATGGAGCAACAATTTGGAATAGCTCCAAGTGGAACATGGTAGCAGCCTCTACGACATGACATAAAGTTTTGTGAAATACATAGGGATCTGAATATTGCAGACCCGTTGACTACAACCTCTCTCACAAGCATAACATGATCAAACCCAGAACTCATTGAGTGTAAATCACATAGTGATGTGAACTAGGTTATTGACTCTGGTTAACTCTTTGGATGTTGGTCACATGGCGATGTGACCTGTGAGTGTTAATCACATGGCGATGTGAACTAGATTATTGACTCTAGTGCAAGTGGGAGACTGTTGGAAATATGCCCTAGAGGCAATAATTAATTGGTTATTATTATATTTCCTTGTTCATGATAATCGTTTATTATCCATGCTAGAATTGTAGTAATAGGAAACTCAGATACATGTGTGGATACATAGACAACACCATGTCCATAGTAAGCCTCTAGTTGACTAGCTCGTGGATCAATAGATGGTTACGGTTTCTTGACCATGGACATTGGATGTCATTGATAACGGGATCACATCATTAGGAGAATGATGTGATGGACAAGACCTAATCCTAAGCCTAGCACAAGATCATGTAGTTCGTATGCTAAAGATTGTGCAACTCCCAGATACCGTAGGAGTGCTTTGGGTGTGCCAAACGTCACAACGTAACTGGGTGGCTATAAAGGTGCACTACGGGTATCTCCGAAAGTGTCTGTTGGGTTGGCACGAATCGAGACTGGGATTTGTCACTCCGTGTAACAGAGAGGTATCTCTAGGCCCACTCGGTAGGACATCATCGTAATGTGCACAATGTGACCAAGGAGTTGATCACGGGATGATGTGTTACGGAACGAGTAAAGAGACTTGCCGGTAACGAGATTGAACAAGGTATCGGGATACCGACGATCGAATCTCGGGCAAGTATCGTACCGAAAGACAAAGGGAATTGTATACGGGATTGATTGAATCCTTGACATCGTGGTTCATCCGATGAGATCACCGTGGAGCATGTGGGAACCAACATGGGTATCTAGATCCCGCTGTTGGTTATTGACCGGAGAGTTGTCTCGGCCATGTCTGCATGACTCCCGAGCCCGTAGGGTCTACACACTTAAGGTTCGATGACGCTAGGGTTATAGGGAAAGTATGTACGCGGTTACCGAATGTTGTTCGGAGTCCGGATGAGATCCCGGACGTCACGAGGAGTTTCGGAATGGTTTGGAGGTAAAGATATATATATGGGAAGTCCCGTTTTGGTCACCGGAAAAGTTTCGGGTGCTATCGGTAACGTACCGGGACCACCAGGAGGGTCCCGGGGGTCCACCAGGTGGGGCCACCAGCCCTAGAAGGCTGCGTGGGCCAAGTGTGGGAGGGGACCAGCCCCAGGTGGGCTGGTGCACCCCCCCACCAAGGCCCAAGGTGCAAGGGAGAATGGGAGGGGGCAAACCCTAGGTCCAGATGGGCCTTAAGGCCCACCCTTGGTGCGACCCCCTCTCTTCCCCCCTTCGCCGCAACCCTAGATGGTTTTTGGGGCTGCCGCCACCCCTAGGGAGGGAACCCTAGATGGGGGCGAAGCCCCTCCCCTTCCCCTATATATACTTGAGGTATTGGGGGCTGCAAGACACACGAGATCATCTCCCTCTTGGCGCAGCCCTACCTCTGTCCCTCCTCGTCTCTCGTAGTGCTTGGCGAAGCCCTGCTGGAGTCCCGCGCTCCTCCACCACCACCGCGCCGTCGTGCTGCTGCTGGATGGAGTCTTCCCCAACCTCTCCTTCTCCCCTTGCTGGATCAAGACGTGGGAGACGTCACCGGGCTGCACGTGTGTTGAACGCGAAGGCACCGTTGTTCGGCGCTTAGATCGGAATCAACCGCGATCTGAATCGCTGCGAGTATGACTCCTTCATCCGCGTTCTTGCAACGCTTCCGCTTAGCGATCTACAAGGGTATGTAGATGCACTCCGCTTCCCCTCGTTGCTACATTACTCCATAGATTGATCTTGGTGATGCGTAGAAAATTTTAAATTTCTGCTACGATCCCCAACACCTATTGGAAACCAAGGGATATTAAGGCCCCCTTTTAATAGAGAACCGGAACAAAGCATTAGCACATAGTGAATGCATGAACTCCTCAAACTAGAGTCATCACTGGGAGTGGTCCCGATTATTGTCACTTCGGGGTTGCCGGATCATAACACATAGTAGGTGACTATAGACTTGCAAGATAGGATCAAGAACTCACATATATTCATGAAAACATAATAGGTTCAGATCTGAAATCATGGAACTCGGGCCCTAGTGACATGCATTAAGCATAGCAAAGTCATAGCAACATCAATCTCCGAACATAATGGATACTATGGATCAAACCCTAACAAAACTAACTCGATTACATGATAAATCTCATCCAACCCATCACCGTCCAGCAAGCCTACGATGGAATTACTCACGCATGGCGGTGAGCATCATGAAATTGGTGATGGAGGATGGTTGATGATGATGACGGCGATGAATCCCCCTCTCCGGAGCCCCGAACGGACTCCAGATCAGCCCTCGCGAGAGCTTTTAGGGCTTGGCGGCGGCTCCGTATCGTAAAACGCGATGATTTCTTCTCTCTGATTTTTTTCTCATCGAAACTCAATATATGGAGGTGGAGTTGGAGTCGGAGAAGCAACAGGGGGCCCACGGGGTAGGGGGGCGCGCCCTAGGGGGGGTGCCCCCCACCCTCATGAGAAGGGTGTGGGCCCCCCGGTCTTCATCTTTGGCGAGGATTTTTTATTGTTTTTTCTAAGATGTTCCGTGGAGTTTCAGGTCATTCCGAGAATATTTGTTTTCTGCACATAAAACAACACCATTGTAATTCTGATGAAAACAGCGTCAGTCCGGATTAGTTCCATTCAAATCATACAGGCTAGAGTCCAAAACAAGGGCAAAAGTGTTTGGAAAAGTAGATACGACAGAGACGTATCACTAAGGTGCGACGTCCTCGCACGTTCATAGTCGGATCGTCAAATTCGACTTCCGCCAAAACGATAGCCACCATCTCATCGAAAGATTGGGTCCCTCGCCTCTATCACCTGGGGACTAGGACCTGTCGGCGTAGAGCACTAAGCTACCGCGAGATGAAAATGGGAACAGTGCCAGAGCAATACGTGCAGTCATGGATTTTGTAATGAAAATACTATTGAGGCAAAAGCATTACGTATTCTTTACACACCCCCACGGGGTTCATCTCGATTCCTTGCAGGGAACAAAAGAAGGAAGTTTCTAGGATCCCAATCTACACGTATCGCTGTCGGCGCCATCATCAACAGTGGGCCACGAGGGGCCGGCGCTAACCCCATCCAGATCAGCGGCGGCAACGAGCGGACACCGCTGGTGCGCTCCGGGCACGAAGTGAGCTCGGGGGGCACGTAGCTGTTGTCGCTCGTTTCTGGAGTATCGTCAGGCTCGGGAGAGTCACTGGTCTCCTAGACACCATCGCTGCTGCTGGAGGAGACGTCAGCAGGATCGTGGGCGGGCCCAGAGCCTGCCCCTGCGCTGTCCTGGCGATCCCCTGCAGGATAGCACTCCAGGCGGCGGCCTTCCTCATCGAAGACTTTTAAGAACATCGTGGAGGCGCCGTCGTACTCAAAATGGATGGCGAGGGCCCCCTCCGTGCTGCAGACACAGGCAACCTCGCCCCATCTGCGGGTCATGAAGATCTTGCCTTGGGAGATGGCCTCAACCTCTGCTCCCATCGCCGGGGTGCCGCACTCAGCGTGTTGCAGCCACAACCCCGAGCGGCCCCTTCGGCGGCATCAATTCGGCAAAGAACGGCGGGAATCAGATCCACGTGCGCGGGGGCATCGCCGCCCACACCACGAGTTCCCCCAAGGAGCCCTCGGCATGGGTTCACGGGGCGGCGACGCGCGCCACCACTGCACGTACATTGCGTCCATGGCGCGAGAGGTTTCGGTGTCAAAACCGGTGGATCTCGGGTAGGGGGTCCCGAACTGTGCGTCTAAGGCGGATGGTAATAGGAGGCAGGGGACACAATGTTTACCCAGGTTCGGGCCCTCTTGATGGAGTTAATACCCTACTTCCTGCTTGATTGATCTTGATGATATGAGTATTACAAGAGTTGATCTACCACGAGATCGTAGAGGTAAACCCTAGAAGCTACCCGATGATTATGATTGTTGTTGTCCTATGGACTAAACCCTTCGGTTTATATAAACACCGGAGGGGGCTAGGGTTACACAAAGTCGGTTACAAGGGAGGAGATCTACATATCCTAATTGCCAAGCTTGCTTTCCACGCAAAGGAGAGTCCCACCCGGACACGGGACGAAGTCTTTAATCTTGTATCTTCATAGTCCAACAGTCCGGCCAAAGTATATAGTCCGGCTGTCCGAGGACCCCCTAATCCAGGACTCCCTCAGTAGCCCCTAACCAGGCTTGAATGACGATGAGTTCTGCGTGCAGATTGTCTTCGGCATTGCAAGGCAGGTTCCTTCTCCGAATACTCCATAGAAGATTTTGAACACAAGGATAGTGCCCGCCTCTGCAAAACAAATTCCACATACCACAATGAAGAGTATAATATTTCCACAAATCTAATCTGCTGATAGCTTTTCATAACGTGACATCACGCCATGGCCCGGTCATTATTCGAACCGTTTTTCTCAACCAGCTACTGCACATATTGCGAGGCGGTTTTCTTGGCATGTCTTGTCGAAGCAGAGATCGTGTCCCCTTATCACGGGATTCTCGTCAATATGGGTGTGGGTAACCAACCGCGCCATCAATCACGACGCTTGGGGAATAAGCGAGTTTACCAGGCAGGTGGGGAGGCGCATAGTTTCTTTCGCCCTTATAAAGGGACAAGGACTCCTCCTGTTCACCCATGCCTTCTGCTTCCCTGCTCATCCATTCTCGCGCACTCGAGCTCCAGCGCTCAAGTTTGCATTTTCTCCGCAAAACCACTCCAAACATGTCCGGAGCGGGAGGCAAGTGGATGTTCTCCCCTGTTACGCAGAACATTACGAAGCTCTGGGAAGCCAGATACTTGGCCGCAGATATCGTGCACCGGCTCCCGGACGCGAGGCAGATCGTCCCTACCCCCGAACCCTATGAAAGGGTTGTATTCCTTACCTATTTCGTCCGCAGGCTGGGATTTCCCCTCCACCCATTTGTTCATGGGGTCATGTTCTACTATGGGCTGGACTTCCATGATCTGGCCACCAATTTCATCCTCAACATCTTGGCGTTTATCGTCGTGTGCGAGGCCTTCCTCCGCATCAAGCCCCACTTCGGTCTGTGGCTGAAGACCTTCAATGGTGAACCGAAGGTGGTGGTCGGCCAACAAGCGGAGTGCGGAGGGCCATGGTGGGAAAAATGCCAAAGTCACCTGGCTCGAAGGCTCCTATGTGGAGACAGTGAAGGGGTGGCAATCAGGGTGGTTCTACATCACCGAGCCGCGCGACACCAACTGGATGGCGGCCCCGAATTCCGATCCGGCATCCCCACGCGGCTCAGCTCCTGGAAAGAGAAGGGCCTATCCTGGGGTTCATCGATGGAGCTGACCGGACTCCAGAACTGTGTTAAAAACATGATAAGCAAGAAAATCAAGCTTGTCAACGTGGTCTAGGTCATGCTCTTCCGTCGGATCCGCCCGTGTCAAAGACAGGCATTCAATATGTGGGAGTTCGACCCGGCTAACCACCAGACTCTGCGAGAGCTCTTTGACACGACACACCAAGACATCTGGAGGGTGCTGTTCAAGTCCGCCGAGGTTCCTCCTCCCCTTACCGATGATCGCAGACTCAGCGCAAAGCGCCCTGCAATCCGGTAAGCTCCTTATATCTCATAAGATGTCTCTTTCCCCAGTACAATCATGTGGGAGATCTAAGGCTCCACGCCATTTAACAGGAATGGGTCATGACAGCGGAGCGGATCGATTGTCCGGCCCTATTGCCCGAGGATCGAGCAAGTGCTCTCTTAACGGAGATGCTGGTTCCGGCGCCCTATGAGGCGCCGGAGAAGAAGGCCAAGAAGAAGGCCGCGGGGACCAGGAAAGGTCTCCGACGCAAGGTCGTATCGGACTCATCGTCTGATAACACTAAGGCGCCCTCCTCCCACAACAACAAGGAGGAGGAAGAGGAAAGTTCTCCCCCCAGCCAGGGGAGACAAGAAAAGGAAGGCCGCCCCATCAGGGGAGGCCGAAGGGTCCAAGAAGGGAAGGACTCTTCTTCTGGAATGCTCAACCGCAGTCGCTTTTAGCGATGAGGAGTGGTTACCCCGGGACGTGCCCCTGGTGAAGTACTAAGTATCCGGATACCATAATAGTTCTTCGTATGTTTTATTTTATTGCTTGTTATCATGCCGAACATGATCATGCAGCCCATCCAAAGCCCATATCGGTGTATCCTCATCGGATGAGTCTTTGGGCCCGTCAGAGATGAACAGTGATTCACTCCCGACCGCCTCCTCCCCCCGCCCTACGGATGACGTCGAGGTGTTGTCTCAGAGGGTGCTGAACCAAGGGGAGACAGTTCCGGAGGCGCCCCAAGGCGACATTTCGGACACTGGGCGCACGAGGGGCAAGACTCCGATGGGCTCTAATGCCGAGGGCAGCAAGTCTAAGAGGGACAAGCTGTCTATGCCGATGGCCCCTGTCCATCCAGAGGCATCGAACAATTTGCTGGAAGTGCTTCGCAGCGCTTCCATTAATGAAGAGCACCACACTATTATGAGTGCGGTGGTCAAGAAGGTTCGGTCCGCCAAAAGCGGACTGACTGAAGCCTGTGCCAGCCTCCTAACAGGCTTCGAGGTAAGCAATCAAATTATAAGAAAATGTTACAGCATAGACAGTAGCCCCTGATGCTCTGTTTGGTGTTTGAAAGAAAGGCCGAACAGAGGATCAAAATAAAAATCACAGGCGTCTGATCAGAATATGTCTATGTGATAAGCAGGCTTCACTGCTGGCCGCTGCCGCTCACACGGCGGAGGTCTCCGCACTGAGGTGGGACCTTGAGCGGTACGAGGAAGAGCTCGGTCTTACCAAGAGGCGACTCAAATAGAACAAAGGTAAGTGATACCTCGTTTGTTTATTGATAAAGAAAAATGAAACTGGTTGTTAGATCACAGGATCGTCATGAATTTTGCTATGGGCCACGACCGAAGTGGCGACCCTGAAAAAGGCGCTGTCCAAGGCCGAGCGCTAGAAGCAAGAGGCCCGAGTCGGCTAGGTTCAGCTAGAGCTCTAGGACTTTGTCAAGAAGTACGAGTCCTTGGAGCGTGACTCTAAGATGCAAGGGTCCGAGCTTGCGAAGGCCCTCGAGAACGCGCAAAATGCCAAGGCTGAAGCCCAAAAGGCCCTCCAGGAAATTGAGGCGGTCAGGAAGATAGCGGCGGGTAAGGCATTCTTTATGCAAAGCAAGCATGTGAAGGAAACTTTCCTTTTACTTACCCGAATTTGGAGACCTCCAGGAGCGTTCGCAGATCTACCCAGCAGTGTGTCGGATGCCGCGGAGTTCTACCGGGCCGAGGAGGGGAGCTCGACGGAGAGGTTGTTCTGGTCTTAGTGTACTGGGACCGAACATACGATGCCCTTGAGCGACCAGTTGAAGCAACTAGTTGAGCTTCACAAGGCGGCTGAACTGGCCATGAAGGGCCTCATAGTCCAGATGTGGCCTTGCGAGCCCCTGCCCGGCAGCTATTTCAGCCTGGTAAGGCGGCTTGTGAACGCTTGCCGCCGGCTTGAAGTCATAAAGCGGTCCATCTGCATTGAGGGTCCGCGCAGGGCTTTTGCCCGAGCAAAAGTGCACTGGGCGAAGATGGAAGCAAAAAAGCTGGTGAAGGAGGGGCCGCCAGAGGGCAAGGAGCATCACCACCCCAAAAAGTATTATGACAGTGTCCTGAAGGGTGCTCGCCTTGTGGCAGAGGAATGTGCTAAGGATGTAATATTTGAATGAATGTACTCATGTGATCCGGTAATGTGAAACGAGTTCATGTGCGCTATGTAGTGCTTATTAATTTAAAATATTACCTTCTGTGCGGCCGTTTATAAAATTTGAGAGTTGGCCAGTCATCGGCTTCTGCCCCCATGTAACTAGTACTGAGGTGTTCGGGATAAACCTGATCACTCTTTATCCCAGTTTTGGGTCCTTCAAAGGAGGTGTTCAGCACAACGAACCAGGCAATCGGACTATAAAGCTTTATCACTCTCACTTAGCCATAGAAGTCTACAATTTTAAATTTTGGCGAAGCCCCTAGTATTCGGAAGGCCGAACTTGGGGCGCTATGTATGCCTAAATCAGACAAGGCCGACTCCTCACCTGAAGCGGAAAAAATCTTGAAGGATTTGAGACCTCTCGAACAGCGACCAGCTCTTGCCGCATCATGACAGTCAGTTTCGGCTTTCTCTACTGAGGTTCTCGTCCAGAAGAACCGGGACACAATCGCAGTAGTTCTCCCAGTGCTACCTTAGCCGATATAGCGGAACATAAGGTACCAAAACATGGGAGCCGGGAAACCCAACTATTGACCCAAGACATGATTCGGAGTTGATGCATACAATGCTATAAGTTCGGGGTGCCGCACTTTCGAAAGTGTTCGGACTTTTCATGCCGTGTTATGGGGTAAAATGAAGCCCCCGGCGCACTGGTCGTATCAAAATGTACGGGTGAGATTTTTCATAAATAAGCAGACAGGAAAAAAGGTAAAGGAATGCAATAATGAGCTAATGATGTACATTGTTATTTAAATGATACATCAAAGTGTATGCATACATGTAGTGCAATAAGTAAAAGATAGGACTATTTGACATGTCCTATCCAAGGTCAAGCTGCGTGTGGATATGCAAAACAGGTATATCGATCGTTGTCAGAGACCACCTGAGGATTCCCTTGTACATCAAAGCTTCTTGCTTCCTTGGTGTTTCCTTCCCGTGATGGGTCCGATAATCAGACGATCGAATAGGGCCTTCAGAGAATAGGGGCCTGCAAGGAAGAAAATGTTGAAGGTATATGGGTCCTGAAGCGGTTGAGCCGCATTATGGGCCGTGCCATAGTCGTGCCTCCTCCTATGCCCATGGTATCTTGAGTGCGTAATTATGTACGTGCGGTGCAAATTTCGCCGCTTGACTGGGACTAGGACGGAGGCCGAATTGCTAGGCGAGCTCTGAACGTGCCTGATGATCCTGTTGCAGGTTACTCCGGATTCGCTTGAAGGTGTCCGGGTCTTTTTTGCCGAATTGGCGGTTTGCCTCAGAAGGCTGCTTTGCGCTTCTGCTGCGAGGGCCACAGTGTGCTCCTCCATTCGGAGCGAGCGTTCTGTGTTTCCATTAACTGTTAAAACCCCGCGAGGTCCTGGCATTTTGAGCTTGAGGTATGCGTAATGCGGTACCACATTGAATCTGGCAAATGCGGTTTGTCCGAGCAGTGCGTGATATCCACTGCGGAAGGGGACAATATCGAAGATTAACTCCTCGCTTCGGAAGATGTCCGGTGATCCGAAGACCACTTCCAGTGTGATTGAGCCCGTGCAATAGGCCTTTACACCTGGGATGACACCTTTAAAGGTGGTTTTGGTGGGTTTGATCCTCAAGGGGTCTATGCCAATTTTACACACTGTATCCTGATAGAGCAGGTTCAGGCTGCTGCCACCGTCCATAAGGACTCGAGTGAGGTGAAATCCGTCAATGATGGGGTCAAGGACCAATGCGGAAAAACCGCCATGACAGATACTGGTGGGGTGGTCCTTGCGATCGTAGGTGATCGGACAAGAAGACCATGGGTTGAACTTTGGGGCGACTGGCTCCATCGCATAGACGTCCCTCAGTGCACGCTTCCGTTCCAGTTTGGGAATATGGGTTGCGTATATCATGTTGACCGTTTTCACTTGGAGAGGAAATTTCTTTTGTCCTCCTGTGTTCGGCGGCCGGGGCTCCTCCTCATAGTCGCTATGCAGCCCCTTTTCCTTATTTTCGGCATTCAACTTGCCGGCCTGTTTGAACACCCAGCATTCTCTGTTGGTGTGGTTGGCTGGTTTATCGGGGGTGCCATGAATTTGACACGAACGATCGAGTATGCAGTCCAAGCTGGACGGGCCTGGATTGCTTCTTTTGAACGGCTTTTTCCGCTGACCGGATTTAGAGCCACTGAATCCGGCATTAACTGTTGTGTCTTCAGCGTTGTCGGCGTTGTTGCGGCGCTTGTGTCTGTTGCGACATTGTCGGATTTCGGGTTCCGGCAGACCCTTGAGGTTCGAACACTAGGGTGCGCGCGGAGATTTCGCCTTCTACCTACCTGCACCCCTCCGCCTCGCTAAGATCTAAGCTATGGAAAGAACAGCACAAGAGACACAGGGTTTATACTGGTTCGGGCCACCGTTGTGGTGTAATACCCTACTCCAGTGTGTGGTGTGGTGGATTGCCTCTTGGGCTAATGATGATGAACAATACAAGGAAGAACAGCCTCGCGAGGGTCTGTTCTTGGTTGCAGGGATGAATTGCTGGGAGGAGTTCAGTCACCCTTCTCTCTCTGTGTGTGATGCTACTCGATCCGGTCCTAGCTAGTTTCTCTCTTGGCTTCTAGATTCTCCCTTCATGATTGCGATCCGATCTCGATCCCCCCCTACCCTGTGGGTGGCTAGTCCTATTTATAGGCAAAGGCCATGGGCCTCTTCCCAAATATTAAGGGGGAAGGGCGCCAACAACTGGCCATTTTGAAGGGGAACATCTGGTACACTTATCCTGACTAAAGTTGGTCCTCGCCTGCCAAAGACTCTGGTGGTGACGCTGGCTTGGGCTCCACAATGACTTCCTCCCTGCCGTTGGGCTGGTCTTGGTCTCGTTGCACCAAAACGGGTGCCTTTTCTTGATGCTCTCGCCTGCGCTTGCTCCCTTTGCACCAAAGAGGAAAGGAGTACACTGCACGACTGGCGCCCGCCTGGCACCCTTGGTCGTCATGGATTGCGTCACGGGCACCGCATGAGGTACCCCGCCTTGATCTCTCCGCCTCCTCGCGAGCCAGCCTGATGAGGCCGTGCCTGAGGAAGCTCCGTGTCGTCCGCCCCGCGAGGCTTGACCCCTCGCGAGGGTCTTGGGTCTGTGTTGATGAAGATGGGCCGTGCTGGGCCCCTCCTCGAGCCACGCCGCAGGCCGCAGGCAGGCAAGTCTGGGGACCCCCGTTCCCAGAACGCCGACAGTAGCCCCCGGGCCCAAGGCACGCCCGGACTTGGCCGTGCAGGGAGGCGAAAGGGCAAGAGCGAAGCGCCGCGGGCCCTAACATCCTGTGGCCTTGGGCGCCGCATGGCGGTTGATTGGACGTGGGCGTCTCCGCTTCCCCCTGGCGCCTCGGCAACTTCACGGATTGGACAAGTCCCTGCATGCAAAGCGGGTCATGATTACCTGCGATCGTGGGGGCCGACGGTTGGCCCTCGCCGGCTATAAGTACGGATTGGTGCGCGCCCTTCCAGTTCATCCCCCCTTGCTTCTCCTTCTTCTTTGTCGGATTTCGGGTTCCAGCAGACCCTTGAGGTTCGAACACTGGGGTGCGTGCGGTGATTTCACCTTCTACCTACCTGCACCCCTCCGCTTCGCTAAGATCTAAGCTATGGAAAGAACAGCACAAGAGACACAGGGTTTATACTGGTTCGGGCCACCGTTGTGGTGTAATACCCTACTCCAGTGTGTGGTTTGGTGGATTGCCTCTTGGGCTGATGATGATGAGCAATACAAGAAAGAACAGCCTCGCGAGGGTCTGTTCCTGGCTGGGGCGATGAACTGCTGGGAGGAGTTCAATCACCCTTCTCTCTCTCTCAGTGTGATGCTACTCGATCCAATCCCAGCTTGTTTCTGGGTTGGCCGATTCTAGATCCCCTCTACCCTGGGGGTGGCTAGTCCTATTTATAGGCAAAGGCCCTGGGCCTCTTCCCAAATATTGAGCGGGAAGGGCGCCAAAATTGGCCATTTTGAAGGGGAACATCTAGTACACTTATCCTGACTAAAGTTGGTCCTCGCCTGCCAAAGACTCTGGTGGTGACGTTGGCTTGGGCTCCACAATGACTTCCTCCCTGCCGTTGGGCTGGTCTTGGTCTCGTTGCACCAAAACGGGTGCCTTTTCTTGATGCTCTCGCCTGCGCTTGCTCCCTTTGCACCAAAGAGGAAAGGAGTACACTGCATGACTGGCGCCCGCCTGGCACCCTTGGTCGTCATGGCTTGCGTCACGGGCACCGCGTGAGGTACCCCGCCTTGATCTCTCCGCCTCCTCGCGAGCCAGCCTGATGAAGCCGTGCCTGAGGAAGCTCCGTGTCATCCGCCCCGTGAGGCTTGACCCCTTGCAAGGGTCTTGGGTCTATGTTGATGAAGATGGGCCGTGCTGGGCCCCTCCTTGAGCCACGCCGCAGGCCGCAGGCAGGCAAGTCTAGGGACCCCCGTTCCCAGAACGCCGACAGTAGCCCCCGGGCCCAAGGCGCGCCCAGACTTGGCCATGCAGGGAGGCGAAAGGGCAAGAGCGAAGCGCCGCATGCCCTAACAGCCTGCGGCCTTGGGCGTCGCATGGCGATTGATTGGACGTGGGCGTCTCCGCTTCCCCACGGCGCCTCGGCAACTGCACGGATTGGGCAAGTCCCTGCATGCAAAGCGGGTCATGATTACCTGCGATCGTGGGGGCCGACGGTTGGCCCTCGCCGGCTATAAGTACGGATCGGTGTGCGTCCTTCCAGTTCATCCCCCCTTGCTTCTCCTTCTTCATGGCCCCGTCGAGGAGGTTCTCGGCCGCAGAGAAGGGGAAGGCTCGCTAGGTTGAGCCTGCCTCTCCCCCGCCCAAGTGCGGACGAGGGTGCCCTCGCAAGCATCCTGTGGCCACCACAGCAGCTCCCCACGGCCGTGGAGACGATTTCCAGCACGGTGACGGGCGGACTGCTGCGGCCGGGGGGCGCGCTTCGGTTGCGCGTTCCCCTAGGCCACGCTTTCGCGCTGCAGAGGTGCTGCCGGAGTTCGTTGTGTGGTCGGCGGAGCCGACTAGCACCCGGCTTCAGCATCCTCGCTTCCTCTCGGCGAGCTCCCGGCTGGCGCCCCGGGCGCCTCTGGCTTCAGGCAGACGGATGTTGTAGCCGGGCCTCATGGGCTTCACTGGAGGTCTCCGCAGCCGGGAGCCTTGCCTTGACCCGCGGTTGGCAGACATTTGCCCGCGCGCGTGGCCTGAGCCGTCGGTGCACCCTGCACTTCAAGTTTGACGGCGATGCCACCCTCTACGTGAGGGTGTTTGGGGAAGATGGTCACCGCGCAGGTTGCTGCCGTGAGGACGACGACCGCGGCCGGGAACCCAGCCCCGGCGATGATGGAGAGGACAGCGCTCGCGTGATTGGCGGCGCTCAGGATTCCCCAAGCTTCACCGGTTCTTCTTCAGGCGGCGACTCTTCTAGCGGTGGCCGCGGTCAGCCTCCACGCCGTCGTACCTGCTTGGGAGGTGGTAGCGTGTCTGCCCGCCATCGCACCTCGGTGAAGCGCGAGAGGGAGTCTGCCTGAGCCCCGGAGGCAGCTCGAGTCTTCCCTGCAGGCCGGTGTGAGGCGAGCTGCGCCTGATTTGTTTTTTCTTTTCCTTTTTCCTGCATAAAAAGACAGTAGCGTGGAGCCCCGCGGGGGCGTGTTTGGGTTATTGCTGTTAATCATCGCTTTGCTTCCATTATTGTGCCTTCCGGCTACGTGCCCGCGCGTGGATAGTTCCCAGCCCCAGCCGTGGGGGGGCGACCGACCCAGGCCCTGTGTTCATGTCGCGGTGCCCGTGGGGCACAGACTTGAGGGGTGCTCCTGTAATGGACCCAGGTCGCGAAACCTTTGAACGACTAGGACAGGAACACTCGCGAGGGCGCTCGGCCGCCCCCCTCGCGAGGCCTTGAATAAGAGAAATCGAGGCAGGAGAGTGAAAAGTCGAAGAACCACAAGCCAAAGACGGCAACAGCTTTATTAAAACTCCGAATGAGAATGAACAAGCCAACTGCGGAAAGCAAATAAAAAAGCCGCGTCTGGCACCTAATCTAGTCTTCGATGTCTTCTCACTAGCGCGGAGCTAAGTGCTGCCACTGGGCGTGGGAGGGAGCCCCAGGGCCTGAGGCCGGTGCTCCTGAGACTCCGGGGAGTGTACAGCCCCAACTCATTATTACGTGAGAGTGTCACGGGTGGCGAGCTTCACAGGCGTTGGCCTTCTTCACAGGCTCCGGGCCTTTCTTGGGGGAAGCAGGCTTCACGGGCATTTTCCCTCCTCACAGGCTCCGGACCCTTTCCAAAACGCGACATCTTCACAGGCATTCGCCTTCTTCACAGGCTCTGGGCCTTTTCCAAAATGCGACAGCTTCACAGGCATTCGCCTTCTTCACAGGCTCTGGGCCTTTTCCAAACCGCGACAGCTTCACAGGCATTCGCCTTCTTCACATGCTCTGGGCCTTTTTAGGGGTAGAACCTACGGAGGTGCTGGATGTTCCATGCGTTCTGGACTGGCGCCCCCTCCTAAATCTCCAAGCACGCGGAGCCGGGCCTGGAAACATGAGCAACCTTGAACGGGCCCTCCCACATGGGAGAGAGCTTGTGCAGTCCCTCCCTAGAGAGAACCCGCCTGAGCACGAGGTCTCCTACCTCGAGAGTTCTGGGGCGGATGTTGCGGCAGTGATATCGTCGTAGTGCTTGTTGGTACCTCTGTAGGATCGAAAGTATGTCTAGAGGGGGGTGATTAGACTACTTGACCAAATAAAAACTTAACCTTTTCCCAATTTTAGTTCTTGGCAGATTTTAGCTAATTTAGGACAAGTCAAGTAATCATCACATAATTCACGCAAGCATGCAAAGAGTATATAGGCAGCGGAAAGTAAAGCATGCAACTTGCAAGAATGTAAAGGGAAGGGTTTGGAGAATTCAAACGCAATTGGAGACACGGATGTTTTTCCCGTGGTTCGGATAGGTGGTGCTATCCTACATCCACGTTGATGGAGACTTCAACCCACGAAGGGTAACAGTTGCGCGAGTCCACACAGGGCTCCACCCAAGGGTAACGGTTGCGCGAGTCCACATAGGGCTCCACCCACGAAGGGTCCACGAAGAAGCAACCACCCACAAAGGGTCCACGAAGAAGCAACCTTGTCTATCCCACCATGGCCATCGCCCACACAGGACTTGCCTCACTAGCGGTAGATCTTCACGAAGTAGGCGATCTCCTTGCCCTTACAAACTCCTTGGTTCAACTCCACAATCTTGTCGGAGGCTCCCAAGTGACACCTAGCCAATCTAGGAGACACCACTCTCCAAGAAGTAACAAATGGTGTGTAGGTAATGAACTCCTTGCTCTTGTGCTTCAAAATGATAGTCTCCCCAACACTCAACTCTCTCTCATAGGATTTGGATTTGGTGGAAAAAAGATTTGAGTGGAAAGCAACTTGGAGAGGCTAGAGATCAAGATTCATATGGTAGGAATGGAATATCTTGGTCTCAACACATGAGTAGGTGGTTCTCTCTCAGAACATATGAGTTGGAATGGTGTGTGTGTTCTGATGGCTCTCTCATCGAATGAGAAAAAGGTGGAGGAGTATATATAGCCTCCACACAAAATCCAACCATTACACAGTTTTCCAATCTCGGTGGGACCGAATCAATAAACTCGATCGGACCGAAAATGTAAACCTAGTGACCGTTAGAGATTTTCGGTGGGACTGATATGCAACTCGGTAGGACCGATATGGTTAGGGTTTGGGCATAACGTAATCTCGGTGAGACCGATTACACAAACTCGGTGAGACCGAATTTGGTAATTAGCTAACCAGAGAGTTGGTCAGGCAAACTCGGTGGGACCGATTTGCTCTTTCGGTGAGACCGAGTGGAACTCGGTGAGACCGAAAAGTTACAAAGGGGAAACACTGAGTTTACATTGCAATCTCGGTGGGACCGATTTGCTCTTTCGGTGAGACTGAAAAGTTTCGAAAGGGAAACAGAGAGTTTGCAACCCCATCTCGGTGAGACCGAGATCCTTATCGGTAGAACCGAATTGCTAGGGTTTGGCAGTGGCTTATGACAAGTGAAACTCGGTGGCGCCGGATAGGAAGAATCGGTAGGACCGAGTTTGGCTTAGGGTTTAGGTCATATGTGGATATGGTAAAGTAGTTGAGGGTTTTGGAGCATATCACTAAGCACATGAAGCAACAGGCTCATTAAGCAACACCTCATCCCTCCTTGATAGTATTGGCTTTTCCTAAAGACTCAATGTGATCTTGGATCACTAAAATATAAAATGAAGAGTCTTGAGCTTTTGAGCTTGAGCCAATCCTTTGTCCTTAGCATTTTGAGGGTTCCACTTTCACATCCATGCCATGCCAATCATTGAGCTTTCCTGAAATAATCATCTTGGAATAGCATTAGCTCAATGAGCTATATGTTGTTATGAATTACCAAAACCACCTAGGGATAGTTGCACTTTCAATCTCCCCCTTTTTGGTAATTGATGACAACATATAGATCAAAGCTTCGACAAATGATAATAAGCATGAAATATATCGTCGCTTTGAGAAGTATGTGATAAGTAAGAGCTCCCCCTAAATTTGTGCATATTTAAAATTTGCTTTGGACTGCAAATGCACAAAGAGTTAGAGTCATGGGTTACTCTTCCATGTCACATACATCTTGGTGGAGCGCTTAAAATGATAAGAATGAAATACATGCACCCATCACCAAGAATAATGAATGATCACATAAGATAGATAAGATAATAGCATTAAGCAAGCATTAAGTGTAGCTTATGATCAAACACATGACCATCAATGTCTCACAAATAATGACGTAGTATCTCAAGCACTCAAAAGCAAACGAGTTTGAAAAAAAACACCAAATAAAGCAAGAGAGAAAAGCAACACTCTCTCTCTCGAAGCCTATGATCTATACATCTTCTCCCCCTTTGGCAACAAGTTACCAAAAAGTTCCTAGAAAATGCATAGCACTAGATCGACGCTCAGGCTTGATCTTCAGGTGGTGGTGGAGTTCGGATCACTCCAAGGACGAAGGCTTCGGTAGATGCTGAAGTAGGCGCTGGAGTTGGAGCTGAAGTAGATGCTGGAGCTGGTGGAACTGAGGCTGTGGCTGGTGCTGAGGTGGTGGCTCTTGTCTCAGCAACTGGCACGGCAGATGACCTCGGGCCTCGTGGCACTCTGGAAAAGGCATGAGTGGTAGTCCTGCCTCTCCTCTCCTGCATGTCCTCCTGGAGCTGCTCCACTGCAGACTGAACTTCCGTTACTTTGACATCCAAGTCATAGAACTTCTGTTCCATGATTCTCTCTAGGCTCTACTGATTCTGAGTGAGGGTGGCCAGACTTTGCTCAATCCTCAGCGTGGATGCAATCAAGTAACCAAGCTGCTCTTGTTTAGTCTTCAGGAAATACTCAGATGCCTCCTCTTGAGTAGGCATCTTGGCAGCTTTCTCCTTCTTCGCCTTCTCCTTCTTTGCAAATGCTTGGGCAGATGATGGCTCGTTCTCAGTCATGACAACTTGATTGTCCTCAAAATCTGGACGGATGGGCAGGTGTTCCTTGTCCAATAGATATATGCCCGTGCCATCTTGGAGTTGATGAGCTCCTGAATTTGAGGGGCATATCCGCAGCTCCTCTTCTGATCCGCTGCAGTCCTCTTGATAGTTTCCACTATGAGGCTCGGCACCTTGAACTTCTGGGGCACATCAAACACATGTAGCAAGTTGTTAGGATGGCCTCTGATCATCTTGTGATCTCCAAACTTGGGCAGTAAGGTGTGCCTTAGTATCCAATTGATCATAGGCAGTCCTGACAGAAGGTAATGCATAGACCCAAATTTGAAGGTGTCAAGAGCTTCATTGGGAATTTCCTTGTACATATTGGACATGGAGTTATGGTCCATCTTCTTCTTGGCATAGATATCCAAGTCATCATCTTGCTCCTCTGGGGCATTAATGATCTGTGTCCACTCAGCAACTGTGGATTGGTACCTTGTACCCTCAGACATCCATGTGATCCTCCCATCTGGATAAAAGTGTGCCGTGGAGTAGAATTGCATGATCAGTTCCTCGTTCCACTTTGTGAGCTTCTGCCCAACAAAGTCAGCTACTCCACAAGCTATGAAGCTGTCTTGCACTCCAGGATAATGCTCTTTGTTTTCCTTGATATATTCCCAGTCGACCCATCTCATATCACATACAATGGGCTTCTTATCTAGCAACACAGTCTCATAGAAATCTTGCTGCTCCTTGGTGTGAAATCTGTAGTCCACTGCTGTCCTTCTCCTTGAAGCATATGGGTCTGCTTCTCTCCATTTCCTCAGCCCTGAATCTCTCCTGAGCTTCATATCCTCAGCCACAGGATGAGCATCGTTGTGGTCTGGGATCTTGGGATTTAGCTTTCTCAGGACATTCTCTTCCTCTTCTTCAGCAACAGTCTCAGGCACTGGGGCCTTGTTCTTCTCAGCTGCAGGAATGCTCCTTGTATTTCTCTTAGGCTTTGGCTTTGGAGCTGACTTGGCCTTGGAAGCAGCTCCCCCTGATTTTATGGCATCTCCCATTAGCTTGGGTGCCTTGGGCGCTGGTGCGGCTACCTCTTCTTCTTCTTCCTCTTCCATGATGGAAGCTTTGCCAAGCACTCTAGCCACAGTCTTCTTCACCCTTTCCTTCCTTTTCTTTCCCTCAGCTGCAACTGGCTCTATGGGCTTCTCAGTTGACATTCTGGCCTTTGATATTGGCTGCCTGCCTGCTGGCCTTTTGATTTTCAGACCTGGCTTAGTGCCTTGAGCTGGCTCAACTCTCTTGGAAGTGGCCTCTTCCTCTGCCACATAGTCCTCATCTTCGGAATCTGAAGTCCTCTTCTTCCTTTGTCTCGTGGCAGCCTTTGGCAAATTGCTAGGAGTGCTCCTGCTGCCTTCATCAGAAGAACTTGAGGGACTAGTTCCCTCACTCATCACCACTTGCTGCTCTGACATATTTTGGCTATCACTTTGATCAGACATGCTGCAAACTGACTGCTGACCCTGTGAATAGATTATAGATGAGATAGAAAAGATGAGCATCACAAAATGCAGAGATTTTTGCAAAAGAATGATCCAAAAACTTAGTTTTAGTTTCCCACTGAAATCATCTCGGATCTACCGATTTTCAAACTCGGTGATACCGAAGCAGTTTTGGAACCTAAACTAGTGAACTCGGTAGGACCGAGTCACAGTTCGGTGGCACCGAGACTGCTAGGGTTTCACTGAGTTGAAAAATCGGTCACACTGATAAGTAATTCTCGGTCAGATCGAGTCTCACTTGTGCAATGGCATAAGCCAAATCGGTGGGACCGAGTTTTTCAACTCGGTGGGTCCGAGATAGTTTCGGCGGAAACCTAAACCTAGAATTTTCGAATCAAACCTATCTATGAGCGTTTTGACTGGATAGGAGTGTTTCAATCGTGGCTAGAATCAATATGATCACAATGTGCTAGGAATCAGATTGGGGAATAGCACAAAGATCAAGTCCATACCCTAGTTCGGCGGGGACTTGCTACGGCGGCAACGGCAGGGCAGAATTCCCGTTGACGGCGACGGAGACCAGCGACTGGAGGCTGCTGGCGGCGAGAAGACGATCCGGAGACCACGAGGGCAGAGCAGGCTATCGCGCGGTCGAAGGGGTTCGGAGAAATTTCCAAAATTTTGCCCGTGACTATATATAGCCCGACCCTGTCGGTGTGACCGAGTGGAACAACTCAGTGGCACCGAGATTCATAACTGCAAGCAGTTACTGAAACTCGGTGTGACCGAAATGTTCAAATCGGTTGCACCGAGATCGAAAACCTAGATCAACTTAATGATCTCGGTAGGACCGAAAGTGGAGTATTGGTCAGACCGAGAATCATAAAGAGGTTTTGGAAGTTTAAGTCTATGACGAATCGGGGACTCCGAGCGCTCCTCACACAAAGTGGTTCGAATCTGACTTGATCAAATTTTGTGATGCAGCATGAATAGAGTTTGAGACGAGAAAAGCATAGATAGCTAGAGGAGGTTCTTAGGCATTCTTGTCCATCCACTTGGCAAAAGAAGATAAAACCGAACAATCAAAACAACAAGTGGATGTCCTCGAATGAGTAAATTATGCAACCAGCATGCTCACACAATAAGATGGCAAATGAAATATGTGGCAAGGCATGCACAACCATTTCTAGCATCTATCAAGCAATTTGCGATGACTAGATCATCTATATATGAGTATATTGACTTAGGAGTCAAGTGAGAACACTTGATCATAGGTCATACTCATCGTTTAAGCTCAAGTGGGGTTACCACTTTTACATAAAGCATTGTTTTGTTCACATCTTTAGAGTTGCTTTAGCTCAAGTCTTAGAGTAAAGCTCCCCCTAGATGTGATATCCCCCCTAAGAGGGATGAACTAACCTTGGGTTTTGTCGATGATGACTTCATGTAGATATTGAGGATGTGGATGCTCAATGTTGATGTAGATCTCTTGGAGCTATCCATTTGAGTGAATTGCACTTTCAATACCTACATGGGTTAGTCCCACAAGGAACAAACAAGGATATCCATAGACATAGAGTGATGCACACAAAGATGATTTCCATGAAAACTTTTAGATTACCTTGTCCCTTGTCTTACCGACAAGAGGGTTTGTGACTCCTTGAACTAGTGCAAGATGTGGAAATTGATTGCACTTGTTCTTGCCAAAATGATAAGAGTGAAGTATGTTGGCGGAGTACCCTCAAGAACTCTCTAGTTCTTCTTCTTTTGGATCCACACCATCTTGATGGGAATCCTTGGAGTTGTAGTCGTACTTGATGAAGTGGAACTTGAAGTAGTCTTGGGAATCCACTTGACTAAGGTCTTTGGAGCTTCTTCAAATGCATCAATTTCCTCTTGAAGCTTGTCCTTGCCTTTTTGCTTGTAGTCTTGTGGTGAAAGATCATCTTGAGCTTGTGTCCCCTTGAAAGAAGTATGCTTCTCTTGTTGAGGGACAAACTTTGTCTTGGGGTATTGATCTTCTTCCCACTCAACTCCATTGGCATTGAACTTTCGTTCAAAACCAACACCTTGATTCTTCCGGTGCATTCCTTGCTTGTGCACAATATCCTCGAATTTCTTACTCCCGGCAAGGCTTTTGTACACTCCTTTCTCTATAATTCCCTTCAATAAGCTATTTTCTTGCTCAAGTGTAACTTGGCTAAGAGAATCATTAGTGGAATCAAGAGAACTACTACAAGCAACAATATTGGATTTAGCATGATCATTGTTACTGCTAAAGGAAGAATCTTTCTTGTTAGACTTGACTTGAGGCATGTAAGTGGATAAGAGTAAACGCTTGGCAATGTAAGAAGAACTTTTCTTGCGGAGATCATCATTGATTGCTTTTAAGAACTCATGCTCTTGCTCAAGATTGAGCTTTCAAAGCATAATTTCTCGTGAGCTCTTAAAAGTTCTCGATGATCTTCGAAGATGGTTTCATGAGCTAACTTAAGAGTGTTTAGTTCTTTAGTTAGGGCCTCAATCTTCTCCTTATCATTGTCATTCGTTTTATCTTGATTAGCATGTTTAATTGACATTTCATCATAGTATTCATCACTAGAGTTGTCACCAAGCAAATCATCACCTAACAAGTCATCTTCATCACTATTGAAATCAACATACTCGGGGTGTGTTACCTTAGGACCTTTGGCCATGAAGCATCTTCCAATTCCTTCATTTGGTGAGTCAAATATGTCGTAGGAGTTGGTTGACACAAGTGCTAGACCGGCAACACCTTCATCTTGAGTATCTTTGGAGCCAGAGTAATAACTTCTCTCGGAGTGGCTGTCGGAGTCGGAGCCGGATACCCATTCACCAACATGAGCTTGATGTCTTTGTCTTGTGTAGCTCCTTGATGATTTTTCCTTCCTTTCCGAATCCTTGCTTCTCCGTGAGTATCTTCGTTCATAATGATCATCTCTACTCCTTCTCTCTCTTGGTGGTGATCCTTTGCTTCTTCTTTTTGGAGAATCTTCTCTTCTCTTGTAGGGAGCCGTACACTCATTGGAATAGTGTCCGGGTCTTCCACAATTGTAGCAGTTTCGCTCTCGACTAGAAGATCTTTTGTCATTGTAGGACCTTGACTTGGAGCTTCTATCTTTGCTTCTACTCTTGTAGAACTTGTTGAAGTTCTTCACCATTAAGCTCAATTCTTCATTGAAGTCTTGTTTCTCACTTGATGATGTAGGGGCTTCACATGAGGCTTTATAGGTACCACTTGATTTGTTGTGAAGTTCCTCTTTATCCTTAAGTGACATCTCATGAGCAACAATTCTTCCAATAACCTCCGTTGGCTTGAGATCTTAGTAATTGGGCATCATTTGGATCAATGTGCACACGGTATCATATTTTCCATCCAAGGCTCTTAGAATCTTCTTGATGATGAATTTATTGGTCATCTCTTCACTTCCTAAGCCGGCAATCTCATTTGTGATGAGAGCAAGCCTAGAGTACATTTCAGCGACACCTTCACCATCCTTCATCTTGAACTTGTCAAGTTGGCTTTGAAGCACATCCAACTTGGATTCCTTGACGGAGTCGGTACCTTCGTGCATATCAATCAAAGTGTCCCAAATTTCCTTCGCATTCTCAAGGCGGCTGATTTTGTTGAATTCTTCGGGGCACAATCCGTTGAAGAGAATATCACAAGCTTGAGCATTGTATTGCAACATCTTCAACTCATCCGCGGTAGCTTCACGGTTCGGTTCTCTCCCATCAAAGAAGTCACCTTGCAAACCAACACACACAATAGCCCAAACGGCGGGGTTATGTCCAAGAATATGCATTTTCATTTGATGCTTCCAACTAGCAAAATTAGTACCATCAAAGTAAGGACCTCTACGGTGATAATTTCCCTCGCTAGACGCCATACTCTCTAGGTTGTGAAACCAAGGCTATGACCACCAAAAGCTATGGAGATCAAAGCAAATGAAGACCAAAGCTCTGATACCACTTGTAGGATTGAAAGTATGTCTAGAGGGGGGTGATTAGACTACTTGACCAAATAAAAACTTAACCTTTTCCCAATTTTAGTTCTTGGCAGATTTTAGCTAATTTAGGACAAGTCAAGCAATCATCACATAATTCATGCAAGCATGCAAAGAGTATATAGGCAGCGGAAAGTAAAGCATGCAACTTGCAAGAATATAAAGGGAAGGGTTTGGAGAATTCAAACGCAATTGGAGACACGGATGTTTTTCCCGTGGTTCGGATAGGTGGTGCTATCCTACATCCACGTTGATGGAGACTTCAACCCACGAAGGGTAATGGTTGCGCGAGTCCACACAGGGCTCCACCCAAGGGTAACGGTTGCGCGAGTCCACATAGGGCTCCACCCACGAAGGGTCCACGAAGAAGCAACCACCCATAAAGGGTCCACGAAGAAGCAACCTTGTCTATCCCACCATGGCCATCGCCCACACAGGACTTGCCTCACTAGCGGTAGATCTTCATGAAGTAGGCGATCTCCTTGCCCTTACAAACTCCTTGGTTCAACTCCACAATCTTGTCGGAGGCTCCCAAGTGACACCTAGCCAATCTAGGAGACACCACTCTCCAAGAAGTAACAAATGGTGTGTAGGTAATGAACTCCTTGCTCTTGTGCTTCAAAATGATAGTCTCCCCAACACTCAACTCTCTCTCATAGGATTTGGATTTGGTGGAAAAAAGATTTGAGTGGAAAGCAACTTGGAGAGGCTAGAGATCAAGATTCATATGGTAGGAATGGAATATCTTGGTCTCAACACATGAGTAGGTGGTTCTCTCTCAGAACATATGAGTTGGAATGGTGTGTGTGTTCTGATGGCTCTCTCATCGAATGAGAAGAAGGTGGAGGAGTATATATAGCCTCCAAACAAAATCCAACCGTTACACAGTTTTCCAATCTCGGTGGGACCGAATCAATAAACTCGGTCGGACCGAAAATGTAAACCTAGTGACCGTTAGAGATTTTCGGTGGGATTGATATGCAACTCGGTAGGACCGATATGGTTAGGGTTTGGGCATAACGTAATCTCGGTGAGACCAATTACACAAACTCGGTGAGACCGAATTTGGTAATTACCTAACCAGAGAGTTGGTCAGGCAAACTCTGTGGGACCGATTTGCTCTTTCGGTGAGACCGAGTGGAACTTGGTGAGACCGAAAAGTTACAAAGGGGAAACACTGAGTTTACATTGCAATCTCGGTGGGACCGATTCGCTCTTTCGGTGAGACCGAAAAGATACGAAAGGGAAACAGAGAGTTTGCAACCCCATCTCGGTGAGACCGAGATCCTTATCGGTAGAACCGAATTGCTAGGGTTTGGCAGTGGCTTATGACAAGTGAAACTCGGTGGCGCCGGATAGGAAGAATCGGTAGGACCGAGTTTGGCTTAGGGTTTATGTCATATGTGGATATGGGAAAGTAGTTGAGGGTTTTGGAGCATATCACTAAGCACATGAAGCAAGAGGCTCATTAAGCAACACCTCATCCCTCCTTGATAGTATTGGCTTTTCCTAAAGACTCAATGTGATCTTGGATCACTAAAATATAAAATGAAGAGTCTTGAGCTTTTGAGCTTGAGCCAATCCTTTGTCCTTAGCATTTTGAGGGTTCCACTTTCACATCCATGCCATGCCAATCATTGAGCTTTCCTGAAATAATCATCTTGGAATAGCATTAGCTCAGTGAGCTATATGTTGTTATGAATTACCAAAACCACCTAGGGATAGTTGCACTTTCAACCTCGTCGCTCGCAGCGCGGCTTCTCAGCGATGTTCCTCCCCCAGCACAAGGTCCATCCCCCGCATGGCGTCCTACTGCGCCTCGTCGAACACCAAGACCCGCGCGGAGCGACGTCTGACCTCGTGAGGGAGGACCGCTTCGGCTCCGTAGACCAGGAAGAACGGGGTCTCTCCAGTCGGCTTGGTCGCGGTTGTGCGGATGGACCACAACACGGACTGAAGCTCGTCGTACCAACCTCTGCCGCAGGCCTCCAGCTTCTTCTTGAACGTCCTGGTCTTGAGGCCCCTTAGGACCTCTGCGTTGGCTCGCTCAGCCTGGCCGTTGCTTCGGGGGTGCGCCACCGAAGCGTAGCATATCTACGTTCCAAGGTTAGCATAGTATGTTTTGAAGAGGTTACTGGTGAACTGCGAACCGTTGTCTGTGATGATGCGGTTCGGCACCCCGAACCGGCTCACGATGCCCCTGATGAACTTGACCGCGGAACCCGCGGGGATGGTGTGGACGGCCTCTACTTCAGCCCACTTGGTGAAGTTGTCCACGGTGACATAGAGGTAGTGGTAGCCCCCTGGCGCCCGAGGAAATGGGCCCAGGATGTCCAGCCCCCAGGCTGCGAATGGCCACGAAAGGGGTATAGTCTGCAGGCCTCCTGGCGGCTGATGGATCTTCTTGGCGAGGAACTGGCAGGCCTCACAAGCTTTCACCAGTTCGACGGCGTCATTGAGTGCGGTGGGCCAATAAAACCCACTACGGAACGCCTTGCCGACGAGGGTCCGTGATGATGAATGATGTCCACAGTCTCCGCCGTGTATATCTTCCAGCAGTTCCTTTCCTTGCTCCCTGGAGATGCAGCACAGGGATACATCGTTTGGTCGCTTCCGGTAGAGCTCTCCATCCTTGATGCAGTATGCTGTGGCCTGCCGTGCCACACGCTCCGCTTCCTCCTCCTTCTCTTGCAGGGTCCCTTGTGTTAAGTAACTCTGGAGCTCCGTGATCCAGCACCCCTCCTGAGGTTCCATCGTCAGGAGCAGGCGTGCTCCTGAGGCCGGGCCATAGAATGGGGCTCCCGAGGCAGGTGGCTGGGGGAGCTCCTCCCGAGGCTGAGCCGTGTTTGACAATGACGGCAGGGCTGAGGGCTTGAAGAGCCGCTCCTCGAAGATGCCAGGCTCCTGAGGTAACCGCCTGGGCGCCCGTTTGGCGATGTCGTCGGCCTCCTGATTGGTGCCACGGGGCACATGCTGCAACTCCAACCCCCAGAACTGCTTCTCCATCCTGCGGACCTCCGCAAGGTAGGCTTCCATGTGCTCATCTTTCGGCTCGTACACCTTGTTGGAGAAATTGACAAGGAGCTGTGAATCGCCCTTGATGGTGAGGCGTTTCACCCCCAGGGCAGCTGCGGCCTTCAAGCCCGCTATTAAACCTTCATACTCCGCTATGTTGTTGGAGACCTTTTCACCTTGCTGGAAACAGAGCTGTACAGCATAGTAGAGCTTGTCCTGAGTGGGCGATATAAGCACCTCCCCAGCCCCAGCACCATGCCTGGAGAACGCCCCATCGAAGTACATGACCCAGCCTTCTGGCGCCTCGCTCCCCGGGGAGAGGGACCGATCCTCGTCGGCCTTGAGGCCTGGTGCCTCCGTCCATTCTGCCACAAAATCCGCTAATGCTGCTCCCTTGATGACTCTGGTTGTGCTGAATTCGAGCTGAAACGCCTGCAGTTCTATGTTCCACTCAGCGACCCTTCCAGCTGAGTTAGGGCTCCTGAGCACTCTCTCCAGGGGGTATGACGAGACGACCTTGATGGGGTGACCCTGAAAATAATGCCACAGCTTACGCGAGGCCACCAGTAGCGCGAGGAGGAGCTTCCGAGGCATGGGGTACCGTGCCCTCACGTCCCGCAACACCGTGCTGACGAAGTACACTGGGTGCTCAACGAGGTTGGGTGCGTCAGTGCTGGTGGCGCCCTCCAGAGACCATGGCGCCTCCTGAGGCGATGAGGCCTCCTGAGGCTGGCCATCTGGGAGAGGGGCCTCTTCTGCCTCCGGTGCACTATTCTGTGGCAGCTGATCCTCCTCAGCCGCGGTGGCAGTTTCTGTGGGCCTTCCTTGTTCCTGTTTTGCCTTGTCCCGGGCTGCTGCTGTGGTTTTGATTCGACGCTCCTCCCTAACCGCCACCAGGGCTGCGCTGGCGGAGTAGGGAGTGGCGGCGAGGTAAAGCACCAGGGGCTCTTGAGGGCGCGGAGCCACCATGACCTGAGGGCTAGTCAGGTATCTCTTGAGATCCTGGAACGCCTTGTCGGCCTCTTCAGTCCATTCAAAGGGCCCCTTTTCTTCATTAGCTGGAAGAAGGGCAGCGCTCGCTCCCCCAACTTGGAGATGAAGCGCCCTAGCGCGGTCACGTGCCCAGTGAGCTTTTGCATTTCTCTGAGGGTCTTTGGCGGGCTCATGTCCTCGACCGCCTTGACCTTTTCCGGGTTAGCCTCGATGCCTCGGTGGGACACGAGGAAACCCAAGAGCTTGCCCGAGGGGACTCCGAACACACATTTATCTGGGTTGAGCCGCAGGTTCACTGTGTTGAGGCTCGCGAAGGTTTCCTCGAGGTCTTGTATCAGGGTCCTGGCCTCCCAAGACTTCACCACAATGTCATCGACGTAAGCCTCAACACTCTTCCCGAGCTGCGGGCCCAAGGAGATGTGCATCAGCCGCTGAAAGGTCGCCCCTACGTTACGTAGCCCGAATGGCATGCATGTGTAGTTGTACACCCCACACGGGGTTAGGAAGGTTGTCTTTTCGACGTCTTCTACCGCCATCTTGATCTGGTGATACCCAGAGAAGGCGTCCAAGAAGCATAGCAGGTCGCATTCTGCGGTGGAATCGACGATCTGGTCGATGCGGGGGAGAGGGAACGGATCTTGCGGGCATGCCTTGTTGAGGTTTTTGAAGTCGACACACATGCGCTCCTTCCCTCCCTTCTTTGGCACAACGACAGGGTTGGCCAACCAATCCAGGTATCGAACCTCGCGAATGACCCTAGCGGCTTCTATTTTGCGGGTCTCTTGGACGATGAAGGCCTGCTTTTCTGTGGACTGCCGCCTTGCCTTCTGCTTCACAGGGTGCACGTTGGGGCATACGTTGAGGTGATGCTCGATTACGCCCCTAGGGATCCCCGCCAACTGGTCAGGCTCCCAAGCGAATACCTTCTTGTTTGCGCGCAGGAACCTGACCAGGGCCTCCTCCTGCTCGGGTTCGAGGTTGGCGCCTATGGTGAAAGTGGCGTTGGTGGACCCGTCCTCATCGACGGGTATCTTCTTGGTTTCTGCCTTGTCTTGGGTGAACAACTGTTTCTTCTTGGCGGGTGCATCCCCCTTGGGCTCGGGGGTCTCCGAGTCAGCGGGCTGTGCCGATGCTGCCGTCTTGAAGGCGAGCTTGAGCACTCGCAGCGCGTCTCCGGTGTCCCCGTGCACGGTGAGGACACCGCTGCTCCCGGGCATCTTCATGAGGTTGTACGCTGGGTGCGTCGCGGCCATGAACTGGGCCAGCGCTGGGCAGCCGAGGATGGCGTTGTAGGGGAGGCCGATGGGGGCGATGTCGAAGTCGACCAGCTCCGTGCGGAAGGTGTTGTAGGTGTCGAAGGTTACTGGGAGCCGGATCTGTCCCAAGGAGCTGGATGATCCGCCCCCAACGCCTGAGAAGGGTCGGCTGGGTTGCAGCCATTCCAGGGGTATGCAGAGGAGGTTGAAGGCCTCAACCGAGAGTTCTGGTGATGGCCACCTGGCAGATGGTGGGGGTGCACAGCATGGGGAGCGCACCCGAGCAGGCCGAGTTGGAGGGGTGGTCCTCCGAGCTGAAGGTCAGGCCGGCCTTGGGCGCCGCCCGGTCTGGGAGAGCCCCCTGCCGCGTGGAAGCGGCGCTGACCCGGCGGATGAACGGCTTGACGTGGTGACTTGTAGGCGGCGCCTGGGAGCCGCCCAGAAGGGCCGCGACGACCGGGGGTGTTGGTGTAGCATGGTGGGCGGGGAAGAGGCTGCGGAGCTCTTCCCAAGAGGCCACGGAGGCTGCCGGCAGGTGGAGCAGCCATGCGCGCGGAGCGCCAGTGAGGGCCATGGGGAGCCAGTTGGCCATGACCCTATCGTCACCTCCAGCTTCGAGGATGGCCTCCTCGTACGCCAGCAAGAAGGCCAGCGGATCAGTCGCGCCGCCATAGCGCGGCGACATCGTTGGCTTGAACTTGTCTGGCCATCGTACCCGTTGCAGGGCTGGGGCCAGGGCTCGGAGCCCCCTGGCCCCCGTGCTGGCGCCGTCGGCCGGAGCGGGCGATGCGCTACTCATCACGAGGTAGGTCGTGGCGGTGGCGGAAGGGAAAACTCCGGTGCACCCCTACCTGGCACGCCAAATGTCGGATTTCGGGTTCCGGCAGACCCTTGAGGTTCGAACATTGGGGTGCGCGCGGAGATTTCGCCTTCTACCTACCTGCACCCCTCCGCCTTGCTAAGATCTAAGCTATGGAAAGAACAGCACAAGAGACACAGGGTTTATACTGGTTCGGGCCACCGTTGTGGTGTAATACCCTACTCTAGTGTGTGGTGTGGTGGATTGCCTCTTGGGCTGATGATGATGAGCAATACAAGGAAGAACAGCCTCGCGAGGGTCTGTTCTTGGTTGCGGGGATGAACTTCTGGGAGGAGTTTAGTCACCCTTCTCTCTCTCTCTGTGATGCTACTCGGTCCGGTCCTAGCTAGTTTCTCTCTTGGCTTCTAGATTCTCCCTTCTTGATTGCGATCCGATCTCGATCCCCCCTATCCTATGGGTGGACAGTCCTATTTATAGGAAAAGGCCCTGGGCCTCTTCCCAAATATTGAGCGGGAAGGGCACCAACAATTGGCCATTTTGAAGGGGAACATCTAGTACACTTATCCTGACTAAAGTTGGTCCTCGCCTGCCAAAGACTCTGGTGGTGACGCTGGCTTGGGCTCCACAATGACTTCTCCCTGCCGTTGGGCTGGTCTTGGTCTCGTTGCACTGAAACGGGTGCCTTTGCTTGATGCTCTCGCCTGTGCTTGCTCCCTTTGCACCAAAGAGGAAAGGAGGACACTGCGCGGCTGGCACCCGCCTGGCACCCTTGGTCGTCATGGCATGCGTCACGGGCACCGCGTGAGGTACCCCGCCTTGATCTCTCCGCCTCCTCGCAAGCCAGCCTGATGAGGTCAAGCCTGAGGAAGCTCCATGTCGTCCGCCCCGCGAGGCTTGACCCCTCGCGAGGGTCTTGGGTCTGTGTTGATGAAGATGGGCCGTGCTGGGCCCCTCCTCAAGCCACGCCGCAGGCCGCAGGCAGGCAAGTCTGGGGACCCCCGTTCCCAGAACGCCGACAGACATGGCTTGCCGTTGCTATCTTTGGCATCTGAATTGCCAGGGTTTCTTGAAGTGATGTTGCTGTGAGCCAGCCAGCTATCCTCGCCTGCACAAAATCGGGTAATGAGTGTCGTGAGGGCTGCCACGGACTTCGGCTTTTCTTGGCCGAGGTGTCGGGCGAGCCACTCATCGCGGATATTATGCTTAAATGCCGCTAAGGCCTCGACATCTGGATAGTCGACGATCTGGTTCTTTTTAGGTAGGAACTGAGTCCAGAATTTCCTAGCTGATTCCCCTGGCTGTTGGGTTATGTGATTCAAGTCATCGGCATCCGGTGGTCGCACATAAGTGCCTTGGAAGTTATCAAGGAATGCGTCTTCCAAGTTCTCCCAACTGCCAATGGAGTTTGCCGGCAGGCTATTGAGCCAATGCCGAGCATGTCCTTTGAGTTTTAATGGGAGGTACTTGATGTCATGTAGATCGTCACCGCGGGACATGTGGATGTGGAGGAGGAAATCCTCGATCCATATCGCGGGGTCTGTTGTGCCGTCGTATGATTCAATATTCACGGGTTTAAAACCTTCTGGGAATTCATGATCCATTACTTCGTCGGTGAAGCATAGGGGTGTGCGGCGCCTCTGTGCCGGGCTATATCACGACTCAGTTCGTACGAGTCTTGTCTGCTATATTCGGCCTGGCCGGATTTGCTTTCAGTATATCCGGCGTGACGGTCGTCGTCATGCGTTGGGGCGCGCCCCCGTGATCTGTAGATCGATCTTGTATGTCCTGCTTTGTTTTCCAATACGTCTCGTAGGTCCTGCGTGTAGCCCCGGGCCTTGGTGTTTTTGTTTGACTGGCGACGGGGTGCGGGCTGGACTTCGGGCTGATACGCCGCTTTGTCTCGACCACGAGGTGGCCGGTCAGCCGCATCATACGCTGGTAGTGTAGGCTTTAATGCTTCCTCCTCGAGTTGGGGTACCAACCTGCACTTTGGGTAACTTTTGGTTGGGCGCTCGAGTTCGTATTCCTCGGCTCCCAGCACCTCGGTCCATCTATCCGCTAGCAGATCTTGATCAGCTTGAAGCTGTTGCTGCCTTTTCTTCAGGCTTTTAGCTGTGGCTATAAGCCGGCGCTTGAAGCGCTCCTGCTTGACGGGATCCTCAGGCACGATAAATTCTTCGTCGCTGAGGCTCACCTCTTCGTCGGAGAGAGGCATGTAATTATCATCCTCTGATTCTCCGTCTGCCGCCTGTTCCTTAGGGCTAGCTTGCCCATCCTCCCGCTTGAAGCCTGGCTGGAGGGGATTGTCTTCAGCACTGTCCGCAACGTTATTGTCTCTTGTGCCGGTATTGCTGCTTTTGCTATGGTGGGGCTTAGAGCGGCGCCGATGACGCCGGTGCTTAGATTGCTTCTCGAGGGGATTATCCTCCGTTGCCTTATTGCCATCGCTTTCTTTGGGGGTGTCCACCATGTATATATCATATGATGAGGTGGCTGTCTAGCGCCCTGTGGGCGGTGGTTCCTGTTCTTCTCCTGCATCGTCGTCCATACCGTCGATGTCTTCGGAGCCAAAATCAAGCATGTTGGTTAAGTCGTCGACAGTGGCTACTAAGTGGGTGGTGGGTGGTGGATGGATTTTTTCGTCGTCCGCTTCTCACTCGAGCCGGACACAGTTCGGCAAAGGGCCTCCTGACAAGGAGAGAGACCTTAATGAATTTAGCACGTCGCCCAAGGGCGAGTGCTGAAAGATATCCACGGAGGTGAACTCCATGATCGGTGCCCAATCAGATTAGATAGGCACGGATGCAAGCGGCTCGGAGCCTGTGGCCGAGGACGGATCCAAGGGTCCGGCAACACAGGTCTCACAAGAGGTGAAGTCAGTATTCCACTCTATTGCCGCTGTGTGTGCAGCCTCTGTGGCAGGGTCCATTCACCCGTCCTCGGACGGCATGATCTGCTCTGGATTGAGGGCCGGAGCAGCCACAGGTGTGATCACCCGAACACCGTCATGCTCGTCCCGACTGTGCGGCGCACCTGACATAGGCTCAAATCCGTCGAAGATCAAGTCTCTGCGGATGTCGGCAGTATAGTTCAAGCTTCCAAACCTGACCTGATGGCCAGGGGCGTAGCTCTCGATCTGCTCCAGATGGCCAAGCGAGTTGGCCCGTAGTACGAAGCCGCCGAATACGAAGATCTGTCCGGGGAGAAAAACCTCACTCTGGATCGCATCGTTGCCGATGATCGAAGGAGCCATCAAACCTTATGGTGACGACACAGTGGAACCCTCAATGAAAGCACCAATGTCGGTGTCAAAACCGGCGGATCTCAGGTAGGGGGTCCCGAATAGTGCGTCTAAGGCTGATGGTAATAGGAGGCAGGGGACATAATTTTTACCCAGGTTCGGGCCCTCTTGATGGAGGTAATTCCCTACTTCCTGCTTGATTGATCTTGATGATATGAGTATTACAAGAGTTGATCTACCACGAGATCGTAGGGGTTAAACCCTAGAAGCTAGCCTATGATTATGATTGTTGTTGTAATACGGACTAAACCCTCCGGTTTATATAGACACCAGAGGGGGCTAGGGTTACACAAAGTCGGTTACAAGGGAGGAGATCTACATAATCAAATTGCCAAGCTTGCTTTCCACGCAAAGGAGAGTCCCACCCGGACACGTGACGAAGTCTTTAATCTTGTATCTTCATAGTCCAACAGTCCGGCCAAAGTATATAGTCCGGCTGTCCGAGGACCCCCTAATCCAGGACTCCCTCAAGAGGCGTCGGTCGCTGCCTCCTCCTCTGGAGCCTTCTGCCCGACCGTACAAGGGCAGCTGGTAGCCAGGGGGAGGCCGCTCATACCAAGGCCTCGTCACCTCCCGCCTCACGACGATGTCATGGGAGCGGACCGGCCTCTTCTTCGGTGGGAGTGTGTCGGTGTCAAAACCGGCGGATCTCGGGTAGGGGGTCCAGAACTGTGTGTCTAAGGCGGATGGTAACAGGAGGCAGGGGACGCCATGTTTACCCAGGTTCGGGCCCTCTTGATGGAGGTAAAACTCTACATCCTGCTTGATTATTCTTGATAATATGAGTAGTACAAGAGTTGACCTACCATTAGATCGGAGAGGCTAAACCCTAGAAGCTAGCCTATGGTATGATTGTATGTTGTCCTACGGACTAAACCCTCCGGTTTATATAGACACCGGAGGGGGCTAGGGTTACACAAAGTCGGTTACAAGGAAGGAGATCTACATATGCGTATTGCCAAGCTTTCCTTCCACGCCAAGGAGAGTCCCATCCGGACACAGGACGAAGTCTTCAATCTTGTATCTTCATAGAGTCCGGCCAAAGTGTCGGATTTCGGGTTCCGGCAGACCCTTGAGGTTCGAACACTGGGGTGCGCGCGGAGATTTCGCCTCCTACCTACCTGCACCCCTCCGCCTTGCTAAGATCTAAACTATGGAAAGAACAACACAAGAGACACAGGGTTTATACTGGTTCGGGCCACCGTTGTGGTGTAATACCCTACTCCAGTGTGTGGTGTGGTGGATTGCCTCTTGGGCTGATGATGATGAACAATACAAGGAAGAACAGCCTCGCGAGGGTCTGTTCTTGGCTGGGGCGATGAACTACTGGGAGGAGTTCAGTCACCTTTCTCTCTCTCTTTCTCTGATCGAAAACCCCTCTCTAAAGAGCCTCCTCCCACTCAGCTGCCCCCTCTTGCGGGTGGCTGATCCTATTTATAGAGGCCCTGGTCCTCTTCCCAAATATCGAGCGGGAAGGGAGCCAACAATGGCGGGCTAATTTGAAAGGGGACAACTAGTACCAGCTACCCTCACAAAAGTAGTCTTCGCCTGCACAAAGCTCTGGTGATGACGCCGTCTCGGGCTCCACGATGACCTCTGTCTTGTAGTCCTCATGGTCTTGGTCTGGTTGCACCGAAATGGCAACCTTTGCCTGATGCCTCGGTACTCCGCGGCTGTGCTTGCCCCCTTTGCACCAAAGAGGAAAGGAGGACAGCGCGCGGGCTGGCACCCGCCTGGCGCCCATGGTTGTCATGGCTTGCGTCACGGGCACCTCGTGAGGTACCCCACCTTGGTCTCTCCGCTTCCTCGTGAGCCAGCCTGACGATGCCGTGCCTGAGGAAGCTCCGCGTCATCCGCCCCGCGAGGCTTGGCCCCTCGCGAGGGTCTTGGTTTTGTATTGGTGAAGATGGGCCGCGCTGAGCCCCCCTTTGAGCCACGCCGCAGGCCGCAGGCCGTAGGCAGGCAAGTCTGGGGACCCCCATTCCCAGAACGCCGACAATAGTCCCCAGGCCCAAGGCGCGCCCGGACTTGGCCGTGCAGGGAGGCGGAAGGGCAAGAGCGAAGCGCCGCGGGCCCTAACAGCCTGCGGCCTTGGGCGCCGCGTGGTGGTTGATTGGACGTGGGCGCCTCCACTTCCTCGTGGTGCCTCGGCAACCGCACGGACTGGACAAGTCCCTGCATGCAAAGTGGGTCATGATTACTTGCAATCGTGGAGGTCGGCGGTTGGCCTTCGCCGGCCATAAGTACGGAACAGCGCGCGCCATTCCAGTCCATCCCTCCTTGCTTCTCCTTCTTCCTGATCCTTGCTCTGTCTTGCTGCGATGGCTCCGATCCGCCGGTTCTTGATGGCAGAGAAGGGAAAGGCTCCCCGAGAGGAACCAGACCCACTCCCGCCGAAGCAACGGCTCGCCCCCCGTGGCCCGGACGAGGGGGCCCTTCAGGTGGTGTCGAGGCCTTGGTGCGAGCGGGCGCCGCGAGGGTTCCCGCTTCCATTGTACGCCCACGTCGAGGGCCCTGAAGGAGCTGATGCTGACCACCATGGGCGGCGCCGCCGTCGGCGCCGACGGGTCATGAAGGGGTGGGTCATCCCTCCTGGGGTCCACACCGAGGGCTCCTCCCGAGAGTTCGTGCTCCACGTCGCCATTCCTCTTCAGTCTTGGATCCTCCTTCCTCCCTTCTTCGCCTCCATCATCCCGCAGGGGGATCCCCTGGAGCTCTGGCTGCAGCACGCCGGCTGCAGCACCCTCGCGACCAAGGCAGAGGTCACGGTCGTTGCCCTGGGCGAGGTCTTCATGACTCGGGGCTGGAGAGAGATCGCCCGGGTTTGCAAGACAAGGGGCGTCTTCGCGATCCACTTGGATTACGATGGTGCTTCGGTGATGCTCTTCAAGGTCTTCGATGCAAGCGGGCGCCGGCTGGAGTGCTGCCCCGGGGAAGGTGGCCAGGACCCTGCTGCGACGAGGACTGGGCCCGCCAACCGCTCCCTTGGTGGCTCCTCTGGCAGTGGAGGTGTCGGAGGTTCCAGCGACTCCGATGAGCTATTCGCGACTCCGGAGACGAGCGACGACAGCTACGAGCCCCCGAGCCGGCACCGCTCCTGGAGCAGGGCGGGCTCGTCAGGCCGCCGCCGACTCTGATCTGGATGGGGTTGGCGTCGGTGCTTGACGGCCCACTGTTGATGATGGCGTCTTTTGCAGGGACGCGCGTAGTTTGTGTCCCTTTAGGATCTGTTCCCTGCGAGGAATCAAAAACGCGTCCCATGGGGGCTTGTAAGGTGCCTGTGATCCTGTTTTGTTAATATAACCCTTGTCGTAGAATTGCGCGAGTTGCTCATTCCGTCTTAGCTCAGTCCTCCCTTTCGAACCTCACGAGGGCTTGGTGCTCTGCGCCGACAGGTCCCAGTCCCAAGGCGGCTTCAGCCGTCGCTGGTATGCCAGGTCGCGATGCCGTGGTCAAGGCTAGGAGGTGAGTGACCCGGAGTCCGGTAAGAGCCCCTGAGTCGCGATGCTCAGGAGGTCCCCTTTGGCGCCCAAGCAGCCGTCGTTTGGTGAGAAAGGAGAGCGGCATCGCTAACACGGAATAGCATTAGGTGCGGGGATGGTGCCACGGTAGCTGGCGCTTCCGGGTGATGACTTATCTCGAAAATCAGGGGCCGCTCTCTGGTGTGTCGCCGGGTCCGTGCATCGGCAGGAGCGAGGTTGCTCGGTGAGGTCCTCGTGTGTCTCTCCCCTCTTGCCTTTGCTCCCCTTTCTGCTCTACGTCCTCGGGTCCCGGCCCTCGAGCGAGTCTCAGCCGTCGCTGGTATGCCAGGTCGCGATGCCGTGGTCAAGGCCAAAGGGTGAGGGTTGGAGAGCCAGTAGGAGCCCTGAGTCGCGATGCTCAGGCACCCACCCCTTTAACGTGCAAGCTGTTCGCGCGGACGAGAGCGAAGGAGACCCCGCAAGGGCCTCGCCTGACGCAGCTCCTTCAGGAGGTCCTGCAGGTCCATCATAGAAAAAACAAGGGGTTGCCATGACAATTGATAGTCAACCATTGGTTGCTTCCGAGGGGTAGTGAGGCATTGAAGGCTTGACGAGGTGACGCTATGCGGGGCTGCCGCGGCCAGAGCTCAGCCATCCAGGTTTGTCGGTGTTGCAGGGACGGACCCATGCACAAGCGTCGTGCCGTTTGGGAGCAGCTCCGTTAGTTGGCGTCAGCTGAGCAGGCAACTAGGTAAAACACATTAGCCGCGAAGGAGTGGGTTCGTTCAAATAGATGCTGGGAAGGCGGACATCACTGGGTCAGGCCCGAGCGACTTGGGGGGTCATGCAGCCCGAGGGGCGCCCCCAACAAGGTAAGCTAACAACATAAAATAAAAAAGGGATACACGCCGCAGGGACGGACCCACGCGGCCTGGGAATAATGCAGCCCTCGAGGGCGCTCCCAGCTGGAAATCAAACTCGAAAGATGTCACCTGATGATGTTGAGGATGAAGGAGCGTTGGTGTAGCAGGCTCAGTGGGCTGCGGGAGCCGATCCTCACGAGGCCCCATGCCCAGGGGCCTCGGGAGGCTCCGGAGGCGCCGGTAGCTCCTCGCGGGCCATCTCCATCCCTGCCAGGGCTGCGAAATGCCTGGCCTCTCGTGCCTCCGTGATGCCCCTCATGAGGCGCTGGTATGTGTCAGCCGCGTTCGGCAAGCCATAAGGCATGCGAACGTAGCTGTAGGTTGGGCCTTCGCAGCGCCCCACTCGCGAGGGCCAGAGGTGCTCCAGAGAGGCGACTCGGTTGAGCCCTGGTATGTCGATGTAGACGCGCAGCCCACCATCCTCACCTGGATGGGGAGCCACTGCTGGTAGGCGGCGGCCGCCTTTCATGACTCTTGACTCCTGTAGCTCCTGAATGGCCTCGCTGACGAACTCCTGTGGGTCTGGATCTCCTTGCCTTGCTCCTTTTTGAGGGAAACGTGCTTCGAAACACGCCTCCATGTGGTGCCCAAGCGCCTCCCTCGTGACCCTAGCTAGGTCGGTGGCCCTCTCCAGGGGAGAGCCCCCGAGCCCTACCTGAGGAGGGCGCTGAGCGCGCTTTCCTATGCGATGGAAGGAGGTTCCCCCTGGGCAGGAACGGGCCCAGAGGGGCCTGCCTCCTGAGTGGTCGGGCCAGATAATGTCTTCTTCTTCTTAGGGGCGGTCTTGGGAGGCCTCCTGCTTCCGCGATCCGGGTCTTCCAGTGACGCGGCCTGAAAGGCTCGTTCTAGGGAACACACCGCGTCCTTCTCTTCACAGGGCACCGTGATGACTCCGCCGCTTCCTGGCATCTTGAGGACGTTGTAGCCGTGGTGAGTTACGGCCATGAACTTGGCTAGCGCTGGGTACCCAAGGATGGCATTGTACGGCAGGCGAATGTGAGCGACGTCGAAGTCGATGAGCTCGGTGCGGTAGTTGTCGCGTGCCCCGAAGGTGACAGGGAGGCGGACCTGCCCAATTGGGACCATGGAGCCGTTGGTGATACCGGAGAAAGGCTTGGTTGGCTGAAGCTGGCTATAGGGAACTTGGAGGTTGTTGAATGTTTCCACGGACAGGACGTTGAGCCCTGCCCCGCCATCGATGAGGGTCTTGGTGACCACCATGTTGCTGACGATTGGGGAACAAAGCATCGGGAGGACTCCGGCTGTAGCCGCACACTTGAGCTGATCTGCTGAGCTGAACGTGATGGCGCACGCCGACCACCTGAGAGGGCGCGTGGCTTCGAGCCTGGGGAGGACTGCGTTCACTTCGCGGGCGAACTGCTTGAAGATGCGCTGAGAGGCTGGGGCTTGTGCCCCGCCCAGGATGCAGGCGATCGCGCGCGGCTCCTGGAAGCCCCCAGCCCCCTCGTCCTGGTGGCGGTCCTCGTTTCTCCTTGGGTGCAGCGGCAGCGGTGGGAGGCCTGCGTTGCATTGCGGGCGATCCTCGCGAGGCTGATCCCTCCAGCCTCCCTCGCGAGGCGGGTCTTGCCAGCGATCCTCGCGAGGTTGATCGCGCCACCCTTGGCGCGGGCCACGGTCTTCCCAGCGTCCTGCGTTCCTTCCTCCTCCTCGACCGTAGCCCCGGTCACCGTGGTCAGGGCGACGGCCGATCCTTCCTTCTCGCATGGCTCGGAGCTCTTGACATTCGTTGGTGTTGTGGGTGTGGAGGTCGTGGTACACACAGTACCGGCTGCCCTTGGAAGGTTCGGGGTGATCTCTTCCCCGCTTGGTGTCTGGTTCTGCCGCGAGCACGGCAGCCCCCTTGCGCTTCACATCCTTGGCCTTGGGCTTCTTCTCTTCTGGGTCTGCGGCAGGCAGCTCGAGGAGGGAGAGACGCCCTTCCTCGGCCCTGGCGCACTTGGTTGCCATGTTGAACAGCTCCAAGGAAGTGCACAGGTCTTCATGCATCGCCAGCTCCTCCTTCATCTTAACGTCGCGCACGCCGTCGGAGAAGGCCGAGATGATGGCCTCCTCAGTCACCTTGGGAATCTTTAGGTGTGCGTTGTTGAAGTGCTGGATGTACTTCTGCAGGGTCTCCCCGGGCTGTTGCTTGATGCGGCGCATGTCGCTCACGGCGGGTGGCCGGTCGCGAGTGCCTTGGAAGTTGGCGATGAAGCGGGTGCGCATCTCGTCCCAGGAGGAGATTGTGCCTGGAGCTAGGTTCAGGAGCCAGGTGCGGGCCCCGTCCTTGAGCGCCATGGGGAACCAGTTCGCCATGACCTTCTCGTCTCCGTTGGCAGCTTCGATGCCCAGCTCGTAGAGCTGGAGGAACTCTGCAGGGTCAGCCGTGCCGTCGTAGCGAGGAGGCAAGTCTGGCTTGAACTTGCCGGGCCACACGTCGCTGCGTAGCTCGGCGGTGAAGGCGCGGCAGCCTGCTGTGGCCACGGGAGGCCTTGGGTGATGGGGAGCTTGGTCTTGCATGTCCCCACGCGCTGCGGCTGGGAGCAGCGCGGGGTATTGACGCGCGGGAGTAGGAGCATGGTCGCGACGTGCTGGAGCAGGGAGCGCCCGGTCAGCTTCTTGCGGGCGAGGGACTTTTTGACAGCTCTGCTCTTGCCGCGCTGGCACCTGACGGAGCGGGTTCCGCCCAGGGGCCACGTGCCTTGGAGCCATGGCGCCTTCCTGAGGAGGAGGCGGCCGGGGCGCCGCCGGAGCTTCATCGCCCGCGCGGGGCGGGGTGCGGTGCAGCGGAACGGACGGCGTAGGAGAGCCCCCTACGGCGCGGACGAGCTCGGCGACGCGGTCGAGCCATTCTTTGTAGACGTCGTTGAAGGGACGGTAGCGCAGGAGCTCGTTTGCCGCGATGAGTGCAGCCCGAGCCTCCATGGGCGCGCGGAGCGCGCGGGACGAAGAACCAGCTGGGGTGAGCGAGGGAGTTGCGGTGCGGCCGTCTTGCCGCACGGACGGATGCTGGGACGATGCTTGCTGCTCGTCCCCCGCCGGGCCGGTGGCGGCGTTGACGGCAGGTGACAGGGAACGGCGAGGACGCCCGCCGACAGGGGCCGTCTGAGCGACGCGGGAAGCGAGTGTGGCCCGGCGCTCGGCGCGGGCCCGACGAGCGTCAGACATGGGCGTGATGGTCAGAGGAGAACGGGGTGGTGGAAGACGAATCCCGGCGCACCCCTACCTGGCGCACCAAATGTCGGATTTCAGGTTCTGGCAGACCCTTGAGGTTCGAACACTGGGGTGCGCGCGGAGATTTCGCCTCCTACCTACCTGCACCCCTGCGCCTCGCTAAGATCTAAACTATGGAAAGAACAACACAAGAGACACAGGGTTTATACTGGTTCGGGCCACCGTTGTGGTGTAATACCCTACTCCAGTGTGTGGTGTGGTGGATTGCCTCTTGGGCTGATGATGATGAGCAATACAAGGAAGAACAGCCTCGCGAGGGTCTGTTCTTGGTTGCGGGGATGAACTTCTGGGAGGAGTTTAGTCACCCTTCTCTCTCTCTCTCTGTGATGCTACTCGGTCCGGTCCTAGCTAGTTTCTCTCTTGGCTTCTAGATTCTCCCTTCTTGATTGCGATCCGATCTCGATCCCCCCTATCCTATGGGAGGCCAGTCCTATTTATAGGCAAAGGCCCTGGGCCTCTTCCCAAATATTGAGCGGGAAGGGCGCCAACAATTGGCCATTTTGCAGGGGAACATCTGGTACACTTATCCTGACTAAAGTTGGTCCTCGCCTGCCAAAGACTCTGGTGGTGACGCTGGCTTGGGCTCCACAATGACTTCTCCCTGCCGTTGGGCTGGTCTTGGTCTCGTTGCACCGAAACGGGTGCCTTTGCTTGATGCTCTCGCCTGTGCTTGCTCCCTTTGCACCAAAGAGGAAAGGAGGACACTGCGCGGCTGGCGCCCGCCTGGCACCCTTGGTCGTCATGGCATGCGTCACGGGCACCGCGTGAGGTACCCCGCCTTGATCTCTCCGCCTCCTCGCAAGCCAGCCTGATGAGGCCAAGCCTGAGGAAGCTCCGTGTCGTCCGCCCCGCGAGGCTTGACCCCTCGCGAGGGTCTTGGGTCTGTGTTGATGAAGATGGGCCGTGCTGGGCCCCTCCTCAAGCCACGCCGCAGGCCGCAGGCAGGCAAGTCTGGGGACCCCCGTTCCCAGAACGCCGACAGACATGGCTTGCCATTGCTATCTTTGGCATCTGAATTGCCAGGGTTTCTTGAAGTGATGTTGCTGTGAGCCAGCCAGCTATCCTCGCCTGCACAAAATCGGGTAATGAGTGTCGTGAGGGCTGCCACGGACTTCGGCTTTTCTTGGCCGAGGTGTCGGGCGAGCCACTCCGGACACCGGACAAATTCTTCAATCTTGTATCTTCATAGAGTCCGGCCAAAGTGTCGGATTTTGGGTCCGGCAGACCCTTGAGGTTCGAACACTGGGGTGCGCGCGGAGATTTCGCCTCCTACCTACCTGCACCCCTCCGCCTTGCTAAGATCTAAACTATGGAAAGAACAACACAAGAGACACAGGGTTTATACTGGTTCGGGCCACCGTTGTGGTGTAATACCCTACTCCAGTGTGTGGTGTGGTGGATTGCCTCTTGGGCTGATGATGATGAACAATACAAGGAAGAACAACCTCGTGAGGGTCTGTTCTTGGCTGGGGCGATGAACTGCTGGGAGGAGTTCAGTCACCTTTCTCTCTCTCTTTCTCTGATCGAAAACCCCTCTCTAAAGAGCCTCCTCCCACTCAGCTGCCCCCTCTTGCGGGTGGCTGATCCTATTTATAGAGGCCCTGGTCCTCTTCCCAAATATCGAGCGGGAAGGGAGCCAACAATGGCAGGATAATTTGAATGGGGACAGCTAGTACCAGCTACCCTGACAAAAGTAGTCTTCGCCTGCACAAAGCTCTGGTGATGACGCCGTCTCGGGCTCCACGATGACCTCCATCTTGTAGTCCTCATGGTCTTGGTCTCGTTGCACCGAAATGGCAACCTTTGCCTGATGCCTCGGTACTCCGCGGCTGCGCTTGCCCCCTTTGCACCAAAGAGGAAAGGAGGACACCGCGCGGGCTGGCACCCGCCTGGCGCCCTTGGTCGTCATGGCTTGCGTCACGGGCACCTCGTGAGGTACCCCGCCTTGGTCTCTCCGCCTCCTCGTGAGCTAGCCTGACGAGGCCATGCCTGAGGAAGCTCCGCGTCGTCCGCCCCGCGATGCTTGGCCCCTCGCGAGGGTCTTGGTTTTGTGTTGGTGAAGATGGGCCGCGCTGAGCCCCCCTTTGAGCCACGCCGCAGGCCGCAGGCAGGCAAGTCTGGGGACCCCCGTTCCCAGAACGCCGACACAAAGGATATAAGCTGGCTGTCCGGATACCCCCTAATCCGGGACTCCCTCAGTAGCCCCTGAACCAGGCTTCAATGATGATGAGTACGGCGCGCAGATTGTCTTCGGCATTGCAAGGCGGGTTCCTCCCCCGAATACTTCATAGAAGATTTTGAACACGAGGATCGTGTTCGGCTCTGCAAAACAAGTTCCACATACCACCGTAGAGAGAATAATATTTCCACAAATCTAATCTACTGACGTACCCCGTAGCGTGACATCACACCACAGCCAGGTCTTTATTCGAATCGTTTTTCATACCTACCTCAGCGTGTTTCGCGAGGCGGTTTCCTTGGCATGTCTTGTCGAAGCAGAGAGCGTTTCCCCTTATTATGGGATAACTATCACTACGGACGTGGGTAACCCAACCGCGCCATCAATTACGGTGCTTGGGGGATAAGCGAGTTTTACCAGGCTGGTGGGGGCGCATAGTTTCGTCCGCCCTTATAAAGGGATAAGGTTTCACCTTTTTCTACCCACGCCTTCTTCCTCCTTGTTCATCCATTCTCGCGCACTCGAGGTCCAGCGCCCAAGTCCACATCCTTCTCCTCAACTCTCTCCAAACATGTCCGGAGCGGGAGGCAAGTGGATGGTCTCCTCCGTCACGGAGGGACATATGAAAAAACTACACGGGGCTGGATACTTAGCCATGGATATCGCGCACCGGCTGCCAGCTGCGGGGCAAATCGTCCCTACCCCGGAACCTCACGAAAGGGTGGTTTTCCACCCCCACTTCATCCGCAGACAGGGGTTTCCCCTCCATCCATTCGTCTACAGCCTTATGTTCTATTATGGGCTGGACTTTCATGATCTGGCCCCGAATTTCATCCTCAACATCTCGGCGTTCATCGTCATGTGTGAGGCCTTTCTCCGCATCCAGCCCCACTTCGGCCTATGGCTGAAGACCTTCAATATCAAGCCGAAGGTAGTAGGCGGCCAACAAGCGGAATGCAGCGGAGCCATGGTGGGCAAAATGCCCAACGTTACATGGCTCGAGGGCTCCTTCGTGGAGACCATAAAGGGGTGGCAATCGGGGTGGTTCTATATCACCGAGCCGCGCGACACCAACTGGGTGGCGGCCCCCGAGTTTCGATCCCGAATCCCCACGCGGCTCACTTCCTGGAAGGAGAAGGGCCTGTCCCAAGGTTCATCGGTGCAGCTGGACGGACTCCAGAAATGTATCCGGAACATGATAAGCAAGAAACTTAAGCTTGTCAACATAGTCCGGGTCATGCTCTTTCACAGGATCCTCCTGTGTGAACAACGGGCGTTCAACTTATGGGATTTCGACCCGGCCCAGCACCAGACTCTACGCGAGCTTTTCGACACGAGGCATAAGGATGTCTGGAAGGTGTTGTTCAAGGGCGCCGAGGTCCCTCCTTCTCTTACCGAGGACCGCGGGCTAAGCGTGAAGCGCCCTGCAAATCTGGTAAGTTCTGTACATCTGGTAGGGTATTTATTTCCCATAGCTTAACCACGTGCGGGGTCTGAGCTCCCATGCCTTTGACAGGACTGGGTGGTGGCATCGGAGCAGATTAACTGTCCGGCCCCTCTGCCCGAAGACCCTGCGGATGCTCTCCTGACGGAGATGCGGACTCCGGCTCCTTATGAGGTGCCGGAGAAGACCAAGAAGAAGGCCAAGGGAACCCGAAAGAGTTCCCGGCGCCAGGTGGTATCAGACTCATCGTCCGATAACTCTGAGATGCACTCCTCCCGTGAAAACGAGGAGGAGGAAGATGAAGACTCTCCACTCCAGCCGGGGGAGACAAGAAAAGGAAGGCCGCCCCAACCGGGGAGGACGAAGGGTCCAAGAAGGGAAGGACTCTCCTTCCGGACTGTTCCACCACCGCCACCGACGGCGAAGACGAGTGGTTACTCAGTGCCAAGCCCCTTGCGAAGTCATAAGTATTCGGGTACCAGAGTAACTCATAGCATACCCTTGTTGCACTGCTTCTCCTAACGTCGAATATGACTATGCAGTCCGCCCCAAGCCTGCATCGATGTATCCTCGTCGGACGGTTCCTTGGACTCATCGGATATGGATAGCGATCCACTTCCGTCCGCCTCCTCTCCTCGCCCTACGGACAATGTCGAGGTTTTGTCTCAAGCGGCACCGAACCGGGGGGAGATAGTCCCGGAGGCGCCTCAAGGCGACCTTCAGGACTCCAGGAGCAAAGGGAGCAAGGCACCTAGGGGCTCCAAGTTCGGCCCACAGCCAAACACCGTGCCGGAACCTCCAGTGGTTCCGGACTCGGGCAGGCGGTCCCCTTCCAAGAGGGGCAAGTCGTCCGTGCCGGTGACCTCTGTCCAACCAGAGGCACCGGACGACCTGCTGGGAGCGCTTCGCGGTGCTTCCATCGATGAAGAGCACCGCACTATTATGAGTGCGGTGATCAAGAAGGTTCAGTCCGCCAAGAGAGGACTGATTGAAGCCTGTGCCAGCCTTCTAACAGGCTTTGAGGTAAGTATTTAAAATATAGGAAAAACATTACCGCATAGACAGTAGCCCCTGATGCTCTGTTTGGTGTTCGCAAAGAAAAGTCGAATAGAGGATCAAATAATATCTGCATGAGTCTAATATAAGTATGTCTATATGCGTATGCAGGCTTCGCTATTGACCTCTGCCGCACTGACTGCGGAGGTTGCCGCACTGAAGCAGAACCTCGAGCGGTCTGAGAAAGAGCTCGGCCTTGCCAAGAGCAGCTCGAGGAGAAAAAAGGTAAGTAATGCCTTGTCCATATATATATAAGATGTAGTTGCGAAATGATAGGATCATCATGGATGTGCCAGGGGCCATGACCGAAGTGGCGACCCTGAAGCAAGCGCTGTCCGAGGCCGAAAACAAAGCGGCCAAGGAGCGCACCGAGCGAGAGAAATAAGAGGCATGGGTGGGCGAGGTGCAGCAAGAGCTCCAGGCTCTCGTGAAGAAGCACGAGGCTTTGGAGCTTGACTCGAAGACGCGAGAGTTCGAGCTAGCCACGGCCCTCGAGAGCACAAAGCATGCCAAGGCTGAAGCCCAAAAGGCCCTCTAGGAAATTGAGGCAATGAGGAAGATAGCGGCGGGTAAGGCATTCAATGTGCAAAGCAAGCATGTGAAAGTAAATTACTTGTTACTTACCCGAGTCCGAAGCTCTCTAGGAGCATTCACAGATTTGCCCCGCAGTGTGTCGGATGCCGCGAAATATTACCAGGCCGAGGAGGGAAGCTCGATGGAGAAGTTGTTCTGGTCTCAGTATACTGGGACCGAACATCCGATGCCTATGAGCGACCAGCTGAAGAAACTGGTCGAGCTGGACAAGGCGGCCGAACAGGCCATGAGGGGCCTTATAGTCCGGATGTGGCCTGGCGACTCCCTTCCCAACAGCTACTTTGGTCGGGTGAGGCGACTTGTGGATGCCTGCCCACGGCTGGAGGTCATAAAGTGGTCCGTCTGCATCGAAGGCACACGCCGGGCCTTTGCCCGTGCGAAGGTGCACTTGGCCAAGATGGACGCCGAGAAGATGGTGAAGGAGGGGCCGCCACAGGGCAAGGAGCATCGCCACCCTGAGATGTATTATGAGGGTGTTCTGAAGGGTTCCCGTCTTGTGGTGGACGAGTGTGCGAAGGATGTAATTTTTGAATGAACTTGCTCGTGTGATCCTGTATTATGAAAACTTGTTCATATGCTCTACGCAACGCTTGTTTGAATTTAAAATATTACCTTCTGTGCGGCTGTTTGTTAAATCTGAGAGATGGCCAGTCGTCGGCTTATGCCCCCATGCCACGAGTGCTGGGGTGTTCGGGATAAATCTGAGCACTCTTGTTCCCATTGTTGGGTCCTTCGAGGGAGGTGCTAAGCACAACGAACAAGCCAATCGGACTATAATGCTTTATCACTCTCACTTAGCCATAGAAGTCTACAATTTGAAATTTTGGCGAAGCCCCTAGTATTTGAAAGGCTGAATTCGGGGCGCTATACATGCCTTAAGCTGGACAAAGCCGACTCCTCGCTCTAAGCGGCATAAGTCTTTAGGGACTCGAGACCTCTCGAACAGCGACCAGCTCTCGCCTTATCATGACAGTCAGTTTTAGATTTCTCTACTGAGGTGCTTAGCCCAGATGAACCGGGGCACAATCGCAGTAGTTCTCCCAGTGCTACCTTAGCCGATATAGCGGAACGTAAGGTACCAAAACATGGGAGCCAGGCAAACCCAACTATTGACCCAAGACATGATTCGGAGCTGATGCATATAATGCTATAAGTTCGGGGTGCTGCACTGTCGAAAGTGTTCGGACTTCTCACGCCGTATTATGGGATACGCTTAAGCCCCTGGCGTATGGGCCGTACCAGAGTGTGCGGGTGCTGAATGTCATGAATGAACATATATAGAGAATGCGGTAATAGTCTAGTGCTATGCATTGTTTATTCAAAAAGGTGTGTCGAAGCAGAATGATACAAGTAGTGTGGTAAGCAAAAAGTAGGACTATTTGACATGTCCCCTCCAAGGGCAAGCTGAGGAATGGTAAAAGCAAGTATTTCACTCGTTATCGGAGACCACCTAGGAGTTCCATGGTGCGATGTGGCTTTCTGCCTCATTGGTTGTTGCATCGTGTGTCCGGCAATCGTACTGTCGGACGGGGTTTCCAGAGATTAAAGTCCTGAAAGAGAGAAAAATAACAAAGCGGGAAGCCCCTAGTGCGGTTGAGCCACGTCTTGGGGCATGTCGTAGTCGTGCCCCCCTCCCCACCTGTACCCATGGTATTTTCAATGCGTAACTATGTACGTGTGGCACGGATTTCGCCGTTTGGCTAGGACTGGGGTGGGGGCCGCCTTGCTATGCGAGCTCGGAACGTGCCAGGCGGTCTTGTAGCCGATTACTCCGGGCGCGCTTGAAGGTGTCCGGGTCTTTAATCGCCGAACTAGTGGATTGCCTTAAGAGGCTGCTTTGCGCTTCTGCTGCGAGGGCCGCAGTGTGCTCCTCCGTGCGGAGAGAGCGCTCTGTGTTTCCATTGACTGTGATGACCCCCCGAGGTCCTGGCATCTTGAGCTTGAGATATGCATAGTGCGGTACCGCGTTGAATCTCGCAAATGTGGTTCGCCCGAGCAGTGCACGATAGCCACAGTGGAACGGGACTATATCGAAGATTAACTCCTCGCTTCGAAAGTTATCCAGGGATCCGAAGACTACTTCCAATGTGACCGAGCCTGTGCAATGGGCCTCTACACCTAGTATGACGCCTTTGAAGGTCGTTATTGTGGGTTTGATTCTTGAGGGGTCTATACCCATTTTGTGCACTGTGTCCTGATAAAGCAGGTTCAGGCTACTGCCGCCATCCATAAGGACTCGAGTGAGGTGAAATCCGTCGATAATTGGGTCTAGGACCAGTGCAGCGAATCCGCCATGACGGATACTAGTGGGATGGTCCCTGCGATCGAAGGTGATCGGACAGGAGGACCATGGGTTGAACTTTGGGGCGACTGGCTCCAACGCATATACATCCCTTAACGCACGTTTCCGCTCCCTCTTGGGGATGTGGGTTGCGTATATCATGTTCACCGTCCGCACTTGTGGGGGGAACTTCTTCTACCCTCCAGTGTTCGGCTGCTGGGGCTCCTCCTCGTCATCGCTATGAAGCCCCTTATCTTTGTTTTCGGCGTTTAACTTGTCGGCCTGCTTGAACACCCAACATTCCCTGTTGGTGTGGTTGGCTGGCTTGTCTGGGGTGCCATGTATTTGGCACGAGCGATCGAGTATACGGTCCAAACTGGATGGTCCCGGAGTGCTTCTTTTAAATGGCTTTTTCTGCTGACCGGGTTTAGAGCCCCTGAATCCGGCATTGACTGTCGTATCCTCGTATTGTCGCTATTGACGCAGTGCTTATGTTTGTTGCGATGTGACCTGCCATTGCTATCCTTGGTATTTGAAGTACTGCAGTTCTTCGATATGTTATTGTTGCAAGACAGCCAGCTGTCTTCTCCCGCGCAAAAGCGGGTCATGAGTGTCGTGAGGGCTGCCATGGATTTCGGCTTTTCCTGGCCAAGGTGCTGGGCGAGCCACTCGTCACGGATGTAGTGCTTAAAAGCTGCTAGGGCCTCTGCATTCGGACAGTCAATGATTTGATTTTTCTTTGTCAGGAACCATGTCCAGAATTGCCTGGCCGATTCCTCTGGCTGCTGAATTATGTGGCTCAAGTCATCGGCATCTGGTGGTCGCACATAAGTGCCCTAGAAGTTGTCGAGGAAAGTGGCTTCCAGATCTTCCCAACAGCCAATGGATTCTGCTGGCAGGCTATTGAGCCAATGCCGAGCTGGTCCTTTGAGTTGAAATGGGAGATATTTGATGGCATGTAGATCGTCACCGCGGGCCATGTGGATGTGCAGGAGGATGTCCTCGATCCATACCGCAGGATCTGTTGTGCCTTCGTATGATCCGATATTTACGGGTTTGAAACCCTCTGGGATTTGGTGATCCATTACTTCATTTGTGAAGCATAGGGGGTGTGCAGCGCCTCTGTACTAGGCTATGTCGCGACGCAGCTGAAATGAGTCTTGCCCGCTGTGTTCGGCCCGGCCGGATTTACTTTTACTGTATCCGGCATGACGGTTATCGTCCCGCATAGTGGCGTGCCCTCGTGACCCGTAGATCGATCTTGCGTGTTTTGCTTTGTCCTCCAACACGTCTCATAGGTCTAGCGTGTTTCCCCGTGCCTTGACATTTTTATTTGAGTGGCGTCGGGGTGCGGGCTGAGCTTTTGGCTGAAATGCCTCTCTGTCGTGGCCACGAGGTGGCCGATCAGCCGCGTGATACGCTAGAGATGTAGGTTTTAATGCTTCCTCCTCCAGTCGGGGTAGCAACCTACACTTTGGGTAACTCTTGGAGGGGCGTTTGAGTTCATATTCCTCGGCCGCGAGGACTTCAGTCCATCTGTCAGCTAGCAAATCTTGATCAGCTTGAAGTTGCTGTTGCTTTTTCTTAAGGCTATTTGCCGTGGCTATAAGCCGGCGCTTGAAGCGCTCTTGCTCGACGGGATCCTCAGGCACGAAAAATTCGTCATCATCGAGGCATGCCTCGTCTTCGGAGGGAGGCATGTAATTATCATCCTCCGCCTCTCCATCTGCCGCTTTCTCGGGAGGGCTGGCTTCTCCATCCTCCTTCTCTAAATCTTTCTGGAGGGGATTGTTGTCGTCTTCGGCACTGTCTTAGAGCGGCGCCACCGACGTTGGCGCTTGGGTTGCTTCTTGGAGGGGTCATCCTCCGCTGTCTCATCGACATTGCCTTCTTTGGGTGTGTCCACCATGTATATATCATATGATGAGGTGGTTGTCCAGTGCCCTGTGGGCAGTGGTTCCTCTTCGTCTCCCACATCGTCGTCCATACCATCGATGTCTTCGGAGTCGAAGTCAAGCATGTCGGTCAAATTGTTGAAAGTGGCTACTAAGTGGGTGGTGGGTGGGCGGCGAATTTCTTCGTCATCCGCATCCCAATCCTGCCGAACATAGTTCGGCCAGGACTCTCCTAACAAGGAGAGAGACCTTAATGAGTTCAGTATCTCGCCGAAGGGCGAGTGCTGAAAGATATCCGCGGAGGTGAACTCCATGACTGGCGCCCAGTCGGATTCGATAGGCACGGGCGCAGGCGGTTCGGAGTCCGTGGCCGGGGAAGAATCCGGCAATTTGGCGTCACGGCTCTCGTGAAGGATAAGGTCGGTACTCGGCTCGATCGCCGCTGAGAATGCGGCCTCCGTGGTGGGGTCTATCCACCCATCCATGTATGGCGCAATTGGCTCCGAATTGAGGGTCGGAGCGGTTGCATGTGCGGTCTCCTGAACACTATCCGATGGTAGAGCTAAATCACGCTCATCGTGACCGTGTGGCGCACTTGGCAGGGGCTCGAATCCATCGAAGATCAAGTCTCTGCGGATGTCGGCCATGTAGTTTAAGCTTCCGAACCTGACCTGGTGGCCAGGGGCGTAACTCCCGATCTGCTCCAGATGGCCAAGCGAGTTGGCCCACAATGCGAAGCCGCCGAATACAAAGATCTGTCCGGGGAGAAAAGTCTCACCCTCGACTGCATCGCTATCGATGATCGAAGGGGCCATCAATCCTAACGATGATGACGTAGAGGAACTCTCAATGAAAGCACCAATGTCGGTGTCAAAACCGGCGGATCTCGGGTAGGGGGTTCCGAACTGTGCGTCTAAGGCGGATGGTAACATGAGGCAGGGGACGTGATGTTTACCCAGGTTCGGGCCCTCTTGATGGAGGTAAAACCCTACGTCCTGCTTGATTATTCTTGATAATATGAGTAGTACAAGAGTTGATCTACCACGAGATCGGAGAGGCTAAACCTTAGAAGCTAGCCTATGGTATGATTGTATGTTGTCCTACGGACTAAACCCTCCGGTTTATATAGACACCGGAGGGGGCTAGGGTTACATAGAGTCGGTTAGAAGGAAGGAGATCTACATATCCGTATTGCCAAGCTTGCCTTCCACGCCAAGGAGAGTCCCATCCGGACACGGGACGAAGTCTTCAATCTTGTATCTTCATAGTCCAACAGTCCGGCCAAAGGATATAATCCAGCTGTCCGAATACCCCCTAATCCAGGACTCCCTCAGAGTGGCTCAAGCTCTTCGCAGGGGGTTTTCCCCTTCTCTGCGGCGGAGAACCTCCGTATCGGCGCCATGGGTGTCGCTGCAGGACGGCAAAGCAAAGAGTAAGAAGAGGAAGCAAGCAGGATGGAAGAAGAAATGAGCAACGGGGGCTCCGCCCCTTTCCTCATTTATAGCCAGAGGGATGTGCTACCTCTTGAGCATGCGTTGGTTTTCCCTTGAAGAGGAAAGGGTGATGCAGCAAAGTAGCGAAAGTATTTCCTTCGGTTTTTGAGAACCAAGGTATCAATCCAGTATGAGATTACACACAAGTCCCTCGTACCTGCACAAACAAACAAGAATCTCACAACCAACATGATAAAGGGGTTGTCAATCCCTTCACAAACACTTAAGAAAGTGAGATCTGATAGAGATAATAAGATAAATATTTTTTGTATTCTTATGATATAGATTGGAAAGTAAAGACTGCGAAATAAAGGGCGATAGATATGGCTAGTTGACGGGAGATTAATAATGGACAATAGACCCAGGGGCCATATGTTTCACTAGTGGCTTCTCTCAAGATAGCCAATTCTACGGTGGGTGAACAAATTACTATCAATCAATTGATAGAAAAGCGAATAATTATGAGAATATCTAGGCATGATCATGTATATAGGCATCACGTCTGCGACAAGAAGACCAAAACGTTTCTGCATCTACTACTATTACTCCACACATCGACCGCTATCCAGCATGCATCTAGAGTATTAAGTTCATAAGAATAGAGTAACACATTAGGCAAGATGACATGACGTAGAGGGATAAACTCAAGCAATATGATATAAACCCCATCTTTTTATCCTCGATGGCAACAATACAATATGTGCCTTGCTGCCCCTGCTGTCACTAGGAAAGGACACCGCAAGATTGAACCCAAAGCTAAGCACTTCCCCCATTGCAAGAAAGATCAATCTAGTAGGCCAAACATAACTGATAATTCGAAGAGACCTGCAAAGATATTAAATCATGCATAAAAGAATTCAGAGAAGAATCAAATATTGTTCATAGATAATCTTGATCATAAACCCACAATTCATCAGATCTTGACAAACACACTACAAAAAGTATTACATCAATAGATCTCCAAGAGAATCAAGGAGAACTTTGTATTGAGATCCAAAGAGAGAGAAGAAGCCATCTAGCTAATAATTATGGACACGAAGGTCTGTGGTAAACTACTCACACATCATCGGAGAGGCTATGGTGTTGATGTAGAAGCCCTCCGTGATCGATTCCCCCTCCGGCGGAGCGCCGAAAAAGGCCCCAAGATGGGATCTCATGGGTACAGAAGGTTGCGGCGGTGGAAATAGGGTTTCGTGGTGGTCCTGGATGTTTTCAGGGTATATGGATATATATAGGAGGAAGAAGTAGGTCGGTGGAGCTGCGAGGGCCCCACGAGGTGTGGGGTGCACTCACCCCCCTGGGGCGCGCCCCCCTGCCTCGTGGCCTCCTCACTTCTTTCTTGACGTCCACTCCAAGTCCCGTGGATCACGTTTGTTCCAAAAATAACTCTCCCGAAGGTTTCATGCCGTTTGGATTCCGTTAGATATTCCTTTTCCGCGAAACACTGAAATAGGCAAAAAAAAACAACAATTTGCACTGGGCCTTTGGTTAGTAGGTTAGTCCCAAAAATAATATAAAAAAGGTATATTAAATCCCATTAAACATCCAAAACAGATAATATAATAGCATGGAACAATAAAAAATTATAGATACGCTGGAGACGTATCAGGAGGCCAACCGCCGGCCTCCACGATCTAAGGTAATGATGATTTTCTTCTGCATGCAGCAGGGTCTCATCAAGTCAAGCAGTTGCTGAGGCAGCATGGGGAAGCGGAGACGCCCACGACCTATCAATCGCCACGCGTCAATTGAGCTCGAATGTGGTTGGGGCCCGCGGCGCTCCGCACTTGTCCTTTGGCTTCGCCTCGAAGCCAAGTCCGAGCACCTTGGGCTCGAGGGCTACTGTCGGCGTTCTGGGAACGGGGGTACCCAGACTTGCCTGCCTGCGGCCCAGCGCGTGGCTCCACCAACGGCCTGGTATGGCCCTTCTTCATCAGCAACCACTCAAGACCCTCGTGAGGGGCCATGCCTCGTGAGGCGGACGACACCAAGACCTCCCCAGGGGCGGCCTCGCTAGGCTGGCACCTTTGGAGCGGAGATATCTATGCAAGGGGCACCTCGCGAGGTCCGCGTGACGTGAGCCATGAGGACCAAGTCTAGGCGGGCGCCAGCGGGTGCAGGGTGCCAGTTTCCTCTTTGGTGCTAAGGAAGAAGGCGTAGGCGAGGAGTCCCGAGGCATGAGAAAAAGGTTTCCATATTAGTGCAACAAGACCAAGACCAGCAGGACGGCAGGACGGAGGTCACTGTCGGAGTCAAAACCGGCAGATCTCGGGTAGGGGGTCCCGAATTGTGCGACTAAGGTTGATGGTAACAGGAGACAGGGGACACGATGTTTACACAGGTTCGGACCCTCTCTATGGAGGTAATACCCTACGTCCTGCTTGATTGATATTGATGAATATGAGTGTTACAAGATTTGATCTACCACGAGATCGTAATGGCTAAACCCTAGAGGCCGAGCTTTTATGGCTATGGTAATGAATATCTCCCCTCCGGACTAAGTCCTCCGGTTTATATAGACACCGGGAGGATCTAGGGTTACACAAGGTCGGTTACAAAGAAAGGAATCTACATGTTTGGTCGCCAAGCTTGCCCTCCACGCCAAGGAGAGTCCCATCCGGACACGGGGCAGTCTTTGGCCTTCGTGTTCTTCACAGCCCATCAGTCCGGCCCATGGCTAACAGGCCAGACGCCCGAGGACCCCTTAGTCCAGGACTCCCTCAGTAACCACTGAACCTGGCTTCAATGACAAGGTATCCGGCGTGTAGATCCATCTTCGGCATTGCAAGGCAGGTTCCTCCTTCCGAACTCCAAGATAGTCTTCAGACGTATTGATCATGTCCGGACCTGTAACACACACCACACACAACCGCAAAGAGAATATAATAATCCACGAGTCCAATCTGCTGACAACTTTTTACAACATGACATTACGTCTGCCCGGCCATAATTTTGAACCATTTTTCGTCTGCCGCTCCATGTTTCGAGACGCGGTTGCCATTGGCACGTCTTGTCAAAGAAGAGATCGTGTCCCCTTATTGCAGGATTCTCATCAATATTGGCGTGGGTAACCCAACCATGCCATTTACACATCCCTTGGGAGTAGGCGAATTCTAAGGCGAGTGGGGACGCGTTCAATATTCACTGCCCTTATAAGGATATAAGAATCCCCTTTCTTCTCCCACGCCTTCTCTCTTCCTCTGCCCTTCCACTCTTGAGCTCCAGAGCCCAAGTTCTCATCTTTTCCTCACTCGAGCAAGCACTCACCCATGTCCGGATCTGGAGGTCAAGGCAAGTGGATGGCCTCCTCCGTCAAGGAGTAGGACATTGCCGAGCTTCAGCCGGCCGGATACCTGGCGAAGGAAATCGCCCACCGCCTTCTAGCCAAGGGACAAATCCTCCCCACACCGAAGCCCAGTGAGAGGGTAGTATTCATCCCCCATTTCCTCCTCGTTGTATTGACCTGATTGGTTATGTTATTACAGTCCGGCCCATGACCGCCCCCAGAGATCCTTGTTATGAGGTTCGTTGGATTCAAAGGCGATGGCCAGCGAGTCGCCGCCGGCTGCTCACTCCCCCAAGGCCAAGGACGACGCGGAGGTGCTGTCCCGAAGGACTTTCCTAGGCCGGGGAGAGGCTCAAGAGGCGCCAGAAGGCGATGCCTCCATCGCCGTACACTAGGGGGAGCCGATCCCCATGGAGACTGGTGGTGAGGAGGGCCGTATTCAGTTCGGCCCACAGCCGGACTCGATTCCGAAGACCGATACGGCTCTAGAATCCGGCACGTAACCTCCTTTGAAAGAAGGGGGTATGCCTATGCCGCCAGTGACCCCCGTCCAACCAGGGGCACCGGATAATCTGCTCGAAGCGCTACGAGGCGCTTCCATTGTGGATGAGCACCGTGTTCTTATGGGCACGGTAATTGAAAGGGTTCAGTTCGCCAAGAGCGGACTAACCGAAGCCTGCAGCAGCCTGCTGACAGGTTTTGAGGTAAGTGAGGCAAAAAGAGAAAACCCCAATATAGATAGTAGCCCGTGAGATACTGTCCGGTGTTCGGAAAGCAAAGTCGGGCAGAGGATCAATCCTTTATTGCAGGAAACTAACTAAATTGTCTAAAATGAATATGCAGGCGTCGTTGTTGGCCGCAACCTCACATACTGCCGAGGTCTCCGAACTGAAGTGGAGACTGGAGCAGGCCGAGGAGGAGCTCGGCCAGGTGAGGAGGTAGCTCCAAGAAAAACAAGGTATGTGATAACCCGTTATGCATTCGAAAAAGGTAAAATGATATCCATTGATCGAAGTGTCATGATATGTAAAGAAGCGACGACTGAGGTCGAGGCCCTGAGAAAAGCCATGGTCGAAGCCGAGGGGAAGGCTGTCAAGGAGCATGCCACCCATAAGATGCTCAAGGCCCGGGTCAACGAAGTCCAACAGGAGCTACAGGACGCGGTGAGGAAGTGCGAGACCTTGGAGCACAATGCGTCGGCTCAAGAGGTCGAACTTGCCAAGGCTTGTAAGAGTGTGGAGATGGCCCGGAGTGAAGCCCGGGGCGCTCTCCAGGAGATCTAGGAGGCCAGGAAGATCTTGGTGGGTAAGGCATTAAATATGCAAAGCAAGAATGTGAAGAGGAACTATCTTTTAGTTACTTACCCGGATTCAGAGTTCTCTAGGGGCTTTTGTTGATCTGCCACGCAGTGTGACCGACGCCGCGGAGTTCTTCTGAGCCAAAGAAGGGAGCTCCATGGAGAAGTTGTTTTGGTCGCAATATCTTGTGCCAGAACATCCAGTGCCCTTCAGCGATCAGCTAAAATAGCCAGCCGAGCTGCAAAGGGTGGCCGAACTGGCCATGAAGGATTTAATAATCCGGCTGTGGCCAACCGAAGATATACCCAGCAGTTACTTCGGCCTCGTGAAGAGGCTGGTGGATGCCTGTCCTCGGCTGGATGTCATCAAGTGGTCCGTATGCATCGAAGGCGTGCGTCTGGCCTTCTCCTATGTCAAGGTCTGGTGGGCAAAGATGGATGCCGTCAAGTTGGCGACCGAGGGGCCGCCTGAGGGCAAAGAGCACCGCACACCCGAGCGATACTTTGGCGATGTCTTGGAGGGGTCCCGCATTGTTGCGGATCAGTGTGCGAAAGACACGATATTTGAATGAATGTATTCAAGTTCCTTCTACCTTGTATGATTAAACAAAGTGGGTTTGTAATATAATGCTTGTTATGTTTTTAAATTTTACCTCCTGTGTGGCCGTGTTGTATGAAATCTGAGGGTTGGCCAGTCATCATCTTCTGTCCCCACGTAGGTAGTACAGGGGTGTTCGGGATGGTATCTAAGCAATCTTGATCCAATTATATGGTCCTTGAAAGAGTTGTTTAGTGCAACGAACCAGGGAACCAGACTATGCGGCTTTAACGCCCTCACTTAGCCATAGGAGTTCGACAATAAAAACATGGGCACAACCCCTAGTATCCGAATTAGAGTGCTATAAGCGTCTAATCGGGAAGTACCAATCCTTCGCGTAACACGGAAGAAATCTCCAATGATTTGCAACCTCCGAACAGCTGACCGGCTCTCGCCGCATCATGACAGTCAGTTTTCGGCTTTCTCTACTGAGGTTCTCCTTTGGATAAGCCACGGCATAATCGCAGTAGTTCTCCCTTTACTACCTTAGCCGATATAGGGAAACATAAGGTAGCAAGCACAGGAGCCGGGAAACCCATCTATTAACCAAAGACATGATTCAGAGCCAATGCATATAATGCTAAATTAGGGGTGCCGAACTATACTTATAAAAAGTGTTCGGACTTTTGTTGCTGTAGTGTGGGGTGCTATGAAGCCCCTAGCAAACATCAAATGTACCGAAGTGTACGGGTGCTACCTGATAGGGTTTACTAGAAAAGAAAAGACAAAAAAGGAAGAAAAAGAAGAACAAGTGATAAGCTAGGGCCAGAAAATTTGAGCCGCAAACTGTTCTTACTATAATTTCTTTGGTGCGTTAAAGCGCTTTTATACAAGTAATGCAATAAGCAGGAGGCTGGTTACTATGCCTTAACCAAGGGAGAGCTGCGTGTGGGTCCTGAAAATCAGGTAAAGGGATCGTTAAAGAAACCACCTAAAGATTCCCAGTACGTCAATGCTTCTTGTTGCCTTGGTGTGTTTGTCCTTCAAGAGTACCGATGATCAGGCCATCCGATGTGGCCTGCGGGATTGAAATCTGAAAAGTTAACGAATTAAAGTGACAGTATGTGTGTATCCGCTGTCGGTTGAACCGTACTTTGGATCACAGGCTAGCTATGCCTCCGTCAATGCCCATGGAATTTTGAGTGTGTAGTTATGTACGCGCGACACGAATGCCACTACTTGATCGGGACTGAGATGGAGGACGGATTGCTAGTCGAGCTCCTGACGAGCTGAGCAGTCCTACTGCGGGGTAGTTTGGACCCTCTTGACGGTGTCCGTGGGCTCGGCAGCCGAATAAAGGCCCTGCTTGAGAAGGCTGCTCTGTATTTCTGCTGCTAAGGCAGATGTGTGCTCTTCTGTATGGAGGGAGCGTTCCATATTTCCATTGACTGTTATGACGCCACATGGATTGGGAATTTTGAGCTTGAGATAAGCATAGTGTGGCACTGCGTTAAATCGGACAAATGCGGTCCGTCCGAGCAGTGCGGGATAGCCGCTGCGAAAGGGGACTATGTCAAAGATTAACTCCTCGCTTCGGAAGTTGTCTGGAGATCCAAAGACCACCTCTAGTGTGATTGAACCCGTACAGCGGGCCTCTATGCTCGGTATGACTCCTTTAAAGGTAGTCTTTGTGGCATTGATCCATGATGGGTTAATGCCCATTTTGCACATTGTATCCTGATAGAGCAAATTGAGGCTGCTGCCACCGTCCATTAGGACTCACGTCAGGTGGAACCCATCAATTATTGGGTCCATGACTAGTGCGGCTGAATCACCGTGACGGATACTGGTCAGATGATTCCGGCGATCAAAAGTGATCGGGCATGACGACCATGGATTACATTTTGGGGCGACTGGCTCTATCGCGTAGACGTCCCAGAGTGGGTGCTTGCGCTCCCTATTGGGGATGTGGGTAGCGTATATCATGTTCACCGTTTTGACCTGAGGGGGAAACTTCTTCTGTCCTCGTGTGTTCGACGGTCGGGGCTCCTCGTTGTCGTCCTTGCTTTGCGATCCCTTATCCTTGTTTTTGGCATTTAACTTGCCGGCCTGTTTAAAAACCCAACAATCTCTATTGGTGAGATTGGGTGGTTTGTCTGGGGTGCCATGAATCTGGCATGGACGATCAAGTATGTAGTCCAAGCTAGATGGGCCCGAATTGTTCTTTTGAAATGGCCTCTTCCGCTGACTTGACTTAGAGCCACCGAATCCGGCGTTGACCATCGTATCCTCGGTGTTGTCATTGTTGTTTCGTCGCTTGTATCTGTTGCGTCGAGACTTTTCTTTGTTATTTTTAACTTCAGGGGTGCCGGCGTCGCTTGCATTGTTTTTGCTACGGGCCAGCCAACTATCCTCACCCACGCAAAAGCGGCTCATGAGTGCCGTAAGGGCTGCCATAGATTTTGGCTTTTCTTGGCTGAGGTGGCGGGCGAGCCATTCGTCGCGGATGCTATGTTTAAAGGCCTCTAGGGCTTCGGTATCCGGACAGTCAACGATCTTGTTCTTTTTGGTTAGGAACCTAGTCCAGAATTTCCTGGCTGACTCTCCATGTTGTTGAACTAAGTGGCTTAAGTCATCGACGTCTGGTGGCCGGACATACATACCTTGGAAGTTGTCGAGGAAGGCTTCTTTCGAGTCTTCCCAGCTGCCGATAGAGTTTTCAGGCAGGCTGTTTAACTAGTGTCGAGCTGGTCCTTTAAGCTTTAGAGGGAGGTATTTGATGGCGTGGAGGTCATCTCCGTGGGCCATATGTATATGAGAATGAAGTCTTCAATCCATATCGCAGGGTCTGTGGTTCCGTCGTATGATTCTATGTTCACGGGTTTGAACCCTTCTGGGAATTCATGTTCCATGACTTCGTCGGTGAAGCAATGAGGGTGTGCGGCGCCTCTATATCGGGCTGTATCACGACATAGCTCTGATGGAGTCCGTCTGCGGCTTTTGGCCCGCACATGACTAGGTTTGTCACGTCCGAATATATGGTCGTCGTCGCGTGTCGGGGCACGTCCTCGCGATCCGTAGATCGATCTGGCATGTCCTGCTTTATAGTTCAGGTCCTGCCGAAGGTCATATGTATGGCCGTGGCCTAATTTACCTCTGCGTTTGTGATGAGGCGGGGCGGGCTGGTGTTCGGCTTGAGTTGCAGTTTTGTCCCGACCACGTGGTGGTCGGTCAGCCGCATTGTGCAATGGTGGTATGTATTCCGGCGCCTCATCGTCAAACTGAGGTAGCAATTTGCGCTTCGAGTAGCTTTTGGTTGGGCGCTTGAGGCTGTATTCTTCGGATGCTTGGACATCTCCATTTATCGTTGAGCAGATCTCGGTCAGCTTGAAGCTGTTGCTGCTTCTTTTTCAGGCTCCTTGTAGTGGCTATCAGCTGGCGCTTGAAGCGCTCCTGCTCAAGAGGTTCCTCAGGCACGATGAAATCCTTGGTGCCGAGGCTCGCCTCATCCTCGGAGAGCGGAAGAAAATTGCCGTCCTCTGAGTCTTCGTGTGTGGCCTGTTTTCCAGGGCTAACCTGCCTATCTTACCGTTCATCTTGCTCAGTGGCTGCATCAATGGGGTCTTCGTTGTCTTCGGCACCTTCCGGAGTATTATCTTCTCCTATGCCGGTGTTGCCATCTCTACTACGGCATGACTTAGAGTGGTGCCGCTGATGCCGGTGCTTTGATTGTATTTCGGAAGGTTTATCCTGTACTGGGTCTTCCTTGTCATCGCCGCTGTTCTCCTTTGGTGCATCCACCATGTATACATCATACTTGGAAGTGGCCGTCCAGCGTCCGGTGAACGGTGGGTTCTGGGCCTCTTATTCTCCGGCATCGTCGTCCATACCATCGATGTCGTCGGAGCCGTAATCAAGCGTGTTAGTTAAATCCTCGACAGTGGCTATAAAGTGGTGGCGCGTGGGGAGCGAAATCTTCCGCCGTCAGCCCCCTAGTTCGAACCGGACATAGTTCGACTGTGGGTCCCCCACCAAGGATAGGTTCTTTAATGAATTTAGCACATCGCCCAAGGGCGAGTGCTGGAAGATGTCTGCGGGCTGAACACGAAGATCGATAGACCATCAAGTTCGGCGTCTGTGGGCTCACATGCTTCGGAACTTATGGCCGAAGACGAGTCCGGAGTTCCGATGAGACAGATATTGTGTGAGGTTAAGTCCATGTGCGGCTCCAACGCCAGGGAATCTATGGCCTCCGTCGTGGGGTTGAGCCTCCGATCCTTGGATGGCGCAGTATGCTCCAGATCTAAGGCCAGAGCGGTTGCAGGAGCTATCTCCTGAATACGGTCCGACGATAGATTTAGGTCATGTTTATCGAGGTGACCAGGAGCGGTCGCCGCGGTCTCAAATCCGGCGAAGATCAAATCTCCACGGATGTCCACAATGTAGTTCAAGCTCCCACATCTAACCTGATGGCCAGGGGCATAGCTTTCAATCTGCTCTAGATGGCCAAGTGAGTTGGCCCATAGTGCGAAGCCACCGAACACGAAGATCTGTCCGGGGAGGAAGACTCCCACCTGGACAGCATCGTTGTAGATGATTGAAGGAGCCATCGAACCTCTTGACGATTGCACAGTGGAACTCTCAATGAAAGCACCAGTGTCGGTGTCAAAACCGGCAGATCTCGGGTAGGGGGTCCCGAACTATGCGACTAAGGTCAATGGTAACAGGAGACAGGGGACACGATGTTTACCCAGGTTTGGGCCCTCTCTATGGAGGTAATACTCTACGTCCTACTTGATTGATATTGATGAATATGAGTGTTACAAGAGTTGATCTACCACAAGATCGTAATGGTTAAACCCTAGAGGCCTAGCTTGTATGGCTATGGTAATGAATATCTCCCATCCGGACTAAGTCCTCCGGTTTATATAGACACCGGGAGGATCTAGGGTTACACAAGGTCGGTTACAAAGAAAGGAATCTACATGTTTGGTCGCCAAGCTTGCCCTCCACGCCAAGGAGAGTCCCATCCGGACATGGGACAGCCTTCAGTCTTCGTGTTCTTCACAGCCCATCAGTCTGGCCCACGGCTAACAGGCCGGACGCTCGAGGACCCCTTAGTCCAGGACTCCCTCAGTCACTGCGGAGCCCACGGCAGCGTCACCGCCAAAGCCTTTGGCAGGCAAAGACCACCTTTTGTCAGGATAACTTGTACTAGTTGTCTCCCTTCAAAATTGGCCATTGTGGGATCCCTTCCCGCCTAAAAATTTGGGAAGAGGACCGAGGCCTCTATAAATAGGGCTAGCCACCACCGTAGTAGAGGGAGGCTTGAGAGGACGGATCATTCAGACCATCCTCAAGCACACCAGCTCATCGATCTCAAGAACACCTCTCCTCAGGAGGTTGTTTGTCCACTGTACTAGTTCATCTGCAGCCCATGAGGCAATCCACCACACCACACTGGAGTAGGGTATTACACCACAACGGTGGCCCGAACCAGTATAAACTCTCATGCCACTTGTTCCTTGGGTTCGGCAAGCTAGGCCTAGATATCGTTGCGAGAGTGAGCTAGGGAGAGAGGGATATTCGTGCGCACCCTAGTGTTTGAACCTCAAGGGTTTGCCGGAACCCGCAATTCGACAACAACCCCTTTCACACGTCGGGTTGCGGGAAGTTGTTATTTGTGTGCAGGTGTTGTTTTATGTTGTGTTGCTTGGTTCTCCTACTGGATCGATAACCTTGGTTTCGCATCTGAGGGAAATACCTACCGCCATTGTGCTGCATCATCCCTTCCTCTTTGGGGAAATACCGACGTAGCTTCAAGCGACATCAAAAGGAATTTCTGGCACCGTTGCCGGGAGGATCTTCAACATATACCAGGTTCCTAATCACAAATCTCATCTCCTCACAATTTACATTATTTTCCATTTGCCTCTCATTTTCCTCTCCTCCACTTCACAAAAAAATGTTGTTTTATTCGCATCTCTTTTTCGTTCGCCGTTCTCTTGCTTCCTAGTCTTGATGGCTAGCGTTCCTACTCCACCTTTGTCACCATATTTTGAAGTTCTTTTCTTCAAACAAAGACAAGGAGAAAATTTGAACGATGCCTGGTATAGGCTTATGGAATCGTATCGTATTTCCAATTTAAAGGGGGATGATAAGGTGTTGCTTCATAATTTTTACATAGGATTGGCTTTGCATCATAGACAACTCCTAGATTTTGCCGCTAAAGGGAATTTTATTGAGCTTGATGCCAATGCTGCCTATGAAATTTTAGAAGGAATTTTGGGAGTTCCACCTCAAAAGAAGGGGTTTTCTTTCACCCCTGAGGGAGTTCAAATGTTGGAAAAACTTGGCGATTTGCATAAACATATGGTTGAAATACAGAAATATAATGAACCCCTCAAACACCTCAATGGTAGTTTCAATCGCATGAATACCTTGATTACTCTTTGCAATAAGCGATAGGATATTTTGGATCTAAAGATGGTTTCTTTTCCGGAGAATTTAGGGAAGCGTAAAGAGCCTCCCGGGTTTGAGAAAACCCTTACAAAAGTTGCCAAAACTTCGAAAGACAAAACTTAGATCCATTCCTTATGCCTAGCTAAGGGCGTAAAACTATAGCGCTTGTTGGGAGGCAACCCAATGAATAAAATTTATTTTTGATTTTTGCTTCCTGTTTTTGAGTGATACCACAATTATGTACTGTTATGATTGTGTTTTTTATGTATTAATTAGTGTTTTTGCCAAGTAAAGCCTTTAGGATCTTCTTGGGTGATAGTTGTTTGATCTTGCTGAAAAAACAAAAACTTTTGCGCTCATGAAAATAATTTTCACTTTTTACCAGAGAGCGATAAAATACACACTCCACTTGTAGTAGATCAATATACAAATTGGTCAGGACGTCCTAATTTTTCAGATTTTTTTGAGTAAGAGAAGTATTCGAAATAGTCAGATTGCTATAGACTGTTCTGTTTTGACAGATTCTGTTTTCTTTGTGTTGTGTGCTTACTTTGATGGCTCTATGGTTTTCTTTGATGAGTTTTTGCCGTGGAGAACTTGGAATACAATATATATAATGCAAGAACAAAATATGAATTGGATTGATACAACACTTATAATAGTGATTTATTATTCTTATACTAACGGATCTCATGAAGGTTTTGTTGAGTTTTGTGTGATTGAAGTTTTCAAGTTTTGGGTTATCTTACGATGGATGAAGGAATAAGGAGTAGAAGAGCCTAAGCTTGGGGATGCCCGGCATCCCAAGCTATTATCCAAAAATGAGCAACCAACTAAGCTTGGGGATGCCACCGAGTGGCATCCCCTCTTTCTTCTAAGGACCATTAGTATTTTACACGAAGCTATATTTTTATTCGTCACATACTATGTGTTTTTCTTGGAGCGTATTGTATGATATGAGTCTTTGCTTGTTTTATCTTGTGTTTTAAGTCTTGATCCCTTGCAGGACACACCTATTTGAGAGAGCCAAAATTATGTCATTACTTGTTAGAATTGCTCTCTATGCTTCACTTAAATTTTTATGAGCTATGGACTTGCTCTAGTGCTTCACTTATATCTTTTTTAGCATGGTGTGCTTAGTATCTTTGAAGAAATGCTCTCTTGCTTCACTTAGATTTATTTGAGAGTTAGTAAAATTTTCAAGAAATTCTCTCTTGCTTCACTTAAATTAATTTGAGAGAAAAGAAAAATTATGCTCATGATCTTCACTTATATTTGTTTGAGCTTGTCAAAAGCAACACATGAAAATTAGTCCCAAAGTGATAGATATCCAAGAAGGATATAATAAAAGCTTTCATGAAAATCATTGGAAAAAATAAACTTGATTGTTAGTAATAGTTTTGAGATATGATGATGTGATATGTGATTCATCTTGATGAGTAATTATGCTTTAGTAAGAATATTGGTGTTAAGGTTTGTGATTCCCTATGCAAGCACGAAAGTCAATAGTCATGCAATGAAATTATATGCTATTTATGGTGCATTATTTCGTGTTAATTATTCTTAATGCTTGCTTATGAGATTATCTGTTTCTTGGTTGGTCGCTTCTCAATCTTTTGCTAGCCTTCATTTTGCACTAAGTATGATCTCTACTTATGCATCCAAAAACCTTTAAACCAGTTTTGCCAGATGAGTCCACTATATCTACCTATATGCAGTATTTTTTTGCCGTTCTATGCAAATTTGCATGTGCCATCTCTAATTTTCAACATAAACTTCTCTTTTGTGTGTTCGTTTCGCTCGTGGAGCAGTGAGGGCTGGCTAATATTTTCAATGCTAGATGTGTTATTCTCAAGATGAGTGTTTATTCAGTTCTCATTGCATGAGAGTAAGGCAAAGGTATTAGGGATGCCCAGTCCCGAAATGAAAAATGAATTTATTATGTTGTCAAATAATAAATTCCTTGGAAAGTGTTGGTATGGAGGGCAACTGTAACACCCCGGATATGACTTTCCCAATATGTATTCCAACTCTTGTCGTTTCCGGCCTTAAGTTATTTTATTTTCTCGGGTTCGGGTTTTTGTCTCCGTGTGTTGTTACCGTTGTCATGCATCTCATATCATGTCATCATGTGCATTGCATTTGCATACGTGTTCATCTCATGCATTCGAGCATTTTCCCCGTTGTCCGTTTTGCATTCTGGCGCTTCGTTCTCCTCCGGTGGTCATTTCTACCTTTCTTTCATGTGTGGGGATTAAACATTTCCGGATTGGACCGAGACTTGACAAGCGGCCTTGGTTTACTACCGGTAGACCGCCTATCAAGTTTCGTACCATTTGGACTTCGTTTGATGCTCCAACGGTTAATCGAGGGACCGAGAAGGCCTCGTGTGTGTTGCAGCCCAACACCCTTCCAAGTTGGCCCAATAACCCACCAAAACCCTCTCCATCATCTAGAGCATTCGATCACGATCGCGTGGCCGAAAACCGCACCTCATTTGGAGCTTCCTAGCTCCTCCTACCTCTATAAATATCCCCTCCCCGAAATTCCTGATCCAAACCACCCTAAACCTAGCCCCGCTCCTCATCTGCACGCTGACACGTCCGTCCGTGCGCCGGACATCGCCGCCGCCCACTCCCGTCGCGCCACGTGGCGGGCGTGCCCACATCGCCGCCGCCGGCCCGCTCAGCCCGCGCGGGGCCCTCCCCGGCCCGGCCGCGCCTCTCCACTGCCGCGGGCGACCCGAGCCGGACCCCGCGCCACCGTACGCCGCGCCGCCGCCTTCCTCCGCCTCGACGCCGGCGAGCCACCGCATCCGGTCGCCGTCGACGCCCGCCGGTCGCCGCACCGCCACCGGGCCGCCCCTCGCTGCCCCTCGCCGCGCTCGACCACGCCGTCTCCGGCCCGCGCCTCCTCGCTCCGCCCCGGGCTTCCTCTCCTTCCCAGGCGACCCCAACTCCAGCGAACAGTGTTTCCGGCGAGCGCCTCGAAGTCTGTGCAGATCTGGATCCAAAAATCTTGAGGGTTGACTTTTTGCCCAAAACCCTAGTTCCTATTGCCATGTTCATCGCATCGTAACTTTGCATCCGTAGCTCCGTTTTGGGCATATAGCATATCAAAATGTTCGCCTCAGAGAGCACATCATTTCATTCCATTGCATCATTTTCATTTGAGTTCATCTTGATGCCTGAAATGCCGTTAGAAGAGTGCTACTTGAAATAAGTGTCAGATCTGCTGCTCCATTTAGATATTTGTCATTTTTGCCATGATTATTGTGTGCAGGTTATGCCCATGAGCTCTACATATGTTTTGTTAAGGGTTTTGCCATCTCTCCAGAGGTGCAACCCATGTATTTTTGTGATGTGTGTGGTGACTAGCACAAGCTTGCAAACTGAGGCACTTGGTTATGCTAATTTCAGGGACTTAGCATTTCCACTAAGTCCTTGATCTGTTTATCTCATATGGCCATATGTTCATGTCGTTTCCTAGTGATCCGTGCCTCTTTTGAGGATGATCAGTAAGGATGTTTTGTTAATATTGTAGTGCTCTATCCATCCATGTCTTTGTTTGCATTTATGGAGCACCCTAGTTTGAGTCAACCGAGCTCTACTTTTGCTACTTCGTGAATCTGGGCGGATTGTCTACTTGTTAGCGATTTTGCCGATGATGTTGTAGTTGATCCGTGCATGCTATGCTATTTTTCTTGCCATGTATAGCTTGTATTTTGTGTATTCTTGATCGATGTATGCTTAGTTTGTCATGACTTGCTCTGTGGTGAGTGCATCGAGCTCGTAAACATGCCTACTTGATATCTGTTTCAGCATGCTCCAGTTTTCACAAAGTCTGTGATCTGATTATGTTTTTGCCATGTTCACATGCGTGCAATTGTATTTTCTGATCCCTTTTGGTCAAGGTCACCAAGGGACTTTTGTTAAGCTCTTTGAGTATCTCCATGCCATGCTTTACTTTGCCATGTTCAGGTCCTGTATCATATAGTTTTCATGCTCCGAAGAGTGCTACCTGATCTCAAATTCCAGACAAGTGTTAATTTCACTAAGTCTGAGATCTGTTTACCATATGCATTTTTGCCATGCTTGTTTGAACCTGTTAATGGATGAATTGGCCATAGCTCAATGCTAGACTTTCGTTAAGAATCATGAATGCATCCCTGCCATGTATTTTTATGCCATGTTTGAATGCTGTAGCATGTTCATCTCATTGCATTTAGATGGCTACTTGCTGTAAATCGCAGAATGTGGCCATATTTAAATCGCTTGCCATTTCCAAACCGTAACTCCGATTCCGGCGTTCTTTATATCGTTTTCAAGCGATTTCATCTCATCTTTACAGTGGCACACTTGGATTTCCATGTTGAGGCCAGGTTCATGCATTCCTTGTCAAATCTTGCATATGCATTCCGCATCGCATCCCGCATAGCATATCATCTTTGCATCATATTGTTTGAGCCTTGCACGTGGTTGATTGTGTCCTTGTTGCTTGTTTGTCTTGTTTGGGTAGATCCGGGAGACGAGTTCGCTAACGAGGAGCCCGTTGAGTTTGCTTTCGAGGATCCAGTCAACTCTGACAACTTTGCAGGCAAGATGATCATACCCTCGAAATCACTACTATCTTTGCTTTGCTAGATGCTCTCTCTTTTTCTATGCCAATGCTACGATGCCTACCATTTGTTTTCAAGCCTCCCAAATTGCCATGTCAAACCTCTAACCCACCATGTCCTAGCAAACTGTTGATTGGCTATGTTACCGCTTTGCTCAGCCCCTCTTATAGCGTTGCTAGTTGCAGGTGAAGATTGGAGACCGTTCCTTGTTGGAACATTATTTACTTGTTGGGATATCATTATATTGCCATGTTATCTTAATGCATCTATATACTTGGTAAAGGGTGGAAGGCTTGGCCTCTCGCCTAGTGTTTTGTTCCACTCTTGCCGCCCTAGTTTCCGTCATATCGGTGTTATGTTCCCGGATTTTACGTTCCTTACGCGGTTGGGTTATAATGGGAACCCCTTGATAGTTCGCCTTGATTAAAGCTTTTCCAGCAATGCCCAACCTTGGTTTTACCATTTTCCACCTAGCCTCTTTACATTCCCTTGGGTTTCCGGAGCCCGAGGGTCATCTTATTTAAACCCCCCCGGGCCAGTGCTCCTCTGAGTGTTGGTCCAACTCGTCAGCCGCCGGTGGCTACCAGGGTCAACTCTGGGCTGGCCTACTGGAAGTTTAGACAATCTGAGTGTTCCCTGAGAACGAGATATGTGCAGCTCCTATCGGGATTTGTCGGCACATTCGGGCGGTGTTGCTGGATTTGTTTTAACCTGGCGAAGTGTCTTGAAGACCGAGATACCGAGTCTGATCGGAAAGTCTCGGGAGGAGGTCTATTCCTTCGTTGAACGTGAGAGCTTGTCATGGGCTAAGTTGGGACTCCCCTGCAGGGATTTGAACTTTCGAAAGTCGTGCCCGTGGTTATGGGCAGATGGGAATTTGTTAATGTCCGGTTGTAGATAACTTGAACCTTAACTTAATTAAAAATGAATCAACAGCGTGAGTTACCGTGATGGCCTCTTCTCGGCGGAGCCCGGGAAGTGGACACGGTGTTGGAGTAATGTTTGCGCAGGTTTCCCTCTAGTTACTCGTTCGCGCTTCGCCTCCTCTTCTCGCTCTCTTTTGCGAACAGGATAGCCACCATATATGCTAGTCACTTGCTGCAGCTCCACATATTTTACCTTGCCTTACCTATAAGCTTAAATAGTCTTGATCGCGAGGGTGCGAGATTGCTGAGTCCCTGTGGCTCACAGATTACTATTACACCAGATGCAGGGCCTGATGATTCTGCTCCAGGTGACGCGCTCGAGCTCAAGTGGGAGTTCGACGAGTACTCTCAATGATACTACGTGTCTTTCCCGGATGATCAGTAGTGGTGCCCAGTTGGGGGTGATCGGGACCGTGTCGCATGTTGGGTTATCTTTTATTTTGGTGCCGTAGTCGGGCCATGAGTGTTTGGATGATGTAATGTTATTTATGTACCTTGATTGACGTGGCGAGTGTAAGCCAACTATGTTATCTCCCCTTTAATTATCTATTTTACATGGGATGTTGTGATGATTGCCTAACTTGCGACATATGCCTTCAATGCGATTATGTCTCTAAGTCGTGCCTCGACATGTGGGAGCTATAGTCGCATCGAGGGTGTTACAGCAACCATGGATACGACTAGCCATTTAAAGTGAAAGTATGGTGGAAAAAGGAATAAACTTTATTTTCTGTTTGGGAACCGCCTATGATATATCTAAGCATGGAAAGTATTGGGAACTCTAAGTCATTTTCGTTGGTGGGATAGATATACCTCCCAAAATGTTTTTATCTCTAAGTTTTTCGCTTTGAGCTCTGACACATCTACAAATCCCTACTTTCCTCTATGAAGGGCCTTTCCTTTACTTTATGCAATTTTTATTTTGAATTTGAGTCTCCATCTTCTCTTATAAAAGCACCAACTAGGAGGCAATATGATCGTAATTGAGTATTGGGTGTAGCTAATATGCGAGGGTGTTTCATGAATGGATCAATGGTTTAGCAGGATGGGCTAGGGATAACTTATTTTAGCATTGATATTTTGAAAGATATGGTTGGTTGTTGATATGCTTGAGTATTTAAATTATCATGTCAAAACTAGACTATTGCTTTGAATAATATAAAAGTCCAAATGTCCATGCTATAAAGAAAAGAATACGATATTACATGTTAGGCAGCATTCCACATCAAAAATTCTATTTTTATCACTTCCCTACTCGAGGACGAGTACGAGTTAAGCTTGGGGATGTTGATACGTCTCCAACGTATCTACAATTTTTGATTGTTCCATGCTGTTATATTATCAATCTTGGATGTTTTATAATCATTTTATATCATTTTTTGGTGCTAACCTATTGACATAGTGCCAAGTGCCAGTTGTTGTTTTTTCCATGTTTTTTACATCGCAGAAAATCAATATCAAACGGAGTCCAAATGCCACGAAACTTTACGGAGATTTTTTATGGACCAGAAGGAACATAATGGGCCCTGGCTGCGCCTGGGGGGGGCCCCGAGGGGAGCACAACCCACCAGGGCGTGCCAGGAGGCCCAGGCGCTCCCTGGTGGGTTGTGCCCACCTCGGATGCCCCCCCGGACCGCCTCTTTGCTCTATAAATACCACAATATTCCCAAAACCCTGGGGGAGTCAACAAAATATTCATCCAGCCGCCGCAGACTCCAGAACCTCCTGATCCAATCTAGACACCATATCGGATGGGGTTCACCACCTCCATTGGTGCCTCTCCGATGATGTGTGAGTAGTTCTTTGTAGACCTTCGGGTCCGTAGTTACTAGCTAGATGGCTTCCTATCTCTCTCTCTCTCTCTCTTGATTCTCAGTACAATGGTCTCTTGGAGATCCATATGATGTAACTCTTTTGTGGTATGTTTGTTGGGATCCGATGAACTTTGAGTTTATGATCGGATCTATCTTTTTATATCCATGAAAGTATTTGAGTTTCTTTGATCTCTTTTATGCATGATTGCTTATAACCTCGTATTTCTTCTCCGATATTTGGTTTTTGTTTGGCCAACTTGATCTATTTATCTTGCAATGGGAAGAGGTTCTTTGTAGTGGGTTTGATCTTACGGTGCTTGATCCCAACTTGATCTATTTATACATACATGTCGGTTCCCCTTCTATCACTGGGATCAAGCACCGTAAGATCGAACCCATCACAAAGCACCTCTTCCCATTGCAAGATAAATAGATCAAGTTGGCAAACAAAACCCAAATATTGGAGAAGAAATACGAGGCTATAAGCAATCATGCATATAAGAGATCAAAGAAGACTCAAATAACTTTCATGGATAAAAACATAGATCTGATCATAAACTCAAAGTTCATCGGATCCCAACAAACACACCACAAAAGAATTACATCATATGGATCTCCAAGAGACCATTGTATTGAGAATCAAAAGAGAGAGACGAAGCTATCTAGCTACTAACTACGGACCCAAAGGTCTACAAAAGACTACTCACACATCATCGGACAGGCACCAATGGGCATGATGAACCCCTTTGTGTTGGTGTCTAGATTGGATCCGATGGTTCTAGACTCTGCGGCGGCTGGAATTGATTTTCGTCGACTCCCATAGGGTTTCTTGAATATTGGGGTATTTACAAAGAAAAGAGTTGGTTCAGGAGGCACCCGAGGTGGGTACAACCCACCAGGGCGCACCTGGGCCTCCAGGCGCACCCTGGTGGGTTGTGCTCCCCTCGGAGCACTCCCCACGCGCTTCTCCGGCCCATTGGATGTCTTCTAGTCCGAAAAAATCCACAAAAAGTTTCACTGCGTTTGGACTCCATTTGGTAGTGATTTCCTGCGGCGTAAAACATATGCAAAAAACAACAACAGGCACTTGGCACTATGTAAATAGGTTAGTACCAAAAATGATATAAAATGACTATCAAATGATTATAAAACATCCAAGAATGATAATATAGCAGCATGGAACAATCAAAAATTATAGATACATTGGAGACGTATCAATAACCCATAAATATAGTTGATCGTTTGTAGCCTTTTTGATAAATAAGAGTGTCGAACCCAACGAGGAGCTAAAGGTAGAACTAATATTACCTCAATTTCTATCGACCACCGATACAACTCTATGCACACTTAACGTCCGCTTTACCTAGAACAAGAATAAAACTAGAAGTACTTTGCGAGAATAAAACTATGAATAAATTGCAAGGTAATAAAAGTAGATAGCTTTTTTCAACAAGAAATTCATTTGTACCTAGGCAATTGATAACTAGACCGGTAATCATTCTTGCAATTTTATATGAGGGAGAGGCATGAGCTAACATTATTTCTCTACTTGGATTATATGCACTTATGATTCGAACTCTAGTAAGCATCCACAACTACCAAAGATCATTAAGGAAAAACCGAACCATAGCATTAAGTATCAAGTCCTCTTTACTACCATACACAATCCTCCTTGGGGTCTCTCCGAAGCCGCACCCCCTGCCTTATATAGGTGCGGGGAAAAGGCATGGGAGGGTGGCGCCCCCATTTCCTTTCTCCCATGAGAGGGAAAGGCGGGCGGGGCTAGCCCTCCCCCCTTTCCTTCCCTAGGGCTGGCTGGCCAGGGAGAGGGGCGCACCAGCCCCATGTGGGCTGATCTGTCCCTCCCTTGGCCCATTAAGCCCATAACACCTACCGAGGGTGTCTGGAACCCCTTCTGGTGACCCGATGGCTACCCAGTGCATCCTGAAACCCTTCTGGTGCCTGGATACCATAGTCCTATATATCAATCTTTACCTCTCAACCATTTCTAGACTCCTCCTCATGTCCATGATCTCATCCGGGACTCCAAACAACATTCGTTCACCAAAACATATAATTCGTATAACATTATATCATCAACGAACGTTAAGCGTGCGGACCCTATGGGTTCGAGAACTATGTATACATGATCGAGACACACCTCTGGTCAATAACCAATAGAAGAACCTAGATGCCCATATTATCTCCTACATATTCTACGAAGATCTTTATCGGTCGAACCGTTATGACAACATACACAATTCCCTTTGTCTATCGGTATGTTACATGCCCGAGATTCGATCATCGCTATCTTCATACCTAGTTCAATCTCGTTACCGGCAAGTCTCTTTACTCGTTCTGTAATACATCATCCTATAACTAACTCATTAGTCACTTTTCTTGTAAGGCTTCTTATGATGTGTATTACCGAGAGGGCCAGAGATACCTCTCTGATACTCGGAGTGACAAATCCTAATCTCGATCTATGCCAACTCAACAAACACCTTCGGAGATATCTATAGAGCATCTTTATGATCACCCAGTTACATTGTGATGTCTGATAGCGCACAAGGTATTCCTCTAGTATCCGGGAGTTGCATAATCTCATAGTCGAAGGAATATGTAATTGACATGAAGAAAGCAATAGCAATAAACTGAATGATCAATATGCTAAGCTAACGGATGGGTCTTGTCCATCACATCATTCTCCTAATGATGTGATCCCGTTATCAAATGACAACACATGTCTATGGTTAGGAACCCTTAATCATCTTTGATCAACGAGCTAGTCTAGTAGAGGCTTACTAGGGATTTGTTTATGTATTCACACATGTATTTAAGTTTCCGATCAATACAATTCTAGCATGAATAATAAACTTTTATCGTGAATAAGGAAATAGAAAACAACAACTTTATTATTGCCTCTAGGGCATATTCCCTTCAACAAGGCACAAAACGTCTTCAGTCCGAATACAGTCCAACCCAATAGTCCGGCCCATGAGAGGTAGTCCGGCCTTCTGAGGACCCCCCTGATAACCCACAAGTATAGGGGATCAGTTGTAGCCTCTTTCGATAACTAAGAGTGCCGAACCCAACGAGGAGCTAAAGGTAGAACAAATATTCCCTCAAGTTCTATCGAGCACTGCCGGTGTCAAAACCGGCGGATCTCGGGTAGGGGGTCCCGAACTGTGCGTCTAAGGATGATGGTAACAGGAGACAGGGGACATGATGTTTACCCAGGTTCGGGCCCTCTCTATGGAGGTAATACCCTACTTCCTGCTTGATTGATCTTGATGAATATGAGTATTACAAGAGTTGATCTACCACGAGATCGAGATGGCTAAACCCTAAAGCCTAGCCTCTATGACTATGGTAATGATTGTTCGACCTTATCTATGGACCTAGCCCTCCCGTTTATATTAGCACAAGAGGGATCTAGGGTTACACAAAGTCGGTTACAGAGAAAGGAATATGCATATTTGGTCGCCAAGCTTGCCTCCCATGCCAAGGAGAGTCCCATCCGGACAAGGGCAAAGTCTTCAGTCTTCGTATCTTCATGGCCCAGCAGTCCAGCCCATATCCAATAGGTCGAACACCCGAGGACCCCTTAGTCCAGGACTCCCTCAGTAGCCCCTGAACCAGGCTTCAATGACGAAGTGTCCGGCGCGTAGATTGTCTTCAGCATTGCAAGGCGGGTTCCTCTTACCAAATACTCAAAAGCAGTCTTCGGATGAAACAAACGTGTTCGGATCTGCAACATAAGTACCACACACAACCGCAGAGAATATAATACTTCACGAATCCCATATGCTGACAATTTTTTATAAGATGACATCACGTCTGTCTGGTCATTATATCGAACAGTTTTTGTTTGTCGTTCCGTGTTTCGGGATGCGGTTGTCATTGGCACGTCTTGTCAAAGGGAGAGATCATGTCCCCTTATTGCGGGATTCTCATCAATACGGGTGTGGGTAACCCAACTGTGCCGTTTACACAGCCCTTGGGAATAGGCGAGTTTTAAGGCGAGTGGGGAGGCGTTCAATATTTACTGCCCTTATAAGTGGATAAGGATTCCCCCTTCTTCTTCCACGCCTTTTATCTTCCTCTACCCTTCCACTCTTGAGCTCTAGCGCCCAAGTTCTCATCTTTTTCCCCACTCGAGCAAGTACTCAACCATGTCCGGATCCGGAGGTCAAGGCAAGTGGATGGTCTCCTCCGTCAAGCAGAAGGACATTACTGAGCTTCGGGCGGCCGGGTACCTGGTGAAGGAAATCACCCACTGTCTTCCAGCCAAGGGGCAAGTCGTCCCCACACCGAAGCCCAATGAGAGGGTGTTATTCATCCCCCATTTCCTCCGCGGGCTAGGGTTTCCACTCCACCCTTTCGTCCGTGGGTTGATGTTCTATATCGGGCTAGACATCCATGATCTATCCCCGAACTCTTTCCTCAACATCTCGGCGTTCATCATTGTGCGTGAGGCCTTCCTCCGCATCCACCCCCACTTCGGGCTGTGGCTCAAGGTCTTCAACGTTAAGCCGAAGGTGGTGGATGGCCAGCACGTAGAGTGCGGAGGCGCCATGGTGAGCACGCTGACCAATGTCTCCTGGCCAAAAGGCACTTTCATGGAGACTTCAAGGAATGGCAGAAACAGTGGTTCTACATCACAGAACCCCACGGCGCCACCTGGGCCGCGGCTGCCGAATTCAACTCTGGCGCTCCCATGCGACTCACCTCCTGGGTTGAGAAGATCCCGAACTGGTGTTCGCCAGATGAGCTGATAGCGCTGTAGACACGCGTTCAAAGTATGGTGGACAAAGATATCGAGCTTGTCGATGTAATCCAGGTGATGCTAGTTCGCCGGATTCTACCGTGCCAAAGCCGAAGCCGCCCTCTATGGGAGTTCAATCCGAAGAAGCACCATACCCTGAAGAGGCTCTTCGAAACCACTCACGAAGACACCTGGAAGTTGCTCTTCAAGGGCAACGAGACACCGCCGGCCACAGATTCAGACCACGGGCACGACATTAACCACCTCGCCAACGAGGTATGTTATTTTTAATGCATCCCCTACTTGCTTGTTTCAAGGATGATATCTAAGCTTTTATTATCATTTCTTCTCCAGGACTGGATGGAGAGGGCGAAGCAGATCCAGTGTCCGGCTCCGCTGCCTAAAGAACCAGTCATCCCGAGTTTAGCGAAGATGTTGGTGCCGGCGCCCTATAAGGCGCCGGAGAATAAGGCCAAGGAGAAGGCCAAGGGGGTCCGGAGTGGCCGCCGCCGCAAGGGCGCTTCGGACGCGACATCCGAAGACAAGACCCACTCCTCCGCCACCGAAGACGACGACGATGAGGAGGAGGAGAGCGATTCTCCCCCTGATGAGGGAGGAAGAAGAGGGCGGCCTCCACAATCTGGAGGTGGAGGCGCCCAAGAGGGGGAAAGGCCCGCTCGTGGGCAGCTCCGCATGGGACGTCGATAGCAGTCCGGAGCGACGCCCCAGCACTAAGCCTCGGGCTGCATCATAAGTGCTTAGACTCATACATGCCCATAAATCTAGCCTCTCCTCTTTGTTGTATTGACATGATTAGTTATGCTATTGTAGTCCGACCCACGACAACTCTCAGCGATCCTCGTCACGAGGTTCGTTGGATTCAAGGGCAATGGCCGGTGAGTCACCACCGACCGCTTACTCCCCCAAGGCCATGGGCGACGCAGAGGTGCTGTTCCGAAGGACTTTCCCAGGCCAGGGGGAGGCTCAGGAGGCGCCAGAAGGCACGGCCTCCGTCGCCGGACACCAGGGGGAGCCAATCCCCCTGGTGACTGGTGGTGAGGGACGTATTCAGTTCGTCCCTCAGTCGAATTCGATTCCAGAGACCCATATGGCTCCGGAAACCGGCGCACAACCTCCTTCAAAAGAAGGGGGTATGCCTATTCCGTCGGTGACCCCTGTCCAACCAAGGGCACCGGATAATCTTCTAGAAGCGCTGTGAGGTGCTTCCATTGTGGATGAGCACTGTGTTCTTATGGGCATGGTAATTAAAGGGTTCAGTCCGCCAAGAGCGGACTAACCGAAGCCTGCAGCAGCCTGCTGACAGGTTTTGAGGTAAGTGACGCCAAAAAAGATAAAATCCCAATATAGACAGTACCCCCTGAGACACTATCCAGTGTTCGGAAAGAAAAAGCCGGACAGAGGATCAATCCTTTATTGCAGGAAACTAACTAAATTAGTCTGACATGAATACACAGGTGTCGCTATTGGCCGCAGCCTCGCATACTGCCAAGGTCTCCGAACTGAAGCGGAGACTAGAGCAGGCCGAGGAGGAGCTCGACCAGGTGAGGATGCAGGTCCAAGAAAAACAAGGTATGTGATGACCCGTTATGTATTAGAAAAAAGTAAAATGATATACATTGACCGAAGTGTCATGATATGTATAGAAGTGACTACCGAGGTCGAGGCCCTAAGAAAGACCTTGGCCGAAGCCGAGAGGAAGGCTGTCAAGGAGCAGGCCGCCCGTAAGAAGCTCAAGGCCCAGGTCAACAAGGTCCAACAAGAGCTCCAGGACGCGGTGAGGAAGTGCGAGACCTTGGAGCGCGATGCATCGGCTCAAGAGACCGAACTCGCCAAGGCTCGTCAGAGTGCGGAGACGGCCCGGAGTGTGTAACATGCCAAATTTCCAATATGGAATGTTATACATAGATCATTCCTGCATATCATATTTTGCTACATTTCATTTCTCGATCCTCGAAATTCTAAGCAGCTCAAGGACCCTCGGAGAGAGTTGGGGATTTCACTGTTTTCATATTTAAATTCTATCATACTGAAACAAGGATTTTTTGGTTTTAATTATTTTCCTCTTTGAAAATATTTCATATTAAAATATATGAGGGGAGATAATATGCCTTCTCCAAAATAAATGAAATGTTGGAGGAAAAAAATATTAAAATCAAATATTTGAATTTATTCGGAGTTTATTGCTATTTTATTTGAATTAGAAAAATTGCACGTTTTTCAAAGTTGCATTTTAGGGCCAAGAAAATGTTCATCTTGTTCCAAATATTTTATTTAGACGGTGAAATTTTGTTTTGGCATTTTTAGATTTCTATTTATTTTTTTAGGATTTATTTAAGTTCAGCGAAATTATTAAAAAAAATCTCTCTTCGCCGACTGGGCCGAAGCCCGGCCAGCCGGCCTAGCTTAGCCGAGCCGCCCGCCTCGACCCCGATGCGGAGACCGCGCCGCGGCCACTCGCCGAGTCCGGCTGGGACTCCTCCCCGCGTCGCCTTGCCCCCTCCCCCAAGCAAGCCCCCCTCCTTATACACGCCGCCCTGCCCCACGCCACCCGCTGCCGCAGCCGGACCTCACCGGAGCCTCCCCGCCTCACCGGACCTCGCCGGAGGTATAAGCCGCCGATGCCGCCGTTCAGTTTTATTTTTAAAACCGGTTTGGTTTTTTAGAAAAAAAACCTAGCTTCGTTTTTTTAGATCGGTTCGCCGGTTTTCTAGGTTTAGTTTATTTAGCGGACGTTTGTCCGTACATTCATTTTAACGAACGGTGTTCACTCGTTAGTCGCAGACAACGAACGTTCGCTCCTTAGCCTGTTCGTCAGTTTTCTTTTTCTCGGATTTTTCCGCGATTATTTTTTATCGCGATTTCTGATCCGATTTTCGTTTTAGTTTATCTTTTTGCTAGTTTATCGGAATCAGGCAATTCAAGTGCCTAGATCTTCGTATCGAAACCCTCTTTCTGTTTAACCAACTTGAACAAGATTTTGATACAGTAAAATTTGACCTTAGACCAGATTAGTAATCGGATCTTGTTTCTTTCGCAGTTTGAGTTTCGTTGCTCTGTTTGATTTGATTCTTTTTGCAAACCGGAGTTCTTAAGTTGAACTTTCGGGTTAGATCTCTTAATTGAGTTTTACCCGTGCTTCTTTGCTTGATTGCTCATGTATGCTATTGTTTGTTTGCGATAGAACACCGGGAGTGCGAAGCGTGCTACTACGAGTCTCTAGGTTTTGCGGATCGTCAGCAAGGCAAGTAACACTTTGATCATACCCCTTTATCACCTAGTTTTTTATGTATTAGATTCAACCCTTACACATTGCATGGTTATGACTTGATAACATGTGGGATTGGGAAGTAGTTGATGAGGTAGAACCTTTTGCCCTGTTATTATCAAACCTTGGGAGTTACTTCAGCGTATTGCTTATATTGCTATGCTATGCTCGTAGATGTGGATTGGGTTTGAGTGAAACCATGACAGATGTGAGATTGATAATTAATGGTTCAACTTAAGGTGGCAACTTTAATACACATCTGGGTGGATTGTTTGTTGGGAACCTGGAGAATCCAGTGTTGTCCTAGGATATCCCGGAGTACCCGTGTGGTAATCCTACGGCCCGCCACCCAGGCTCAAAGGGAACTGAGATATTTCATGCTAGAAACTTCCGTGTGCAACCACAAGCTATTATGGGCTCTAGCATAGTTGAGTAAGTTGCGTGAAACTCTTGACGAGGTAGACTAGTAGGTAGTTGGGTTGTAGGTGGTATAGTCTATCCGGAGTAGAGAGTTAATGCTTCTGAAAAACTATGTCTCGGTCATCCATTTCTCAAACATCATGTAGTGCGAGAAATCCAATGGAGGAGATCGAGTCTTGTGGGGAAAAGTGCGCAAACCTCTGCAGAGTGTATAAACTAATCATGGTTAGCCGTGTCCCCGGTTATGGACATCTTGAGTATCTAGTACTTGGATTGTCCTATGTATCTCATCACTCTAAATTAACATTGTTGGGTTGATAATTACTTTTAATAGGGATTGAGTTGAAGGAACCTTCTCAATGATGTTTCAACTACCATGATGGTTAAATAAAATCTATTCCTTTGTTGTAGGGAAAAATTGGCTTTTCGCAAAACTATAACCATAGAGCTTTCCACCAGCCAAATATGCATGTAGTGATAGTCTTATTCTGTTCTTGCTCTACAGTGTTACTTTGCCAGAATATTCCATGTGTTGACCCGTTTCGGGCTGCAACGTATTATGTTGCAGACTTTTCAAACGAGGAGTAAGGTTCGTTAGGTCGTTGCCGTGTAGCTCAGCTATGCCGTTGGAGTTGATGGACTCACTTTATCTTCCGATCCTTCCGTTGTTATCGTATTAGATTGCCTTAAGCCGTATTTATTGTAATAAGTTCTCTTTTGAGACATTCGATGTAATAAATGTGTGCTTGCCCCTCTGTTATAAGTCCTTCGAGTACTATGTGTGTCTGCATTACCGATCCAGGGATGACACTGAAGCACAAAGACTTGATCGTTTGAGGTCGGGTCGCTACAAGATGGTATCAGAGCACACGCTGAGTGTAGGACACGACCACTAAGCTAAAGCCCTAGATCACTACTCTCTTCTCATTTCTGACTCCTCTCCATTTTCTACTCTTTAGGATGGCGGACCCAAGGAACAAGTTTGCATAACCGGATGAAGACGCACCCTTTGGATGACACTTGAAGGAAGTCACTAGGTACCTGAACATTGGAATACCAAGCTTCACCGGGACTTACAATGCCACATTACCAGAAGAGGAGCGATGGATGATTCAAGTTCAAGTTCCAGGAAGGACATTCGCACCAGTCCCCAAACCCATAGAGTTTTCCTTTGATGCACCAACCTGGAGTCTAGGAAAGAGCATTAGAGAAGTTTACCATAAGGAGCTTAAGGATACTATCTGCCAGATTTGTGGGCGCTGTGATGAGCAATGGGAGATGATTAGCACCAGGAAGGATAGATCAATCGCCGCTTTCATCCAGGAGCTAAACCAGCACATTCGTCGCCAGGAGAACCAGATGTGCGTAGGCATGATAGATCTAAAGAAGGCAATGACAAGGATCACGGAACTGGAGGAAGAACTCAAGGCTACATGTGAAGATTATGAGGAGGAAATCGTCGTACTAGTGGGGAAGAATGATGATCTGGAAAGGAAGCTAGGAGTTTTCATGGGAGACTCCGCGCCAGGAGGAGAAGACAAAGAACCCAAGGAGATTCGTTCTGAGGACTCCATCATCATCGACGACACCAAATCGGACCCGACGATAGCGATGATGACTATGAAGACGAAGCTGGAGCAGACATTATGGAGTCTTCGACCGAGCAATATTTCTAGTAGACCACCATATCAGTAGTAGTATTCCACCATGTATATAGTATAGTCCGAGCACTTTTGTAACGATAGTTAGATCGATTGTATGCCCTTGCTTGATTGATTGAGTGATATGATTGTGTTTGTCTCATGTGCATATGGGTAGTGTTTTTCTCATTAGACCTCATTCTATTCTATTCTCTTCCCTCTAAACCCTCAGATGCCTCTGAGACGTGACCCCGGATTTACTTTCCCACCGGAGCTCACTCAGTTGATCTAGCAGCAGAATCCCCTGATGCAGTTGTTAGTTCAGAATCAAGGCAACAACAACAACAACCCACCACCACCAGTTGACAACTTAGCCCTCTTTCTGAGGTTGCAGCCTCCGGTGTTTTCCAGCAGCATCGAGCCGATAGTGGCAGATGATTGGCTTCGCAGGATTGGAAGGGAGTTAACCACTGTAGGATATACAGATGCTGAGAAGGTGTGTTTTTCTGCACATCAGTTGGATGGGCCAGCAGCCTCATAGTGGGAGAATTACATAGTCACCTATCATATAGCCACTGTTACATGGGATCAGTTTCAGCAAGCATTCCGCACCGCCCATGTCTCAAAAGGAGCTATGAGCATGAAGAAGCGTGAGTTTCGCAACTTGCGCCAGGGGAACCATACCGTGGCTCAATACGTGGATGAGTTTAGCAAGTTATCTCGCTATGCCCCTGACGATGTGGCCACAGATGCCGCGAAGCAGGAGAAGTTTATGGAAGGGTTGAATGATGAGATGAGCCTGCAATTGATGGTGGCAACATTCACCAACTACCAGGAGTTGGTAGATAACGCTCTTATGATTGAAGGGAAGTAGCAGCAGATTGAGAGCTGTAAGAGGAAGTATGGACAAGGAAGGTATAATTCAGGAGCTCAGCAGAAGCCTCGCCTAACCCCGAACTCGTGAGGACTTGTTCATAACCATGGAGGCCACACCCACAATGGAGGAAGTACCCATAATCATACTGGCCCAAGGAATGGGAATGGTAATGGAGCAAGCAACAACCAGAACCGCCCCAATCCAACCACACCCGCCAAGAAAGACCTAAGCCACGTTACTTGCTTCAAGTGCGGGAAGACTGGACACTATGCCACGGAGTGCCCTGAAGCGAAGAATGGAAATGGTAATGGGAGCGCTGGGAAGAAGCCCAATCCATTCAAAAAAGGACAAGTGAACCACGTTAACGTGGCAAAGTTGAAGAGCAGCCAGACACAGTTATTGGTAAGTTTTTGGTTAAGTCTTTTACTGCCCTTGTTCTTTTTGATACTAGTGCATCGCATTCATATATATCAATAGGATTTGTGGATAAGTTTAAACTACCAACCAAAACCCTTAGGACCCCTCTGTTAGTGAGTTCACCTGGAGCAGAGTATATGGGTAGTCAATGGTGCGACCAGATACCCTTAACCATTGGTAGCCATGTTTTCCCGTCAGACCTAATAATTTTGGAGTCACAAGGATTGGATGTGATATTAGGCATGGACTAGATGTCAAAGTATGGAGGAAGCATTGACTGTGTCAGTAAATCAATTTGTCTCACCACCCTGGAGGGAAAAAGGATCAAGTATGTATCTAAACATGCGCCTAGGAGTAGCCAAGTAAATACCCTCACGCGAGTTGTTCAGGAGGAAGTTCCTATAGTGAAGGATTACCCAGATGTCTTTCCAGAGGAGTTACCAGGCATGCCACCGGATCGAGATATCGAGTTTTTGATAAAGCTATTGCCAGGTACCGGGCCAATATCAAAGAGACCCTACCGAATGCCCGCAAACGGTCTGGAGGAGATTAAGAAGCAGATAAAGGAGTTATTGGAGAAGGGTTACATCCGACGGAGTTCATCACCATGGGGAGCCCAAGTGGTTTTGGTGGAGAAGAAGGATAAATCTCTAAGGATGGTTGTTGATTATCGTGCACTGAATGAGGTGACGATGAAGAACAAATACCCACTGCTGATGATCAATGATTTGTTTGACCAGTTGCAAGGAGCTAAGGTGTTTACAAAGATCGATCTGCGACCAGGATATCACCAGCCGAAGATCCAGGAGAAGGATATACCTAAAACCACATTTACCACAAGATACGGGTTATATGAGTATACGGTCTTGTCATTTGGACTGACTAACGCCCTTGCCTATTTCATGAGCATGATGAACTAGGTGTTCATGGAATATTTGGATAAGTTTGTCGTGGTATTCATTGATGATATAATGGTATACTCGAAGAATGAAGAGCAGCACACGGAGCATTTGCGTTTAGTTCTCGAGAAACTCAGGGAACACCAGTTGTATGCCAAGTTCAGCAAATGTGAGTTTTGGTTGATGGAAGTCGGATTCCTTGGACATTTTATATCAGGAGAAGGTGTGGCAGTAGATCCCACCAAGGTTCTATCAGTCATTGAATGGTTAGCACCCACTTCAGTTAGCGAGATCCACAATTTTCTTGGACTCGCAGGATACTATCGGAGATTCATCAAGAATTTTTCCAAAATTGCGAAGCCAATGACAGAGTTATTGAACAAGGATACCAATTTTAAATGGACAGAAGAATGTGAGGCGAGTTTTCTGGAGTTAAAGAAATGTTTGACTACAACCCCAGTGCTGGTTCTGCCGGATATACGTAAGGAGTTTCAAGTGTATTGCGATGCCTCTCGCCTAGGACTTGGAAGTGTGATTATGCAGGACGGAAGAGTTGTTTCGTATGCCTCATGACAACTGAAACCGCATGAGTTAAATTATGCCACGGATGATTTGGAGTTGGCTGCCGTAGTGCATGCATTGAAGACTTGGAGGCATTACCTTATTGGAAACCATTGTGATGTGTACACGGATCATAAGAGTTTGAAGTACATTTTCACACAGAAGAAGCTGAACCTTAGGTAGAGGAGATGGTTGGAGCTTATAAAGGATTATGACATGAAACTTCACTATCATCCAGGCAAGGCCAATGTCGTAGCAGATGCTTTGAGCCGGAAGAGTTATGCCAACACACTCATAAGCGCAGGATTGCCAAAGGAGTTGGCGGAGGATCTCAGGGAACTTCGATTGGAAATTGTTCCTAGAGGTTTTGTTGCAACAATGGAGGTTTAGTCTACATTGTTAGGAAAGATTCGAGAAGCTCGGAAGGATGACAAAGAGATTGCTGAGATAAAAGAGAGAATGAGCAAAGGAAAGGAGAAAGGTTTTCGTGAGGATGAACACGACACCTTATGGTTTGAGGACCGTGTTTATGTGCCTAATAACACAGAGATCAGGAAGTTAATACTTCAGGAGGCTCATGACTCACCATACTCAATTCACTCCGGAAACACCAAGATGTATGTGGATTTAAAGGAGCATTTCTGGTGGACTGGTATGAAGAAGGATATTTCCGAGTATGTAGCCGTGTGTGATGTATGTCAGACAGTGAAGGCAGAACATCAAAAGCCAGCCGGATTGTTACAACCTATGCCGATACCCGAATGGAAGTGGGAAAAGCTTGGCATGGATTTTATCATCGGATTACCTAAGACCAAATCAGGATATGATTCTATATGGGTAGTAGTTGATCGCTTGACCAAAGTAGCTCACTTTATCCCAGTAAAAAACCACCTATACAAGTGCGAAGTTGGCCAAGATATACATGAACAGGATCGTATGTCTGCATGGAGTTCCTAGGACCATCGTATCAGATAGAGGAACACAGTTTACCTCAAAGTTTTGGCATCAACTGCACCAGACTTTGGGAACGAGGTTGGAGTTTAGTACCGCATTCCACCCGCAGACAGATGGACAGACCAAGAGAGTCAACCAGATTCTCGAGGATATATTGAGGGCCTGCGTGCTAGATTATGGATCTAGTTGGGATGACAATTTGCCCTACACAGAGTTCTCGTACAACAACAATTACCAGGCCAGTTTGAAGATGGCACCTTTCGAACCTTTATACGGAAGGAGGTGCAGGACACCGTTGTTGTGGGATGAAGTTGGAGACCGACAGTTGTTCGGACCAGATTTGATTAAGGAATAAGAAGAGAAGGTTAAATTGATTAGAGATAGACTGAAGGTAGCTCAGTCCCGACAGAAGAGTTATGCGGATTCAAAACGCAAGGAGGTAGCCTATGAAATCGGAGACAGAGTGTATCTTCGAGTTTCACCACTTCGAGGAGTTAAGAGCTTTGGAGTTAAGGGAAAGCTAGCACCACGCTTTGTGGGACCATACCAAGTTTTGGAACGTATGGGAGAGGTTTCTTATAAGTTGGAATTACCCGAAGGATTGTCATGAGTTCATGATGTGTTTCATGTTTCACAGTTGAAGAAGTGCCACGCTGAGATGGCCGATATACCGCTAAGAGATACGGTGCCCTTGGAGGTGATTCATTTGACAAGTGATCAGACCTATGAGGAGAAGCCAGTCAGGATTCTTGAATTTGCCAGCCGAGTCACCCGCAACAAGGTTATCAAGTTTTGCAAAGTTCGGTGGAGCCACCATACAGAGGATGAAGCCACCTGGGAACGAGAGGATGATCTTCGCAAAGACCACCCACACCTATTTTCTAGCCAACCCGAATCTCGAGGGCGAGATTGATCTTAAGGGGGGTAGGTTTGTAACATCCCAAATTTCCAATTTGGAATGTTATACATTGATCATTCCTGCATATCATGTTTTGCTGCATTTCGTTTCGCGATCCGCGAAATTCTAAGCAACTCAAGGACCCTCGGAGAGAGTTGGGGATTTCAATGTTTTCATATTTGAATTCTATCAAATATGAAACGAGGATTTTTTTTGTTTTAATTATTTTTCTCTCCAAAAATATTTCATATTAAAATATATGAGGGGAGATAATATGACTTCTCCAAAATAAATGAAATATTGGAGGAAAAATATTAAAATCAAACATTTGAATTTATTCGGTGTTTATTGCTATTTTATTTGAATTAGAAAAAATTGCACGTTTTTCAAAGTTGCATTTTAGGGCCAAGAAAATGTTCATCTTGTTCTAAATATTTTATTTAGACGGTGCAAATTTGTTTTTGGCATTTTTAGTTTTTTATTTATTTTCCAAGGATTTATTTAAGTTCGGCGAAATTATTTTAAAAAAAAATCTCTCTTCGCCGACTGGGCCGAAGCCCAGTTAGCCGGCCCAGCTCAGCCGAGCCGCCCGCCTCGTCCTCAACGCGGAGACCGCATCGCCGCCGCTAGCCAAGTCCGGCCGGGACTCCTCCCCGCGCCGCCTTGCCCCCTCCCCGAAGCAAGCCCCCCGCCTTATATACGTTGTCCCGCCCCACGCCACCCGCGATACCCGCCGTCGCAGCCGGACCTCGTCGGAGCTGCCCCGCCTCGCCGGACCTCGCCGGAGGTATAAGCCGGCGATGCCGCCGTTTGGTTTTATTTTTAAAACCGGTTTGGTTTTTTAGAAAAAAAACCTAGGTTCATTTTTTTAGATCGGTTCACAGGTTTTATCGGTTTAGTTTATTTAGCGGAAGTTCGTCTGTACGTTCGTTTTAACGAACGGTGTTCACTCGTTAGTCGTAGACAACGAACGTTCGTTCGTTAGCCTGTTCGTCAGTTTTCTTTTTCTCGGATTTTTCCGCGATTGTTTTTTATCGCGATTTCTGATCCGATTTTCGTTTTAGTTTATCTTTCCGCTTGTTTATCGGAATCAGACGATTCAAGCGCCTAGATCTTTCTCTCGAAACCCTCTTTCTGTTTAACCAACTTGAACAAGATTTTGATACAGTAAAATTTGACCTTAGACCAGATTAGTAATCGGATCTTGTTTCTTTCGCAGTTTGAGTTTCATTGCTCCTTTTGATTTGATTCTTTTTGCAAACCGGAGTTCTTAATTTGAACTTTCGGGTTAGATCTCTTAATTGAGTTTTACCCATGCTTCTTTGCTTGATTGCTCATGTATGCTATTGTTTGTTTGCGATAGAACACCCGGAGTTTGAAGCGTGCTACTACGAGTCTCTAGGTTTTGCGGATCATCAGCAAGGCAAGTAACACTTTGATCATACCCCTTTATCACCCAGTTTTTTATGTATTAGATTCAACCCTTACACATTGCATGGTTATGACTTGATAACATGTGGGATTGGGAAGTAGTTGATGAGGTAGAACCTTTTACCCTATTATTATCAAACCCTGGGAGTTACTTCAGCGTATTGCTTATATTGCTATGATATGCTCGTAGACATGGATTGGGTTTGAGTGAAACCATGACAGGTGTGAGATTGATAATTAATGGTTCAACTTAAGGTGGCAACTTTAATACACATCTGGGTGGATTGTTTGTTGGGCACCTGGAGAATCCAGTGTTGTCCAAGGATATCCCGGAGTACCCGTGTGATAATCCTACGGTCCACCACCCAGGCTCAAAGGGAACTGAGATATTTCATGCTAGAAACTTCCGTGTGCAGCCACAAGCTATTATGGGCTCTAGCATAGTTGAGTAAGTTGCGTGAAGCTCTTGAAGAGGTATACTAGCAGGTAGTTGGGTTGTAGGTGGTATAGTCTATCCGGAGTAGAGAGTTAATGCTTCTGAAAAACTATGTCTCGGTCATCCGTTTCTCAAACATCATGTAGTGGGAGAAATCCAACGGAGGAGATCAAGTCTTGTAGGGAAAAGTGCGCAAACCTCTGCAGAATGTATAAACTAATCATGGTTAGCCGTGTCCCTGGTTATGGACATCTTGAGTATCTAGTACTTGGATTATCCTATGTATCTTATCACTCTAAATTAACATTGTTGGGTTGATAATTACTTTTAATTGGGATTGAGTTGGAGGAACCTTCTCAATGATGTTTCAACTACCATGATAGTTAAATAAAATCTATTCCTTTGTTGTAGGGAAAAAATGGCTTTTCGCAAAACTATAACCATAGAGCTTTCCACCAGCCAAATATGCATGTAGTGATAGTATTATTCTGTTCTTGCTCTGCTGTGTTACTTTGCCAGCATATTCCATGTGCTGACCCGTTTCGGGCTGCAACGTATTATGTTGCAGACTTTTCAGACGAGGAGTAAGGTTCGTCAGGTCGTTGCTGTGCAGCTCAGCTATGCCGTTGGAGTTGATGGACTCACTTTATCTTCCAAGCCTTCCATTGTTATCATATTAGATGGCCTTAAGCCATATTTATTGTAATAAGTTCTCTTTTGAGACATTCGATGTAATAAGTGTGTGATTGCCACTCTGTTATAAGTCCTTCGAGTACTATATGTGTCTGCATTACCGATCCAGGGATGACACTGAAGCAAAGAGACTTGACCGTTTGAGGTCGGGTCGCTACAGAGTGAGGCCTAGGGCGCCCTCCGAGAGATCCAGGAAGCCAGGATGATCGCGGCGGGTAAGGCATTTAGTATGAAAGCAAGTATGTGAAGAGGAAGTATCTTTTACTAGCCTGGATTCAGAGTTCTCCAGGGGCTTTTGCTGATCTGCAACGTAGTCTCTCCGACGCCGCGGAGTTCTTCCAGGCCGTAGAAGCGAGCTCCACGGAGAAACTGTTATGGCCGGAATATCTTGCGCCAAAACATCCGGTGCCCTTTAGCGATCAGCTAAAACAGCTGGTCGAGCTGCATAGGGTGGCCGAACTAGCCATGAAGGATTTAATAATCCGTCTGTGGCCAACCGAAGCTATACCCGGCAGTTACTTAGGCCTCGTGAAATGGTTGGTGGATGCCTGTCCTAGGCTGGACGCCGTCAAGTGGTTCGTCTGCATCGAGGGCGCGCATATGGCCTTTACCCGCGTCAAGGTCTGGTGGCCGAAGATGGACACCGTCAAGCTTGTGACCGAGGGGCTGCCCGAGGGCAAGGAGCACTGTCGGTGTCAAAACCGGCGGATCTCGGGTAGGGGGTCCCGAACTGTGCGTCTAGGTCGGATGGTAACAGGAGACAGGGGACACTTTGTTTTACCCAGGTTAGGGCCCTCTCGATGGAGGTAAAAACCCTACCCCTGCTTGATTAATATTGAAGATATGGGTAGTACAAGAGTAGATCTACCACGAGATTAAGGAGGCTAAACCCTAGAAGCTAGCCTATGGTATGATTGTGTATCGAGTTGATTGCCTACGGGCTACAACCCTCCGGTTTATATAGACACCGGATAGGGTTAGGGTTACACAGAGTCGGTTACAATGGTAGGAGATCTTGAATATCGCATCGCCAAGCTTGCCTTCCATGCCAAGGAAAGTCCCCTCTGGACACGGGACGAAGTCTTCAATCTTATATCTTCATAGTCCAGGAGTCCGGCTGAAGGTATAGTCCGACTACCCGAACACCCCCTAATCCAGGACTCCCTCAGTAGCCCCCGAACCAGGCTTCAATGACGATGAGTCCGGTGCGCAAATTGTTCGGCATTGCAAGGTGGGTTCTTCTCCAAATCTTGTGTACCTGTAGGAATAATGTCCCATTCTTGTAATGTAGCGCTCCTCGACTTCCATGCCCAATAATGGCCGTCTTCTACGTGTAAAGCAGATGCGAAAAGCCGGGGCGTTTTTACATTTACACCCGTAGCCGCATAAACGAGCCGCCTATTTAACGGGATGGGGATTTAGATCCAAACCACATCTCCTCCTTTCCGCGAGTGATCATCAGAGCGCTTCTAGCAAAGGTCTATTCCAACATGACCAGCCGTCGTAGCTCCTCCCCTCGCACCTCCGGTCCCAAACCCGGGGACTGGGAGAGTTGTACCATCCCGTATAGCAAGTTAGCATCACTTCAAGCCCAGGGATTCCTACCCCAGGCATGCATGGTCCCGGTCTGAGCCGGTCTCGCCACCTATAATGGCAGAAAACAAGCGGAGAGCACCCCCAATCCTTCTAGGGGAGAGCGGGTGTGCCTCGTCCCCTCTCTATTAAGGGGACTGGGATTTCCAACTCACCCATTTCTCCGCGGGCTTCTGGAGTTTTACGGCCTCCAACTGCACAATCTCACGCCTGCCTCCGTGTTGCATATTGCGGGTTTCGTCGCCCTTTGCGAGCTATTTTTAGGCGTTGAGGCCCATTTCGCACTGTGGAAGAGGTTATTCTGCCTGGTGCCCCGTTCTCAAAAGGGGTCCATATACCAAGTGGGCGGAGCCGAAGTATGGCGTATCGCCGGGACCGGATACCTATCCGGAACCCCAAAGGAAGGGTCCAAGGACTGGCCTTCGGAATGGTTTTATATAGATGACGTCCCGCTACCGGACCCTATCCGGGTCGGTCTCCCTGAGTTCAACAGTGCTCCTTTGAAGAAGCGCTTGAGCTGGCGTGCGCGGAGCTCTCAAAGAGAAAACAACAAAGATGTCCTTTACCTGATGGGTCGTATAAGACTGTTGGCTCATTCTGGACTAACCATGATCGAAGTCATGGCCGCATGCATTATGCGGGGGGTGCAGCCGCTTCAATACAGAGGCCACCCAATGTGGGAATTCAACGGGGAGGATGACGCCACCCGTTACGGCCGTAAAGGGCCGGACTCAGCTGCCGCTCTGGAAAAGATCTTATCCTCTTTGTACAAGGGAGAAAAGGAGGAATTCCTCCGTGTCAACCCGCAGGCCGGAGTCAGCATGTACGATCCTCCAAGTTGGGTAAGTGAACAATTGCGCTTGCCCGTTTGTTTTATACTCCCGTGGTTAGATAGGTAGTCTAACGATTTTAATGCAGGAACTGCGACAGGAGGTAAAGAATATAAGCAGACGCCCTCCACAGCCCGAGGACCCAGAACGGTCCCTTGATCCGGACTCCGAAGAGGATCTGGACATATCGGTGGAGCTTATCGACGGGGTGTTCTATCAGCTAAGCAAGGACAATACCTTGGTAGCCATCACGGTTGATTACGCAGGGTTAATCCCGGCCTCCCAGGTGACGGAAACCAGAGTCTCATTCGTTTGAGAGGGATTACACTCTCATGTATTTCGGTGTTTCTGACGACAACCACGTTTTACAGGGGAGATTTCCACGGCAGGAGGCCGAACTTGCGGCGGCTAGCCAACGAGGGGCTGCAGAGCCCCGTAGGGCAAAAAGGAATGAAGTCCGGACTGAAATGCCGGCGCAAAGGTATAGTGCACCCTCTGCTTCCCTGGAGTTATTCTGTCAGGGTCGTATTAACGTTTGTGCTATCTTTAGGACAAAGAGACCTCGCCGGACTACATCCGGAGAGGTCGCCAATCGCGCCTCCACCAGCCAGGCTCCAACGTCTGGCCAGGAAGCGGAGGCTAGTACAAGGCACGCACCGGACGCTCCTCCGACAGAGGATGCGGACAGGCTGTCCGCCAAAAATTCAGAAGTGGAGAGTGCCATGAACCACAGGCGTCGCCGGACAACTCTACGCGACTGTTGTTTCTCCCAAGAGGCTTTAGATGCCTTTAATTCGGGAGATGCGTACCTCCGTGCCGCTCAAAATGGTTTAGCCAGAGCTACGGAGCACTATGTGAAAGACATACGGGTAAGAAAATTTTGGTTAAATATATACATATGCCAGTAGCCCCCGAGACTTGAAACAGTTAGAGCAACTGATTTAAGGATCATTGAATATGCAAGTTCTTACAGAGAAGAATACTGTACTGTCCCAGGAGCTGGAGAAGTGCAAGGCCCAACTAGAGGCCGCACTAGCCGCAGCAGGGGAGCCCCGAGAGACCCGCTCAGGTAAAATACACTTTGAAAGATTAGTATTGTGTGGTGTGGGTGCAAATCTGACAAGTTAAATTGCAGATGGCGCCGGACTCGATCCGGACAAGCAACAACTCGTATGCCAGCTAAAGGCCGGTGAGAGTATGTTGACAAGGGTAAGGCGAGAGAAGAATGATCTTCAGGGTGCCAACACCAAGCTGGATGTCGGACTTAAAGATGTTCGTGGCCAGCTGTCGGACTCCACGAAGGAGAATCAGCGGCTTCGACGCGGCATTTTTAGTAGGTGCTTGAACGAACTTTGAAAAAAGAATTCGGCGAGGAAGTCGATTAACAGAGTAATGTCTATAGGTATGCTCACAGGTCGTCCTGCAGAGGAGATGCCCGGTTCTATGGGTGACCTTCTTCCTGAACTCATGCAACTGCATGAGCGAATTCGGCAAGCGATGCGAGGTGTTGCCCAAGCCTTATGGCCTGCCCACTCCGTGCCCGAGAGCCTTGGAGAGCTTGCGGAAAAGCTGAAGGGAGCTCGGCGGCGCTTCCGATTGTGGAAGATATCGGCCTGCCGACAAGGCGCTCGGGAAGCCTGGGCCATGGTGAAGACCCATTTTACGAAGTCTGACCCGAACCACATGGCCGAGGTCGGACCCGTGGGGCCTGACGGGAAGGAGATCCCTGTGAGTTTAGTATACGGCCAAGTAGAGTTGGCCGCAAAGTATTCCTAGCAGGACTGTAAATTAGACAGCCTGTTAGATGGTATAGAAGAGGAATACAATCAGTCATAATGACTATGTAATTTTGAATTGACATGTGTAATGCCTTCTAGACGGATTGTAGATCGTTTGTCGTTGCCGACCTTTTCGCTTCAACCTCGAGACCTGATGGTCTGGAGTGTGTCCGAATACCATAGCGGTTATATAAGAACCGTGGTATGCGTGGAGACCAGGCGTAGGGGTCATTAGTGTGTTATCAGACAAGTGCCCAACTAGTTATGTTATATTACATGGTTAGTAAGAAACATCTTCCATAGAGAATAGTTCCGTTAGGGGTTCCTTTCGCTGGGAGGCATGCCCTAAAGTGCATGTCCGGACTGCGTAAAAAGATGCAGAAAAAGCATCTGGGGGCGCATAAAATGGGTAAAAAGATCATCTTTTATCTCACCAACCGAATATTCCCTTAAGAACGCTAGCTTTCGGCTTCACCCAGTCTGAGGTACACATCCGGCTGATCCGGCAGTAACAATCGCAGAGGTGCTCCCTTTACCACCTAGCCGAACAATCGGGAACGTAGGGGTAAGCACAGGAGCAGGCAACCCAGCTTGGCCAAAACTTAAGTCATATCGATGCATATAATGGTGAAGAAAAAGGTACATGCGGAAGTTGGACCCATGTGTTGGGCATGAAGCCCATATAAATAAGCTTCTGTTAAAGAAACCCCCAGGTTTAATGAGCGCGAGTGGCACATCACTTAGATGAGCCTTTAAGGGCGATAAAAGAAAAGAGGGAAGGAGAGAAATGTAAGACAGAAAAATGCAAAAAATGGACAGAGGAAGGAGACGAACACAGAGTCCGGCGCTAGGCGTAGAATCTTCGGAGACGGGTGGCGTTCCATGGGTTCGGCTCGAGTCGGTTATCCGACGCATCTCGCAGGCCGTACGCCCCGCCAGTCAGGACTTGGTCGATTATGAATGGACCTTCCCACTTGGGCTTGAGTTTGTCCTTTTTCTTGTCCGGCAGGTGTAGAACTAGTTCGCCAACATTATAATTTTTGGCCCGTACTTCTCTGCTTTGATATCTTCGAGCCTGCTGTTGATAGAATGCGGAACGGGCTTTTGCCATGTCGCGCTCCTCCTCCAAAGCGTCCAAACTGTCCTGCCGATCGAGCTCGGCTTCTCTTTCTTCGTACATGCACACTCGAGGTGAGTCATGAATTATGTCGCAGGGCAGAACTGCCTCTGCGCCGTACACCATGAAGAATGGTGTGTATCCGGTGGTGCGATTCGGCGTGGTCCGCAGCCCCCAGAGTACGGAGTCGAGCTCCTCTACCCAGTGCGTATTAGATTCCTTAAGGGACCGCACTAGTCTGGGTTTAATGCCGCCCATGATAAGACCATTTGCACGTTCGACCTGGCCGTTGGTTTGAGGGTGATAGACGGAAGCATAATCGAGCTTGATGCCCATGTTTTTGCACCAGAGTTTTACCTCGTCGGTGGTAAAGTTTGTACCGTTATCGGTTATGATGCTGTGGGGGACGCCATAACGGTGTACAACCCCGGATATGAAGTCTATCACAGGTCCGGATTCGTCCGTTTTAACAGGCTTGGCTTCTATCCATTTGGTGAATTTATCCACCATGACCAGTAAGTATTTCTTTCTATCGGTCCCGCCTTTAAGGGGTCCGACCATGTCAAGCCCCCAGACCGCAAAAGGCCAGGTGATTGGTATAGTTTGGAGTGCGGTGGGTGGCATATGGCTTTGGTTGGCAAAAAGTTGGCAACCAGCGCATCGTTGGACTAAGTCCTGAGCGTCTGCCCGGGCCGTCGGCCAATAAAAGCCTGTACAGAAAGCCTTGCTAACAAGGGACCGAGCAGCGGCGTGGTGACCACCGAGTCCGGCGTGAATTTCAGCCAGAAGGTTCCACCCTTCCTCTTCAGAGATGCACCTTTGAAGGACTCCGGTAGTGCTTTTCTTATAAAGCTCTCCCTCATGGACTCTGTAGGCTTTAGATCGCCGCACTATGCAGCGGGCCTCGTTTTGGTCCTCCGGGAGTTCTTGCTTGATAAGGTAGGCTAGGAATGGTTCTGTCCACGGGGCGATGACCGCCATTATTACGTGGGCTGAAGATGTAATTTCATTGGCAGAGCCTCCAATTGTGTCAGTTTGTTCGGCGTCGAATGGTGCGGCTGGGTCTGGGCTGTTATTTGCGGGTTCCCCCTCCCATGCTACAGATGGCTTGAACAATCTTTCAAAAAATATGTTGGGGGGGACTGCATCGTGTTTTGCTCCGATGCGTGCCAGGACGTCGGCTGCTTGATTGTTTTCTCGGGCTATATGGTGAAACTCCAGCCCTTCGAACCGAGGTGACATTTTTAGGACGGCATTGCGGTAAGCTGCCATTTTTGGGTCCTTGGCGTTAAAGTCACCATTTATTTGGGATATCGCGAGGTTCGAATCCCCGCGTACCTCTAGGCGTTGAATGCCCATGGATACTGCCATCCGGAGACCATGTAGAAGGGCCTCGTATTCGGCTGCGTTGTTGGAGTCCGTGTACATAATTTGGAGTACATATTGGACTGTGTCTCCTGTGGGGGATGTCAAAACGACGCCAGCCCCCAGCCCGGCCAACATTTTGGAGCCGTCGAAATGCATGATCCAGTTTGACTATGTGCCGTACTCTTTAGGGAGTTCGGCCTCTGTCCATTCTGCGACAAAGTCGGCCAAAACTTGCGATTTTATAGCTCGCCGTGGCTTATAGGTTATATCGAACGGGAGGAGCTCGATGGCCCATTTTGCGATCCGGCCCGTTGCATCGCGGTTGTTGATAATATCGTTAAGTGGTACTTCCGAGGCTACTGTTATGGAACACTCTTGAAAGTAGTGTCGTAGCTTTCTAGATGCCATGAATACCGCATATGCAATTTTTTGATAATGCGGGTACCTTGATTTGCATGGAGTGAGGACAGTGGACACGTAGTAGACCGACCTTTGAAGGGGGAATTTGTGTTCGTCCGTTTCCCGCTCGGCAATGAGAACTGCGCTGACAACTTGATGAGTTTCTGCAATGTACAATAGCATTGGTTCGCCGGTGTTCAGCGCGGCCAGGACTAGGTTTGTTGCCAATATGGCTTTTATTTCATCGAGTCCGGCCGTGGCGGCATCCGTCCACTCGAAGTGTTCGGTGCGCCGGAGTAGGCGATAAAGGCGCAGTGCCTTTTCTCCCAAGCGGGAGCTGAAGCGGCTTAGAGCCGCCACGCATCTGGTTAATTTTTGTATTTGTTTGAGGTCCTTTGGGATATCCAATTGTGACAAAGCTCGGATCTTGGCTGGATTTGCTTCAATTCCTCTACCGGATACAATGAAGCCCAAGAGCTTTCCGGCTGGAACGCCGAAGACACATTTTCCGGGTTGAGCTTGATGTCGTATTTTCGGAGGTTATCGAATGTGAGCCTCAAGTCGTCTACTAGAGATTTGACATGTCTTGATTTCATGACCACGTCATCCACATATGCCTCCATTGTTTTGCCGATCTGATTTGCCAGACATGTCTGGATCATGCGCTGATATGTTGCGCTGGTGTTTTTTAGCCCAAAGGGCATTGTGTTGAAGCAGAATGGGCCGTATGGTGTGATGAATGCTGTTGCAGCTTGGTCTGATTCTGCCATCTTGATTTGATGGTAACCGGAGTATGCGTCGAGGAAACACAACGAATCGTGTCCTGCGGTGGCATCGATAATTTGATCGATACGGGGGAGGGGGAAGGGATCCTTTGGGCAAGCCTTGTTAAGGTCTTTAAAGTCGACACAGGCGCCAGGATTTGTCTTTCTTTGGTACCATCACCAGGTTTGCTAGCCAGTCCAGATGTTTTATGTCTCTAATGAATCCGGCCTCCAATAGCTTGGCTAGCTCTTCTCCCATGGCCTGTCTCTTAGGTTCAGGAAAACGCCGAAGGGCTTGTTTGACAGGTTTGAATCCTTTTAGGATATTTAAGCTGTGTTCGGCCAGCCTGCGTGGGATCCCTGGCATGTCTGAAGGGTGCCAGGCGAAAATGTCCCGATTCTCTCGTAGGAACTCTCGCAGTGCGGCATCTACGTTGGGGTTCAGTCGTGCCCCGATGGAAGGTGTTTTATTGGGGTCCGTTGGATGGACCTGGAATTTGACTATTTCGTCGGCTGGCTTGAAGGATGTGGACTTGGATCTTTTGTCGAGTATCACATCATCCCTGTTAACCGTGGAGCACAGCGTAGTCAGTTCCTCGGCCGCTAAGGCTTCGGATAGTGTCTCGAGGGCTAATGCGGCCGTCTTGTTTTCGACGCAGAGTGCTATGTCCGGATCACTAGCTAGAGTGATGATTCCATTCGGCCCAGGCATCTTAAGCTTCATGTACCCATAATGGGGTATCGCTTGGAAGATTGTGAATGCTTCCCTCCCTAGTAAGGCGTGATGTCCGCTTTTAAATGGGGCCACCTGAAACGTGACTTCTTCGGACCTGTAATTATCCGGCGTCCCGAACACCACATCTAGTGTGATTTTTCCTGTGCAGCGTGCTTCCCGACTGGGGATTATTCCTCTAAAGGTTGTGCTGCTTCGCTCGACGCGGTTCCAGTCTATTTCCATTTTTTGAAGGGTTTCCTCATAAATGAGGTTCAGTCCGTTGCCTCCATCCATGAGCACCTTGGTGAGGCGAAAGCCGTCCACTATGGGACTGAGGACCAATGCGGCTGGTGCTCGGGCTGTTCGGAATCTAGGTCCATCACTTGCGTTGAAGGTGATAGCAGTGTCGCTCCATGGATTTATTGTTGCAATTTGATAGATTTCGGCGAGGCTGCGGAGTGTTCTTTTTCGCATATTGTTTGATGCGAAAGTCTCGAAGACTGTGAGAACGGTACTGGTGTCCTCGGTATGGCTTTCTGCGGCCTCCCGATTTAAGAGGTCCTCGCCAATTTTGGCTACCTGCCGGAGTATCCAACACGCTCTAAGGCTGTGAGTTGGTGTGGCGTCCTCTGTACTGTGAATTCTACAGGGTCCATCATGCCACCTTTCCAGTACGGTCCCATGCCCTGTAGAGGGTTTTGGCTTTTTGCTATTTACTCCGGGTGTCTTATGATGATGCACCCTCTTAGTTCGGACGGGGTTATTATTCAAGGCCGTATTATCCCAAAATTTTGTTTCGGTTTTCCAGGCACTTTCCATCGCACAGTACTTTTGTACTATGAACGCCAAATCAGCAAAGCGTGTAATATCATGGCGACTTATGGCGTTAAGGATTCCCTCGTCCGTGCAATTACTGCAGAAGGTTGATATTGCGTCTTCCTCGCGGCAGTCCTTTATCCTGTTCATAACCAGGAGGAATCTGGCCCAATAATGATGTACTGTTTCGTTGGGCCTCTGCCTGACTTGGGAGAGATTGCTTATATTCGGGTGGGTGGGTGTTGTTGAATCTGAGACTTCACCCGATCGAAGATTCGGAGGCCGAAGAGTTTCCGAACTCTGAAGTTCGGATTCTTGGATGTTGTCCAACGAGTCCGGCCCGTTGCCTGATCCTAAGCTCAGGTCTTGAGTTACATCCTCCTCTCCGCGGGTATCCGGCTTGGAGGGGTCGGGAATTCGGACGTAGCTGGTCCTTAAAATAGATGAAGGGTCGCCGCACTGCGCCTCTACCACGGCAACGTGGTGGGTGACTTGGGGAGAGCTAATTTCTCATAGATCGGGTTTAAGTCCAACCTGGTCATAATCCGTAGAGACCCCGAGGGCAGCGATGCGATCCAAGAGCCCGTTTACGGAAGAGAGCTCCATTGGATCTAGCTGCTCGACGCATTCCGAGCTGACGTGTAGGTTGCTTTTGACGACCCGAGAGGTCACCGTCGGCGCAACAGCCGAACAGGCGGTCATGAGGAAACCACCTAGCCGGAGGGTTTGGCCGACAGCCGAGGCTCCCTTAGCAATGGCACCGTCTTTGAAGACGGGAGAAGGCATCCTTCCTGATTGTGACGGCACAGAGGAACTCTCAATCAAAGCACCAATGTCGGTGTCAAAACCGGCGGATCTTGGGTAGGGGGTCCCGAACTGTGCGTCTAGGTCGGATGATCACAGGAGACAGGGGACACTTTGTTTTACCCAGGTTCGGGCCCTCTCGATGGAGGTAAAAAACCCTACTCCTGCTTGATTAATATTGAAGATATGGGCAGTACAAGAGTAGATCTACCACGAGATCAAGGAGGCTAAACCCTAGAAGCTAGCCTATGGTATGATTGTGTATCGAGTTGATTGCCTACGGGCTACAACCCTCCGGTTTATATAGACACCGGATAGGGTTAGGGTTACACAGAGTCGGTTACAATGGTAGGAGATCTTGAATATCGCATCACCAAGCTTGCCTTCCATGCCAAGGAAAGTCCCCTCCGAACACGGGACGAAGTCTTCAATCTTATATCTTCATAGCCCAGGAGTCCGACTGAAGGTATAGTCCGGCTACCCGAACACCCCCTAATCCAGGACTCCCTCAAGCACCGTATACCCGAGCGGTATTTTGGCGACGTCCTGGAGGGGTCTCAGATTGTAGTGATGCAGTGTTCGCAGGATATTATCTTTGAATAAATGTATTCAAGTTCCTTCTACCTTGTATGATAAAACAAAGTGGGTTAGTAATATAATGCTTGTTATGTTTTAAATTTTACCTCCTGTGTGGCTATGTTGTATAAAATCTGAGGGTTGGCCAGTCGTCGGCTTCTACCCCCATGTAGGTAGTACGGAGGTGTTCGGGATGGAATCTAAACAATCTAGATCCAATTATATGGTCCTTGAAGGAGTTGTTTAGCGCAACGAACCAGGCAATCAGACAATGTGGCTTTAACGCCCTCACTTAGCCATAGGAGTTCGACAATAAAAACATGGGCGCAGCCCCTAGTATCCGAACCAGAGTGCTATAAGCGTCTGATCGGGAAGTACAATCCTTCGCGTAATGCGGAAGAAATCTCCAACGATTTGCAACCTCCGAAGAGCTGACCTGCTCTTGCCGCATCATGACAGTCAGTTTTCGGCTTTTCTACTGAGGTGCTCCTTTGGATAAACCAAGGCACAATCGTAGTAGTTCTCCTTTTACTACCTTAGCCGATATAGCGAAACGTAAGGTAGCAAGCACAGGAGCTGGGCAACCCAACTACTGACAAATACATGATTCGGAGCCAATGGATATAGTACTAAATTCGGGGTGCTGAACTATACTATAAAAAGTCTTTGGACTTTTGTTGTCGTAGTGTGGGGTGCTATGAAGCCCCTGGCAAACATCAAACATACCAAAGTGTACGGGTGCTACCTGATAGGGGTACCCACAGGGGAGAAGAAGAGAAAAAGGAAAAGAAAAAGAAAGAAAGAAAATAGAAAGGGTGTAAAGGTGATAAGCTGGGGCCCTAAAGCTCCAGTCTCGAACTGTTTTCATTGCAATTTGATTAATACGTCGAGGCGCATTGATACAAGTAGTGCAATATGGAACATGCTATTTGACATGCCAAAAACCAAGGGAAAGCTGCATGTGGGTCCTGAAAAATAGGTAGAGTGATTGTTAACGAAACCACCTTGAAAATCCCCCATACGTCTGTGTTTCTTTCCATCTTGGTGTGTTTATCCTTCAAGAGGACTGGTGATCAGGCCATCAGATGGGGCATGCGGGATTGAAACCTGAAAAGGGAACGAATAAAAGTGGAAGTATGCGAGTATCCGGTGTCAGTTGATTCGTACTGTGGATCACAAACTAGCTATGCCTCCGTCGATGCCCATGGAATTTTGAGTGCGTAGTTATGTACGCGTGGTGCGAATGCCACTACTTGACCAGGACTGAGACGGAGGCCGAATTGCTAGTATAGCTCCCGACGAGCCGAGCTGTCCTGCTGTAGGGTAGTTCGGACCCTCTTGACGGTGTGCGTGGGCTCGGCATCCGAATTAAGGTTCTGCTTGAGAAGGCCGCTCTGTACTTCTGCTGCTAAGGCAGCTGTGTGCTCTTCTGTATGGAGGGAGCGTTCCGTATTTCCATTGACTATTATGACGCCACGTGGATCGGGCATCTTGAGCTTGAGATAAGCATAGTGTGGCACTGCATTGAATCGGGTGAATGCGGTCCGTCCGAGCAGTGCGTGATAGCTGCTGCGAAAGGGGACTATGTCGAAGATTAACTCCTTGCTTCGGAAATTGTCCGGAGATCCGAAGACAACCTCGAGCGTGATTGAGCCCGTACAGCGGGCCTCTACACCTGGTATGACTCCTTTGAAGGTAGTCTTTGTGGGTTTGATCCGTGATGGATGAATGCCCATTTTGCGCACTGTATCCTGATAGAGCAAGTTGAGGCTGCTGCCACCGTCCATCAGGACTCGCGTCAGGTGGAACCCATCAATTATTGGGTCTAGGACCAGTGCGGCTGAACCGCCGTGATGGATACTGGTCGGATGATCCCGGCGATCAAAAGTGATCGGGCATGACGACCATGGATTAAATTTTGGGGCGACTGGCTCTATCGTGTAGACGTCCCTGAGTGCGCGCTTGCGCTCCCTCTTGGGGATGTGGGTAGCGTATATCATGTTCACTGTTTTGACCTGAGGGGGAAACTTCTTCTGCCCCCCTGTGTTTGGCGGCCGGGGCTCCTCGTCGTCGTCTTTGCTTTGCGATCCCTTATCCTTGTTTTCGGCATTTAACTTACCGGCCTGTTTAAAAACCCAGCAATATCTGTTGGTATGATTGGGTGGTTTGTTTGGGGTACCATTAAACTGGCATGAACGATCCAGTATGCGGTCCAGGCTAGATGGGCCCGAATTGTTCTTTTTGAACGGCTTCTTCCGCTGACCAGACTTGGAGCCACTGACTCCGGCATTGACCGTCGTATCCTCGGTGTTGTCATTGTTATTTTGATGCTTGTACCTGTTGCGTCGAGACTTGTCATTGCTATTTTTAGCTTCAGGGGTGCCAGCGTCGCTTGCATTGTTTTTGCTACGGGCCAGCCAACTATCCTCGCCCGCGCAAAAGCGGGTCATGAGTGTCGTGAGGGCCGCCATGGACTTTGGCTTCTCTTGGCCGAGGCGGTGGGCGAGCCATTCATCGCGGATGCTGTGTTTAAAGGCCACTAGGGCTTCGGCATCCGGACAGTCGACTATCTGGTTCTTTTTAGTTAGGAACTTGGTCCAGAATTTCCTGGCGGACTCTCCGGGCTGTTGAACTATACGGCTTAAGTCATCGGCGTCCGGAGGTCGAACGTATGTACCTTGGAAGTTATCAAGGAAGGCTTCTTCCAAGTCCTCCCAGCTGCCGATGGAGTTTTCGGGTAGGTTGTTCAACCAGTGCCGTGCTGGTCCATTGAGTTTTAGGGGGAGGTATTTAATGGCATGTAGGTCATCGCCGGGGCCATATGAATGTGGAGAATGAAGTCTTTGATCCATACCGCGGGGTCTGTGGTGCCATCATATGATTCTATATTCACTGGTTTAAACCCTTCTGGGAATTCATGTTCCATGACTTCATCGGTGAAGCAATGAGGGTGTGCGGCGCCTCTATATTGGGCCGTATCGCGAGTAGCTCTAATGGATTCCATCTGCAGCTTTCGGCCCGTGCATGACTAGGTTTGTCACGTCTGAAAAGATGGCCTTCGTCGCGTGTCAGGGCACGTCCTCGCGATCCGTAGATCGATCTGGTATGTCCTGCTTTATTGTTCAGGTCATGTCGAAGGTCATATGTATGGCCGTGAGCTGATTCACCTCTACCTTTGCGATGAGGCGGGGAGGGCTGGTGTTTGGCTTGAGTTGTCGCTTTGTCCCGGCCATGTGGTGGTCGGCCGGCCGCATTGCGCGATGGTGGTATGTGTTCCGGCGCCTCATCGTCGAACCGAGGTAGTAATTTGCGCTTTGGGTAGCTTTTGGCTAGGCAATTGAGGCCGTATTCTTCAGCTGCTAGGACGTCAGTCCGTTTATCGTTGAGCAGATCTTGGCCAGCTTGAAGTTGTTGCTTCTTCTTTTTCAGTCTCCTTGGAGTGGCTATTAGCTGGCGCTTGAAGCGCTCCTGCTCAAGAGGTTCCTCGGGCACGATGAAATCTTCGGTGCCGAGGCTCGCCTCATCTTCGGAGAGGGGAAGATAATTACTCTCCTCTGAGTCCTCGTGCGTGGCCTGTTTACCAGGGCTAACCTGCCCATCTTCTCGTTCATCCTGTTCGGTAGCTGCGTCAACAGGGTCTTCGTTGTCTTCGGCACCTTCCGGAGTGTTATCTTCTCCTGTGTCGGTGTTGCTATCTTTACTATGACGTGACTTAGAGCGGCGTCGTTGACGCCGATGTTTCGATTGTATCTCAGGAGGTTTATCCTCAACTGGATCTTCTTTGTCATCACCGTTGTTCTCCTTTGGTGCATCCACCATGTATACATCGTATGAGGAAGTGGTTGTCCAGCGTCCAGTGAACGGCGGGTCCTGGGCCTCTTCTTCTCCGGCATCGTCGTCCATACCGTTGATGTCGTCGGAGCCGTAATCGAGCATGTTAGTTAAGTCTTCGACAGTGGCTATGAAGTGGGTGGCGGGTGGGAAGCAAAATTCCCTGTCCTCAGCTTCTAGGTCGAACCAAATGTAGTTCAGCTGTGAATCTCCCGCTAAGGATAGATTTTTTAATGAGTTCAACACATCGCCCAAAGGTGAGTGTCGGAAGATATCCGTGGCGCTGAATTCAGCGATCGATGACCGATCATGCTCGACATGCGCGGACGCACATAGTTCGAAACTTATAACCAGAAATAAGTCTGAGGTTCTGGTGACACAGGCATTACCGGAAGTTAGGTCTATGTGCGGCTCCAACGCCATGGAGTCTGCGGCTTCTATGGTGGGGTTGAGCTTCCTGTTCTTGGATGGCGCGACCTGCTCCGGATATAAGGCCAGACCGGCTACAGGTGCAATTTCCTGAGTATGGCCCGATGACAGGTCTAAGTCATGTTCCTCGAGGCGACGAGGAGAGATTGCCATGGTATCGAATCCGTCGAAGATCAAGTCTCCGCGGATATCCGCGATGTAGTTCAAGCTCCCGAATCTGGCCTGACGGCCAGGGGCGTAGCCGTCGATCTGCTCCAGATGGCCAAGTGAGTTGGCCTGCAGTGCGAAGCTGCCGAACACGAAGATCTGTCCGGGGAGGAAGACCTCCCCTTGGACAACATCGTTGTAGATGATTGAAGGAGCCCTCAAACCTTTTGGGGATGACAAAGTGGAACTCTCAATGAAAGCACCAATGTCGATGTCAAAACCGGCGGATCTCAGGTAGGGGGTCCCAAACTGTGCATCTAAGGTCGATTGTAACAGGAGACAGGGGACACGATGTTTACCCAGGTTCGGGCCCTCTCTATGGAGGTAATACCCTACTTTCTGCTTGATTGATCTTGATGAATATGAGTATTACAAGAGTTGATCTACCACGAGATCGAGATGGCTAAACCCTAAAGCCTACCCTATATGACTATGGTAATGATTGTTCGGCCTTATCTACGGACCTAGCCCTCCGGTTTATATAAGCATAGGAGGGATTTAGGGTTACACAAAGTCGGTTACAGAGAAAGGAATATTCATATTTGGTCGCCAAGCTTGCCTCCCACGCCAAGGAGAGTCCCATCCGGACACGGGCAGAGTCCTCGGTCTTCGTATCTTCGTGGCCTATCAGTCCAGCCCATATCCAATAGGTCGGACACCTGAGGACCCCTTTGTCCAGGACTCCCTCAACCACCGATACAACTCACGCATGCTTTACGTTCGCCTTACCTAGAACAAGTATGAAACTAGAAGTACTTTGTTGGTGTTGTAGAATAGGTTTTCAAGATAATAAAGAGCATGTAAATAAAAACTAGGGGCTGTTTAGATAAAGACACAACTAAGTTAGTTTCAGTAGAGAGCTTTTTGTCACGAGAAAGTTATTTGTCCATAGGCAATCGATGACTAGACCGGTAGTCATTATTGCAATTTTATATGAGGGAGAGGCATAAGCTAACATACTTTCTCTTCTTGGATCATATGCACTTATGATTGGAACTCTAGCAAGCATCCGCAACTACTAAAGATCATTAAGGTAAAACCCAACCATAGCATTAAAGTATCAAGTCCTCTTTATTCCCATACGCCATGACCCACTTATCCGTGTTTGTGTTTCTATCACTCACGCAACGCTGACAATAAGCAAAACATTAACATATTGCAAACCCTATAGTAGGGATCCCTCACGCTTGCGCGGCATGGAGAGCACCATAGGATAGCACCAATAATAAAACATGCAACTCAAACCAATCATGATCATCAATTAACCCATAGGACAAAAGGGATCTACTCAAACATCATAGGATAGCCATACATCATTGGGAAATAATATATAGCATTGAGCACCATGTTCAAGTAGAGATTACAGCGGGGAGAAGGGGTGTTACACCACTGCATAGAGAGGGAGAGATTTGGTGATGACGGTGGCGAAGTTGTTGGTGTAGATTGCGGTCACGATGATGGCCCCGACGGCATTTCGGCACCACCGGGGGAGAGGGGGAGAGAGCCCCCCTTCTTCTTCTTCCTTGACCTTCCCCCTAGATGGGAGAAGGGTTTCCCCTCTGGTCCTTGGCTTTCATGGCGGAAGAGGGGTGGGAGCTCCTTCGAGAGTGGATCTCTCTATCTTTGTTTCCTTCTGTTTCCGCACTCCCAGATTCTGTCCTTTCACCGTTCCTTAAATTCCCAGAGATCGGTAACTCTGATTGGGCTGAAATTTTAACACGATTTTTATCCAGATATAAGTTTTCTTGCACCAGAAGAAGGGCACCAACTGCCTTACAGAGTGGCCACAAGGACAAGGGGCGCACCCTCCGTCATTGTGGGCCCCTCAGGCATCGTCTCGCGTTGATTCTTTTCCCCAAAATCACATATATTCCAAAAAATCTCCTTAAATTTTTATCCCGTTTGGACTCCGTCTGATATGGATTTTCTGTGAAACAAAAAACATGCAACGAACATGAACTTGTTGGAAATATGCCCTAGAGGCAATAATAAAATAGTTATTATTATATTTCCTTGTTCATGATAATTGTCTATTGTTCATGCTATAATTGTATTGGCCGGAAACTGTAATACATGTTGAATACATAGACCACAACATGTCCCTAGTGAGCCTCTAGTTGACTAGCTCGTTGGTCAATAGATGGTTGTGGTTTCCTGACCATGGACATTGGATGTCGTTGATAATGGGATCACATCATTAGGAGAATGATGTTATGGACAAGACCCAATCCTAAGCATAGCACAAGATCGTGTATTTTGTTTGCTAGAGCTTTTCTAATGTCAAGTATCATTTCCTTAGACCATGAGATCATGTAACTCTCGGATACCGTAGGAATGCTTTGGGTGTATCAAACGTCACAACGTAACTAGGTGACTATAAAGGTGCACTACAGGTATCTCCGAAAGTGTCTCTTGGGTTGGCACAAATCGAGACTGGGATTTGTCACTCCGTATGACAGAGAGGTATCTCTGGGCCCACTCGGTAATGTATCATCATAATGAGCTCAATGTGACTAAGGAGTTAGCCACGGGATCATGCGTTACGGAACGAGTAAAGAGACTTGCCGGTAACGAGATTGAACGAGGTATAGGGATACCGATGATCGAATCTCGGGCAAGTAACATACCGATAGACAAAGGGAACTTGTTGCATAAGGTGGCTAGTGGCCCGGACCGACCTTACACGTACACTCACGTGAGACAGGTTCCACCGACTGACACGCACTTGTTGCATATGGTGGCTAGTGGGTGTCTGTCTCTCCCACTTTAGTCGGACCAGATTGATGAAGAGGAACTTTATGAAGGGTAAATAGCAATTGGCATATCACCGTTGTATCTTTTTGCGTAGGTAATAAATGTTCTTACTAGAAACCCATAGCAACGTAAAACATGCAACAATAATTAGAGGATGTCTAACTTGTTTTTGTAGGGTATGTTGTGTGATGCGATATATGGCCAAAAGGACGTGATGAATTATATATGTGATGTATGAGATTGATCATGTTCTTGTAATAGGAATCAGGACTTGCATGTTGATGAGTATGACAACCAGCAGGAGCAATAGGAGTTGTCTTAATTTATTGTATGACCTGCGAGTCAATATAAACGCCATGTAATTACTTTGCTTTATTGCTAACCATTAGCCATAGTAGTAGAAGTAATAGTTGGCAAGACAACTTCATGAAGACACGATGATGTAGATCATGGTGTCATGCCGGTGACGATGGTGATCATGCCGCGCCTCAAAGATGGAGATCAAAAGTGCAAGATGATATTGTCCGTATCATGTCACTTAAAGATTTTCATGAGATGTTTATCATGTTTACATCTTGTTTTCTTAGAACGACGGTAGCATAAAGAAGATGACCCCTCACTAAAATTTCAAGAAATGTGTTCCCCCTAACTGTGCACCGTTGAGAAGGTTCGTTGTTTCGAAGCACCACATGATGATAGGGTGTCATAGATTCTAACGTTTGCATACAACGTGTGTAAGCCAGATTTACACATGCGGAACACTTACGTTGACTCGACAAGCCTAGCATGTACAGACATGGCCTCAGAACACGAGAGACCGAAAGGTCGAACATGAGTCGTATGGTAGATGCGATCAACATGCATGAAGATGTTAACCGTTGATGACTAGTCCGTCTCACATGATGATCGGACACGCCCTAGTCGATTCGGATCATGTATCACTTAGATGACTAGAGGGATGTCTATCTGAGTGGGAGTTCATTAAATAATTTGATTAGATAAACTTAATTATCATGAACTTAGTCTAAAATTGTCTTTACAATCTATCCAATAGATCCAATGGCCCACGCTAATGTTGCCCTCAACTTCAATGCGTTCCTAGAGAAAACCAAGCTGAAAGACAATGGAAGCAACTATACGGACTGGGTCCGTAACTTGAGGATCATCCTCATAGCTTCCAAGAAAGCATATGTCCTTGAAGCATCGCTAGGTGACGCACCCATTTTCCCAGCAACTCAAGACATTATGAACGCCTGACAGTCGTGTAGTGATGATTACTCCCTGGTTTAGTGCGGCATGCTTTATATCTTAGAACCGAGGCTCTGAAAGCGTTTTGAGAAACACGGAGCATATGAGATGTTCCAAGAGCTGAAAATGGTTTTCCAAGCTCATGCCTGGGTCGAGAGATATGAAGTCTACGACAAGTTCTACAGTTGTAAGATGGAGGAAAAGAGTTCTGTTAGCGAGCATATACTCAAAATATCTGGGTTGCACAACCGCTTGTCTCAGCTGGGAGTTAATCATCCAGATGACTCGGTCGTTGATAGAATCCTCCAGCCGCTTCCACCTAGCTACAAGAGCTTTGTGATGAACTACAATATGCAAGGAATGGAGAAGTACATTCCTAAGTAATATTCGATGCTGAAATCAGCGGAGGTGGAGATCAAAAAGGAACATCAAGTGTTGATGGTGAATAAGACCACTAGTTTCAAGAAAGGCAAGGGTAAGAAGAACTTCAAGAATGACGGCAAGGGAGTTGTTGCGCCCGGTAAATCAGTTTCTGAGAAGAAGCCAAAGAATGGACCCAAGCCCAAGATTGAGTGCTTTTATTGCAAGGGAAATGGTCATTGGAAGTGGAACAACCCCAAGTACTTGGCGGATAAGAAGGCCGGCAACGCCAAAGGTATATATGATATATATGTTATTGATGTGTACCTTACCAGCGCTCGTAGTAGCTCCTAGGTATTTGATACCGATGCAGTTGCTCATATTTGTAACTCAAAATAGGAGCTGCGGAATAAGCGGAGACTGGCCAAGGATGAGGTGACGATGCACATCGGGAATGGTTCCAAGGTCGATGTGATCACCGTTGGCACGCTACCTCTACATCTACCTTCGGGATTAGTTTTAAACCTCAATAATTGTTATTTAGTACCAGCTTTGAGCATGAACATTGTATTAGGAACTTGTTTGATGCGAGATCGCTACTCATTTAAATCCGAGAATAATGGTTGTTCTATTTATATGAGAGATATGTTTTATGGTCATGCCCCGCTGGTCAATGGTTTATTTTTATTGAATCTCGGACATGATGTTACACATATTCATAGTGTGAATGCTAAGAGATGTAAGGTTGATAATGATAGTCCCACATACTTTTGGCACTGTCGCCTTGGTCATATTGGTGTCAAATGCATGAAGAAACTCCATGTGGACAGACTTTTGGAGTCTCTTGATTATGAATCATTTGACACGTGTGAACCATGCCTCATGGGAAAAATGACCAAGACTCCGTTCTCCAGAACAATGGAGCAAGCAATCAATTTATTGAAAATAATACATACTGATGTATGCAGTCAAATGAGTGTTGAGGCTCGCGGTGGCTATCGTTATGTTCTCACCCTCACTGATGACTGAAGTAGATATGGGTATGTCTACCTAATTATAACATCCCAAATTTTTAATTTGGAATGTTATACAATAGATCATCATTGCATATCATATTTTATTGCATTTTGGTTGATCCTAGAAATTTCACGCAACTGAAGGACCCTCGGAGAGAGTTGGGGATTTCGTTATTTTCATATTTGAGTTTTCTCAAATTATGAAAATAGGATCATTTGATTTTATTTATTTCATCTTCAATTATTTCTATTATAAAAATATGAGAGAGGGAATAAAATGACTTTCCCAAAATAAAGAAATATTGAGGATTTAATAATAAAATCAAATAAGATTTTATTTTGGATTTATTTGCTATTTTATTTGAATTTAGGAAAAATGCGCGTTTTTCAAAATTGCATTTAGGCTCCAAATAAATGTTCATCCTGTACGGCTTGATTTTAGAAGTTGGGGAAAATTTATTTTGGGATTTTGGAGTCCGTTTAGTATTTCTTTTGTTGTTTTCTGAGCGTAATTATTTTAAAAAAGGGCCATTTGCATTTCTGTCCCTAACTCGAACCACCTAATCAGATATACCCCTAATTCAAAAGCCTGCCTAAATTTGCCCCTCCGCCGTTAGGTGCCCTTATAGAAATGCCCTTATGCGCTGTTACTGTCCGGTCAAACAGCTTTGACCGTCCTGAAAAAAATAGCAAAAAAATCTTAAAAATCTAAAATTTTGTGAGATCGAAGATACTCATGTGCCCAAGGTGTGTGCAAATTTTCGTGCTATTTGGACATTCCAGGAGCTCGTGGCGAGGAAAAACAGTTAATCTGCACGCTTGTGAACAATAAATTTGAAATAAAATAGCAAGAAAATTTATAAGAAATATGAAATTTCTTGGCATCAAAGTGGCTTGGGTGCACAAGGTGCTTGCAAGTTTTTGTGATCAAATGACATGCGAGGAGCTCTAGCAAGAAAAAACAAAATAGTCATTTTTTCCCAAGTTTTTTCCTGAGCCAAATTTTGTTTTTTTCTCCACAAGCCCCTCCAATGTCCAAACACAACAAAATTTTGCACGCAGCTTGCAGACTCGCGCCTCTTTGATGCCAAAAAAATCATATTTTTTTGAATTTTCTTGCTATTTTTTTGAATTTACTGTTCCTAGGCTTACATATTTATTGGTTTTCCTCTAACACGAGCTCCTGGAATGTACAAACAGCACGAAACTTTTCACGCACCTTGCGAACCTGAGTATCTTTGATCCCACAAATTTTCAGATTTTTTAAGAATTTTTTTGCTATTTTTTCAGGATGGTCAAAGCCCTTTGACCGACTTTGACCTGCTTTGACGGGACGATAACGACACAGAAGGGTATTTCTGTAAGTGCACCTAACGGTGGAGGGGCAAATTTGAGCAGGCTTTGAAATTAGGGGTAAATCTAAGAGTGGGCACAAATTAGGGGCATAGATGTAAATGTCCCTTTAAAAAAGTCCGAACTGACCTTGGGTCGTGTCCGGCCAGGACTCCGCCTGGCCGAGGGCTTTATATAGCGTGCCACCCGTGCCGCCTCAGCACAAACCCTTGCCGCCCGCGCCGCCAGCCCTAGCCACCGCCGCCGCCTGCTGCCGCCGCCGCCGCCCCACCGCCGACGAGGTCGAACCGCCGCCGCCCGCCGGTTTTTTAGAAAATCGTTGGTTTTCACTAGTTTTTTTAGATTCGATTTTTAGATAGATCGGTTTTTTTTCTCGGTTTAGTTAATTAGCGAGCGTTCGCTCTTTCGTTCATTTTAATGAACGTGTTCATCGTTTAAATCCAGATAACAAATGTTCGTTCGTTAATCTGTTCATCATTTTTCTTTTTCTCGAATTAAAACCGTGATTTTTCTGATCACGATTTCTGATCCGATTTTCGTTTTAGTATAACTTTTCCCTCGTTTATCGGAATCAGGCGATTCAAGCGCCTGGAGTTTCGTCTCGAAACCCTCTTTGCGTTTAACCAGCTCAAACAAGTTGTTGCCTCTGTAAAATTTAACCTAGATCCAGAATAGTAAACGAAGCTTGTTTCTTTTGCCGTTTGTCTTTCGTTGCTTCGTTCGATTTGATTCTTTTTGCCAACCGGAGTTCTTAAGTTGAACTTACTGGTTAGATCTCTTATTTGAGTTTTCCCTGCACATTAGTTGAGTACTTATTGTATGCTTGTTTGTTTGCGATAGAGTACCCGGAGTGCGCCACTTGCTACTTCGAATCGCTAGGTTTTGCGGATCATCAGCAAGGCAAGTAACACTTTGATCATACTTCATATTACCCAGTTTTTATTGCATTAGATCAATCCTCACACATTGCATGATTAGGATCGAATTAAATTGTGGGTTTGGGAAGTAGATGAGGTAGTACCTATTACCTGTTATTTATCAAACCTATGGGAGTTACTTCTACGTTTGCTTATATTGCCATGCTATGCAAGTAGACGTGGATTGGGTGAGTGTATCCATGACAGATGTGAGTTTGTTAAATTAATGGTTTATCTAAGGTGGCAACTTAAATACACATCTGGGTGGATTGAGGCACCTGGGTATTCCAGCGATTGCATGTTTTTCTTTTGGACCGCCACCCAGGCTCAAAGGGATCATGAGATTATTCATACTAGAAACTTCCGTGTGCAGCCACAAGCTACTATGCGCTCTAGCATAGTTGACTAAGTTGTGCGAACTCTTACAGTGGTAGACTAGCAGATGTAGGGGAAAGTAGGTGTAACGGTCTACCCGTTCGTAAGGTGCTAGCGCTTCTGAAAGACTATGTCTCGGTCATCCGTTTCTCAAACACCATGTAGTGCGAGAATCCCAACGCAGGAGATCGGGTCTTGTGGGGAAAAGTGCGCAAACCTCTCAGAGTGTATAAACTAATCATGGTTAGCCGTGTCCCCGGTTATGGACATCTTGAGTATCCAGTACTTGGATTATCATGTGAATCTCATCATGTTACTCTAATTAATTTTGTTGGGTTTTAATGATGATGCTTAATTGGGATTGAGAGGGTGTCTACACTCTCAATGTTTAACAACCACCATGATAGTTAAATAAAATGTATTCCTTTGCAGTAGGGAAAAATTGGCTTTACGCAAAACTGTAACCATAGAGCTTTCCACCAGCCAAATATGCATATAGTATAGCCTTATTCTTTCATTGCTCTCTATGTGTTACATTGCCAGCATATTCCATGTGCTGGCCCGTTTCGGGCTGCAACGTTCATGTTGCAGACTTTTCAGACGACGAGTAAGGTGCCTTTAGGTCGTGGTTCTATACTCAGTGATGCCGTTGGAGTTGATGAACTCACTTACCTTCCAAGCCTTCCGCTGTTATCATTATTAGATGGCCTTAAGCCATATTTATTGTAATAAGTTCTCTTTTGAGACACTCGATGTAATAAGTGTGTGATTGCCACTCTGTTATAAATCCTTCAAGTACTGTGTGGTGTCAGCATTACTGATCCAGGGATGACACCGAAGCACAGAGATTGGACCGTTTGAGGTCTGGTCGCTACAAGATGGTATCAGAGCACACACTGACTGTAGGACATGACCACTAAGCTAAAGCCCTAGATCTCTACTCACTCTTCTCATTTTGACTTCTCATCTTTTCTACTCTTTTAGGATGGTGGATGCAAGGAACAAGTTCACACAACCGGATGAAGATACACCCTTTGGACGTCACTTGAAGGAAGTCACTAGATACCTGAACATAGGAGTACCAAGCTTCATCGGAACATACAACGCCACATTACCAGAAGAGGAGCGCTGGATCATTCAAGTTCAAGTTCCAGGAAGGACGTTCATGCCAATCACTGAGCCCATAGAGTTTTCCTTTGATGCACCAACCTGGAGTCTAGGAAAGAGCATGGCAGCTCACATCGCCATGGGACGCATTGGAGAAGTTTACCGCAATGATCTCAAGGATACTATCTACTAGATTTGTGGGCGCCGAGATGAGCACTAGGAGATGATCAGCACCAGGAAGGACAGATCAATTGTAGCTTTTATCCAGGAGTTAAACCAGCACATTCGATGTCAGGAGAACCAGATGTGCGCCGACATGATAGATCTGAAGAAGGCGAGGACAAGAATCACGGAACTGGAGGAAGAACTCAAGGCTACACGTGAAGATTATGAAGAGGAAATCGAAGTATTAATGGAGAAGAATGACGATATGATCAAGAAGATCGGAATATTTATGGGAGGCCCTACACCAGTATAAGAAGACGAAGAACCCAAGGAGATTCACTCGGAAGACTACATCATCATCAACGACACCGACTCGGATCCAGATGATAGCGATGATGACTGTGTTGATGAAGTTGGACCAGATATCATGGAGTCTGCAACCGAAGAATATTTCTAGTAGACCACCCCATCAGTAGTAGTAGTCCAGCATGTAAATATAGTAGTCCGAGCACTTTTGCGATAGTTAGATCGATTGTATGCCCTTGTTTGATTGAATGAAGTGAATTGTTTGTTTTTGCCTCATGTGCATATGGGTAGTGTTTTCTCTCTAGACCCCTCTCTATTCTTAAATCTCATGTTTTCTAAACCCTCATATGCCTCCGAGACGTGACCCTGTATTTACCTTCCCACCGGAGCTCACTCAGTTGATCCAGCAGCAGAACACGTTGATGCAGTTGCTAGTCCAGAATCAGAATCAGGGGAACAACAACAACAACCCACCACCACCACCTGTTGATCACTTAGCCCGTTTTCTTAGGCTGAATCCGCCAGTGTTTTCCAGTAGCACTGAGCCGATAGTAGCAGATGATTGGCTCCGCAAGACAGCAAGGGAATTGACCACGATAGGATGCACAGATGCGGAAAAGGTGAAGTTTGCCGCACATCAGCTTGAAGGACCCGCAGCATCTTGGTGGGAGAATTTCACCGCCACTTTCCCTATCGATACTATCACATGGGACCAGTTTCAGCAGGCTTTCCATACTGCCCATGTTTCAGCAGGAGCTATGGCCATGAAGAAGCGTGAGTTTCGCAACTTGCGCCAAGGAGGACGGACAGTTGGCCAGTATGTGGAGGACTTTAGTAAGCTAGCACGTTATGCCCCAGATGACGTTGCTACGGGTGCAGCTAAGCAGGAGAAGTTTCTGGAAGGACTGAATGATGAGTTGAGCATGAAGTTGATGGTAGCAACCTTCAACAACTACTAGGAGTTGGTAGATCATGCTCTTATGATTGAAGGGAAGCTGCAGTAGATTGAGAATCGCAAGAGGAAGTATGGACAAGGGAAGTACAATTTAGGAGCTCAGCAGAAGCCACGTTTTACCCCTAGACCGGGAGGACATTTTCAGCATACCCATGGAGGAGGTAGCTCCCACAATCATAATGGCCCCAAGAATGGTAATGGGAATGGAGGAAGCAACGGCCAGAACCGTACCAACCCATCAACCCCAGCCAAAAGAGACCTGAGCCAAGTCACTTGTTTTAAGTGCCAGAAGACCGGACATTATGCCAATGAATGTCCTGAATCTCAGAATGGAAATGGCAATGGTAGCTCCGAACCCTTTCAATAGGGGACAGGTGAACCACGTTAGCGTGGAGGAGGTTGAAGAGCAGACGGATGCAGTAATCGGTAAGTTTTTGGTTAAGTCATTTATTGCACTCGTTCTTTTTGATACTGGTGCATCGCATTCATACGTATCAAGGGAATTTGTGGATAAGTATAACCTGCCCACCAAAGTTCTTAGAACACCTATGTTAGTAAGCTCACCAGGAGCGGACTACATGGCCAGTAAGGGATGTTTTCAAGTGCCATTGAGTATAGGTAGGCATGTGTTTCCCTCGGATTTAATCATTTTGGAATCACAAGGTTTGGATGTAATTCTGGGTATGGATTGGCTGTCGATGTATGCTGGAAACATCGATTGCACCAGTAAGTCAATTTTGCTTACCACCCCAGAAGGGAGAAGGATCAAGTATGTATCCCGGCATGTGCCTAAAAGGACTCAAGTAAATTCGTTAATAGGAGTTGTGCAGGAGGAAGTACCAGTAGTGAAGGATTTCCCTGATGTATTTCCAGAGGAGTTGCCAGGCATGCCACCGGATAGAGATATTGAGTTTTTGATTGAGCTTTTGCCAGGCACAGGGCCAATATCTAAGAGACCATATAGGATGCCCGCAAAGGATTTGGAAGAGATTAAGAAGCAGATTAAGGAGTTCTAGATAAAGGATATATCCGCCCAAGTTCTTCGCCTTGGGGATCGTCAGTACTTCTAGTGGAGAAGAAGGATGGTTGTTGATTATCGAGGATTGAATGAAGTAACCATCAATAACAAGTACCCACTACCGATGATCAATGATCTGTTTGATCGATTGCAAGAACCTAAGGTATTTTCCAAGATCGATCTATGATCAGGATACCATGAGTTGAAGATTCGAGAACAAGATATACCTAAGACGGCTTTTACCACCAAGTATGGGCTGTACGAGTATACGGTCATGTCATTTGGATTGACTAACACCCCTGCATATTTTATGAACATGATGAACAAGGTGTTTATGGAGTTTTTGGATAAGTTCGTCGTAGTGTTCATTGATGATATTCTGGTTTACTCGAAGAATGAAGAGGAGCATAAGGAGCATTTGCGTTTGGTACTTGGTAAGCTCAGAGAACATCGGTTATATGCCAAGTTTAGCAAATGTCAATTTTGGTTGAAGGAAGTTGGATTTCTCGGACACGTTATATCCGGAGAAGGTATAGCAGTAGATCCCACCAAGGTTGACACTGTGACAAATTGGGAGGCGCCAACAACAGTTGGAGAGATCCGGAGTTTTCTTGGACTTGCAGGATACTACCGGAGATTCATTGAAAATTTCTCGAAGATTGTGAAGCCTATGACGGAGTTGTTGAAGAAGGATACCAAGTTCATATGGACCAAGGAATGTGAGGCCAGTTTCCAGGAGTTGAAGAAACATTTGGTTACATCACTGGTGTTGATTTTGCCAGATGAGACCAAGGATTATGAGGTGTATTGCGACGCTTCACGTCAAGGACTTGGAGCAGTTCTTATGCAGGAAGGAAGAGTTGTTTCATATGCCTCACGACACCTTAAGCCTCATGAGTTAAATTATGCCACCCATGATTTGGAATTAGCAGCAGTAGTGCATGCGTTGAAGACTTGGATACATTTTCTCATTGGAAACCATTGTGAGGTGTACACAGATCACAAGAGTTTGAAGTACATTTTCACGCAGAAGGAGTTAAATCTCAGGCAAAGGAGATGGTTGGAGCTCATCAAGGATTATGATATGAGATTGCATTATCACCCCAGAAAGGCTAACGTAGTAGCCGATGCGCTAAGCCGTAAAAGTCATGTCAACACCCTAATGACGGGAGATTTACCAAGGGAGTTAGCCGAAAATCTTCATGAGCTATGTTTCGAGATAGTCCCGAGAGGCTATGTAGCAGCATTGGAGATTCAGTCTACTTTGATGGGTAAGATCAGAGAAGCTCAAAGGACTGACAAGGAGATCGCTTCTATTAAGGAGAAAATGAGCAAAGGAAAAGCTAAAGGATTTCGTGAGGATGAGCACGATACCTTATGGTTTGAAGACCGTGTTTATGTGCCCAACGACCCGGAGATCAGGAAGTTAATTCTGCAAGAGGCCCATGATTCACCATATTCGATTCACCCAGGAAATACCAAGATGTATTTGGATTTGAAGGATACTTTCTGGTGGACCGGAATGAAGAAGGATATTGTGGAGTATGTAGCAGTTTGTGATGTATGTCATAGAGTAAAGGCAGAGCATCAGAAGCCAGCGGGGTTGCAACAGCCATTGCCAATACCCGAATGGAAGTGGGATAAGTTAGGCATGGATTTTATTACAGGATTGCCCAGAACTCGTTCAGGCTATGACTCGATTTGGGTTGTAGTCGATCGTTTGACAAAGGTAGCTCATTTCATTCCAGTGAAGACTACCTACACTAGTGCCAAGTTAGCAAAGATATACATGACCAGGATCGTATGTCTGCACAGAGTTCCAAGGAGCATTGCATCAGATAGAGGAACCCAGTTTACCTCAAAGTTCTGGAATCAGTTGCATGAAACTTTGGGTACCAGGCTAGAATTCAATACAGCTTTTCATCCGCAGACAGATGGACAGACCGAGAGAGTCAATTAGATTTTGGAGGATATGCTAAGAGCTTGTGCGCTAGATTATGGATCTAGTTGGGACGAGAATTTGCCATACCCAGAGTTCTCTTACAACAACAGTTATCAATCCAGTTTGAAGATGGCCCCTTTCGAAGCCCTGTACGGAAGGATGTGCAGGACCCCATTATCATGGGATGAAGTTGGAGACCGCCAGTTGTTTGGACCAGAAAGTAAAATTGATTCGCGATAGGCTCAAGGTAGCCCAGTCCAGGCAGAAGAGCTACGCAGATTCTAAACGCAAGGAGCCAATTTACGAAGTCGGAGACCGAGTTTATCTTTGAGTATCTCCACTTCGAGGAGTTAAGCACTTTGGAGTTAAGGGAAAGTTAGGGCCACGTTTTGTAGGACCATACAAAGTTTTGGAGCGTATGGGAGAAGTATCTTATAAGTTGGAATTGCCCGAAGGATTGTCAGGAGTTCACGACGTGTTCCACGTTTCCCAGTTGAAGAAGTGCCACGCGGAAATGGCTGATATACCGCTGAGAGATACAGTGCCGCTGGAAGCGATTCAGTTGGACAGTGATTTGACCTATGAGGAGAAACCGGTTAAGATTCTTGATTATGCCAGCCGAGTCACCCGCAGCAAGGTTATCAAGTTTTGCAAAGTTCAGTGGAGCCACCACACGGAGGATGAAGCCACCTGGGAACGAGAGGAATGATTGCTGAAGGACCACCCTCACCTATTTTCTAGCCAACCCGAATCTCGAGGGCGAGATTCATCTTAAGGGGGGTAGGTTTGTAACATCCCAAATTTTCAATTTGGAATGTTATACAATAGATCATCATTGCATATCATATTTTATTGCATTTTGGTTGATCCTAGAAATTTCACGGAACTCAAGGACCCTCGGAGAGAGTTGGGGACTTCGTTATTTTCATATTTGAGTTTTCTCAAATTATGAAAATAGGATCATTTGATTTTATTTATTTTATCTTCAAGTATTTCTATTATAAAAATATGAGAGAGGAAATAAAATGACTTTTCCAAAATAAAGAAATATTGAGGATTTAATAATAAAATCAAATAAGATTTTATTTTGGATTTATTTGCTATTTTATTTGAATTTAGGAAAAATGTGTGTTTTTCAAAATTGCATCTAGGCCCCAAATAAATGTTCATCTTGTGCGGCTTGATTTTACAAGCCGGGAAAAATTTATTTCAGGATTTTTCGAGTCCCTTTAGTATTTCTTTTGTTTTTTTCTGAGCGTAATTATTTAAAAAAAAGTCCGAACCGACCTTGGGCCGTGTCCGGCCAGGACTCCGCCTAGCCGGGGGCTTTATATAGCACGCCACCCGGGCCGCCTCAGCCCAAAGCCGCCGCCCAAACCCTAGCCGCCCGCGCCACCCGCCCTAGCCGCCGTCGCCGCCTGATGCCGCCGCCGCCGCCTGTGCCATCGCGCCGCCGCCCCGCCGCCGCCGGAACCCAGCCGTCGACAAGGTCGAACCACCGCCGCCCGCCAGTTTTTTTAGAAAACCGTTGGTTTTCGCTGGGTTTTTTTTGGTTTTTTTAGATTCGTTTTTTAGATATATCGTTTTTTTTCTCGGTTTAGTTAATTAGCGAGCGTTCGCTTGTTCGTTCGTTTTAACGAACGTGTTCATCGTTTAGATCCAGATAACAAATGTTTGTTTGTTAATCTGTTCATCGTTTTTCTTTTTCTCGGATTAAAACTGCGATTTTTCTGATCACGATTTCTGATCCGATTTTCGTTTTAGTATAACTTTTTGCTCGTTTATCGGAATCAGGCGATTCAAGCGCCTGGAGTTTTGTCTCGAAACCATCTTTCCGTTTAACCAGCTCAAACAAGTTTTTGCCTCTGTAAAATTTGACCTAGATCCAGAATAGTAAATGAAGCTTGTTTCTTTTGCCATTTGTCTTTCGTTGCTTTGTTCGATTTGATTCTTTTTGCCAACCGAAGTTCTTAAGTTGAACTTACTAGTTAGATCTCTTATTTGAGTTTTACCTGTGCATTAGTTGAGTACTTATTGTATGCTTGTTTGTTTGCGATAGAGTACCCGGAGTGCGCCGCTTGCTACATCGAATTGCTAGGTTTTGCGGATCATCAGCAAGGCAAGTAACACTTTGATCATACTTCCTATTGCCCAGTTTTTATTGCATTAGATCAATCCTCACACATTACATGATTAGGATCTAATTAAATTGTGGGTTTGGGAAGTAGATGAGGTAGTACCTATTACTTGTTATTTATCAAACCTTTGGGAGTTACTTCTACGTTTGCTTATATTGCCATACTATGCTAGTAGACGTGGATTGGGTGAGTGTATCCATGACAGATGTGAGTTTGTTAAATTAATGGTTTATCTAAGGTGGCAACTTAAATACACATCTGGGTGGATTGAGGCACCTGGGTATTCCAGCGGTTGCCTGTTTTTCTTTTGGACCGCCACCCAGGCTCAAAGGGATCATGAGATTATTCATACTAGAAACTTCCATGTGAGTATCTAGTACGAGAATCCCAACGCAGGAGATCGGGTCTTGTGGGGAAAAGTGCGCAAACCTCTCAGAGTGTATAAACTAATCATGGTTAGCCGTGTCCCCGGTTATGGACATCTTGAGTATCTAGTACTTGGATTATCATGTGAATCTCATCATGTTACTCTAATTAATTTTGTTGGGTTTTAGTGATGATGCTTAATTGGGACTGAGAGGGTGTCTACACTCTCAATGTTTAACAACCACCATGATAGTTAAATAAAATGTATTCCTTTGCAGTAGGGAAAAATTGGCTTTACGCAAAACTGTAACCATAGAGCTTTCCACCAGCCAAATATGCATATAGTATAGCCTTATTCTTTCATTGCTCTCTATGTGTTACATTGCCAGCATATTCCATGTGCTGACCCGTTTCGGGCTGCATAGTTCATGTTGCAGACTTTTCAGACGACGAGTAAGGTGCCTTTAGGTCGTGGTTCTATACTCAGTGATGCCGTTGGAGTTGATGGACTCACTTACCTTCCAAGCCTTCCACTGTTATCATTATTAGATGGCCTTAAGACATATTTATTGTAATAAGTTCTCTTTTGAGACACTCGATGTAATAAGTGTGTGATTGCCACTCTGTTATAAATCCTTCAAGTATTGTGTGGTGTCAGCATTACTGATCTAGGGATGACACCGGAGCATAGAGATTGGACTGTTTGAGGTCTGGTCGCTACACTAATGAAACACAAGTCTGAGACCTTTGAAAAGTTCAAGGAATTTCAGAGAGGGGTAGAGGATCAACGTGACAGGAAAATAAAGTTCTTACGATCAGATCGTGGAGGAGAATATTTGAGTCACGAGTTTGGCACGCACTTAAGGAAATGTGAAATTGTTTCACAACTCACGCCGGCTAGAACACCTCAGCGTAATGGTGTGTTCGAATGTTTTAATCGCACTCTATTGGATATGGTGCAATCTATGATGTCTCTTACCAATTTACCGCTATCATTTCGGGGTTATGCTTTAGAGACTGCCACATTCACTTTAAATAGGGCACCGTCTAATCCGTTGAGACGACACCGTATGAATTATGGTCTGGGAAGAAACCTAAGCTGTCGTTTGATGACCCACAAGTATAGGGGATCAATTGTAGCTCTTTTCGATAAATAAGAGTGTTGAACCCAACGAGGAGCAGAAGGAAATGACAAGTAGTTTCCGATAAGGTATTGTCTGCAAGTGCTGAAATTGTAAGTAGCGAGTAGTTTGATAGCAAGATAATTTTTAACTAGCAAGTTACGATAATAGTAACTAAAGTGCAGCAAGGTAGACCAATCCTTTTGAGGCAAAGGACAGGCCAAAATGGTCTCTTATGATAAGCAAATCGTTCTTGAGGGTACACGGGAATTTCATCTAGTCACTTTCATCATGTTGGTTTGATTTGTGTTCGCTACTTTGATAATTTGATATGTGGGTGGACCGGTGCTTAGGTGCTGTTCTTACTTGAACAAACCTCCTACTTATGATTAACCCTCCCGCAAGCATCCGCAACTACAGGAAAAGTATTAAGAATAAATTCTAACCAGAGCATTAAACTTTTGTATCCAATCGGTCCCTTACGAAATAGCGCATAAACCGGGATTTAAGCTTTTGTCACTCACGCAACACACCATCTATTTGCTACTCCAAAATGCATTCCCTTAGGCCCAAATATGGTGAAGTGTCATGTAGTCGATGTTCACATGACACCACTAAGGGAATAACAACATACATACTATCAAAATATCAAACACATATCAAGTTCACATGATTACTTGCAACGTGATTTCTCCCGTGACCTCAAGAACAAAAGTAACTACTCACAAATGATAAACATGTTCCTGATCAGAGGAGTATTAAATAGCATAATGGATCTGAACATATAATCTTCCACCAAATAAACCATATATTAATCAACTACAAAATGTAATCAACACTACTAGTCATCCACAAGTACCAATCTATAGTTCCGGTAACAAGATTGGACACAAGAGATGAACTAGGGTTTGAGAGGAGATGGTGTTGTTGAAGATGTTGATGGAGATTGCCCTCCCCAAGATGGGAGAGTTTTTGGTGATGATGATGACGATGACTTCCCCCTCCAGGAGGGAAGTTCCCCCAGCGGTATCGCTCCGCCGGAGGGCAAAAGTGCTCTTGCCCAAGTTTTGCCTCGAGGCGGCGGCGCTTCGTCCCGAAAGTACTCCCCTTATTTTTCCTAGGTCAAAACCAGCTATATACCAAAAGATGGGCACCGGAGGTGGGCTGAGGAGGCCACAACCCACCAGGGTGCGCCTGGGGGGCGTCGCGCGCCCAGGTGGGTTGTGCCCACCTGGTGGCCCCCCTCTGGTGTTTATTGGCTCTAGTACTTCTTAAATAATCCATAAAAAATCTCCATGAAGTTTCAGCTCATTTGGAGTTGTGCAGAATAGGTGCCTGATGTAGCTTTTCTAGGTCCAGATTTCCATCTACCGGAATTCTCCCTCTTGGTGTGTTCCTTGCAAATTATGAGAGAGAAGGCATTAGAATTACTCCAAAAAGCATTATTATGGATAAAAACATTATAAATAACAGTAATAAAACATGATGCAAAATGGATGTATCAACTCCCCCAAGCTTAGACCTTGCTTGTCCTCAAGAGAAAACCAAAATCGAAAAACATGTCCACATGCTTTTGAGAGAGAGGTGTCGATAAAAACAAAATACGGACATAGAAGCATCATGTTGATTATTATAGCAGCAACAAAATTAAACATAGGACTTTGATCAAAGAATTGTTATCATATACTTCTCATGAATAAGTAATAGTTCATCACACAATCGAAGTATAAAGCAAAAACACTATTAGAAACCAACAAACTATGTTCTCAGTCAACTTTCGCAACTACAATTCATCATCTTTTCAGGAAGGGTCATGTGTCGGAGCCTTTAGGCAAGTCCACATACTCAACCATCATATAGTCTTCTATGATTGCTAACACTCACCTTGTACCCATGAGCAAAACGTTTCAACTGGACACATAGAAAGATAGGGGCTTATAGTTTCGCCTCCCAACATACTCACCTCAAGGGTGATGTTAACAATAATAACTCATGCTATCTATATTCAACTGGACATATGTGCCTAGATCTTTCCTCACCACATGATGCTTGCCAAAGGAGAAAAATAAAAGGAATAGAGAGAAAAACTTTGACTCTTTGCATAAAAGTAAAAGATAGGCCCTTCGCAGAGGGAAGCAGAGGTTGCCATGCGCTTATTTGTTTGTATGCTCAATCCCTTAGTGCAAGAGAACGTCACATTGTATTGCCCCTTAAGATGACAACCTTTATTATGCAGTCTGTCGCTTTTATTCTTTGTCATCCAAGTTCGTACAACACTCAATTTTCTCTTACACTAAATGATCTCACACTTTTAGAAGCAATTTTTATTGCCTTTTTGCACCAATGACAACTTACTTGAGGGATCTTGCTCAATCCCTAGGTAGGTATGGTGGACACTTGAAAAAGATTTGGGCTTAAGAGTTTTTGGATGCACAAGTAGTATCTATACTTAGTACAAAATTTTCGGATAGCAAATATAGGGGGCAAGCATCACATGTTAAAGGATCTACGACAATATGACTTCTATGTGAACATAAACAAACATAAACCATTAAGTTGTCTTCCTTGTGCAACGTCAACAATTTTGGCATATAATATTTTGATGAGGGCTCACAATCACAAAAGATTTCTAGGATAGTATATGTATATGTGAATCTTCTCTCCCCTTATTAATTCTTTCATGAGTTGCATCATTGACTAATGCTATGTTTGTCAATCTCTAATAAAATTTTCTACTTATACTTTTCCTTATGTGGTGCCATCACCTACCATAGGATTAGTATATAATATTTTCATTAATTATTTCCTTTCTTTATTTATTTTCCTTCTCTTTTTCTTTATTTATTATTTATTTTCTTTATTTGCAACATGAAAGTAAAGAAAGCAAAAACTCAAACTAACTTTATTATATAATTTGCACACGATTACAAGGATATATCACTAAGAAAACTTGAAGAAAAAGGACCGAACTAAACTTTTATTCATCTAAAGCAAAAGATCGAACTAAAATAAGTAAAGGAAAAAAGATAGTGGGATGATACTATACCGGGGCACCTCCCCCAAGCTTGGTGAAAGCCAAGGGAAGTGCCCATACCCGATACTCAATTCTCCTTTGGTGGTGAAGAAGATGATGGTGGTGAAGAAGAAGTAATCTTATCCTCGGATTTCCATGGCAGTGGCCCACCATCATAAGAGGAGGAGTGAGTCTCACGAGTCCTGCAACCAGTGGCCAAACTCATACCTTGAAACCTAGCCTCATATTCAAAGACTTGGTTTTGAAGATCATAGATCTGGCTGTGGAGGAAGTTGATTTGCTTGTTGAAGGTGAAGATGATGTCCTTCATGGGCTTGCCATCCACCTTGAGATCATGGGAAAAGTCCGTGGTCATGAGGTGATTGGCATTGAGCCCACGCTCCACCATCCCCTTGCACCAGAAGACGTCTTGCTCCACAGCTTCAAGCCTGGCCTCCACGGTTCTTGTCCCCTTGGGACACGGCACATCGCGGAGGTGAAGCACCCTCTCATGCATCTGGATGACCTGAGGGTGTTGCACCACTTCCCGCAAATATGGGTTGATGATGTTCTTGAAGAACTTGTCCTTGGAGGAGCTTGAAGAGGCCATGGTGGATGGGATCTGACAGAAAACATCAAGGAAAAAGAGAACAAAGGATTTCTCTGTGATACGGTAATCAACAGGTTTGGGAAGTATATATAGATTTTTTTTATCTTGGAGGACAAGTGCATGGTAGAAAAACGGAGTACGGAAGGTGTCCCAAGTGGGCACAACCCACCTGGGTGCACCAGGCAAGCCTGGGGCACCCTGGTGTCTTGGCCCACCAGGGGACGCTTCCTGGAAGTTTCTTTATTTCCAAAATTTTAAAATATTCCAAAACTGATAAAAAATATTTTTGCGGATTTTTTTAAGTCCGTTTACTTACCATATCACGTACCTCTTTATTTTCACGATTCTGGAGTGTTCCGGAAGGACTCTTTTATGTGTTCTTCCGGTGTCAAAGTTTGGATAATATTACTTTCAACATTGATAGGCGTAGTTGAGATATAATGCTTTATTCGTTGCCCATTGACAACCTTCGGGTTAGTACCTTCGGAGTTATTTATTTTGATGGCACCAGATCGGTAAACCTCCTCGATGACATATGGGCCTTCCCATTTCGAGGGGAGCTTTCCTGCAAAAAATCTAAAACGAGAGTTGTACAAAAGAACATATTCTCCAACTTTGAACTCACGCTTTTGGATTGTTTTGTAATGCCATCTTTTAACTTTTTCTTTGAATAACTTTGCATTCTCATAATCTTGGGTTCTCCATTCATCTAAGGAGCTTATATCAAATAACCTCTTTTCACCAGCAAGTTTGAAATCATAGCTGAGTTTTTTAACTGCCCAATATGCTTTATGTTCTAACTCAAGAGGCAAATGACATGATTTTCCATAAACCATTTTATAAGGAGACATACCCATAGGATTTTTATATGCTTTTCTATAAGCCCAAAGTGCATCATCGAATTTCTTGGAACAATTCTTCTTGGACCTATTAACAGTCTTTTGCAAAATTAATTTTATTTTTCTATTGCTAAGTTCAACTTGACCACTAGACCGAGGATGATAGGGTGATGCAATTCTATGGTTAACATCATACTTAGCAAGCATCTTACGGATAGCACCATGAATAAACTGTGAACCACCATCAGTCATTGCATATCTAGGGACTCCAAACCTTGGGAAAATAACTTCCTTAAGAATTTTAATAGAGGTGTTGTGATCAGCACTACTGGTTGGGATGGCTTCTACCCATTTAGTAACATAATCAACATCAACCAAAATATATGTATACCCATTAGAGGAAGGAAAAGGTCCCATGTAATCAAATCCCCAAACATCAAATGGTTCAACAGCAAGTGAATAATTCATAGGCATTTCTTGACGCTTACCGATATTACCTATTCTTTGACATTCATCACAAGAAGAGACAAACATACGGGCATCCTTGAAGAGAGTAGTCCAATAAAGTCCAGATTACAATACCTTGTGAGCAATTCTATCTCTAGCATGATGCCCTCCATAAGCCTGGGAGTGACATTTCTGTAGGATTTGTCCCTATTCATGCTCAGGTACACAACGTCTAATAATACCATCTACTCCTTCTTTATAAAGATGTGGGTCATCCCAAAAGTAATGTCTTAAATCATAGAAGAATTTTTTATTTTGCTGGTAGGTAAAGCTAGGTGGTAAATATTTAGCAAGGAGTACTATTAGCAACATTTATTACAGCTAACTACTCATCAGGAAAACTATCATCAATAGGTAGTGGGTCATCAAGCACATTTTCAGGAAAGCTACGGAGTTCTCAGCTCCTTTTATATCAATGTTATGTAAATCAAATTCTTGTAACAAGAGAACCCAATGAATAAGTCTAGGTTTAGCATCTTTCTTTTCCATAATATATTTAATAGCAGCATGGTCTGTGTGAAAAGTTACTTTGGAATCAACAATATAAGGTCTAAATTTATCACAAGCAAACACTACTACTAAGAATTCTTTTTCAGTAGTAGCATAATTTCTTTGAGCACTGTCTAGAGTTTTACTATCATAATGAATAAAATTTAGTTTCTTATCAACTCTTTGTCCTAGAACAACACCAACAACATAATCACTATCATCACACATAATTTCAAAAGGCAAGTTCCAATCAGGTGGTTGAAGAATAGGTGCAGATATTAAGGCTTTCTTGAGTATTTCAAAGGCTTCTAAACAATCATTATCAAAAACAAAAGGAATATCCTTTTGCAAAAGATTAGTAAGAGGCCTAGAAATTTTAGAAAAGTCTTTGATAAATCTCCTATAGAAACCAGCATGACCTAGGAAACTACGAATACCTTTGATGTACTTAGGACATGGCATTTTCTCAACTGCATCAACCTTAGCTTGCACTACAAAAAATGACACATCCGTGACATTTTGGGCCGAACAAAAAAAAATTCTGTCATACATATGACACTTCTATGACGATAATTGTGACAAAACCTGGTATCATCATAGATGTGGTGGGCTCCTACTTCTATGGCAAAAAATCATGACAAAAAATGGGCTTTTTGTCCTGGGCGTGCCGGAGATGCAGCTGCATGACATTCTTTGGGCTGTCCATGACGGAAAAAACCGTGGTAGAAGCAAGGGGGAGGAAAATTTCGGGGAGTTCCCGGTTACCGTGGGAGGTCAGGGGCCAAGCGGTGCGCGTTTCTCTCGTACACGTACGCGCGTGTGTGCGAGGCGTTGGCTCTAACTGAACCCGAGCGAGGCGTTGGGCTCTAACTGAACCCGAGCGATTGCACTGCAGGCTACGCGTTGCTGAACCTGAGCGATCGATCGATATGGCTATTAACTGAACCCGATCGAGCGATTCCTTCGCTACTGCTGCTAACTGAAGTGGATCGATTGGATGAACAGTGAGCGTTGCCGGGGGGTGGATGAACAGTGAGCAGTGGCGTTGCCTCTGGATGAATAGGACCCTGTGGTGTGGAGGGCTGGATGAACATTAGATGGTGGAGGGGTGCCCGTGGAGGGGTAGTTGAACAGGACCCCGTGGTGTGGAGGGCTGGATGAACAGTAGACGGTGGAGGGGTGCCCGTGGAGGGGTGGTTGAACAGTAGCCGGTGGAGTAGCGCGCGGTGGAGGCTGGATGAACAGGAGCCCGTGGAGGCTAGAGGAGGTTGACGGTAGCCCGTGGAGGCTGGAGGAGGTCGACGGTGGAGATGAACAGTATCTCATGGAGTCCCGTTTTGCGGTACGCCACACCCCTCCCGATCAACAGGACCCCCGTTTCGACCGTAGGAGGTCTGTTTCGTCTGTTTTGCGGTACGCCACACCCCTCCCGATCAACAGGACCCCCGTTTCGACCGTAGGAGGTCCGTTTCGTCCGTTTTGCGGTATGCCACACCCCTCCCGATCAACAGGACCCCTGTTTCGACCGTAGGAGGTCCGTTTCCTCCGTTTTGCGGTACGCCACACCCCTCTCGATCAACAGGACCTCTGTTTCGACCGTAGGAGGTCTGTTTCCTCCATTTTGCGGTATGCCACACTCCTCCCGATCAATAGGACCCCCGTTTTGACCATAGGAGGTCCGTTTCCTCCATTTTGCGGTATGCCACACCCCTCCCCATGAACATGCCGCATTCCATTGCCTCCCCATGAACACGACGCATTCCGTTGCCTCCCCATGAACACGACGACGACACTGTTTCTCCGTTCCGACCCAGCCATGTACACGAGCCCTCGCCGTACGTATGCGTGAGTAGGCGTTCGAGACCCTGCCCGTATGTATGTACGTGGCCGTATTTTCTTTCTTGCACCCAGACCGCTGTACGTACGTGTACATGCTACATGCGCGCCTCTACTATGACATGTACGCGCCTCTACTACACACGTGCGCGCCTCTACATCGACCAGTATATATGTACGTACATGTTCGCGACCAGAATGACAATGCTACGTACGCTTCGACCAGGTGGGTCCCGACTGTCAGGCACTTCCTTGCCTGCGAAGATGTAGCTGGTGGGTCCCAGCAGTCAGGGGGGCGAATCGTTTTGGTTTTTTTTGCCTGGACGCACTTCCTTGCGTGCGAAGATGTAGCTGGTGGGTCCTAGCAGTCAGGGGGGCAAATCATTTTTTTTGCCCGGACGCACTTCCTTGCATGCGAAGGTGTAGCTGGGGGTCCCAGCAGTCAGGGGGGAAACGTTTTTTTTCGCAAAATACGGTGGCTCGTCAGGCGGGTCCCTGCTGTCAGGTGGAGGAATCATTATTTACCGCGTAATAAGGAGGCACTTCCTTGCTGCCGCCGTGGACTAATTCCTGCTCATCCTTGAGTAGGTAAATGATAAAAAGAATTTTTGATGCGGAGTGCTACTTGGCATAATTTCAATGCAAGTCTTCTTAATTGTGGTATGAATATTCAGATTAGAAAGATTCAAGACAAAATTTTATATTGACATAAAAAATAATAATACTTCAAGCATACTAATAAAGCAATTATGTCTTCTCAAAATAACATTGCCAAAGAAATTTATCCCTACAAAATCATATAGTGTGGCTATGCTCCATCTTCACCACACAAAAGTATTTAAATCATGCACAACCCCGATGACAAGCCAAGCAATTGTTTCATACTCTAACTTTTTCAAAACTTTTTCAATCTTCACGCAATACATGAGCGTGAGCCATGGATATAGCACTATAGGTGGAATAGAATGGTGGTTGTGGAGAAGACAAAAAGGAGAAGATGGTCTCACATCAACTAGGCGTATCAACGAGCTATGGAGATGCCCATCAATAGATATCAATGTGAGTGAGTAGGGATTGCCATGCAACGGATGCACTAGAGCTATAAGTATATGAAAGCTCAAAAAGAAACTAGGAGGGCCGGTGCAACCCCTAGGGGGCCTATATAAAGGGGGGAGGGGGCAGCCGCACCTTTGAGTCTTGGCGCCTCCCTCTCCCCTGCTACACCTCTCCCTCTCGTAGTAGAACGGTGAAGCCCTGCTGCGGTGACCCATGCATCCACCACCACGCCGTCATGCTGCTGGATCTTCATCAACCTCTCCTCCCCCCCTTGCTGGATCAAGAAGGAGGAGACATCACGCTGACCGTACGTGTGTTGTACACGGGGGTGCCGTCCGTTCGGCGCTAGGATCTCCGGTGATTTGGATCACGTCGAGTACGACTTCCTCATCCCCGTTCTTTGAACGCTTCCGCACGTGATCTAGAAAGGTATGTAGATGCAATCCGATCACTCGTTGCTAGATGAACTCATAGATGGATCTTGGTGAAACCGTAGGAAATTTTTTGTTTTCTGCAACGTTCCCCAAAAGTGGCATCATGAGCTAGGTCTATACGTAATTCTCTTTGCACGAGTAGAACACAATTTGTTGTGGGTGTAGATGTTGTCAACTTTTTTGCCGCTACTAGTCTTATTTTGCTTCAGCAATATTGTGGGATGAAGCGGCCCAGACCAACCTTACACGTACGCTTACGTGAGACCGGTTCCACCGACTGACATGCACTAGTTGCATAAGGTGGCTGGCGGGTGTCTGTCTCTCCCACTTTAGTTGGAGCAGATTCGATGAAAACGGTCCTTATGAAGGGTAAATAGAAGTTGACAAATCACTTTGTGGCTTTCACGTAGGTAAGAAAACGTTCTTGCTAGAACCCTATTGCAGCCACGTAAAACTTGCAGCAACAATTAGAGGACGTCTAACTTGTTTTTGCAGCAAGTGTTTTGTGATGTGATATGGCCAAAGTTGTGATGAATGATGAATGATATATATGTGATGTATGAGATGTTCATGCTATTGTAATAGGAATCACGACTTGCATGTCGATGAGTATGACAACCGGCAGGAGCCATAGGAGTTGTCTTTATTTTTTGTATGACCTGCGTGTCATTGAGAAATGCCATGTAAATTACTTTACTTTATTGCTAAACGTGTTAGCCATAGTAGTAGAAGTAATAGTTGGCGAGCAACTTCATGGAGACACGATGATGGAGATCATGATGATGGAGATCATGGTGTCATGCCGGTGACAAGATGATCATGGAGCCCCGAGATGGAGATCAAAGGAGCTATGTGATATTGGCCATATCATGTCACTATTATTATTTGATTGCATGTGATGTTTATCATGTTTTTGCATCTTGTTTACTTAGAATGACGGTAGTAAATAAGATGATCCCTCATAATAATTTCAAGAAAGTGTTCCCCCTAACTGTGCACCGTTGCGACAGTTCGTTGTTTCGAAGCACCACGTGATGATCGGGTGTGATAGATTCCAACGTTCACATACAACGGGTGTAAGACAGATTTACACATGCAAACACTTAGGTTGACTTGACGAGCCTAGCATGTACAGACATGGCCTCGGAACACAGAAGACCGAAAGGTCGAGCATGAGTCGTATAGAAGATACGATCAACATGAAGATGTTCACCGATGTTGGCTAGTTCGTCTCACGTGATGATCGGACACGGCCTAGTTAACTCGGATCATGTTATACTTAGATGACTGGAGGGATGTCTATCTGAGTGGGAGTTCATTGAATAATTTGATTTAGATGAACTTAATTATCATGAACTTAGTCTAAAATCTTTACAACATGTATTGTAGATCAAATGGCCAACGTTGTCCTCAACTTCAACGCGTTCCTAGAGAAAACCAAGCTGAAAGACGATGGCAACAACTATACGGACTGGGTCCAGAACCTGAGGATCATCCTCATAGCTGCCAAGAAAGATTATGTCCTACAAGCACCGCTAGGTGAAGCACCTGTTCTCCCTGCAGAACAAGACGTTATAAACGCTTGGCAGACACGTACCGATGATTACTCCCTCGTTCAGTGCGGCATGCTTTACAGCTTAGAACTGGGGCTCCAAAAGCGTTTTGAGAGACACGGAGCATATGAGATGTTCGAAGAGCTGAAAATGGTTTTTCAAGCTCATGGCCGGGTCGAGAGATATGAAGTCTCCGAAAATTTCTTCAGCTGTAAGATGGAGGAAAATAGTTCTGTCAGTGAGCACATACTCACTATGTTAGGGTTACATAACCGCTTGACTCAGCTGGGAGTTAATCTCCCGGATGACGCGGTCATTGACAGAATCCTTCAGTCGCTTCCATCGAGCTTTAAGAGCTTTGTGATGAACTTCAATATGCAGGGGATGGAAAAGACCATTCCTGAAGTATTTGCAATGCTGAAATCAGTAGAGGTAGAAGTCAAAAAGGAACATCAAGTGTTGATGGTGAATAAAACCACTAAGTTCAACAAAGGCAAGGGTAAGAACTTCAAGAAGGACGGCAAGGGATTTGCCGCGCCCAGCAAGCAAGCTGCCGGGAAGAAGCCAAATAATGGACCCAAGCCCGAGACTAAGTGTTTTTATTGCAAGGGAATTGGTCACTGGAAGTGGAACTACCCCAAATACTTAGCAGACAAGAAGGCCGGCATCACGAAAGGTATATGTGATATACATGTAATTGATGTGTACCTTACCAGTACTCGTAGTAGCTCCTGGGTATTTGATACCGGTGCGGTTGCTCACATTTGTAACTCAAAGCAGGAGCTGCAAAATAAGCGGAGACTGGCGAAGGACGAGGTGACGATGCGCGTTGGGAATGGTTCCAAGGTCGATGTGATCACCGTCGGCACGCTACCTCTACATTTACCTACGGGATTAGTTTTGAACCTCCATAATTGTTATTTAGTGCCAAGTTTGAGCATGAACATTGTATCAGGATGGTGAATGGTTGTTCTATTTATATGAGAGATATGTTTTATGGTCATGCTCCGATGGTGAATGGTTTATTCTTAATGAATCTCGAGCGTAATGCTACACATATTCATAGTTTGAGTACCAAAAGATGTAAGGTTGATAATGATAGTCCCACATACTTGTGGCACTGCCGCCTTGGTCACATAGGTGTCAAACACATGAAGAAGCTCCATGAAGATGGACTTTTAGAGTCTCTTGATTACGAATCATTTGACACATGCGAACCATGCCTCATGGGTAAAATGACCAAGACTCCGGAACAATGGAGCGAGCAACCAACTTATTGGAAATCATACATACTGATGTGTGCGGTCCAATGAGTGTTGAGGCTCGCGGTGGTTATCGTTATGTTCTCACCCTCACTGATGACTTGAGTAGATAAGGGTATGTCTACTTAATGAAACACAAGTCTGAGACCTTTGAAAGGTTCAAGGAATTTCAGAGTGAGGTTGAGAATCAACGTGACAGGAAAATCAAGTTCCTGCGATCATATCGTGGAGGAGAATACTTGAGTCACGAATTTGGCACACACTTAAGAAAATGTGGAATAGTTTCACAACTCACGCCGCCTGGAACACCTCAGCGTAATGGTGTGTCCGAACGTCGTAATCGCACTCTATTAGATATGGTGCGATCTATGATGTCTCTTACCGATTTACCGCTATCTTTTTGGGGCTATGCTTTAGAGACTGCCGCATTCACTTTAAATAGGGCTCCGTCAAAATCCGTTGAGACGACACCGTATGAGTTATGGTTTGGGAAGAAACCTAAGCTGTCGTTTCTAAAAGTTTGGGGATGCGATTCTTATGTCAAGAAACTTCAACCTGAAAAGCTCGAACCCAAGTCGGAAAAATGCGTCTTCATAGGATACCCTAAAGAAACTATTGGGTATACCTTCTACCTCAGATCCAAAGGCAAGATCTTTGTTGCCAAGAATAGATCCTTTCTAGAGAAGGAGTTTCTCTCGAAAGAAGTAAGTGGGAGGAAAGTAGAACTTGATGAAGTATTACCTCTTGAACCGGAAAATGGCGCAACTCAAGAAAATGTTCCTGAGGTGCCTGCACCGACTAGAGAGGAAGTTAATGATGATGATCATGAAACTTCAGATCAAGTTGCTACAGAACTTCGTAGGTCCACAAGGACACGCTCCGCACCAGAGTGGTACGGCAACCCTATCTTGGAAATCATGTTGTTAGACAACGGTGAACCTTCAAACTATGAAGAAGCGATGGCGGGCCCGGATTCCGACAAATGGCTGGAAGCCATGAAATCCGAGATAGGATCCATGTATGAAAACAAAGTATGGACTTTGACTGACTTGCCCGTTGAGCGGCGAGCCATAGAAAATAAATGGATCTTTAAGAAGAAGACAGACGCGGATGGTAATGTGACCATCTATAAAGCTCGGCTTGTCGCTAAGGGTTATCGACAAGTTCAAGGGGTTGACTACGATGAGACTTTCTCACCGGTAGCAAAGATGAAGTCCGTCCGAATCATGTTAGCAATTATCGCATTCTATGATTATGAGATATGGCAAATGGATGTCAAAACGGCATTCCTTAATGGTTTCCTTAAGGAAGAATTGTATATGATGCAGCCGGAAGGTTTTGTCGATCCTAAGAATGCTGACAAGGTGTGCAAGCTCCAACGCTCGATTTATGGGCTGGTGCAAGCATCTCGGAGTTGGAACATTCGCTTTGATGAGATGATCAAAGCATTTGGGTTTATGCAGACTTATGGAGAAGTCTGCGTTTACAAGAAAGTGAGTGGGAGCTCTGTAGCATTTCTCATATTATATGTAGATGACATACTTTTGATGGGAAATGATATAGAGCTTTTGGACAGCATTAAGGCCTACTTGAATAAGAGTTTTTCAATGAAGGACCTTGGAGAAGCTGATTATATATTAGGCATCAAGATCTATAGAGATAGATCAAGACGCCTCATAGGTCTTTCACAAAGCACATACCTTGATAAGATATTGAAGAAGTTCAATATGGATCAGTCTAAGAAGGGGTTCTTGCCTGTGTTGCAAGGTGTGAAATTGAGCTCAGCTCAATGTCCAACCACGGCAGAAGATATAGAAGAGATGAGTGTCATCCCCTATGCCTCAGCCATAGGTTCTATTATATATGCCATGCTGTGTACCAGACCTAATGTAAACCTTTTCGTAAGTTTGGTAGGTAGGTACCAAAGTAATCCCGGCAAGGAACACTAGACAGCGGTCAAGAATATCCTGAAGTACCTGAAAAGGACTAAGGAAATGTTTCTCGTTTATGGAGGTGACGAAGAGCTCGTCGTAAAGGGTTACGTCGACGCTAGCTTCGACACAGATCTGAATGACTCTAAGTCACAAACCGGATACGTGTATATTTTGAATGGTGGGGCAGTAAGCTGGTGCAGTTGCAAGCAGAGCATTGTGGCGGGATCTACATGTGAAGCGGAGTACATGGCAGCCTCAGAGGCAGCGCATGAAGCGATTTGGGTGAAGGAGTTCATCACCGACCTAGGAGTCATACCCAATGCGTCGGGGCCGATCAAACTCTTCTGTGACAACACTGGAGCTATTGCACTTGCGAAGGAGCCCAGGTTTCACAAGAAGACCAGGCACATCAAGCGTCGCTTCAACTCCATTCGTGAAAATGTTCAAGATGGAGACATAGATATTTGTAAAGTACATACGGACCTGAATGTAGCAGATCCGTTGACAAAACCTCTCCCTAGAGCAAAACATGATCAACACCAGAATTCCATGGGTGTTCGATTCATCACAATGTAACTAGATTATTGACTCTACTGCAAGTGGGAGACTGTTGGAAATATGCCCTAGAGGCAATAATAAAAGGATTAATATTATATTTCCTTGTTCATGATAATTGTCTTTTATTCATGCTATAATTGTGTTATCTGGAAATCGTAATACATGTGTGAATACATAGACACCAACATGTACCTAGTAAGCGTCTAGTTGACTAGCTCGTTGATGAACAGATAGTCATGGTTTCCTGACTATGGACATTGGATGTCATTGATAACGAGATCACATCATTAGGAGAATGATGTGATGGACAAGACCCAATCCTAAACTTAGCACAAGATCGTATAGTTCGTTTGCTAGAGTTTTTCCAATGTCAAGTATCTTTTCCTTAGACCATGAGATCGTGTAACTCCCGGATGCCGTAGGAGTGCTTTGGGTGTACCAAACGTCACAACGTAACTGGGTGACTATAAAGGTATACTACGGGTATCTCCGAAAGTGTCTGTTGGTTTGACACGGATCAAGACTGGGATTTGTCACTCCGTATGATGGAGAGGTATCTCTGGGCCCACTCGGTAATGCATCATCATAATGAGCTCAAAGTGACCAAGTGTCTGGTCACGGGATTATGCATTAAGGAACGAGTAAAGTGACATGCCGGCAACGAGATTGAACGAGGTATTGGGATACCGACGATCGAATCTCGGGCAAGTAACGTACCGATTGACAAAGGGAATTGTATACGGTGTTGCTTGAATCCTCGACATCGTGGTTCATACGATGAGATCATCGAGGAGCATGTGGGAGCCAACATGGGTATCCAGATCCCGCTGTTGGTTATTGACCGGAGAGCCATCTCGGTCATGTCTACATGTCTCCCGAACCCGTAGGGTCTACACACTTAAGGTTCGGTGACGCTAGGGTTGTAGAGATATGAATATGCAGTAACCCGAAAGTTGTTCGGAGTCCCGGATGAGATCCCGGACGTCACGAGGAGTTCTAGAATGGTCCAGAGGTGAAGAATTATATATAGGAAGTGCAGTTTCGGCCATCGGGAGAGTTTCGGGGGTCACCGGTATTGTACCGGGACCACCGGAAGGGTCCCGGGGGTCCACCGGGTGGGGCCACCCATCCCGGAGGGCCCCATGGGCCAAAGTGGGGAGGGGAACCAGCCCATAGTGGGCTGGTGCCCCCCCCCCTTGGCCCACCCCATGCGCCTAGGGTTGGGAACCCTACGGTAGGGGGGCGCCCCACCTGGCTTGGGGGGCACTCCACCCCTTGGCCGCCGCCCCCCTAGGAGATCCCATCTCCTAGGGCCGGCGCACCCCCTAGGGGGCCTATATAAAGGGGGGGAGGGGGCAGCCGCCCCTTTGAGTCTTGGCGCCTCCCTCTCCCCTGCTACACCTCTCCCTCTCGTAGTAGAACGGCGAAGTCCTGCTGCGGTGACCCCTGCATCCACCACCACGCCGTCGTGCTGCTGGATCTTCATCAACCTCTCCTCCCCCCCTTGCTGGATCAAGAAGGAGGAGACGTCACACTGACCGTACGTGTGTTGAACACGGAGGTGCCGTCCGTTCGGCGCTAGGATCTCCGGTGATTTGGATCACGTCGAGTACGACTTCCTCATCCCCGTTCTTTGAACACTTCCGCGCGTGATCTACAAAGGTATGTAGATGCAATCCGATCACTCGTTGCTAGATGAACTCATAGATGGATCTTGGTGAAACCGTAGGAAATTTTTTGTTTTCTGCAACGTTCCCCAACAACTAAGTGGGTGTGCATCCAACTTGCTTGCTCACGAAGACCTAGGGCAATTTTTGAGGAAGCCCATCATTGGAATATACAAGCCAAGTTCTATAATGTAAAATTCCCACTAGTATGTGAAAGTGATAACATGAGAGACTCTCTACTATGATGATCATGGTGCTACATTGAAGCACAAGTGTGGTAAAAGGATAGTAACATTGTCCGTTCTCTCTTTTTCTCTCATCATTTTTTTTATTTGGGCCTTTCCCTTTTTTTTCTTTTTTTATGGCCTCCCCTTTTTTTATTTGGGCTTCTTTGGCCTCTTTTTTTTATTTTATGTTTCGTCCGGAGTCTCATCCTGACTTATGGGGGAATCATAGTCTCCATCATTCTTTCCTCACTGGGACAATGCTCTAATAATGATGATCATCACACTTTTATTTTTCTTATAACTCAACAATTACAACTTGATACTTAGAACAAAATATGACTCTATGTGAATGCATCCGGCGGTGTACCGGGATATGCAATATGACAATGATGGAGTGTGTCATGATGAACTACATGGTGGAAAGTTGCGTGGCAATATATCTCGGAATGGCTATGGAAATGCCATAATAGGTAGGTATGGTGGTTGTTTTGAGGAAGGTATATGGTAGGTGTATGATACCGGCGAAAGGTGTGCGGTATTAGAGAGGCTAGCAGAGGTGGGAGGGTGAGAGTGCGTATAATCCATGGACTCAACATTAGTCATAAAGAACTCATATACTTATTGCAAAAATCTAGAAGTTATCAAAGCAAAGTATTACGCGCATGCTCCTAGGGGGATAGATTGGTAGGAAAAGACCATCGCTCGTCCCCGACCGCCACTCATAAGGAAGACAATCAATAAACAAATCATGCTCGGACTTCATCACATAACGGTTCACCATACGTGCATGCTACGGGAATCACAAACCTTACCACAAGTATTCTTTAAATTCACAACTACTCAACTAGCATGACTTTAATATTATCACCTCCATATCTCAAAACAATTATCATGCTTCAATCTTTTCTTAGTATTCAACACACTCAAAAGAAAGTTTCACAAATCTTGAATACCAAGCATGTTATTATTAAGCAAATTACCATGCTATTAAGAGACTCTCAAAATAATTTAAGTGAAGCATGAGAGATCAATAGTTTCTTTAAAACAAATCCACCACCGTGCTCTAAAATATCTAAGTGAAGCACATAGAGCAAAATTATAACGCTCAAAAGATATAAGTGAAGCACATAGAGCAAAACTACTACGCTCAAAAGATATAAGTGAAGCACATAGAGTATTCTATCAAATTTTAATTCATGTATGGCTCTCTCAAAAGGTGTGTACAGCAAGGATGATTGTGCAAAGCAAACAAAGACACAAATAATACAAAATGCTCCAAGCAAAACACATATCATGTTGGTGAATAAAAATATAGCTCCAAGTAAATTACCGATGGAAGTGGACAAAAGAGGGGATGCCTTCCGGGGAAATCCCAAGCTTTGACTTTTTGGTGTCCTTGCATTATCTTGGGGGTGCCATGGGCATACCCAATCTTAGGCTCTTGCCACTCCTTGTTCCATGATCCATCAAAAGAATTCACCCAAAACTTGAAAACTTCACAACACAAAACTCAAAATAGAAAACGTGTGAGCTCCGTTAGCGAAAGAAAACAAAAGACCACTTCAAGGTACTGTAATGAACTCATTCTTTATTTATATTGGTGTTAAACCTACTGTATTCCAACTTCTCTATGGATTATAAACTATTTTACTAGCCATAGATTCATCAAAATAAGGAAACAACACACGGAAAACAGAATCTGTCAAAAACAAAACAGAACAGTCTAAAATAAATTGCTGGAAGTGAGGAATTTATCTATTAATCATCTTCAAAAAGAATTAACTAAATAGCACTCTTCAAATAAAAATGACAGCAGTTCTCGTGAGCACTAAAGTTTCTGTTTTTTACAGCAAGTTCAACAAGACTTTCCCCAAGTCTTCCCAATGGTTCTACTTGGCACAAACACTAATTAAACACAAAAAAACTCAACCAAAACAGAGTCTAAATAATTTATTTATTACTAAACAGGAGCAAAAGGCAAGGAATAAAAATAAAATTGGGTTGCCTCCCAACAAGCGCTATCGTTTAACGCCCCTAGCTAGGCATAAAAGCAAGGATAGATCTAGGTATTGCTATCTTTGGTAGGCAATTCTTCAATTAGGCATCTACCATATTTATGAATTTCTTTCTTTTTATTAATTATCAAACTTTTGGGCACAAGATCGAAAAATTAATTTGTAATAAATGGTTCCTTAATGATAGCAAAAAGATTGGGATATGCACTTATAGTTTTAAGATCCGCAGTTTCCTTACTAGATGATTCACCCTTATTTTTAGGAACATACATAAGCTTGGCAATTTTAGTAGGAGGATTTGGAATATTCTTTACGGAAGAAAAAGCGGTTCCCAAGTTTGTAATGATACCCTCAAGTTTATCAATTCTAGTAGAATCTAAGTTCATTCTCTCATTAACTATGGGTTCTTTTTCCTTAATATTTTTCAAAGTCATTCCTACCTTACATCCATATTAAGTAATTTGATTGTGGATATTTTTATCTAGATTTTCAATTGATTCAACAGTAGCAACTTTATTTTCGATAATTTCAAGTCTTTGCATAACATTCTCCAAAGTTAATGTGGTTCCATTAACCAAAAGTGGTGGTGAACCAAATAAATTTAGCATAGCATTATAAGAATCAAAAGTATGGCTACCCAAGAAATTCCCTCCGGCAATGGTGTCGAGGATATATCTATACCAAGGATTAACACCTACATAAAAATTGCGGAGAAGAACTAAGGTAGATTGCTTCCTGGTAGATCTATTTTGAGCATTGCAAATTCTATACCACGCATCTTTTAGATTTTCTCCCTCCCTTTGTTTAAAATTTAGAACTTCACTCTTGGGAGACAACGGAGAAGATACGAGACTACTCAAGACGACAAGCAAACAAACTAGCACGCGATCAAACAAGAGGCAAATAGAGAGGGAGGATATATAGAGAGAGAGGGCGAATAAAACGGGAAGGGTCAATTGGGGGGAGAGGAAAACGACAGGCAAATGGCAAATAATGTAATGCGAGAGATAGGGATTGTGATGGGTACTTGGTATGTTGACTTTTTGCGTAGACTCCCCGGCAACGGCGCCAGAAATCCTTCTTGCTACGTCTTGAGCTTGCGTTGGTTTTCCCCGAAGAGGAAGGGATGATGCAGTAGAGTAGCGTAAGTATTTCCCTCAGTGAGGGAGTCCTGGATTAGGGGGTGTCCGGATGGCCGGACTATACCTTCAGCCGAACTCCTGGACTATGAAGATACAAGATTGAAGACTTCGTCCCGAGTCCGAAAGGGACTTTCGATATGTAGATCTCCTACCATTGTAACTGACTTTGTGTAACCCTAACCCTCTCCGGTGTCTATATAAACCGGAGGGTTTTGGTCTATAGGACAACATACAGAACAACAATCATACCGTAGGCTAGCTTCTAGGGTTTAGCCTCTCCAATCTCGTGGTAGATCTACTCTTGTACTACCCATATCATCAATATTAATCAAGCAGGACGTAGGGTTTTACCTCCATCAAGAGGGCCCGAACCTGGGTAAAACTTCGTGTCCCTTGCCTCCTGTTACCATCCGGCCTAGACGCACAGTTCGGGACCCCCTAACCGAGATCCGCCGGTTTTGACACCGACATTGGTGCTTTCATTGAGAGTTCCTCTGCGTCGTCGCCGTTAGGCTTGATGACTCCTATGATCATCAATAGCGATGCAGTCCAGGGTGAGACCTTCCTCCCCGGACAGATCTTCGTCTTCGGCGGCTTCGCGCTGCGGGCCAATTCACTTGGCCATCTGGAGCAGATCGAAAGCTATGCCCCTGGCCGTCAGGTCAGATTTGGAAGTTTAAACTACACGGCTGACATCCGCGGGGACTTGATCTTCGACGGATTCGAGCCACTGCCAAGCACGCCGCACTGGCACGACGAGCATGATCTAGCTCTGCCGCCGAACAGTGCCCTGGAGGCCGCACCCGCATCGGCTTCGACCCTTAATTCGGAGCCAACTGCACCGATCGAGGATGGGTGGTTGGACGCCGCCTCGGGGGCTGCGATCCCAACGGCGATCGAGCCAAACACCAGCCCCGCACTCCGCGAGACTCGTGACTCCAAGGAGCCGGACTCCTCTCCGGACTCCGAACCCTCCGCGCCCCTGCCGATCGAATCCGATTGGGCGCCAATCATGGAGTTTACTGCCGCGAACATCTTTCAGCACTCGCCTTTCAGCGATATTATGAAGACACTAAAGTCTCTCTCTTTATCAGGAGAGCCCTGGCTGGACTATGGTCAGCAAGGTTGGGATAAGGATGATGAAGAAATTCAAAGCCCACCCACCACCCACTTTGTAGCCACTGTCGACAATTTAACCGACATGCTCAACTTCGACTCCGAAGACATCGACGGTATGGACGCCGATGCAGGAGACGATGAAGAACCAGCGCCTATTGGGCCCTGGAGAGCCACCTCGTCATATGACATATACATGGTGGACACCCCAAAAGAAGGAGATGGCGATGGAACAGCGGAGGATGACCCCTCCAAGAAACAGCCTAAGCGCCGGCGTCAGCGGCGCCGCTCAAAATCCCACCAAAGCAAATACGGCGATTCCAGCACGGGAGATAATAATACTCCGGAGAGTGCCGAAGAAAACCCCCTCCAGCAAGATTCAGCACAGGAGGATGGAGAAGCCAGCCCTCATGAGAGAGCGGTAGACAGAGAGGTCGAGGAGGATAATTATACGCCTCCCTCCTAAGACGAGGCAAGCCTCGATGACGACGAATTCGTCGTGCCAGAGGATCCCATCGAGCAAGAGCGTTTTCAACGCAGGCTTATGGCCACGGCAAGAAGCCTCAAGAAAAAACAGCAATAGCTTAGAGCTGATCAAGATTTGCTAGTCGACAGATGGACTGAAGTCCTTGCGGCCGAAGAGCATAAACTCGAACGCCCCTCCAAGAGCTACCCAAAGCGCAGGTTGCTACCCCGATTAGAGGAGGAAGCACTTAAACCTACATCACCAGCACTTGATACGGCTGACCGGCCACCTCATGGCCACGACAGAGAGGCCTCTCGGCCCTCCACTCAAGCCACACCCCATACCAAGGCACGGGAAAATGCGCCAGACCTGTGAGATATGTGGGAGGACAAGGCAAGGCAAACAAGATCGATCTACGGATCGCGTGGGCGCCCCACGACTCGAGACGATAACCGTCACGCCGGACACAAATCCGGTAGGGCCGAACACGGTAGACAAAGCTCATTGGAGCTACGTCGTGATATAGCCCAGTACAGAGGCGCCGCACACCCACTATGCTTCACAGACGAAGTAATGGATCATCAAATCCCCGAGGGTTTCAAACCCGTAAACATCGAATCATATGATGGCACAACAGATCCTGCGGTATGGATCGAGGATTATCTCCTTCATATCCACATGGCCCGCGGCGATGATCTCCACGCCATCAAATACCTCCCACTCAAGCTTAAAGGACCAGCTCGGCATTGGCTTAACAGCTTGCCAGCAGGATCAATCAGTTGTTGGGAGGACCTGGAAGCCGCATTCCTCGACAATTTCCAGGGCACTTATCTGCGACCACCAGACACCGATGACCTAAGCCACGTAATTCAGCAGCCAGAGGAATCGGCAAGCAATTATGGACACGGTTCCTAACAAAGAAAAATCAAATAGTCGACTGTCCGGACGCAGAGACCCTAGCAGCCTTCAAGCACAATATCCGTGACGAGTGGCTTGCCCGGCACCTTGGACAGGAAAAGCCGAAATCTATGGCAGCACTCACGACACTCATGACCCGCTTTTGCGCGGGAGAAGACAGCTGGCTTGCTCGTAGCAACAATATGACCAAGAACGCTGGTAATTCGGATACCAGGGACAGTAGTGGCAAGTCGCGTCGCAACAAGCAGAAGCGCCGCATTAACGGCGACAATGCTGAGGATACGGTAGTTAATGACGGATTCAGAGGCTATAAATCCGGTTAGTGGAAAAAGCCATTCAAAAGAAATCCTAGGGGCCCGTCCAGTTTGGACCGAATACTCGACCGCTTGTGCCAGATACATGGCACCCCCGAAAAGCCGGCCAATCACACCAATAGGGATTGTTGGGTGTTCAAGCAGGCAGGCAAGTTAAATGCCGAAAACACTGACAAGGGGCTGCATAGCGATGACGACGAAGAGCCCCGGTCGCCGAACAATAGTGGACAGAAGGGTTTTCCCCCACAAGTGCGGACGGCCAACATGATATACACAACCCACATCCCCAAGAGGGAGCGGAAGCGCGCGTTAAGGCATGTACACGCGGTAGAGCCAGTCGCCCCAAAGTTCAACCCATGGTCCTCCTTCCCGATCACCTTTGATCAAAGGGACCATCCCACTAGCACCCGTCATGGCGGATTCGCCGCATTGGTTCTAGACCCAATTATTGATGGATTTCATCTCACTAGAGTCCTTATGGATGGCGGCAGCAGCCTGAACCTGCTTTACCAGGATACAGTGCGGAAAATGGGCATAGATCCCTCGAGGATTAAGCCCACCAAAACGACCTTTAAAGGCGTAATACCAGGTGTAGAGGACAACTGTACAGGCTCAGTCACACTTGAAGTGGTCTTCGGATCTCCGGATAATTTCCAAAGTGAGGAGTTAATCTTCGACATAGTCCCATTCCGCAGTGGCTATCACGCACTGCTCGGGCGAACCGCATTCGCCAAGTTCAATGTGGTACCGCACTACGCATACCTTAAGCTTAAGATGCCAGGCCCTCGAGGAGTAATTACGGTCAATGGAAACACCGAACGCTCCCTCCGAACGGAGGAGCACATGGCGGCCCTTGCAGCGGAAGTACGAAGCAGCCTCGCCAAGCAGTTCTCCAGTCCGGCCATTAAACGTCTGGACACCGTCAAGCGCGCCCGGAGTAACCTACAACAAGACCGCCTGGCATGTTCCGAGCAGGCATAGCAATGCGGCCCCAACCCCAGCCCTCGCGAAAATGCGACGCCAGTGCTTCGCATACATAACTACGCTCTAGAAATACCATGGGTACAGGGGGAGGGGCACCATCACGGCACGCCCGAAACACGCCTTAAACCGCACCAGGGGCTGCCGATTTTTTAATTTTCTCTTACTTTCAGGACTCCATTCTTTGGAAGGCCTGTTCGGCAGTTCAATTGCCGCACAAACAATGCAAGAACCAGGGAAGCAGACAAGCCATGCCGCATTAACGAACTCCCAGGTGGTCTGTATCACGACCAGTATACCTGTTTCGCATACCATTCCGCAGCCTGCCCCTGGAACAGACATGTTAAATAGTCCAACCTTTTGCTTATCGCATTATTTGTATCGTTCTGCTTTGATCGCAGCCCTTTTTAATAAACAATGCATAGCTTTTGTCTATTTTTCCATTACTCTTTTTTTACAAATATATGTTCCCTAACGACATGTTGCACCCGTACACTTTGGTACGGCCAAAATACGCCAGGGGCTTTAGTACCCCTCAATATGGTGTGAGAAGTCCGAACACTTTAACAAGTGCGGCACCCCGAACTTATAGCATTATATGCATCGGCTCCGAATCATATCTTGGGTCAATAGTTGGGTTTGCCCGGCTCCTATGTTTTGGTGCCTTACGTTCCGCTGTGTCGGCTAAGGTAGCACTAGGAGAACTACTGCGATTGTGCCCCAATTGAGCTGGGTCGAGCACCTCAGTAGAGAAAGCTAAAACTGACCGTCATGATGAAGCGAGAGCTGGTCGCTGTTCGAGAGGTTTTTCGAGTCCCTAAAGACTTAGGCCGCTTAGAGCGAGGAGTCCGCTATGTCCGGCCAAGGCGTGGATAGTGCCCCGAACTCGGTCTTCCGAATACCAGGGGCTTCACCGAAATTTAAAATTATAGAATTCTATGGCTAAGTGAGAGTGTTCACGCATTATAGTCTGATTGCCTTGTTCGTTGTGCTGAGCGCCTCCCTTGAAGGACCCAAACATGGGAAAAAGAGCGCTCAGGTTTATCCCCGAACACCCCAGCACTAGCGGCACGGGGGCAGAAGCCGACGACTCGCCATCTCTCAGAATTGATAAACAGCCGCACAGAAGGTAATATTTTAAATTCCAACAGCATTGCTTAGCGCATATGAACAAGTTTTCAGCGCACAGGACAAAACGAGCGAGTTTTACTCAAAAATTACATCCCTGGAACATTCATCCGCCATAAGGCGGACACCCTTCAGAACATCCTTATAATAATTCTTGGGCTTGCGATGCTCTTTCCCCGGCGGTGGCCCGTCCTTCACAAGCTTCTCAGCATCCAGCTTGCCCAGTGCACCTTAGCACGGGCAAGGGCCCTACGGGCACCTTCAATGCAGACGGAGCGCTTGATGACTTCGAGCCTTGGACAGGCCCCCACCAGTCGCCGCACCAGTCCGAAATAGCTCCCAGGCATAGCCTCTCCAGGCCACAGCCGAACTATGAGGCCCTTCATGGCCTGTTCGGCCGCCTTGTGGAGCTCGACCAGTTGCTTCAGCTGGTCGCTCAGGGGCACGGGGTGTTCGACCTCAGCATACTGAGACCAAAACACCTTCTCTGTCGAGCTGCCCTCCTCGGCTCGATAGAATGCGGCGGCATCGGACATGCTACGGGGAAGATCTGTGAATGCTCCTGGAGAGCTCCGGATTCGGGTAAGTAACAAGTAACTCACGTTTATGTGTTTGCTTTGCATAAAGAATGCCTTACCCGCCGCTATCTTTTTCACCACATCCAACTCCTGGAGGGTCTTCTAGGATTCGGCCTTGGCAGACTTGGCATTTTCAATAGCCACCGCGAGCTCGGACGCTCGCGTCTTTGATTCAAGCTCCAAACTCTCATGTTTTTTCATGAGAGCCTGGAGCTCTTGCGGCACCTTGCCAGCCTGGGCCTCATACTTCTCCCGCTCGGTGCACTCCGTGGCCGCCCTCTTCTTAGCCTCGGACAGCGCTTGCTTAAGGGTCGCCACCTCAGACGTGGCCCCTACAATAGCCACGATAATCCTGTCATTTTTTGCAATTGCACCTTTTTTGTATATATTTAAACAAGGTATTTCTTACCTTCCTTGTCCTCGAGCTGCTTCTTGGCACGCCCGAGCTCTTGCTCGAACTACTCGAGGTTCTGCTTTAGCGTGTCCACTTCCGCAATCAGTGCGGCGGACGCCAGCAGAGAAGCCTGCATACGCATATTGACTCCTTTTTGTTAGACTCCTGCGAATTTTATTTGATCCTCTATTCGGCTTTTCTTCCCGAACGCCAAACAGAGCATCAGGGGCTACTGTCTATGCGGTAATATTATTTACACATTCTTTACTTACCTCAAAGCCTGTTAAAAGGATAGCACATGCTTCAGTCAGTCCGCTCTTGGCGGACTGAACCTTCTGGACCACCGCACTCATAATGGTGCGGTGCTCCTCGTCGATGGAGGCACCTTTGAGCACCTCCAACAGATTGTCCGGCGCCTCTGGTTGGACGGGGGTCACCGGCATGGTGGGCTTGATCCTCTTGGAAGGAGGTCGCTCGCCGGACTCTGGAACCTTTGAAGGTTCCGGAGCGGTGTCCGGCCTAGAGCCGGACTTGGAGCCCTGGGGGGTTTTATCCCCTTTACTCCTGGAGTCCGGGAGGTCGCCTTGCGGCGCCTCCAGGACCACCTCCTCCTGGCTTGGAACCTGTTTGGACAACACTTCGGCGTCGTCCGTAGGGCGGGGGGAGATAGCCGTCGGAAGCGAATTCACATCCGACGAGTCCAGTGAACCGCTCGACGACGCGTCGAGCCGGTCTTTGGGTGGGCTGCATAATCATATTCGACATAAGGGAAAGCTGTGCAATAAAGGAATACTATGAATTACTCTGGTATCCGGATACTTACGATTTTGCCAGGGGCTTGGCCCTGAGCGGCCACTCCTCTCCGCCGTCGTCGGCGTTGGTGGAGTAGTCCGGAGGAAGGGTTTTCCCCTTCATGGAACCTTCGGCCTCCCCAGTGAGGGCGGCCTTCCTTTTCTTCTCTCCCCCCGCTGGAGGGGGAGAGGTCTCTTCTTCCTCCTCCTCGTCTTCACAGGAGGAATGCGCCCTGGAGCCGTCGGATGATGAACCCGACACCTCCTGGCGCCGGGCACTTTTTCGAGTCCCCGTGGCCTTCTTCGTGGCCCTCTTCTCCGGCACCACATAGGGTGCCAGAACCAGCAGCTTCGCCAAGCGGGCATCGGCTGGGTCTTCGGGCAAAGGAGCCGGACAGTCGATCTGTCAGGACTTCACCTGCCAAACCTGTCAAAGGTAAGGGAGCTTAGATCCCGCATAGAGTTAAACTATGAAAAACTAATACCCTGTAAAAGGTACAAACAACTTACCGCGCTAGCGTGACGCTGCGTGCTGAATCCGTGATCTTCGGTAGCAGATGCGGGAGCCTCGGCGCCCTTGAAAAGCACCTTCCAGGCATCTTCGTACGTCGTGTCGAAGAGCCTGCTCAGAGTTCGGTGCTGCGCCAGGTTGAACTCCCACAGATTGAAGGCCCGTTGTTGACACGGGAGGATCCGGCGGATGAGCATAACCTGGACTATGTTGACAAGCTTGAGTTGCTTGTCCACCAGGGTTTGGATGCATGTTTGCAGTCCAGTCACCTCTCCTTTGCTGCCCCACGATAGGCCCGTCTCTTTCCAAGACATGAGCCGCGTTGGGGGTCCGGACCGGAACTCGGGGACTGCGACCCACTTAGGGTCGCGCGGCTCGGTGATGTAAAACCACCCCGATTGCCACCTCTTCAGGGTCTCCACAAAGGAGCCCTCGAGGCATAAGACGTTGGGCATCTTGCCCACCATGGCGCCTCCGCACTCCGCCTGGTTGCCGCGCACCACCTTCGGCTTGACATTGAAAGTCTTGAGCCATAGGCCGAAATGGAGGCGGATGCGGAGGAAGGCCTCACACACGACGATAAACGCCGAGATGTTAAGGATGAAGTTCGGGGCCAGATCATGGAAATCCAGGCCGTAGTAGAACATGAGTCCCCGGACGAATGGGTGGATAGGAAAGCCCAGTCCGTGGAGGAAGTGGGGAAGGAACACTACCCTCTCATGGGGCCTTGGGGTGGGGAGGAGCTGCCCCTCTTCGGGAAGCCGGTACACAATGTCGTTAGACAAGTATCCGGCCTTCCTCAGTTTTTTGATGTGTCCCTCCGTGAAGGAGGAGACCATCCACTTGCCTCCCGCTCCGGAAATGGCTGGAGAAGGTTGAGGTGGGGAGTGCGGACTTGGGCGCTGGAGCTCGAGTGCGCGAAAATGGATAGGCAAAGGAGGAAGAAGGCGTAGGTGAAAAGGTGGATCCTTGTCCCCTTATATGCATGGACGCAACTACGTGTCCCCACCAGCCTGGTAAAACTCGCTTATCTCCAAGTGCCGTAATCAATGGCGCGGTTGGGTTACCCATGCCCGTATTGATGAGAATCCCTGAATAAGAGGACACGATCTCTGCTTTAACAAGACATGCCAAGGAAACCGCCTCGCATGACACGCTGAGGTGGGATAATAAAACGATTTGAATAAAGGCTTGGCCGTGGTGCGATGTCACACTACAGAATACGTCAGCAGATTAGATTTGTGTAAATATTATTCTCTCTATGGCAGTATGTGGAAACTTATTTTGCAGAGCCGGACACTATCTTTGTGTTCAAAATCTTCTATGAAGTACTTGGAGGAGGAACCCGCCTTGCAATGCCGAAGACAATCTGCGCGCCGGACTCGTCGTCATTGAAGCCTGGTTCAGGGGCTACTGAGGGAGTCCTGGATTAGGGGGTGTCCGGATGGCCGGACTATACCTTCAGCCGGACTCCTGGACTATGAAGATACAAGATTGAAGACTTCGTCCCGTGTCCGGAAGGGACTTTCCTTGGCGTGGAAGGCAAGCTTGGCGATACGGATATGTAGATCTCCTACCATTGTAACCGACTTTGTGTAACCCTAACCCTCTCCGGTGTCTATATAAACCGGAGGGTTTAGTCCGTAGGACAACATACAGAACAACAATCATACCGTAGGCTAGCTTCTAGGGTTTAGCCTCTCTGATCTCATGGTAGATCTACTCTTGTACTACCCATATCATCAATATTAATCAAGCAGGACGTAGGGTTTTACCTCCATCAAGAGGGCCCGAACCTGGGTAAAACTTCGTGTCCCTTGCCTCCTGTTACCATCTGGCCTAGACGCACAGTTCGGGACCCCCTACCCGAGATCCATCGGTTTTGACACCGATACTCAGTTTTTGAGAACCAAGGTATCAATCCAGTAGGAGCCCACGCTCAAGTCCCTCGTACCTGCACAAAGCGATAGCTACTCGCAACCAACGCGATTAGGGGTTGTCAAGCCCTACACGGTCACTTACGAGAGTGAGATCTGATAGATATAATATTTTTGGTATTTTTGGTATAAAGATGCAAAGTAAAAAGTAAAGGCAAAGTAAAAAAGCAAAGCAAGATTAATGTAATGGAGATTGATATGATGAGAATAGACCCGGGGACCATAGGTTTCACTAGTGGCTTCTCTCTAGAGCATAAGTATTCTACGGTGGATGAACAAATTACTATTGAGCAATTGACAGAATTGAGCATAGTTATGAGAATATCTAGGCATGATCATGTATATAGGCATCACGTCCGTCACAAGTAGATCGAAACGATTCTGCATCTACTACTATTACTCCACTCATCGACCGCTATCCAGCATGCATCTAGGGTATTAAGTTAAAAACAGAGTAACGCCTTAAGCAAGATGACATGATGTAGAGAGATAAATTCGTGCAATATGAAATAAACCCCATCTTGTTATCCTCGATGGCAACGATACAATACGTGCCTTGCTGCCCCTTCTGTCACTGGGTAAGGACACCGCCAGATCGAACCCAAAGCTAAGAACTTCTCCCATGGCAAGAACTACCAATCTAGTTGGCCAAACCAAACGGATAATTCAAAGAGACTGGAAAAGATAACCAGTCATACATAAAAGAATTCAGAGAAGATTCAAATATTATTCATAAATAGACTTGATCATAAACCCACAATTCATCGGTCTCAACAAACACACTGCAAAAAGAAGATTACATCGAATAGATCTCCACAAGAGAGGGGGAGAACTTTGTATTGAGATTCAAAGAAAGAGAAGAAGCCATCTAGCTACTAACTATGGACCCGAAGGTCTGAGGTAAACTACTCACATTTCATCGGAGAGGCTAGGATGATGTAAAAGCCCTCTGTGATGACGGCCCTCTTCCGGTGGAGCTCCGGAACAGGCCCCAAGATGGGATCTCGTGGATACATAAAGTTGCGGCGGTGGAATTAGGTTTTTGGCTCCTGTTCTGATCGTTTGGGGGTACGTGTGTATATATAGGAGGAAGAAGTACGCCGGAGGAGCAACGAGGGGCCCACGAGGCAGGGGGCGCGCCCTAGGGGGGCGCCCCCACCCTCGTGACCGCCTCTTTTGTTCCTTGGAGCAAGGTCCAAATCTCCTGGATCACGTTCGGTGAGAAAATCACGTTCCCGAAGATTTTATTCCGTTTGGACTCCGTTTAATATTCCGTTTCTTCGAAACACTAAAATAGGCAAAAAGCAGCAATTCTGGGCTGGGCCTCCGGTTAATAGGTTAGTCCCAAAAATAATATAAAAGTGGAAAATAAAGCCCAATATAGTCCAAAACAGTAGATAATATAGCATGGAGCAATCAAAAATTATAGATACGTTGGAGACGTATCATGGATCCAGCTGTCAGCCTCTCCACATATAGTCCACGTCCGATGGAAGTCGTTCCTTGACCACGTTGACCACGCCGTGCCGAGAGCACCAGGGCGGCGAACGACGCAGAGCCGGTGAAGACGCGGCAGTGGTTGCCCACGCGGAGAGGAGTATGAGGGTTCACTCGTTCGGCTGCGGTGTGAGGCTGCCGTCGCCGCAGGGCCTAGCCAGCGGTGGGAATAATAGGGGCGGTGAGGCCTCCGCGGCAGCACAGCCGGACACGGGAAGCAAGAGCAGGCGGCATGACCGGTGCTGCTTTGGGCGGCTGGAGCAAGAAGACCAGAGGTTGAAGAAGCACCACGGCCGTTGGATGGAAATCGTACGGTCACTGGAGCTAGAATCGTTCATATTGACTAAGTTGACAAAGCCCTCCATCCCCCTCAACTTAGTAGGCCCACAAGTCAGCCTCCCACCAAGGTGGGTCCCAGCTAGCAGGGGGAGTATTCATTTTTTTGTGCGTGGTAAGGAGGCACTTCCGGTGGGTCCGAGCTGACAGCGGGGGGAACTTATTTTTCGCAAAATACATTGGCCCATCCGGTGGGACCCAGCAGTCAGGGGGGAAACATTTTTTTCACGAAATAAGGTGGCCCGTCCGGTGGGTCCCCGCTGTCAGGTGGAGGAATAATTATTTTGCACGTAATAAGGAGGCACTTCCTTGCGGCCGCCGTGGACCCAGCTGTCAGCCTCTCCATGTACAGTACTCTTCCGATGGAAGTCGGTCGTTGACCACGTTGACCACGCCGCGCCGAGAGCACCAGGGCGGTGGACGACGGCGAGGCCTAGGAAGGGGATGACGCGGAGCCGGTGAAGACGCAGCAGTGGAAGCCCGTGTGGAGAGGAGTACGAGGGTTCACTGGTTCGGCTGCGGTGTGAGGCTGCCGTCGCCGCAGAATAACAGGGGGTGTGGGTGAGTGGAGGGATGGCCTGGCCAGCGGTGGGAGTAGTATGGGGGCGGTGAGGCCTCCGCGGCAGCACAGCCGGCCACGGGAGGCAGGAGTAGGTGTCACGACCGACGCTGCTTTGGGCGGCTGGACCAAGAAGACCAGAGGTTGAAGAAGCACTACGGCTGTTGGATGGACATCGTACGGTCACTAAAGCTAGAATCGTTTATATTGACTAAGTTGACAAAGCCCTTGGTACGCTCCAACTTAGTAGGCCCACAAGTCAGCCTCCGAAACGGTGTGCCCCAGATGTCAGGGGGAGGAATCTTTTTTGGGCGGCCGAAGCTAAGAATATCCGAGATTGAAGAAGAAGCACGACATCTATTGGATAGACATCCAACGGCCACTGCTGCTAGAACCGTGTGTTGACTATAATAAGTTGACAAAGCCTTGCATATGCGTCAACTTATTTTTTTAGGGGACGTGTCACTTAGTAGGCCCACAAGTGTGTGGCAGAGAACTTATAGCCCATTTGCGTTTTGTAAGAATGTACAACCCATTTTTGAATTCTAATAGAATTTACAACAGCCCATTTATAGATTGTTAAAAGTACAGCCCATTTTCTAGCTAGGACAATGATTAATAATTTCAACCAACCGTTGAAGACAGAATTCAACAAAATTTTCCACATTTTGATGGGATCCGAAATATTTTTATCCCGAAATTTCTAGTCAGATTAAATATAAATTTGTATTACGTAAAAATCCAACGAAACATTGCGCGCGCAACAATGAAAATTTAAGATTTTCAAATCCATAAATAATATTTTATAAACTAATTTCGTGTTTGGTGCATTTTTTATAGTTACTGCCCAGTTTTTATAATTACATCCCATTGATTATTTTTTAAAGCCCATTTTCCTGTTAAGCATAATGCATCCCTCCTTGGAAAGATTTGCAGCCCGGCAGGGCGGAGAATAACAAGTTGACCTTGCCTAGGTATTCCTCAAAAAGATGTATAGCTGGGCTAGCCATTTTCATCTTGAAAAATTAGTATCTGGGCTGGATATTTGGCCTGGGCTAGACGGGCCATAGCCCGAGCAGTCAATACCCTGCTCTCCTCTAAACAACAACGAAATCATCGCCAAGAAAAACTCTGCAGTGCTCACGCCTCAAAAACACAAATACTGCTCGAGCTGCTTGGTCCCAGCTGTCGGCCGCACCTTGTGCAATTCTCTCGTTTATATTGACTACATAGGTTGACAATGGTGTGGGACCGTGATGTCAGGAAACCAGGAGAAAGCAAAAAAAATAGGTGTACATAATAAGGAGGCACTTGCGTACATACGACTATGGCCCTAGTGGGTCCCTAGCATCATCCAGTCAAAATAAAGTCATCTCCTGATTCCTCATGTTTGTTGACGATGTTAACAATGCTCGGCGCCACAGCGAGTGCAACAACTCGAAGGACAACAGAGAGGGCCTCGCGGGCCCTACGGATGGTCTGATACAGCGCCCGCTACTCATTCAGGAAGCCAGGATCATCGGACACCTATGAGCACCTTCGAGAAACTGAGACGACATGAAATGGTAAGGCCACGCTTGGGAGCTCTGGTTTATTTCAAACTTGTATTAGCATACAAGTGTAATTTACTCGTCATCGGAAACAACGCGTAAAATACAGGCGTAATGAAACCGAGGGCCCGAGGTCTGTAAGTAAAACTGGCGGGTTACACGTGTAATTTGAGAGACTAGTGTATATTTTACGAGCACTGCTATATGGACGACATTACTAGACGATACATGCACGACGTGCGTATCATGCCATCCATGGGCAAGGCTGAAACAGCAGCTAACGGCTGGATTAGCAATCGTCCGAGTGTTGTTCAACGTTTTTATCGTGTGTGAAGTACTTTCGATATTTTACTAGTCGAAATCAACCAACCAAGCGCCTTCGCCCGAGACCATCTGCTTTAATTTACAAGTGTCAGTTTTACAAGCGGTTTTGGTTGGAAAACGACGATCCAAACACGGCCTAATATCATGAGTTGGTCGGAAGATCATATGGTTTCACGTCTAACCTACCCGACTTGTCGTATAGGCTATGAATGAAACATCAGACGATGAACTTCTTAAGAACGGAAACAACAGAAGAGGATGATCTTCTTAACAAGCAAATCACTGGCATTAGATCGACATGCAAAACAATATGAAGCATTATTCTCAGGAGGCACGGTGAACAGCTCGTGATGCCGCATGCCACAACATTCCAAGCTCAACTTTGAAATCAAACATAAGGCCTGGTATTACGTAGAGAATATTCAGAACAAACTCTTAACACAGGAATATCTCAGCAGAGTAACTATTTACTTCTAAACTGAACACAGGAATAGGAAAAAACACTCGACGCTGCTCATAGCAAGGGCGTCCCACTCAAAAATATCAAATGCATGTCTTCTGGCTAACATCAATGAGCAAATTTTGACAAGGTTTTCCAATTCCAATATATTAAACTAACGTCTTCTTGCTAACATCAATGATTAAACTTTGACAAGCTTTTCCCATTCAAAATATGTAATGCCTATGATCGTGGAGTCCTGTCGTAGCTTCTTGTACTTGTTTGGGCACTTTTTGCCCAGGGCACTCCATGTGTTGTTAAATTGCCAATGGTCTCTGCAGACTAGTCGTGTCACCGGTGTCTAATAATACTCTGTAAAGCTTCTTGTTCATTCCTTCTGTAACGTAGCGCAAACAGTGACTGCTTCTTTCTGAAAAGTGGGACGACCAACTCAACCCAGTAATGCAGCAGTTTGCCTTGGACACATTGGCTCCTTTTGTGCAGTTCAACTAAAATCGAAGTCGGAATAAAACCGGGCTTTAATTTTGATATCCCTGTAAGCAACATAAGTATAAGGGAAACAATTACTGAGAAATAACGGTTGATGACTTATACTCCCAGAAGGAAAGCATCTACTGATCTACTTTATCTTAATGGGAAACAAAGCAGGAGAGTAGCAATTCTCCATCAGTGTGATTCATTCATATTGACTGAGACATTATCTTAACAATGCCTTGTTTCAACATGTATAAAGAATGACAAAGCAGAAAAGTACCATTCCTAAAACAATGCAACCGATTCATTTTAACAAACACATTATCTTAACAATACCTTGGTTAAACATATAGAAAGAACTACAAAGCAGGATAGTACCATTCCTAACAAGTGTTTCAGTTTTGAACTAAGATTCAGTAGTTAATTAATTCTGAGAGTGGCATTGCTTAATTTTACCAGCGGCATTAGATTAACGAAAAGCATAAACAGTTCCAGGGGAGAGTGGGCACAACAACAGTATGTGCTTCCATCTACTTATAAAGGGGGTGATGCAGAGTTTGTTGTAACAAAGCAACAAGCATCATGTCTGGGTTGCTCCCATTATTGTTCACTACTTAATGGGAAAGACAGCAATACAATACCTTCAATTCAACATTTATTTAAAATAGTACCAATACAAGTAGCACAACATCTCAAAGCGCACTGCACAATCATGTGGATGAAGGCCTGTATTGACCTTTCATGAGACGGACAAGATAAAATACGAATCTGCCAACACGAATAGGAAATCCAATCTCGTTTTGTGCAGTTGCACTGAAATCAAGCAAAGTGTTCCGCATAGAGAAGCAAAATGTCGCAATAGCAACAAGTTGAATAGATATCCCTGTTTAAACAGAGGCAAAAAGGAATCAATTACTGGCTAATAAAGGAGGATGAAACATGCGGCCACAAAAATGGTAATCCCGCCAATCCCTAACAAGTGTTGCAGTTTTGAAATAAGATTCAGTAGTTAATTCTGAGAGTGGCATCAATTACTGGCTTATAAAGGGGGTGATGCTGAATTTGTTGTAACAAAGCAACAAGCATCATGTCTGGGTTGGTCCCATTTTTGTTCACTACTTAATGGGAAAAGACGGCAATGCAATAGCTTCAATCCAACATTTATTTAAAACAGTACCAAAACAAGTACACAACATCTCAAAGCACACTGCACATCATGTGGTTGAGACCAAGATTTGAAACAACTTGCCATGAAGACTAGAAACAAACCTCGATCTCTTTTTGTGCAGTTCCACCAAAATTAAGCAAAGTCACCGGTGTGACATTCAAGTTGAACTTCACAAAACACTCTTAAAACATAAGTGTTTCCAGTAGCGAAGCAAAAAGTCGCAATAGCAACAAGTTGAATCGATACCCCTGTTTTAACAGAGGCAAAAAAGGAAACAATTACTTGCCGATAAAGGAGGATGAAACAAACGGTGACAGAAAGAAGCATCTAACTTATCTTGGATGGAAAACAAAGTAGGACAGTAGCATTTCTAAAATGGTTGCATTGATTCATATAAAAGAGACATTCTCTTGAAACAACATTCGTTAAAAAATGTAATTTACTTTTAACAGTGGCATTGCTTCAATTTTCCGGCGGTATTCTTAGATTAACAACAGCAAAATAGTTGTATGGGACATGCCAGCACCATGTGCGTCCACACGTATAAATGGGTGATGCAGAGTATGTAGCCAAGCAGCATATATGCGCTGGTCCCGTATTTGTTCTCTTTGAACCTTCTTCCTATGTGAGGGCAGCAAATCTAGTCCAGCACAAACTACCCGACCCCCCAGTTTCTATCCCTTTTCAACAAAGAGATCGGTTCCTTACAGATGTGTGTACTGGGTTACCCCCTTTTTCCCTTTTCGGCCTACAAAGTGGCTGGATAGCCAGTCTATACTACTTTCCGCCCCTCCTTTCCTCATTGAACCACGTCCTAGATTCTTGCTCCAACCCACCGCACCCTTCTTTCTCTTTGAACCAAGACCTAGATTCGACTACAGATCGAAAAAGATCCACATGCAGCTAGAGCAACGACGGTTTCAAAGAAGCTTATACCTTAGGGTCGTCGGGATGTGGCAAGGCGTGCGGCGGGAGGCCGGGTCTGCCCACACTACGTACGGCAGCGAGGAAGAAGGGGTCGGTGGCCCTCCCACACAGGCGCTGGGTGAAAGAGAACAGCGCAGCCGGCAGTGGATTGCCTCCCTCGCCGAAGGCGATAGAGTGAACGTTGCACCTCCTCCCCTTCCTGGTGCGACGGGATACAGGCGCCTCCTTCACCAGCTGTGAGGGGGGAGAGAGAGACAAGAGGCCAACGCAGTCTTGTTTAGATCTGGTGAAGAGAGGGTGAGAGACTATGAATATAGCAAACCCTAGCAAATGAACGCCGAGCCTCTAGTGTGTAACATATATGTAGTGCGGCGAGCGTGTGGAGAGTGCAAACCCTAGCGAACAAGCGCTGAGGCTCCCGCTTATATATATACCACTGTAGTACGGACTGAGCTCCGGTACCTTCACTGCACCTGCTTTTGGCTGTATGACAGGTGAGGCAGCCACATTTTGGGCCCACCTGTCATAAATCCAAAGGTAGGTGCACTAAGTCAATGAAGTTGCATCCATATAGTACTCTCGTGTATATGACAAATATATAGTGGAGTGGTTTTCTTATTCTCTCCATAACAATCGTTTTAAATTGTGTAAGTATGAAACGAAACTCTTTATTAAATGTACAGTGAAGAAAAGTAGTACTACTTCCGATGAACTAACGATCCACGCCCACGTGTCCTGGTCGCACTTCCTGTCCTTCACGTGTGGTACACTACCCTCCCTTAAGTGAACAACCACACATGCGCCAAATTATCGGAAACGTGTGAGAGTGTGTAGAAATAAAGAATTTTAATTTCAATTATCGGAAAGGTTTGAGAGTATTACAAAGTTTGACTTCAATCAAATCTAATATGTGGAGTAAATAAAAATGGAGGGCTACTACGTCCATCCGGGTTTTTAGTCCACACCATTTTTTAAATCAAAGTTAATAGCTGGACAAATAAAATTATAGGGGAGCTAGAGACAAAGTTGTGAGAAGGCTTAGAAATCAATACAAAACTTATGCTCTTAGTACCAACATCGATCCTTCTTCGAGGAAACATTTGGTTCATAGCCAATTGTGTGATAAAATTGCACCAACGTGAAAGACGACTGCGTCTCCAACGCAAACAAGGTGAACTGACGAAGGATATCATCTTTGTGCATAACAAGCAAAGAGCACTGATGGAGGACAGCTTGTTTTTCATTGAAAATCGATCAGCTTCACCAGCCGACGTGACCATGAGGCGCAACCATGAGCATCGATAGGTCATCGTGGCGATGCATCATCCATTTGGCATCAAGTTTGGGTGAGGCACCTATGAAGTTCGACAAATGCTCACTGTGGTCTGTTTCTTCTCAGTAATCAAGCTCGAGGAAGGAAGAACCACGTGGCAGAGGACAGTGAGGCGGAACAACAATGGCCATCCAATTTTGTGCAGTTCCACTAAAATTGAGGAAGACATGCCTGGGTATGGAGACACGCATCGTTGTTTCCAAAAATATAAAAAAAGGGTTAGCAACGACATCTCAATTGTCAATAAGAATTAATGAAAAGTACACCAACAAACAGAAGCATCATAATTATCTTGATGGGAACTAAACCAGGATACTCGAGAAAAAAGCATTTCTTCATTTAACCAGTGATAGTACTACCACCATATGGACAACGACCACACAACCACCATGTACTTTTTGTCGAAACAACATGTATACCTCCACCGAGGCATAAATCAGGACAACTTTTCGAGTGGCATTTCCTCTATAATAGTACTAGTAGGTGATGTTGGACCAGCCGACGAACCCTAGCTACTATGCATGGGAAGCTGGGGAGTAGTCGCATAGAAGAAAACCCGCACACAGCGACCTGGGGAACTGGACCAGTACAAGAAGTTATACCTCAGGTGGGCGATATGTCGTTTAGACGGGCGGGCGGGATCTGCCCACACGATGGCAGCGAACAAGGGCGTGGAGGATCTTCGTCTGCGCCAGCGCCGGCTCCAAGAGGACGGTGCACCTCGGCTTCCTCCGTCGCCGACGGCGACAACGTAAACGATGCACCTCCTCACCTCCCGCAGTGGAAGGGATTCGGCCGGATCTGTGACCACCGGTGAGGAGAGAGATAGAGTGGACACTATCATCTCGTTTTGATATGGAGAGGGTGAGAGAGGGAGATGCGAGAAACTCTATCAAAGAAGAGGCTATAATGGAGTAAAAAAATCTCTCCATAGCAGTGGTTTTAAATAGAATACGCGTGTTCCCGGAAAAAAAGAAATGAAAACTGGCGGAAAATTTTTTAAGGGTCTGTCTGAGACACATCTAGATGTGACATAGTTATGTCACATCTAAGTTGATGTCCACTCTGTTTGTGGTCTATTTTTTTCCTAGTTTTTTTTGTTTCTTGTTGCTACATTATATACTTGTGGGAGCTTAGATGTGATATCCTTAAATAACATCTAGATGTGAATTAGACAAACTGATTTTCTAACGTACCAAGAAAGAAAACTCGATCAAAAACACGCCCCTGCTTCCAGGTCGCGAGAGTTGTCGCGCACACACACATAGACATAGACATGCATATCCGTGTTTACGTAAAATTCCATTTCCATCTCCATCTCCAATCATATTTTTCCAACTGGCACATTATTTACGTTGTTAATTATATATGCAGCAATATTAACGTACAACATCTCCTGTTTGCGCACGTCCGGACCGCTGCCACGGCCGGTCCTGACCAACCCGAACCCTCTTCATCACCCGCGCGTGCTTCCCGCCTGAAACGGTCAGTGCCGCATTCATGCCCGGCTAGAGCGGACGTGACCTCTCACTGGCACCGGCATTGAAGCGGCGCGCCGGCCGAGAGAGCGTCGCCTGCGCCGCTTTCGGGTGCACGCGGCTGCTCCGTGTTCAAAGGTCGCAATAGACAGCTACAACATGCATGTAAAAAGTTCTTGGGAGTCCGTGCTATAGCTAGCTGTCCTCCCCCAACTCGTCAATCTCTTCCAGTAGTGCTAGTACTCCATGGCGCGATCCATCGACAAGCAGGCGGGAAAGTTATGGTATACTACTCGGTTTGCGGTGAGTGGCATGCCGAGCGACCGTGTGGGGTCGAGCCGTGGAGGAGGGTGAGACACGAACACGACAGACGTGATTTAAATGTTGGTTTTGCTCGATGGCGCGATCCAACGAAACGAAACGTTGGTTTCTCTCTGATTCCATTTTTTCTCCGGAAAAACGGAAACTTTCCACTCCATTTTCATTCCTATTCCAAGGTTGCCTCGTTACAACATTCCATCAAATACAAAGGAAAACTAACACGCATGCTGATGCATCTCAATGATTCACAGATCATAGCCAATATTTACTTCACAACTAAAGAAAAAAGTTGTGAGAGCGTGTACGAAAGAAAAACTACTGATGGGGTCACTACTGATGGCATCGGCCCATACTGCGGTGACCCCCGATTGGGACGCACCGACTGTGGGTTTTCTCCTTCTCCGGTGTCGACCGCGTCTATGCAGAACATTGTTCCCTTCCCCCAGCTGCGAGATCAGGCTCATCGTTCTATGCTTGTGAAGAGAGCAACCTAAGCAAGCAGGCTTGTAGCTTAGGCTCCTGCTAGTGTATATATAGTGGTTTTCTTTTTCTCTCCATATCAACCATTTTATATTGTGTACGTGTCATTCAAGAGTGAACTGATGGTTGCTTCTTCCGACTAACTTACTGTGTGATTTGACTGCTCCTTAGTGGCCCCTACACGTACTCCCCCTACGTGTATGCAACAGTCACACGTACACATGGACGCCAAAATGCACGTGACGCCCTAATGCATGATGTCTGAGCACACGACGGAACACACACGGTCATGCTCAAGTGCTCAACCTACACGTGCATGCACACACATACTCAGTCAGGGTGAGCTAGTGACCGTATAAACACCGGAATATATATATATATTGAGCGCAATGAGCGTATTATGAAGTCCACTGACCATATTTTTACAAATATACAGTGACAGACGGTGTATTTATCTTGTTTGAAATTAAGCCATATTAACTGGAGAGGAGGCAGTATGGACTAGCATTACTTTGTTGTGTCCCGTCAACTTGCCGAATGAGGAGAAGGTTGCAGGATGGGAGAAGCTTGCGCGTGGTGGCTCGCAGGACAAGGAGAAACTTTTGACTAATGCAAGATCTCCCTCGCTCAGGCGGTGCACGTGCAACAGTTAATTCGGTGTCAGATTGCCAGAAGCATACACTATACTACTAGTGCTATTATTGTTCGACTTCCCGAATAGGCGAACAGCCAAGTGCAAAGTTTACTAGTACTACTACTATAGTCTATAAAGGTACGTACTATACTAGTACTAGGAACCGGATGGAGCAGCGTCTGCACTCTTATTATAATTTTAAAATGTGATAAAGCAATCTCCAACACATTTGGTTCTCTTCGAGGGTTCTCGCATGTGATAATGGAAGTTGATTGCATGGAACACTCGTCACAATTCTCGCTTAATTCTGGCTCATATCCTGTTACAAATAGTAGCGCTCGGTAATATTTCCTCTTTTTTTGTTATTCAGCATGTAAACAGGTCAGCAAACCTTGCGGCGCATCTTTGTGCGAACCGTGTTTGCTGCACTTTGAATGCGGCCGAGAGCTGGCTTGATGAAACACCTCGCTTCCTACTTCTTTTTTGTAGGGTACCTCGCTTCCTAGTGACCAGTGTCTTGGCTGATCGTCCTAAGAATGCTTATATATGAATAAAACTCTGTTATTTACCCACAAAAAAGATTAAGCCATATTAACCGGAAAGGAGGGAGTATGGACCAGCACTACTTTTTTGGTGTGTCCCGTCAACTCGCAGAATGAGGAGAAGCTTGCAGGACAAGGTGAAGCTCACTTACCCCTTTTGACTAATGCAACCTACCCTCGGTGGACATGCATTAGTCCATTCGGTGTCAGATTGTCAGAGGCATACACTGTAGTACCCAACATGCAGAGTACCATCATTGTTTGACTTCACGAAGAGGCGAAGAGCCAAGCGCAGTAGTACGAGTAGTACTACTACTAGAATCGCATGGTGGAGCGTCTGTACTCTTATTTTTTATCTCTGATAAAGTACACATTTATTTCGGAGAAGGGCGGAAAACGGCAGCCCAACATGTAATGAATGATATCGATCAACCAACCATGCTCGAATATATCTTCGCCTCCGTGTGAGCCCGTTTGTGTGTTCTCGCTCCTCGTCTCTCTCAAGGAACGGCGGGTTGGCTCTTTGCCATCAATTGAGATCGGTTTGCTCACACTCCTGTCCCACATGTCAGTGATATGCCAAGAGGAGGTGCATTGACCGACTGGCCATACGCGTACTTGGTTTTGCACCTTCATACTACTCCTCCCTCCGTCACAATTTACAGGGCGCGCTTCATTATGATGCATTTCTCTCAATGCATTTCCACCACCAGAGAGACTTTAGACGCGTTTGATTTAATGCTTAATTAATTAGGGTGTGGTAACCGCAATCAAGTCCACAGTTTTCTCTCCATGTATTGTACTACTACGGAGTGGAGTAAGTGCATGCATGTGTGTACCCGGGGTGGAAGCATTGCATGCATGTGTGTACGCATTATTCCCTCTAGTAATAGACGCCGTGCTATAACTACCAATGCTATTTTTCAGGCCGATCGCTAGTCGCCTTGGTCCCACATATTTTTTTTCTTTTTTCTGAAGCGCGCTATATAAACAGTGACGAATGGAGTAGTATGAGCGGATTCAAGGAAGAGCGTATTGATGGTTGCTTCTTCAGAGAAACTTACAGTGGGAAAGGTGGGGCTTATGATTTGACTGCTCATTACTCACTATTAATGTGGCGCAACGACCGGGCTGAGTCTCCCATGCGGTTGTGCACTACCCCCTCGGTTCTTAAATATACTCCGGAGTATATGTCTTTCTAGAGATTTCAACGAGTGACTACTCAAATATTTGTCCTTTTAGAGATTTCAAATGGACTGGCACATACAGATGTATATAGACATATTTTAGAGTGTAGATTCACTCATTTTGCTCCGTATGTAGTCACTTGTTGAAATCTCTATAAAGACGAATAGAATATTTAGGAACGGAGGGAGTACACATACGAAGCAAAATGAGCGAATCTACACTCTAAAATATGCCCGTTTGAAATTTGTAAAAAGACAAATATTTAGGAATGAAGGAGTATAATTTTGTGCATGGCACATGGACCCGGATGATGAAGAAGCTTCTGGCAATGCTATCAAGCTTCCATCATTTGTTTACATAATTGACGTACTATACAAATAATTTTCCAGCGACATGAAATTGTACAATGGTGTGAGCTTTCAGCTTTTGTTTCGCGTGTCTTGCCATCGATGCTCTTTCGGAAACAATAAAAAACTAACTTCCTTGCTAATGCATGTCAATTATTAGCAGATCAGAGCTAATAATTACATCACAACTAAAGACAGAGTTGTGAGAAGGTGTTAAATTAAAATTGATCCATGCTTTCATTGGCAGCAACGTCCCCCCAGCTCTGTCTAAATCAACAAGGCATGTTGGGAAAAAGTAGCTGTCTAGAGCATGCAACATTCCGATCATTTTGTGCAGTTCCACTAAAATAGAGATGAGCTTCCCTATTCCAAAGATATTAAGTGTGATTACTATAATAGCGGACTGCTGATGAAACAATAAACACACAAATAGAAGCCGATCACCTTTGCAGTCTCTCTTAAGACTAACTAGTTGGAGAAGATTTGGCTCGGAGTTGGATGAGGAGGATAGAGCAAAACCAATCTCCCTTTGTGCAGTCGCACTGAAATGTAGAGACGTTGCCCGTGTGACATTTTAGTACAACTGCACAAAACACTCTTAAGAAAAAAGTGATTTGTGTAGTTCACCAAAAGGTCGCAATAGCAACGAGGTGAAATGGATAGCCCTGTTTGCAAAAAAGATGTAGAAAGGAAACAATTACTGGCCAATAACAGTTGATGACATATGCGACGACAAAAAAGAAGCATATTCCTTGTCCTAAGGGAAGATAACAACACGGTTGTGTTTGTCTAAAACGGTGTGAGGACGAGAATGCAATATGGAAAGTACGCCGGACGAGCTACGTTTTGGGCACAGAACTATGGAAGATCCACATGCAGTGACGTGGGAAGACGGGCAGTGGAGCAAGGCCGGAGGGGATACCTGGAGGTCGTCGGGATGTAACTAGGTGAGCGGCGGCGGGCGGAATCTGCGAGCAGGGGGAGTAGGCCCTGCCGCGCCGAAGCTTGGTCAGAGAGAACGGTGTGTACCGCAGATCGGGATGTGCTGCCTCGGCACCGTCGAACGGAGAAATGATGCACTTCCTCCCTTTCCCCCGGCGGACGGGGTGCGGCCGGATCAGTGACCAACGGTGAGAGAGAGAGAGGCCACTTCACTCCATTTCCCCCGGTGGACGGGATGCGGCCGGATCAGTGACCAACGGTGAGAGAGAGAGAGAGAGAGAGGCCACCGCAGCCTTGTGTGAGATACTCTGAAGAGCGACAAACCAGACAGGCAGGCTCTATTGTATATAGTGAGCGGACTACCTTTTTCTCCATAAAAATCATTTTATATTCTGTGTACGTGCCATTGAGCGCTATAACTTTATTTAAAAATAATGCGGCAACGCGTCAAGTCGAACTTTGTTTCATGCACGCGTGGTACACAACCTCCCTAGGTAAACAACCGATACAGGCGTTCAAATTAGCACATGGGCTGCCATTTCGTAAACAAATGAGCTCCACTGTGTACCCACGCGGGTGTGGCTGGGCACGAAGCGGGAGTACGTGCACGGTGCACCTATTCTCTTCTTGTATACGTACACCACCTACGTGGGGTTGTGTGAGAGAGATATAGTGTGTGGGTTCTTGAGAGTTTTTTTGGGGGGTCAATCAAAAAATGTAACATATGCAATGTGTGTGAAATAGAGTCCTGGATATAACATATATATACAGGGGGCGATCCATGAGAAGAGAGTGGAGGTATCATCGGCTTGAGGTGTCCATAGAATCGAAGAGAGGGATGATGATGTGTGTGTGCGCGCGCGCGATCGATAAAGAGTGCCATCGAATTTGTGTGTGCCCACGTCAAAGATATAGAGTGTCTGGCCTACTGGAACGTGAGATGGGACATGTGCAGTTTGTATCTGTGGCATGGATACCTACCTGCAACGCTCAACTATCGGTGTGTGGTGGGGGAAGAGGGAGGCCCAATTAACTATAGAGGTACAATGGCTGGTATATGTGTGGAGGAGGAGAGAGGCCTACCTCATGTATTAAGGAGATCGATCTGCCTCATGTATTAAGGGAGATCGATCGGCATCCATGCATACATGCAGGAGAGGAATAAGGTTGGGAGAGAGACAGAGCTAGAGTGTTGGAGGGGGTGGTAGTGGAGTTGCTTCTAACAAATGGTGGGATAGGCTTGCTAGACAAAAGGAGGGCACGCCCGCAATATCAATAAGAGAGGAGATGGCTGCTTGTTGTCTGTGAACGTGCGTGTGAGAGACGGGTCAGGAGGCATGCACGAATGATGAGGGGGGACGATGTGGATGTGGTAAGCAGACGTAACTACATAGGAAGATCAATCGCCCTTTGTTAGAGAAAGGAGAGACATAACTTGTGAGGTACGTCGATCGATGGGGGGGTAGTTAAAGTCAATCTAGGTATATGTTGGGAGATTGATCGGTGTACATGCATGTGTGTGTTAGAAGCAAATGAGGCACGAGGAGAAGGATAGATAGAGAGGGATGCATGTAGGAGGTGGTACGAGAGGCATACTATATCGAGGGGGCAGGAGTGTGCGAGTATGAGAACAATGAAAAGAGTGGTGGGAGTGAGGCATGGACGGTGACAAGGGAAGAGGGGAAGCTTGTGTTTGTGCTAGGCACACCTGGCTAGAGAGGCATATTGATCGATGTGTGCTGTAAAGAAGGAGATGGGGGGCCTAAACACACCATGGGTGAACGACCTAAAGTGAAAAGACGAATTTAAGCGATGGAGCTAGAGAATGCTGAGGGAGGGTGAGAGGGATGCGGGCGTGTGCATGCACAAGAGAATGTTAGCACTAGCTACAAAGATAAGAGGGTTGTGTGGGTGTAAAAGACGAATAGAGATCATATATACTTCATTATAAAAAGCGAATTCGGATATTTGAAGAATTTATCGTAGTGTTTCAAACCGACGCATGTGTGAATATATATAACGGTGATACACATGGTGTGGTTATGAACATGTTATACTACATTTAATATATTTTATCTCCACTCTTATAAAAACGGAGTTGTTGATGATGGTGTGCCTGCCATCCTGCATTATAGGCCGTCCGATTTATATCTGGCGGATAGCAAGGAAACTATGATGGTTGAAGTTGGAAACAATCATGATTGTAGATTCTTACTGAAATAGAGAAATGAATTCAAATTTAGTTCGAATTGCAGTGGTAGTATAGACATTTGGAATGCACTAAAATGTTGGTATGAGTAGGTTACATGCATTATACAGCAAGCGAAAAAATTTAATCGGACATAACATGGATTCATACTCCCTCCTTCCATCTATATAGGGCATAATGAGATTTTTAAGACCGCCTTTGACTATTGACAAGATTAATAGTACATGACATGCACAATGTGGAAATTATATCATTGAAAGAACCTTTCATAGACGAATTTAACGGTGGGCTTTGTGTAAGTTGCATGTCATATATCATTGCTCTAATATTTGGTCAAAGTTAGCATTGAAAAACGCATTAGGCCCTATATAGATGGAAGGAGGGAGTAGCTTTGAATAGCATTTGTATAGTAAAACGGGGCAAGACTCTCTCTTTGTGTGGTGTGAATGGTTTTATTTTTTTAGTTTTCTTTTTGGTTGAGGGAAGTGCGAATTGATTTGGTACGTACAAGTACAATATTACTACACGTTAGGCTTGTCCCTAAAATTCAACCCGCATCTTGTTATATCCCGAAAATTCAGATACCGTGCTCCCAAAACTGGCGCCTTCACAACCCGCGCCTTGCTATCCCGAAATTACAACGCGCGCGAAAACTCCCTCCAGCTGCCAAATCCTGACACGCGAAATCCCCCTTCTAACCCTGAGCCGAAAGGGTCGCTAGTTCAAATCGGTGGGGGGTACTTTTGTAACACCCCTACATTTTGGACAAGCGCGTCCCTAAGTCATGCTTCACCCCCTCCCATCGCCCCCTTTTCGCCATTTGAAATCCCAGGCCGCCATAACCTCTCCGCTCCAGCCGCGAAACCCCACCCTCCTCCGTCCGCCACGTCACCGCTGCCCAGCCGAAGCCTCTTCCCCGACGACGTCGTCCACCGCAACAGCTCGACGTCCCTCGTCCACCACCCCAGATGAGGATCCGTCGTCCATCTCACCGTCCCGCCGGTTCAGCCGCCCCATCCTCCACCTCCAAGGAGCTGCTCCAACGATTGCCTCGTCTATCGCGGCTGCTCCATCCCCACAGCGCCGCCTTAACCTGCTCCACCGGAACCACAACATCCTCACCGACTCCTCGGACGAAGCCGAGGCCTACTCGGCGCCACCAAAGAGGTTGTACACTCATCGCATCGCACCTTCTCCTTAACTCGACCTCCCGGCGCCGACGGTGCTACATCCCGCACCCCATGGAGCGGCTACCTTGAAGCCGGTGCCGCGGGCGACATCTCCATGGCGGCTCTCCCCCAGTGCGAGGCCCCTTCGGCGGCGGCGTCCATACCAGCCGGATCTGCTGCTGCTGCTCCGGCTCTCGCTCGATCGCTCGCTCGCCCAGCTTCTGCTGCTGCTCTCCCCCTCGCTCGTGCTGCTACTCTGCTCCGATTAAGCCACACTTCAGTCGACTGAATCGACTTTTGGGTCAGTCGATTTTCAGGGGTTGGGGGGGCTCGCCAGAGTTAAGGAAGAACCACCCGCAGCGGGACGGGGGCTCGCCGGAGAGGTATCCCACTATCTATCTTGGGGTTCAGGGTGGGGGCGGGGGGGGGGGCTAGAGGGCTGGCCGGGGCGGCGGTGGCGAGTTGTTTCGGGGCGGCGTTGGGGCCGGCGGTTCGGCCGGTGATGGCTGGCAGCTCAGGGGGGTGCAGGTTGAAGATGAACTGCAGGCCCTCCCTAAACTATATGTCAAGTGCCTCTCTGCTACCATTGCGTTCAGTTTCGACAGTAGCATTCAGATTCCACAGTAAATTTTAGTTTCGACAGTTAAGTTCAGAGTCAACGGTTTTTACCTCATCTGTGGTAGTCAGGTGGTTTTTGGTGATGTTAATTTTACATCCATTTTACATCATCTATTGGAGATGCTATTAGAATCCCACTTGAGATTGACGATGTCTGTCTTGTGCTGCTTCAGCCTTGACGTCTTACGGCTCACCGGAGCTACTCCAACGATAGAACGATCCATCACAACAGAGAAGTGCCCTGGACACCGTCTACAGATTCCTTAGATCTTCCTCCACACCTCCAACAGCCACTCCTGCCTCAACTGCTTCAGCGACCAACCCAATGATGCTGAGGTCGACACGGCTACGGCAAAGAGGTTGTACACTTATTGCATCACTTATTACTATACATTCATGTTGATCCATTAGGGCTATTTTGGTTCAACGGAAAAATGTCGATCCACTGGTTGTTACCATCACTCTAAATTTCTGCATGCTCTCCTTACATAATCTCACCATATTTTTTCGTATGCATGTGAGATATTGTACACAGTCATGCTGAACATGTGGAGAAAAAGAGAAGAGTATTGCGCGACAATACAATGTCATGCGGACATCGCTCCATGGTGGGTTCAATGGCAAACCCTCCCCACCCCTCTCCAGATTGTAATCCAGAGGAAGATATCTATTCTGAGGCGGATTCAGATGCCGCTGACCACTCCTATTTACCCCCCCAAGGTGTTTGCTCTACCTTGGCATGATGATGTTAGTCATATCATGCATATGTTGCCTTGCAGTGCCTACTTTTGACAACATATATGTCATCTGCTTAGTTTAGACATGTTCTGTAATGCCACCTGTTTAGTTTCTATATCATATACGGGAATTATGCAGTCTCATGTCTTTTAGCCAGCCATAATATATGTGAAATGTGCAATGTCGTCCTGTTTAACCAGGCATCATATATTTGAATGATATCTTGCCCATCCTTTTCTTCATTACATTTCCATTTGTCGACAATGTTTGTACATTAAACTACTCTTCTTGTGAATCAGCCATTTGGGTGGGAGATGGAAAAATCTGGAGTGAAAACAAGGCCTTCAGAGCAGACAGTGCTACCTGTCGAAGCAGATCTCTTGTTGGGTCCCGATAGCTCCTCAGAGATGGATTCAGAGACAGATGACCAGTCCTATTCCCCCACTGAGGTGTATGCTCTAACTTGGCACGGTTATACTGCTCATATCATGCATACGGTGTCTTGCATTGCATAGTGTAGACATCATATACACAATATTCAACACCATGTTCTTAGTTCAGACATCATATCGAATGCCCTCTGTTTAGCATATAAATCACATATGTGAATTAAATGATGCGATCCTGATTACTTAGATACCATGTAGGTGAATTATGTCATGCGATCCTGTTTAGTTATTCATCATATCTTTGAATTATGTTATGCTATGCTATCTAGTTTAGATAGACATCATATATGTGAAATTATGTCATGCTATCCGTTTTAGTTAAACAATATACATGTCAACTATTTCATGCCCTCTTTTTTCCACACTATATATTGCATCTGTCTCTCATACCATGTTTGTACATTCAACTATGTTTCCTGTTTATCAGCCATTTGAATTGGAGCGGGTGATGCCAGTATCTAGCGGACTAAAAACACGGTCTTCAAATAAAACAGTGCTACCTCTTGGTGGAGGTAGCACCCCGGTTGTACATGCACAAGAACCAGCCCTACCACACATAACCCAAACTCTCGCAGATTGTACCCCTACTGCGATGGACAGAGAACCAGCTTCACCCAATCTAACCCCAACCCCAGCCGATAGTAACCCAGTTCCTGTTGACATGGCACCATCTCCACCACAGAGCTCCCAAACAAGAGCAGTTAGTAAGGCAGCTCCAGTGCCCAAAGGGCCAGTACTATCACGGTGAACCCCAACTCCACCAGTTAGTACGCCTATTCCTGTGGAGGAAGCACAACCAGCTAGTCATAGTTTAGCATCTATCGCATTTGATGTTGTTAAATCGTATGTGCGTATCTTCCCATCTTGGAAATATTATACTGAAGATGAAGGAAAATGCCAGTTGCAGGTGTTTGTCCAGGAGTTATGTGTAAGTAATGTTATTCATGGCAATTACTTTGCTTCGTCCCATACATCCTACCTCCATGATGGTTATAATACAGCAAATTTTCCCATTTTTCTCTATAGAGAAGGACCGATTTGGAAACTCGGGATGAGGTAACATGTGCTAATACCTCTGCTATCTTCAAGAATGCTTGGTGGTAGTATCAAAATTACCTGAAGAAAACGTACTTCACCGATAAAGAAACTCATGAAATTCCCTTACGTTCTCCTGAGACACATTTACTGGACGATGACTGGGAATGCCTTGTTCTGTACTGGTCCCGAACCAAGAATGTGGTAAGGTCTATGAGCTCATTTTCTATTTTTAAGTATTATATTCTTGCATCTTACTATACTCTGTTCATGTAGAACAAGTGCCTAAACCTGAAGAACAACTGTTCTAACTTAAGATTCCATTGCTATCATAGTTCAAAAAAGCGCTAGGCGTTAATTGTGCATTTTGCCACCGCCTTGCGCTTTACTGACCAAAGCGCATGCTTATGTGCAGTTATGCACAGATTATGCATAGTTATGCGCAATGCGTTTTGCCAACGCCTAGATCCTAGGCGCGCTTAAGAGCTCGCTTAGGCGCGCCTTTTTTAACTATGATTGCTTTGCTCTTGTATCATTGTATTTACTCATACAAAATTATTTTTAAATTGAAGGATCCAATCGAAACTCCAATGGCACAGCAGGTATGTTCACGCATGTTTCTTTAACAGGTTTGCTCTTATTAATAGCTCTATTGATTTCAATTTCAATTGTGTATACAGTTGACTTTCATATCATGCACATTACTAGCATCACAACAGAGCCAATAGTGTTGTTGTACATGTAGACCCGTGGTACCCATCTGAAATCTTGTTGTGCCATGTAGTTTCCCACGCTTTGTATTCTTTCACTACTGCTTTGTCTTGAACTGATATGATTTGAACCGTGTCTCTATTCTGATTTGGCAAGACAATGCAGTGACCATAGGACATAGATATATGTTTGTTTGATGCTTTTATTATGTACTAGTACTTGGCAATAGAAGACTTGGTAGTTTAATCCTGTCCACTTTGCTAATGAACTGGTTCACCAAAATGAGTTTCATATACTAGTACATGCTAAACTTGTTATGTGTCTGCTTGTTTCTTCTTTTAGAATGCTGACAGAATATTGGGGAAGAGTGCCTTATTAAGCAATGGTAAAGGAAGTAATGCAGATAAGGTTCAGGATAGTGACACATCCTTGTTGGTCTCCAACAAAGCTTATAAAACAGCTAAGGAAGACTATCTTGAAGACAGCGAGATAACCCCAAAGTCCTGTCTTGGTTTAGTGTTCGAGTTACTGGCCACTACTGCTTGCACAAGCTATTCAAACTCACTGTCTGAATCAGTTCTTTTTCTTGAGTCTCAACTACAAGCTGAAAGACATCGATCAGCTGTGTTGCGACAAGAAGCGGAAGGACTGCGGAAGTCCCTGGACCATTCAAATGCATACTTTCTGGTGCAACAGCAAGCGTTGGAGGATTTTAGCGCCAAACAGGACAAAGCTAATCAGCTTGCTAAGCTTATTGCCAGCATGGTGGATACCTAGGATAACATTTCTTGAGCTCTTCTGAAGTTGTTTCAGTTATGCTCTTGTTTTGCTGCCGTGTTTATTTGCACTGGTGGCCAATTTTGATGGCCAGTGTATGTAATGTGCTGCTTTGTTCCCTATATTTGCACTGGTGGCGAACTTTGATGCCTAGTGGATGTAATATGTGTAATAGCAGTAATAGGCTAGCGTTAATGGCTTGCTTATTTATTTCCTTATTGTCTTGTTTAGTTGTTTGCTTGTAGTCACTGCAGTTCTTTTTCTGTTTTTTTCTAGTGGCCACAATAGCCTATTTTTGGTAACTAGACCAAATAATCATGGCAACACATGGACTGTTGTAACCATGGGCCTCCTGCAGGCCGTATGATCCACGGGCCTTCGTCCGGCCGTAGGATCCATCGGCCTTCTATACGGTCCTTAGGGTCCATGGGCCTTCTACAGGCCGTAGGGTCCATGGGCCTTCTACGGGCCATACGATCCATGGGCCTTCTACGGGCCGTACTATCCATGGGCCTCATACGGGCCGTAGGATCCATCGGCCTTCTACGGGGCATATCATCATTTCGCCAATCATGGGTCGTACTATTCGTCGACCATAACGGGCCGTTAATAGGCCGTATTTGATAACTCTATGAAAACAGCCCAACGGGTTTTTTTGACATGAAAACGGCCCAACATATTAACGGTCCGCAAACGGGCCAACTGTGACGACGGGCTGAATTTGGCCCACAAGCAGAAAATGACAGTAAAGGGCCGTATGTAACCGAATGCTGCAAATGAGCCCAAGAACCAATGGGCCCTGAGAAGGCCGAAAGATAACTTGGGCAGGAAACGGCCCAATGGAATAACGGGCCGTTAATGGGTCTAAAATGATACACTATTCATTACGGGCAAGTTTCACCACGGGCCGTTAATGGGCCAAGAGTTACACGGTCCTCATATGGGCCGAAAGAAGTCATGGGCCACACATGGGCCGGAAGTTAAAACGGGCTAAATCATATTGGACGGCCCAGATGACACTACTGGGCCTAAATCGGATAGGGTGTAACGGGCCCTGGGTTAGCGGGCTGTAAATGGGCTATATGCGAAAAGGCCATTAACAGGCTTTCCGTGGGTCGGCCTGCCACCTTTTGACCAAGTCAAACGAGCCAGCCTTTTCATAGGAATGGGCCTCTATTGGGCCATGCCACGTGTCGCCGTATCATAGGCGCCTTCGGTCCAATGAGCAGATGACATCTGTCCCAACGGTGAGCCGACACGTGTTTCCTCCAGCCAATGATGATTTTACACGTGGAAAATCCCCATTGGTCGGGGTTGTTAACGGGTTATCGGATCCAAAACCCGACCCCATAGCTTAACGGCTTTCTGTTACGGTGGATGCCACGTGTTGGTCACCCTTGACGAAAGCACTTCTGTGACGCGCGATTTATCGTCATGGAAGTGGACACTTCCGTGATGATAATTTTGGTAATGTCATGGAACACTTCTACGACAGCACAAGTATGACTATCTTAATTCTGTCATAAAATCGTCATGGATGTACATGCATGACAAAAAACGCGACCTACTGTGACAAACACGTATCATCATGGAAGTGTATTTTTTGTAGTGTTGGTCCACTTCAATACCTCTTTCAGGAATTTTATGACCCAAGACATTGCCTTCATTAACCATAAAGTGGCACTTCTCCCAATTCAAGACAAGATTTGTTTGTTCACATCTCTGCAAAAGTCACTCAAGATTGCTTAAACAATCATCAAAAGACATCCCATAAACAAAAAAGGCATCCATGAAAACCTCAATAGTCTTTTCACAAAAGTCAGCAAATATAGCAGTCATACATCTTTGAAAGGTAGCAGGTGCATTACATAAACCAAAAGGCATAGTAAAAGTAGTCTTTTCTTGATCAGGTTGAGAAACAGGTATTTGTGAAAAGCCAGAGTATCCATCTAGGAAGCAAAAGTGTGTGTGCTTAGATAATCTTTCAAGCATTTGATCAATAAAAGGCAAGGGGTAATGATCTTTTATAGTAGCTTTGTTTAATTTTCTATAATCAATTGCCATTTTATAGTCTTTAACAATTCTTTCTGGAATAAGGTCATTCTTATCATTAGGAACAACAGTAATACCTCCTTTCTTAGGGACACAATGAACAGGACTTACCCATCTACTATCAGCTATAGGGTAGATTATACCTGCTTCCAGAAGTTTTAATATTTACGTTCTTACCACTTCTTTCATTTTTTGATTCAACCGACGTTGGTGATCAACAACGGGATTAGCATCAGGTTCCATATTAATTTTGTGATGACATAGAGTGGGACTAATACCCTTTAAATCATCAAGAGCATATCCAATAGCAGTCTGATGCTTCCTTAGAACTTTCAATAATCTTTCTTATTCATGTTCTGAAAGGTTAGCACTAATAATAACAGGATATGTCTTCTTTTCATCGAGATAAGCATATTTCAAAGTGTCTGGCAGTTGTTTTAATTCAAACACAGGATCACCTTTAGGTGGAGGAGGACCTCCCACAGTTTCAACAGGCAAATTGTGTTTAAGTAGAGGACGTTGTTCAAAGAAAACCTTGTCTATTTCATTTCTTTCATGCATATGTAAATCATTTTCATGGTCTAGCAAATATTGTTCTAAAGGATCAGTAGGTGGAACAACAATAGAAGCAAGACCAATTAATTCATCTTACTAGGCAATTCTTTTTCATGATGATTTCTACTAAACTTGGAAAAATTAAACTCATGAGACTCATCACCAAAGCTAACACCAACAGTTTGTTTCTTACAATCTATCTTAGCATTAACTGTATTCAAGAAAGGTCTACCAAAGATAATGGGACAAAAGTTATCTTGTGGGGAACCAAGAACAAGAAAATCAGTAGGGTATTTAATTTTCCCACACAAGACTTCAACATCTCTAATAATCCCAATTGGTGATATAGTGTCTCTATTAGCAAGTTTAATAGTAACATATATTTCTTCTACCTCAGCAGGTGCTATATCTTTCCTAATTTCTTCATATAAAGTGTAAGGAATAGCACTCACACTAGCACCCATGTCACATAAACCATGATACCAGTGATCTCCTATTTTAACTAAAATAACAGGCATGCCAAAAACAGGTCTATGTTTATCTTTTCTATCAGGTTTAGCAATTCTAGCAGCTTCTTCACAGAAGTAAATAACATGCCCATCCATATCTTCTTCCAGGAGATCTTTAACCATAGCAATACTAGGTTCAACTTTAATTTGTTCATCAGGTTTAGGTGTTCTAATATAGCTTTTGTTAACCACAGTTGAAAATTTAGCATGTTCCTTAATCGTAACAGGGAAAGGTGGTTTCTCAAAATAAGCAGAAGGAACAACTCGATCAACATTATAAAGTATAGTTTCTTCTTTAACTGGTACAGGTTCTTTAATTTCTTCTTTAATAGGTGGGTGATATTTAAACCATTTCTCCTTAGGGAGTTCAACATGTGTAGCAAATGATTCACAAAAGGAGGCTACTATCTCAGAGTCAAGTCCATATTTAGTGCTAAACTTTTGAAAAGCATCAGTATCCATAAAAGATTTAACACAATCATACTTAAGTTTAATAACTAACTCCTTACATTTGTCGAGTTCCCAATCTTCATAGTTGCATTTAATTCTTTCCAAAAGATCCCACCAGAAATCAATAGTCTTCTTCATAAATGAACCAGTACAAGAAGTATCAAGCATGGTTTGATCATTACGAGAAAGCCGAGCATAAAAATTCTGGATATTAATTTCTCTTGAGAGCTCATGGATGGGGCATGAATATAACATTTACTTAAGCCTCCCCCAAGCTAGAGCGATACTTTCTCCTTCGCGAGGCCTAAAATTATATATATAATTCCGATCATGATAAACTAGATGCACTGGATAAAATTTTTGGTTGAACTCCAATTTCAAACGATTCCAATTCCATGATCCAATATCATGACATAGCCTATACCATGCTAATGCTTTTCTCTTCAAAGATAAAGTGAAAACAATTCTCATAACTTCATCTCCAGGTAAACCTGCAAGCTTAAACAATCCACAAATTTGTTCCACATATATTAAGTGCATATCAGGATGTTCGGTTCCATCTCCTGCATGAGGATTAGCTAGCAGTTGTTCTATCATACCCGAAGGAATTTCATATTCAATATTTTTAGTAGGTGCAGTAGGTTGAGGGGTTGCTAATTGTGGTTCTGGATGAGGTGAAGATACCCCGAACAAACTCCTCAAAGGATTGTTTTCCATAGTAACAAGTGACAATAAATTTCAGCATACTATATAAATGTTTCCTTACCAAAGGCGCTTCACTCCTCGGTGAAAGGATCGATATAGTTGACTAGAGGGGGGTGAATAGGCAACTAACAATTTTTAGCTTTTCTTTAACAATTTAAACTTTGCATCAAAGTAGGTTGTCTGGATATGCAACTAGGTGAGCAACCTATATGATGCAATAACAACAAGCACTCAAGCAAGCAAGGGATGCAACACAAAGTAAGCTTTCATAAGTAAAGGTACGAGATAACCAAGAGTGGAGCCGGTGGAGACGAGGATGTGTTACCTAAGTTCCTCCCCTTTGAGAGGAAGTACGGCTCCGTTGGAGCAGTGTGGAGGCACAATGCTCCCCAAGAAGCCAGTAGGGCCACCGTATTCTCCTCACGTCCTCACACAATGAGAGATGTCGTGATTCCACTATTGGTGGCCTTGGAGGCGGCGACTGAACCTTTACAAATAGGGTTGGGGAAATCTCCACAACTTAATTGGAGGCTCCCAACGACACCATGAAGCTTCACCACAATGGACCATGGCTCTGTGGTAACCTCAACCGTCTAGGGTTCTCAAACACCCAAGAGTAACAAGATCTGCAGGGATTAGTGGGGGAATCAAATTTCTCTTGGTGGAAGTGTTGATCGGAGCCTTCTCAACCAATCCCTAGAAAATCAACAAGTTTGATTGGCTAGGGAGAGAGGTCGGGTGAAAATGGAGCTTGGAGCAACAATGGATCTTAGGGATGGAAAAGGTAGTCAACTCGGAGAAGAAGACTCACCTTTTATAGTGATAGGACAAATCCAACCGGTATCCTCTTACTCAGCCCGCGACGTGCGGTACTACCGCACCAGCCAAGCGGTACTACCGCAATGGCCTGCAGTACTACCGCGGGGCACTGCGGTACTACCGCATGCGCAGCAGGAGCTAGACCAGCCCTGATGTGTTGAAGCAGAGAGCGGTAGTACTACCCCCTTGCGGTACTATCGCAAGGCAGGGTTTGTCTAGGCTGGAAATGCACGGACATATAAAAATACATCCATGGCAACTTCCGCTGAGTTCTGATCTATGCAAAAATCTGACACGGTACTACCGCGTAGGCCGCGGATGTAAGAAATTACATCCGCCCCTACTTCTGCTCGTGTTGTTGTGCCTGGCCAGAGGCCACGGTACTACTGCGCCCTGGGAGCGGTACTACCGCAAGGGACTGTGGTAATACCGCAGCCGTGGCCGGTACTACCGTGAGCCTCTGCGGTACTACCGCTCCCATGAGCAGTACTACTGCATGCCCCAGCACAACTAACACTAGGAGTCCTTCATTTTGCAGAGATACGGATAAACGGAGGATGCTGCAAAGAGCCAAAGGAAAGGTGGTGCAAAAAAACAGACATGTACGTGATGATTCCACCCAAACCTTTCCTGAGCGGACCCCCTCTTATTAGTACGGCTTTCCTACGACTCAAATCCACCGAAAACAAATGTAGGGAAAACTCCGTCTTCACTAGACTCCGAGGGGCAATGAACCGTATTGTGCCTAAACATGAGATATCTGAAATACTCAATGCACACGATTAGTCCGCAAAAGCATTGTCATCAATCACCAAAACCACTTAGGGATAAATATGCCCTTACAATCTCCCCCTTTTGTTGGATTGATGACAATATGGGATTTGCATATAGGAAATTAAATGAAACATAGGCAAACCCAACATCTATAAAATATCGACGGGCTCCCCCTAGATGTGTGCTCTTTAGAGAAATGATTTGGACTGCATGGCACACATACTAGGATAACACTCCCCCTATATTTTATGGACGAGGCATATCTTGCAACAAAATAACTAACACTAAGCAAGGGGCAAGATAATAAATATGAGCATAAAGTAATGATAGCACAAGACAAACTAAGCTCATAAACTACTAAGCAAACTAGATAATATGATAAGACAATAAGATACGTTGAGGACATATGTCTTACACCATATGATAGTCTCCTGGATCCAGACGAAACCAAACACAAACCAACAAGAAAAAGCAAACGAGGTTCAACAGGATGAAAGTAAAGAGTAAGACACAACGACACACAACTCGCAAATCCTACACTCTCTCCCCCTTTGGCATCGAGACACCAAGATGGTAGAGAGGACACCTACGACACAGGTGGTAGCTCAAGCTGAAGCGATCACTCATCACGCTCCTCATCGGTCTCGGCAGGGGGGATGGTCTCCTCCTCAGATTCAGTCCACTGGTAGCCCTGCTTCGCCATCCATTCAGCCTCTAGGGTGATGTGCTTCTCAGACCCACTTGATACCTGCTCACCAAATGTCCTCAATATCCTCTTGTCGCGCCGGCGACTCTCCTTCTGAGAAACATGATACCGGTACTGGCCCTTGGCCTGCATGCAGAAAAGAGCCTTCATCTTGTTCTTCAGCCTCTTAGCCCAAGAGGGCTCAGACGATGTATGCGAGTATCCATCAGAACTGTCCTCATCCACTTCCTCCTCCTCAATCTCATCCTCATCCACGTCCATCTTAGCAGCCTCTGCCTCAGCACGGGTAGTGGTGTTAGCCCACTTGTTCTTGATGTGCACCTTGATAGGCTCATGGTGAATCCAGTTGGGGGCTTCAAACTCTTCATTGGGAAATAGTTGCTCCCAAGTCTTGGAGATCAAGAGATGCAGGTAAGGTCCATAGATGGGCACCTTACGGTTGAGCACGGCAAACTGTAGCTCACACCACATGATATGTGAGACATCAAGTGGCTCCATCTTATGGAAATGCGCCTTCTCACAGATGAGCATCATGTCCACAAGAAGTAAGTGGGAATAAAGTAGAACTTGATGAGGTACCCCCTCTTGAACCGGAGTAGCGTAGCACAAGAAAATGTTTATGTGGTGCCTACACCGACTAGAGAGGACGTTAATGATGATGATCATGAAACTTCGGACCAAGTTGCTAATGAACTTTGGAGGTCCACAAGGACACGTTCTGCACCAGAGTGGTACGGCAACCCTGTCCTAGAAATCATGTTGTTAGACAACGGTGAACCTTCGAACTATGAAGAAGTGATGGTGGGCCCATATTCCAACAAATGGCTTGAAGCCATGAAATCCGAGATAGGATCCATGTATGAGAACAAATTATAGACTTTGGTGGAGTTTCCCGATGATCGGCATGCCATAGAGAATAAGTGGATCTTTAAGAAGAAGACTGACGCAGATGGTAACATGACCGTCTATAAGGCTCGACTTGTCGCTAAGGGTTATCGACAAGTTCAAGGAGTTGACTACGATGAGACCTTCTCACCCGTAGCAAAGCTGAAGTCCATCTGAATCATGTTAGAAATTGTCGCATTCTATGATTTGAGATATGGCAAATGGACGTCAAAACGGAATTCCTTAACGGTTTCCTTAAGGAAGAATTGTATATGATGCAGCCAGAAGGTTTTGTCAATCCTAAGAATGCTGACAAGGTATGCAAGCTCTAGCGCTCTATCTATGGGCTGGTGCAAGCATCTCGGAGTTGGAACATTCGCTTTGATGAAATGATCAAAGCGTTTGGGTTTATACAAAATTATGGAGAAGCCTGTATTTACAAGAAAGTGAGTGGGAGCTCTATAGAATTTCTCATATTATATGTGGATGACATACTATTGATGGGAAATGATATAGAACTTTTGGAAAGCATAAAGGCCTACTTGAATAAGTGTTTTTCAATGAATGACCTTGGAGAAGCTGCTTACATAATAGGCATCAAGATCAATAGACATAGATCGAGACGCCTCATTCGTCTTTCACAAAGCACATACCTTGACAAGATATTGAAGAAGTTCAATATGGATCAGTCCAAGAAGGGGTTCTTGCATGTATTGCAAGGTGTGAGATTGAGCACATCTCAATGCCCGACTTCGGCAGAAGATAGAGAAAAGATGAGTGTCATCCCCTATGCCTGAGCTATAGGCTCTATTATGTATGCCATGTTGTGTACCAGACCTGATGTGAACCTTGTTGTAAGTTTGGTAGGGAGGTACCAAAGTGATCCTGGAGTGGAACAATGGACAACGACCAAGAATATGATCCTAAAGTACCTGAAAAGGCTAAGGATATGTGTTCTCGTTTATGGAGGTGCCTATGAGCTCATCATAAAGGGTTACGTTGATGCTAGCTTTGACACAAATCTGGATGACTCCAAGTCAAAAACCGTGTATGTGTATATTTTGAATGGTGGGGCAGTCAGCTGGTGCAGTTGCAAACAAAGCGTCATGGTGGGATCTACATGTGAAGCGGAGTATATAGCTGCCTCGGAGGCATCACAAGAAGCAGTCTGGATGAAGGAGTTTATCACCGACCTAGGAGTGATTCCCAATGCGTCGGGCCCAATGACTCTCTTCTGTGACAACACTAGAGCTATTGCCCTTGCCAAGGAGCCCAGGTTTCATAAGAAGACTAGACACATCAAGCATCGCTTCAACTCCATTTCGTGAATATAGTCAAGACGGAGACATAGATATTTGTAAAGTGCATACTGATCTGAATGTCGCAGATCCGTTGACTAAACCTCTTCCATGAGCAAAACATGATCAGCACAAGAACTCTATGGGTGTTCGATTCATCACAATGTAACTAGATTATTGACTCTTGTGCAAGTAGGAGACTGTTGGAAATATGCCCTAGAGGCAATAATAAAATAGTTATTATTATATTTCCTTGTTCATGATAATTTTCTATTGTTCATGCTATAATTGTATTAGCCGGAAACCGTAATACATGTGTGAATACATAGACCACAACATGTCCCTAGTGAGCCTCTAGTTGACTACCTCGTTGATCAATAGATGGTTGTGGTTTCCTGACCATGGACATTGGATGTCGTTTATAATGGGATCACATCATTTGGAGAATGATGTGATAGACAAGACCCAATCCTAAGCATAGCACAAGATCGTGTAGTTCGTTTGCTAGAGCTTTTCTAATGTCAAGTATCATTTCCTTAGAGCATGAGATTGTGCAACTCCCCGATACCATAGGAATTATTTGGGTGTATCAAACGTCACAACGTAACTGGGTGACTATAAAGGTGCACTACAGGTATCTCTGAAAGTGTCTATTGGGTTGGCACAAATCGAGACTGCGATTTGTCACTCCGTATGACAGAGAGGTATCTCAGGGACCACTCGGTAATGCATCATCATAATGAGCTCAATGTGACTAAGGAATTAGCCACCGGATCACATGTTACGGAACGAGTAAAGAGACTTGCCGGTAATGAGATTGAACGAGGTATGGGGATGCTGACGATCGAATCTCGGAAAAGTAACATACTGGTAGACAAAGGGAATTGTATACGGGATTGATTGAATCCCCGACATCGTGGTTCATCCGATGAGATTATCATGGAACATGTGGGAGCCAATATGGGTATCCAGATCCCGCTATTGGTTATTGGCTGCAGAGATGTCTCGGTCATGTCTGCATGATTCCCGAACCCGTAGGGTCTACACACTTAAGGTTTGGTGACGCTAGAGTTGTAATGGGAAATTGTTTGTGGTTACCAAAAGTTGATCAGAGTCCCGGATAAGATCCGGACGTCACGAGGAGCTCTAGAATGGCCCAGAGGTGATGATTTATATATGGGAAGTCCAGTTTCAGTCGCCGGAAGGTTTCGGGGGTATCGGTATTGTACCGGGACCACCGAAAGGTGTTCGGGGGTCCAACAGGTGGGGCACCTACCTCGGGGGACCAAATGGGCTGAATATGGGTGGGAAACAGCCCCTCTAGTGGTCTGGTGCGGCCCCAAGGGCCCAAGGCGCCTAGGGTTGGAAACCCTAGGGGGTGCGGGCACCTCCCACCTGCTTGGGGGGCAAGTCTCCCCCTGGCAGCCCCCCCATCTAGATGCATCTAGGGGACTGACCCCCTCTTCCCTTCCCCCTATATAGTGAGGGGGTGGGAGGGCAGCCGCACCCCTTCCCTTGGCGCAGCCCTTCCCCCCTCCAACACTTCCTCCTCCTCCGTAGTGCTTGGCGAAGCCCTGCCGGAGAACCACGAGCTCCACCACCACCACGCCGTTGTGCTATCGGAGTAATCCATCAACTTCTCCTCCCCCCTTGCTGGATCAAGAAGGAAGATATGTCCCCGGGTTGTACGTGTGTTGAACGCAGAGGCGCCGTCTGTTCGGCGCTTGGATTGGATCTTCCGCGATTTGAATCGCCGCGAGTACGACACCATCAACCGCGTTCTTGTAACGCTTCCGCTTAGCGATCTTCAAGGGTACGAAGATGCACTCCCTCTCACTCGTTGCTAGCATCTCCTAGATTGATCTTGGTGACACATAGGAATTTTTTTGAATTATAACTACGTTACCCAACAGAGCTGGCACTAGGCATTCGATCAATATGTTAGTCCCAAAAAATAGTATAAAAAGATGCCAACAATATGTAGAAGTTGTAGATTATTGGCATGTAACAATCAAAAATTATAGATACGACGGAGACATATCAGCATCCCCAAGCTTAATTCCTACTCGTACTCGAGTAGGTAAATGGTAAAAATAATATTTTTTGATGTGGAATGCTACCTAGCATAATCTTGATCATATAATCTAATCATGGATGAATATTAAGACACGAGTGATTCAAAGCAATATTCTATCATTTGACATTAAGACAATAATACTTCAAGCATACTAATAAAGCAATCATGTCTTTTCAAAATAACATGGCCAAAGAAAGTTATCCCTACAAAATCATATAGTCTGGCTATGCTCCGTCTTCATCACACAAAGTATTTCATCATGCACAACCCCGATGACAAGCCAAGCAATTGTTTCATACTTTTAATATTCTCAAGCTTTTTCAACTTTCATGCAATACATGAGTGTGAGCCATGGATATAGCACTATAGGTGGAATAGAATATGATGGTGAAGGTTGTGTGGAGAAGACAAAAAAGGAGAAAGTCTCACATTAACTAGGCAAATTAATGGGCTATGGAGATGCCCATGAATCGATATTGATGCAAGTGAGTAGGGATTGCCACGCAACAGAGCACTAGAGCTATAAGTGTATGAAAGCTCAAACTGAAACTAAGTGAGTGTGCATCCAACTTGCTTACTCATGAAGACCTTGGGCATTAGAGGAAGCCCGTCATCGGAATATACAAGCCAAGTTCTATAATGAAAAATTCCCACTAGTATATGAAAGTGACAACATATGAGACCCTCTCCATGAAGAACATGGTGCTACTTTGAAGCACAAGTGTGGTAAAAGGATAGTAGCATTGCCCCTTCTCTCTTTTTCTCTCGTTTTTTTGTTTTTTTATTGTTTTTCGGGCCCTCTCTTTTTATGGCCTCTTTTTTTGTTTTTTTCGTCCGGAGTCTCATCCCGACTTGTGGGGGAATCATAGTCTCCATCATCCTTTCCTCACTGGGACAATGCTCTAATAGTGTTGATCATCACACTTTTATTTACTTAGAACTCAATATTACAACTCGATATCTAGAACAATATGAATCTATATATATGAATGCCTCTGGCAGTGTACCAGGATGTGCAATGATCTAGCGTAGCAAAGATTTAAAAAAATGGACAAGCCATGAAAATATCATGCTAGCTATCGTACGATCATGCAAAGCAATATGACAATGAACGCTCAAGTCATGTATATGATGATGATGGAAGTTGCATGGCAATATATCTCGGAATGGCTATGGAAATGCCATGATAGGTAGGTATGGAGGCTGTTTTGAGGAAGATATAAGGAGGCTTATGTGTGATAGAGTGTATCATATCACGGGGTTTGGATGCACCGGTCAAGTTTGCACCAACTCTCGAGGTGATAAAGGGCAATGCACGGTACCGAAGAGGTTAGCAATGATGGAAGGGTGAGACTGCGTATAATTCATGGACTCAACATTAGTCATAAAGAACTCACATACTTATTGCAAAAGTATATTATCTATCAAAACAAAGTACTATGCGCATGCTCCTCGGGGGATAGATTGGTAGGAAAAGACCATCGCTCGTCCCCGACTGCCACTCATAAGGAAGACAATCAAAAAATAAATCATGCTTCGACTTCATCACATAACGGTTCACCATACGTGCATGCTACGGGAATCACAAACCTTAACACAAGTATTTCTACCAGTCCACAATTACTCACTAGCATCACTCTGATATCACCATCTTTATATCGCAAAACTATTGCAAGGAATCATACATATCATATTCAGTGATCTATAAGTTTTATGTAGGATTTTATGACTAACCATGTGAATGATCAATTCCTGTCAACTCTCTAAATAGATATAAGTGAAGCAAGAGAGTTTAGTTCTTTCTACAAAATTTATGCCCACGCTCTAACAAATATAAGTGAAGCAAAAGAGCATTCTAAAAATGGAGGTTTTCTATTTGTAGGGAAATAGGCAATCCAAACTTCAAATGATATAAGTGAAGCACATGAAGCATTCTATAAAGCCATACTCAAAAGATATAAGTGAAGTGCATAGAGAATTATATAAATCAACCAAGGTACCAGCATGGTGCGTTTATTGAAAAAAAAAGCACATGACGCTCCAAGATTTACGCATATCATGTGACGAATAAAAATATAGCTCCAAGTAAAATTCCCGATGATCGTTAGAAGAAAGAGGGGATGCCTTCTGGGGCATCCCCAAGATTAATTGCTTGGGAGTCCTTGAATATTACCTTGGGGTGCCTCGGGCATCCCCAATCTTGGGCTCTTGCCACTCCTTATTCCTTCATCCATCGTGATCTTACCCAAAATTTGGAAACTTCAATCACACGAAACTTAACAAAACCCTCGTGAGATCTGTTAGTATAATAAAACAAATCACTACTTCAAGTACTATTGCAAACTCATTCATATTTTATTTTTGCATTGTAGCTACTGTATTATAACTTCTCTATGGCTTATACCACCGATAAAATCGATAGTTTCATCAAAACTAGCAAAACAATGCATCAAAAACAGAATCTGTCTTAAACAGGACAGTCTGTAGTAATCTAAACATCAACCATACTTCTGTAACTCCAAAAATTCTGAAAAATTAGGGAAAAATAAAAAAATTGTATAGAAGTACTTTTCAATAAGTTTCAGAAGCGTTTGACTTTCCAGTAAAAAATTTAAAATCACGCACTACAGCTAAAGTTTCTGTTTTTGCACCTCACAAACCAAACAAGCAATCTAATCACCCTAAAGGAAAATCGTTGCACATTAATTTTATAATACAACGGAATTGTACAAGGGTATAATTATTTTTGTGAGAATCTTCATGAAAAATTCTACATTGTTTCCATGAGCATGAACACAAGTGTTCAAGGTCGACCCTCACTTCTCCAATGCATAACTTCCAATCGCTTCTCTTTTGTGAAAAAGTTTTAAAGTTCCCCTGTACATTTTTTAGTTTTTAAACTTTATAAAAGCACTCAATAGAAAGAAATGACTCTCTAAAACTTCCAGGTTGTCTCCTTGGTAGCGCTTTCTTTAAAGCCATTAAGCTAGGCATAAAGTGCTCAAGTAATGAATCCACCCGAATCCCAAGGTATATCAAAGCCCATTTTAATTAACAATGATTTGGAATTTAGCAATGAGGACAAAGCAACATATATTTTGCAATGATGAAGTCTAACTCTCTTTCTATGCGTCGGCATGTCATACAAGAACAATTCATGCACATCAAGTAAAGGCCAATGCATAGTATAAGCAATTTCTTGCAATTTTATCGTATTGGAAACATAGAGAGGCGGAGATGTAGTTCCTCTCTCATAATAATTGCAAGTAGGAGCAGCAAGCACATGCATATTATATTTATCAAAATAATCATGCGCAATAGTAAAATGCAACCCATCAATATAATCCTTAGTAAGAGCAAACTTCTCCCATATAGTGTAGTTCTGAGAATTCAAAAAGATAATAGGACTATCATGCGTGGGTGCAATAGCAACAATTTCATTCTTAACATAAGGAACTATAGCAACTTCATCTCCATAAGCATAATTCATATTGGCATCTTGGCCATAAACATAGCAAAAATCAAGTTCATCAAAAAGGGGTATTTCAAACGAATCAAAGGGATCATAGCAATCACGTAGCATTCATCCTTCGGTAAGCACGATGGAAAATTAAACAATGCATGGGAAAAATAGTTACTCTCATTACAAGGTGGGCACGGGTGATCAATCTGCTCTTCCTCCTTTTGTTCTTCGCTCTCCTCCTCATCTTTTTCATATAATGAGCTCACACTGTCATCAATTTCCTCTTCCATATTTTCCTGCAAAATATTAGTCTCTTCTTGGACAGCGGAGACCTTCTCAATAAATGCATAAATATTGGCATTGTATTTATAATTCAAATAGCAATATTTAAGTATAGCAAGATTTCCAGATCTATAAACAGTATCATCATAATTTTCATACTCTTCAAACAAACATTTAATTTCACAAGCACCCTTAAAAGCAAAAAAAACTTCTATTCGTTCCACATCATAGTAATCATATATACCATTAGCATAAGAAGCCAAGGTTTTATTATCATTAAATTTACATGAAAAGTGTAGGTGTGGAGCATTCATCCTAGAGCAACAAGTATAATCACATCTCAAGCATAAATTCTGAGCATACCAATGCAACATATGAATTTGATCCCATAAGAGTTTCCCTTTTTGAGTCAAGCGATAATCCCTAAAGTATTCACGTTGATCCAACGTTACTCCCATTATATAGTTGAATGGGGTTTTCTCAGGATTATCAAAGTCGTGCATTATATCTTTCACATAATGAGCATCGAGGGTTTTAGGAGGTTCCCCATCTCCATGAGTAGCAAGTAAACCTAATTTTTTTGGTATTTCGTGTTCCATATCCATAACTAAAGATAGAGAACAACTTTGAATAGCAAATAAAAACTACTTAGTGATAAAGCAAACAAGCACACACGAGAATATTCACCCCACGCTATTGCTCCCCGGCAACGGCGCCAGAAAAAGGTCTTGATAACCCACAAGTATAGGGGATCAGTTGTTGCCTCTTTCGAGAAGTAAGAGTGCCGAACCCAACGAGGAGCTAAAGGTAGAACAAATATTACCTCAAGTTCTATCAACCACCGATACAACTCACGCACGATTTACATTCGCTTTACCTAGAACAAGTATGAAACTAGAAGTACTTTGTAGGTGTTGTAGGATAGATTTGCAAGATAATAAAGAGCATGTAAATAAAAACTAGGGGCTGTTTAGATAAAGACACAACTAAGTTAGTTTTGGTAGAGAGCTTTTTGTCACGAGAAAGTTATTCGTCCCTAGGCAATTGATAACTAGACCGGTAATCATTATTGCAATTTTATATGAGGGAGAGGCATAAGCTAACATACTTTCTCTTCTTGGATCATATGCACTTGTGATTGGAACTCTAGCAAGAATCTTCCACTACTAAAGATCATTAAGGTAAAACCCAACCATAGCATTAAAGTATCAAGTCCTCTTTATTCCCATACGCCATGACCCACTTATCCGTGTTTGTGTTTCTATCACTCATGCAATGCAGACAATAAGCAAACCACGAACATATTGAAAACCCTACAGCAGGGATCCCTCACGCTTGCATGACACGGAGAGCACCATAGGATAGCACCAATAATAAAACATGCAACTCAAATCAATCACGATCATCAATTAACACATTGGACAAAATGGGTCTACTCAAACATCATAGGATAGCCATACATCATTGGGAAATAATATATAGCGTTGATCACCATGTTCAAGTAGAGATTACAGCGGGGAGAAGGGGTGTTACACCGCTGCATAGAGGGGGAGAGAGTTGGTGATGACGGTGGCGAAGTTGTTGGTGTAGATTGCGGTCATGATGATGGCCCCGGCGGCGTGCCGGCGCCACCGGGAGAGAGGGGCGGAGACCCCCCCCCCCCTTCTTCTTCTTATTCTTATTCTTCTTCTTCTTCCTTGACCTTTCCCCTAGATGGGAGAAGGGTTTCCCCTCTGGTCGTTGGCTTCCATCGTGGTAGAGGGGTGGGAGCCCCTCCGAGATTGGATCTCTCTCTCTCTGTTTCCTTCTGTTTCTGCGCTCCCAGATTCTGGCCTTTCACTGTTTCTTAAATTCCCGGAGATCCGTAACTCCGATTGGGCCATAATTTTAACACGATTTTTATCCGGATATTAGCTTTCTTGCACCAAAAGAAGGGAACCAACCGCCTTATGGAGTATCCACAAGGACCAGGGGTGTGCCCTACCCCATGGGGCGCGCCCTCCGTCCTTGTGGGCCCCTCGGGCATCGTCTCACGTTGATTCTTTTTCCCAACAATCACATATATTCCAAAAAAATCTCCGTAAGTTTTTATCCCATCTAGACTCCGTTTGATATGGATTTTCTGCAAAACAAAAAACGTGCAACAAACAGGAACTGGCACTGGGCACTGGATCAACATGTTAGTCCCAAAAAATAGTATAAAAAGTTGCCAACAGTATGTAAAAGTTGTAGAATATTGGCATGAAACACTCAAAAATTATAGATACGACGGAGACGTATCACCCCCCAATCTAGGACTCCCTCAGGTGTGTATAGGGATTGCCTAGACAAAGGTGGGAGTATGGTGGGTGTTGAGGCTTGCACGGCAGCACAGCCGACCACGAAAGGCGAGGGCTGGTGGTTCCACCAGCGCTGGTCTAGGCAGCAGGAACAAGCAGATTAGAGATTGAAGAAGCACGACGGATGTTGGATTGACATCCAACGGTCACTGCCACTAGAAACGTTTGTTGACTAAGTTGGCAAAGTCTTGCATACACGTCCACTCAGTAGGCCCACAAGTGAGTCTCCACTCTATGGCAAACAACATACAACCCATTTGCTAATCCTTAAGAAATTTATTACTGCCCATATTATTTTTGTTAGCATTACAGCCCATATTTCGGCCGGGGTTAAAAATTACAATGAAATTTTGCATATTTTGGTGGGGTCCGAACTATTTTTAATTCTGAAACTTTGAGTCAGATTCAGACTAATTTCGAAAATAAATTTATATTAATTTAAAATCCTATGGAAATTATCACACAATAAGTTTCAATGGAGTTTAAGATCTTATAATCCATTAAAAACAAAATTTGAAACTAATTTCCATTTTGCTGTATTTTTAAAATTTTAAAGCCCATTTTGTATTATTTATAGACCATCTTCTGGGCAAGCCAAATGCACCCCTCCTCGTCTTGAAAGATTTGCAGCCTAGCAGGTCGGACAAAACCAAGTCGGTGTCGGTCAGATAGTATTAAGAAAATAAAGCTAGGCTAGACATTTTCACAAAAACATAGTTGGGTTGGTCATGTGCTAAACATAAAATAAAAAACTAGGTTTGATGGGTCCCAACCTAGTGGATACCCTCTTCCAAAAAACAAAAAAAACTATGCGAGCTGTTGGGTCCCTGGTGTCAGCCGCTTCTAGTGAAATTCTCTTGTTTATTGACTATGTTGACAATAGTGTGGGATCTAGATGTCAGGAAACCATTAGGAGGAAGCATTGTTTTTGCTTGTAATAAGGACTCACTTGCTTGCGGACGGCGATGACCCCGGTAGGTCCCTACTATCATCCTCTCCATGTACATTCATCTCCTGATTCCTCTCATTTGTTGACCATATTGATAATGCCAGATAGCGGCGCCACGACAAGCACAGCAAGGCAGAGGACGACGGAGCGGGCCTCGCGGGCGATACAGATGGTCTAGTACAACGCCCACTGCTCATCCAAGAAGCCAGGATCATCAGGCCCCATGGCTCACATGGTATTGTTGTTTGCATGCTCACCGACGATTTGTCCCTTCGTGAGCTAGTGATCGTTGAGGAGATGGAGGTTGTAGCATTGGTCCTCATGCGCTTGCCAGAATGCTGGCACCAACAACATTGGTTGCTCTTCCGCCACTACGGCATCGAAGCGGCCACACCTGCTCATACGACGGGTCTGCTAGTCGGTAGTAATGCCGTCCAGCTCCTGCTTCTGCTCCATCGAGAGGCTCCCTACATCGCTCCACAACTCGCGGTCATGTCGGTGGGCAGTGTGAATGCGGGCGCCGCAGTGGGTTTCTCGGCCGCCGGGCTTGTTAAACGGTGGAAGGCAGATGGACGAGCAACCGGTTTAATGCGTAAAGAGTTGTCCCAGGCAATTGGGTAAAGTCTCTCTGGCATTGAACGACGCAGAGACCGGCACGCGGCATGTTACCTAGGAAGCGCTTCAGGCGAGTGCCGGTGGAGAGGGGCATGCGATAGTGCTACTGGCCCCAAGGTTTGGAAACAAGTGGTCTCGAAGGAGCTGATCTGGGTGGCCGGAGGAAGAAGACATGATTAGGACGCAAGACATGTGGTGCGTAGCAGCTAAAAAAGAATAAGAACAGGCATTTGAGCCCAAGCAGGCGACAACAAGATTTGTGTTGTCCACCACTCCACCTGGAAGAGCACCTCAGAACTTACTAATGCAATGAGAATGCACTTATATTCGAGCAGAATGCATAACCAGGTATTAGAGTTATAATTGAATGAGGAGTATACAATTATACTGTACAACACATGTAGGATCCCGTTTCAAAAAAAACTACACATGTAGGACATTTTGAGTGGGTCCATCACGTGAGCATCAGTCATTGGACGGTCATGTGAGTGCCTCTCTCTCAGTAAATATGGGTTCTCTTGTATTGGGCTTCAATAAATGGGTGGACCATGTTTTGTACTCTTTTGTCGTAAGAGTGTATCTAATTTCTAGCTGCTCATTGAATGACAAAAAAGATATTTTTATAGAAGGTAACTGATAAGCAAACATGTTCATGCGTGCTTACAAGAAATATTTTAAAACATAGGTTGTTGATACGTCTCGAACATGTCTATAATTTATGAAGTATTTATGCCATGTTTACAACAATTTTATATGGTTTTTATGCACTTTTATATGATTTGAATGAAACTAACCCGGACTGACGCTGTTTTCAGCAGAGCTACAATGGTGTTATTTTTGTGTAGAAATAAAAGTTCTCGAATTGGGATGGAAATTTACAATGATTTTTTACAGGCAAGAAGAAACCCCTGAAGCCTGGGAGGTTGACCAGATGAACTCCAGGGGAGCGACGAGCTCATGGGGCATGCCTCCCCCAGGGAGCGTGGGCTGAGCTCGTCAGTCCCTTGTGGGCCTCCCCTAACGTGAAACCGACCCCAAAAAACACATAAATATAGGACACCCCCAAAAAAACCTAGAACTCACATGCCTCCGTCGCAAGCCTCTGTTCCAAAGCGATCACATTCGGAGCCATTTTCCTGCACCTCGCTGGAGGGGGAAATCATCACTGGATGCCATCTTCATCATACTGGCAGTCTTCATGATGAGGAGGGAGTAGTTCACCCTTCGGGCTGAGGGTATGTACAAATAGATATGTGTTTAATCTCTCTCTCTCTCGTGTTCTTAATTTGGCATCATCTTCATGTACCACGAGCTTTATTAATATAGTTGGATCATATGGTGTTTTCCTTCTCTATCTTGTTGTGATGAATTGAGTCTTGCTCTTTGAGGTTTCGTTATGTTGGATTTTAGATCACTTGATGTATGTCTTGTATGTGGATACTCGTGGTGACAATGGGGTATTCTATTGTGTCACTTGATATATGTTTTGGTAATACACTTGCGGATTTCCATGGTGACATTGGGGTAATGTAGGCACATAGGTTGATACACGCTTTTGTCCTACTTTCTCCGATAGAAACTTTGGAGTGGTTCTTTGCCGCACGTGAGGGATTGTTATATGATTCAATAATGTTAGCACTATTGAGAGATTGCACTATATGAACCCTAGGCCTTGCTTCCAAGCATTGCAATACCGTTTGTACTCACTTTTACTACTTTCTACCTTACTATTTTTATTATTTCATATTTCAAAAAACAATATCTACTATCCATACTGCACTTGTATCACCATCACTTCGCCGAACTAGTGCACCTACACAACTTACCATTGTATTGGGTGTGTTGGGGACACAAGAGATTTCTTGTATTTGATTGCAGGGTTGTTGGAGAGAGACCATCTTCATCCTATGCCTCCCGCGGATTGATAAACCTTAGGTCACCCACTTGAGGGAAATTTGTTGTTTTCTACAAAACTCTGCACTTGGAGGCCCAACAACGCCTACAAGAAAAATTTGCTCAGTAGACATCAAGCTCTTTTCTGGTGCTGTTGCCAGGGAGGTGAGTTCTTGAAGGTGTATCCTTAGATCTTACAATTTCATGTTTTAGTTTCTTGTTTTATCACTAGTTTTGTTTATAAAAGAAAACTACAAAAAATGGAATTAAAGTTGCATCAAATGTTATACCTTTATAATGTCTTTCTTGAAAACGATGGAATGGAAAATTATGCCAAATTGTTAGAAGAAGAATTTAATAAAATGTTTGGCATAAAATATTTGAATGATAAGCATAATTGAAATGTTGTTAGTATGTTTTCTATAAATATCCATGATTCTAATGGTATGAAAAGCCATAAGCTTGGGGATACTATATTTGGCGAAGATGATATTTTTAGTCCCCCAAGTTTTGATGAGCAAATTTATTATGATGATAGCATGCCTCCTATTTATGATGATTACAATGATTAAAGTGGGTTTGGAAGAGTGTCAACTCAAGGAAGTACTGATCCCACTATTTTGGAGGTTGTTGAATCTTATTGTAATAATTATGAAAGTCGATTTATAGAGGTCATGACTTTATTTAATGATGAATCCAATATTTTGGGAGAGGTTTCAATTGATTACAACAAAAAAGTTGCTATTTATGATGAGTATGGTGATGACATGTATGCTATAAATAATAATGATAACCATGAAACTTGTCGTCATAATTCTAATATTCAATTTGGTTATGTCAATCAAGTATCTCATGATAGTTATTTTGTTGAGTTTGCTCTTGATACGTCTCCAACATATCTATAATTTTTTATTGTTCCATGCTATTATATTATCTGTTTTGGATGTTAATGGGTTTTATTCTACACTTTTATATCATTTTTGGGACTAACCTACTAACCGGAGGCCCGGCCCAAATTGTTGTTTTTTTGCCTATTTTAGAGTTTCACCGAAAAGGAATATCAAACGGAGTCCAAATGGAATGAAACCTTCGGGAATGTGATTATCTCAACGAACGTGACCCAGGAGACTTGGAGTGGGTGTCAAGAAACAATCGAGGAGGCCACGAGGCAGGGGGCACGCCCTCCACCCTCGTTGGCCCCTTGTTGCTCCACTGACATACTTCTTCCTCCTATATATATCCACGTACCCCCAAACATCCAGGAGCCCCACGAAAACTAATTCCACCTCCGCAACCTTCTGTACCCGAGAGATCCCATCTTGGGGCCTTTTTTGGAGCTCCGCCGGAGGGGGCATTGATCACGGAGGGCCTCTAGATCAACTCCATGGCCTCTCCGATGATGTGTGAGTAGTTTACTTCAGACCTTCGGGTCCATAGTTATTAGCTAGATGGCTTCTTCTCTCTCTTTGGATCTCACTACAAAGTTCTCCTCGATCTTCTTGGAGATCTATTCGATGTAATCTTCTTTTGCGGTGTGTTTGTCGAGATTCGATGAATTGTGGGTTTATGATCAAGTTTATCAATGAACAATATTTGAATATTCTCCAAATTCTTTTATGTATGATTGGTTTATCTTTGCAAGTCTCTTCGAATAATCAGTTTGGTTTGGCCTACTAGATTGATCTTTCTTGCAATGGGAGAAGTGCTTAGCTTTGAGTTCAATCTTGCGGTGTCCTTTCCCAGTGACAGCAGGGGCAACAAGGCACGTATTGTATTGTTGCCATCGAGGATAAAAAGATGGGGTTTATATCATATTGCATGAGTTTATCCCTCTACATCATGTCATCTCACTTAAAGCATTACTCTGTTCTTATGAACTTAATACTCTAGATGCATGCTGGATAGCGGTCAATGTGTGGAGTAATAGTGGTAGATGCAGAATCTTTTCGGTCTACTTGTCACGGACGTGATGCCTATATACATATCATACCTAGATATTCTCATAACTATGCTCAATTCTATCAATTGCTCGACAGTAATTCGTTTACCCACCGTAATACTTATGCTCTTGAGAGAAGCCACTAGTGAAACCTATGGCCCCCGGGTCTATCTTCCATCATATTAATCTTACAACACTTAGCTATTTCTATTGCCATTTATTTTACTTTGCATCTTTATTTCTCTTTATCATAAAAATACCAAAAATATTATCTTATCATATCTATCAGATCTCACTCTCGTAAGTGACCGTGAAGGGATTGACAACCCCTTTATCGCATTGGTTGCGAGGTTCTTATTTGTTTGTGTAGGTGCGTGGGACTCAAGCGTGATCTCCTAATGGATTGATACCTTGGTTCTCAAAAACTGAGGGAAATACTTGCACTACTTTACTGCATCACACTTTCCTCTTCAAGGGAAAACCAACACAGTGCTCAAGAGGTAGCAAGAAGGATTTCTAGTGCCGTTGACGGGGAGATTCGCGCCAAGTCAAGTCAAGATTTGACTCCTGACAATGAGCCATTTCTGGCGCCGTTGCTGGGGAGTCTACGCACAAGTCAAGACATACCAAGTACCCATCACAAACTCTTATCCCTCGCATTACATTATTTTCCATTTGCCTCTCATTTTCCTCTCCCCCACTTCACCCTTGCCGTTTTATTCGCCCTCTCCTTTTCTGTTGCCTCTTTTTCGCTTGCTTCTTGTTTGCTCATGTGTTGGATTGCTTGCTTGTCACTGTGCCTCAAGACAATACTAAATTGTGTGACTTTACCAATACCAACAACAATGATTTTCTTAGCACTCCGATTGCTCCTCTTACCGATGCTAAATCTTGTGAAATTAATGCTACTTTGTTGAATCTTGTCATGAAAGATCAATTCGCCGGCCTTCCTAGTGAAGATGCCGCTACCCATCTAAATATCTTTGTTGATTTGTGTGATATGCCAAAGAAGAAAGATGTGGACAATGATATTGTTAAATTGAAGCTATTTCCTTTTTCCCTTAGAGATCGTGCTAAAGCTTGGTTTTCGTCTTTGCCTAAAAATAGTATTGATTCATGTAATAAGTGCAAAGATGCTTTTATCTCTAAGTATTTTCCTCCCGCTAAGATCATCTCTCTTAGAAACGATATTATGAATTTTAAGCAACTTGATCATGAACATGTTGCACAAGCTTGGGAGAGGATGAAATTAATGATACGTAATTTCCCTACACATGGTTTGAATCTTTGGATGATTATACAAAAAATTTATGCCGGATTGAATTTTGCTTCTAGAAATCTTTTAGATTCGGCTGCGGGAGGCACTTTTATGGAAATCACTTTAGGAGAAGCTACTAAACTCCTAGGTAATATTATGGTTAATTATTCTCAATGGCACACCGAAAGATCTACTAATAAAAAAGTGCATGCGATAGAAGAAATTAATGTTTTGAGTGGAAAGATGGATGAACTTATGAAATTGTTTGCTAATAAGAGTGCTCCTACTGATCCTAATGATATTCCTCTGTCTACTTTGATTGAGAATAATAATGAATCTATGGATGTGAATTTTGTTGGTAGGAACAATTTTGGTAACAACGCGTATAGAGGTAATTTTAATTCTAGGCCGTTTCCTAGTAATTCCTCTAATAATTATGGTAATTCCTACAACAATTCTTATGGAAATTTTAACAAGATGCCCTCTGAATTTGAGACTAGTGTTAAGGAGTTTATGAATTCGCAAAAGAATTTCAATGCTTTGCTTGAAGAAAAATTGCTTAAGGTTGATGAATTGGCTAGGAACGTTGATAGAATTTCTCTTGATGTTGATTCTTTGAAACTTAGATCTATCCCACCTAAGCATTATATCAATGAGTCTCTCAGAGCCATGAGAAGTTCCATTGATGAGTGCAAAGAAAGAACCGCTAGGATGCGTGCTAAGAAAGATTGCTTTGTGAAAGCGTGTTCTTCTAGTTTCTATGAAAATAAAGATGAAGATCTAAAAGTTATTGATGTGTATCCTATTAAATCTTTGTTTTGAAATATGAATCTTGATAATGATGGGACTGAAGATGAGCCACCTTTGCCTAGAAGGCGTTCCAAAAATTCGGAGTTTTTAGATCTTGATGCAAAAATTGGTAAAAGTGGGATTGAAGAGGTCAAAACTTTAGATATCAATGAACCCACTATTTTGGATTTCAAGGAATTTAATTATGATAATTTATCTTTGATAGATTGTATTTCCTTATTACAATCCATGCTAAATTCTCCTCATGCTTATAGTCAAAATAAAGCTTTTACTAAACATATCGTTGATGCTTTGATGCAATCTTATGAAGAAAAACTTGAGTTGGGAGTTTCTATCCCTAGAAAACTTTATGATGAGTGGGAACCTACTATTAAAATTAAAATTAAAGATCATGAATGCTATGATTTGTGTGATTTAGGTGCTAGTGTTTCCACGATTCTGAAAACTTTATGTGATTTGCTAGGATTCCGTGAATTTGATGATTGTTCTTTAAACTTGCACCTTGCGGATTCCACTATTAAGAAACCTATGGGAAGTATTAATGATGTTCTTATTGTTGCAAATAGGAACTATGTGCCCGTAGATTTCATTGTTCTTGACATAGATTTCAATCCTTCATGTCCTATTATTCTTGGTAGACCTTTCCTTAGAACGATTGGTGCAATTATTAATATGAAGGAAGGGAATATTAGATTCCAATTTCCGTTAAGGAAGGGCATGGAACACTTTCCTAGAAAGAAAATTAAATTACCATATGAATCTATTATGAGAGCCACTTATGGATTGCAAACCAAAAAATGGCAATACCTAGATCTATCCTTGCTTTTATGCCTAGCTAGGGGCGTTAAACGATAGCGCTTGTTGGGAGGCAACCCAATTTTATTTTTATTCCTTGGTTTTTGCTCCTTTTTAGTAATAAATAATTTATCTAGCCTTTGTTTTGGTTGTGTTTTTTGTGTTTAATTAGTGTTTGTTCCAAGTAGAACCGTTGGGAAGACTTGGGGAAAGTCTTTTTGATCTTGCTGTAAAAAATCGAAACTTTAGCGCTCACAATAATTGCTGCCATTTTTATTTGGGAAGTGCTATTTGGTTAATTATTTTTGAAGATGATTAATAGATAAATTCCTCACGCCCAGAAATTTATTTTATAATTTTCGGGGTTCCATAAGTTTGCGTTAGTTACAGATTACTACAGACTGTTCTGTTTTTGACAGATTCTGTTTTTCATGTGTTGTTTGCTTATTTTGATGAATCTATGGCTACTAAAAGAGTTTATAAACCATAAAGAAGTTGGAATACAGTAGTTTAACACCAATATAAATAAAAATTTGTTCATTATAGTACCTTGAAGTGGTGTTTTGTTTTCTTTCGCTAACGGAGCTCACGAGATTTTCTATTTAAGTTTTGTGTTGTGAAGTTTTCAAGTTTTGGGTAAAGATTTGATGGATTATGGAACAAGGAGTGGCAAGAGCCTAATCTTGGGGATACCCATGGCACCCCAAGGTAAAATACAAGGACACCAAAAAGGCTAAGCTTGGGGATGTGAAAGTGCAACTATCCCTAGGTGGTTTTGGTAATTCCTAACAACATATAGCTCATTGAGCTAATGCTATTCCAAGATTAATATTTCAGGAAAAGCTCAATGAATGGCATGGCATGGATGAGGAAAGTGGACCCCTCAAAATATTAAGGACAAAAAGATTGTCTCAAGCTCAAAGCTCAAGACTCTACATTTTATATTTTAGTGATCCAAGATCACATTGAGTCTATAGGAAAAGTTGATACTATCAAGGAGGGATGAGGTGTTGTTTAATGAGGTTCTTGCTTCATAGTGCTTAGTGATATGCTCCAAAACCCTCAACTACCTTCCCACATCCACATATGACCTAAACCAAAAGTCAAACTCGGCCCTACCGATTCTTTCTATCCGGCGCCACCGAGTTTCAAATGTCATAGCCACTGCCACAAACCCTAGGCAAATCGGTCTCACCGATAGGGATTTCGGTCACACCGAGATGGGGTTGTAATCTCTCTGTTTCCCTTCATAATGTTTCGGTCCTACCGAGATGAGCGATCGGTCCCACCGACATATTCCATTCCTACCATATGAATCTTGATCTCTAGCCTTCCCCAAGTTGCTTTCCACTCAAACCTTCTTTCCACCAAATCCATATCTTGTGAGAGAGAGTTGAGTGTTGGGGAGACTATCATTTGAAGCACAAGAGCAAGGAGTTCATCATCAACACACCATTTGTTACTTCTTGGAGAGTGGTGTCTCCTAGATTGGCTAGGTGTCACTTCGGAGCCTCCGACAAAGATTGTGGAGTTGAACCAAGGAGTTTGTAAGGGCAAGGAGATCGCCTACTTCGTGAAGATCTACCGCTAGTGAGGCAAGTCCTTCGTGGGCGATGGCCATGATGGGATAGACAAGTTTGCTTCTTCATGGACCCTTCGTGGGTGGAGCCCTCCGTGGACTCGCGCAACCGTTACCCTCCGTGGGTTGAAGTCTCCATCAACGTGGATGTATGATAGCACCACCTATCGGAACTACGACAAAAACATCCGTGTCTCCAATTGCGTTTGAATTCTCCAAACCCTTCCCTTTACATTCTTGCAAGTTGCATGCTTTACTTTCCGCTGCTCATAGACTCTTTGCATGCTTGCTTGAATTGTGTTAAGATTGCTTGACTTGTGCTAAGATAGCTAAAATCTGCCAAAGACTAAAATTGTGAAAAGGATAGATTTTTATTTGGTCAAGTAGTCTAATCACCCCCCTCTAGACATACTTTCGATCCTACAGGATGCCCCGGAAGGCATCCCCTCTTTCGTCTTCGTTCATCGGTAACTTTACTTGGAGCTATATTTTTATTCACCACATGATATGTCTTTTTCTTGGAGCGCCTTGTATGATTTGAGTCTTTGATGTTTAGTTTACCACAATCATCCTTGCCGTACACACCTTTTGAGAGAGACACACATGAATTGGAATTTATTAGAATACTCTATGTGCTTCACTTATATCTTTTGAGCTATATAGTTTTTGCTCTAGTGCTTCACTTATATCTTTTAGAGCACGGCAGTGGTTTTATTTTATAGAAATAATTGATCTCTCATGATTCACTTATATTATTTTGAGAGTCCTTTAGAACAACATGGCAATTTTATTTTAGACATAATAAAAACTTTCATATAAGTGCATTGAATACTAAGAGAAGTTTGATACTTGATGATTGTTTTGAGATATGGAGATAGTGATATTAAAGTTGTGCTAGTTTAGTAGTTGTGAATTTGAGAAATACTTGTGTTGAAGTTTGCAAGTCCCGTAGCATGCACGTATGGTAAACGTTGTGTAAAAAATTTGAAACATGAGGTGTTATTTGATTGTCTTCCTTATGAGTGGCGGTCGGGGACGAGCGATGGTCTTTTCCTACCAATCTATCCCCCTAGGAGCATGCGCGTAATACTTGGTTTTTGATGACTTGTAGATTTTTGCAATAAGTATGTGAGTTCTTTATGACTAATGTTGAGTCCATGGATTATACGCACTCTCACCCTTCCATCATTGCTAGCCTCTTCGGTACTGTGCATTGCCCTTTCTCACCTTGAGAGTTGGTGCAAACTTCGCTGATGCATCCAAATCCCGTGATATGATACGCTCTATCACACATAAACCTCCTTATATCTTCCTCAAAACAGCCACCATACCTACCTATTATGGCATTTCCATAGCCATTCTGAGATATATTGCCATGCAACTTTCCACCATTCTGTTTATTATGACACGCATCATCATTGTCATATTGCCTTGCTTGATCATGTAGTTGACATCGTATTTGTGGCAAAGCCAACGTTCAAATTTTTTTCATACCTGTCACTCATGAGTCATTGCGCATCCCGATACACCGCTGAAGGCATTCATATAGAGTCATATCTTGTTCTAGTATCGAGTTGTAATCATTGAGATGTAAATAAATAGAAGTGTGATGATCATCATTAATAGAGCATTGTCCCAAATAAAAAAAGAGAAAGGCCAAAAAAAATAAAGGCCCCAAAAAAGAGAATAAAAAGGGGCAATGCTACTATCCTTTTTCCACACTTGTGCTTCAAAGTAGCACCATGATCTTTATGATAGAGAGTCTCTTGTTTTGTCATTTTCATATACTGGTGGGAACTTTTCATTATAGAACTTGGCTTCTATATTCCAACAATGGGCCTCCTCAAGTTCCCTAGGTCTTCGTGAGCAAGCAAGTTGGATCACACCCACTTAGTTTCTTTTGTTGAGCTTTCATACATTTATAGCTCTAGTGCATCCATTGCTTGGCAATCCCTACTCCTTGCATTGACATCAATTGATGGGCATCTCCCTAGACCATTGATTAGCCGCGTCGATGTGAGACTTTCTCCTTTTTTGTCTTTGCCACATAACCCCCTTCATTATATTCTATTCCACCCATAGTGCTATATCCATGGCTCACGCTCATGTATTGCGTGAAAGTTGAAAAAAGTTTGAGACTACTAAAGTGTGAAAAAATTTCTTGGCTTGTCATCGGGGTTGTGCATGATGAGAGCATTCTTGTGTGACGAAAATGGAGCATGACCAAACTATATGATTTTGTAGGGATGAACTTTCTTTGGCCATGTTATTTTGAGAAGACATGATTGCTTAGTTAGTATGCTTGAAGTATTATTATTTTTATGTCAATATTAAATTTTTATCTGGAATCTTTCGGATCTGAACATTCATGCCACAATAAAGAAAATTACATTGAGAAATATGTTAGGAAGCATTCCACATCAAAAATTCTGTTTTTACCATTTACCTACTCGAGGACGAGCATGAATTAAGCTTGGGGATGCTTGATACGTCTCCAACGTATCTATAATTTTTTATTGTTCCATGCTATTATATTATCTGTTTTGGATGTTAATGGGCTTTATTTTACACTTTTATACAATATTTTGGGACTAACCTACTAACCGGAGGCCCAGCCCAAATTGCAGTTTTTTTGCCTATTTTAGAGTTTCACCGAAAAGGAATATCAAACGGAGTCCAAACGGAATGAAACCTTCGGGAACGTGGTTTTCTCAACAAACGTGATCCAGGAGACTTGGAGTGGGCGTCAAGAAACAATCAAGGAGGCCACGAGGCAGGGGGGCGCCTACCCCCCTGGGCGCGCCCTCCACCCTCGTGGGCCCCTCGTTGCTCCACCGATGTAGTTCTTCCTCCTATATATATCCACGTACCCCCCAAACATCCAGGAGCACCATGAAAACCTAATTCCACCTCCACAACCTTCTGTACCCGAGATATCCCATCTTGGGGCCTTTTTCGGAGCTCCACTGGAGGCGGCATTGATCACGGAGGGCCTATACATCAACTCCATGGCCTCTCCGGTGATGTGTGAGTAGTTTACTTCAGACCTTCGGGTCCATAGTTATTAGCTAGATGGATTTTTCTCTCTCTTTGGATCTCAATACAAAGTTCTCGTCAATCTTCTTGGAGATCTATTCGATGTAATATTCTTTTGCGGTGTGTTTGTCGAGATCCGATGGATTGTGGGTTTATGATCAAGATTATATATGAACAATATTTGAATCTTCTCTGAATTCTTTTATGTATGATTGGTTTATCTTTGCAAGTCTCTTCGAATTATCAGTTTGGTTTGGCCTACTAGATTGATCTTTCTTGCAATGGGAGAAGTGCTTAGCTTTGGGTTCAATATTGCGGTGTCCTTTCCCAGTGACAGCAGGGGAAGCAAGGCACGTATTGTATTGTTTCCATCGAGGATAAAAAGATGGGGTTTATATCATATTGCATGAGTTTATCCCTCTACATCATGTCATCTCACTTAAAGCATTACTCCGTTCTTATGAACTTAATACTCTAGATGCATGCTGGATAGCGGTCGATGTGTGGAGTAATAGTAGTAGATGCAGAATCGTTTCGGTCTACTTGTCACGGATGTGATGCCTATATACATGATCATACCTAGAAATTCTCATAACTATGCTCAATTCTATCAATTGCTCAACAGTAATTCGTTTACCCACCGTAATACTTATGCTCTTGAGAGAAGCCACTAGTGAAACCTATGGCCACCGGGTCTATCTTCCATCATATTAATCTTCCAACACTTAGATATTTCTATTGCCGTTTATTTTACTTTGCATATTTATTTCTCTTTATCATAAAAATACCAAAAATATTATCTTATCATATCTATCAGATCTCACTCTCGTAAGTGATCGTGAAGGGATTGGCAACCCCTTTATCACGTTGGTTGCGAGGTTCTTATTTGTTTGTGTAGGTGCGTGGGACTCGAGCGTGATATCCTACTGGATTGATACCTTGGTTCTCAAAAACTGAGGGAAATACTTATGCTACTTTACTGCATCACCCTTTCCTCTTCAAGGGAAAACCAACGCAGTGCTCAAGAGGTAGCAGCTTCCACTATTCTTGATGAAGCTTATGTGGAGAGTAATAAAAAATTGCATGTGGATCATGAAAAGAATGCTTTATGTGATAGATATATCGTTGAATTTATTCATGATGCTACTGAAAATTACTATGAGAGAGGAACATGTGTTTTTACTTATGTCAATTATATCAAGTTTCCTCTCTATGTGTTCAATGTTTTGAAGTCATGCTTGTTTTGCCTTCCTATGCTAGTTGATTCTTGCTCCCATAAATTATTTGCTCACAAAATCCCTATGCATAGGAAGTGGGTTAGGCTTAAATGTTCTAGTCACATGCTTCATGTTGCTCCCGTTATGTTTCAATTCTTTACTTTTATGTGAGCATCATTGAAATCAGCATGCCTAGATAAAAGGCTATAAAGGAAAGCGCTTGTTGGGAGACAACCCAATATTTACCCCTGCTGTTTTTGTGTGTCAACATGATTAAGCTACTGTAGTAATCATGTTTTATAGCCCTTGTTTAAATAAAGTGCCAAGTAAGGCCTTTGGGATAGTGTGGATGATAGTTAACTTGATTCTATGCAAAAACATAAACTTTTGTGCCCAGTGCTGGAATTACTGTGATTCACTGGCACGTGATAAAATTCTGTATTTTTACACGTTATTGGTAGACAAATTTGCCACATTGTTCTAAATTTTTAGATTTTTTGGAGTTACAAAAGTATGGTGTTTGTTCAGATCATTACAGACTGTTCTGTTTTTCACAGATTCTGTTTTCACTGCACAGTTCGCTTGTCTTATAGTTTCAATGGATTATATTGGTCAATATAAATTGTAGAAATAATAGAGTACAGTAAGCAATATGTAGGAACAATCATGAATCTTGTCTTGACAATGTCAAAGTGAGTCATTTTCCCTTTATCATACTAACCTATCTCCAACGTATCTATAATTTATGAAGTATTCATGTCATGTCTACAACAATTATATATGGTCTTGGTGCAGTTTTATATGATTTGAATGAAACTAACCCGGATTTATGATTTTTCAGCACAACTATCATGTTGTTATTTTTGTGCAGAAATAAAAGTTCTTGGATTGGGCTGAAATTTTATGGTGATTTTTTATGGGCAAGAAGAGACCCCCGAAGCCTAGGAGGTAGACCAAACAAAGTCCAGGGGAGTGATGAGCTCATGGGTGTGGCTCCCCCCAGGGCGCGTGGGCTGAGCTCGTCAGTCCCTCGTAGGCCCCCCTGACGTGAAACCAACGCCAAAAGTTCATATAAATGTAGGAAACCCTAGAAAGAAACCTAGAACTCCCACGCCGCCGCCGCAAGCCTATGTTCCGAAGATATCTCATCTGGAGCCCTTTCCTGCACCCTGCCGGAGGGGGAAATCATCACCGGAGGCCATCTTCATCATCTCGGTGGTCTCCATGACGTGGAGGGAGTAGTTCACCCTCGGGGCTGAGGGTATGTACCAGTAGCAATGTGTTTGATCTATCTCTTGTGTTCTTGATTTGGCACGATCTTGATGTACCACGAGCTTTGTTAATATAGTTGGATCATATGGTGTTTTTCCCTATCTATCTTGTTGTGATGAATTGAGTCTTGCTCTTTGAGGTTTCGTTATGTTGGTTTGAATATTGGATTTGAGATCACTTGATGTATGTCTTGCATGTGGATACCTGTGGGGACAACGGGGTATTCTATTGAGTCACTTGATATATGTTTTGGTAATAAACTTGTGGATTCCCGTGGTGACATTGGGGTAATCTAGGAACATAGGTTGATACACGTTTTCGTCCTACTTTCTCTGATAGAAACTTTAGAGTGATTCTTTATCACACGTGAGGGATTGTTATACTCATTTTCACTACTCCCTCGGTAGAAAATATAAGAGCATTTAGATCACTAATCTAAACGCTTTTGTATTTCTTTACGGAGGGAGTACTTGCTACCTTACTATTTTTATTATGATTTAATTATGTTAGCACTATTGAGATATTGCACTAGTGAAATTATGAGCCCTAGGCCTCATTTCCAAGCATTGCAATAATGTTTGTACTCATTTTTACTACTTACTACCTTGCTATTTTTATTATTTCATATTACAAAAACCTATATCTACTATCCATACTACACTTGTATCACCATCTCTTCTCCGGACTAGTGCACCTATACAATTTACCATTGTATTGGGTGTGTTGGGGACACAAGAGATTTCTTGTATTTGATTGCAGGATTGGTTGAGAGACACCATCTTCATCCTACACCTCCCTCGGATTGATAAACCTTAGGTCATCCACTTGAGGGAAATTTGCTATTGTCCTACAAAACTCTGCACTTGGAGGCCCAAAAATGTCTACAAGAATACAAGTTGGGTAGTAAACATCAACTATACATGAAACAGTAAGACAATGAACTGTTAAGTGCACAAACTACACCAGCATCTAGACCTTCATGGTACTCTTGATGATGATGTGGGTCCACATGGGCACGTTACTAAATTTTATTCTTAAGAAGCATGGTAATCGGCTCGTTTGCCGTGGTTTCACACGGACCATAAAGCTTGAGAAGCTTTTTAGCATGGCTGCACCTTGCATCATTATGCCATGTGTTGTCGCATTCCAAATTCAACATTGCAATCAAAATCACAAGCGGGTAAATCATAGCCACCATTCAGAACAAACTCATAAGATTACCATATATAAGTTAACATGCATGCTTTTGCATCTCAATGATTCACACATCATATCAAATATTTACTTCACAACTAAAGACATACAAAGAAAGAAAAATCGGTTGATGCTGCTTACAGCAAAGGGGGTCCCATTCCAAAATATCAAATGCAAGTCTTCTTGCTAACATCAATGAGCAAAATTTGACAAGGTTTTCCAATTCCAAAATATCAAATGCATGTCTTCTTGCTAACGTCAATGAGCAAACTTTGACAAGGTTTTCTCATTCCAAAATAACAAATGCCTACGATTGTGGAATGTGCGGGGTTTGTCATCAATTTGCACATTGACATGGAACCTCGTGCTGGATTAACCAGCTGATTTTTTGTGCAGTTCCACTAAAATCGACTAACTACCGCACGTGGCTTGCAGGATTTCGTCATTATATGTTGTATGGCCTTAAACACAAGGGAAACTCCTTTCATGGAGCGAGTTTGGTGCCTGAAGGTGGAAACGAATGATTCAAGAACTATTCAATGTATTGTTCATGATGAAGTATTATGGAGGCCACGAACCATCCAAACATTTTGTGCAGTTCGACTGGAATCAAGCTGAACATCCTATTTGCATAAATACAGAAAAAACTTATTACAATAATATGGTACTAGTTGACGAAATATAGGCTCACAAATAGAAGCATCTTCATTGTCTTAACAGGAAAAGATAGCAATACAATAGCTTCAATTAAACATTTAATCAAAATATTACCACAATACAAGTAGCACAACATGACAAAGCACAATCATGTGGATGAAGGTCGGTACTAATCTTTGTCAAGAGAATTATCTGAAATCATATTCTTTTTTGGGTCTAGCATCTTGCCATGAGGTAAATTTGTTGAGACCTTTGAAGTCCTTGACAGAGGTGATGGAAAAATGGCCAAGCCATTGCAATCTCTTTCTTGAGCAGTTCAACTAAAATAAGCATCCATGTTTGTCGAAATATTTAAAGCATGTCATTACATTAACAATGGGACCAATTGATGAAACTTATAGTCAAAAATAGAAGCATTTTCATTATCCTCAATTTATAAGTGGCTCTAATGGTGGCCAAACGGTGCCTGAATTCCTTAGTGGCATTAGATTAACATGGAAAACAACAGCACTTTCTCATGACAGTAGCTAAAAAGTAGCACAATACCAATAGAGATGACAAAGCTGAATCACATGGATGAAATCCGCGGGCCACTACCAACCTTTGTCAGGAGGCTTATTGTGTACAACATATAGATGATGAACTTGAATGGAAGCCATCCGTTAGTATCTAATGTGATTGCCATGCTTGCTATTTACTCTCGGATTAGTTTAATTGATAAGGTGTTGATATTTCCAACATCTTCCCCTTCATCACTTGGTCCCATAACAGACAAGCTTGGCCTTAAATATAAGATTTGGCATATCAATTAGGGAGCACAAGTGTGCCACTAAACAATAGCATTAATTTCCCAATGACAGTAGAAAATATAGGCAAACAGTTGTGAAATATATTATCTTACCTCAATGAGATATTATGGTGCACATACAGATAGGAAGTCTGATCTCCTTTTGTGAAGTTCACTGGAATCAAGCAACATTACCATATAAGTAGCATGACATATGAAAGCGCACTTCAAAATCATGTAGAAGAAGGCCGACATTGACCTCTCATGACGCAGAATTCAAACAACTCACACCAACAAGATCTGAAACAAATTTGCCAATAGGAAATCCGATATCCTTTTGTGCAGTTCCACCAAAATCAAGCAATCAAGCAACGTTGCCAGTCTAACATTTTAGTTGAACTACACAAAACGCTCTGAAAACAAACATATTTTGTGCAATGCACCAAAAGGTCGCAATAGCAACAAGGTGAAGTAGATATCCCTGTTTGCACAAAGACACAAAGGAAACAATTACTAGACAATAACAGTGGATGACACATACGCCCATAAAAAGAAGTGTCTAACTTATCTAAATAGGACAGAAAGCATGACAGTAGCATTTCTAAAACAGTGGCATTATTCATATTAACAGGGAGATTATATTAACAATAACCTTCATTAAACATGTAATTTTATTTTAACAGTGGCATTGCTTCAATTTTCGAGCGGCAATATTAGATTAATAACAACTAAACGGTTATATGGGACAATGGATGCACCAACACCATGTGCAACCATCAATATATAAAGGGGTGATGCAGAGTTTGTTTCAACAAGTAACCAAGCCGCATCTGTGTTGGTTCAATTTTTGTTCTCTTTGGCCACCTTTTCCTATGTGAGGGCGGCAAATATAGTCCTGCTCAAACTCTGCTGCCTTGTCCCTTACCCCCAGTTTCTTTCCTTTTTCAACAAAGAGAGATCAGTTCCTTACAAATGTGTATACTGCGTTACTGCTGCGTATATCGTATATTGTGCTAGGTTGGAGATGATATTTGTTCTGAGAGGAGAGCGGAATTGTACCCTTCGTGGCTATGGTGCACTTATACGTTTCAGCCTCGCTTTAGCCAGTGGTAGTTTGTGTAAGACCCTTGAGAGCTCCTCTTACATGTTGAAAACCATTAAATTGCTTCTGCAATGCTCGCAAGGGTCGACACGAAGCGCTTCGCTCACTTGGTTTTTCCTCCACTCGCTCCATAGCTAGCTCAGAAAAAACCGGCTATCATTTTTCATTTGAAAAGTTTGTTAAATCAAAAGATGTTCACGGATTTAAAAAATCTCAGATTTTTTAAAATGTTGCGAATTAAAAAAACCTTAATTTTTTTAAAAACATTCACGAGCTTAAAAGGCTTCAAAAGTTAAAAAGGATCACATGCTTTATAAATGTTCATGAGTTAAAAACCATGAATTTGAAAAAAAAATGTTCGTTGATTTTTTATGAATTTTAATAAATATTCATTGATTAAAATTTCAAATAAGAAAATAAAAATGAAAAAGAGAAGAAAATTAAAAGGATAATAGTAATCAAAAGTAAAAAAACGGAACATGAAAAGAAAAAATAGGGAAAACCCAAAAAAACTATTAAAACCAGTATAGAAAAATGCAAAAAACAAAGAAAAACTAAAAACCCGACAATACCCTCTAGAACCTTCTTAAAACAAGGAAGACCATACGAGCCATGACGGTTATATAGGTGTGTGTTTGTGTGTGTGTGCGCCTAAACTATTCTGCACTATAAAGGTAGGACACGGTCCCTTTTGTGACTAGAATTACCAGGATTCCAATACATCACAGGATGCGGGATATCGCCAGGCAATGCGGCCTTTACAAAGTCAGGGAGTACTTGTTGGCGCGTGTCCACACTTGAGATCGTTGGGTATCTACAAGTGTGTGCTTCATGAGCTGCATGAAAATGAAAGTTCCTGGTTCACTTATATGTGGAAATTCGCCACACCTCCATGCATATAGACGCAAAATTTTGAACCAGCGACACACACTTTTGCTAAAATAATGTGACATGAACCGCTACAGGTGGAGCCCACAATGACCTCGATGACCCTAGCGTACCAGGAGAATCCAAATCTATGGAGTTTAGTAACAAATGTTCATCAAATTAAAATGTGAAAAGATAAAATACAAAATAAAAAGATAAGAAAACGAACAATAATAATAAAGAAAAAGAAACATGAAAAGAAAAAATAAAAAACTATTAAAACCACTAGAGAAAAAGCAAAAAATGACAATACCTCCTAGAACCTTCTAAAAATCAGGAAAAATTGGCCGATAAATTATAGTTATAAGTGTGTGTGTTTTGTACCAAAACTATTATGCACTATAAGGGTATAGGAGTAGAGTACGGTCTTCTTAAATTGAATTAAAGAATTACATTGCATCATTCGATGCGGCATATCGCCAACCACTACAGCCTTTAGAAAGTCTAGAAGTACATCTAGCCAGTGTTGTTGGCATGTGTCCATGCTTGGGATTGTTGGGATTTTATAAATGTTTGCTTCATGAGTTGCATGAAAATCATTGTTCCTGGTCCACTTCAATGTGGGCAGCCACTAGTGACACACACTCACCCGGCCCCCAGAGCAGCCTCATAACCCCTGATGCATCGAAAGGCTTCAAATCTTGGGAGCTTAGTATCTCAATAGATAGATTTGATGGAGTTGGGATGAATGGCACACGTTTGTTGAACTTATGAACCACGGTTAGGTTGGCAACACATCGCCATATGAAGGGACTTAGAGCATCCCCCACAGTTCCCTAATAAAACTCCCATAATAACCACTTATGTGGGCTTCCCTATAATACATTTCTAGTTATTGGGGATGAACACTCTAGTGGATCCCCAATAGTGCCACCCTGAATAACCAACCCGACAAACATGGCCCATTTGTCAACCGGTTGACGATGCCTCAACAGTGCTTTGAAGCGGTGGTAGCTGTCCGGCGGATATGACGGTGATACTACAACGACCATTTGTGGCATTGTACCGACAAGGTGGTATTGGGCACTGGATTAGGATGGCTAACCCCACCCCATCCCCACCCCCTCCCCCAAAAATGGGGAAGATAGGCTACAATTTTGATGATAAAAGAAATAAAGTAGTGATCTAAATGCTCGTATATTTGTTTACAAAGAGTATTAAGGAAAGTGAAGCAGTTGGATAAATTTTGTTTTTTGACGCTCCCAATAGTAGAAAATGATTTAAACTTGCTTGTTGGGCCTCCTCAGCAACCCATGAATGTTGTAGGACAGAGCCCTCTTTTCTAGCTCAACAACCAGGTAGAGCCAAGGAACTTTGCCAACTTGGAACATAAAATGAGGATTATGGAACTAGATTACAATCTTGAAGCTATTCTGTCCAAAAACTAGAATGATACTGAGGAGGTGGACAATGATCCAATGCAATTTGAAGCTGAGGCACTAATAGCTTCTAAAGAACAGTTTTTTGCTCTCACTCCTGGCCATATCAAAAGTCAGTTTGCTCCTTAACAAGTTTAATTTGTCAGCAACATCCTTTTTGATACAGAAGCACAGTGCTCTGCTCCTATTCATAGAGAGCTTACCACACAACAAAATTAGAATGAGCAAGCTATGTCAGGTAGCAAGACAATTATGAAATTTCTGCTCCCCTTGGATTCCCCAGGCCTATTTATTTACTTCATAATCATAATCCCACAATGGGTCTTGTTATGATTCTAGAGCTAGGCCATGACCCAGTGATCAAGAGAACTCCACTATCTCAACCACTTTAGACTGGTGAACAACTGCTTGGAGAGGAAGGGGCTAAAATATGGAAAGAGACATTTGCTCCTACTCAAAACAGTAAAGAGGTAATCCAAGTGCCCATAGAATGGGTCAACTTTCTTGCTATTGTCTCCACTGACTAGTTTAATGGGCTAAACAGTTTGTCAAGTCACAAGTCTAGGACTTTATTATTCAAGGATATAAATCAAAAACCCTCAAATATTTTGCTATTCCTGACAAACCTCTGCATATTAAGTCACCTACTTGTATCCTGCAGCCCTCTGCTTCTGCGCCGATAGGGCAAGATGATCTACCAGTCACTCAAAGGGTCACTCGTCTACAGGAGAGGGTCACTGTGCTTCTTCCGCATTTGCCATCTATGGAGGCAAGAAAAGGAAAGATAAATTGCCACTAGTAGAAACTGAGGTAAGAAGGAGCTTCAGATTGCAATCACTTAACAAAGGATACAAGAAACATGTTTGCACAGATAAAAATTGTATGCTTGTAATGCACAGCCTCCCACTATTCCTGGAAAAGTTACTAAAAACCTTACCTCCAGTTTATGCATGGTTAACATTTAAGGAGGAAAGGGAGAGAAACAAGCTAGAGGGTAACAAGAAGCTGAAGACTGTGACCTCACACAACTCCTCAAGCGCTGTTACCAAAGAAGCCAAGAGCAAAGGTAGTAGCAACAACTAGTTATTGTAATGGTTGTGTCTCTGAAACATCCATGTATTTTGTTGTATTCTTAGTGGGTCCTGCACTTGGGGGTGTAACATCCCAACAATCTAAATTAATTTCGAGTTGTTACAGGGGGTAACTTGCCAGGGTTTGATTGACTAAAATGGTACTGGTCTGGTCTTAAACATTTTGCTTTACATGAATAGAGCCTAGAATATCTTAAATTTTAATATTATATGTATGATAAGAAATGGCTTGTTGTGGCCAACAAAATCTGTGAATCTGATTGTTCCATCCCGATACGTCTCCAACGTTTCTATATTTTTTTATTATTCCATGCTATTATAGTATCAAACTTGGATGTTTGTTATGCTATTTTATATCAGTTGTTGGGACTAACCTAGTGCCCAGTGCCAGCTATTGTTTTTTTTGCTTGTTTTTGCTTCTCTGAAAATTAATATCAAATGGAGTCCAAACGTGATGAAACTTTACGGTGATTTTTTATGGACCAGAAGGGACCCATGAAGGTTCGGGAGAAGACCATAAGACTCAAGAGGGAGCGACAAGCTCACCAGGAGCGCCTTGAGGGGGCGCCACTTGAGCTTGTGGGACCCTCGTGGCACCTCTTAACCTAACTCCACCTCTATAAATTCCCAAATATTTCTAATACACTAGAAAGCCACCTGAAACACTTTTTCTACCACCGCAAGCTTCTATTCTTCTGCGATACCATTTGAAGGCCTTTTCCAGTACTCTGCCGGAGGGGGAATCGATCATGGAGGGCTTCTACTTCATCCTTACTGCCCTACGGTTGATGCGTGAGTAGTTCACTGATGTCTACTACGCAGCTTTATTCTTGTACACACGTGTTGGGCCTCCAAGCGCAGAGTTTTGTAGGACAGTAGCAATTTTCCCTCAAGTGGGTGAAATAAGGTTTATCAATCCGTAAGAGGTGTAGGATGAAGATGGTCTCTCTCAAACAACCCTGCAACCAAATACAAGAAATCTCTTGTGTCCCCAACACACCTAATACAATGGCAAATTGTATAGGTGCACTAGTCCGGCGAAGAGATGGTGATAAAAGTGTAATACGAATGGTAGAAATATAATTTTATAGTCTGAATAAATAAAAACAGCAAGTAGCAAATAGTAAACGGGCACAAAAACGGTATTGCAATGCTTAAAAACATGGACTAGGGTCCGTACTTTCGCTACTGCAATCTCTCAACAATGCTAACATAGTTGGATCATATGATTATCCCTCAAAGTGCAATAAAGAATCACTCCCGAGTTCCTATTAGCGCAGAACAAAAGATATAAATTGTTCGTCGGGTATGAAACCACCTCAACGCTATTCTTCCCGTTTGATCTATTCAAGAGCTTGTACAAAAATAACACAAAGCTATTGTTTCCTTTCGATCTATCCTAGAGTTTGTACTAGAATAACACCAAAGCAAAATCATATTCATAATACTCAATCCACACAAAGAACTACAAAGCGACCCCAAAGTTTCCGTCGGAGAAAAGATAATAAAAACGTGCGTCAACCCCTATGCATAGATTACCCCAATATCACCGCAGGAATCCGCGAGTTGAATGCCATAACATATATCAAGTGAATCAATAAGATACCCCGATTGTCACCTCAAGTATTCATACCGCAAGACATATATCATGTGTTCTCATCTCTGAATATTCAATCCGACAAGACAAAACTTCAAAGGGTAAAGATTCAATTCATCACAACAAGAGTATAGAGGGGAGAAACATCATATGATCCGACTATATTAATAAAGCCCATGATATAGACCACGAGAGAGAGAGAGAGATAAAACACATAGCTACTGGTACAAACCCTCAGCCCCGAGGGTGGACTACTCCCTCCTCATCGTGGTGGCCGCCGGGATGATGAAGATGGCCACCGGAGATGATTCCCCCCTTTGGCAGGGTGCCAGAACGGGTCTAGATTGGTTTTCGGTGGCTATGGAGCCCTACGGCGGCGGAACTTCTGATCTAGGTTAACCCCCATGGGTTTCGCAATATTTGGGAATTTATAGTGCAAAGAAGGGGTACGGGAGGCCACCGAGGTGGGCACAACCCACATGGGCGCGCCAGGGGTGGGCACAACCCACCTGGGCGCGCCAGGGCCCCCTGGCGCGCCCTGGTGGGTTGTTCCCCCCTCGGGGCACCCCCGAGGTGCAGCTCCGGCCCATTGGGTTCTTTCTGGTCCATAAAAAATCCACGTAAAGTTTCACAATGTTTGGACTCCGTTTGATATTGATTTTCTGTGATGTAAAAAACAAGCAAAAAATAGTAACTGGCACTAGGCACTAGGTCAATAGGTTAGTCCCAAAAAATGATATAAAGTTGATATAAAATGATTGTAAAACATCCAAGAATGATAATATATTGGCATGAATACTTCATAAATTATAGATACGTTGGAGACGTATCAGCATCCCCAAGCTTAATTCCTACTCGTCCTCGAGTAGGTAAATGATAAAAGAAATAATTTATGAAGTGTGAATGCTAGCAAAGTGGATAAGTTTGATCAATGATAATTTCAATCACTTTTCCTAGCATCATAACAACAATTCTTTCTTATGAAACTTCTCATGTTATAGTAGCAACCAATTCACATGTTAAGGTTCAAACAATGAATTCTCTTGAAACCCAACAACCTATGTTCTTAGTCACCAAGCAATTGCAATTCAACTTATTCAACGAAGTTTAAATAAGAGCTCCACATACTCAACCATCATATAGTCTTCTATGATTGCTAACACTCACCGCATACACATGAACATAACGTTTCAACCGGACAGATAGAAAGATAGGGGCTTATTGTTTTGCCTCCCAACGTATTCACCTCGAGGGTGATGTCAACAATAATAACTCATGCTACCCATATTCAACTAGACATATGTGCCTAGATCTTTCCTCACCACATGATGCTTGCCAAAAGAGAAAAATAAAAAGGAATAGAGAGAAAAACTTTGACTCTTTGCATAAAAGTAAATACTGAAAAGTAAAAGATAGGCCCTTCGCAGAGGAAAGTAGGGATTTTTAGAGGTGCCAGAGCTCAAAGAGAAAATTGAGAGATAAAAACATTTTGAGAGGCATACTTTTCCCACCAACGAAAATGACTTAGAGCTCCCAACACTTTCCGTGCTAGATATATCACAGGCGGTTCCCAAATAGAAAATAAAGTTTATTCCTTTTTCCACCATACTTTCACTTTCCATGGCTAACCGTATCCACGGGTGCCCTCCATACCAACACTTTCCAAGGAATTTATTATTTGACAACATAAAGTAAATTCATTTTTCATTTCGGGACTGGGCATCCCTAATACATTTGCCTTACTCTTGTGCAATGACAAGCGAATAAACACACATCATGAGAATAACACATCTAGCATGGAAAATATTGGCCACCCCACACCGCCTCGCGAGCGGTACGAGCACACAAAAGAGAAATATATTTTGAAAATTAGAGATGGCACATACAAATTTGCTTAGAATGGCAAAGGAATACCACATATAGGTATGTATGGTGGACTCTTGAAAATAAGATTTGGCTTTAAGATTTTTTGGATGCACAAGTAGTATCTCTACTTGGTGCGGAATCTTTGGCTAGCAAAGATGGGGGCAAGCACCACATGTTGAAGGATCTATGACAATATAACTTCTATGTGAATATGAACAAACATAAACCATTGCGTTGTCTTCCTTGTACAACGTCAACAATTTTGGCATATAATATTTTGATGGGGGCTCACAATCACAAAAGATTTCCATGATAGTGTATTTATATGTGAAAGTTCTCTTCCTTATACTAATTATTCGTGAATTGCTTGTATGGCCAATATTGTGATTGTCAAGCCTCAAAATATTTCACTTTCTAAGCCCAATGTGAAGCTACCACTAGGCATGATATGATTTCAAATTCATGAAATTCAACTTATTCAACAATTTACTCATAGGATATAAGTGAAGCACAAGAGTAAATGACATAGAAAAGAGCTTTGTTGACGGGATGTGAATGCCGCTTACTTAGCCTCTTTGGAAACTATTTGAGAACTCTATTTTATTTAAAACTTTCAGATCTAAGTAATTTATTAAAACAGCAAGAAAAACAAAATAAAATGACATTCTAATAATAGCACACATCATGTCAAGAAGAAAAAACTTAGGCTCAACCGATACTAACCTATAGTTATTGAAGAAGAAAGGTGTGATGCCTACCGGGGCATCCCCAAGCTTATATGCTTGAGACTTCTTGAAATATTATCTTGGGATGCCTTGGGCATCCCCAAGCTTGAGCTTTTGTGTCTCCTTAATTCTTCTCGTATCACGGTTTTCCTAAATCTCAAAAGCTTCATCCACACAAAACTCAACAAGAACTCATGAGATAAGTTAGTATAAACCAATGCAAAAACCTTATCATTCCCTATTGTAGCAAATCACTAAAATTATTATTTAAAATTGCATACTAAATGCCTCTGCATATTTAATGCTCCTATCCTCAAATAGAATCATTAAACAAGCAAACATATGCAAACATAACAGAAATCTGCCAAAACAATACAGTCTGTAAAGAATGCAAGAGTATCAATACTTATTTAACTCCAAAATTTATGAACATTTACCACACTGTAGAAAATTTATCAGATCTCATTTTTCAAAAAGTTTCAACATTTTATCACATTATGGATTTTCTAGGGAATTTTTGCAACAGCGGTAAACTTTCTGTTTTCAAACAGTAACATGTAGACTTGTAAAATAAGCATAGTAAAGGCTATCAATGCCGCTTTTATTGAAATAAAAGATGAAAAACATTATTCTTAATAACAGCAAGCAAATTCTAACAAAATTAATTGACTCTACAAGCAAAACACATATCATGTGACCAATGAAAACATAGCTCCAAGTGAGGTTACCGATAATATTGAAGACAAAAGAGGGGATGCCTTCCGGGGCATCCCCAAGCTTAGTTGCTTGGATCTTCCTTGAATATCACCTTGGGGTGCCTTGGGCGTCCCCAAGCTTAGGGTCTTGTCACCCCATATTCTCCTCATATCGATATCTCACCCAAAACTTGAAAAACTTCAATCACACAAAACCGAACGGAACTTTGTGAGATGGGTTAGTATGATAAAGGCCAAACCATTTCACTTTTGGTACTTTCAAAGACAAGATTCATAATTGTTTCCACACAATTCCCACTGTAGCATATCATTTCCACAATTTATATTGAGCAATATAAGCCATGGAAACTGGAAAACAAGCAAACTATGCATAGAAAACATGATCTGTCAAAAACAGAACAGTCTGTAGTAATCTGTACTCCAACCATACTTCTGCTACTCAAAATATTCTGCAAAATTAGAAAACCTGGGCAATTTGTCTATTAATCATCTTCAAAAAGAATCAATATTTTATCACGCTTCTGCTGAAAGTGAGAATTATTTTCCTGAGTGCAAAAGTTTCTTTTTTCAGCAAGATCGAATCAACTATCGCCATAGACCATCCCAAAGGTCTTACTTGGCACTTCATTGAAACAAAAGCAATAACACATGATTACTACAGTAGCCCAATTATGTGAACACACAAAAATAGTAAGTAAAAGTGTTGGGTTGCCTCCCAACAAGCGCTTTTCTTTAATGCCTTTTAGCTAGGCATGATGATTTCAATGATGCTCGCATGAAAGATAAGAATTTAAACATAACAAGAGCATCATGAATCACATGGCAAGCACATTTAAGCCTAACCCACTTCCTATGGATAGGGGTTTTATGAGAAAACAATTTATGGGAACAAGAATCAACTAGCATAGGAAGGCAAGCAAGCAAAACTTCAAGATTTTCAACACATAGAGAGGAAACTTGATATTACTGAAATACCTACAAGCATTTGTTCTTCTCTCATAATAATTTTCAGTAGCATCATGAATGAATTCCACAATATAGCTATCACATAAAGCATTCTTTTCATGATACATAAGCATAGAAATTTTGTAACTCTCCACATAAGCAAATTTATTCACATCAATAGTGGTGGGAGCAAACTCAACAAAATAACTATCATGAGAGTGAAAATTATAATCATGATGACAAGTTTCATGGTTATCATTACTAGTCATTAACCCGTGCCACTGCACGGGCTAGCACTTTTTAGTACTTAATACATTATTTTTTAAAACAAAATTACTGACAATAATAAAATGTTTTCGTGAATGTTATTAAATAGGGCATGCAATATTTCTATCATGATTTTTGGATGGTCAAATGTGTCACAATGTTATATACACATTATTCTTGTGTCGTTGCAACAGACCTCGGAGTTATAGATTGTAAAAATATAAACGTGCAAATTTGTTAAAATATAAATATGTAGAACACACATGATGCTACTGGGAATAAACGAAGTGATGTTATTTGCTGGTCTCTAATAGCAAATATGAAACATTCCAGCTAAATCTTAAGGAAATAAGTAATCTGTGCATGTTTTATTCAGTTATAAGCTATAAGTTCTGGAAATGGAATACCAAGCCGTATTATATGTTGTCATTTCGCCATCAAATAGTATGGAGTATGAACATACAATTTTTTTTGCGAAAAACTTCCGATCTATTCATCTTCAATCATCGCAGTACAACGAACACCAGAAATAATAAAATTTTAGTGGGATAAAGAACACATAGGACAACTTTAAAAAGTTTGATTATAAACCTGCCTTGAAAATAGATTATGTTTATTTTCTATAATGGGTATATGTGGAGTATATTTTTTAGATATTTAGTGAAGAAAAAATATTCGGAATTTTCTGGGAAAAGAATGATACTCCAAAAAGACTATTTTAAAAGTATTTTAGAGCACTGTTTATTTTGCCCAAACCTTGGCAATATCATTCCATAATGAAAATTTGCACGTAGGTAAAATAAATAAAGCATGTTCTTTTTGTAAATTCATGATATTTTGAATCTGTTTTCTATTTTTTTAATTTTCTTTCCTAAGTATTACCGTGTGAGCTGGATATATATTAGAATTAGGCTTTCGAAACTCCTTCTCTATTTAAATATTTACTTCATCTAGTAGAATATTTCATCTATATACAACTTTTTCTACATTGTTCATAAAAAATATGATAATTTCCAAGAAATTATCTCAAAACCAAAATTTACGCCAAAACACGTGACCTGTAATAATAGTTATAATTTTATAAAATAGAAAGGATTAGTCAGGAAACATAGGACGAATTCTGGCTGTAAAGATGGAGTAACACATTTGAAGTCCATGGACCTATATACATTATGTATGCACGTAACAATTGGATATTTACTTTGACTCTCAACAATTTATCACATTTAATTTCCATCAATTAGACGAATTCATGATCTAAAGGATAGTACATAGTTCACCATCGTGCATGCATCAGAATATGTATAGTTGAAAATAATTAAACTAAAGATACTATCTGCACCATATATACATGAAGATTGCAAGACAGCAGTCGAACCTTTCAGTGAGTTTAGCCAACTGCATGACACCGTTACATCGCATACAGAGACGTCGGATGTAGCCGACGCAGCCCATTTCACCTGGAGTGCCATGTTGCCAGCGCCCTGATGATGTAATTTAAGCGTTGGTAGACACTCGGTCCCGCCCCAAAGCCTCACTTTTAATCTCGAGAGGTTGAGTCATGATGGCTCCGCAGATGGAGAGCAAGTTTTTCTTTTTCTGTATAGTCGCAAGAAATAAATTAGATTGAGACACTATGCACGTACTTTCTCCGGTCCTTTTTAGTTTGCATATAAGATTTGTCTAAAGTCAAACATCGTAAACTTTAACCAAGTTTATAGGAAAAATACCAACATTCAAAATGTGAAATCAACAGCATTAGATGTGTCACAACTTTAGTTTTCATATTTTATAAATTTAGCATTGTGGATGCTAATATTTTTTCATACAAATATGGTCAAACTTTACGAAGTTTGACTTCAGACAATTCTTATATGCAAAGTAAAAAGGACCGGAGGGAGTACGTACTTACAGGAACCTAGCTTGGAAGCTACATGAAATTTGATTAGGATCTTTTTGAGGCATAACTCTATTTGGTTTTTGTGATCCAGCCAAACGTAAATCATTAGGACTCTATCTCTAGAAAAAGGACTCAGACATGAACATACGATTTATTGTCACATCTGTCACTTCCTGGCATATTATGTCGCTCGGTTAATCCTAGTAGTAAACCAAAATTTGTCAGCTTAATTAATTTTTATTGATTTGGGTTAACATGGATTTTTTTTTGCCATTGCATGTAAGATGTGTACCTCAAATCTTGAAGACGCTCAGATTTGCATTTTTTTTCTTATTCTAGGAAACGGAGAGTCCTAATGAAGCAAGCTTGGGCACGCCTCATATTTCTTATATATTATATAAAGGAAAATTGAGAGAGTCCTAGTGGAGAACTACTTATGTACGTGGGATAGGAGAGAACGCCTCACACTTTTATCCAACAGCTACACGCACATTAGATATTGAATCAACCGTCAATTTTTGATAATTTCATGGTTTAACGTGGCATCTCATATGGTGCTTCCAATTAGTAAATATAAGATTCTTTACAGCATACATGTCATCATCATAAACATCATAAATAGCAACTTTGTTATCATAGTCAATTGAAGCCTCATCCAAAATGGTGGATTCATCACTAAATAAAGTCATGACCTCTCCAAATCCACTTTCATCATTATAATCATCATAAATAAGAGGCATGCAATCATTATAACAAATTTGCACATCAAATCTTGGGGGACTAAAAATATCATCTTCATCAAACATAGCATCCCCAAGCTTATGGCTTTGCATATCATTAGCATCATGGATATTCAAAGAATTCATACTAACAACATTGCAATCATGCTCATCATTCAAATATTTTGTGCCAAACCTTTTATTGAATTCTTCTTCTAACAATTGAGCACAACTTTCCGAACCATCATTTTCAAGAAAGATATTATAAAGATGATCACTAATATGATGCAACCTCAATTCCATGTTTTATGTTTTCTTTTACAAACCAAACTAGTGATAAAACAAGAAACTAAAAGATTCAATTGCAATATCTAAAGATATACCTTCAAGCACCCACCTCACCGTCAACGGCGCCAGAAAAGAGCTTGATGTCTACTACGCAACTTTATTCTTGTAGACACGTTGGGCCTCCAAACGCAGAGTTTTGTAGGACAATAGCAATTTTCCCTCAAGTGGATGACCTAAGGTTTATCAATCAATGAGAGGTGTAGGATGAAGATGGTCTCTCTCAAACGACCCTGCAACCAAATACAAGAAATCTCTTGTGTCCCCAACACACCCAATACAATGGCAAATTGTATAGGTGCACTAGTTCGGCGAAGAGATGGTGATAAAAGTGTAATACCGATGGTAGAAATATATTTTTATAATCTAAATAAATAAAAACAGAAAGGTAGAAAATAGTAAATGGGCATAAAAACGGTATTGCAATGCTTAAAAACAAGGCCTAGGGTCCGTAGTTTCGCTACTGCAATCTCTCAACAATGCTAACATAGTTGGATCATATGATTATCCCTCAAAGTGCAATAAAGAATCACTCCCAAGTTCCTATTAGCGGAGAACAAAATGTAGAAATTGTTTGTAGGGTACGAAACCACCTCAAAGCTATTCTTTCCGTTCGATCTATTCAAGATTCATACTAAAATAACACAAAGCTATTGTTTCCGTTCGATTTATCCTAGAGTTCATACTAGAATAACACCAAAGCAAAATCATATTCATAATTCTCAATCCACACAAAGAACTACAAAGAGACCCCAAAGTTTCCCTCAGAGAAAAGATAACGAAACGTGCATCAACCCCTATGCATAGATTACCCCAATATCACCGCGGGAATCCGCGAGTTTAATTCCATAACATATATCAAGTGAATCAATAAGATACCCCGATTGTCACCTCAAGTATTCATACCACAAGACATATATCATGTGTTCTCATCTCTGAATATTCAATCCGACAAGACAAAATTTCAAAGGGTAAAGATTCAATTCATCACAATAAGAGTATAGAGGGGAGAAACATCATATGATCCGACTATATTAACAAAGCCCATGATATAGGTCACGAGAGAGAGAGAGATAAAACACATAGCTACTGGTACAAACCCTCGGCCCCGAGGGTTGACTACTCCCTCCACATCGTGGTGGCCGCTGGGATGATGAAGATGGCAACCGGAGATGATTCCCCCCTTTGGCAGGGTGCCGGAACGGGTCTAGATTGGTTTTCGGTGGCTACGGAGCCCTGCGGCGGCGGAACTTCTGATCTAGGTTAACCCCCATGGGTTTTGGAATATTTGGGAATTGATAGTGCAAAGAAGGGGTACGGGAGGCCACCGAGGTGGGCACAACCCACCTGGGCGCGCCAGGGTCCCCCTGGAACGCCCTGGTGGGTTGTGCCCCCTCGGGGCACCCCCCAGGTGCAGCTCTGGCCCATTGGGTTCCTTCTGGTCCATAAAAAATCCACGTAAAGTTTCAGAGTTGAGGGAGTCCTGGATTAGGGGGTCTTCGGACAGCCGGATTATATCCTTTGGCCGGACTGTTGGACTATGAAGATACAAGATTGAAGACTTCGTCCCGTGTCCGGATGGTACTCTACTTGGCGTGGAAGGCAAGCTAGGCAATACGGATATGTATATCTCCTCCTTTGTAACCGACCTTGTGTAACCCTAGCCCCCTCCGGTGTCTATATAAACCGGAGGGTTTTAGTCCGTAGGACAACAGACAATCATACCATAGGCTAGCTTCTAGGGTTTAGCCTCTCCGATCTCGTGGTAGATCAACTCTTGTACTACTCATATTATCAAGAATAATCAAGTAGGACGTAGGGTTTTACCTCCATCAAGAGGGCCCGAACCTAGGTAAAACATCGTGTCCCCTGCCTCCTGTTACCATCCGCCTTAGACGCGCAGTTCGGGACCCCCTACCCGAGATCCGCCGGTTTTGACACCGACATTGGTGCTTTCATTGAGAGTTCCTCTGTGTCGTTGCCGTTAGGCTTGATGGCTCCTTCGATCATCGATAGCGATGCTGTCCAGGGTGAGACTTTTCTCCCCGGACAGATCTTTGTATTCAGCGGCTTTGCACTGCGGGCCAACTCACTTGGCCATCTGGAGCAGATCGAGAGTTACGCCCCTGGCCATCAGGTCAGGTTTGGAAGCTTAAACTATACGACCGATATCCGCGGAGACTTGATCTTCGACGGATTCGAGCCCCTGCCTAGTGCGCCACACGACCACGATGAGCATGATTTAGCTCTGCCATCGGACAGTGTCCAGGAGATCGCGCCGGCAACCACTTCGATCCTCAATTCGGAGCCAGCTGCGCCTTCCACAGGCGGGTGGATAGACCCCGCCACGGAGGCCGCACTCTCATCGGCGATCGAGCCAAGTATCGACCTTACCCTTCACTAGAGCCGTGACGCCGAATTACCGGATTCCTCCCCGGCCACGGACTCCGAACCGCCTGCGCCCATGCCTATCGAATCCGATTGGGCACCGATCATGGAGTTTACCTCCGTGGATATTTTTCAGCACTCGCCCTTCGGTGACATACTAAACTCATTAAGGTCTCTCTCCTTGTCAGGAGAATCCTGGCCGAACTATGTCCGGCAGGATTGGGATGCGGATGACGAAGAAATTCGCCACCCACCCACCACCCACTTAGTAGCCACTGTCGACGACTTAACTGACATGCTCGACTTAGACTCCAAAGACATCGACGGTATGGACGACGATGCGGGAGACGAAGAGGAACCACCGCCCACGGGGCACTGGACAGCCACCTCATCATATGATCTATACATGGTGGACACACCCAAAGAAGGCAATGATGATGAGACAGCAGAGGATGACCCCTCCAAGAAGCAACACAAGCGCCAACGTCAGCGGCGCTGCTCTAAGTCTTGCCAAAGCAAAAGCAGTGACACCGGCACAGGAGATAATACCACTCCGGACAGTGCCGAAGACGATAACAATCCCCTCCAGCAAGATTTAGGGCAGGAGGATGGAGAAGCTAGCCCTCCCGAGAGAGTGGCATATGGAGAGGCGGGGGATGATAATTACATGCCTCCCTCCGAAGACAAGGCAAGCCTCGACGATGACGAGTTCGTCGTGCCTGAGGATCCCGTCGAACAAGAGCGCTTCAAGCGCCAGCTTATAGCCACGGAAAATAGTCTTAAGAAAAAGCAACAGCAGCTTCAAGCTGATCAAGATTTGCTAGCTGACAGATGGACCGAAGTCCTTGCGACCGAGGAATATAAACTCGAACGCCCCTCCAAGAGTTACCCAAAGCGTAGGCTACTACCCCGACTGGAGGAGGAAGCACTCAAACCTACTTCTCCAGCATATGATGCGGTTGACCGGCCACCTCGTGGCCGTGATAGAGAGGCATTTCAGCCAAAATCTCAGCCCGCACTCCGACGCCACTCAAATAAAAATGACAAGGCACGGGGAAACATGCTAGACCTGCGAGACGTATTGGAGGACAAAGCAAAACATACAAGATCGATCTACGGATCACGAGGGCGCGCCACTATGCGCGACGATAACCGTCATGACGGATACAGTAAAAGTAAATCTGGCCGGGCCAAACACAGCGGACAAGACTCATTTGAGTTGCGTCGCGATATAGCCCAGTACAGAGGCGCCGCACACCCCCTATGCTTCACAGACGAATGGATCATCAAATCCCAGAGGGTTTCAAACCTGTAAATATAGAATCATACGACGACACAACAGATCCTGCGGTATGGATCGAGGATTTCCTCCTGCACATCCACATGGCCCGCGGTGATGATCTACACCCATCAAATACCTCCCACTCAAGCTCAAAGGACCAGCTCGGCATTGGCTCAACAGCTTGCCAGCAGAGTCCATTGGCTGTTGGGAAGATCTGGAAGCCGCATTCCTCGACAACTTTCAGGGCACTTATGTGCGACCACCAGACGCCGATGACTTGAGCCACATAATCCAGCAGCCAGAGGAATCGGCCAGGCAATTCTGGACACGGTTCCTAACAAAGAAGAATCAAATCCTCGATTGTCCGAATGCAGAGGCCCTAGCAGCTTTTACGCACAACATCCGTGACGAGTGGCTCGCCCGGCACCTTGGCCAGGAAAAGCTGAAATCTATGGCAGCCCTCACAACACTCATGACCCGCTTTTGCGCGGGAGAAGACAGCTGGCTGGCTCGCAGCAATAACATATCAAAGAAACATGGTACTTCGGATACCAAAGATGGCAATGGCAGGTCACGTCGCAAAAAACACAAGCGCTGCATTAACAGCGACAATACCGAGGACACGTCAGTCAATGCCGGATTCAAAGGCTCTAAACCCGGTCAGCGGAAAAGGCCATTTAAAAGAAGCACTCCGGGCTTGTCCAGTTTGGACCGTATACTCGACTGCTCATGTCAAATACACGGCACCCCCGACAAGCCAGCCAATCACACCAACAGGGATTGTTGGGTGTTCAAGCAGGCCAGCAAGTTAAATACCGAAAACAAAGATAAGGGGTCACATAGCGATGACGAGGAGGAGCCCCGGCAGCCGAACACCGGAGGACAGAAGAGGTTCCCCCTACAAGTGCGGACGTTGAACATGATATACGCAACCCACATCCCCAAGAGGGAGCGGAAGCGTGCACTGAGGGACGTATATGCGTTGGAGCCAGTCGCCCCAAAGTTCAACCCATGGTCCTCTTGCCCGATCACCTTCGATCGCCGGGACCACCCCACTAGTATCCGTCATGGAAGATTCGCCGCACTGGTCTTAGACCCAATCATTGACGGATTTCACCTTACTCGAGTCCTTATGGATGGCGGCAGCAGCCTGAACCTGCTTTATCAGGACACAGTGCGCAAAATGGGTATAGACCCCTCAAGGATCAACCCCACAAAAACGACCTTCAAAGGCGTCATACCAGGTGTAGAGGCCCATTGCACAGGCTCAGTCACACTGGAAGTGGTCTTCGGATCCCTGGATAACTTCCAAAGCGAGGAGTTAATCTTCGATATAGTCCCATTCCGCAGTGGCTATCATGCACTGCTCGGGCGAACCGCATTTGCGAGATTCAATGCGGTACCGCATTATGCATACCTTAAGCTCAAGATGCCAAGACCTTGGGGGTCATCACAGTTAATGGAAACACAAAGTGCTCTTTCCGTACGGAGGAGCACACTGCGGCCCTCGCAGCAGAAGCACAAAGCAGTCTCTTAAGAGACTCCACCAGTTCGGCGATTCAAAACCCGGACACCTTCAAGCGCGCCCAGAGTAATCGGCAACAAGACCGCCTGGCACATTCCGAGATCGCATAGCAATGCGGCCCCCACCCCAGTACTAGCCAAACGGCGAAATCTGTGCCACGCGTACATAACTACGCATTGAAAATACCATTTGCATAGGTGGGGAGGGGGGCACGACTACGGCACGCCCCAAGACGCGGCTTAACCGCACCATGGGCTTCTCACTTTGTTATTTTTCTCTCTTTCAGGACTTCAATCTCTGGAAACCCTGTCCGGCAGTATGATGGCCGAACACATGATGTAGCAACCAAGGAGGCAGAAAGCCATGTCGCACCACGGAACTCCCAGGTGGATTACAATCACGAGTGAAATACTTGCTTTAATACCATTCCTCAGCTTGCCCTTGGAGGGACATGTCAAATAGTCCTACTTTATGCTTATCGCACTACTTGTATCATTGTGCTTTAGCGCACCTTTTTGAATAATCAATGCATAGCACTAGACTCTTACTGCATTCTCTATTCTTTCTTTTTATATATATGTATATGTTCATTCATGACATCCGGCACCCATACACTCTGGTACGGCCAGTACGCTAGGGGCTTAAGCATACCCCATATTACGGCGTGAGAAGTCCGAACACTTTCGACAGTGCGGCACCCCGAACTTATAGCATTATATGCATTAGCTCCGAATCATGCCTTGGGTCAATAGTTGGGTTTTCCTGGCTCCCATATTTTGGTACCTTACGTTCCTCTATATCGGCTAAGGTAGCACTGGGAGAACTACTGTGATTGTGCCCCGGTTCTGCTGGGCTAAGCACCTTAGTAGAGAAAGCTAAAACTGACTGGCATGATAAGGTGAGAGACTGGTCGCTGCTCGAGAGGTTTCGAGTCCCTAAAGACTTATGCCACTTAGAGCGAGGAGTCGGCTTTGTCCGGCTTAAGGCGTGTATAGCGCCCCAAATTCGGCCTTCCGAATACTAGGGGCTTTGCCAAAATTTAAAATTATAGAATTCTATGGCTAAGTGAGAGTGATAAAGCATTATAGTTCAATTGCCTTGTTCGTTGTGCTGAGCACCTCCCTCGAAGGACCCAAATATGGGAACAAGAGTGCTCAGGTTTATCCCGAACACCCCAGCACTCGTGGCACGGGGCAGAAGCCGATGACTAGCCATCTCTCAGATAAGATAAACAGCCAAACAGAAGGTAATATTTTAAATTCAAACAAGCGTTGCATAGCGCATATGAACAAGTTTTCATAATACAGGATCACACGAGCAAGTTCATTCAAATATTACATCTTTCGCACACTCGTCCACTACAAGACGGGCACCCTTCAAGACACCCTCATAGTACATCTCAGGGTGGCGATGCTCCTTACCTTACGGCAGCCCCTCCTTCACCAGCTTCTCGGCGTCCATCTTGGTCCAGTGCACCTTTGCACGGGCAAAAGCCCGACATGCACCTTCGATGCAGACGGACCGCTTGATGACTTCCAGCCGTGGGCAGGCATCCACAAGCCGCCTCACAAGGCCGAAGTAGCTATTGGGAAGGGCGTCGCCAGGCCACATCCGGACTATAAGGCCCCTCATGGCCTGTTCAACCGCCTTGTGCACCTCGACCAGTTGCTTCAGCTGGTCGCTCACAGGCATCGGGTGTTCGGTCCCAGTATACTGAGACCAGAATAGCTTCTCCGTTGAGCTTCCCTCCTCGGCCTGGTAAAACCTTGCGGCATCCGACACGCTGCGGGGCAAATCTACGAATGCTCCTGGAGAGCTCCGGACTCGGGTAAGTAACAAGTAATTTACTTTCACATGCTTGCTTTGCATATTAAATGCCTTACCCGCTGCTATCTTCCTCATCGCCTCAATCTCCTGGAGGGCCTTGTGGGCTTCAGCCTTGGCATTCTTTGCGCTCTCAAGGGCCGCGGCAAGCTCAGACTCTCGCGTCTTCAAGTCAAGCTCCAAAGCCTCGTGCTTCATCACGAGAGCCTGGAGCTCTTGCTGCACCTCGCCCACCCGTGCCTCTTGCTTTTCTCGCTCGGCGCGCTCCTGGGCCGCTTTGTTTTCGGCCTCGGACAACGCTTGCTTCAGGGTCGCCACTTCGGTCGTGGCCCCTGGCAAATTCATGATAATCCTGTCATTGTGCAATCGCATCTTTTGTGTATACATATATATCTATAGACAAGGTATTACTTACCTTTGCTCTCCTCGAGCTGCCTCTTGGCAAGGCCGAGCTCTTTCTTGGACCCCTCGAGATCCTGCTTCAGTGCAGCGACCTCCGCAGTCAGTGCGGCAGAGGTCAGCAGCGAAGCCTGCATACGCATATAGACATACTTATATTAGACTCCTGCAGATATTATTTGATCCTCTATTCGGCTTTTCTTTGTGAACACCAAACAGAGCATCAGGGGCTACTGTCTATGCGGTAATATTTTTCCTATATTTTAAATACTTATCTCAAAACCTGTTAAAAGGCTGGAACATGCTTCAGTCAGTCCGCTCTTGGAGGACTGAACCTTCTTGATCACCGCACTCATAATACTGCGGTGCTCTTCGTCGATGGAAGCGCCGCGAAGCGCTCCCAACAGGTTGTCCGGTGCCTCTGGATGGACAGAGGTCACCGGCACAGGCGTCTTACCCCCTTTGGAAGGGAGCTGCATGCCCGAGTCCGAAACCGTTGGAGGTTCCGGCGCGGTGTTTGGCTGAGAGCCGAACTTGGAGCCCCCGGGAGCCTTGCTCCCTTTGCTCCTAGAGTCCGGAAGGTCGCCTTGAGGCGCCTCCGGGATTGTCTCGCCCCGGCTCGGTGCCCCTTGAGACAATACCTCGGCATTGTCCGTAGGGAAAGGGGAGGAGACGGTTGGAAGTGGATCGCTATCCATATCCGACGAATCCAAGGAGCCGTCCGACGAGGATACGTCGATACGGGCTTGGGGCGGTCTGCATAATCATATTCGGCGTCAGGAGAAGCAGTGCGACAAAGGTATGCTATGAGTTACTCTGGTATCCGAATACTTACGACTTTGCCAGGGGCTTGGCCCTGAGCAGCCACTCGTCTTCGCCTTCAGCGGCGGTGGTGGAGCAGTCCGGAAGGAGAGTCCTTCCTTTATTGGACCCTTCGGCCTCCCCGGTTGGGGCGGCCTTCCTTTTCTTGTCTCCCCCGGCTGGAGGGGGGAGCATCTTCATCTTCCTCCTCGTCTTCATGGGAGGAGGGCGTCGCGAAGTTATCGGACGATGAGTCTGATATCACCTGGCACCGGGAACTCTTTTGGGTTCCCTTGGCCTTCTTCTTGGTCTTCTCCGGCACCTTATAAGGAGCCGGAGTTAACATCTCCGTCAGGAGAGCGTCCGTGGTGTCTTCGGGCAGGGGGGCCGGACAGTCGATCTGCTCCGATGCCTCCACCCAGTCCTGTTAAAGGCATAAGAGCTCAGACCCCGCACATGGTTAAGCTATGGGAAATAAATATCCTACCAAATGTGCAGAACTTACCGGATTCGCAGGGCACTTCGCGCTTAGCCCGCGGTCCTCAGTGAGAGAGGGAGGGACCTCGGTGCCCTTAAATAGCACCCTCCAGACATCTTTGTGCGTCGTGTCGAAGATCTCGCTTAGAGTCTGGTGCCGGGCCGGGTCGAACTCCCATAAGTTGAAATCCCGTTGCTGACACAGGAGGATCCGGCGGAAGAGCATGACTTGGACTATGTTGACAAGCTTAAGTTTCTTGCTTGTCATGTTCCGGATACATTTCTCGAGTCTGTCCAGCTCCACGGATGAACCCCAGGATAGGCCCTTCTCCTTCCAGGAAGTGAGCCGTGTGGGGATTCCGGATCGAAACTCGGGGGCCGCCACCCAGTTGGTGTCGCGCGGCTCGGTGATGTAGAACCACCCCGATTGCCACCCCTTTACGGTCTCCACGAAGGAGCCCTCGAGCCATGCAACATTGGGCATTTTTCCCACCATGGCTCCGCCGCATTCCGCTTGCTGGCCGCCTACAACCTTCGGCTTGATATTGAAGGTCTTCAGCCATAGGCCGAAGTGGGGCCGGATGCGGAGGAAAGCCTCGCACACGACGATGAACGCCGAGATGTTGAGGATGAAGTTCGAGGCCAGATCGTGGAAGTCCAGCCCATAATAGAACATGAGGCCACGGACAAATGGATGGAGGGGAAACCCCAGTCCGCGGACGAAGTGGGGGAGGAAGACCACCCTCTCATGGGGTTCTGGGGTAGGGATGACCTGCCCCGCGGCTGGCAGCTGGTGCGCGATGTCCGCGGCTAAGTATCCGGCTCCGCGCAACTTTTTGATGTGCCCCTCCGTGACGGAGGAGGCCATCCACTTGCCTCCCGCTCCGGACATGTTTTGGAGAGAGTTGAGGAGGTGGATGCGGACTTGGGCGCTGGAGCTCGAGTGCGCGAGAATGGATGAGCAAGGAGGAAGAAGGCGTGGGTAGAAAAAGGTGAGATCTTATCCCTTTATAAGGGCGGACTAAACTATGCGCCCCCACTAGCCTGGTAAAACTCGCTTATCCCCCAAGCGCCGTAATTGATGGCGCGGTTGGGTTACCCACGTCCGTATTGATGAGAATCCCGTAATAAGGGGAGCACAATCTCTGCTTCGACAAGACGTGTCAAGAAACCGCCTCGCCTTATGTGCGGGGCTGGTTAAAGAAAAATGGTTCAAATAATTACCGGGCCGTGGCATGATGTCATGCTGCCAAAACGTGTCAGCAGATTAGATTTGTGGTAATATTATTCTCTCTACGGTGGTATGTGGAACTTATTTTGCAGGGTCGGACACTATCCTTGTATTCAAACTCTTCTATGGTGTATTCGGAGGAGGAACCCACCTTGCAATGCCGAAGACAACACTGCGCGCCGGAATCGTCGTCATTGAAGCCTTGTTCAGGGGCTACTGAGGGAGTCCTGGATTAGGGGGTCTCTGGACAGCTGGATTATATCCTTTGGCCAGACTGTTGGACTATGAAGATACAAGATTGAAGACTTCGTCCCGTGTCCGGATGGGACTCTACTTGGCATGGAAGGCAAGCTAGGCAATACGGATATGTATATCTCCTCCTTTGTAACCGACCTTGTGTAACCCTAGTGTAGCGCGACCAGACCTCAAACAGTCTGATCTCTGTGCTCCGGTGTCATCCCTGGATTAGTAATGCTGACACCACACAGTACTCGGAGGATTTATAGCAGAGTAGCAATCACACACTTATTACATCGAGTGTCTCAAAAGAGAACTTATTACAATAAATATGGCTTAAGGCCATCTAATAACGATAACAGCGGAAGGCTTGGAAGATAAGTGAGTCCATCAACTCCAACGGCATCACCGAGTATAGAACCACGACCTAAAAACTCCTTAATTGTCGTCTGAAAAGTCTGCAACATTAACGTTGCAGCCCGAAACGGGTCAGCACATGGAATATGCTGGCAAGGTAACACATAGAGAGTAATGGAATGCAACAGCTATACTATATGCATATTTGGCTGGTGGAAAGCTCTATGGTTACAGTTTTTGCGTAAAGCCAATTTTTCCCTACTGCAAAGGAATAAATTAATTACTATCATGGTGGTTGTTAAACATTGAGAATGGTTGACAGCATTCTCAATCCCAATTAAGTAACATCATTAAAACCCAACAAAATTAATTTTAGAGTAACATGTTGAGATTCACATGATAATCCAGGTACTAGATACTCAAGATGTCCATAACCGGGGACACGGCTAACCATGATTAGTTTATTACACTCTGCAGAGGTTTGCGCACTTTTCCCCACAAGACTTGATCGCCTCCGTTTGGTTTCTCGCACTACAGGGTGTTTGAGAAGACGGTTGACCGAGACATAGTCTTTCAGAAGCGCTAGCACCTTACGATCGGGTAGACCGTACCACCTACATCCCCTACATCTGCTAGTCTACCACTGTAAGAGTTTGCACAACTTAGTCAACTATGCCAGAGCCCATAATGGCTTGTGGCTGCACACGGAAGTTTCTAGTATGAATAATCTCATGATCCCTTTGAGCCTGGGTGGCGGTCCAAAAGAAAAACAGGCAAGTCTTGGAAACCCCAGGTGCCTCAATCCACCCAGATGTGTGTTAGGTTGCCACCTTAGATAAACCATTAATTAACAATCTCACATCTGTCATGGATATCACTCACCTAATCCACGTCTACTAGCATAGCATGGCATAATAAGCAAACGCAGAAGTAACTCCCAAAGGTTTGATAATAAACAGGTAATAGGTACTACCTCATCTACTTCCCATCCCACAATTTAATTAGATCCTATTCATGCAATGTGTGAGGATTGATCTAATGCAATAAAACTGGGTTGTAGAAAAAGGCATGATCAAAGTGTTACTTGCCTTGCTGATGATCCGCGAAACCTAGAGATTTGAAGTAACAGGCGGCGCACTCCGGTATACTATCGCAGACAAACAACAAGCATACAATAAGTACTCATCTAATGCACAGGTAAAACTCAAATAGAAGATCTAACCAGAAATTTCAACTTAAGAACCCTGGTTTGCAAAAGAATCAAATCGAACGAAGCAAAAGAAATCAAACGGCGAAAGAAAACAACTTCGTTCTAGTAATCTGGATCTAGGGCAAATTTTACAATAGCAAAAACATGTTTAAGTTGATTATTCAGAAAGAGGGTTTCGAGACGAAACTCCGGGCGCTTGAATCGCCTAATTCCGACAAACGAGCGAAAAGTTAAACCAAAACGAAAATCGGATCAGAAATCGCGATCGGAAAATAACCGCGGAAAAATCCGACGAAAAAGAAAAACGACGAACATTTTTTTTTAAAAAAAAACAGCATGGAAAACGAGGCGGCGGCGAACCTCGGGCGGCGCGCAACTCCGGCGGCGGCGGCGGCTGGCGGCGGCGGCGGCGGCTGGCGGCGGCTAGGGTTAGGGCGGCGGTGGTGGGCTGGCTCGGCTCGGCCTCGGGCGCACCTTATAAAGGCCCCAGCCAGGCGGAGTTCTGGCCGAGTACGGCCCAAAGTCGCTTCCGAGTTTTTTTTTAAAATAATTCCGCTCGGAAGAAAAATAAAAAGAAATATTAAACAGACTCCAAAATTCACGAAATAAATTTTCCCGGGTTTCTAAAATCAAGCCCGATAAAGTGAACATTTATCTGGGCCCAAACTATTTGAAAAACGCGCATTTTTCCTAAATTCAAATAAAATACCGAAAAACTCCGAAATAAATCTTATTTGATTTTTTATTAAATCCTCAATATTTCTATATTTTGGGAAAGTCATTTTATTCCCTCTCTCATATTTTTGTAATAGAAATAATTGATGATAAAATAAATAAAATCAAATGATCCTATTCACATAATTTGAGAAAACTCAAATATGTAAATAACGAAATCCCCAACTCTCTCCGTGGGTCCTTGAGTTGCTTAGGATTTTCTAGGATCAAAACCAAAAGCAAAATAAAATATGATATGCATAATGATCTAATGTATAACATTCCAAATTGAAAATTTGGGATGTTAGAAACCTACCCCCCTTAAGATGAATCTCGCCCTCGAGATTCGGGTTGGCTAGAAAATAGGTGAGGGTGGTTTTTGAGAAAATCTTCCTCTCGCTCCCAAGTGGCTTCATCCTCCGTGTGGTGGCTCCACTGAACTTTGCAAAACTTGATAACCTTGCTACGAGTAACTCGGCTGGCAAACTCAAGAATCTTGACTGGTTTCTCCTCATAGGTCAAATTGTTATCCAACTGAATTTCTTCCAATGGCACTGTGTCTCTCAAAGGTATGTCAGCCATCTCCGCGTGACACTTCTTCAACTGAGAAACGTGAAACACATCATGAACTCCTGTTAATCCTTCTGGCAATTCCAACTTGTAAGCCACTTCTCCTATACGCTCCAAAACTCGATATGGTCCTACAAATCGTGGCGCTAACTTCCCCTTAACTCCAAAGCGCTTAATCCCTCGAAGTGGGGATACTCGAAGATAAGCTCTATCTCCGACTTCGTAAACTGTCTAATTGTTTAGAATCTGCGTAGCTCTTCTGCCTAGACTGTGCTACCTTGAGCCTATCGCGAATCAACTTCACCTTCTGTTCAGACTCCTTAATCAAATCTGGTCCAAACAACTGGCGGTCTCCAACTTCGTCCCATGACAACGGTGTCCTGCACCTCCTTCCGTACAAAGCCTCGAAAGGGGCCATCTTCAAACTGGTCTGGTAGCTATTATTGTAAGAGAACTCTGCATATGGCAAATTATCGTCCCAACTAGATCCCTAATCTAGCGCACAAGCTCTCAGCATATCCTCCAAAATCTGATTGACTCTCTCAGTCTGTCCATCTGTCTGCGGATGAAAAGCTGTACTAAATTCTAACCTAGTACCCAAAGTCTCATGCAACTGCTTCCAGAACTTTGAGGTAAACTGGGTTCCTCTATCTGATACGATGCTCCTCGGAACTCCATGCAAACATACGATCCTGGTCATGTATATCTTTGCCAACCTAGCACTGGTGTAAGTGGTCTTTACTGGGATGAAATGAGCTACCTTCGTTAATCGATCAACTACGACCCAAATCGAGTCATAGCCTGAATGAGTCCTTGGTAATCCCGTGATAAAATCCATGCCTAGCTTATCCCATTTCCATTTGGGTATCGGGAATGGTTGCAACAATCCTGCTGGCTTCTGATGCTCTGCCTTTACTCTCTGACATACGTCACAAACTGCTACATACTCTGCAATATCCTTTTTCATTTCGGTCCACCAGAAAATATCCTTCAAATCCAAATACATCTTGGTATTTCCTGGGTGAATCGAATACGGTGAATCATGTGCCTCTTGCAAAATCAACTTCCTGATCTCCGGGTCATTGGGTACATAAACACGGTCTTCAAACCATAGGGTGTCGTGCTCATCCTCACGAAATCCTTTAGCTTTTCCCTTGCTCAGTTTCTCCTTTATAGCGACAATCTCTTTGTCAGTTTTCTGAGCTTCTCTGATTCTATCCATCAAAGTTGACTGAATTTCCAATGCTGCCACATAGCCTCTCGGAACTATTTCTAAACATAGCTCACGAAGATTTTCTGCTAACTCTTTGGGTATTTCTCCCGTCATTAACCTATTGACATGGCTCTTGCGGCTTAATGCATCAGCTACTACATTAGCTTTTCCGGGATGGTAATGTAATTTCATATCATAATCCTTGATAAGCTCCAACCATCTCCTTTGTCTGAGATTCAACTCCTTCTGTGTGAAAATGTACTTCAAACTCTTATGATCCGTGTACACCTCACAATGATTTCCAATGAGAAATGTCTCCATGTCTTCAATGCATGCACTACCGCTGCTAACTCCAAATCATGCGTGGCATAATTCAATTCGTGAGGCTTCAGTTGTCGTGAAGCATACGAAACAACTCTCCCTTCCTGCATAAGCACTGCTCCAAGTCCTCGACGTGAAGCGTCGCAATACACCTCATAATCCTTGGTTTGATCTGGCAAAATCAACACTGGTGAGGTCACCAAATGTTTCTTCAACTCCTGGAAACTAGCCTCACACTCCTCAGTCCATTTGAACTTAGTATCCTTCTTCAGCAACTCCGTCATAGGCTTTGCAATCTTTGAGAAATTCTCAATAAATCTCCGGTAGTATCCTGCGAGTCCAAGAAAACTCCGGATCTCTCCAACGGTAGTTGGGGCTTCCCACTTGGTCACGGTTTCAACTTTAGCGGGATCTACTTCTATACCTTCTCCAGATATAACATGTCCGAGGAATCCTACTTCCTTCAACCAAAATTCACATTTGCTGAACTTGGCATATAATTGATGTTCTCTGAGCTTTCCAAGTACCAAACGCAAATGCTCCTTATGCTCCTCTTCATTCTTCGAATAAACCAGGATATCATCAATGAACACTACGACGAACTTATCCAAAAACTCCATAAACACTTTGTTCATCATGTTCATAAAATAGGCAGGCGCGTTAGTCAGTCCAAATGACATAACGGTATACTCATACAGCCCATACCTGGTGGTAAAAGCTGTCTTCGGAATATCCTATTCTCGAATCTTCAACTGATGGTATCCTGGTCACAAATCGATCTTGGAAAACACTTTAGCTCCTTGCAATCGATCAAACAGATCATTGATCATTGGTAGCGGGTACTTGTTCTTGATTGTTACTTCATTCAATCCTCGATAGTCAACAACCATCCTTAACGATCCATCCTTCTTCTCTACTAGAAGTACTGGTGATCCCCAAGGCGAAGAACTTGGGCGAATGTAACCTTTATCCAGTAACTCCTTAATCTGCTTCTTAATTTCCACCAAATCTTTTGCTGGCATCCTATATGGTCTCTTCGATATTGGCCCAGTGCCTGGCAAAAGCTCAATCAAAAACTCAATGTCTCTATCCGGTGGCATGCCTGGCAACTCTTCGGGAAATACATCAGGAAAATCCTTTACCACTGGTACTTCCTCCTGCACAACTCCTGATAAGGAATTTACTTGTGTCCTGTTTGGCGCATGTCGGGATACATACTTGATCCTTCTCCCTTCTGGTGTGGTAAGCAATATTGACTTACTAGCACACTCAATATTCCCTTCATACTTTGATAACCAATCCATGCCTAATATCACATCCAATCCTTGAGATTCCAGTACTATTAGGTCTGAGGGAAAAACATAGTTACCAATCCTTAATGGTAACCGATCACACCATAGACTTGCCACATACTCTGCTCCTGGCGAGGTTACTAACATGGGTGACCTAAGGGCTTGGGTTGGTAGGTTATACTTATCCACAAATCCCATTGATATGTATGAATGCGATGCACCAGTATCAAAGAGAACGAGTGCAGTAAATGACTTAACCAAAAACTTACCTATTACTGCATCGGGCTGAGCTTCAACCTCCTCCACATTAACGTGGTTCACCTGTCCCCTGTTGAAAGGGTTCGGCTTCTTTCCAGAGCTTCCATTGCCGTTTTGGCCTTCAGGACATTCATTTGCATACTGTCCTGGCTTCGAACACTTATAGCAAGTGACGTGGCTCAAATCCTTCTTGGCTGGGGTTGATGGGGTGCTGCGGTTCTGTCCGTTGCTTCCTCCATTCCCATTACCATTCTTGGTTCCATTGTGATTGTGCGAGCTACCTACTCCATGGGTATGCTGAAAATGTCCTCCCGGCCTAGGGGTAAAACGAGGCTTCTGCTGAGCTCCTGAATTATACTTTCCTTGTCCATACTTCCTCTTGCGGTTCTCAATTTGCTGCTGCTTCCCTTCAATCATAAGAGCACGATCTACCAACTCCTGGTAGTTGTTGAAGGTGGCTACCATCAACTGCATACTCAACTCATCATTCAATCCTTCCAGGAATTTCTCCTGCTTAGCTGCATCTGTAGCAACGTCATCTGGGGCATATCGTGCTAGCTTACTAAACTCCTCCACATATTGCCCAACTGTCCGTCCTCCTTGGCGCAAGTTACGAAACTCACGCTTCTTCATGGCCATTACTCCTGCTGAAACATGGGCAGTACGAAAAGCCTGCTGAAACTGGTCCCATGTGACAGTGTCGACTGGGAAGGTGGCTGTGAAATTCTCCCACCAAGATGCTGCGGGTCCTTCTAACTGATGTGCGGCAAACTTAACCTTCTCCACATCTGTGCATCCCGCGGTGGTCAACTCCCTAGCTATCTTGCGGAGCCAATCATCTGCTACTATCGGCTCGGTGCTACTGGAAAACACCGGCGGATTTAGCCTAAGAAAACGGGCTAAGTGGTCAACAGGTAGTGGTGGTGGTGGGGTGTTGTTGTTGTTCCCCTGATTCTGATTCTGAACTAGCAACTGCATCAAGGTGTTCTGCTGCTGGATCAACTGGGTGAGCTCCGGCGGAAAGGCAAGTCCGGGGTCACGTCTCGGAGGCATCTGAGGGTTTAGAAAAGATGAGATATAAGAATAGAGGGGGTCTAAAGAGAAAACACTACCCATATGCACATGAGGAAAAAGCACACAATTCACTTCAATCAATCAAACAAGGACATACAATCGATCTAGCTATCGCAAAAGTGCTCGGACTACTATATTTACATGGTGGACTACTACTACTGATGAGGTGGTCTACTAGAAATATTCTACGGTTGTAGACTCCATGATATCTGCTCCTGCTTCATCCACATAGTCATCATCGCTACTATCTTGTTCCGAGTCGGTGCCGTCAATGATGATGTAGTCTTCCGGGCTAATCTCTTTGGGTTCTTCGTCTTCATCTACTGGTGTCGGGCCTCCCATAAATATTCCTAGCTTCATAGTTAGGTCGGCATTCTTATCCACCAATACTTCAATTTCTTCTTCATAATCTTCGCGTGTAGCCTTGAGTTCTTCCTCTAGTTCCTTGATTCTAGTCTTAGCCTTCTTCAGATCTATCATGTCGGTGCACATCTGATTCTCCTGTCGTCGAATGTGCTGGTTTAACTCCTGAATAAAAGCTGCAATGGATCTATCTTTCCTGGTGCTGATCATCTCCCAGTGTTCATCTCGGCGCCCACAAATCTGGTAGATAGTATCCTTAAGATCCTTGCGGTAGACTTCTCCAATGCGTCCCATGGCGATGTGAGCCGCCATGCTCTTTCCTAGACTCCAAGTTGGTGCATCAAAAGAAAACTCTATGGGCTCAGTGACTGGCATGAACGTCCTTCCTGGACTTGAACTTGAATCATCCAGCGCTCTTCTTCAGGTAAAGTGGCGTTGTAGGTTCCCGTGAAGCTTGGTACTCCTATGTTCAGGTATCTAGTGACTTCCTTCAAGTGGCGTCCAAAGGGTGTATCTTCGTCCGGTTGGGTGAACTTGTTCCTTGCATCCGCCACCCTAAAGAGTAGAAAAGATGAGAAGTCAGAAGAGAGGAGAGTGAGTAGTGATCTAGGTCTTTAGCTTAGTGGTCGTGTCCTACAGTCAGCGTGTGCTCTTATACCATCTCTGTAGCGACCAGACCTCAAACAGTCTGATCTCTGTGCTCCGGTGTCATCCCTGGATCAGTAATGCTGACACCACACAGTACTCGAAGGATTTATAGCAGAGTAGCAATCACACACTTATTACATCGAGTGTCTCAAAAGAGAACTTATTACAATAAATATGGCTTAAGGCCATCTAATAACGATAACAGCGGAAGGCTTGGAAGATAAGTGAGTCCATCAACTCCAACGGCATCACTGAGTATAGAACCACGACCTAAAAACTCCTTAATCGTCGTCTGAAAAGTCTGCAACATTAACGTTGCTGACCCGTTTCATGGAATATGCTGGCAAGGTAACACATAGAGAGTAATGGAATGCAACAGCTATACTATATGCATATTTGGCTGGTGGAAAGCTCTATGGTTACAGTTTTTGCGTAAAGCCAATTTTTCCCTACTGCAAAGGAATAAATTAATTACTATCATGGTGGTTGTTAAACATTGAGAATGGTTGACAGCATTCTCAATCCCAATTAAGTAACATCATTAAAACCCAACAAAATTAATTTTAGAGTAACATGTTGAGATTCACATGATAATCCAGGTACTAGATACTCAAGATGTCCATAACCGGGGACACGGCTAACCATGATTAGTTTATTACACTCTGCAGAGGTTTGCGCACTTTTCCCCACAAGACTCGATCGCCTCCGTTTGATTTCTCGCACTACAGGGTGTTTGAGAAGACGGATGACCGAGACATAGTCTTTCAGAAGCGCTAGCACCTTACGATCGGGTAGACCGTACCACCTACATCCCCTACATCTGCTAGTCTACCACTGTAAGAGTTCGCACAACTTAGTCAACTATGCCAGAGCCCATAATGGCTTGTGGCTGCACACGGAAGTTTCTAGTATGAATAATCTCATGATCCCTTTGAGCCTGGGTGGCGGTCCAAAAGAAAAACAGGCAAGTCCTGGAAACCCCAGGTGCCTCAATCCACCCAGATGTGTGTTAGGTTGCCACCTTAGATAAACCATTAATTAACAATATCACATCTGTCATGGATATCACTCACCCAATCCACGTCTACTAGCATAGCATGGCATAATAAGCAAACGCAGAAGTAACTCCCAAAGGTTTGATAATAAACAGGTAATAGGTACTACCTCATCTACTTCCCATCCCACAATTTAATTAGATCCTATTCATGCAATGTGTGAGGATTGATCTAATACAATAAAACTGGGTTGTAGAAAAAGGCATGATCAAAGTGTTACTTGCCTTGCTGATGATCCGCGAAACCTAGAGATTCGAAGTAACAGGCGGCGCACTCCGGGTATTCTATCGCAGACAAACAACAAGCATACAATAAGTACTCATCTAATGCACAGGTAAAACTCAAATAGAAGATCTAACCAGAAAGTTCAACTTAAGAACCCTGGTTTGCAAAAGAATCAAATCGAACGAAGCAAAAGAAATCAAACGGCGAAAGAAAACAACTTCGTTCTAGTAATTTGGATCTAGGGCAAATTTTACAGTAGCAAAAACATGTTTAAGTTGATTATTCGGAAAGAGGGTTTCGAGACGAAACTCCAGGCGCTTGAATCGCCTGATTCCGACAAACGAGCGAAAAGTTAAACCAAAACGAAAATCAGATCAGAAATCGCGATCAGAAAATAACCGCGGAAAAATCCGACGAAAAAGAAAAACGACGAACAATTTTTTTTAAAAAAAACAGCATGGCAAACGAGGCAGCGGCGAACCTCGGGCGGCGCGCAACTCCGGCGGCGGCGGCGGCGGGCGGCGGTGGCGGCTGGCGACGGCGGCGGCTGGCGGCGGCTAGGGTTAGGGCGGCGGTGGTGGGCTGGCTCGGCTCGGCCTCGGGCGCGCCTTATAAAGGCCCCAGCCAGGCGGAGTCCTGGCCGAGTACGGCCCAAAGTCGCTTCCGAGTTTTTTTAAAAAAAATAATTCCGCTCGGAAGAAAAATAAAAAGAAATACTAAATGGACTCCATAATTCACGAAATAAATTTTTCCGGATTTATAAAATCAAGCCCGATAAAGTGAACATTTATCTGGGCCCAAACTACAACTTTGAAAAACGCGCATTTTTCCTAAATTCAAATAAAATACCGAAAAACTCCGAAATAAATCTTATTTGATTTTTTTATTAAATCCTCAATATTTCTATATTTTGGGAAATTCATTTTATTCCCTCTATCATATTTTTGTAATAGAAATAATTGATGATAAAATAAATAAAATCAAATGATCCTGTTTACATAATTTGAGAAAACTCAAATATGTAAATAACGAAATCCCCAACTCTCTCCGTGGGTCCTTGAGTTGCTTAGGATTTTCTAGGATCAAAACCAAAAGCAAAATAAAATATGATATGCATAATGATCTAATGTATAACATTCCAAATTGAAAATTTGGGATGTTACACCTAGCCCCCTCCGGTGTCTATATAAACCGGAGGGTTTTAGTCCATAGGACAACAGACAATCATACCATAGGCTAGCTTCTAGGGTTTATCCTCTCTGATCTCGTGGTAGATCAACTCTTGTACTACTCATATTATCAAGAATAATCAAGCAGGACGTAGGGTTTTACCTCCATCAAGAGGGCCCGAACCTGGATAAAACATCGTGTCCCCTGCCTCCTATTACCATCCGCCTTAGACGCGCAGTTCGGGACCCTCTACCTGAGATCCGCCGGTTTTGACACCGACAACAGTGTTTGGACTCCGTTTGATATTGATTTTCTGCGATGTAAAAAACAAGCAAAAAAACAACAACTGGCACTGGGCACTTGGTCAATAGGTTAGTCCCAAAAAATGATGTAAAGTTGCTATAAAATGATCGTAAAACATCCAAGAATGATAATATATTAGCATGAATACTTCATAAATTATAGATACGTTGGAGACATATCATTCACCACAGACCTACGGGTCCATAGCTAGTAGCTAGATGGCTTCTCTTTTCTCTTTGATCTTCAATACCATGTGCTCCTCATTTATAAGAGGAAAGGTGTTACAAGTATTTTTTGGGATACCATGTGCTCCTCGATCTTCTTGGAGTTCTATCCGATGTAATCTTGTTTTGCGGTGTGTTTGTTGGGATCCGATGAATTGTGGGTTTGTGATCTGAATATTTATGAATATTAACTGAGTCTTTTCTGGACTCTTTTATGCATGATTATTATAGTTTTGTATTTCTCTCTATCTATCCATTTGGTTTGGCCAACTAGATTGATTTGTCTTGCAATGTGAGAGGTGCTTCGTGATGGGTTCAATCTTGTCGTGCTCTATCCTAGTGACAAAAAGGGACAAGCCATGTATTTGTATTGTTGCCATTAAGGATAAAACGATGGGGTTTTATTCATATTAGTTGAGTTTACTCTATCTACGTCATGTCATCTTGCTTAAGGCGTTACTCTGTTTTATACTTAATACCCTAGATGCATGATGGATAGCGATCGATGGGTGGAGTAATAGTAGTAGATGCAGGCAGGAGTTGGTCTACTTGTCTCGGGCGTGATGCCTATATACATGATCATTGCCTTGAATATCGTCATAACTATGCGTTTTCTATCAATTGCCCAATAGTAATTTGTTCACCGATTGTATGTTATGTGCTCCAGAGAGAAGCCTCTAGTGAAAACTATGGCCTCAGGGTCTACTTTTATCATATATAAAAACACAAACTACCTTGCTGCAATTTTAATTTTTTATTTTGTTTTGCAATTTATTTATCTATCTACCACTACAAGATTTGATACTTGCAAGTAACCGCCGAGGGGATTGATAACCCCCTTGTTCGCGTTGGGTGCAAGTATTTGCTTTTGTATGTGCATGTGTTGCTAACGAGGTTCTATGTGGTTCTCCTACTGGATTGATAACCTTGGTTCTTAATAGAATGAAATACTTATCTCTATTGTACTGCTTCATCCTCTCCTATTTGAGGAAATCCGAACACAGCTCATAAGTAGCACATCATTACCATCCAGGAAACCAAAAGAGAACATTTTAACAACTCTTGTCTCGGAAATTTATGTCCTAGGAAATTTAATAAGTTTGATTTCCTCCCCTCTATTGGGGCATAAGGAGGCCTTTTAACAGTTTGGAATGACCAACTCTTTACAGGAGGAACACTCTAGAAAATGATTTCTCTCTCACTATTGAGTTCACTTCCAAACTCAATAGTGAACAGTGGATCCATACAAATATTTATGGTCCCTACCAAGCAGATAGAAGAATTATAGTTCTTAACTGGCTTCAGAACATTCAGATTGATGATGATACCAACTGGTTACTCTTGGGGACTTTAATTATATCAGATACCCTGACAACAGAAACAAAAAGGGGGATAATATTCAATACATGCTTCTATTTAATGAGGCCATTAGCAAACTTGCATTAGTCGAGATCCGTGACAAGGGAAGGAACTTTACTTGGTCTAATATGCAGGAAGCTCCTCAGCTGGAGAAACTAGATTGGATCTTCTCCTCTGAATCATGGACTTTGTCTTTCCCTAATACCTTGGCAACTCCTTTGGCCATAACCACATCTGATCATGTTCCATGTGTTCTCAAAACTGGAACTTCCATACCCAAATCAAGGATCTTTAGATTTGAAAATTTCTGGCTGGAACACCAAGATTTCAAACAGGTGGTCAAACAAATTTGGGAGCAACCAACAGGAGAAGCTAACAGTGGCAAACTTATTACAACTAAATTCAAAAGGTTTAGGAAGGGAGTGAAAAATTAGAGCAAGGATTTATCTGATCTTAATAAAATCATATCAAACACTAATGTTGTCATTCTGCTCTGTGATACTTTGGAGGAATATATGCAACTCAGTCCTGAAGAAAAGGGTGTTAGAGACATCATTAAAGTAAACTTGACAAACACTCTCCATTTTCAGAAAAATTATTGGAAAGAGAGAGCTACTATCATATCCATTAAATTTGGAGAGGACAACACTATTTTTTAAGGCAAATGCCACTATCAAACACAGAAACAATCATATAGCAATGTTGGCTAATGAAGAAGGTATTGAAGTCAATGAACACTAAGCAAAAGTTGCTATCTTGTATAGAGCTTTCCATGCAAGACTTTGTCAATCCACTCCTACTGAAAACCCACTTCTACTCGACACTCTGCTCCACTCTAATGATAACCTCCAGGAATTAGAGATGCCTTTTACTCACGAGGAGATTGATGAGGTTGTTAAAAACTTACTAGCAGAAAAATCTCCTGGCCCAGATGGTTTAAATGTTGCCTTTCTTAAAGCCTGTTGGGACATAATTGCACCTGATTTTTACAATCTTGTAGAAGATTTCTACGAGGGTAAGGTAAACCTACAGAGTATCAACTACTCCTTCATTACTCTCACCCCAAAAAGAGATGTTGCAGTGGCTCCTAATGATTCCAGGCCCATATCTTTTCTCAATTGTACAACTAAGATCATCACAAAGCTCTTGGGTAATATGCTTCAGAAACATATTTTCAACATGATTCACAACAACCAGTATGGTTTTTTGAACAATAGATGCATTCAAGATTGCCTTGCTTGGTCTTATGAGTTTCTTCATCAATGCCATTGTGCTCCTCAAGCTAGAGTTTGAAAAGGCATTTGATAGGCTCAATGATGACACAATATTGGAGATTTTAGCAGTAAGAGGGTTTGGAGATAGGTGTGTCAATTGGATCAAGCTCATTTATAGCATTGGATACTCTTTCTATCCCGTTGAATGGTGTCCCACGGAAACAAATCCTCTAAAAAAGTGGGGTGAGACAAGGTGAACCTCTATCACCTTTGATATTTGTTCTTACTACAGACCTGCTCCAAGCCATGCTTAATGAGGCCAAGGATAAACAACTCATTCATATACCTATCATTCACTCCACTTGCCTAGAATTCCCTGTAATTTGATATGTAGATGATACCCTTCTGGTTCTTCCTGCTGATCTCACACAAATTCAATATATCAAAAATCTTCTGCTTCATTTTGCAGCACACACTGGTCTAAAGGTCAACTATGCAAAATCAACTATTGTCTCCATAAACACCCCTGATTAGCTCATGCATAATATATCCACTCTTCTGGGATGCAGCATTGGCCATCTACCACTTCCCTATTTGGACATCCCTTCGAGTATCCATAAACCCAAAATTGAGGATTTTGTCCCATTACTCAAAAGGATTGCATCTAGGCTTACTGGTTGTGAACCACTCCTTTTCTTGATGTGCTCCGTCTCTATCCCTAAGGCTGTAATCCACCAGATCAATCTTTATTTGAAACACTTCTTCTCGAGAAAGTATGGTGCTGAGGAAAAGGGGATGGCTCTTATATCCTGGGAAAAGGTTTGTATGCCCAAGTCACATGGAGGACTCGGAGTCCATGATGTTGCTACACACAACCAAACACTGCTGATGAAATATCTACACAAATTTTTGAACACACAAGACATACCTTGGGTCAAAGTCATTTGGGAGTCTTACTATACCAACTGTGTACCTAGCCCTAAACCCGTGGGCTGATTCTATTGGAAAGATGTTCTGAAGCTCTGTCCCATCTATAAACAACATGTTATTTGTGTCCCTGGAGATGGCCAATCTATTAACTTTTGGACTGACACTTGGTGTGATCATAAGCTCCAACAACATTTCCCTGAATTACACTTATTCAGCATCATCACTGATATCTCTCTCCAACAAGTACGAGCCTTAGATCAATTGGAAGATCTGTTTAACCGTCCTCTTTCCACCCAAGCTCACCAACAATTTTTATTGCTCAGCCCTATGGTCCAGCAGGGAACCAATCAAATATCCAAAGATATTTGGAGATACACATGGCAGAAAAGCAACTATTCCTCGATGAAGATGTATAAAGTTCTGCAAGGCCCCAACCATTCTCATCAATTCCTTAAACAACTTTGGAAATGCTTAGCTCAACTTCGACACAAGATTTTTTTTTTCTAGTTACTTCTATATGACAGGGTCAATACCAGGAACTTATCAAAGAGAAAATTCATGTATCTGGAAGACTACAACTGTGTGCTATGCAATGACAAGGCCGAGGAAACATTAATGCACGTGTTTTGGAACTGCTCATTTGCTAGTAGCTGCTGGAACCACATTATTCCACAAAAAAAGGGGTATATCTTGTTATGATGAGATCTGCATCAATTCCTCATTGCTACCCAAAGAGATTGCTTTATATATCCTGCTTATGGGTTGTTGGGGGCATTTGGTCTGTCCCTAATGATAAAATCTTCACGAAAGCTGCTTCACATATTATAGGCAGGAACTATTATCTCCAGGAAGGTACTAAGGCAGCAGCCTTACAAGCCAAAGCTTCTAGGGCTGGTAAGTTCCAGTGTTGGTTAGAAAGTAACCTGTAATTTATTTTCATATTTGATAGAGAGGGCATTGGCTCAAAGCCATATAATGATAGATGTTGTATATATATACTTTTTTGATTATTACTTCCTCCGTCATATAATATAAGAAAAAATTTTAAACTGTTTTAGCTTCAAAAACGTATTTATATTATGGGACGAAGTAGTAATATATTACCGTAGAACTATTGTTTTACGGTCCAAGGTTCAATAAGGACCCGTTGGAGATGCTCTTAGGTTAAGAGGTCGTACTTGTGCTTGATTACTTTTTCTGGGGAAAAACTTGGCCACGCATCAATCACATTTGATCCTTTTTCTCCAAATATGTGCGCATCTCCCAATATCGCATCTTAACTGACATTCCGAGACACATTCACTGATGATGATTCTTAGAACATGCGAGTGGCCGTATCGGAGGATAGAGCCGATCGATCCCCGCATCGGACACATGATACACATGCATCCGGATCAACCACGCCCTCGGAGATAATAAAGCAGACGGCACCGCGGCTGGTCCATGCGCGTAGGTAGCAGATGTGCCCATCATCTTATCTCGCTATCCTGTCCGCTGTGCAGCGAGTATCGGGCAGTCGGCGGCGGCGGGCTGGCTGGCTGGTTCCCTCGTGTTTAATGAGGCGGATTGGGAATATACTAGTACTGGAATTTAACTCGGATCGGAACTGTAGAGGGCGGTGAGTGAAAGTTACTCCGGTATAGTGCTGCAGCAAGAACTGAACTTTCTGCACATGCCTTGATGTTTATACGCTCAGACAGATTTGGTTAGCCTGTTCTTTTGTTCATAGTAGAAAATCATCAGACCTCCGGTTGCTTCGTTTCTGAAGCATGGCGCGGCTGTAGTGCTGTTGGTGCTAGACTCCAGCCAATTTTTTTGGTAGGTCCGATCCAGCACTGTGCTGCTCGCCTACTCTGTAGCCTGGGGGCGTGCGGTCCACTGTATAGCCCCGCGGGCCGGCGGCGCCTCATGGCTTCCCGTTCACACGCACGGACACGCATGAAGTCTGAAGATGTCGATCTCCTGCCACGCACGTCCAATCGACACAACGCCGGGTCGGTCCCCGGGGGCGCAGCAACTGCAGAAGCGGGCGCAGGACAAGGAGGCATACACCATACTCTTGCTCCTCAGTCAGCGAACAAGCGCAGATCTCGCACCACGGCGGATGCCGGTGTTCCACGATGTATTGTCAAGGCACCGGGCCGACTCACAGCAACTCCAACGCGCCCACGTATTCTCCACAAGCATCTGTTTGGATGGAAACCGATACAAACCGCGACCCAACGCGTCGACACAAACAGATGAACGTTCGTTTTTTATCCCTCCGTGACCATTTCAGGCCTAATTTTAAATGGGGTTTGCGTCGGCGTGGACGCGAGCGACGACCGCCCTTGTCCTTCCCATGGCCCGCCAGTCGGTGGCATATTGAACCATAGCAAAGCCCAAATTTGAACATCAAATTCATGAACAATGACAACAAACGCTAGCAAATGAAGTACTGATCCGAAGGATTGCAAATTATTAGGACAAAATGATTAAAGACGATGTCTAGGCAATATCTTGACTGCATACATACATCATAGAGAAGAACAGCTACGAAGATGTTCCTATGTAATTTGGAACAGCAAAGAGACTAAGAGCTGGTCTGTAGTGATTAACACAATAATTCATGGTTAAGTAGTATTCTGGTGTTTCTCGCAAAAAATAGTATTTTCGTATGTTTTCTTTTGTTATAAGTAGCTTCTTTATGTACTTAACATAAAACATATATTTCATAAACTAATATGTACAAGATCAATATAATCATTCTAAGTTTCTCAATATTCTACAAAATCTAACTATATAATCATAAGATTTGAGTTTTTTCTTTGGTAGCTTCACCCCTCCTGAGATTTCTTTCAAACTCCGCCACTGGGTGGCAGTGTTTGGTCTGGAGTACCTGAGCGATCCAACTGCTATAGATACAACCCTGTTGTTGGTGATCAACACAAATAAGGGCTTTCCGAAGATGCTTGGTAGTACAGATTGTATGCACTGAAGTGGAATAACTGTCCATCTGCTTGGCAGGGGCAGTATAGGGGACATTTGAAAACTTACACTGTCATACTTGAGGTCGTTGCTTCACAAGATCTTTGGATTTGGCACTTTTTTGGCATGACCGACTCTCACAATGACACCAACGTGCTTCGGCGTTTTCTGATGTTTGGAAGGTTTGCAGAAGGCAACTGCCCAGATGTCAACATTGAGATAAATGGCTACCACTACAACAAAGGAAACTACCTAGCTGATGGTATTTATCCTCAGTGGACTACTCTTGTGAAGACAATCCCCAACCCGATAGGAGAGAAGAGGCAGAGATTTGCCCAAGCATAAGAGTGCTAGGAAGAATGTGGAGCATGATTTTGGTGTTCTTCAATCTCGGTGGGGCGTCGTTCAGTATCCTATTAGAACTTGAAGCACCAAGAAGTTGTGGGATGTGATGACTGCTTGTCTGACCATGCACGATATGATCATAGAGGATAAGCGTGTGGATGAAATTATGGACCAACGGTTTCAATATCAGGGTGAAAATGTTGTGCCTGGACATAGAGAAGCAGCAACATTTGCACAGTTCACCCAATTTCATCACGAAATGCGTAGTTGGGCACCTCACATTAAACTCCAGAATGATTTGGTTGAGCATATGTGGGCTCATCTTGGCAACCAATAGATGTGTCGGCTCTTTTTCTTTGCAATGTATTTGTGACAAATTAAATTTTATTTGATTTGTAAACTATGAGATTTTTATAAGTTGTAATAACTATGATATTTTACTTGGATGTGAATTATACGAACTTTGGGAAATTTTTGATATGTATGCAAAGCAAGTTGTAAAAAAATGACCATGCACACGAAAATGTGTCAGCCTATTAGGCCCACAGACCATCCAAACGCGAAAGGGTGCAGACGTCGCTCAGAATGCCAACCCAAAAGGACAGAAAGCAAACAAAAACCATGTATGTTTGCATCGACGTATTGGAGTTGCTCTTAGAAGCCGTTTGGTTTGTGCCTAGGACTGCCCTACCAAACTAGGGCGAGCAAATTAATTGGGGAGGGAATCAACCGCCGGTAGTTTTTTTTCATAAAAACAATACATCCAAGACTTTATTTATGGAAAGTAACAGCTAAATCATGTATGAGGATAGTTACAATTTCAATTGAAGGTTTCTCAAGCCAATCTAACATCAAAGAAAATCTAGCCAATCTAGCAAGCTCGCGAGAAACTTTATCCGCATCTCTATTACAATGTTCGAACCTAGCTAAAGTAAAACCATCAACAAGATGATAGGAATCGTCGAAAATCGCCGCCACCATCAGCCGCCACTAGTTTGATTGCCCGCCATCCCCAAGCATGAAGTGGTAGGCGGGTAATTTTCAAGAAAAGCTTGTCCACGTTTATGTGGAAGTTGTTGTTAGAGTGTTTGTAGTCACACCTAGCTAATTTGACCCCTCAAATATTCGCGGGCTCGTCTGAACGCACCAGTTTTTTTTCAAGAATACATGACTTTGTATTACTAGAGGGAGAAAAGAGTTTCTACAAGCATTGTTACAAAGCCGCTCAGAGGAGGGCCACCTCGGCTATGAAATGCAAGGAGTACTACTCGCTATATTATCCGTCGGTGCGTGCCTTAGCCCACAGCATAAATTTTACACCTATGCCCGCCGATACCACAGCCACCATGGAACTTTTTCGCGGACAGTAATTAGTCACCCCTCATTTTGCTGCCTTCGCAGCTATCCTCATGATATCTGATCCCTCGAAATCATGCGACCATACAACTGATAACCCACAAGTATAGGGGATCGCAACAGTTTTCGAGGATAGAGTATTCAACCCAAATTTATTGATTCGACACAAGGGGAGCCAAAGAATATTCTCAAGTATTAGCAGCTGAGTTGTCAATTCAACCACACCTGGAAACTTTAGTATCTGCAGCAAAGTGTTTAGTAGCAAAGTAATATGATAGTAGTGGTAACGGTAGCAAAAGGTAACGATAGCAAAAGTAATATTTTTGGTGTTTTGTAGTGATGATAACAATAGCAACGGAAAAGTAAATAAGCGAAGAATAATATATGAAAAGCTCGTAGGCAATGGATCGGTGATAGAGAATTATGCCGGATGCGATTCATCATGTAACAGTCATAACCTAGGGTGACACAGAACTAGCTCCAATTCATCAATGTAATGTAGGCATGTAATCCGAATATAGTCATATGTGCTTATGGAAAAGAACTTGCATGACATCTTTTGTCCTACCCTCCCGTGGCAGCGGGGTCCTAGCGGAAAATAAGGGATATTAAGGCCTACTTTTAATAGAGTACCGGACCAAAGCATTAACACATAGTGAATACATGAACTCCTCAAACTACGGTCATCACTGGTAAGTATCCCGATTATTGTCACTTCGGGGTTAACGGATCATAACACATAATAAGTGACTATAGACTTGCAAGATAGGATCAAGAACTCTCATATATTGATGAAAACATAATAGGTTCAGATCTGAAATCATGGCACTCGGGCCCTAGTGACAAGCATTAAGCATAGCGAGTCATAGCAACATCAATCTCAGAACATAGTGGAAACTAGGGATCAAACCCTAACAAAACTAACTCAATTACATGATAAATCTCATCCAATCCATCACCGTCCAGCAAGCCTACGATGGAATTACTCACGCATGGCGGTGAGCATCATGAAATTGGTGATGGAGGATGGTTGATGATGACAATGGCGACGGATTCCCCTCTCCGCAGCCCCGAACGGACTCCAGATCAGCCCTCCCGGGAGGTTTTAGGGCTTGGCGGCGGCTCCGTATCGTAAAATGCGATGAATTCTTCTCCTCTATTTTTTTCTCCCCGAAACCAAATATATAGAGTTGGAGTTGAGGTCGGAGGAGCTCCAGGGGGCCCACGAGGTAGGGGGCGCGCCCCCACCCTCGTGGACAGGTGGTGGGCCCCCTGGTCTTCATCTTTTGCAGGGATTTTTTATTATTTCCAAAAAGATGTTCCGTGAAGTTTCAAGTCGTTCCGAGAACTTTTGTTTCTGCACATAAATAACACCATGGTAATTCTGCTGAAAACAGCGTCAGTCCGGATTAGTTCCATTCAAATCATGCAAGTTAGAGTCCAAAACAAGGGCAAACGTGTTTGGAAAAGCAGATACAGCGGAGACGTATCAACTCCCCCAAGCTTAAACCTTTACTTGTCCTCAAGCAATTCAGTTGAAAAACTGAAAGTGATAAAGAAAAACTTTTACAAACTCTGTTTGCTCTTGTTGTTGTGAATATGTAAAGCCAGCATTCATGTTTTCAGCAAAGATTATGAAGTAACCATATTCACAATAACGCATAGGTCTCATGTTTACTCATATCAATGGCATAATCAACTAGCGAGCAATAATAATAAATCTCGGATGACAACACTTTCTCAAAACAATCATAATATGATATAACAAGATGGTATCTCGCTAGCCCTTTCTGAGACCGCAAAACATAAATGCAGAGCACCTTTAAAGATCAAGGACTCACTAGACATTGTAATTCATGGTAAAAGAGATCCAGTCAAGTCATACTCAATGTAAACTAACAGTAATGAATGCAAATGACAGCGGTGCTCTCCAATTGGTGCTTTTTAATAAGAGGATGATGACTCAACATAAAAGTAAATAGATAGGCCCTTCGCAGAGGGAAGCAGGGATTTGTAGAGGTGACAGAGCTTGGTTTTGAAATAGAGGTGAATAATATTTTGAGCGGTATACTTTCATTGCCAACATAACAACCAAGAGATGGCGATATCTTCCATGCTACACACATTATAGGCGATTCCCAAACAGAATGGTAAAGTTTATACTCCCCCTCCACCAACAAGCATCAATCCATGGCTTGCTCGAAACAACGAGGTGCCTCCAACTAACAAGAGTCCCAGGGGGAGTTTTGTTTGCAATTATTTTGATTTGATATGCATAAAGCATGGGACTAGGCATCCCGGTGACCAACCCTTTTCTCGTGAGTGAGGAGGGAAGTCCACTCCTCTTGAGAATAACCCGCCTAACATGAAAGATACAGACAACCCTAGTTGATACATGAGCTATTCGAGTATACAAAACAGGATATTTATTTGAGGGTTTAGAGTTTGGCACATACAAATTTATTTGGAACGACAGGTAGATACCGTATATAGGTAGGTATGGTGGACTCATATGGAATAACTTTGGGGTTTATGGAGTTGGATGCACAAGCAGTATTCCCGCTTAGTACAGGTGAAGGCTAGCAAAAGACTGGGAAGCGACCAGCTAGAGAGCGACAACAGTCATGAACATGCATTAAAATTAATCAACACCGAATGCAAGCATGAGTAGGATATAATCCACCATGAACATAAATATCGTGAAGGCTATGTTGATTTTGTTTCAACTACATGCGTGAACATGCGCCAAGTCAAGTCACTTAAATCATTCAGAGGAGGATACCACCCTATCATACCACATCACAACCATTTTAATAGCATGTTGGCACGCAAGGTAAACCATTATAAGCTCCTAGCTAATCAAGCATGGCACAAGAAATTATGATCTCTAGTTGTCATGGCAAACATGTTTATTCATAATAGGCTGAATCAGGAATGATGAACTAATCATATTTACAAAAACAAGAGAGGTCGAGTTCATACCAGCTTTTCTCATCTCAGTCGGTCCATCATATATCGTCATAATTGCCTTTCATTTGCACGACCGAATGATGTGAATAATAATAATAGTGCGCGTGCATTGGACTAAGCTAGAATCTGCAAGCATTCAATAAACAGGAGAAGACAAGGCAATATGGGCTCTTTTGTCATATCAACAATTGTGCATATAAAAGCCACTTCAACAATTTAATCATGGTCTTCTCCTATCGACCCCCAAAGAAAAGAAAAGAAATAAAACTATTTACACGGGAAAGCTCCCAACAAGCAAAAGAATAACAGGAAATCTTCTTGGATTTTTCTTTTTAATTACTACTACAAGCATGGAAAGTAGACTAATTAAAAGCTACAACTAATTTTTTTGTTTTTCTTAAGGTTTATTAAACACACAAGAAGAAAGCATAAAAAGGAAATTAAACTAGCATGGATGATACAATGAAAAAGTATGAGCACCGACAACTAGCAATGAGTGTGTGAACATAAATATAATGTCGGTGAGAAATACGTACTCCCCCAAGCTTAGGCTTTTGGCCTAAGTTGGTCTATGGCCATGGCTAGCCTGGCGGATATCCATAATAATAGTTGGGGTCGTACTGAGATGCAGCGGCTATCGCCTCCTGAGCTGCAGCGTGATGACGAGCGGCCTCCGCCCTCCTCTCGTACTCATCTGCCTCCTCTCTGGTAATAACATATCTTCCTTTTGCCTGATAATCAAAGAAGACAGGAGCAGGGAGAGTAATACGGACAACACGCCGTCTGTCAAAAATTAGTCGATACTGGAGAGGTGATTCACTCCTCTCAACAAACTGGTGGTGAATCATAGCATTAAAATCTAGGTAAGCGGGAGGCAATTCAATATCATCCTCACGTATGGTTACACCAATAAAATCAACTAAGCGGGTTGCATAAATTCTACCGAATAAATCTCCATTAAATCTATTATTATGCAACCTATGTGCAACAATGGCTCCCAAATTATAGGATTTGTCCCTTAACACGGCACTCCTAAGAATACTGAGGTCAGAGACACACATGTGACATGCCTCATCTTTACCATTAATGCATCTACCTATGAAGAGAGCAAAATAATGTATAGCAGGAAAGTGAATGCTCCCTATGGTAGCTTGTGTTATATCTCTAAATTCCCCCACAGTTATACTAGCAAGAAAATCTCTAAATTCAGATTTGCGAGGTTCCCTGACACTACCCCATTGTGGAAGTTTGCAAGCAGTGGTAAAATCCTCTAAGTCCATAGTGTAAGAATTTTCATAAAGATCAAGCAGGACAGTTGTAGAATTACGTGAAGATGAAAATTCAAACCTCCTCACAAAGGAACTAGTGAGATAGTGATACTGGCTGCACTTTTCTTCCTCGAAGCTCACAAGATCAGTGTTACGCAAATATGCGTTAAATTCTTCCTTAATTCCTGCTCGATCCATAAAGTTTTCTGAAGGCCATTCACAAGGACGCACTGGAGCATCTCTTGGTGGTTCTTCATCAGCATCACGCATTGCAAGCCTGGGTCCTTGCTTCCTTGAAGAACCACCTTGGTACATTTTCCTAAGCATATTTCTTCCTCTGAAAATTTTCTGAAATTTTTAGTAACTTTAAACAAAAGTGAACCAAGCTCAACAAAATTGATAGCAACAACTCCTACAAGTGCCTAGAGCCTATATCATGCATTAGAACTACTTTTGACCATATAAATTTGACATGCAAGCTCAAGAACATGGTCACCTAGGCAGCACAAATTTGCAATGAATAAAGCACTAGGACAAAAACTAGTTGGACCAATGGAGGAGTCACATACCAAGAAACAATCTCCCCAAGCAGTTTTGTGAGAGGTGCTTTGAGCAAGGAGATCGAAAATGGCAGCAAAATGAGCTTGGACTCGGGTTTGAGCTGGATATTCGTTTTTGTGGGAGGAAGGAGTGTGTGGGTGCAAGGATAAGTGGAGGAGGGCCACCATGGGCCCACGAGGCAGGGGGCGTGCCCAGGGGGTAGGGCGCGCCCCTGACCCTCGTGGCCAGGTGCCAGCTCCTCCTGCTGTGTCCTCAGTGCCAAATATTCTCAAATATTCCAGAAAAAAAATCATATTTAAATTTCAGGGCATTTGGAGAACTTTTATTTTCGGGGTATTTTTATATTGCACGGATAATTCAGATAACAGACAGAAAGTACTATTTATTTTATTTAATATAAATAACAGAAAGCAAAAGTGGGGTACAAAAGGTTGTGCCTTCTAGTTTCATCCATCTCATGCTCATCAAAAGGAATCCACTAACAAGGTTGATCAAGTCTCATTAACAAACTCCTTCCGAATAACATGGAACCGGAGAAATTTCGAATAACACTATGTTGCCTCAACGGGGATATGCACATCCCCAATAATAATATCATATTTCTTCTTAACAGTAGGAAGAGGAAATTCAAAACCTCCAAATATAATCGATGGAATTTTTCCAATAGAGTTGATACTATGAACTTGAGGTTGTTTCCTCAGAAAGTGTATCGTATGCTCATTACCATTAACATGAAAAGTGACATTGCCTTTAGTGCAATCAATAACAGCCCCTGCAATATTCAAAAGGGGTCTTCCAAGAATAATAGACAACTATCGTCCTCAGGAATATCAAGAATAACAAAGTCCGTTAAATAGTAACGTTTGCAACTACAACATGCACATCCTCACAAATACCGACAGGTATAGCAGTTGATTTATCAGCCATTTGCAAAGATATTTCAGTAGGTGTCAACTTATTCAAATCAAGTCTACGATATAAAGAGAGAGGCATAACACTAACACCGGCTCCAAGATCACATAAAGCAGTTTTAACATAGTTTCTTTTAATAGAGCATGGTATAGTGGGTACTCCTGGATCTCCAAGTTTCTTTGGTATTACACCCTTAAAAGTATAATTAGCAAGCATGGTGGAAATTTCAGCTTTCGGTATCTTTCTTTTATTAGTAACAATTTCTTTCATGTACTTAGCATAATGATTCATTTTGAGCATATCAGTTAACTGCATACGCAAAAAGATAGGTCTAATCATTTCAGCAAAGCGCTCAAAATCCTCATCATCCTTTTTCTTGGATGGTTTGGGAGGAAAAGGCATGAGTTTCTGAACCCAAGGCTCTCTTTCCTTTCCGTGTTTCCTAGCAACAAAGTCTTTCTTATCATAATGTTGATTCTTTGATTATGTGTTATCAAGATCAACAGCAGGTTCAATTTCTACATCATTATCATTACTAGGTTGAGCATCATCATGAACATTTTTATTAACATTATCACTAGTTTCAGGTTCATTACCAGATTGTGTTTCAGCATCAGAAATAGAAATATCATTTGGATTCTCAGGTGTTTCAGCAATAGGTTCACTAGAAGCATGCAAAGTCCTATCATTTTTTTTTCTTCCTTTTAGAAGGACTAGGTGCATCTATATTATTTCTTTGAGAATCTTGCTCAATTCTCTTAGGGTGGCCTTCAGGATACAAAGGTTCCTGAGTCATTCTACCAGTTCTAGTAGCCACTCTAATAGCATAATCATTATTCTTACTATTCAATTCATTAAGCAAATCATTTTGAGCTTTAAGTACTTGTTCTACTTGAGTGGTAACCATAGAAGCATGTTTACTAATAAGTTTAAGTTCACCTTTAACATTAGCCATATAATCACCCAAGTGTTCAAGCATATTTGAATTGTATTTCAATTGTCTACCAAAATAAGCATTAAAGTCTTCTTGCTTAGCCATAAATTTATCAAACTCATCTAAGCATGGGCTAGCAAATTTAGTAAATGGGATTTCAGCTTTATCATATCTATAGAGAGAATTTACCTTTACTACCTGTGTTGGGTTATCAAGATCATGAGTTTCTTCAACAGGTGAAGGATTAAGATCATATGTTTCTTCAACAGGTGGTAAATTAAGACCGTGTATTTCTTCAATAGGAGGTAAATTCTTAACATGTTCAGCTTTAATACCTTTTTCTTTCATAGATTTCTTTGCCTCTTGCATATCTTCAGGGCTGAGAAATAGAACACCTCTCTTCTTCGGGGTTGGTTTAGGAATAGGATCAGGAAGTGTCCAATTATTTTCATTTGTCATCATATTATTCAATAGAATTTCAGCTTCATCCGGTGTTCTTTCCCTGAAAACAGAACCAGCACAACTATCCAGGTAATCTCTGGAAGCATCGGTTACTCCATTATAAAAGATATCAAGTATTTCATTTTTGTTAGGAGGATGATCAGGCAAAGCATTAAGTAATTGGAGAAGCCTCCCCCAAGCTTGTGTGAGACTCTCTTCTTCAATTTGTACAAAATTATATATATATATATCCCTTGAAGCAGCTTGTTTCTTATGAGCAGGGAAATATTTAGTAGAGAAGTAATAAATCATATCCTGGGGACTACGCACACAACCAGGATCAAGAGAATTAAACCATATCTTAGCATCACCCTTTAATGAGAACGGAAATATTTTAAGGATATAAAAGTAGCGAGTTCTCTCATCATTAGTGAACAGGGTGGCTATATCATTTAATTTAGTAAGATGTGCCACAACAGTTTTAGATTCATAGCCATGAAAAGGATCAGATTCAACCAAAGTAATTATATCAGGATCAACAGAGAATTCATAATCCTTATCAGTAACACAGATAGGTGAAGTAGCAAAAGCAGGGTCAGGTTTCATTCTAGCATTAAGAGATTGCTGCTTCCATTTAGCTAATAATTTCTTAAGATCACTTCTATTATTACAAGCAAGAATAGCTCTAGCAGATTCTTCATCCAGAACATAACCCTCAGGAACAACAGGCAATTCATAAGTATTAGGGGTAGAGTCTTCATAATCACTATCTTCAATATAATCAGTTTCAATAATTTCATTCTCTCTAACCCTAGCAAGTTGTTCATCAAGAAATTCACCAAGTGGCACAGTAGTATCAAGCATAGAAGTAGTTTCATCACAAGTATCATGCATAGCAGAAGTGACATCATCAATAACATGCGACATATCAGAACGAATAGCAGAAGCAGGTTTAGGTGTCGCAAGCTTATTCAAAACAGAAGGTGAATCAAGTGCAGAGCTAGATGGCAGTTCCTTACCTCCCCTCGTAGTTGAGGGATAAATCTTGGTTTTTGGATCTCTCAAGTTCTTCATAATGATAAGCAGATATAAATCCCAAGTGACTCAAAGAATAGAGCTATGCTCCCCGGCAACGGCGCCAGAAAATAGTCTTGATAACCCACAAGTATAGGGGATCGCAACAGTTTTCGAGGGTAGAGTATTCAACCCAAATTTATTGATTCGACACAAGGGGAGCCAAAGAATATTCTCAAGTATTACCAGCGGAGTTGTCAATTCAACCACACCTGGAAACTTTAGTATCTGCAGCAAAGTGTTTAGTAGCAAAGTAATATGATAGTAGTGGTAACGGTAGCAAAAGGTAACGATAGCAAAAGTAATATTTTTGGTGTTCTGTAGTGATGATAACAATAGCAACGGAAAAGTAAATAAGCGAAGAACAATATATGGAAAGCTCGTAGGCAATGGATCGGTGATAGAGAATTATGCCGGATGCGGTTCATCATGTAACAGTCATAACCTAGGGTGACACAGAACTAGCTCCAATTCATCAATGTAATGTAGGCATGAATTCCGAATATAGTCATACGTGCTTATGGAAAAGAACTTGCATGACATCTTTTGCCCTACCCTCCCGTGGCAGCGGGGTCCTAGCGGAAACTAAGGGATATTAAGGCCTCCTTTTAATAGAGTACCGGACCAAAGCATTAACACATAGTGAATACATGAACTCCTCAAACTACGGTCATCACCGGTAAGTATCCCGATTATTGTCACTTCGGGGTTAACGGATCATAACACATAATAAGTGACTATAGACTTGCAAGATAGGATCAAGAACTCTCATATATTGATGAAAGCATAATAGGTTCAGATCTGAAATCATGGCACTCGGGCCCTAGTGACAAGCATTAAGCATAGCAAGTCATAGCAACATCAATCTCAGAACATAGTGGAAACTAGGGATCAAACCCTAACAAAACTAACTCGATTACATGATAAATCTCATCCAACCCATCACCGTCCAGCAAGCCTACGATGGAATTACTCACGCACGGCGGTGAGCATCATGAAATTGGTGATGGAGGATGGTTGATGATGACGATGGCGACGGATTCCCCTCTCCGCAGCCCCGAACTGACTCCAGATCAGCCCTCCCGAGAGGTTTTAGGGCTTGGTGGCGGCTCCGTATCGTAAAACGCGATGAATCCTTCTCCTCTATTTTTTTCTCCCCGAAACCAAATATATATAGTTGGAGTTGAGGTCGGAGGAGCTCCAGGGGGCCCACGAGGTAGGGGGGTGGACAGGTGGTGGGCCCCCTGGTCTTCATCTTTTGCAGGGATTTTTTATTATTTCCGAAAAGATGTTCCGTGAAGTTTCAGGTCATTCCGAGAACTTTTGTTTCTGCACATAAATAACACCATGGTAATTCTGCTGAAAACAACGTCAGTCCGGGTTAGTTCCATTCAAATCATGCAAGTTAGAGTCCAAAACAAGGGCAAAAGTGTTTGGAAAAGTAGATACGATGGAGATGTATCAACAACATACTAGTAATTGCATAGATCAATACACTTAGCAACAAACAGATATAATTCACGTACTAGAAGACGGACAATAGTCATCATACACCAAAATATCTCATAGTTCATAGCCAGACAATACTAATTCATACTAAAAATACCAGATAAAACTATTGGGGAACGTTGCATGGGAAACAAAAAATTTCCTACGCTCACCAAGATCAATCTAGGAGATGAACATCTACGAGAGGAGAGATTGCATCTAAATACCCTTGTAGATGCTAAGCGGAAGCATTAAGAAACGCGGTTGATGTAGTCGAACATCTTCGCAATCCAATCATGATCCGTCCCGCGAACTCCCGATCTAGCGCCGAATGGACGGCACCTCCACGTTCAACACATGTACGGCTTGACGATGGCTTCACCTCCTCGATCCAGCGAGCGATGGTGAAGTGCTAGCTCGAGTCCTCCAGCAGCATGACGGCGTGATGGCGGCGGTGGTGGAGAAATCTCAGCAGAGCTTCGCTAAGCACTACGGAGAAGAAGATGGACTACGAGGGAGAGGAAGGGAAGCACTGTGGCGTGGAGATGTGCTCATGGGGTCCGGCTGCCCTCTCTCCACATCTCTATATATAGGGGGAAGGGAGGAGGAGGAGGCGCCCTAGGGTTTCCCCTAGGGGCGGCAGCAACAAGGGCAACCCTAGATCGGTTTCGGGTGGCCCCCCTAGGTGCCTTGCCCCGCAAGCAAGGGGGAGGCAGCCCTAGGGGCGCACCAACCCTCCTGGTTACGTGAGATGGGGTGGGAGGGGCGCACAACCCCTTAGTGGACTGGTGTGCCCCCTCCCTTTGGCCCATGAGCCCCCAACACTTGCCCCCCCCCGAAACCCCTTTCGATCACACTAGCCAACACCCGGTACCCCCGGAACACTTCCGGATCCGATTCCCTTCGTCCAATATATCGATCTTCACCTCCGGACCATTCCGGAGTTCCTCGTCATGTCTGGGATCTCATCCGGGGCTCTGAACAACCTTCGGTAACCACCATAATGACTCAACTATACTTATATCGTCACCAAACGTTAAGTGTGTAGACCCTACGGGTTTGAGAACTATGCAGACATGACCGAGACACCTCTACGGTTAATAACCAATAGCGGGACCTGGATGCCTATATTGGTTCCTACATATCCTACGAAGATCTTATCGGTTGAACCTCGATGTCAAGGATTTGGCTAATCCCGTACGGAGTTCCCTTTGTCTATCGGTATGTTACTTGCGTGAGATTCGATCATCGGTATCTCCATACCTAGTTCAATCTCGTTACCGGCAAGTCTCTTTACTCGTTCCATAATACAAGATCCCATGGCTAACTCTTAAGTCACATTTCTTTGCAAGCTTATCATGATATTGTATGACCGAGTGGGCCCAGAGATACCTCTCTGTCATACGGAGTGGTAAATCCCAGTCTTGATTCATGCCAGCTCAACAGACACCCTCAGAGATACCTGTAGACCACCTTTATAGTCACCTAGTTATGTTGCGACGTTTGGTACACACAAGGTATTCCTCCAGTGTCAGTGCGTTGCATGATCTCATGGTCATAGGAACGTATACTTGACATGCAAAAATGATAGCAATAAACTTGACACAATCATATGCTACATTTATAGTTTGGGTCTTGTCCATCACATCATTCTCCTAATGATGTGATCCCATTATCAAATGACAACTCATGTCCATGGCTAGGAAACCATAGCCATCTTTGATCAACGAGCTGGTCCAATAGAGGCTTACTAGGGACATGTTGTTGTCTATGTATCCACACATGTATTTTAGTTTCCGATCAATACAATTCTAGCATGGATAATATACAATTATCATGAACAGGGAAATATGATAATAAATAATTTATTATTGCCTCTAGGGCATATTTCCAACAAAACAGAGATGGACAAGGGTGGAAGAAAACACGATTTCCTCGTCGGCCCCTTCCCCTTGTGGTCGTCGATGTAGATTTACCCCTTTGTGTAGGCGTCGACGGCAAGAAGGGCAGAGTCTATGGAGCTGGAGCCGTCGGAGTGAGGAGATGACGTTGGCCATCCTCCAGACTGCACGCACCTACACCTTCGCTAGTCAGATGGCGTTCGCTTTCTCCGCCTCCTCGGGCTCTGACTGCTCGATGGTGAGCCGGAGGGCTTTGGAATTTCTGCGACAGAGCCACCGCGCGCCGATCTCCGCCGAGGCGAGGGAGCAGCAGAGGACCGTCGCAAGGAGCCAGTCCTCTAGATCCACCGACGTGCACGCTAGCGCGGCGGGCGGACAATGCCTCCCCGCCACCGTCATCTCGCATGCCCGCTGCCTCTCATGGCATGCGGTCCGCATCTAGGATTCATGCGTCTCTGTCCTTGCCGACGTCGACTCAGGCACGAGGAGCCAATGGTGGCCAGGGATTATGTGTAGAGCAGGTAGAGAATGCGAAGAGGGGTGTGGTGGCTACGGATCAAGAGGGGCGTGAAGCGCCTGGAATAGAGTGTGACTATCATGTGCCGTCCTCACAGTACGGCATCAGGCGATGCAGGAGGCATGGAGCCAGAGCTTTCGTTACCACCCCAGTCCAGCTGCGACTGGCGTAGCGCGATGCAGAGGGAGAGCTCCTCCACATCATTGCGGGTGTCGGATCTACTATCAGAAGGGAAGGAGACAGAGAGAAGTGGAGTGGAATGAGCTTTGACTATGCTCTAGGGTTCGTCTCGAGTGAGGATATATGTGGGGTCGAGGGCCAGGGCGGGCCAGTCTAACTTGGTGAACGCGCCCAGGCTTTCCCATACCCGTCCCAGATTTGGGCTGGATTTGAGGTTGTCAGTCAGCCCAGACGTCCGCAGCCAGTTTGAGAAGGCCAACTGGGTCACGGTTTGGTCACCGGCACTCTTTCTGCTAGTTCAATTTGGGAAGCCCAGCCATGAAAAATGCACTATGATGAAGTACCTATTTTTTAGAATCTGCTATGACCTCAGGCCCCTTTGGTTGGGATTTTAGCTTTTCATCAGTAAAGTTGAGCCACAAAGTTGAACCAAATGGAGCCTAAATTATGTACCCGTGCCAAAAAAAACAAGGGGGAAACGGTGTGCATTATTGTGGTGTGAGCCTTCTTTCTGCATGGCCTTATATTATCATAAGCCAGAAATGGTGCGTGCTAAGGAGAAATTGCCATCAAAGTGAGCCGAGCAGCCGAGTGACGTGCGAGCGCTACTACTTGGCTGAGTGCCAACGCATAGATGTGCTTGTAGGAGGAATTTCACCATTGGGAGTTGGTGTCTTTAACATTTTCACGTATGAACTGAAGTCGTGTTGGCTAATGAAATTAGAACGAAGATTCCTATATGAGAACGTTGATTCTCAAACACTAGTTGGACCTACATGCACGCATGAGCCCGCCAATGTGCCAAAGTTTCTCTTCGGTATTTTTCTCTACAAAGACCCTTTTGGTTCAGAATGAATGATGATCCAAAGTCCATGTCATTCGCTTTACTACACTTTATTTTTAAACATCCATAGCATGCGACTAAACCTCGGAGAAAGTGGTAAAGGCAATGCCCCCCGATAAAGCACCGGGCCGGATGGATTCACGGAGAGATTCTATACCACGTGCTGGCACATAATTAAGGAGGACCTCATGAGGGCTTTTGCCATGTTCCACCGAGGTGACATGTGTGGAATTCATGCAATCAACAACGCCATTGTTACCCTACTACCTAAGGTGGATGGCGTGGTGGACGTGAAAGATTTTCGGCCCATGAGCCTTGTACATGGAGCGATAAAAATCTTTGACAAAGCTCTAGCAAACAGATTGGTGATCGAGCTACCTAGGCTAGCTGGAAACCACAATAGTGCCTTTGTCAAAGGGCGGTCGATACACGATAATTTCATGTTGGTCCAATGCACTGCCCGTCGACTCCATGCACTAAAAGGGGCCACAATTATGCTCAAGTTGGACATATCTAAAGTGGTTGACATAGTTCAGTGGTCGTTCCTTGTGGAGGTTCTTACAAAATTGTGCTTTGGCACACGGTGGCTTAATATGGATCTGTGGGATCCTAGCTATTTCTTCCACAAGAGTCGTGGTGAATGGAATTCCGGGACAACCGGTATACAACCACAGAGGCTTTCAACAAGCAAAGTTTGCGCATGTTCGCGGACGACGTTATGATATTCATCAAGCCAAAATGATACGATTTTACAAGCTTGTGGTATGCTTCTCCAACTCTTTGGGGATGCTTCGGGCCTTCGAGTCAACCTCACGAAGAGTGCTGCACTTTCGATCAGGTGCACTACGGAAACCATGCAGCGAACGAGTGACATCCTTGGGTGCGTGATAGGCGCGTACCCATGCAAGTACCTGGGACTATCCCTCACCATCAGGAAGCAATCTACAACCCATCTGGTCGGACTTGTGGGACAACTGGCTGGCTACCTACCGTCATGGTATGCAGCGAACATGCCCAAGAGCGGGCAAATGATCCTAGTGCAAACACTACTCTATGCTATTCCGATCCACTCAATGATGGCGCTTGATATCCCTCAGAAAATTATCATCGTTGTGACAAAGATTTGCAGAGGTTTTTGTGGTGTGCGAAGGAAAGTACAACTGGGGGGCAGTGTATGGTGGCTTGAGAAGTTATCTGCTAGCCCAAATGGTCAGTAGGTCTTGGAATACCGAACCTTCGATGGCTGAATATTGCGGTGCATGCTCGATGGCCATGGCTGCAATGGGCTAACATGACAAGACCGTGAATTGAGTTCCAAATTACAATGCCTGACGAATCGAGGAAGATCGTACAAGTGGTGGCACATTCAATCGTTGGTAACAACAGATCAACACTTTTTTTGTGAAGATAGGTGGATGGTTCGATTCAGAGTTCAAGAGGTGGCGCCCGACGACTATGTTGACTTAAGGGCCATAGGAACACACACGGTCTACCAGGCTATATCCGATGGGGCCTGGGCATCAAACATTGGCACAGAGCTATTGTAGTGCCCACTTCAAGAGTACCTCAGCCTTTGGACGCAGCTGACGGTGGTACATCTGGACAAGGGAGCAGCGGACGTCGTTTCTTGTGGCATGGGAACTGAACGATGAGTTCTCGGTGCATTCGGCATGTGCGGCAAAGTTCTGGGGCAGAGGTCCTACCAACGACGGAGTTCACATGGAAATCCAGGGCCCCGATGCAATGTAGATTCTTCGTATGGCTTGCACTATAGAACATGTGTTGGACCTCCAACAGGCTCACACGCTGTGGGTTGGATCCCCAAGAAACATGTCCCTTCTGCGCACAAGAAGAAGAGCTCATTGACCACATCCTACTTGATTGCATTTTTTGTGAGGCAAGTGTAGTCGGTGATATGCCGCGCACTCGACAAGGAGGAGTGGGTTTCACCTAGGGGCTTGAGCTTGGTCGTATGATGCAACAACAAGCAAGAAACCAGCTTGGGGCAGAAAGACATGCAAGTGATTTCATCTTGGTCATGTGGGAGCTATGAAAGCACTGCAATGCAATTGTGTTTGATGGTGTTGCGCCTTCACTACCAAACCTCATACAGAAGATAGAGAATGAGGGAAGAACGTGGCAAAAGGTGGGTATCCTAAAGGGACATGTGGACGCTTTCTTTGACGAGCTAGTGAGGTGGGCAATCGAGAGGAACTAGAGGTTCATAGCTAGGTAGAGTGGATAGGTGGATTTGGTATTCATGTAATATGTAATTTCCAAATGTAGAGGGGCTCTCCACCCCATTTCCTTCTTCAATATATATAGTACGCACACTCATGCGTATTCAAGAAAAAGAATCATGTTGATTTGCTGGGAAATCCGGCAAGAGAGAAATAAGGGCACATCCAGAAACAAGATCCCAGCCACTCGTAACATCATTGATGCAATTCGAAGAAACCTTGAATAATGGAGGCTAATGGGTATGCGCCAAATTCAGAGCCCCCTTGGGGATATCACGTGAAAGTGTAGCCTAGACTAGTGTCATGCTTTTCACTGTACCTTCTTTACTTTTTCTTGACCATCCACCGATCAGTTGATCAACATTGTTTCTCGTCTTCTATCTTGAAAATCAATGATAAGCCAACATCATGCTGGATCTTTTAAAAAAACTTTATGTGTAAGAAGAGAAATGGCATGTACAAATGTTCAGTTCTAGGTGGCAAAGGTAGACCTCTCCCTTTTGAATATCTTTCCATTTCTAAGGCCAACTCCAATCGGCCGACCCAAATGGACGTAGTTTTTGTCCGCTTTATCCCCTTTGGTCGGCCGGGCGGACACGATTGTCTGTTTGCATCTATGCGCCTGTAGGTGCGCCCAACCGCCGCAACGCATTTCAAACATTCCACATATTTAAAACTAAAAAATACATAAAAAATAAAATTTAACTTATATATTACATTAAGTCCAAAAGTCCCGGCCATACTCGTCACCGTACATTAAACTTAAACTAAAAACATAAAAAATAACTAAACCCTAGATCAGTCATCGTCGCCGTCTAGGAAATTTTTTCCGTCTCAACCAAAACGGATAGGAGCAGACCAAATTTGGTGCTACGTTGGAGTTGGCCTAAGGACCCGGATATTCCATGCTACAAAGAACACCACTTCAAAGAGGAGAGGGTGTTCACTGCTCTTGAGAGCATCATCAATGCATCATCTGTATAAGTCAAGATCCTATGAGTGAAGCTGCAAGACAAGAACAAATGGTACCTGTTTTCATGAGCCCGAATATGAAAAGTAACACAATGGTTTTCATCCTGAGGAGAACACCAATGTCTTCCAAGGAGCATGTATCGAGTATTTAGGTGGACGGTCAAATGCAAAGAGACATGCAAAAACCTTGATCTTTATTGTGTACCTGCTCTACCATACCCATTTGTAAAGCTCATCAATGGGGCAGATACTTGTGCATCATACAGTAGAACCTCTTGGCGGAGAAGGAGCTATTAGGTCATGGCTACCTCTGAACATCAAACATGGTTGTCTTACGATGAAGGCCAAGCAACCAACCTTCCAGAAGTTGCAATTCATCGCCTCAACAAAAATTGGCAGATGCAATAAAGTAGCATCATTAGAGGTCTCCAAAAAAAACTTCCATTGAAAATTTGTCATCCAACGCAAAAGAGAACAGTTTGGCCAACATTGGCGAAGGGGATGTGTAGAAACCTCAAGCAACTATGCATATCAGATGAGAACAAGGCAAAATCTCCCATGACAATCTTGATTAAAGAGATGATCCTATATATGTTAATCTTGATTATAGATATGTCCCTAAACTGGTCATTAAGTTACAACATATCTCACCACCAAAGCAATGGCGGCAGAGACCTTAAAAAATGAAATTGTGTGTCCAATCATGTTTTCGTTGTCGCAGTGGGAAGGATAATATTTTTAGAAAATGTACCAACTGTTGGAACCTATTGAAGATCATAAAAGGGGGTACCACAACTAAATCTTTATTTTTTTCATTTCTAAAGAGGCAATGTTTTTTCTCCTATACATGAAGTAGACTTCTAGTCACGGATACAAACAAGATTAGTCATATAATGTGTATGAAAACACAAAAGTGATGCTTCACCGCTTAGCACTCAAGGCTAGAGTGAAACTGTTGGGGATATAACTATTGGGTTAACCTGCCCAGGAGGGGCCGGGTTAAGCCATGGCGGTCTACTAAGACAAATCCCATGGAGGCGCTGAAGATGGCGGTTCACTATGAAGACTCATTAAAAGGCCCAAGGCCCAGAGTCAGCTTAAAGCCCATTAGTATAAACCACAATATAGGTATGACTTGTATTATAAGGCATGTGTATTTGGTCACCGAGCCGGACACGTTATATGAGCCGGCCGGGACTCTGTAAAGCCGGTGGGCGTCAACCTGTGTATATAAAGGGACAACCCAGCGGCGGTTTAGGAGAGAGAGAACAGATCGAAAGCTAGGTCAAGCGTATTCGCTCCCTGGTAATCGAGACTTAAGCCATACCATCTCAACTGGAGTAGGCCTTTACCTTCACCGCAAGGGGCCGAACCAGTATAAACTCCTGTGTCCTTTGTCTCGTTTAACCCCTTTAAGCTAACCTAGTGTGATGGCTCCACGACTAAGTCCTCACACTAGGACATCTGCCGTGACAATTCCACAACAGTTGGCGCCCACCGTGGGGCCAGCGCACGGTGGTTTTGAGTTCTTGAAGGGCAACTTCGAAGGGATCAAGGGATACAATGTGGGCCGGATGACCAAGAGTCGTCGCGGCAAGCTCCACATCGACGATGCGGGTTGGGGTCCCGAGGCCGGCTCAATTGAGTACGGGTATCGGGTCCCCTTCGGCGGAATCCACGTCTTCATCGGCAAGATCGGCGAGCCAGGCCCTGAGCCGGACATCTGCACCGACATCATCGAAACGGCTCAGCGTGCGAGACCCGCCCGAGTTCAGCCTGCCGTGAAACGTGCCTTCGTGGGATTTATCCATGGAGCAGAATTTGAGGGAGGATCCATGTCTGGAGATGAGACGAAGATCTACTCTGATGGTGAGTCGTCCATGGGTGAGAATACTTCATTGTGTCAACTATAGGACAGCAGGCTTGGGGGCTGTTCCGATGGCGACAGTATTCCGGACCCCTATGAGCCGCCGAACCGGGTCGCGATTTTCATGGCCAGTACACAGTCAGTGCAGAATTCTTCAACTGTGGCAGCAATGGTTTCCGGGTCACCAGTGGTGACAGTGGCTGGGGCAGGAGGCCCCGCGCGCCTGCCGGCTCAGGTCCTGTCCAGTTTATTGGACACTTTGACAACATTATTGACAGCAGAGGTTAACCCGGCAAATCAAGCTCAGCATAACGCGGAAGTCGCGAAGCTATGAGATGAGATAGCTCAAGCCAAGGAGGATCTGGCAGCGGAGGACGCGAGGTTGACTGCAGAAAGAACCACCTTGGAGGTCAGGCGCAAAGAATCCAGGTCGATTCCTTCTGGCTCTCGTTGGATCAGAATGCATCAAATGAAGTTTTGAGGAGAAGGCACTGAAGCCGTCTGCCTCCGGTTTACGAGGCAGGAAATCTCTTCAATACACCTGGTGCAGGGACCAGTTACCCACCAGGGGTGAATTGGGCAGCGGCCGCGCCTGGGATTGGAGCACCGGCTCAACCACGCACGGCTGACCCACCCCGTCAGAATAACATCCCACCACAACACTTGCCGACACCGTCGGATCATTACTCTAACCCTTTGGATAACATGATTGCTACGGCGTCGCGCTTGGCGGCTCTCCCGGTGGAAGGCGAGTCTCCAGCCACGGTTGAAACGCGGAGGGCTGGAGAGCTTCTTCAGATAGCATTGGTTCAGTAGGAGGCTTATTCTTACAGTCGTCAGAGGATCCATTCAACCCCTCGCCCAAGCCAGAGTTATAGTAGACACATGGACTCCCCAGCGGTGTCAAGAAGCGAGCGGCGTCGTAACCCGCCACGTGTAAATGAACTGCCCCGTAACACTCAGGCCTTGATGGATCATGATAGAGTATGTCGGGAGGCTGAGCTGGCGGCTCAGCACGCGAGTCATCAACCATCTCCAGTTTATCCGACAACCTCGGTGGAGGCAGGCATGACCTCTCGAAGCACGGGTGTACCATGCTTGGTGCCGGCTCTACGTAATGAGTGTTTGCCTAAGGACTTCAAAGGACCGCATAAAGTGCCCAACTACGCAGCAGACTTACCCCCTGAGGCATGGATTGAGAGTTACGAGATGGCCATGGAGCTACTGGAGGTCAGCTATGCCGCATGTGCTAAATATTTCACCATGATGTTGGATGGGACGGCCCGTACTTGGCTGAAGGGACTGCCTGCCAACTCAATTGGATCGTGGGATGAGTTGAAGGCCCGGTTCATCCAGAATTTTAAGGATACATGCAAATAACCCATGTCGGTTGTGGACTTAGATGCCTGTGCCCAAGAGGAGGGCGAATCAACAACCCATTGGGTGCGCCGGGTCAAAGCCATCCTACATTCTTCAAATAACATCAATGCCGGTTCAGCGGTCCTCATGTTAGAGAAGAATTGCTGATTTTTGCCTCTTAAACAGAAGTTAGGACGGCTCAAGCACCACTGTAACAATATGGGGGAACTGATGGCGGCTCTAATTAAATATGTCAACTCTGATAGTAGCAAGGACCCCGAGTCTGATGATGAAAAGCCGGGAAAGGGAAGGAAGAGCGGCAACGCCAAGGGCCAGAATCATAATCAGGCGAGCCAGCCTAGCAACGGTAAACGCAAGGCTGATAATAATTCAGATTTTGTGGCCAATACCAACACGCAGAACAATGGTCAACGTCGTAAAGGAAAGCCACCCCCTCGGGCAGGAGGGTCAGGTATAAACCTGCAGTATCTGATGAATCAGCCTTGCCCAAAGCATGGTTCATGGGACAAGCCATCCATGCACCTTTGGAAGGACTGCCACATTATGAGAGAGTTCAAGAATTCGGACTTGTTCCAAAACAATCATGGTCCAGGCGGCGGCTCAGGTTCCAGTTCTCAGGGCCCGGGTTACGGTGGTGGCGGTTCTAATACCGGTTTTTGGGTAACCAAGGCAATCAAGGCAATCAGGGCGGTTATCATCACCAGTCCGGTCAGAGGAATCAGCAACAGCAATCTGGATATCAGAGTAACCCGAAGCAATTGAATAGTGGGCAGTACCATGTCTTCACCACAAGTTTATGCAAGCAGGATCAAAAGCTCCATAAAGGGTTGCGAACGCCATTGAGCCGGCAGTTCCTAGTTACTTGCGTTGGTCTGAGCAGCCCATTGTGTGGAGTCGTGAGGATCACCCGCCCCGGGTTGATAATCCGGGTCACTTGGCTTTGGTGGTAGCGCCTCAAGTTGGAGGATATAAATTCACTAAGGTACTCATGGACGGAGGAAGCATCATCAATATCCTTTATTATGAAACCTTCCGTCGCATGGGGTTAACTGATAAAAATCTTAAGCCATCAAACACTGTCTTTCACGGTGTGGTGCCTGGTAAGTCAGCATACCCGGTTGGAAAAATAGCTATGAAGGTTGCATTTGGGGATGATTACGATTCCAGATCTGAGACGTTGACCTTTGAAGTGGTGAAGATCAAGAGCCCTTACCATGCTCTGCTTGGACAACCAACTTATGCTAAGTTTATGGCAAGCCCTTGTTATGTTTATCTGCAGCTCAAAATGCCGGGTCACAAGGGGACCATCACGGTGCATGGAAGCCGGAAGATAGCTTTGGAGTGCGAGGAAGGTGATGCAGCCTACGCTAAGTCCGTCTGTGCAATAGAGGAGTTGAAGTTTTACAAAGATAATGTTGACCCGGCTGATATAACATCTTTGAAGAAGCCAACTACGGAGCATGATCCGGTCTTGAAGTTTAAGTCGGCGGATGATACTAAGCTAGTTGATTTTGTTCCTGGCGGTTCATCCAAACAGTTCAGCATCAGTGCTAATCTGGATCCAAAATAGGAAAGTGTGCTCATCGAGTTCATCCATGAGAACCAGGACATCTTTGCATGGAAACCTTCTGACATGCCAGGTGTACCGAGGGAACTCGTTGAGCACACTCTTAATATTGATCCAAAGTTTAAACCTGTTAAACAGTTTCTTCATCATTTTAATGAAGAGAGGCGTAAAGCCATTGGTGAAGAAGTGGCCCGACTCTTGGCGGCTGGTTTCATTGTTGAACTTTTTCACCCTAAGTGGTTGGCTAACCCGGTGCTGGTGCTTAAGAAGAACGACACGTGGCGTATGTGTGTGGATTACACGGACTTAAACAAGGCTTGTTCGGCTGATCCCTTTGCTCTCCCTCGTATTGATCAGATTATTGATGCTACGGCGGGTTGTGAGCGTTTGAGCTTTTTGGATGCTTATTCTGGTTATCATCAGATCAAAATGGTAGTTAAGGACCAGGAGAAGACGGCTTCATCACTCCATTTGGAGCCTTCTGCTATGTGTCTATGCCTTTTGGGCTCAAGAGCGCCCAGGCGACTTACCAACGGTGTGTGCAAAATTGCCTCCACAATCAAATCGATCGCAATGTGCATGCATATATGGATGACATTGTGGTGAAATCCAGAAAGAAGGAAACCTTGATTGATGATTTGAAGGAGACCTTTGACAATCTCCGGGTTTATAAGATGATGCTTAACCCGGCCAAGTGTGTTTTTGGTGTGCTAGCTGGCAAGCTATTGGGTTTTCTAGTTTCAGAACGGGGTATTGAGGCTAACCCGGAGAAGATAAAAGCAATCACCTCTCTGGCTAAACCGGCATGTATTAATGATGTTCAACGCGTGGCGGGTCGTATTGCGGCCTTAAGCCGGTTTATAAGCCGGTTGGGTGAGAAGGCTATTCCTCTGTACCAGATGATGAAGAAGACAGATCACTTTGTCTGGAGTGATGCTGCTGATCAGACCTTCGAGGCCTTGAAGAAACAATTGGCTGAGCCACCAGTTCTTGCTGCTCCCATTGATAAGGAACCTTTGCTGTTATATGTGGCTGCCAATAGCCGAGCTGTCAGTGTTGCCATTGTAGTGGAAAGGAAGGAAACTGGCAAAGAATATCCGGTTCAACGACCGGTTTACTACATCAATGAGGTCCTTATTGAGTCCAAACAGAGGTATCCGCATTGGCAGAAGTTGGTGTATGGGGTTTTTATGGCTAGCCGGTGCTTAAGCACTACTTTCTAGGTCATCCTATCATTGTGGTTAGTTCTGCCCCCTTAGGGGATATTAGTCAAAATAGAGAAGCCACAGGGCGGGTAGCCAAGTGGGCCATTGAGCTTGGGCCTCATGGTTTAAAGTATACGCCCCGTACAGCCATCAAGTCTCAAGCACTTGTGGATTTTATCAGTGATTGGACAGAGTTGCAGACGCCTGAAGAGAAGCCGGACAACACGTACTGGACTATTCACTTTGATGGATCAAGCCAGTTGGAAGGCTCGGGGGCTGGAGTTGTATTAACTTCCCCATGAGGTGATAAATTCTCTTATATTCTCCGGTTGATGTTCCCTTGTACTAACAATGCAGCTGAGTATGAGGCCTTGCTTCATGGTCTTCGGATGGCTAAGGAGATGAGTTTTGAAGGAAATATGCCCTAGAGGCAATAATAAAGTTGTTATTTATATTTCCTTATATCATGATAAATGTTTATTATTCATGCTAGAATTGTATTAACCGGAAACTTAGTACATGTGTGAATACATAGACAAACAGAGTGTCACTAGTTTGCCTCTACTTAACTAGCTCGTTGAATCAATGATGGTTATGTTTCCTAACCATAGACATGAGTTGTCATTTTATTAACGGGATCACATCATTAGAGAATGATGTGATTGACTTGACCCATCCGTTACCTTGGCATGATGATCGTTTAGTTTGTTGCTATTGCTTTCTCCATAACTTATACATGTTCCTATGACTATGAGATCATCCAACTCCCAGATACCGGAAGAACACTTTGTGTGCTACCAAACGTCACAACGTAACCGGGTGATTATAAAGGTGCTCTACAGGTGTCTCCTATGGTGTTTGTTGAGTTGGCAGGACGGCCGCACCGCCACTCCATCACTGACCCCTGCCGGTTCTTCATCCCATGTGCACCGCGCTCCCATGGAGGCACAGGCCGCGCTCCTCGCACGAACGAGCTCCTGCGCTACCGCCCCGTCGACGACCTCTACGAGGAGTGGCTCGAATGCGTCGCCGAGCTCATCCGCGCCGCGGGGGGATCTCCGGCGCCGTCCCACTCTCTGCCACCCCCTCAACCAGTCATGGGCGACGGGGCTCATGGCGCGCCTCCACCACCTCAGCCCCAAGACGTCGCCTTGGCACCAAGGCGCGCGGCTCCACGACGTGATCCGCCGCGCCCGGCGCCCGCGCGTGAAGAGCGAAGCTGCCAAGAAATTCCGCGGTCGTGAGAAGCTGCACCTGCGCTCCCCGCACCACCTCGTCAAGACCGCGCACCGCCCGCAGCGGTGTAGCGCGGACCCCGTCAAGACCAAGCTCCACCTCCGGAGCGGGCCCCGGCAACCACGGCTGGCTGCCGCACCTTCACTCCCGAGCTGTGTAGCGTCGCCTGGCCGGGCAAGTTCAAGCCGGATCTGCCTCCTCGCTATGACGGTACCGCCGACCCCGCGGAATTCCTGCAGCTCTATGAGCTGAGCATCGAAGCGGCCAACAACGACAAAAAGGTCATGGCGAACTAGTTTCCCATGGCTCTCAAGGATGGAGCTCGCTCCTGGCTCCTGAACCTGCAGCACGGCTCGATCTCCTCCTGGGACGAGATGCGCGATCGCTTCGTCGCCAACTTCCAGGGCACTCGCGACCGCCCACCGGCCATGGGTGACCTACACCGCATCAGGCAGCAGCCAGGAGAGACCCTCCAGAAGTACATCCAGTGCTTCAACAACACCCGCCTCAAGATCCCCAAGGTCACGGACGAGGCCATCATCTCCGCGTTCTCTGACGGCGTCCGTGACGTCAAGATGAAGGAAGAGCTCGCCATCCACGAGGAGCTCTGCACATCTCATCAACCTGGCGACCAGGTGCGCAAGAGCTGAGGAGGGGCGCCTCTCTCTCCTTGAGCCACCAGCCGTGGGCGCGGAGGAGAAGAAGGCCAAGGCCAAGGACGTGAAGCGCAAGGAGGTAGCTGTGCTCGCAGCGGAGCCCGACATCAAGCGGGGCAGAGATCAGCCTGAGTCATCCAAGAATGGCCAACCGTTCTGCGCCTTCCACAACCTGAACACCCACAACACCAGCGACTGTCAAGAGCTCAGAGCCATACGAGAAGGACGCTACGGTCGACGCCCCGAGCGCAACCACCCGGGCTACGGCCGCGGAGAAGGACATGGAGGCGGATGCTGGGACGACCGTGGCCCATGCCAGGAGTGGCGCGACCGGCCTCGTGAGGACTGCTGGCAGGACCAGCCTCGTGAGGGCGCCTGGAGGGACCCGCCTCGTGAGGATCGCCCCCAGGGCAACACCGGTCTTCCCCCGCTGCCGCCACCAAGAAGGAATGACGACCACCACCAGGACGAGGGGGCTGGGGGCTTCCAGGAGCCGCGCGCGATCGCCTGCATTTTGGGCGGCGCCCAGGCCCCAGCCTCTCAGCGCGTCTTCAAGCAGTTTGCTCGCGAGGTGAACGCGGCGCTCCCCAAGCTCGAGGCCACGCGCCTGCTCAGGTGGTCCCAATGCGCTGTCACTTTCAACTTGGCGGATCAACTCAAGTGCGCAGCCATCGCTGGCACCCTCCCTATGCTGTGTTCCCCAGTCATCAGCAATGTGCAGGTCACCAAGACCCTCATCGACGGCGGTGCAGGGCTCAATGTCCTGTCCGTCGACACGTTTGACAACCTCCAAGTGCCATATGAGCAGCTCCAGCCCACCAAGCCTTTCTCGGAGTGACCGACGGCTCCACCACGCCGATAGGGCAGGTCTGCCTGCCTGTCACCTTCGGGGAGCGCAAGAACTACCACACCGAGCTCATCGACTTCGACGTCGCGCACATCTGCCTGCCGTACAATGCCATCCTCGGGTACCCAGCCCTGGCCAAGTTCATGGCAGTCACTCATCATGGCTACAACGTTCTCAAGATGCCAGGAAGCGAAGGAATCATCATGGTCCCATGTGAAGAGAGGGATGCAGTGTGCTCCCTCGAGCGCGCCTTTCAAGCTGTAGTAATCGACGACCCCGACAGCAGAAATGAAGGCCCTCTGGAGGCCATCCCCAAGAAGAAGCCGCGCCGTGCAGGACCTCAGGAGGACGGCGTCGCGGCAGAAGCCATGTCAGGACCAGCGCCCGCTCCAGGGGAGCCTCCCTCCGTCGCATAGGAAGGCGCGCCCAGCGCCCTCCTCGGGCAGGGCTCGGAGGCTCTCTTCTAGAGAGCCTCAGACCTTGCCAACCTCACGAGGGAGGCGCTTGGGCACCACTTGGAAGCGTGCTTCATGGCACGTGACCCTCAGGAGAGCACAGGGCAAGGAGTTCCCACCACTCAGGAGTTCACCACCAAGACCATCCAGGAACTGCAAGAAGCAAGAGCCATGTGCGGCGATAGCCGCCCACGGGGCGCAGCTCCGCATCCTGGCGAGGATGCTGGGTTGCGTGTCTGCATCGACGTCCTAGGGCTCAACAGGGCCGCATCTCAGGAGCGTTTCTGGCCTTCGCGTGTGGGCCGCTACGAGGGCCCGCCGCACAGCTATGTTCGTATGCCCTTTGGCTTGCCGAGCATGGCATCGGCCTATCAGCGCAACATGCGACGTGTCCTGGCGGCTTAGGAAGCCAGGTACCACGCCGTTCTGGAGGAGATGGAGACGGTCTTCAGGGAAACTCCCGAACCCTCGGAGCCTCCCGAGGCTCAGGGTTCTGGCGGCTCATGAGGAGTCATTTCTTCAACACACGCCTTCAGCTGCACCAACTCTACTTCGTCTACAGAACTAGGTGACATCTTCCAAGCTCGTTTAGCTGGGAGTGCCCCACGGGCTGCATTATTCCCAAGCCGCGTGGGTCCGTCCCTACGGCATGTATCCCTTTTGCTTATGTCTTCAGCTTACCTTGTTGGGGGCGCCCCTCGGGCTGCATCATCCCCAAGCCGCTCGGGCCGGACCTGGTGGCATGTGTCTTCCTGCATTTATCCAAGCTGATATGCTCTCCATGCTTAACCTGCCAACTGCTATCACCTGCTCAATCATCATCTCCCCCGGGGCCTCCACACAGGCACGTCGCTGGTGCATGGGTCCGTCCCTGCCACGCCGACAAATCTGAGCGGTCGAGCTCTGGCTCGCGGCACGCCCCGCGCATGTCACCTCACCAGGCCCTCAGTGCCTTCTCCTCATCCAGAGCAACCAGAGGCAGGCTGACAGCTCTAACGGCAAACCGTGTTTCTTCTTGTGCCATTCACAGGGACCCCGTGGGAAGGATAGCAGGCGGCACCACGAGTCTCCTTTTCTCTCGTGCAATTCTCTTGCGCGTTAAAAGGGGGGCTCCTGAGCATCGCGACTCAGGAGCTCTTATTGGCTCTCCAGCCCTCACCCCTGGCCTTGACCACGGCATCGTGACCTGGCATACCAGCGGTAGCTGAGCTTGCTCGAGGGCCGGGACCTGAGGACGTAGAGCACTAAGGATAGCATGAGGGGAGGGAAACTCGTATGGGCCATCCTAGCTATGCCATACGAGTAGGCGTGCAGCCCTAGTGCAACGTCGGGAGTCGCCACGAGATCAATGAGATAAGTCCCGCACTCGGATTGGCTAAATGTTTGGGCCTAATGGTCACTCACGCCTTGCCGCAGCCCCGTTGCGGCCACGTCAACTCCCTTTCTCGCCTTACCATGGCTGCTTGAGCGCTAAGGGGGACCTCCTGAGCATCGCGCCTCAGGGGCTCTTACTGGACCTCGGGCCGCACACCTCCTGGCCTTGACCATGGCACGCGACCTGGCATACCAGCAATGGCTGTAGCCTACCTGGGGACCGGGACCTGTCGGCGTAGAGCAACAAGCTATCGCGAGGAAAGAAAGGGGGACCGAGCCCTAACTGGACATGCGTTCACCAAATTTTCATAACAGGGAAGATAAGCACAAAATACATTACGGACCCTTACATGCCCCCACGGGGTAATTCATGATTCATTGCAGGAAACAAAAGCCGATACTAAGGGGGATCCTATCTACATCCTTCCGGGGTGGACACCATCATCAACAGTGGGCCACGGGAGGCCGGCGCCAACCCCATCCAAATCAGCAGCGGCGACGGCCGGACGCCGCAGCTCTGCTCCGAGCGCGGCGAGAGCTTGGGGGCACGTAGCTGTCATCGCTCGTCTCCGGAGTCTCATAGAGCTCAGGAGAGCTGCTAGACTCCCAAGGGCTGCTGCTGCTGCTAGAGTGGTCACGAGTGGGGAGCGCATCAGCCTCGCGCTCCTCTCTGGAGCAGCACTTCAGGCGGCGGCCCTCGGCATCGAAGACCTTGAAGAAGATCATGGAGACACCGTCGTACTCGAAGTGGATCGCGAGGGCGCCCCTCGCACGGCAGACCTGCGCGATCTCTCCCCAGCCGCGCGTCATGAAGATCTTGCCGGTGGGGGCCGCTTCGATCTCCGCTCCGGTCACCAGAGCGCTACAGTCGGCGTGCTGCAGCCAGAGGTCGAGAGGCCTCCTCGGCGGCATCACGTCGGAGAAGAACCAAGGGAAGCGGATCCAGGAGCTTGGAGGCATCGGTGCCCACAGCACCAACTCATGCGAGGAGTCCACGACGTGAACCCCGGGGGCGACGGCGCACGTCGCCGTGGCGCGGCGGCCCTGCATGCGGCGTGGGTGGCGCTGCTCGTCACTCCGTCCTCCCAAGCCCTCGGCTTGGGCGTACAAGGGCAGCGGGTACCCCGGAGGAGGCCGCTCGCACCAAGGCCTCGACACCACCTGCATCGCCGCTTCATCGCGGCGATGGATCGACCTCTTCTTCGGTGGAAGAGGCCTCGGATCATCGCGGGGAGCCTTTCCTTTCTCTTCAGTAGAGAACTTTCTGATGGGCGCCATTGTTGTCAGCAGTGGAGCAAGGAGGAAGAAGCAAGCAAGCGAGGAAGAGATGGGCAACGGGGGCTCCGCCCCCCTCCCCATTTATAGCAAGGGAAGGCCAACCGGCGTCTCCCACAATCGCAGGTAATGATGGCTTTCCTTGCATGTTGTAGGGACCTGACAAATCGAGCAGTTGTCGAGGCAACATGAGGAAGCGGAGACGCCCACGTCCAATCATCCACCACGCATCAATCGAGGCTGCAGGCTTTTGGGGCCCATGGTGCTCCGAACTTGGCCCTTGGCTTCACCACGAAGCCAAGCCCGAGCGCACCTTGGGCCCGGGGGCTACTGTCGGTGTTCTGGGAATGGGAGTCCCCAGACTTGCCCGCCTGCGGCCCGCGGCATGGCTGAGCCAGCAGGCCGTACAGCCCATCTTCATCAACAAGGCATCCAAGACCCTCGCGAGGGTCCAAGCCTTGCGAGGCGGACGATGCAAGACCTCCTCGGGAGTGGCCTAGCCGGGCAAGCTCACGAGGAGCGGAGACATCAAGGTGGGGCAAACCTCACGAGACCCTCATGATATGAGCCATGATGCATGACACCAGGCAGGCGCCAGCGCACGCAGCGTCCTTGTTTCCTCTTTGGTGCTAAGGAGGCCAGCGCAGGCGAAGAGTACCGAGGCATCAGGCAAAGATTGCTATATTGGTGCAACGAGACCAAGACCAGGAGGACGGCAAGACGGAGGTCATCGTGGAGCCCAAGACGGCGTCACCACAGAGCTTTTCGCAGGCGAAGACCACTTTTGTCAGGATAGCTTATACTAGTTGTCCCCCTTCAAATTGGCCCGCCATTGTTGGCTCCCTTCCCGCTCGATATTTGGGAAGAGGGCCAGGGCCAATATAAATAGGACTAGCCACCACCTTAGGAAGGGGGCGACGGATCATTCAGACCATCCTCACACACACAAGCTCACCGAGCTCAAGAATACCTCAACCTCATGAGGATGTTCTTCCCTTGTACTGTTCATCATTAGACCTAGAGGCAATCCACCACCACCACACTGGAGTAGGGTATTACACCACAACGGTGGCCCGAACCAGTATAAACCTCGTGTCTTTCTGTGTTGCGAGTTCATCGAGTTCATCCGCGAGATCTTAGTGAGCTAGGGCGTGGATTGGTGGAAAGGAAAGACTTCGCACGCACCCCAGTGTTCGAACCTTAAGGGTTTGCCAGAACCCCACATCCGACACTACCGAACCTCGTAGGTCAACTAGAGTAAGATCCGCACTAGAGTGGTACGGTAATCCTATTCTGGAAGTCATGTTACTTGACCATGATGAACCTACGAACTATGAGGAAGCGATGATGAGCCCAGATTCCGGAAAATGGCTTGAGGCCATGAAATATAAGATGGGATCCATGTATGAGAACAACTATGGACTTTGATTGACTTGCCCGATGATCGGCAGGCCATAGAGAATAAATGGATCTTCAAGAATAAGACTGACGCTGACTGTCGGATTTTGGGTTCCGGCAGACCGTTGAGGTTCGAACACTGGGGTGCGCGTGGAGATCTCTCCCCTACCGATCTACGTCCAATCTCCTCGCATGATCTAAACTGGAAACAATGAACAACACAAGGGACACGAGGTTTATACTGGTTCGGGCCACCGTTGTGGTGTAATACCCTACTCCGGTGTGTGTCATGGTGGATTACCTCAGGGCTGATGATGAACAGTACAAGGGAAGAACAGCCTCGCAAGAGGTGTTCTTGAGCTAGTGCAATGAACTGCTAGGGTGAGTTCAGTCGCCTCTCTCTCTCTCTCTACTAGGGTTCTACCAGATCTCTGGATGTCTCGGGGTTTTTCTCTAGTTATCTCTACTCTGTGGTGGCTAGCTCTATTTATAGAGGCCCTGGGCCTCTCCCCAAATAATGAGCGGGAAGGGCGCCAACAATTGGCCATTTTGAAGGGGAACATATAGTACAAGTTATCCTGACCAAAGGTGGTCTTCGGCTGCCAAAAGCACTGGTGATGACGCCACCTTGGGCTCCACGGTGACCTCTGTCATGCCGCTCTGCTGGTCTTGGTCTTGTTGCACCGGAATGGCAACCTTTGCCCGATGCCTTGGCCTGCGCTTGCCCCCTTTGCACCAAAGGGGAAACAAGGACAATGCGCAGGCCGGCGCCCGCCTGGCGCCCGCCTGGTCTCGATCGTCATGGCTTGCGTCACGGGTTCCTCGCGAGGTTTCCCCGCCTTGATCTCTCCGCCTCCTCACGAGCCTGCCGGATGAGGCCGCCTCTGAGGAAGCTTCCTGTCGTCCGCCCCGCGAGGCTTGGCCCCTCGCGAGGGTCTTGACCTTGAGCCGATGAAGATGGGTCGTGCTGGGCCCCCACTTGAGCCACGCCGCAGGCCGCAGGCAGGCAAGTCTGGGGACCCCTGTTCCCAGAACACCGACAGTAGCCCCCGGGCCCGAGGTGCGCCCGGGCTTGGCCTAGCAGGAAAGCAAAGGGGCAAGCGCGAAGCGCCGCGGGCCCCAACAGCCTGCGGCCTTGGGCGCCGCGTGGCGATTGATTGGACGTGGGCGTCTGCGCTTCCCCATGACGCCTTGTTACACGCCCGGCTAAGCGGACCCATAGTTGCACACAGTTGTTCCTCCTTTCCGCTGCTCGCCCGCCTCCTACCTTTCCTTCTTCCTTGAGCGCCAGCCTCCGCCGCCAATCCGGCTCGAGTTCTTCCTCCTTCTCACCGCCATGGCACCGACGAAGAAGGGAAGGGGAAAGAAGCCTGCGCCTTTGCCCCGCACACCTCCAGCGGCGACCCCCGCCGTCGCCCGGTCAATCATACTCAATCCAGAAGCTTTGGACAAGGTCCGCTCCGCCCTTGCAACTATCTTCAACGAGTGCGGCAGGACCACGGCCTGGCCTGCGTCCCATGCCTCCCTTGATAGGATCGTCACGGAGGTCCCATTCTTCGCCGATGCCCTATGGGCGGGTCTGGTTCCCCCCTTTTCCGCCTTCTTCAACGTGGTGCTCTCTCATTATCAGATCCACATGATGCACCTCGGGCCGGAGTCCATTACTCTTCTGGCTGTCTTTGCTTTTGTTTGTGAGGCGATGATAGGCATTCCTCCTTCCGTGGCCCTGCTGCGCCACTTCTTTTCCTTGCGCCTGAGCGACCCCACTCAGTGCTCAAGGTGCGTGAGCTTCTTCGCCATGCCAGAGACGACCGCTTCAGGGATGGACTTCAGCCTTCCTTCTCCTGAGGCTAGGTTCAGAGAGAGGTGGTTGTACATGGACGTTGGAGTGCCCAACCCTCTGCTCTCGCATCCGACCTCGCCTGCTGTTCCCCACGCGGGTTGGGATCATGAGGTGCTCGCGAGCCCCCGGCTTGCCTTCGTCTGGCGCCGCTTCCAGAGTTTGAGGGCGCTCAACGTGACAACGCCCAAGGTGGTGAAGGAGTTCCTCCAATGTCGCATTGCTCCTCTCCAGCGCCACTCTCGCCGGATGTGGGACTTCGTGGAGCATAGAGACTGCATGCGGCTTCAGGAGGAGGACTTGGCGCCTGAAGCGCTGCAGACGGTGCTCAGGGTCTTGACTGGCGATCCTTCCCCAGGCAGCCTTCGGAGTAATGGTGTCCTCTTGTATCTTTGCTCTGGCAAGGCCGATTTTGTGAGGCAGATGCCCAGCTTCGACGAGTGGGGACTGTGCCCTGCTGGCTTCATGGGGCCCGTGAGAACCCAGCCGCCATGGTTGCTTCCCCTGCCGCCCACAGCAGTCCTTCCTCGGGCGACAGGGCGGGGAGACGAGAGCCGGCGGGAGTTGAGGCGACCGATGTCGAGGTGCCGACGCCGGGAGAAGTCTTGAAGGCGGCATCTCCCGAGGCCCGCCCTGGAGCGGCGTCAGGTGCGGAGTTGCGGCCTGTGGTTCCTGAGGCCATGGCTCCCGAGCCCCCAGCCGTTCCTCGCGAGGCGACGCCTGACGGCGCCCCCAGGCTGACTCCTCTAGCACTGATCATCTTGACGCTTCTTCCACACCAGGGGCCGACCCCTGCGCTGGGCGCTTAGGTCGGTTCCGCGTAGACTTCGAGGCCCTCCGCAAGAGGAAGGAGACCTCGGGTGGCAACGACCGCCCTTGCCGCCTGTTGAAGCGCAGGAAGTACCTTGCCATGGACGAGTAAGTCTTCTTCTTTCCTTGCTTGTTTACTTTGCTATCCCTGCGACTGAGTGTGGCCCTTTCAGGCCCTGCCCTGCGGAACCCGTTGAGCCAGCCCGGGAGCCATCCCCCCAAGCTTCGCCTTCTCCGCTGGCCCTGGGCTCGCCGAGCTCGAGCGGCACCCCTGCTACCAGACCAGTTGAGGGAGTGGTCCGTTCCATAGGGCACCTCGAGCCTGCGCGCCCGCTGTCCTTTCTTCATGAGTCCTCCTGGGGCACATCCGGCCTGCCCCGTGTTCCTCCTCTGATCATAGATGGGGAATGGCTGAAGTCTGTCTTTGGCTTCTCCTCCGTGGGTGGACCGATGCCAGGCCGGATTCCCAGAGAGGTCCGTTCGGCGATTGCTAGGGCGCCAGCCCCCAGCCCCATGCCGGGAGGGGGCCTGCCGCCTCGGGGCCCTCCGCATGCTCCGATGGAAGAGGGTGATGCAGAAGACATGCTCAGGTGCGCTCGGGAGCGACGCGCCCTTCACGAAGAGTTCCTCCAGAGGGCGGCGGATGCGGTGAGCCGGATCGGGGCAGAGCTTGCTGACGAGGATGCGCGCCTCGAGGCTGAAGGTTTGCGCCTTGCCGAGGAGAGGCACAAACTAAAGGTAGCCATCGCCCTCGCGCATCAGCAGCGTGATCTCGAGAACGCGAAGGCTGAAGCGTCGCTGGCAGCTTCGCGGGAGGCCTGCTCCCAGGCCGTCGAGGAGGCTCGGGAAGCAGACCGACGGTGCAAGGATGCAGAGGAGCGCGTGTGGGAGCTCCTGGCCTGGGGCAACTCCCTGGAGCAGCAAGTGGAACTGCGCCAGGCAGCCCTTGAGTCGATGGAGGGGGCCCCTGTTGATCGGGCGGAGCTTCTGAAGCGCGAGGAGGCGCTGACGCTGGAGGCCGCCGAGCGCAACCTTGATCTTGAGCGGTTGGAGATGAGGGAGCGCCTGGTGGCTCGGGCGGAGGATGAAGTTGCCGCGCGCGAAGCCCGGGCCCAGGAAGAAGTCGATCATCGCGTGGCGGAAGCTCACTCGGCCTTCGAGCGCGAATACGGGACGAGGTTGGGGCTGATCAAGGCCGAGGCTGAAGGCAGGACTGCGGCCCTCAGGGCCAAACTGGCTGAAGTGACGCGTCGTGCGGACTCCTCTGTAGCCGCCCTCAGCGCAGCACAGGCGGAGTTGTCCTCTTCCCGGGCCGAGCAGCTTCTTCTCCAATAGAGGGTTGATGACGCCGAGGCTATCGCGCGGCGGAATGAGGACGAGATCCGTCGGCGGCGGGTTCTGGAGCGTGAGCATGCCCCCATGCTTCAAACGCTCAGAGAAAGGGCCAACACAGCTTTGGGTAACATCTGCGAGGCTGCCGCCAAGGAGCCGCACGAGGTCAATTACGCCGGCAACCTCCAGTTTTTCACCGATGTGGTGACGCTTCTGGAGAACCGCTCCGAAAGGTCCAATTGGCTTGTCGAAGAGAGGAGCCGAGCCTTGCTCGGGCGTGCATTCTCCCGCGTCTTCAGCTATCTGCTGGATAGGGACCCCCACTTTGACTTCGACGCTGTCATCGCACCCGTGCCCATAGCCGTCCGGGGCGCCCTGGCACGATGGGTGGAGGGTAAAGTGGATGCCCTCGTCAGGGCCTTTGCGTCTGATGATGATGGCATGGTCATGGACGAGCCTGGCACTGATGGAGATGCTGGTGGCGGCGGCAATGTCAACGACGCCGGCGATGCCTCCGAGGATGCCCAAGAAGACGCGGTGAGTGATATGTCTGACTAACCGCATGTCACTGTTGTTTATCCTGCACGAAGAAGGTTCAGGCTTGGCCCTGAAGAATGTAAGAGCATTTTGGGAGGGGTAGCCCCTCATGTAAAGGTTTGCAATTAGTACCCTGGTAAGTATAACGTTGCGTGTGAACTTAGCAGCTGGCCTGGTGATGAGTCAGCTGACTTGTGTACCTTCCGACCCCGACGAGTCTTGAGCGGGCCTGCGGGGGCCGCCATACCTCGGCTGTCACCTGATTAACTTGTGGATTCCGCGATGAGGACCTCCGGAGAGGGTGCGGCAACAGCGGTCCCAGCTGTAAAACGTGCCTGGCCCAGCCCGGCTCGCGAGGGGGGGCAGCCGATGCTAAATTTGGACGCAAAGCCGAAACTAGAACACGACAGATTGCTCGAACGAGACTAAACACCCCTTCCCCCAAACACACGCAAGCATCGAGCTCAAATCCAACTTAAAAATCAAAATCGAAGAACTTGTCAACAAGGAAAGGCAAAAGCAAAAGGCCGCGTCCGACACCTAGTCTAGTCTTCGACGTCTTCTCACCAGCGCGGAGCTAAGTGCTGCCACTGGGCGTGGGAGGGAGCCCCCGAGGCCCGAGGGCGGCTCTCCGGAGACTCCGGGGCATGTACAGCCCCACTCATTATTACGTGAGAGTGTCACGGGCGGCAAGCTTCACAGGCACTGGGCCTTCTTCACAGGTACCGGCCTTGCTTCATATCGCTAGGCGAAGGCCCCGCCTTTCGCCACACTCTGCCGCCATTGACGGCGACCGGAAACCAGGACGACGCTAATGAGGCAGAGCGGTCGCTAGCGGTTCCCCCGACGACCACGGGTCCCCTACCGGGGGCAGGCCTTGGGGCACCTCCCCGATAGGGGGCCTACCTCCTGAGAACGCCTTGATCCGACCGCCGCGGTGACGAATCCGAATCTCGGCCCCTCTCCTGCAGCCCCTGCACTCTCCTCCTGAGGGGTATGAGGCTGTAGAATTGGGGCAGCCACCTGCTGCGGCGACCTGTATCTCCTGCGACCCATGGTTAGCATAAGCTTGCTCCTGAGGGATGAGTGGTACCTGATAATTGCCGCCACCGGTGCGGTTGTCGAGGCTCTCCTGGGGTTCCCGAAAGAGCTCAGCTTCTGGCGTCTCCTCGTCACAGCCTGGCCCGAGGAACGAGCCATGATCTTCCTCCAGTGCGCACCCCTGATCCACCATGCGAGGCACATAAGCTTCCGGGGTCGCCGCCCCGTGCACCCGCCGTAGCGCCACGCATGCCATGCAGCCTGGCTTGGAGCGCCGTCTTGGGGGTGATGGCGCGGCGGTCCGCCGAGGCCGAAGGCCGCGGCGTGCACCCCCTTCGCTGGCCTGAGAGGGGGCTGGCGTGACTTGTCGCCCGGTGCCGGTGGAGGTGTTGGCGCCGGACGGGTCCTAGAGTCCATTGGAAGTCGCGTGCGTGCGCACGATGCCGCCATGCGGCCCGCCTTGGGTCTGGGGTGGCAGCTGGACGTAGAAAGGAGGTGTTCCTGAGGCGGCGGCATCCAGGAGCTCAGCTACTCGCTCCAACAACACGTCGCGGCCGCCCTCCAGCAGTCGGCACCGTAGCAGCTCTCGGGCCACCGTGAGCGCAGCCCTGGAATTCACTTGCTCCCGTCAGGTGTACGGCACCGTGGTCGCGGCGTGGTCTGAGGCCCTTGCTGCGGCCCGCACCTGCCGTGGTGTGAGGGCAGGCGGCGTCTGGCCGTGTCGCCCGCGCCCCGCAGTGCCCTGCGGAGCGCGGGCTGCCTGAGGCGCAAGGTTGAGGTCGCCCTGTGCTGGTGCCACGGCATGGGCGGGCCACGCTGCCCAGCGGTCGGTGTTGGCTGCTGGGTCGGTTGACATCTGAACGACGAAGCTACGGAACGCGATGCGGAGGAAGAAGGATTCCGGCGCACCCCTACCTGGCGCGCCAAATGTCGGATTTCAGGTTCCGGCAGACCCTTGAGGTTTGAACACTGGGGTGCGCGCGGAGATCACTCCCCTACCGATCTACGTCCAATCTCCTCGCGTGATCTAAACTGGAAACAACGAACAACACAAGGGACACGAGGTTTATACTGGTTCAGGCCACCGTTGTGGTGTAATACCCTACTCCAGTGTGTGGCGTGGTGGATTGCCTCAGGGGCTGATGATCAACAGTACAAGGGAAGAACAGCCTCGCGAGAGGTGTTCTTGAGCTGGTGCGATGAACTGCTAGGGTGAGTTCAGTCGCCTCTCTCTCTCTCTACTAGGGTTCTACCAGATCTTTGGATGTCTCGGGGTTTTTCTCTAGCTGTCTCTACTCTGTGGTGGCTAGCTCTATTTATAGAGGCCCTGGGCCTCTCCCCAAATAATGAGCGGGAAGGGCGCCAACAATTGGCCATTTTGAAGGGGAACATATAGTACAAGTTATCCTGACCAAAGGTGGTCTTCGGCTGCCAAAAGCACTGGTGATGACGCCATCTTGGGCTCCACGGTGACCTCCGTCCTACCGCTCTGCTGGTCTTGGTCTTGTTGCACCGGAATGGCAACCTTTGCCCGATGCCTTGGCCTGCGCTTGCCCCCTTTGCACCAAAGGGGAAACAAGGACACTGCGCAGGCCGGCGCCCACCTGGCGTCCGCCTGGTCTCGATCGTCATGGCTTGCATCACGGGTTCCTCGCGAGGTGTCCCCGCCTTGATCTCTCTGCCTCCTCGCGAGCCTACCGGATGAGGCCGCCTCCGAGGAAGCTTCCTGTCGTCCGCCCCGCGAGGCTTGGCCCCTCGCGAGGGTCTTGAGCTTGAGCTGATGAAGATGGGCCGCGCTGGGCCCCCACTTGAGCCACGCCGTAGGCCGCAGAAAGGCAAGTCTGGGGACCCCCGTTCCCAGAACGCCGACACTGACGGTAATATTACTGTCTACAAAGCTCGACTTGTTGCAAAAGGTTTTCGACAAGTTCAAGGAGTTGAGTACGATGAGATCTTCTCACCCGTAGCGATGCTTAAGTCCGTCTGAATCATGTTAGCAATTGCCGCATTTTATGATTATGAAATTTGGCAAATGGATGTCAAAACTGCATTCCTTAATGGATATCTTAAAGAAGAGTTGTATATGATGCAACCAGAAGGTTTTGTCGATCCAAAAGGTGCTAACAAAGTGTGCAAGCTCCAGCGATCCATTTATGGACTGGTGCAAGCCTCTTGGAGTTGGAATATACGCTTTGATAGTGTGATCAAAGCATATGTTTTTATACAGACTTTTGGAGAAGCCTGTATTTACAAGAAAGTGAGTGGGAGCTCCGTGGCATTTCTGATATTATATGTAGATGATATATTGTTGATCGAAAATGACACTGAATTTCTGAATAGCATAAAAGGATACTTGAATAAGAATTTTTCAATGAAATACCTCGGTGAAGCTGCTTATATATTAGGCATCAAGATCTATAGAGATAGATCAAGACGCTTAATTGGACTTTAACAAAGCACATACCTTGATAAAGTTTTGAAGAAGTTCAAAATGGATCAGGCAGAGAAAGGGTTCTTGCCTGTATTACAAGGTGTGAAGTTGAGTTAGACTCAATGCCCGACCATTGCAGAAGATAGAGAGAAAATGAAAGGTGTTCCCTATGCTTCAGCCGTAGGCTCTATCATGTATGCAATGTTGTGTACCAGACCTGATGTGTGCCTTGCTATCAGTTTAGCAGGGAGGTATCAAAGTAATCCAGGAGTGGATCACTGGACAGCGGTCAAGAATATCCTGAAATACCTGAAAAGACTAAGGATATGTTTCTTGTATATGGAGGTGACAAAGAGCTCGTCGTAAATGGTTACGTCGATGCAAGCTTTGACACTGATCCAGATGACTCTAAGTCACAAACTGGATACGTGTTCTTATTAAATGGTGGAGCTGTCAGTTGGTGTAGTTCCAAGCAGAGCGTCATGGCGGGATCTACGTGTGAAGCGGAATACATAGCTGCTTCGAAAGCACCAAATGAAGGAGTCTGGATGAAGGAGTTCATATCCGATCTAGGTGTCATACCTAGTGCATCGGGTCCAATGAAAATCTTTTGTGACAATACTAGTGCAATTGTCTTGGCAAAGGAATCCAGATTTCACAAGAGAACCAAGAAAATCAAGAGATGCTTCAATTCCATCCGCGATCAAGTCAAGGAGGGAGACATAGAGATTTGCAAGATACATATGGATCTGAATGTTGCAGACCTGTTGACTAAGCCTCTCTCATGAGCAAAACATGATCAGCACCAAGAATCCATGGGTGTTAGAATCATTACAATGTAATCTAGATTATTGACTCTAGTGCAAGTGCGAGACTGAAGGAAATATGCCCTAGAGGCAATAATAAAGTTGTTATTTATATTTCCTTATATCATGATAAATGTTTATTATTCATGCTAGAATTGTATTAACCGGAAACTTAGTGCATGTGTGAATACATAGACAAACATAGTGTCACTAGTTTGCCTCTACTTAACTAGCTCATTGAATCAATGATGGTTATGTTTCCTAACCATAGACATGAGTTGTCATTTGATTAACAGGATCACATCATTATAGAATGATGTGATTAACTTGACCCATCCGTTATCTTAGCACGATGATCATTTAGTTTGTTGCTATTGCTTTCTCCATAACTTATACATGTTCATATGATTATGAGATCATGCAACTCCCGGAGACCGGAAGAACACTTTGTGTGCTACCAAACGTCACAACATAACTGGGTGATTATAAAGGTGCTCTACAGGTGTCTCCGATGGTGTTTGTTGAGTTGGCATAGATCGAGATTAGGATTTGTCACTCTAATTGTCGGAGAGGTATCATTGGGCCCTCTCGGTAATGCACATCACTATAAGCCTTGCAAGCAATGTGATTAATGAGTTAGTTGCGGGATGATGCATCACGGAATGTGTAAAGAGACTTGTCGGTAACAAGATTGAACTAGGTATTGAGATACCGACGATCGAATCTCGGGCAAGTAACATACCGATGACAAAGGGAACAACGTATATCGTTATGCGGTTTGATCGATAAAGATATTCATAGAATATGTAGGAACCAATATGAGCATCCAGGTTCCGCTATTGGTTATTGACCAGAGACATGTCTTGGTCATGTCTACATAGTTCTCGAACCCGTAGGGTCCGCACGCTTAACGTTCGGTTACGATCAGTATTATGAGTTTATGTGTTTTGATATACCGAAGATAGTTCGGAGTCCCAGATGTGATCACGGACATGATGAGGAGTCTCGAAATGGTCGAGACATAAAGATTGATATATTGGACGACTATATTCGGACACCGGATGAGTTCCGGGGGTCACCGGATATTTATCGGAGTGCCGGGGGGTTATCGGAACCCCCGGGGGAACTAATGGTCCAACATGGGCCTTGTGGGAGAGAGAGGAGAGGGCCTAGGGCTGGACCCCCCCTTGGGAGTCCGAATTGGACAAGGAGGGGGCGGCGCCCCCTCTTTCCTCCCTCTCTCCCTCTCCTTCCTCCCCCCTTCCTCCTTCCTAGTTGGACTAGGAAAGGGGAGTCCTACTCCCACTAGGAGGAGGACTTACCCCTCTCCTTGGCGCGCCCCAAGGCCGGCCGGCCTCCCCCTTGCTCCTTTATATACGGGGGTAGTGGGGCACCCTAGAACACACAAGTTGATTCTTTCCAGCCGTGTGTGGTGCCCCCTCCACCATAATCCACCTCGGTCATATCGTAGCAGTGCTTAGGCAAAGCCCTGTTCTGGTAGCATCATCATCACCGTCATCATGTCGTCATGCTGACGAAGCTCTCCCTCGAAGCTCTACTGGATTGTGAGTTCGTGGGACGTCACCGAGCCGAACATGCAGATCGCGGAGGTGCCGTATCTTTTGGTGCTAGGATCGGTCGATCGTGAAGACGTACAACTACACCAACCATGTTGTCATAACGCTTCCGCTTTCGGTCTACGAGGGTACGTGGACAACACTCTCCCCTCTCTTTGCTATGCATCACCATGATCTTGCGTGTGCATAGGTAATTTTTTTTGAAATTACTGTGTTCCCCAACAAGTTTAAGTCGGGTGCGGTGTTTCGGCGACTCAGATCTCATGGCTCAACAAGTTTCTGGCACTTCGGATTCTATGGATCCACTCATGGCAGCTTACCGTCGAGAGGTTGATGCTATTGTAGGTCACTTTAAGGGTTATCAAGTTGAACATATTGATCGCAGGGAAAATGAGGCGGCTAATGCTTTAAGCCGGTTAGGGTCGCAGCGTGAACCGGTGCTACCTAACACTTTCCTGGATATTCTGCATAACCCTTCTATTAAATTGCCTACAAAGGAGGATCTGGCTATTCCTGACCTGGAAGCACAACTGGTGGCGGCTCTTCATGTGATCCCTGATTGGACAGTTCCATATTTGGCTTATATGACACGGGGTGAGTTACCTGAGGATGAAACTTTGGCCAGATAGATAACCTGACGGTCTAAGTCAATGACTATTGTCAATGGAGAATTGCATCATCGTAGTGTCACAGGGGTGTTTCAAAATTGTATTTCTCCTGAAGAAGGCTGTGAGATTCTACGAGAGATTCATGAAGGGGATTGTGGTCATCATGTCGGGTCTAAATCTCTCGTTGTTAAGGCTTTCCGTCATGGGTTCTATTGGCTGACGGCGCATGCTGATGCAGACGATCTGGTCAGTAGATGTGATGGTTGTCAGAAGTTTGCATGACGCGCCCATGTGCCGGCTCAAGAGTTGAGGATGATTACAATTACTTGGTTGTTTGCAGTCTGGGGGCTTGATATGGTCGGACCTTTCAAAAGGTCCAAAGATAAAAAGACTCATCTCCTGGTGGCAGTCGATAAATTTACAAAGTGGGTTGAAGCAGAGCCGGTCAGCAAATGTGATGCAGCGATGCCGGTTCAATTCATGAAAAAGGTGTTTTTCCGCTTTGATTTCCCCCACAGTATTATCACCGATAATGGCACTAATTTATCCAAGGGGTCCATGGAGGAATTTTGTCAACGTGAACACATCCGGCTTGATGTATCATCAGTGGCTCACTCCCAATCTAATGGTCAAGCAGAGAGAGCTAATCAAGATATCTTGAAAGGCATCAAGCCCCAGCTTATGGTTCCCTTACATAGGACGCCGGGCTGTTGGGTGGAGGAGTTACCTTCTATGTTATGGAGCATTAATACCACCCCAATAGATCTATGGGTTATACACCTTTCTTCATAGTCTACGAAGCAGAGGCAGTTCTCCCTAGTGACATTCGTCATGATCCACCTCGTGTGGTGGCTTATGTTGAAGCTAATAATGAAAGAGCACGCCAGGATGCACTTGACTTATTGGATGAGCAGTGTGGCCTTGCGGCGGCTCATTCGGAAATTTACCAGCAAGATCTACGTCGTTATCACAGCCGCCGAGTGAGGGAGTCCTAGACTAAGGGGTCCTCGGGCGTCCGGCCTGTTAGCCATGGGCCGGACTGATGGGCTGTGAAGATACGAAGACCGAAGACTGCATCCGTGTCCGAATGGGACTCTCCTTGGCGTGGAAGGCAAGCTTGGTGACCAAATATGTAGATTACTTTCTTTGTAATCGACCTTGTGTAACCCTAGATCCTCCCGGTGTCTATATAAACCGGAGGACTTAGTCTGGATAGAGGAGACTCATTATCATAGTCATACACACTAGACCTCTAGGGTTTAGCCATTACGATATCGAGGTAGATCAACTCTTGTAACACTCATATTCATCAATATCAATCAAGCAGGATGTAGGGTATTACCTCCATAGAGAGGGCCTGAACCTGGGTAAACATCGTGTCCCTTGTCTCTTGTTACTATCGACCTTAGACGCACAGTTCGGGACCCCCTACCCGAGATCCGCCGGTTTTGACACCGACATTGGTGCTTTCATTGAGAGTTCCTCTGTGCTGTCGCTAAAAGGTTTGATGGCCCCTTCAATCGTCCATAATGATGTTGTCCAAGGAGAAACTTTCCTCCCTAGTCAGATCTTCGTGTTCGGCGGCTTCGCACTGCGGGCCAATTCGCTTGGCCATCTGGAGCAGATTGAAAGCTATGCCCCTGGCCATTAGGTCAGATTTGGGAGCTTGAACTATGTTGCGGACACCAGTGGAGACTTGATCTTCGCCGGATTCGAGACCGCGGTAGCCTCTCCTGGTCGCCCCGATGATCATGACCTAAATCTATCATCAGGCTGCATCCGGGAGATTGCTCCTATAACCGCTCTGGCCCTAGATCTGGAGCAAGCTGCGCCACCCAAGGACGGGAGGATCAACCCCACCACGGAGGCCATAGATTCCACATTGTTGGAGCCGCATATAGACTTAACCTCTCACGACGTCTCTATCAGTGGAACTCCGGACTCGTCTCCAGCCGTAAGTTCCGAACCACGTGAGGCCGCGGACGCCGAGCTTGATCCTTTATCGATCTTCGGATTCAGCACCGTAGACATCTTCCAGCACTCGCCTTTGGGCGATGTGCTAAACGCATTAAAGAACCTGTCCTTGGCGGAGGACTCACAACCGAACTATATCTGGCTCGAACTAGGGGCTGACGGTGGAGAATTTTGCTTCCCACCCGCCACCCACTTCATAGCCACAGTCGAGGATTTGACCGACGAACTTGATTACGATTCCGAGGATATCGACGGTATGGACGACGATGCCAGAGAAGAAGAGGCCCAGAACCTGCCGTTCACCGGATGCTAGACGGCCACTTCCTCGTAGGATGTATACATGGTGGATGCACCAAAGGAGAACAGCGGCGATGACAAGGAAGAACCGGTTGAGGATAAACCTTCTGAAATACAATCCAAGCGCCGGCGTCAGCGGCGCCGCTCTAAGTCACGCCGCAGTAAAGACAGCAGTATCGGCATAGGAGAAGACAACACTCCAGAAGGTGCCGAAGACAACGAAGACCCCGTCGATACAGTTAATGAACAAGTTGAACGGGAGGGCGGGCAGGTTAGCCCCGGTAAACAGGCCATGCATGAAGATTCGAAAGACGATAACTACCTTCCACTCTTCGAGGATGAGGTGAGCCTCGGCACCGAGGATTTCATCTTGCCTGAGGAACCTCTTGAGCAGGAGCGCTTCAAGCGCCAGCTAGTTGCCACTGCAAGGAGCCTGAAAAAGAAGTAGCAGCAGCTTCAAGCTGACCAAGATCTGCTCAATGATAAATGGACCAATGTCCTAGCAACCGAAGAGTACGGCCTCAAGCGCCCAACAAAAAGCTACCCAAAGCGCAAATTGCTACCTCAGTTTGACGAGGAGGTGCCGAACTACATACCTCCATCGTACAATGCGGCTGACCGACCACCACGTGGTCGAGACAAAACGGCAACTCATGCCGAACACCAGCCAGCCCCGCCTCAGCGCACAGGCAGAGGTAAACCAGCCTAGGGGCATACATATGACCTCCGGCAAACCTGAACAATAAACCAGGACACACTAGATCAATCTACGGATCACGAGGGCGTGCCTCGACACGCGACGATGGCCACCTATTCGGACATGACAAACTTAGCCACGCACGGGCCGAAAACTGCAGACGGACTCCATCAGACCTACGTTGCGATACGGCCCGATATAGAGGCGCCGCACACCCTCATCGCTTCACCGATGAGGTCCTGGATCATGAATTCCCATAAGGGTTCAAACCTGTGAATATAGAATCATACGATGGAACCACGGACCCCGCGGCGTGGATCGAAGACTTCATTCTCCACATTCATATGGCCCGCGGCGATGACCTCCACGCCATCAAATACCTCCCTTTAAAACTCAAGGGGCCAGCTCGGCACTGGCTCAACAGTCTGCCTGCAAATTCTATTGGCAGCTGAGAGGACTTGGAAGAGGCCTTCCTCGATAACTTCCAAGGTGCATATGTTCGACCTCCGGACGCTGATGACCATATAGTCCAACAACCCGGAGAGTCCGCCAAGAAATTCTGGACTAGGTTCTTAACTAAAAAGAACCAAATCGTCGATTGTCCGGATGCCGAAGCCCTAGCAGCCTTCAAACATAGCATCCGCGACGAATGGCTCACTTGCCACCTCGGCCAAGAAAAGCCAAAATCCATGGCAGCCCTCACGGCACTCATGACCCGCTTTTGTGCGGGTGAGGACAGTTGGTTCGCCCATAGCAAAAACAATGCAAGCGATGCCGGTACCCCTGAAGCTAAAACTAGCAAAGACAAGTCACGACGCAACAGATACAAACGTTGAAACAACAACGATAACACCGAGGACACGGCAATCAATGCCGGATTCGGGGGCTCTAAGTCCGGTCAGCGGAAGAAGATGTTCCAAAAGAACAATTCAGGTCCATCCAGCTTGGACCGCATACTTGATCGTCCGTGCCAGATTCATGGCACCCCAGACAAGCCACCCAATCATACAAATAGAGATTGCTGGGTTTTTAAACAGGTCGGCAAATTAAACACCGAGAATAGGGAAAAAGGATCGCAAAGCGAGGACGATGACGAAGAGCCCCAACAACCGAACACAGGGGGGCAGAAGTAGTTTCCCCCTCAGGTCAAAATGGTGAACATGATATACGCTACCCACATCCCCAAGAGGGAGCGCAAGCGTGCGCTCAGGGACGTCTACGCGATAGAGCCAGTCGCCCCAAAATTTAATCCGTGGTCGTCATGCCCGATCACTTTTGATCGCCGGGATCATCTGACCAGTACCCATCATGGTGGCTTAGCCGCACTCGTCCTAGACCCAATAATTTATGGGTTCCACTTGACTCGCATCCTCATGGACGGAGGTAGCAGCCTTAATCTGCTCTATCAGGATACATCGCGAAAAATGGGCATTAGCCCATCTCGGATCAAGCCCACCAGGACTACCTTCAAAGGAGTCATACCAGGTGTCGAGGCCCGCTGTACGGGCTCAATCACACTAGAGGTTGTCTTATCTCCGGACAACTTCCGAAGCGAGGAGTTAATCTTCGATATCGTCCCTTTCCGCAGCGGCTATCACAAACTGCTCGGACGAACTGCGTTTGCTTGATTCAATGCAGTACCACATTATGCTTATCTCAAGCTCAAGATGCCCGGTCCACGCGGCGTCATAACAGTCAAAGGAAATATGGAACGCTCCCTCCGTACAGAAGAGCACACAGCTTCCCTAGAAGCAGAAGTACAGTGTGACCTTCTCAAGCAGAGCCTTAATTTGGCTGCCGAGCCCACAGACACCATTAAGAGGGTCCGAACTACTCTGCAGCAGGAGAGCTCGGCTCGTCAGGAGCTCGACTAGCAATCCGGCCTCCGTCGTAGTTCTGATCAAGTAATGGCATTCGTGCCATGGGTACATAACTACGCACTCAAAATTCCACGGGCATCGACGGAGGCACAGCTAGCTTGTGGTCCGTAGTATGGCTCAACCGACGTCGGATACACACATACTTTCACTTTTACTTGTTTCCTTTGCAGGTCAATCCCACAGGAACCATCTGGTGGTCTGATCATCGGTCCTCTGGAAGGATAAACACACCAAGACGACGAGAAACACAGACATATGGGGGACTTTTTAGGTGATTCCGTTAATGATAGCTTTACCTGTTTTTCAGGACCCGCATGCAGCTCTCCCTTGGGTTTCGGCATGTCAAATAGCCTGTTGCTTATCGCACTACCTATATCAATGTGCTTTGATGTACTAATTAAATTACAATGAGAACAGTCCACGGCTGGAGCTGTAGGACTCCAGCCTTTTACCTTCGTACCTTTTCTGTTTTCTTTCTTTTTTTCAGCTCCCCTGTGGATAACCCTATCAGGTAGCACCCGTACACTTTGGTACGTTTTCATGTTCGCCAGGGGCTGCATAGCACCCCACACTATGGCAACAAAAGTCCGAACACTTTTTATAAGTATAGTTCGGCACCCTAAATTTAGCATTATATGCATTGGCTCTGAATCATGGCTTTGGTCAATAGTTGGGTTGCCCGACTCCTGTGCTTGCTACCTTATGTTCCGCTATATCGGCTAAGGTAGTAAAGGGAGAACTACTGCAATTGTGCCTTGGTTTATCCAAAGGAGCACATCAGTAGAGAAAGCCGAAAACTGACTGTCATGATGCGGCGAGAGACGGTCAGCCGTTCGGAGGTTGCAAATTGTTGGAGATTTCTTCCGCATTACGCGAAGGATTGGTACTTCCCAATCAGACGCCTATAGCACCCTAGTTCGGATACTAGGGGCTACGCCCATGTTTTTATTGTCGCACTCCTATGGCTAAGTGAGGGCGTTACAGCCGCATAGTCTGGTTGTCTAGTTCGTTGCGCTAAACAACTCCTTCAAGGACCATCTAATTGGATCAAGATTGTTTAGATTCCATCCTGAACACCCCCATACTACCTACATGGGGGCAGAAGTCGACGACTGGTTAACCCTCAGATTTCATACAATACGGCCGCATAGGAAGTAAAAATTTAAAAACATAACAAGCATCATATTGCATAAACAACTTGTTTTATACAAGGCAGAGGGAGCTCGAGTACATTCATTCAAAGATAATGTCTTTCGAACAGTGATCCGCAACAATGCGGGACCCCTCTAAAACATCGTCGAAGCATCGCTCAGGTGTGCGGTGCTCCTTGCCCTCCGGCAGCCCCCCAGTCGCTAGGTTGACAGTGTCCAGCTTTGCCCACCAGACTTCGCAATAAGAGAAGGCCAGACGCGCGCCCTCGATGCAGACAGATCGCTTGATGACATCCAGCCGAGGACAGGCATCCACGAGCTTCTTCACGAGGCTGAAGTAGCTGCTGGGAATAGCTTTGGCTGGCCACAACCGGATTATCATATCCTTCATGGTCAGTTCGGCCATCTTGTGCAGCTCGACTAGCTATTTCAGCTGATCGCTGAAGGGCACTAGATGTTCGGGCGCGCAATATTGCGTCCAGAACAGCTTCTCCGTGGAGCTCCCTTCTTTGGCTCGGAAGAACTCGGCAGCGTCGGTCACACTGCATGGCAGATCAGCAAAGGCCCCTGGAGAACTCCGAATCCGGGTTAGTAAAAGATATTTCCTCTTCACACTCCTGCTTTGCATATTGAATGCCTTACCCGCCGCGATCTTCCTGGCCTCCTGGATCTCATGAAGGGCGTCATTGGCTTCAATCCGGGCCGCTTCCACACTCTTACGAGCCTTGACAAGTTCGGCCTCTTGAACCAACACATTATGATCCAAGGTCTCGCACTTCCTCACCGCGTCCTGGAGCTCCTGTTGGACTTCGTTGACCCGGGCCTTGAGCCTCTTATGGGTGGCCTGCTCCTTGACAGCCTTCCCCTCGGCTTCGACCAGGGCTGCTTTCAGGGCCTCGACCTCGGTCGTCGCCTCTGTTCACATCATGGTATTTCGATCATTGCATATCATTTTCCACCTTTTTCCGAATCCACAACAGGTTATTACTCACCTTGTTTTTCCCGGAGCTGCCTCTTCACCCGACCAAGCTCCTCCTCAGCCTCCGCCAGTTTCTGCTTCAGTCCAGAGACTTCGGCAGTATGCGAGGCCACGGCCAGCAGCGACGCCTGCGCATACATTTTAGACAGATTTCGTTAGTTCCCTGCAATAGGAGATTGATCCTCTGTCCGGTTTTTTCTTTTCGAACACTGGACAGTGTCTCAGGGGTTACTGTCTATATTGGGATTTTCTCCTTTTTTTGCGCCGCTTACCTCAAAACCTGTTAACAGGCTGCTGCAGGCTTCGGTTAGTCCGCTCTTGGCGGACTGAACCCTTTCAATTACCGTGCCCATGAGGACACGGTGTTCATCCACAATGGAAGTGCCTCGCAGTGCTTCTAGCAAATTATTCGGTGCAACAGGGGTCACCGGGGGAACAGACATCCCCCCTTCTTCCAAAGGAGGTCGCGTACCGGATTCCGGAGCAGTCTCGGTCTCCGGAATTGAGTCCGGCTGAGGGTCGAACTGAGTTCGGTCCTCCCCACCAGCCTCCATGGGAATTGACTCCCCTTGGTGTCCGGCGACGGGATTTTCGCCTTCTGGCGCCTCCGGAGCCTCTCCCTGCCTAGAACCGTCCTTCAGGACAACACCTTTGCATCATCCTTGGCCTTGGGGGAGTGAGCGGCTGGCGGCATATCGTTGGCCATCGCCTTGGAATCCAGCGAGCCTCCTGACGAGGATCGCGGGGAGCTGTTGTGGGCCGGACTACAATAAAACATAATCAATCATCTCAATACAACAAAGAGGAAAGACTTGGTTCATGAGCAGATATGGGTTTGAGCACTTACGATGCGGCTCGTGGCTTAGTACGGGGTCGTCTCTCCGGACTACTGTCGGCGTCCCACGCGGTGTTATCCGCAAGGGAGCTCTTCCCTTTCTTGGATGTCTCCGCCTCTAGATTCGCCGAGGCCGCCCTCTTCTTCCTCCCCTCATCTAGGGGAGGGTTGTTCTTCTCCTCCTCTTCCTCGTCGTCGTCTTCGACGATGGAGGAATGGGTCTTATCTTCGGACGTCGCATCCGAAGCACCCCGGCGGCGGGGTCCACTCCGGACCCCCTTGGCCTTTCCGGTGGCCTTCTTTTCTAGTGCCTTATAAGGCGCCGGCTCCAGCATCTTCGCTAAACGCGGGATGACTGGTTCTTCAGGCACTGGAGCCGGACACCGGATCTGCTTCGCCTTCTTCAACCAGTACTGAAAAAGCAATGACAATAAAAGCTTAGATGTTACCCTTGAAACAAGCAAGTAAGGGATGTGTTGAAAATAACATACCTTGTTGGGGATGTGATTTATGTCATGACCACGGTCCGAATCTATGGCCGGCGGTATCACGTTTCCCTTGAAGAGCAACTTCCAGGCATCTTCATGATCTGTTTCAAAGAGCCTTTCCAAGGTGTGGTGCCTTTTCGGGTTGAAATCCCATAGAGGGCGGCTTCGGCTCTGACAAGGGAGGATCCGGCGCACCAGCATCACTTGGATTACGTCAACAAGCTTGATGTCCTTATCGATCATGCTTTGAATGCGCGTTTGCAGCGCGGTCAGCTCGTCTGACGAACACCAGTTCGGACTCTTCTCGACCCAGGAGGTAAGTCGCACGGTAGCACCGGAGTTGAATGCGGCAGCCGCGGCCCAGGTGGCACCGCGGGGTTCAGTGATATAGAACCATTGTTTCTGCCATTCCTTGACAGACTCCACAAATGTGCCTTTTGGCCAAGGAACGTTGGCGAGCTTGCTCACCATGGTGCCCCGCACTCTGTGTGCTGTCCATCCACCACCTTGGGCTTCACGTTAAAGGTTTTAAGCCATAGCCCGAAGTGGGGTTGGATGCGGAGGAAGGCCTTGCACACGATGATAAATGCCGAGATATTGAGGAAGGAGTTCGGGGAGTGGAAACCCTAGCCCGCGGAGGAAATGGGGGAGAAATACTACCCTCTCGTTGGGCTTCTGTGTGGGAATGATTTGTCCTTAGGCTGGAAGACGATGGGCGATTTCCTTTGCCAGGTATCCGGTCGCCCGAAGCTCGGCGATGTCGTCCTCCCTGACGAAGGAAACCATCCACTTGCCTTGACCTCCGGATACGGACATGGTTCTTGAGTGGGAAACAGATGAGGACTTGGGAGCTGGAGCTCAAGAGTGGAAAGGCAGGAAGAAGGCGTGGGGGAAGAAGGGGGAATCTTATCTCCTTATAAGGGCAGTGAATATTGAACGCCGCCCCACTCGCCTCAAAATTTGGCTGCTCCCAAGGGCTGTGTAAAACGACACCGTTGGGTTACCCATGCTCGTATTGATGAGAATCCCGTGATAAGGGGACACGATCTCTGCTTTGACAAGACGTGCCAATGGCAACTGCATCTCGAAACATGGAGCGACAGGCAAAAAAGGGTTCAAAATTAGGACCAGATGGACGTGATGTCATGTTGTAAAAGTTGTCTGCAGATTGGACTTGTGTATTATTATATTGTCTCTACGGTTGTCTGTGGTGTGTGTTACAGGTCCGGACACGATCAATTCGTCCGAAGACTATTTTGGAGTTCGGAAGGAGGAACCCGCCTTGCAATGCCGAAGACAGCACTACGCGCCGAACACCTCGTCATTAAAGCCAGGTTTAGGGGCTACTGAGGGAGTCCTGGACTAAGGGGTCCTCGGGCAATCGGCCTGTTAGCCATGGGCCGGACTGATGGGCTGTGAAGATACGAAGACCGAAGACTGCACCCGTGTCCGGATGGGACTCTCCTTGGCGTGGAAGGTAAGCTTGGCGACCGAATATGTAGATTCCTTTCTTTGTAACTGACCTTGTGTAACCCTAGATCCTCCCAGTGTCTATATAAACCAAAGGAGTTAGTCCGGATAGATGAGACTCATTATCATAGTCATACACGCTAGACCTCTAGGGTTTAGCCATTACGATCTCGAGGTAGATCAACTCTTGTAACACTCATATTCATCAATATCAATCAAGTAAGATGTAGGGTATTACCTCCATAGAGAGGGACGAACCTGGGTAAACATCGTGTCCCTTGTCTCCTGTTACCAGCGACCTTAGACGCATAGTTCGGGACCCCCTACCCGAGATCCTCCGGTTTTGACACCGACACCGGGTTAAAACCAAAACTTTTCAGGAAGGAGACCTAGTGCTCCGGCTTATCCAAGACCAAACTGGTATGCACAAATTATCCCCACCTTGGGAAGGACCCTTTGTGATTAGCAAAAATCTGAACAATGGATCATATTACCTTATCGACATTCGAGAACACAAGGATTCACGTAAGTCGGAGGAGGAGACCCACCGGCCGTGGAACATTGCTCATCTTCGGCCTTATTATACCTGAGCCACCGGCTCTCCCGATGTACATATTTTGACATTGTATATATTATAAAGTATATAATAAAGCCGGCATCCCTGATAAATCAGGGCCTCTGTCATTTCAATTTTAAGAATAATGAGTCTTTATCACTTCCAATGGTCACTTGGGGCTTCCTGTTCAAACATAGGTGTATTCACCAAAGAGAACATAGCGTTACTACCCTCTTGATCTGACGCAACGCCATTGTTACAAATCACTTGAGGGCTTCCTGTTCAAACATAGGTGTATTCACCAAAGAGAACATAACGTTACTACCCTCCTGATTCCGGCTATCAAGCCAATATGGTAATTCGGCTATCAAGCTCTTGATAACCCACAAGTATAGGGGATCGCAACAGTTTTCGATAAGTAAGAGTGTCGAACCCAACGAGGAGCTAAAGGTAGAACAAATATTCCCTCAAGTTCTATCGACCACCGATACAACTCTACGCACGCTTGATGTTCGCTTTACCTAGAACAAGTATGAAACTAGAAGTACTTTGTAGGTGTCGTTGGATAGGTTTGCAAGATAATAAAGAGTACGTAAATAAAAAGTAGGGGCTGTTTAGATAAAAGAAACAATAAAGTAAATATAGCGAGTGTGGAAAAGTGGTGGTAGGAGTTGCGAAATTGCCCCTTAAGCAATTGACTACTTTACTAGACCGATAGCAAGTATTATGTTGGAGAGGCCACTGCTAGCATGTCATCCCTTACTTGGAATTATATGCACTTATGATTGGAACTATTAGCAAGCATCCACAACTACTAATGTTCATTAAGGTAAAACCCAACCATAGCATTAAGATATATTGGTCCCCCTTCAATCCCGTATGCATCAATTTATATGCTAGGTTGAAGCTTCTATCACTCTTGCCCTCCAATACATAGTCCTATCAACATACAACTAACCCTATGGTGTGATCCACGCGCGCGCTCATATGATGGGCACCAAAGGACAGCAACATAACCGCAAGCAAATTAAATCAATCATAGCAATTCATCAACCACCGATAGGACAACAAAAATCTACTCAGACATCATAGGATGGCAACACATCATTGGATAATAATATGAAGCATAAAGCACCATGTTCAAGTAGAGGGTACAGTGGGTTGCGGGAGAGTGGACCGCTATAGATAGAGGGGGGAAGGTGATGGAGATGTTGGTGAAGATGGCGGAGTTGTTGGTGAAGATCGCGGTGATGATGATGATGGCCACGGCGGCGTTCCGGCGCCACCGGAGGAGAGGGGGAGAGGGGGCCCCTTCTTCCTCTTCTTCCTTGACCTCCTCCCTAGATGGGAGAAGGGTTTCCCCTCTGGTCCTTGGCCTCCATGGCATGGGAGGGGCGAGAGCCCCTCCGAGATTGGATCTATCTCTCTGTTTCTCTCTGGTTCTGCGTTCTGTTCTGGCTCTGTTTCACCGTTTCGTATATATATGGAGATCCGTAACTCCGATTGGCCTGAAACCTTCGTCGTGATTTTTTTTCCAAATATTAGCTTTCTTGCGGCAAAAGAAGAGCATCAACCGCCTTACGGTGGGCTCACGAGGGTAGGGGGCACGCCCCCGTACCTCGTGACCACCTCGGGCACTGGTTCGCGTTGATTTTCCTTCCGAATTTTCCATATTTTCCAAAAATAAGCTCCGTCCGTTTTTATCCCGTTTGGACTCCGTTTGATATGGATATTCTGCGAAACCAAAAACATGCAACAGACAGGAACTAGCACTGGGCACTGGATCAATATGTTAGTCCCAAAAATAATATAAAAAGTTGCCAAAAAGTATATGAAAGTTGAATAATATTGGCATGGAACAATCAAAAATTATATATACGATGGAGACGTATCACAAGCTAGTATGATGATTTCATAAGAGCGCAACTCTGGTTATCTTGGTAATTCGGCTATCAAGCCAATATGATGATTTCATAAGAGCACGGCTCTGGTTATCTTGGTAATTCGGCTATAAAAGCCAATATGAAAAATTCATAAGAGCACAGCTCTATTTATCTTGGTAATTCGGCTATCAAGCCAATATGATTATTCATAAGAGCATAGCTCCGATTACCTTGATAATTCGGCTATCAAGCCAAAATGAAAATTTCATGAGAGCACGGCTCTGATTACCTTGATAATTCGGCTATCAAGCCAAGATGAAAATTTCATGAGAGCACAGCTCTGATTACCTTGATAATTCGGCTATCAAGCCAAGATGAAATTTTCATGAGAGCACAGCTCTGATTACCTTGATAATTCGGCTATCAAATCAAAATGAAATTTTCATAAGAGCACAGCTCTGATTACCTTCGGATTTCTGCTATCAAGCCAGTATCATCACTTCATATGAGCATAGTTCTGGCATATTTGGCGAGTTAATTACCGGATTACAGAGACCAAAGAGAGTTTTTTGCATAGCACAACTCGAACATAGGTCTCTGGTGAACTAGCAGCATATGATGACATCAAATACTTGAGAGTATTATCTTCTCCGTTTGGGTTATCATTCTAACCACTTTGGTATGATAAGCCGGCAGTGTTCAATCACATATCACAGGTATGATATTTCATATATATATATATTCATGGTTAAACCGGCCATGGTTATGACTTATTTTAGTTGCCAGTGGTTTAGATATGATATCATGACCCGCCCCGTGGTAAACCGCCAACGCACTTGTGATTTACTTGTGTGCAGGATAATGATAAAGCTTCTTCAGCATAAATTGTGGTTATCATAAGCATATACGCTCATTAACTGGCGGATCAAACGATGTAGCACAAAACACAGAACGTGCACGATGGCACGATACATCAAAGTTTACTGGCCTATTACACGACTCCGTGAGCCAGACAAGATCAAGTGTTTTCAAAGGATAAACTATATAAACCGCCTAGCGAATCATTCATCCTGGCCTTGCCGATTTGAGCCTTCCGGGTCATCCTTCTCTGGTTCTTCGTCCTCCTCCGCCATCTGGAAGTTTGGTGTTGACCAATCAATGCCACGTAAGGCATGGAATTCAGCTTCATCATCAATAAGATTTGACGGGTCAACTTCCGGGGCGAAAGTATGCTTACGAATTGGAGGAATCAGATCCATCACTTTATAAGCTGGCGTGCCCATCTTCTGGTTCTCTGCATCATAAGCCGGCTGATATTTTGAGAGATTGGTCTCATCAGCAATTACTGTCGCATGAGGACGAATTTCTTTCACGCAGGCGGCAAAGTCTTGCTGATCAAAAGGAGTGCCATCTTCTTTCAGGCTTGGATACCCGGTAGCTACCTCGGCCGGGTCTAGCTCGGGTACCCATGCCTTGGCACGGCTCAAGGCCGTCACAGTGTCGACCCTCGCACATGACCATTTTATTTCTTGAATCCTCGCAGGCAGAATTGACAATTTTTTTAACACATCACTTAGCAGGTTGGGTCCTTGATTCGTTGGAGAAATTGTGGCTAATGTGCGCTGAGTTCCGGTATATAGTTGTTCAACCAGCGTATATACAGTTTTAAGCTTCACCAGCACGTCTTGATTCAGATTACTGCTCCTCGGGCCTATATAACAATCATGGAAGTAATCAGTGGTGGTTCATAGAGTCATGGAAGAGATTCAACTTCAATGTTCATACGGAGACTTACCAAAGATAGCAGAAACCATCTGAGACACCCGGCATTTTAAACCGGTAAGTTCAGAGGTCACCTTTTCCATATCAGCTTCAGCCTTTTCGGCGCGCTGTGTTAGAGCAGTTTTCTCTTTGGCCCAGGAATTTCTTTCAGCATGAAAGCCGATCTTCAGCTTCTCCGTTTCTTCCAGACTAAACTTGAATTTTAAATCGGCTTTCTGGGTCTCAGACTCTTGAATCTCCAGTCGGGTCTTTGCATCAACCAATTGTGATTGAAGTTCAGCGGTGGCCTCCTGTACAAACACAGAATTACAAACACATTTATATCCGGATTACAGGAATATAAGTCCCAAGCCTTTTGCAAGCAACAACATTTGGCACTTGGGGGCTAATGCATACTGAAGAATTCTTCTTACAATGGTTTATATGATTAAGTCCCAAGCACTTTGCAAGCAACAGTACTTAGCACTTGGGGGCTAATGCATATTTGTTCATATTTCATTACTACTTTATGATGACCCGCCAGTGCCATGGACAACCACAGCCAGCTCATGGGGGCTACGTGAGTATAGTTCTGATCTAAAAACACTGATAAGTACCGGTTTATTCATACTGATTAAACCGGCCCTTGGGGGCTACAGATGCAATGTTGATCATTCAAATCCGGTCTAAGTGAAAGATGGCTTTTTTCTCAAAGATGCGTTATACTTATTTCCATTCTAAAGTCTACAGCATATTCAATTCTATTATACACAGTAGACTTGGGGGCTGACAGGATATGCATACTATACTTAAGTCGGAGTTCATACCTCATATTTTTGATGCATTTGCTTCACCATATCAATTTTAAGATCTCGGCTAGTATGTACTTGGTTGAGGTAGCTAGAGAGTACTTCACTGCTGCTCAAGTGAGAATAGTGAGCAACGTCAAATCTCACTTTCCGCTTTTCAAGGAATTCCTGCTTAGCGGAGTGTTGAGCCAAGACAGTTGGATTTCCCGGCTCTGTAAAGCCGATGCTAGTGGTTGTAACATCGTTAGTATGAGTCTCTGACGGTTTAAGTGGGCTTGACGATTCAGGGTTCAAAGGATTGAGTCTTGTCTGGTCGCTGGAGTGGTCAGGAATTTCTGGTGGGTCATCAAGGACAGGCTCGTCGAGTGGTACAATGGAGGTGTCAAATGCTGGAATTTGTTGTTCCGGCTCAGGAGCTTTGGGGTCTTCAGCCGGCTTGTCCACCTTTGCCCTCTTGTTAGGCTTGGATTTTCCACTGCACGATTCATGAGAGATCAGCATAAGTATAAGAGTATAAGGAGATAGAAAACAAAAGAGATGTTACCCAGGGGCAGTCTTGAAATCCGGTAGCTGGGTTTGAGATGAGTCGCCAGAGGAAGAGCGAGAAACCTCCTGATAAGGTTGAATTGAAAGAAGTAAGTGACTGACGAATGAGACCCGCCAGGGGATAAAAAAGTTAGGTTTGGAAAGACCTCGTTCTGCCATTTTCGCTGGGCTGGAGTATTTGGTAAACCGGATGATAACTCTTCACTGCCGCTGGTCCGAGTTTGTTGCCGGCTCTCGTGCTGCTATTGCTTCAAAAGAAAGTGAGGATCCAAATGAGCTAAGGGGTGCGAAAAGCTTACTTCTGGATTACCCGTCGAATTTTCTGTCTTGGCAAAGGCCCCGAGTCAGACGAAATAATAGTTACCTCTTCTTCAACTGCTTGGCTGGCCCCCATGTCATCCTGAGCATAATCAGTGTCAATAAGGTGATTGAAAAAGGAGCCAAGGGAGTCAAGGGCTACCTCCGACTCAGAGTTGTCATCCAGTTCAAACATGCTGGAGGCGCTTGGTTTCTTCTTATTTTTCTTAGTATTTTTCTTGGCGGCTTTCTTGGCAGCTTCATGGTCGTGCTTCTTCTTCCATAAATCAGAATTAGGCTGTGAAGAGACATCAAAGTTGAGTTAATAAAAGGTTTTAATGAGGAGGTAAAGGTAAGAAAATTGGAGACTCGCATCTGGTGGCGGGTTAAGTTTGGAGAAAGGGTTTAGACCCACTTTGCTACAATCTTCCGGATCTTCACTCAGAAGAGACTTGGTCATTTCACTGATTGCCTCATCAGTTAGGCGTACAGAGCTGTGGCGCAGCGGATCCTTTATGCCACCAGTGTAAGTACACATTAAGCCAGGCCGACGGCTCAAGGGTATGATTCGCCAAGAGACCGAGCACCGAACCAAGTCAATGCCAGTTAAACTGTTTCCCAGCAGAGCTCTGACCTTTGCGGTGATAGGGGCAAGATTTGCATGTTCGACAGCGGTAAGATTCTCAGGAAGAAAGTGTTTCAGGTCCAGACGCTTGACACGATAACTCGGCAATGGATTCTTGTCAGCCGGAGAGGTACCTTTGCAATAAAACCATGTCTGGTTCCAATCCTTGGGATGACTCGGTAAGCAAGCATAGGGGAAGATAGCATCTCTTCTTTGTTGAATTGAGATTGCGCCGAGCTCCAAACTGGGTCTGTTTGTGAATTCGTTTTGGCGGTTCAAGTAAAAATATTCTCTGAAAAGTTCAACACTGGGCTCCTCTTGAAGGTATACTTCGCAGAAGACTTGAAAGTTGCAAATGTTTGACACGGAATTGGGTCCAATGTCTTGCGGATGGAGTTGAAAGAAGTGCAGAACATCTCAGAAAAACTTAGAGCCGGGTGGTGGGAAGCCCGGGTTCATGTGATCAGTGAATACAATGACCTCGCCATCTTTCGGTTGAGGTCTTTCTTCGTCTGGATTGGGGGCACAATAAGGCATAACATTCTTTGCTGGCAAGTACCCGATTTTGACAAAATCTTTCAGAGTATCTTTGGTGACAATGGACTTAACCCAGTTGCATGAAGTGACTGTCTTTGGCGGCATTGTGAAGGGAAACGCTTAAAGGAAAGAATTATTTTGCCATGTTAGGTTGATCCATTAAAGTCGGAGATAAACTACTACAGCATGTACTTCGAATGGTGGCTTAAATGGGGCCTAATGATATATGGGTAATTATAAGCCGGTGATGTAAGCCGCCATGACAAGCACTGATATTCAAGGTCTAACAAGAGCTTCTTTTACTAAGTGTTGGGAAAAACAGGTTTTACAACTTGGAAATATAAGATTGGATCTACAGCAGTTCAGAGAAATGAAATAAAATCTAAACCTAAGGTGGCGGCAGTAGAAAAGTGGGGATGCCTAGATGAGATCTGTTGCGATGAGGATATGTTCTGATATTAAAAAACGAGTGCTAAACCTGCTACCGCACAAGATTTGTGTCGTTTTCATATCAAAACTATGCAATCTAAGAAAGAAGGATGAACGGTGATGAACACCGATGAATAGAGAAACCCTAAGGCAGATCCATTAAGAGGAAAAATGAAGGCTTACTGGTGCTGATGAACAGCGGAGAGGCGTAGCGAGGTTCTGGTTCGTTCAGGGTGATGCGGCGACCGGAGTTGAAGCAGTGGAAGAAGGTCGACGGCGGCGGAGCTCGGGCGCGTTGGAACGTTGCGAATAGAGGAGGAAGACGAGAAGGAAGGAGGAGAATGGATGGGCTGTCAGGGCCTATTTATAAGGAAAGGGTCAGTAGGCAGGCGCAAAAAACGAGTAGGCCAAAAGATGATTATCCAGCCGTGTTGACGCTTCAATTTTCGGGTGGTTAATTAAAGATGAAGATCCGATAAGATATGTTGCGTCTCGTACGAAATTAATGGCGGATGATGTCATGGCGGGTTTCCGTAATTCCAGGGGATGACGTCATGGCGGGTTACAATATCTTGTGAAGAACAAATGAAGAAGGATTTTTTCCTAAGTGTTGAAGATTGACATGAACAAGTTCAAATCAACCTGGGGCCTAATGTTGGGGATATAACTATTGGGTTAACCCGCCCAGGAGGGGCCGGGTTAAGCCACGGCGGTATACCAAGACAAAGCCCATGGAGGCGCTGAAGATGGCGGTTCACTATGAAGACTCGTTAAAAGGCCCAAGGCCCAGAGGCGGCTTAAAGCCCATTAGTATAAACCGCCATATAGGTATGACTTGTATTGTAAGGCATGTGTATTTGGTCACCGAGCCAGACACGTTATATGAACCGGCCGGGACTCTGTAAAGCCGGTGGGCGTCAACCTGTGTATATAAAGGGACGACCCAGCGCCGGTTTAGGAGAGAGAGAGAGAACAGATCGAAAGCTAGGTCCAGCGTATTCGCTCCCTGGTAATCGAGACTTAAGCAATACCACCTCAACTGGAGTAGGCCTTTACCTTCACCGCAAGGGGCCGAACTAGTATAAGCTACTGTGTCTTTTGTCTCGTTTAACCCCTTTAAGCTAACCTAGTGCGATGGCTCCACGAATAAGTCCTCACACTAGGACATCTGATGTGACAATTCCACGAGAGAAACCATAGTAATCGGTCAGATATAGATTTTATCGTAGTTGTTTTATAAACATTTACATAAGGGGGACAAATGTGACGCCCCCGATTTGACCGTACACTAATCATACACGCAAACGTGTACGATCAAGATCAGGGACTCACGGGAAGATATCACAACACAACTCTACAAATAAAATAAGTCATACAAGCATCATATTACAAGCCAGGGGCCTCGAGGGCTCGAATACAAGAGCTCGATCATAGACGAGTCAGCGGAAGCAACAATATCTGAGTACAGACATAAGTTAAACAAGTTTGCCTTAAGAAGGCTAGCACAAACTGGGATACAGATCGAAAGAGGCGCAGACCTCCTGCCTGGGATCCTCCTAACTACTCCTGGTCGTCGTCAGCGGGCAGCACGTAGTAGTAGGCACCTCCGGTGTAGTAGGAGTCGTCGTCGACGGTGGCGTCTGGCTCCTGGACTCCAGCATCTGGTTGCGACAACCAGAAAGGAAGGAAAAGGGGGAAAAAGGGGGAGAAAGCAACCGTGAGTACTCATCCAAAGTACTCGCAAGCAAGGAGCTACACTACATATGCATGGGTATCAAATGGAGTAAGGATATCATATGTGGACTGAACTGCAGAATGCTGGAATAAGAGGGGGATAGCTAGTCCTATCGAAGACTACGCTTCTGGCCACCTCCATCTTGCAGCATGCAGAAGAGAGTAGACTGAAGACCTCCAAGTAGCATCGTATAGCATAATCCTAACCGATGATCCTCCCCTCGTCGCCCTGTGAGAGAGCGACCACCGGTTGTATCTGGCACTTGGAAGGGTGTGTTTTATTAAGTATCCGGTTCTAGTTGTCATAAGGTCAAGATACAACTCCAAGTCGTCCTGTTACCAAAGATCACGGCTATTCGAATAGATTAACTTCCCTGCAGGGGTGCACCACATACCCCAACACGCTCGATCCCATTTGGCCGGACACACTTTCCTGGGTCATGCCCGGCCTCGGAAGATCAACACGTCGCAGCCCCACCTAGGCACAACAGAGAGGTTAGCACGCCGGTCTAAACCTAAGAGCCCAGGGGTCTGGGCCCATCGCCCTTAGCACACCTGCACGTTGCGTGGGCGGCCGGAAGCAGACCTAGCCTAGTGGTGTTCCAGTCCAATCCGGCGCGCGCCGCTCCGTCGCTGACGTCAAGAAGGCTTCGGCTGATACCACGACGCCGGGATACCCATAACTACTCCCGCGTAGATGGTTAGTGCGTATAGACCAAATGGCCAGACTCAGATCAAATACCCAGATCTCGTTAAGCGTGTTAAGTATCCACGAACGCCGACCAGGGCCAGGCCCACCTCTCTCCTAGGTGGTCGGAACCTGCCCTGCCGCTCCGCCTCAAAACTCCACTCGCGGGTGCTCCTCAAGCCGACCCGTCTTTAGTCACCACATGTATCATGTATAAAGTATAGTATATACCCGTGATCAACCCCCGTGTGATCACGGCCCGATAGTATAGCATGGCAGACGGACAAGGATGTAGGGCCACTGATGATAAACTAGCATCCTATACTAAGCATTAGGATTGCAGGTAAAGGTATCAACAGTAGTAGCAAGGACAGGCTATGCATCAGTATAGGATTAATGGGAAGCAGTAACATGCTACACTACTCTAATGCAAGCAGTATAGAGAAGAGTAGGCGATATCTGGTGATCAAAGGGGGGGGGCTTGCCTGGTTGCTCTGGCAAGAGAGAGGGGTCGTCAACACCGTAGTCGTACGGGGTAGCAGCGGCGTCGGTCTCGGTGTCTAGAGAGAGAAGAGGGGGAAGAAACAATAAATATAATGCAAGCATATGCATAGTGATGCATGACATGACAAGTTACGGCGTTAGAGGTGCCCTAACGCGGTAGTAGGTGATACCGGTGAAGGGGGATAATATCCGGGAAAGTATCCCCGGTGTTTCGCGTTTTCGGACCGGTGAACTGGAGGGGGAAAGTTGCGAGTTTGATAGGTTAGGGATGCGTGGCGGACGAACGGGCTGCGTATCCGGATTCGTCTCGTCGTTCTGAGCAACTTTCATGTATAAAACTTTTTCATCCGAGTTACGGTTTATTTTCTATGATTTATCAAAGTTTTAGGCATTTTCAAAATTTATTTAATTATTTAAATTGAACATTATCCAGAACAGTGAAAGGTGATGTCAGCATGACATCACCATGACGTCAGCAGGTCAAACCCAGCTGACCAAGGTCAAACCTGGCCCGTGGGTCCAGCGGGGCCCACCTGTCATCCTCTGTTTAGGTTAGTTAGGGTTTAGCTAATCCAGTTACTGTTTAATTAAACTAACTAATTAATTAGGTTAATTAAATAGAATTAATTAACTTAATTAATTCACTAATTAATTAGTTTAATTAATTAATTCATTTTATTTTATTTTCATTTTCATTTTCTTTTAAAACGTTTTGTGGGCTGGGCCCCTCTGGTCAGTGGCCCGAAGGGGCCTTAGCGGGCGTGTGGGCGTCGGGTCACCTGGACGCAGCCGTAACGGGTGCAGCCCAGCGCCACGGGGCGCCGGCGGCCACGGCACCGGCAGGCGGCCGGAACAGCGCGGAGACGGAGGGGGCCGTGCGGCGACGGGGTTTGCCACGGGGAGCAAGGGCGACGGCTGGGCGCTGCACGGGCGGGTGCCGCGCGGAGCAGCAGCAGTGCAGCAGCAGGGGCCGGGGCGCGCGCGAGGCCACGGTGAGCGTGGGCCGCCGAAGTGGAGCGGAGCAGGGCGCGCGGGGCGTGGTGGCGCGGTCGACGCGAGAGGGAGAGAGGAGAGGGAGGGGCTTGCTCACGGCGGGGAGTAGGGCACGGGGCAGCGGGGCTCGTGGGGGAAGATGGGGACGACGGCGATGTGGAGGTGGCGTTCCGGCAAGTCGGCAACGCGGGCTCGTGGAGGCCATTCGGGGAGGAGGACGAGGACGACGTGCTGCGCGACGGCGAAGTCCGGCGGCGTCCGTGACGGCTTCGGGCGACGAGGTCGGGGTCGAGGCGGCGATGGCGGGGCGGCGCCGGGAGGAAGCAGAGGCGCCAGGAGGCCGGTCGGGGGGGGCGGGTTGAGGAGGCGGTGTGGGGAGGCGATGAGGAGGCGCCGGCGGAGACGGGGCGCAGGGATGAGGCGGCGGGGTCGAGGCGCCGTCTCCCCCGATCCAGATCGGGGAGGGGCGAGGGAGACGCGCGGGGGTGGGACGAGTGGGGGGGAGAGTGGGGAGCTCGCTAGGGTTAGGTCTCAGGGGGGGTGGGGATAAGGTGCGGCCGGCTGGGCCGGCCCGTTCGGACGGCGAAGGCCAGCTGGGCCACTTGGCCCAGCGGGGGGGGGGGGTTCCTTTTTTTTTGTCTTCTGTTTTTTTTTGTGTTTTCTTTTCTTTTATTTATTTTCCTTTACTGTTTTATTTTATTTCTTTAACAGTTATAGTTTAATAATAAGTTAAAGTCCACACCTAAATTGGAGTTGAAAAAAAGTTTTTAGTGACTAAATAAACTAGTTTAATATTTGTTTATATTTAATAGCACTTATATAATTGCTTTTTTTTGCTAGTGTTTTATTCATCTCATAGTATTTAAACATTTTAAAAAGGTGTGGCTTCTCCACCATAATTATCTGTGCAATATTTGGTTCACTCCGAACATTTTTGTTTCTATGTTTGAAAACTTTTGTTGTTTGCCATATTTTGAATTGATTTTGAATCGGTTTTGTACTAACGAAAGATTAGCAACAGTAATTGAAGTGACGTGGCATCATTAGCAGAGAATTACTGTAGCGTAACTATCCGGGCGTCACAATTCTCCTCCACTACAAGAAATCTCGTCCCGAGATTTAAGAGGTAGCGAAAGGGGGAAAGGTTTGGTAACGAATCTAGCGGGTCTTCTTACCCTGGTTTGCTCTTCTCGAAGAGGCCGGTCCAATAAATTGATGTCTTCATTTCTCTGCTTCAGGTCATCATAATGAAGTTGTCTTCCTTCCTTCAGGATCTTCACCGTACATACGAAAGGGTAAGAAGGGAAAACTCGATATGGATGGATTCTAACAAGATCGAGCATCAGACGGTTAACTCAGGGAAGAAGCATAAGTATCTCTCGATTTGAAACTTAAGAAGATATCGAGAGTGAAGTAAGAAGGTACCATGAGGAGCATTCAAACGGATAGGCAATCGTTCGATGCCTAAGCAGAAGGTGAAAGGGTTTCAGGGCAACGAGAATAGGTATTGCGCCTCATACCAGAATAGATCACTAGACAGGTGGTCCGTGAATTACATACGAAGTCAAGCGCGAGGAACAACCTTGGAAACAGGGTGTATAGGAGAGTCAGGTTTCGATCCTGGGAACTGTGGGTTATGGGCCCACCATGTGGGTTAAAACTAGGAAGGGCGTTGACATCTTGCACGATCATGTGAGCAAGGCATGTCAGAGGATAGTCCGTCGGTTAAGTCGGCAACAACATCGGTACCAAAGGGACGAAGAGAACCATTCTCCTGCTCATTGAAACGAGGCAGACCAATAGGCAAAGTTCTCGTCCATCGGTGGTTACCGAATGTCATCAACAATCGCAACAGGGTCTTGCGGACAGAGTTGTACAACGAGGTGTTTACACAAGCAGGGAAATATTACTGCTTATATATTATAGATCACAAGGAGGTTTAAATAAACCAATGGAAGGAAAATGTGATCATCAGATCAAACCGAACAGTGTAAAGGATAGCGTGTTTGACACATATACCAGGGGTATACCCTTCCCAAGGACAAGCAGAGTATGATATCCATGACAGGATATAATGTAGAAAACCTTTTAGGTAGGGGAGAGAATTTCATGACATTATCCATACAACGATGTTTGGATAATTTGATTAAGAAAATTTAGCTTTGTGCTTCAAGTGTTCTTATCGATGATAGGAGTACCACATACATGCTTCGAGATAGCACTGACATGGTCTTCAAACAAAGGTCGGGCTTTGGATATACAAAGGATTCATCAGGAACAATTTATAAAGAAAGTCATTCCATTTCCTCATGGAAGAATGGTTAACCTTGCTAAAAAGGAAACTAAAACATTAGGTCCTCCGGTCAGGTGGGCTAGGCATGACATCACCTTACCGGGTCATAAAAGGACCAATGATATGTCTCTTGAAAAATGTTCCAACCATCATATCTGACCAACATTTAGATCTGATTGGTGTCAGGATACCTCAGACTCAGGATGCCTGAGAAGAAAAGGTGCAACACAATTGACGAGACGACATTGTAAGATTCTCGGGAAATGTACTATGGTAGCGAGTTCCGAAACAAGAGTTCATCATTAATCCATGGAGAGGATGAGGAGGTGGCTGATGGACTCAGCGACAATTCAACGGGGTATCCAAAAAATGGATCTCCACAATTATGTGGATAAGGAGATAACATTTGTCAGATCAAATGATATAATGAAATATGCTCGAGGAAAACATACACAATTAAACATTGGTTGAAAGGTGCGCCCAAAATATGGGTTGGGTTGCACGACCAATGTCAGAATGGTGATTCAATAATCAATAGTCTAAGAACGAACGGCCGACCATTAACTTCAAAGCAATAGGGTTGCTAGAAGTGCAGAACCCAAACAACACCGTTCACTTGTTGGTACCCCGGTTGGAATCAACACGAGGACCAAGAAAGAATGGTGATGGTGAGAAGTATCACGATACCAAGAATTCTTAAGAGGTGATGAAATTATCACAACATTCTTGACATAAAAGATGGTAATACTCCAAGGTAAAGGAGAACAAATGCTGGATAGCAAGGATCTCAAGGTATAACACAAAACACGAACAAGTTTGTGTTGAACGGAAGGCAATCGAGGGGTCGATGATAACACAAATCATCGAGGGCAAGGATGGTATTTCTCATCAGGAATTCAATTGATATCCTTGAGGAGCTCGAAATGTTGATGATGATCATGACAATTTCTGTCGAGAGGTTTCATGGAGATGTAATCAGTCGGTGATGACATCAAGTCAAACGAATGATGAAGCGAAAGGTTATTGGAACCATGGGTACGTCACAAACTTGAAAACAAGTTTGTTGTTTGAGGTGAAACAATAAGACAAGGAAGATCGACGTAAGCTTAGCCCATCGTCGAAATTGTGCTCCGGAAAGAAGGACTAGGTAGCACAGTTAAAATTTGGCACGATAATGATATAGTCGAGTAGGCTCGGAATGACGAGATCGAGTTCAGACTCGTAAGTAATGAAGGTTACCAAGAGTTGTTGAATCGTAGTGCAGACTCAATTCAGTTGTCGGTGTCCTTGAGGGGTTCTAACAACTGAGAACCCGTTGGAAAAATGGAATCGACAAGAATATTAGTTGATGAAGAACTCATAAGAAGTTATGTATCCCGTGGTACCCTCGAGATACCAGGGGGGTAATACTCGACGGCAGATCAAAGTAGAGGTTGGACCGGGGTATTGCTCTTCAGAAGACAAGTGCTTAAACATGCACGAGAAACGGTACCTAAAAGAGAACATGGTCGAAACCACGATTGTAAAGGATCAATTCACAGATACCAAATGATATTATATCAAGGAGGACAGTTATTATTGCAAGAAGCTTCCATGATAGGATATACATCGTGTCCATGGGCATGAACACAAGTTCAAGGTCGACTCCCACTTCTTCAATGCATAACCTTTCATTCACTGCTCTAGATAAAACTGATTTCAGTGTCAAAACCTACCTGGTGAATTATCAGAGGAGTATGACCCGTGAAAACTTTCGAGTTCACACAGTTTTAGAGAAGGCATATGTTCAACCCATAGGGGCTTCTTAGAAACATATACCACAAGTTTCATGAGTAAATATTACCAGCTCGAAAGCAGAGCATGGTTGGCAAAAGGAGAGGATACAAATTATCAAAGGCATTATGTATCGGAGTAAGAACTCACAAGGTGATTAATTATGAAGGACATTGTCGGATAATAATCCAACAGTGGATATGGTGACCCACAATGGAGCTGATGTGAGTATCGATACCCAATCAGAGGAAGAAAGAATGCAAATGCATCGTTTTACAGAACATCTGAATAATTCAACGTTTAAATAACAAAGGAATTATGATTTTCAAATCAAGGGATCAGGAGCAAACGCTCTGATCAAGGACGGACAAGTTGAATAGACTTAGGGGTACAATCGATGGCAATCTGATTGGCCGAGGACCAGCTCACGTTTTAAATGACATCCGAGATGGAAGGATGAATTCTACGATCTGAGTGAGGATTGCGAGAATTCGCAACATATTGAGTCAATGGACTCAAAATGATATTGACAAAGGTAGTCAATAAGATTACTATACTTATGGGATTAACCATAATGCAAGCAAGCAAGAATTTCAGGAGCAATAGGTTGCTCAGGATTTTCGGAAGATCGAATGGTATTTCGAAGAATTTTGTGAACTGCATGAATATCTGGGGATGAGCGGATACTCGATAAATGCGAGTAATTATCCGTAGTGGTATGCATGTGGCAAGGAACTGCAAGGCAGTAGGCACAAAGTATCCTCGGGGTATCTTATAATAACAAGATCGACTGGGAATAAAAGTAAGCACGTCAGGTCTAAATACTTATCCATAGGGATATTCCGGTGGTAGGGATTTGCAAAAGCAACGGCATAAGGTTTCGACAGAATATCGGAGAGTATCTTCGAAATCTTCTGGTGCAGCCGGCGATCACCTGGACTGAAGGGGCTCTCCGGGAGAAAGTATTTACGAGAACCTAAGTTAGATTTTTAGCAAACTCATTTAACCTGAATAGAAGAGAGATCAGAGTCCCAGAGTATAGGTCGAGGAATAAAAGATCCTTATACCACCCAAATGGCTACATGGGCCCGTAAGCCACACAACCATGTTAGTAAACAGTTTTCACTGACTAGACTCGACTTCGGCCAAGGAGTTTGGAAGGGGGATTCCTACAGGCAGTTGGCTCTGATACCAACTTGTGACGCCCCCGATTTGACCGTACACTAATCATACACGCAAACGTGTACGATCAAGATCAGGGACTCACGGGAAGATATCACAACACAACTCTACAAATAAAATAAGTCATACAAGCATCATATTACAAGCCAGGGGCCTCGAGGGCTCGAATACAAGAGCTCGATCATAGACGAGTCAGCGGAAGCAACAATATCTGAGTACAGACATAAGTTAAACAAGTTTGCCTTAAGAAGGCTAGCACAAACTGGGATACAGATCGAAAGAGGCGCAGACCTCCTGCCTGGGATCCTCCTAACTACTCCTGGTCGTCGTCAGCGGGCAGCACGTAGTAGTAGGCACCTCCGGTGTAGTAGGAGTCGTCGTCGACGGTGGCGTATGGCTCCTGGACTCCAGCATCTGGTTGCGACAACCAGAAAGGAAGGAAAAGGGGGAAAAAGGGGGAGAAAGCAACCGTGAGTACTCATCCAAAGTACTCGCAAGCAAGGAGCTACACTACATATGCATGGGTATCAAATGGAGTAAGGATATCATATGTGGACTGAACTGCAGAATGCCGGAATAAGAGGGGGATAGCTAGTCCTATCGAAGACTACGCTTCTGGCCACCTCCATCTTGCAGCATGCAGAAGAGAGTAGACTGAAGACCTCCAAGTAGCATCGTATAGCATAATCCTAACCGATGATCCTCCCCTCGTCGCCCTGTGAGAGAGCGACCACCGGTTGTATCTGGCACTTGGAAGGGTGTGTTTTATTAAGTATCCGGTTCTAGTTGTCATAAGGTCAAGATACAACTCCAAGTCGTCCTGTTACCGAAGATCACAGCTATTCGAATAGATTAACTTCCCTGCAGGGGTGCACCACATACCCCAACACGCTCGATCCCATTTGGCCGGACACACTTTCCTGGGTCATGCCCGGCCTCGGAAGATCAACACGTCGCAGCCCCACCTAGGCACAACAGAGAGGTCAGCACGCCGGTCTAAACCTAAGCGCCCAGGGGTCTGGGCCCATCGCCCTTAGCACACCTGCACGTTGCGTGGGCGGCCGGAAGCAGACCTAGCCTAGTGGCGTTCCAGTCCAATCCGGCGCGCGCCGCTCCGTCGCTGACGTCAAGAAGGCTTCGGCTGATACCACGACGCCGGGATACCCATAACTACTCCCGCGTAGATGGTTAGTGCGTATAGACCAAATGGCCAGACTCAGATCAAATACCCAGATCTCGTTAAGCGTGTTAAGTATCCACGAACGCCGACCAGGGCCAGGCCCACCTCTCTCCTAGGTGGTCGGAACCTGCCCTGCCGCTCCGCCTCAAAACTCCACTCGCGGGTGCTCCTCAAGCCGACCCGTCTTTAGTCACCACATGTATCATGTATAAAGTATAGTATATACCCGTGATCAACCCCCGTGTGATCACGGCCCGATAGTATAGCATGGCAGACGGACAAGGATGTAGGGCCACTGATGATAAACTAGCATCCTATACTAAGCATTAGGATTGAAGGTAAAGGTATCAACAGTAGTAGCAAGGACAGGCTATGCATCAGTATAGGATTAACGGGAAGCAGTAACATGCTACACTACTCTAATGCAAGCAGTATAGAGAAGAGTAGGCGATATCTGGTGATCAAAGGGGGGGGGCTTGCCTGGTTGCTCTGGCAAGAGAGAGGGGTCGTCAACACCGTAGTCGTACGGGGTAGCAGCGGCGTCGGTCTCGGTGTCTAGAGAGAGAAGAGGGGGAAGAAACAATAAATATAATGCAAGCATATGCATAGTGATGCATGACATGACAAGTTACGGCGTTAGAGGTGCCCTAACGCGGTAGTAGGTGATACCGGTGAAGGGGGATAATATCCGGGAAAGTATCCCCAGTGTTTCGCGTTTTCGGACCGGTGAACCGGAGGGGGAAAGTTGCGAGTTTGATAGGTTAGGGATGCGTGGCGGACGAACGGGCTGCGTATCCGGATTCGTCTCGTCGTTCTGAGCAACTTTCATGTATAAAACTTTTTCATCCGAGTTACAGTTTATTTTCTATGATTTATCAAAGTTTTAGGCATTTTCAAAATTTATTTAATTATTTAAATTGAACATTATCCAGAACAGTGAAAGGTGATGTCAGCATGACATCACCATGACGTCAGCAGGTCAAACCCAGCTGACCAAGGTTAAACCTGGCCCGTGGGTCCAGCGGGGCCCACCTGTCATCCTCTGTTTAGGTTAGTTAGGGTTTAGCTAATCCAGTTACTGTTTAATTAAACTAACTAATTAATTAGGTTAATTAAATAGAATTAATTAACTTAATTAATTCACTAATTAATTAATTTAATTAATTATTAAATTAATTAATTCATTTTATTTTATTTTCATTTTCATTTTCTTTTAAAACGTTTTGTGGGCTGGGCCCCTCTGGTCAGTGGCCCGAAGGGGCCTTAGCGGGCGTGTGGGCGTCGGGTCACCTGGACGCAGCCGTAACGGGTGCAGCCCAGCGCCACGGGGCGCCGGCGGCCACGGCACCGGCAGGTGGCCGGAACGGCGCGGAGACGGAGGGGGCCGTGCGGCGACGGGGTTTGCCACGGGGAGCAAGGGCGACGGCTGGGCGTTGCACGGGCGGGTGCCGCGCGGAGCAGCAGCAGTGCAGCAGCAGGGGCCGGGGCGCGCGCGAGGCCACGGTGAGCGTGGGCCGCCGGAGTGGAGCGGAGCAGGGCGCGCGGGGCGTGGTGGCGCGGTCGACGCGGGAGGGAGAGAGGAGAGGGAGGGGCTTGCTCACGGCGGGGAGTAGGGCACGGGGCAGCGGGGCTCGTGGGGGAAGATGGGGACGACGGCGATGTGGAGGTGGCGTTCCGGCGAGTCGGCGACGCGGGCTCGTGGAGGCCATTCGGGGAGGAGGACGAGGACGACGTGCTGCGCGACGGCGAAGTCCGGCGGCGTCCGTGACGGCTTCGGGCGACGAGGTCGGGGTCGAGGCGGCGATGGCGGGGCGGCGCCGGGAGGAAGCAGAGGCGCCAGGAGGCCGGTCGGGGGGGGGCGGGTTGAGGAGGCGGTGTGGGGAGGCGATGAGGAGGCGCCGGCGGAGACGGGGCGCAGGGATGAGGCGGCGGGGTCGAGGCGCCGTCTCCCCCGATCCAGATCGGGGAGGGGCGAGGGAGACGCGCGGGGGTGGGACGAGTGGGGGGGGAGAGTGGGGAGCTCGCTAGGGTTAGGTCTCAGGGGGGGTGGGGATAAGGTGCGGCCGGCTGGGCCGGCCCGTTCGGACGGCGAAGGCCAGCTGGGCCACTTGGCCCAGCGGGGGGGGGGGGGGTTCCTTTTTTTTGTCTTCTGTTTTTTTTTGTGTTTTCTTTTCTTTTATTTATTTTCCTTTACTGTTTTATTTTATTTCTTTAACAGTTATAGTTTAATAATAAGTTAAAGTCCACACCTAAATTGGAGTTGAAAAAAAGTTTTTAGTGACTAAATAAACTAGTTTAATATTTGTTTATATTTAATAGCACTTATATAATTGCTTTTTTTTGCTAGTGTTTTATTCATCTCATAGTATTTAAACATTTTAAAAAGGTGTGGCTTCTCCACCATAATTATCTGTGCAATATTTGGTTCACTCCGAACATTTTTGTTTCTATGTTTGAAAACTTTTGTTGTTTGCCATATTTTGAATTGATTTTGAATCGGTTTTGTACTAACGAAAGATTAGCAACAGTAATTGAAGTGATGTGGCATCATTAGCAGAGAATTACTGTAGCGTAACTATCCGGGCGTCACAACAAACTAAGAATATTTTTGAACAAAAACAAATATGAATAACGTTGTATACAATGCGAGAAAAATACAAAGTAAATTCCAAACACAATCTATTCTTGGATTATAATTACCTTTGAAAATCGTGATTCTCTAGATTCAAAAGTTTAATGAGAGGTTGCATGTATAAAAGCACGTAGCCCAACTAACTTCAGTTTAGTGTTTATTTGGTACTTTTTGTATCTCAACTTGCATATACATAAATGTTTGGCCTAACTAACTAACTTAGCTTAATGAGAACTTGCATAGTTGGAAATATTTGGCACCCATTGTCTAAATACACATTTTGAAAAGTTGAAAAATTCCGAACAAAAATCCCGTGGGTATATCCGAACATTCTATGTCCGTGCACAAAGTTTTCGGTGAAAAACGACGTTTTTTGTGGCTTGTGTAAAAAAAAAAGTTTCCGGTGAAAAACGATGTTTTTTGTGGCTTGTGTAAAAAAAGATCTTTTTTTACACAAGCCACAACAAACGTCGTTTTTCACCGAAAACTTTGTGCACGGATATACCCGCGGGATTTTCATTCGGAATTTTTTAACTTCTCAAAATGTGTATTTAGACAATGGGTGCATATGAATCTAGGAGCCATAGCCAATTTCCGCATACCATATGAATTTATTTGTCTATAAATATTTCAATGTATATCCTCGAATTTGTATCAGCACTCCATAGAGTCTATTTGGTACCCTTGTATTCAGTTTTTAGTATTTCTTTAAATATTAAAGACACTCTCTCCATTCCAATATGTAGGGTGCCATTGAGTTTTGAGGTTCAACTGTAAACACTAAATAATTATTGTCTTGTATAATATTCCCTCTGTTCCTAAATATTTGTCTTTCTAGACATTTCAAATGACTACTACATACGGATGTATGTAGACATATTTTAGAGTGTAGATTTACTCATTTTGCTCCGTATGTAGTTACTTGTTGAAATGTCTAGAAAGACAAGTATTTAGGAACGAAGGGAGTACATGATACTGGGGGGAGTTCAATTACTTCGTGGCAGACACCGTAGGAACGTCAACACTCTTCCTACATCAGCTTAGTGAAATCCCTTATAAGTCATATGCAAGTTGCAAACCAAGATGACGTGTCCATGTGAATACCCTACAATCCGCTCATTGTAAAAGGATATGATCCAAAACACACAAGTGAGTATCTGATGGGCCAACCAATAGGGTAGCTGCTCTGTCGGTTTTTATTTTGGTTTATCTTTTCTGTTTATTTCTCTAGCATTGGATTTCTTCCTTTTCTTTATTTCCATTTTTTTCTTCTTCATAACTCTTTTTCAAATACACAAATATCTTTCTAATTCAAGAATAATTTTAAAATTCGTAAATTTTAAAAGCTCATGCTTTTTTTAATAATGAACAAGTTAAAGGTCATTAACATTCAAAAGAAAAGGTCATTTTTAATATTAATGAACAATTTAATTCATAATTTTATAAAACAAATGCATGGACATTTAAAAAAATCATAAAAATCTTAAAAATATGTAGACTTTTTTGAAATTTATGACCATTTTTAAAGTTCACATATATACTTTAAATAATTTGTATTTTTTGAAAATGACTTCTTAAAGGCAGGAACTGCAGTTCCTGAGCCGGTTTTACTACTATTCCTACTATTTTATTCCGATAGACAGGAATCAGCTTGGCCAGCCCACGGTAGCAATCATGTGGTGCCTAGAATAATGGGAGCTCCTATAGGCCGCTCGCTGCGGCAAAGTGCCGGCGCTTCGCACAGGAGCGGCTAGCGTGGGCCGGCCCATTTACAGCGGCACGCGACGGCCCGTTCTCGAGATGAAAAAATCGCAAAAAAGAAGATCGCGCTAGCGCTGTAACTCGAACACGCGACTTCGCACCAATTGGCCTGCCGTGCAAACCACCGCGTCGAAGACCACCTCATCTTCAATTAGCAGCTGGACAATTAAAGACGTATACCAGAGAGACTAATGTTAAACATTAATTCGCAAAATATCCTAAAAACTACAGTCAATTTTTCGAAATTATGAATACTTTCTTCAAAATAAAAACTTTTTTCGAATTTTCCTACAAAATTTGTAAAACAGGAACATTTTGATGATGTGAACAAATTTGAAAACGGGGAACATTTCTTGAATTTGTGAACAAAAAATAAAAAATGTTTACTTTTTAAAACTTCCAGAACATTTTTTGAATTTATGAACAAAATTAAAAACCATGAACTATTATTGAATTTGTGAATAAATTAGGAAAGCTGGAACATTTTCTTCAATTCCCAAACATTTTTTGAATCTTGAGAACAAATTTTGAAACAGAGAACATTTTTGAAAAATCCTGAAAAAATTTGAAAGCGCGAACAATTTTTTTAAGTACGAACATTTTTTGAATTTCGAGAACATATTTTAAAACGGAGAACAATTTTGAAAAATCCCGAACAAATTTGGAAATGCGAACATTTTTTAATATGTGAACAAAAAATTGAAATCTGGTACATTTTCTGAATTTCGAAAGTTTTGTACTTTTTTGTGTAACGAAAACAAATTTTGAATTTTGAGAACATTTTTTCAAAAACTGAACATTTTTTGGGAACACGAAGAAAATTATATTTTTTGACAAAAAGAGAAGAAAAGGAAAAGAAGTAAAAGTAAAATCGTAAACATTTTGTAAAATTGCGAACAAGTTCTGAGAAAGAAAAATTAACTTGAAAAGAAAATGAAACAAGAAACAAAAAAGTAAAAAAAACAGAAACGAAAAAATAGAAATGGGAAAACAATAGAAAGCCGAAAAAGAACCATAAAAATGATACAGGAAAAAAACCCGGTTCAGGGAACCTTCTAGAAGGTTCCCAAAACCGGTTGGACGCAATATGTATAAGTGGGCCGGCCCAGGTTTGTCGCTCGCTGCGCTGCCCTGTGCGGTAGGCCGGCATTTTGCCGCAGCGAGCGGCGAATAGGGATTTCCTAGAATAATGGGGAATCCTATTCCCCGCGCGGGCTGGCTCAAATCCTATTTGATGCTTTCGAGCGTCAAAACGACATGACTTCGCTGAGCCTCGGCCTCCGGCGGCCCAGTTTGGGTCGGCCTACATTAGCTCTTCTATTTCTTCTCTTTTATTTTATTTTAATTTTGTCTGTTTTTATTATTTTCTTTTTCTTTTTTTCTTTTTAGTGTATTATACAAAGTTCATCGCTTGTTTATACAAAAAAATGGGCATCGCATATTTAAAGAAATGTTTGCCCTATAATAAGAAAATATTCAACATGATTAGAAACAATATTCATTGTGTATTTTATATTTGTTCAGAGTATATCACAAAACGTTCAATGTGTATTTAAATATTTTTCAGTGAATATCACAAAAATGTTCAGTGTGTATTTAGCTATTGTAGAGCATATATAACAAAAATGTTCAGTGCGTACTTTAAAAAATCGTTCAATATTTATTTAAACATTGTTCATCATAGGTAAAAAATATCAATAAATGTTCGGAACTTCAAAAGTTTGTTGATGTTTTTTAAATTTTGTACTCCTTTTCAAAAATTGTTCACATTTTAAAATTTTAAGATAATTCAACATTTGTTCACAATTTCAAGAATTATTTGCAATTCTAAAAAAATATTTATATTCTTTCAAGAAATGTTGAGAAATTGTAATAAAAGGGAACCTCTGTTGTACTTAGTACTTAAAGTTAGTGTTGCGCTTCAGCAAGCCCAATCGCTATGTCTACTACCTAGCAAAGCAGCTACCCATCTAGAAGTGGGAGCTCGACTCCCATGAGTGTTTTTTTACATTTGTCCATTTGTTCAACGCCTGCGAATGTGTGCCTGCTAAAGCGAAAGCTCGCCTATTGGACGCATGCGGGCATCCAATAATAGCACCTCTTGGTAGATACAGAGAGACCTCTTGATCGGCGCCTTAAGCGCCCGAACAGCTCCCTTGCGCCTGAAGGAGACCTCTAGTGGGCTGACCCAGAAAACCTTTGCTCAATAAAAACTACAAAAAGATGTGCCGCGAGCCAGATCCGAACTCGGGACCTCACCTTCAAATATGGATGCACAACCACTACACCATCCAACTACCTATGCTCACAATCTTCGTTTATTTCTTTCATTCTTTCCCCAGCTCGGAAAGCACCCGGCGTGGCAACCTTTACAAAACATTTTTTTTCTTTTTTTTCCTTTTTTTGTAACGGTTTCATTCACCTTTTTGCTGAATACGTGCACTTTTCTAAAAAAATCAAAGGAAAACTAAAAAAACGAATGAAAATTCTCGAATCTGAAAAAAAAGTACATCGAATTTGAGAAAAGTTCATCGAATATAAGAAAAGATCACTGAATTCGAGAAAAGTTAATCATAATTAGAAAAGGTTCACTAAATCTGATAAAAAAGTTCATCGATTTTATTTAAAAAGTTCATCAAATTTGAATAAAAGTCATCGAATTTGGAAAAGTTTCATCGAATTTGAAAAAAAAATCATCAAAATTGAAAAAGTTCATTGAATTTGAAAAGGTCATCGAATTTGGAAAGAGTTTATCGAATTTGAAAAAAGTTCATTGAATTTGAAGAAAAGTTCATCGGATTTTCAAAAAAGTTCATCGAATTTAAAAAAAGTTCTTCGAATTTGGAAATAGTTCATAGAATTTGAAAAACATTCATCAGTTTTGGAAAAAAAGTTCATCATTCGAAACGAGTTCACTCATTTAAAGAAAAAATAGGAAAGAAAACAGGGTAACAAACAAATAAAAAGGAAAAAAAACAAAGCATAAAAAACACATAAGGCATTTCCTATATGTAGAAATAAATGAACGGAAGTACATATACACCAACGAGCAGGTGGCCGAGTGGTTATTGATGTATCTACGGAGGGATGAGATCGCGAGTTCGATCCTAGTCTCTCGATTGAACCTGCGCCTTTTTATCATTCCGGAAAAGGAAGATGGGCCGGCCCGTTTGTCGCGAATGCGGGGAGGGGGGTGTTCGCCCGTTTGTGGAAACACCTATATCCGGCGCTAAAGGCGCCGAATAGGATCTGGCATACATAGACACGTAACGCATACCTAGCTTACAGCGAGGCAGCCTATTGAAAAAGAGAACGAATCATTTGAAAAATGTTAAGTGTGCATAAAGAAAATGTTTATCACGTATACAGAAAATGTATACGAAAAAGTATCATGTGCATGAAAAAAAAATTGATCTTGTATTTTCAAGAATTAAACAAGCATTCGGAAAAAATGTAGAACAGGTATGTGAAAAATGTTAATCAAGAATTTGAAAACAGTTAAATGTGTATTAAAAAATGTTAATCATGTATTAAGAAATTAATCTTTCATTTCAAAAATATTAATCCAGCATTTGAAAATGTTAAAATTTATAGAAAAAATATTAACCATGTATTCAAAAATCTTAATCTTATATTTGAATAAAAGGTTAGTCAAGCATTTGAAAAATGTTAAGAAACTATGTCAAGAATGTTAATGAAACATCTGAAAATGATAAATGTGCATACATTTTTTTGGCCATTTATTGAAAAATATTAATCTCATAAATCAAAATAATCTTAATCAAGCATTTCAAAAATGTTGAGCAAGTATGTGAAAAAAGTTAATCAAACATTAGAAAAATAAATGTATATAGAAAAAATGTTGAACATGTCTTTAAATTTTTTATCTTGTATATAAAAAATATGTTAATCAAGCATGTGATAAATTTTTAAATGTGAAAACTGGTAAATGTTTAACAAGCATGTGAAAATTGGTAAATGTTTATAGAAAAATGTTGACCATATGTTAAAAAATGTTAAGTGTTTATAGAAAAATGTTGACCATGTGTAAAAAAATATTGATCTTATATTTGGAAAATATTAATCAGTTATTTTAAAAAATTTAAGTGTGTGTATGAAAAATATTAACCATGTATTCAAATAATGTTAATCTTGTATTTGAAAAATGTTAATAAGGCGTTTGAAACATGTGTAGCCATGAAATATTGTGAATATATTAAAAATCATACATTTTTATTTGAAAAACACTAATCAATCATTTGGAAAAATGTTTAAAATGTGTATGAAAATTGTTGACCATTGTGTTAAGAAAATTTTAAATTTGTATTGGAAATTTTTGAAATGTGTACTAGAAAAATGTTCTTGACATATACAAAAAGTAGAATGAAATCAAAAGAAACAAAACAAACCAAAGAAAAAAGAAAAATAAATTCAAAGAAAAGATGCAAAAAGAATGGGAAAACAGTGAAAATCGATAAAGAAACCAGGAATTATAAGAAAAATGTTCAAAACTAAGAAAGAAAGGAAAACCAAAAAATGAAAGATAGTGATTAATAATAGAATAACGATAAAATAATTAAAGAAACAAAGAAAACCAAATGAATAATGAAAAGAAAAAACAAAAAAAATCAGGGAAAAACTAAACCAAAAACTAAGAAAATGAAAAAGAAGAAAAAACCTGGAGAAAAGCGAATAAAAATTAAGGAATAAACTGTAAAATTGGGGAACCAGAAAAACCCAGTTGAAACCGGCTCGTTTCGCCTCAAGTATGTCGTCGTCTACTAGTTTATCAGGAACCTGATGTGAGCTTGGTGGCTTGAACCTCTGCCAACTATGGAAGGGAGTAGGGATTCTCTATGTTCTCCGTTTTTCTTCACTCATTTTCTTGAAGTGTTCGCGATTGGGGCACCCCGTTGCTGTAGAGGCTTCAAGCGAGACGGATGCGAGATATAGCCTTTATACATAATGCATACCCGGCGCACATACCACGGCACATGGGCAAGCCAATTTAAGCTATTTTTTCTTCATTGGTTTGCCATGTATTTCTCCGCCGGTTTTGGGAAAGTTCCTTTAACCAGGCGTTCAATTTTATTCTGTTGGTTCTCTTCCTTTTTTATTATTTATTGTTTTTCCTTCTATTATTAAGGTTCTAAATAATTTCTTTCTTAAATAAGCAAGGTTTCGTTAAAACCTACAAGAACTTTTATGAAAATCATGAATTTTTTTTCAAATTTGTTAGGTTCTCAAATATGAATACATTTTCAAATTTGGGAAAAAGGGTAAATTTGGGAATAAATTTCTTGAAAATATATGAATTTTTTTTCAAATTCTTGAACGTTCAAAAGTTTGTGAAGATATTTTGCAAGTTAGAACATTTCTTCAATTTTATCAACATTATTTGAATTTTGGAAGGTTTTTCCAGACTCATGAACATTTTTTCAAATTTGTGCACATTTTCTTAAATTAACATGTTTTAAGATCCAATAAAAGTACAATTGGGATAAATTTTGAAACTCGGGACATTTTTTGAAAATTAGAATTTTTTGAAATTCATGAACATTTTTGGAATTCCACAATTATTTTTTAAATTAATTAAATTGTTGAAATTTGGAACATTTCCTGAAATCAGACAACAATTTTTCAAATTCATGAAAACTTTTGAAAATGGAATAGCATTATTGAAATTCGTGAAAAATTGGTTCAGAAAAAACTTTTTTTAATTTTATTGTTTTTAGAAATTAAACAAAAAATAAACATCAACAATAAAATGAAAATACGAAAAACAAAAAAAGAAAAAGAAAAACAAGGGCGTCCCGCCCTAAATGGGCTGGTTCATTGTTCGCGCCTTAGCTACGCACCTGTTGCCATACGCGGGGAATAGGAGGTCCTGCCTAGAATAGGATTTCTTGTTGGCAGCAAATTATGTTTGCTGCTTAATCTGAGTTGGCCCATTTAGCTAGTAACTATTCTTCCTTCCCAAAATATAATACACAGCTTTCGTCTTCATCGTATAGATTTGACAATTATTTTTATATCTATATGATCTGAATAATGAAACATGGCATATAATTATTTTTGAAGACTAATAAGATGATATTCCCTCCGTCTTTGAATACAAGGCCCCACCATATTTTTAGGTCAAACTTTGACCATTAATTTTACCAACAAAGTGGGAGTTATATGCCACAAAAAATATGCCATTGGATACACATTTCGAAGAAAATTTCCCATGATATATATTTTTTTGACATATAACTCATATTTTATTGAAAAAATTATAAGCCAAAAATTGACCAAAGAAAACACAAAGTGGCCTTGTATTCGAAGGCGGAGGCAGTATCATTTATACATGTTCAATGCATGCATTTTGATATATTTATGCTCAAAGTTGTGCATTAAATACAGTACAAAGTCAAATGCCCCTTACTTTTTGGGAACGGAGGGAGTAAGTATAAGAAATCCTGGTTTTGGGTACCTTCTTCTACAATGTCCTTACCCGTCTTTTACAGATTGTTGGACATTCTAAATGGCCATGGTCCGGCTTTTCATTTTCATTTCGAGTTTCAGGATTTTCCTGCGTTTCTTTTTTTCTAAATCAAAAATTTCAACAATGGTTCAGAGGTTTTTTTTTAATGTTTATTTTTAAAGAATATTCATACTTTTAAAAAATTGGGTCTAAAAGTTGAAAATTTTCAAAAGTAATTCATCTGTTTAAAAAGAATATTTGCATTAAAAAACGTTCACATGTTTTCATAAATTATTCACAAATTTTTTGCAAAATTTCCCCTTTTTCAAATAATGTTCTCAAATTTTTCAGAAAATGATCACCATTTTAACAAAAATTCCCCATGATTTCTTTAAACCGACTGAAAACAAAAAACGCTCGAAAACACGTGTCCTTTTTTTGCAGGTGCTATTCGCGACAGTGTTTACACAAAGGGCGTCCCGGCATCAGACCACAACGTCAAATAGACATCCCCCGTGAGCACGGGAGCTATGTCTCCCCTATCGTGAGATGGTAGCATGTCTCGCATCCTCTTGTGCTCCTGCTAGCAGACCGGCACACAAGCCTTCATGTGGTTTTCCTGGGAGCGATTTTGGGGAACTTTTGTAGACTGATTCAGAATGACTTTAAAGGTTTCACACGGTTCTGGTTTCCTTTTTCTTTGTGTTTTTTTGTATCTGTTTGTATCTGATTTTTCCTCCGGGTTTTCCATTTTCCCGTTTTTCTTCATTTCTCAAATACATTTTCAGGTACATATTGAATGTATTTTAAATATACGTTGAACAATTTTACGAAGTAGACACTGAATATTTTTTAAATACAAGCTGCAAAACTTTTTAACACATATTGCAGAATTTTCATAAATGACATGAAGGTTTTTTTACATGCAAACATTTCTGGGTGTTAGAACATATTTTTTAAATGTCCAGAATATTTTTATGAATGAAACGAAACATTTTTTAAAATAATCTAAACATATTTTTATGTTGTATAAACTTTTTTCAAAATGTTTCAGAATAGTTTTGAAATGCATGAATATTTTATTAAATGTCAAGGGCATTTTTTAGTAGTATGAATTATTGCTTTCAATCATGCAAATGTTGGTTTTACATTGTACAAAGACTTTTTAAAAATGTCACGGCGTATTTTAGAAACAAGTGATTTTTTTTAAAATGTCATGAACTTATTTTTGAATTGCACCCAACATTTGTAAAATTATTCAAAACATTTTGCATTGTATAGTATTTTTGAGTGATAAGAACGCTTATTACAATCTACATGAACGGGCGAACTAACATATGTTTAGATGGTTAGGAGGACAATGGTATCCCCGGCCCATCAAGGCCAAGTCGTAGACTTGTCATCAATGCTTGTATTTTCCTGGATTTATTTTAGTCCTTCCATCAATGTGCATTCAGTGGGAGGAGGCGTTGCAGTCGACTACGAATGCGTTTGTGACGACTTCGTCGATTTCAAAATGATATACCAGGCCAGTCTCTCGGATGTGTTCATAGGTGTAGGGTGTGCGTGCGTGCGTAGGGCCGAGTGTATGCATGTTTGCATCTATAGTGTATTAAAGAAAAGAATCTACGTGAACAGAATTTTACATTTCATGATTTTTTTTGAATGTCAAGAACATATCTTGTAAATGTTTGAACATTTTTTAAATGTCACAATTTGTTTTGAATGGTAGAGACATTTTTAAATATTGCATGAACTTTTTCTAAATATGCCATGAGCACTTTTAAAAATTTGAATAAATTATTTTGACAGAATACATGTTGTATGAAAAATTACAAACATAAACAAAAGTAGAATAGAACAAAAGAAAGGAAGAAAATCAAACCAAACAATATGGTTAGGAGTACAGTGATATCCCAACCCTACCAAAGTTCAAATTCTAAACTTGACTTTGGTGCTCGTATCTTTCTGGAATTATTTCAAACCTTCCGACGATGTGTGTTTAATAGGAGGAGACATTCACGTCGACTATGAAGGTCTCTGTGGCGACTTTATCAATCTCGAGACAATATGCCGACTTAGTTTCTCGAAGTTGCTCATAAATATAGGACGTGTGTGCATACATTTATAAGGATAAGTGTATGTCCAAATGTACGAGCATTTGCATATGTATAATGTTAGAAAAAAGAAAGAATGGAACGACCATGACTTGGCTCGCCCATCATGGAGGCTTCTTGAGGCAACCTGTGCATTCGTCCCTTCCCTCTGTTGAAAATAAGTCATCTAACAGAAATCAGGACGGCCTTTCCAAATCGGATGAAATTCGTGCAAACACGACGAATTTCATATAAATATGATGAAGTTCATTTAAACTAGGATAATTTGTACATAAATTCGGATGATATTTCGTCCGATGGACTAAAAACCATAAAATTGAAACCCTAAACTACTATATACTTGACGGTGACCTCGTAGGCCATGCCGAGCTGGCCAACGGCTCCCCCTCAGTGGTCGTCGCCCGATCTGGCGTTTGAGTCGGAGTCGTCGGGCCTCAGGAGACGGAAGGTGGCACCGTCGCGGCAGGGCTTCCCGACAGCCGTTGAGAAGGGCCTATCTATTTACTTTTATGTTGAGTCATCATCCTCTTATTAAAAAACACCAGTTGGAGAGCACTGCTGTCATTTGCATGCATTACTATTAATTTACATTGAGTATAAATGTGACTGGATCTCTTTTACCATGAATTACAATGTTTAGTCAGTCCTTGGGCTTCAGGGGTGCTCTGCATTTATGTTTTGCGGTCTCAGAAAGAGCTAGCGAGATACCATCTTGTTATATTATATTATGATTGTTCTGAGAAAGTGTTGTCACTCGAGATTTATTATTATTGCTCGCTAGTTGATAATGCCATTGATATGAGTAAACATGAGACCTAAATGTTATTGTAAATATGGTTAGTTCATAATCTTTGCTGAAAACTTGAATGTTGGCTTTACATATTTATAACAACAAGATCAAACAGAGTTTGTAAATTTTTTCTTTATCACTTTCAGTTTGTCAACTGAGTTGCTTGAGGACAAGCAAATGCTTAAGCTTGGGGAGTTGATACGTCTCCAGCGTATCTACTTTTCAAGACACTTTTGACATTGTCTTGGACTCTAACTTGCATGATTTGAATGAAACTAACCCATACTGACGTTGTTTTCAGTAGAATTATCATGGTGTTATTTTTGTGAAGAAATAAAAGTTCTCAGAATGACCTGAAAATCAACGAAAAATATTTTTGGAATTAATAAAAAATATTGGCGAAAGAATCAACACCAGGGGTCCACACCCTATCCAGGTGCAAGGCGCGCCCCTGCCTCATGGGCCCCCTGAGGCTCCACCGACGTCAACTCCAACTCTATATATTCATGTTCGGGGAGAAAAAAAATCATAGAGAATGGTTCATCGTGTTTTACGATACGGATCCGCCGGCAAGCCCTAATCTTCACCGGGAAGGTTGATCTGGAGTCCGTTCGGGGGCTCCGGAGAGGGGAATCCATCGCCATCGTCATCATCAACCTTTCTCCATCACCAATTTCATGATGCTCACCGTCGTGCGTGACTAATTCCATTGTAGGCTTGCTGGACGGTGATGGGTTGGATGAGATTTATCATGTAATCGCGTTAGTTTTGTTAGGGTTTGATACCTAGTATCCATTATGTTTTAAGATTGATGTTGCTATGACTTTGCTATGCTTAATGCTTGTCACTAGGGCCCGAGTGCCATGATTTCAGATCTGAACCTATTATGGTTTCATGAATATATGTGAGTTCTTGATCCTATTTTGCAAGTCAATAGTCACCTACTATGTGTTATGATCCGGTAACCCCGAAGTGACAATAATCGGGACCACTCCCGGTGATGACCATAGTTTGAGGAGTTCATGTATTCACTAAGTGTTAATGCTTTGGTCCAGTACTCTATTAAAAGGAGGCCTTAATATCCCTTAGTTTCCAATAGGACCCCGCTGCCACGGGAGGGTAGGACAAAAGATGTCGTGCAAGTTCTTTATTTCCATAAGCACGTATGACTATATTCGGAATACATGCCTACATTATATTGATTAACTGGAGCTAGTTCTGTGTCACCCTATGTCATAACTGTTGCATGAGGAATCGCATCCGACATAATTATCCATCACTGATTCATTGCCTATGAGCTTTTCGCATATTGATCTTTGCTTAGTTACTTTTCTGTTGCCACCGTTACAATCACTACAAAAACTACTACTGTTACTTTTGCCACCGTTACTGCTACTTGCATATTACTTTGCTACTAAATACTTTGCTGTAGATATTAAGTCTTTCAGGTGCGGTTGAATTGACAACTCAACTGTTAATACTTGAGAATATTCTTTGGCTCCCCTTGTGTCGAATTAATAAATTTGGGTTGAATACTCTACCCTCGAAAACTGTTGCGATCCCCTATACTTGTGGGTTATCAGAGTTATCCAGGTCAGCTGTTCCTGTGGGAATGGAGTCCCATCAACATTGGAGATCCATGAGTCGCTTCCGTCATCCACCACTAGAGATCCTTGTTATTTTTGTTGGACCTTTACGGTCTTGTACTCAAATTCTTGTAATTGGTTTGGAATTCTGTATCATGGAAATGTACACCAGCAATAGTAATCGTGGGGCTGGTGATGACGTAAGGGTCGTTTCCTGGGAGTTTATGTCCAGAAAAACCGGCCCCGACAACCTTGGTATCAGAGCGAGGCTGAGCACTGGCTAATCCTATCTTAGCCTGGTCACTATCCCTAGGTTTCCACACCATCCACATCCACATCCTTTCCTGTCCACCGTCAAGCTCATCCTATCCGATAGCCTGCACAGTGGTCAGCCGACATCTTTTTGATAGTCGGTGCCCAACCTATTGTCCTAGCCCATAGGTCGTGCGCCCGTGGCCGACACCTGAGTTGTCCCATCCACAAGCGTGCGATGGAAGACTCCACTGGCTTATAAAGGAAGCGTTGCCCCCAACTCAGCACATCACAACCTTCACTCGTAGTCTGATTTCCAAACCACCAAGATGCCTGGTCCCATCGTCCGCAACGAGACCACCGCATCTGATCTTGGAGATTTTGCAGCCATCCTCGCCAATCTCACTCGTCGTGCTTTTGGCATAGACGAACTCCCGGAGTATGTTGTGTACCAGGAACACACAAGTGATTCCATCCATCACTTCTAGGCCACTATGCACATCTACGGGAGGGGCACCACATCAGAACGCCCCTACCGGTTCACCGGGAGGACGACCTCCGACGAGCCCCAAGCCATCGAACTTGCAGCCCGAGAGGGTATAGTTAATCTTCGACACTTGTCGCCGAGAGTTAACATCTGCCCTTTCTTCTACTACCCTAGTCGTGAAGGCTATGGTAGCCCGACCCAGGTCGCCAACGGAGACCATGAGTTGGATCCTGCTCTGGTGTAGCTCATGCGCTACCTAAGAGCGCAAGAAGCACTGCTCGATCAGGTCACTAATGATCTGATTGCGACCCGCAGGATGCTTGCTCTTCTGACACCGGTGAGAAGTGAAGCTGCAACCCACACCAAAACCTCGATAATGTTGCTTGGGAGGCCAATTGAGCCCCCAAGGTCTGCTCCTACCATCTACTCAGGCAATGCCTTCGCCTCCCCAGGGGAACTCCGTGATCTCTTGGAGACCTACTCCAACGGGATTGTGACCACGAGACCCCACGAGGGGCATAATCGCTATCCCAGCACTGTAGCTCCCCATCCTACCCCGATAAACTACGACACTGTAGCTCACGGAGAAGCCTCGACATCTACAAGACATGCCCGACTAGATGTCAATGAGGTGGAGTGAGTCCACCAAGGGTGTTATCAAATCTTAGTGATCATGTTGTCTTGTATTTTCAAGGTAGCAATCGCATGGCATAGTGAGCTTGTGAAATTACCTGTGTGCCATTGTTTTAATGGTACTATGTGTGATCTAGCATAAAGGGTTGGCGTACGGCGACCGAGTAAATGCTAGACGTGACTGCCGACATGCACAGTAATACGTCACACTCCTTTTGGGAAGTGATGTCCGAGAATTTGACTTGGACAACCCTATGTCGGAGCCGATGCACAAGTCGTACCAGCGCCGCAACATGTTTCCTGACCCATGCATCTAATAAGGGGTTGTATCCATACAGCACACCAGCCACCACCACACTTGAGCACCACTCTTCTCCATTTCATCCCTCCATGTCTCACCCTGGAGCCTACCTACGAACTCCATATGCAAGCCCTAGTAGTTTCATTAAGGTTTTGTGGGATCTGACCCGCAATACCCTTGGTTCCAGCCACCCACCCAGTATGAGTTGTTCAAAATGAGGATCACCCCTGATTTCTCGAAAGACTGGGCAGTTGTGCACATCCCACGAGATGATTTAAATCAAGGCCCTCCATATGTTGTCTTCGTCGAAAGATCCATGCCAACCTCAGGCATGGCTATTGAGGCTACTTCTTATGAAGCAGTTACCCGTCTTCGATTTACGGTACCTGCTGCCAGTGAAAGGAAATACTACTATTTCCCGAGCCGCGCAGCTTCTGGAACAGAAGCCACGTTTCGATGTGAACGTATAGAGAGAGATCCAACTCTGGCCAATCTCATTCAGTATGTGATGGCCCAGGAGCATCTAAACCAGCAACTAATGGACTACCTCCATTATCTTGCTGTCTTGAATCCCCATATCGCCATTTGTGGACCACCCTGGCCAACTCCAGGAGGGCGTGTTCTTTGTTTACTTCCTTCACTTTCCCCGGAAGAACAAGAATGTGCTCGAGCACCGGGAACCCTTCCACAAGACCCTGTAGATCTTACCTTCGAACCATAGACGCTCATTGTTGCAGTACCTAGCACTATTTACGTGATGCAACCATTGTATTGTATTTTAGGGCGTATGTCATAAGTGCATTGCCATAATTGCATTCTGCCTACAATCATTTGTTGTGATTTGCATTCAGTTCTTCCGCCCTTAACAAATCTCAGGGACGAGATTTTCTTAACGGGGGTTGAGTTTGTAACACCCAAAAATTTAATCATATTTTTATTAAGTAAATTTTGGTCAGAAATAAAATTTTGAGCTATATGAGGTCATTTATTAATTTCAGAGCATTTTCTATTTTCGGTTCTCCAAAATTCCTCCCTTCATATAGAACTTTTTGTAAAATATTATGAGGTTTGGTAGCTTTCTTAAATCCTTCCATTTGTATTTAAAATAACAGTAGGGAATATTTTCATAATAAAATTTGCCACAAAACAATTCTTTTAGAAGCATTTTCAAATGCATGAAATGCTTATGTTGCACTACAACTATATTAAATAATTGTTTCAAAATCCCTCAAAAATTATGAGAGGTCAGGTGATGCCTATATTACACTTTTATGCAAAAACCTAACTAGGTCCTTTGAAATTTTTGAGTGAAACACTCTTTCCATTTCTGTCCCATTTCTGAGTTACAATTGCAACCCAAGTTTTCCTTGCTCTAATAAATCTGGAACTTTTCTATCTTGTAGTCCTTCTAACTAGTACCTTAAGTCCAGAAGATCAGCTCCATTTGCATCCTTTAAGTCCACCAAACATTCCTCTCAAGTTTCTACCCAGAATTGAATTTTGGTAAAACTTGAACTAACAAGTTTCTCTTTTTGACAAACTAACTCCACCATCATCTCTACATCTAAAGAGACTCCATCTTGGAAAGTTTCAAATCCATCAAAGTTCTCTAGCTTGCCCTAGCATTCTGTCAAACACCTTCAGCTCATGACAGGATTTGGCAAAGCTTTCTGAACTCCATGTGACACTTGAGCCCTCAGCCAAACCAACATGTCCATCATTCCTCCCATGTTTGGAATCACCACCCTGGTAATTGTCAGCTCATTTGGGTCCCTGTAGATACCATTGGCAATTCATCGAACACGCTTCGTGTCTGTCCAGAGCATGGCCAGAGCGTGCGTTTTGCACGCGTCGGCACCGAGCTCCTGCCGTGTCTCTGCTGCTTCCCCCTCTCAACCTGATCCTCCTCTGGATCAACCCGACCACCTGGACCCTCGCTGACACCTCCACTTGTCCCCTAGCGCTGTCCACCGCCATCCACGATGACCAGGACTGCCGCCCGATGAGTCCCGAACGGCCACGTCTCCGCCCAACCTGCGTGACGCTCCCCGAGCCACCCAGCTCCTCCCAGGCGTAACTACGGGTGACCACCGTCCGTATCTAACAGCCGGCCACGCCTACCTCGCCACCGCTCGCGCTTTGCCATCAATGGTGGCCGCCACGATACTTATCCTCTGGACACCACGGAACCGACCCCCTCGCACTATAAAAGCTCACCCCGAGCTCGCTCATACACTCAACACCTCTCCTTCCCCCTCTATAAGCTCCCTTGAGCAGCCAATCGACCTAGAGAGGCTGTCTTCCTCAACCCGGCAACCATTGCCGCTACCACTGTCGAGCTAGTTCCGGTGCCGCCTGGCCCCCCCTCTCTACTCTCTTCACCAACAGATCCCTCTTGACCCCATGGATCCACCCCATCGTAAATTTCTCCAGAGGAACGCCACGGGCGAAAGCCCCCTTCTTACCTCACCGGAGTTCCGCGGGATGCTTGGTCACCAGTGATGCGGTGACCCCCGGTGGCCAAGTCGTAGCTTTCCAGGTTCGCCTCGGTGAGAGGATCACGCCCATGTGATCAGCTCCCCGAACGGCGCCCCATTTGCCGGCGAGCCTCGCCGAAGCTCCGCCTCTGTTCGGCCAGGGGAGACACGCGCGGGTGGGACAGAGATCAGGTGACATGCATGTTTGCATGTCACTGTGTGCCTTGCGGCCGAAATTCAAATTTAAACATTGCGAAAAAATCTGAAAAAAATCATGCATCTTCACAGCACATATTAAGATAACCCCTAAAAATTCAAATCAAAATTTGAAACATACATCGAGAAACGAAAAAGAGAAATCTGTCATGAATAGTTTGTGAATAGTTCTCTCTAGACTATTCATATCAGAGTTTCTCTTTTTCGTTTCTCAATTTATGTTCTGAATTTTGATCTAAATTTTTTAGAGGTTATCTTAATCTATGCTGTGAAGATGCATGATTTTTTTTTCAAATTTTTTCGTAATGTTTAAATTTGAATTTCGGCCGCAAGGCACACGGTGACATGCAAACGTGCATGTCACCTGATCTCTGTCCACGCGGGTAACTGGTCAAACCTGATCAGTGGGCCAGGCAGGCCCACTGTCAGTGTACCAGCGCCGCTGGCCCGTCCGTAAGTGGAGACAAATTCTGCTGTGGCCGCCTTCGGGCAGAGAGGATGTACTACGCGAATAAGTCTTTAACGTCATCAGCCCTCCCGCGTAGCCGAACGACTGGGCTCGGCCCAGTAACGCCGAACGGCTAAACGATGCCCAGGGTACATCTTTGCTCTTTCATATTTTCTTTTCCAGCAGATTTCAAATAATTGCACAATAGTCATTTCACATCCAAATTTGATGATTCAAATTTCTGTCTACTCCTAAAATCATGCTCCGTTAATCCATCTTGGGTGAACATTTTTCCTGAGCTCTGTTTCTACTGGATCTATTTAATAGTCTTATTCTTCATTTATTCCAGCTTAGAAACTCTCTAGGAAAATCATATGAACCCCTAATAATTTGATTCTTTTTCTCATATTCCTCTTATTTCATCTAGTTTATTTTAGTATTTGTTTCAGAAATTTCCAAACAACTTTTTAGCACTATTTTGGCTTTATGTGGTAATTGCAATATTTTGAAAATAGCAAATGGAGGGGAGATATAGTTTTTAGAGTTTTGGAGTGCACCCAATCTTTCTGCATGCTCAAGGAAAACATCTTGAACACATGATATGGTGAATGCATAGTGTTTGTTTGCATGTAGAATTGAATTATGAACATGTTGAACTCATATGAAATTTGCATAGTATTGGTCATACATGCATGACCCCCTTGATGATATATTATCTCCATTTAAACATGAAGTATGAGTGAGTATGGTGATTTTCCTGTACCATATGTGGATGTGTTGGTCCACGCTAATTTGCAGGAAGAATCGGTCACGAAAAAAGTGACCATGAGACTGAAATCTCGTTGTGACGAGAATAAACAGTGAGGGCATGTTGGCACATGCCATGTGGTGACCCTGTTGGGTACCACTAAGGAAATATGTTGTGCTAATCATTGCAGGAATTTATAAACCTCCTGAATTGACCGTAGATCGAGTCTTGTTCCGGCAACCCCCATACTTGAATTGTGCTACCACTTGTCTCTACCATAGGTAGGGTATGGTTCAATAAGTTGTTAACCCCTTTCCGTGCACACACCGTACAGAGAGGCCATAGTGAAAGATACCATTGGCCCATGGTAGGCATGTCACTTGGTCCGGCTGCATGGGTGTCTTCAGTTGAGGCTGAAGAGGGGTAGCACCCCTATTTGCACGTGGTATAAGTATTGTGATCCCATGCTATTGGAGGTCGTTGAATGAGGCCTTACCACTTAGGGTCTTACTCTATCATTGGTTTGTGTGACTCCTGGCTTCGCTGATCTAAAACTGTTGTGTGCTGGTCAGGTGTGTTTTCAACTCAAAGACCGTAATGGGAATTAGTCATCGTCTCGGTGTTGGCTAAAGAAACCCTATACATGTGGGTAAAGAGTACACCCGCTGCAGAGTTATATCTATTCGAATAGCCATGTCCATGGTTAAGGACTACAGTCTGGGTTGGTCAAGTGTCGGTCTTAGTGTTAATCTCCGAAGCAAATAAGTAAAATGATCATGATTCATTTTGCAGGATAATTATTATCATTACTGGTGCCATTGTGAATATTGTTATTGACATGAATAATATTTTGGACTAACATGTTCCTCTTATGTGCAACCATGAGTATCTCTTGGGATGGCTAGGCTACCCGGGATACTCATTTTGTTTTCTTTTCTTTTTTGAGTATCACTTGGGATGGCTAGTCCACCTGGATACTCGGCTTTCTATTTTTATATAAGCCCTTTATGAGGCATCACTTCAGACACCCGACTGTGGCATGTATTTTCAAGACCTCTCGAGGCATCGCTTTTAGACACTCGTTTGGCATTTCTTTTCAAGACCTCTCGAGGCGTCACTTTCACACACCCACTTAGCATTTTTCTTGGAATTCTTCGGGCGGTCCAACGCTCGATGTTCCATTTCATTTCCTTGATTTACTGCCGACATGATTTACTTATCCTTCCGCACCGTATGAATATTTATCATGCCATGCTTTGATTTTCAGTCAGCTCATGCATATAATTTAATTCATCGCGATCATATGCATTCGGTATATCTTTTGTTCATCATGTTTGTGTCAAACATACTCACTGGCTTGTCCCTAGCTATTATCTTGGCCAAATCTTGTTTCAGAGAGGAGTACTTTGAAGACACCCCCGCAACCTAGGATTCGAGGATAGCATCCATGCGAGATAGGAGTTATCCAAGTCAGCTGTTCCTGTGGGAATGGAGTCCCATCAACATTGGAGATCCACGAGTCACTTCCGTCATCCACCACTAGAGATCCTTGTTATTTTCGTTGGACCTTTACGGTCTTGTACTCAAATTCTTTTAATTGGCTTGGAAATTTGTATCAAGGAAATGTCCACCAGCAATAATAATCCTGGGGCTAGTGATGACATAACGGTCGTTTCCTGGGAGTCTATGTCCCAGAAAACCGGCCTCGACAGTTGATCAGAGGACAATACTGAAAATTTTGTTAAGTGCTAATGACATGTTTCTCGCATACAGAGAAAATGAAGAGATTGTTGTAAGGAGTTACATCAAGACAGGCTCGCTGTTAGAAGTACATCAATAAAGTCTTCATCTATTGTATACTTGTGATGTTATTATCTCAAGACAGTTTCTCGCATACACAAACACCAGATTTCCATTGTTGTATAAGAAAACATGCTAACAAGATTATTGACTCTAGTGCAAGTGGGAGTCTGTTGGAAGTATGCCCTAGAGGCAATAATATTGTATTATTATATTTCTTTATTCATAATTAAGAGTTTATATTCTATGCTATAAATACTATGATCCTGGAATATGTGATTTAGTGGAAAACTCATATGCACGTCTGGAATGATAAACTGTAAAATAAGATTCATGGTCTAGCCTCTAAGACTGGCTCAAGTGTTGTTTGTGATCACGTTTTCCGGATCTTGAGATATCGTGAAGTGTAACGATAGTCTCAAAACAACATTGAGGGTATGATGTTAGAAGAATGATCATATTGAATCGAACCAAACTTGTTTGTTACTTTGAGATAATATCATCACAAGTCAATTGTTATAACATACAGTGTTAACGTGTGATTTATTTCGTTGACCATGAGAGTATCGCAGTCACTTATTACTGTATGATGAACTTTGGGGTTGCTCAAACGTCATATGTAACGTGGTGATCATAATGACAACTTATAGGTTCATCGGAAAGTTTGACAAGGGACTAGATAGCTCGAGAGTGGAATTTGCTCCTCCGGCAATGGAGAGATATTCTTAGGGCCCTCTCGGTGTGACGACAACCATCGTCATTTGGCCAGACATAGGTGACAATGTCACGGGGATGCTAAAACACGTCAACGAGAAGAAGAACAAAAATGATAACGAGGAGACCAGTATAGTGAGCATGTGTATGACTCAAGAGGATACCGATATTTCTCACCTCGGGTTTTTTAAAGTATCATGAAGCAAAGGGAACATCACATAGTAACCAAAGGTTCACTTGAATGTCATTCGTGTAATCATAGGGATTGATATGGACGTCCACGGTTCCGCTATCGATCATTGAACGAAGGAGTTCCGTTCATGTTTATGTTTTACCGAACCTACAGGGTCACAATCTCAAGGTAATAATGATATCCTGAGTATTAGTAGGATAGGAATAATAAGAATATATTTATGAAATAGTTTCATTAATATCCGGAATAGCTTCGAGAGGAAACGGAAGCGTTTCAAGGTCACCGGAAGGGTTTTAGAGTTTATCGGGTAGTACTGGGTATTTTCAGTAAATAATATATAGGTGGAAAATATCTCCAATGATGTTAAGTTATTAATAAAAGGCTCTAGTAATTGTTAGGGGGATTTTATATTTCATTTAATATCAACGGGCCTTAAAAAGGCCAAGTGGTGGAAGGATAATTGGGCGACAAGGGCCCAATAGGGGAGGCGCCACCCTTTAGCCTTTTTGGAGGCCAAGGGGAGACCACGTTGGAGTTGGAAACCCCCTCCTTGGCCTGCCTAAACGGGAGGTTTCCTTCCCCCTTGTGGCGCTATCTCCCCTCCTCCAATCTATATATACTAGAGGTTTGGGGCACTTTTGGATACACAAGTTTTGGAGCCTCCTCTAGGTCTCTAGCTCTAGTTATAATTGGTTCCAATTGATCAATTGGATCTAGACCTAAATCCTCATAATTAGAAGCCCGGTGTGGTTCTAATCTCCTCCTTGTAATTCTCCAGCGATCTGTGGAAAGGTTGTTCTTTCGGTTTTATGTTCGAGGGACCGTTCATGGGCGGTTTGTGGGATCGTTCATCTACGCTTCAAGGGACCCCAAGTACAATCTACACCGACTCGTCTACTTCTGGTGCACTCCGGAGTCGGTAACGATCATTGATCCAAACCTTATATGCATCTTCGTATTGTTCCTGGGTGATCGTAGGGTGGTTTTTTTTTTGTTTTCTACTATGTTTACCAACAATGACGATGTTCGCCTCCGTCAAGGAGCTGCCCACCTATGAGGACGACGGCACCAGAGTTCGAGGGTGGCGTCGCCACAATCTACCGGAGAGCATCCCGGAACCGTTGCCTGCCGACACTGAGGCCCACGACTTTCGTCGGAGTTGTCGACGAAGATGGGCGGGAAGGGGAGGAGGAGGAAGAGCGGAGAGATTGTGATGTGGACGGTGCCGGAGCACGGCTTAAATAGCCACGGCCAGGCCAAGCGAAGGGCCGGTCAGCCGCTCCAATGCGCTGCAGCCGCTGGAGTTGGTTCTTCGGGAAGCTGCATCTGCATTGAAGCGGCGGCTCCCTAGAGGCCGCGTCCGTTTGTGTCGCCCTCCAGCCAAGTCAAATCGCGGGCATCAATGTCGGCTGCTGCGTGCTCTGGGACGACATTGACGCATCACGAGACGCGATACATGCATCAAAAGTAAAGCGTGGGAGAGACGAGTGGGGTTGTTGGGTGGGCCAAGCAGTCAGACGCGGACATGACAGCGGTCTGAATGCCCGGAAAGCCCCCCCTCCCCCCGCATTTGTCTCCGGTTTGCAGGAAAAATACGTCCGGACCATCCCGCGGACCGATACAGGCCTTCCTTGGATGGCTTACGTGGTCCGAACAATGCAGTCTGGACGTATACGTGCGGTTTGGGGATCGGCGTTGGAGATGCCCTTGGAACAATTTGTTAGGCACGGTTGTGTCTCGCCCACGAGGAGACACAAGCTAGTATTACCTCAAGGACGCCCTAAATAGTCTGGTTCATAATCACATAGGTACACATAGAGTTTTATTTTCTTTATATTCTGGCAAAATATAAATTCATATATTTTTTAAAAAACCTTAATGTACTTAAATTATTTAAATATATTCACCAGAATTTGATTTTTTGAATATTGTATAATTTTTTGTTACATCCTCCTATCCATGTTAATTATTTTTTGAGACTCCGATCCATATTAGTTGTCACCGATTTAGTACAACTGGTATAATTTTTAAAATGTTTATATCATAAAATAAAATACTTGTGACATTTTAAAATGTTGACACTTACAAAAACAATGTGCGTGACATTTCTGACATTTTTGTACACTTAAAAGAGATGTTCCTGTAATTAAATAAAATGTTTCCTGACATTCGAAAAAAATGTGTGTTACATTTTAAAAATCATGCATCTCAAAAATATGTTTGTAACATTTAAAAAAATATATAATGTAAAAATATGTCCACATAGTTTTAGATAAATGTTTTTACCATTCAAAATAATTGTTTTCAAAATGTATTTGAAAAACGTTTAACAAGTATTTGAAAAAAGTGCTGAAAAAAATTTATTTGAAAAATGGTAAACATGCATAAATTTTTTTATGCATAATTATTTGAAAAAATAATGTTAATATGTATTTGAAAAATGTTAAGCATGTATAATGTGTATGAAAGAAAATGTACGATGTGTATGAAAGAAAGTAGACATCAAACCATATATTTGAATAAAAACGTTAATATGTATAAAAAATGTTAAGCATGTATACAAAAATTGCTGCAATCCTAACTAGCCGTGATGAAGAAATTAGGTTGGTACCGATTATAGGTCTCCAGCGTATATATCCAGAGGGTAATTTTTAATCCAAATACCAATATGTATACCACGATATCAGGCCCTCAGTATTCAGTTCTAGAATTAAATCCATTGTACTTTGGTTATACTCGGTGTATATACTTGTCGACAAAGTATCACCAATGGCATGATTAAATGTTATACTGACATTTGTGTTAGCATGGCCACAGCACACATATACTAGTACCTTTAGGGACAAGGATAATATAACAGCTGCCCGTAGTCTACATGCCTCTGAGCACAACGACCGCAGCTAGCTCATGCACAAGACGCATGGATTTGAGTGTCACATACCCTAAACAAACGGCCCCCATGCAGTCAAGCAGTACAAGTTCCATTCCAAACGACCATGCACAGATGCAGAGACAGACAGGAATAACATACCAAGTGCAGCCACTGGAGTGAGAGCCATGGAATGGAATCAGCGCGCGCACACGCACCCACTGGCGGGCACATGGCAAGTAAACAATGCCCCCGTCTGCAACTCCCTTTCTGCATCATCTCATCAGAAATCCCTAGCATTTGTCCTGGCCCCCTTGGACTCCTCATGTCTGGGGCATATCCGCAGGTAGGAAAGTGCCTCGCCACATGCGGTACGCATCACACCCGCCTTGTTCCTTGCGGCGTCCGGATCGAAGCATCCGCGGGGATTCAGTGAGCTAAAGAGAATTTCCCTAGAAAAGTGCAAATGCCTCGCCCTAGTTGCTTGTCCCCATGCATGCATGCCCTCTCTGTTATCCCCTAGTTGCACTAAAACAACTCTCGCACCCTAATCATACTTTTTGCTGGCTGGCCAAATATAAAACACTCTCAGCGCCTTAGCTAGGCTAACCCAGTCCTGTGCTGTGCAACAGGATGCCAAAGGGAATTGCCCCTTGGGAAAAAGCTGGAACGGCTCGGCCTAGCGGCTTGGCGTCTTGCCCTTGTACCTCTTACCGAAGAATCATGTTTGGTTAGCGCCTGATCATCATTGGGACTAATATAATGGCGCAGCCTTAACCATATCCTCTTCGCCCTATGCGCTTTCCACGAGATTCTTCCACTGACATGCAAAGCTGGTCACCTTTCCATGCATGGCTGCATGCAAAATCAAGGCCTTTTTCACTGGCGTCGCAGCAGGCAATGTGTAGTATACGTACATGCGAGTCCAAGGAGGAACCGGCAGGCATAAGCTTTTGCTGCATTTGACCGGGACATTTGGGATGCTCTGCATCACAAGCTCTTGTTCTGACGTGACTATGGTGATTCTGACGTTGTTTAATCCATCAACCTAATCTCTGATCGATCTGCCTTTTTGGTTGCTGGATTTGGTTGTTCTGAAGATGCATACAAGGCCATATATTGTTAAGCGTTGGCAAGCAAAAGCGTATGACTTAATTAGCCTAAAGGACGACACGTGTGGAGCTGCTTAAAGTTGATGTAGGAAATTTTTGACAAGTAACCAACAACATCACCTTTTCAGATGATCTTGACGTTACTAATTTAATTCTCCCGCTGCTGCTAAGCTTCATTGTCTGATTAGGAGAAGATTGCACAAAATGTTGGTCCATAACATTAGGTCGCAAGTGCTGTATGACTATTATTACATGTATGAGACAGAATCTTCTTGAAGTTATAGCATGATTGTGACATGGTCTGTCTACGAGCTAACCAAGCCACAACTAACAAAACTAATAGCCGTCCAAGCTACGTACATAGATTTAAAACCAATTTCGTGCGTGGATTTCCTAAGCTACGGAGTAGTAACTCAAACTCCAACTTCTTATACACTGGTCTTTTTTACTAGGTGGCTAGCCATGTGGAGTCTAACTTCTAGTACTGCCGTGATCCATCCTACTATCTACTCAGCAATTAGTCCTGATTGCCTAGTTTACCTTCTCTGAAAGTGACAACTACATTTTTTTATGGGGAAAATAAAAACTATATATATTAATCAACGGAAAATACCACGAGGAAACTCAACCGAACAGTCACCAGCGTTAAGAGATATTTACGTTCATGTGTTTTCTGGTTGAATCCTTCTGTCCCATAAGATAAGATTGTTTTTCAAGCTATGTTAGCTTGAAAAACGATATTATATTGTGGGACGGAGAGAGTAAAAAAAATTGGAAAGAGATAACAATTATTTTTTTTATAATCAGGGGCCCAACCCCCGGTTCCTTTTTTCATTAAGGGCTTCTTTGATTCAAAGGAATTTTATAGAATTTCTGGAGGATTGAAGTCCTTAGGATTTTTTCTTATATTGGTCCTTTGATTCATAGGATTGGATCCCATAGGAATTTTTCCTATGAAATCTTTTGTACTACATTTCGTAGGAAATTTAACATCCACTCCAACCTCTTTTTACAATTCCTTTGTTTTTCCAGTGGCATCAAACAATCATTGCTAATTCTATAGGATTTAAATGGGCATGCCACTCCAACCCTACACTTTTCCTATTCCTACGTTTTCAAAATCCTACGAATCAAAGAGGCCCTAAGAGAAAAGAAACCACACACGAGTTCTTCTACAAGTTCCAAACTAAAAACTAAAAAACGTCCCAAGCAGCTACCACAAACTGTTGGGGAACCAGAACTACAGCCGCTATAGTGCAATCCAGTACAACCTTATTACAACAGCTCACAAAACGGAAACCACAAGTGCACATATTCACTACTCCCAGCACAAGGCACGCAGGTCGAGGGGAATGATGGAAAACTACTCCCTCCTCCGTTCCTAAATACTTTTTTTCGTGAATACGCAAAGATTGCGTATGGAGGGGGGGGGGGAGTACTGAGAGATATGCCGACATTGGCCACACGTACACAAGCCGGCGCGGGCACAAGTGGCCGGAGCAGCTAGGAGAGGGGCTGCTCATCCCTCATTACACAAAGCTAGGCCTATATCTCAGAAATCAAGTTCGCCAAGCCGTTGGCGCCGGCACTAGCCCATAGGTGAGCGTCTTCTCGAATGGATTGTAGCAGAGTTGCGACCGAGGGTTGTCGCTGATTGAACACGCACCCATTCCGGTGCTTCAAGATGGCCCATGCGGTGAGAGCGATGATGGAGTTGAGTCCCTTCCGCAGAGCTGTGGGTGATGAAGTGCAAGTATCGATCCACCAATCCGCGAACGGTGTGTCGGGGTTTGGGATCGTCGCAGTCGATCGGCACCAAGAAAGGACCTCATGCCATATTTGGCGGGAGAAGGGGCAAGAGGTGAACAAGTGGTGCATGTCCTCGGTGGTCTGGTCGCACAGCACACAACTGTCATTGTGGGGCAGACCTCGCCGGGCAAGGCGGTCGGCCGTCCAACATCGGTCCTGCAAGGCAAGCCAGATGAAAACCTTGATGCGTAAGGGGGCCCCGGTCTTCCAGGTGAGCTTCCAGGACGTGTCGGTCGTAGATCCATGAAAGAGCGCAAGGTAGCAGGATTTGGCAGAGTAGACGTCGGACTCCGTCCACTTCCAGCGCAGCACATCAGGCCCAGCCGAGAGGGTAGCATTTTGCAGCATACGCCAAAGGTCGACATATTGAAGCAGGGCGGCCGGGCCGAGCGCGCCGGCAATGTCGCGTACCCAGGCACGCTCAGGTAGGCCCTCGGCCACCGTTCGATCACGGCGATGCCGTCTGGAGACCAGGGAGAACACGAGAGGGGCAAGCTCGGGGATGGCCGTGCCATCAATCCAAGGGTCAGTCCAGAACTTGCAAGTGCGACCATCACGCATGTGACGCCCCCGATTCAATCGTACACTAATCATACACGCAAACGTGTACGATCAAGATCAGGGACTCACGGGAAGATATCACAACACAACTCTACAAATAAAATAAGCCATACAAGCATCATATTACAAGCCAGGGGCCTCGAAGGCTCGAATACAAGAGCTCGATCATAGACGAGTCAGCGGAAGCAACAATATCTGAGTACAGACATAAGTAAACAAGTTTGCCTTAAGAAGGCTAGCACAAACTGGGATACAGATCGAAAGAGGCGCAGGCCTCCCGCCTGGGATCCTCCTAAACTACTCCTGGTCGTCGTCAGCGGGCTGCACGTAGTAGTAGGCACCTCCCGAGTAGTAGTAGTCGTCGTCGACGGTGGCGTCTGGCTCCTGGGCTCCAACGTCTGTTCGCAGCAAACGGGTATAGAAAGGGAGAAAAGAGGGAGCAAAGCAGCCGTGAGTACTCATCCAAAGTACTCGCAAGCAAGGAGCTACACTACATATGTATGCATTGGTATCAAATGGATTAAGGGTATCATATGTGGACTGAACTGCAGAATGCCGGAATAAGAGAGGGATAGCTAGTCCTATCGAAGACTACGCTTCTGGCTACCTCCATCTTGCAGCAGGAGAAGAGAGTAGATGGTAAGTTCACCAAGTAACATCGCATAGCATAATCCTAACTGATGATCCTCCCCTCATCGCCCTGTGAGAGAGCGACCACCGGTTGTATCTGGCACTTGGAAGGGTGCGTTTTATTAAGTATCCGGCTCTAGTTGTCATAAGGTCAAGGTACAACTCCAAGTCGTCCTATTACCGAAGATCACGACTATTCGAATAGATTAACTTCCCCGCAGGGGTGCACCACACAACCCAACACGCTCGATCCCATTTGGCCGGACACACTTTCCTGGATCATGCCCGGCCTCGGAAGATCAACACGTCACAGCCCTACCTAGGCACAATAGAGAGGTCAGCACGCGAGTCTAAATCCTATGGCACAGGGGTCTGGGCACGTAGCAACCTCCATTACAAAGGAAGTTGCGTTACGCAGTCCAACCCGGCGCGCGCCGCTCAGTTGCTGACGTCACGAAGGCTTCAGCTGATACCACGACGTCGAGTGCCCATAACTGTCCCCGCGTAGATGGTTAGTGCGTATAGGCCAGTGGCCAGACTCGTTAAACGTGTTATCTTGAAATAACCGCGAACGCCGACCAGGGCCAGGCCCACCTCTTTCCTAGGTGGTCTCAACCTGCCCTGTCGCTTCGCCACAAAGATCCACACAGAGAGCCGTCAGGAAAGTATGTCCTTCCAGCCCGCAATTCATGAATCAACCACGGGTAGTCCTTGTATCATGTGATGACTTGCACGCGTGAAGAATTGGTGGCTCGGGGATGCCATTGACAAGCACACGTGTCGATGCGGTAGATAGCAGGATGGAGATCCATTCGCACCATCGGTTTCCAAAGCCTAGGTGCCTCAGCGTGTCCAGCAGAAAGGGCCATGCCACCGAGTCAAAAGCCCTCGCGATGTCGAGCTTGAGGAGCATCCGCGGCATCTTGAGGTTATGAAGAAGTCTAGTTGTCTGTTGAACAAGGAGGAAGTTGTCGTGGATGCTTCGGCCATTGTTGAATGCGCTTTGATTGGTAGAGATCAGTTTGCCCAGATGAGGTGCCAGCCAGAGAGAGAGCGCCTTCGCGAATAGCTTCGCAATGAGATGGATGAGACTAATGGGCGATAGTCGAAGAGGGATGCCGCATCTTGCTTCTTCGGAAGGAGGGTGAGGAGCGCCTCATTGAGCCTCTGGAAACCGCGCCCGTTGAGTGCGTAAAGTTTATCAAAGACGGCGCAAATTTCATGCTTGATCACGTCCCACGCACTCTGGAGGAATTCGACGGTGAAACCATCGGGCCCAGGCGCCTTCCCGAGCGGCAAGCTTTTGACCGCAGCCCAAATCTCGCCCTCGGAGAAAGGCGCGTCGAGGCTGGAGAGGTCGAATGGCCCAACGTGAAGCGCAGAGAGGTCTAAGGAGAAAGGCCGCGGCTTTGCCGATCCAAGGATGCCGGAGAAGTGACGGTAAGCAGCTTCAGCAAGAGCGGCCGGGTCGGAGACGGATGTGTCTCCGACCTGCAACTCGAAGATCCGGTTCTTCTGCTTGCGGTGCGCTGCATGCACCCTGAAGAACTTCTGACCCGCGTCGTCGTCCCGCAACCAGGAGAGTCTGACACACTGGCGCGAGATCAAGCGCTCGAGCGACGCCAGCCCCAGGTACGCCCCTTTAAGGCGCCTACGCAGCCATGCCTTGGCTGGGGAGAGGGGCCGAAAGTCCTGCGCCGCATCAAGGCGCGCAATCAGCTCACGAGCGACAAGGAGCTGTCGAGACACGTCCCCAATCTTCTTCGCGCTCCAGCTCTAGAGACGCCGCGCTGTGTTCTTGAGGCATGCCACCAACCTGCGGAAGGGGTCCGGCTCATCAGCTGCAATAGCCCAAGCCTCGAGCACGACCTGCGTGTAGCCGTTCCTAAATACTATAAGTCTTTTTTAAAGATTTTAACACGGACTACATACAGAGTAAAATGAGTGAATCTACATTCTAAAATATGTCTATATGCATATGTACATAGTCTATATTGAAATTTCTAAAAAGACTTATATTTAGAAATGAGGGGAGTAATAGTTGGAGGAAACCACATGAATCGAATTCTCTTTCTGCAGGTGCAACTTCTAGTATTCCAACGTACGTAGTCCTCCCCCCGTGTGCTGCTTTCCCTGTCGCCTCTTCCAAGATGTAGCCCCAAAACCACGGCTTACACTGGATCAATCTGGTTCCAGCACAAACAGCGTGCGTTCAAGAGCTTTCCCAACGTTTTTTGGAATGGCATCAACATCCCTCCCTGTAGATCCTTGGACACCTTTGTCCAGTCTTGCAGGTACCGCGGGATCGGCCCCAACACGTGTTTCATAGATATCTAGGAACAACGATTAAAAACAATAGCATTCCTGGCATTGCACAGTCCCCACGGGACCGTAGACATAATCACGTTCAAGTGAAGATATTTCTTGTCACATAACCACAACCTGCCTAAAGTTTCAAACTTAACCACTGACACCTGATGCAAATCCTGAACCACTGCCCAAACTTGCCTAACTGCGATACTTTCAAAGAAAAGGTGGTGAACATACTTAACTTCCTTACGGTGCACACACTCTAAAGGTTTAGCCACCCCCTCTTCCTCAGGTTATCACAAGTCATGATTTTATTTTGAGAGAACAACCGCAAAACCCCTTGTATTCTTGGAGGGACCCTGATTTTCCACACCACGGGCAGGAATATAGGTTGGACTCCTCTAATTTAACAATAGCATATAGTGATTTAGATGAATACACCCCTTTAGATTCATACTACCAAATTAGAGAATCTTCATCTCCATTATATGTGGTAAGCTCCATGATGCCCAACAATTCTAACCACTGACACATTAACTCATCTGAGAAGGTCCTTCTAAAGGTGCACTTAAGCTCTCTCCCATCCCAGAGTTCAGCTATTGTCTTGTTTTTCTCTTGAACCAGGAAATACAAATCCCAAATATGGGTAGCAAGAGGAGCATTCCCATGCCAAAAATATCCCCCCAGAATCTTGTTAATCTCCCATTACCAACTTCCCATTTATAACCTAATTTAACCGCCTGAAGATCCCACTGCACCCCTTTCCAGAATTGGGATGGGTGGCCTTCATGACAACAAAGAATATTTGGGTTCCTAGTATTGTATTTATTATCAACTATCTTTCTCCATAGAGAGCCCTCCCCAGCAATATATCTTTTCACCCCTGCCCTTATTAGGTAAAGATTAATATCTTGCAGCTTCAGGAACCCCATGCCACCATATTGCTTCCTCATACAGATGGAAGGCCAGTTAGCTGAATGAATCTTATGTGCCCCTTCACTATCATTCCATAGGCAATTGGCCATATGAGAGTTAATCAGCTTAATTGCCCACCTGGGGAATTTAAAGAAAGACAACGGATATAGAGGAATGCTACCTAAACATGAATTAATCAAAGTAATTTTTCCAAGATAGGATAGCAGCTTGCATCTCCACCCTGCTATTCTAGCTAGAATCTTATCTATCAAGTACTGCAGATCCATATTAATGGGGACCAAAGCACTTTAGTGGCAATTAATTCTCATGCCAGATACTTCTTCAAAACAAGTCATGATCCATTTCAGATTAAGTGCTACTCTACTATCATTCTCAAGGAAGGGAAATGTATCATCTGCATATGTATTGCAGACACGTCACTCCCCCACTAACATATTAAAGACACAACCCCCTTACCAGTCCAGCTTGTGAACCTCTTACCAACATTTTGGAAAAGTCATCCACTACCAAATTAAAAAGTAAAGGGGACATGGGGTCACCCTGCCTCAAACCTTTCCCTGTCAAGAAAAAATCACCCCCCTTTAACTTGACTCCTAACAGAGCATTTTGTGTTAAACTTCTAATCCAACCCAACCACCTAGGACCAAAACCTCTAAGAGCTAAAAGTTCATACAAAAACTCTAGATTGACCTTATCATAAGCCTTCTCATAATCAATTAAAAAACCAAACCTTTCCTTCCTGAAGAATGGATAGCATGCACAATCTATGTGCAGTAACCACATTTTCTAAAATGAATCTACCTCTAATAAAGGTAGATTGAAATTCATAGATTAGCCTCCCAATAATGAGAGCTAATCTATCAGTTAGAACCTTTTGAAAGATTTTAAAGTAACAATTTAGTAAACTAATTGGCCTAAACTTACTCATCACCCTCGCCACATTCTCTTTAGGAATTGAGGTGATCATAGCAAAGCTAAGCCTAAAGATATCCAAATTGCCATCAAATCAAGCCTAAAACATATCAATCAAATCATGTTTGACAATATCCCAATATTCTTGGAGAAAACATGTAAAATAACCAGTCACCAGGAAACTCAACCGATCACGAGGAAACTCAACTGATCAGTCACCGGCGTTAAGAGATATTTACGGAAAAACTTAAACTTAAGGGCATGTAAAATGATCAATAGGGTGGCCTTCACTTATGTATTTCACATCATCTAGAAATGTTAAAAACATGATATATAATGGACATTCTCTTAGTGTGTCATCTCTAGAAATTAATAACTGTATAATCCTGAAACTATGGGGTGATTAAAATTAAACTGGAAAACATGTAGTAAGAGAATATATCTCGTGCAATGGAAAAATGCCTTATATTTTTTAATATTATAAAGGATCAGCATAAACTTGGCTACTGGCACTTCCACGGTCACAGGACCTATGAAAGCATGTGCATCTTTGATATGTGAGAGGGCCACAACTTTGTAGCCATCCATGAGCGCGATTTTCCTTTCTGCCAAGGTAATTGTCGTCGTGCATGTAAAGTAGAAGTGGGCGGCGGGAGGCTCTATGTCCCGATGACTGATTCGGCTTGAAGGAACATATCGCCTCGAGCCACTCAGGCCACCTGCCATACCTTCAAAAACTTTCTTTCGACATGGTCCTCTTTTGTCTCTTGAGGAATGGGTCCTTGAGGAGGGCTTGGCCTCCGCGACATGGCTCACGGGGGATGAGTGTGGTGGTGAGTGCTAAGAGGGATGAGTGGCACCAATGAACAAGGAAGATGGATGATGAGTACTGATACGTCTCTATGTATCTATAATTTTTGATTGTTCCATGCTATTATATCTGTTTTGGATGTTTAATGGGCTTTATTATACACTTTTATATTATTTTTGGGACTAACCTATTAACCCAAGGCCCAGTGCAAATTGCTGTTTTTTTGCCTATTTCAGTGTTTCGCAGAAAAGGAATATCAAATGGAGTCCAAACGGAATGAAACCTTCGGGAGCGTGATTTTTAGAACAAACGTGATCCAAGGACTTGGAGTGGATGTCAAGAAACAACCGAGGAGGCCACGAGGCAGGGGACACGCCTACCCCCTAGTCGCGCCCTCCCCCTCGTGGGCCCCTCATGGCTCAACCGACCTACTTCTTCCTCCTATATATATACCCATATACCCTGAAAACATCCAGGAGCACCACGAAACCCTATTTCCATCGCCGCAACCTTCTGTACCCAAGAGATCCCATCTTGGGGCCTTTTCTAGAGCTCAGCTGGAGGGGGCATCGATCACGGAGGGCCTCTAGATCAACTCCATGGCCCCTCTGATGATGTGTGAGTAGTTTACTTCAGACCTTCGGGTCCATAGCTATTAGCTAGATGGCTTCTTTTCTCTCTTTGGATCTCAATACAAAGTTCTCCTCGATCTTCTTGGAGATCTATTCGATGTAACTCTTTTTGCGGTGTGTTTGTCAAGATCCGATGAATTGTGGGTTTATGATCAAGTCTGTCTATGAACAATATTTGATTCTTCTCTGAAATCTTTTATGTATGATTGGTTATCTTTGCAAGTCTCTTCGAATTATCAGTTTGGTTTGGCCTACTAGATTGATCTTTCTTGCAATGGGAGAAGTGCTTAGCTTTGGGTTCAATCTTGCGGTGCTCGATCCCAGTGACAGAAAGGGAAATGACATGTATTGATTATTGCCATCGAGGATAAAAAGATGGGGTTTATATCATATTGCTTGAGTTTATCCCTCTACATCATGTCATCTTACCTAATGCGTTACTCTGTTCTTATGAACTTAATACTCTAGATGCATGCTGGATAGTGGTCGATGTGTCGAGTAATAGTAGTAGATGCAGACAGGGGTCGGTCTACTTGTGATGGACGTGATGCCTATATACATGATCATGCCTAGATATTTTCATAATTATTCGCTTTTCTATCAATTGCTCGACAGTAATTTGTTCACCCACCGTAGTACCTATGCTATCTTGAGAGAAGCCACTAGTGAAACCTATGGCCCCGGGTCTATTCTCCATTATATTAATCTTCCGTCAACAAGCTATTTCTATTACCTTTTATTTTGCAATCTCTACTTTCAATTTATATCATAAAAATACCAAAAATATTATCTTATCATCTCTATCAGATCTCACTCTCGTAAGTGACTGTGAAGGGATTGACAACCCCTTTATCGCGTTGGTTGCGAGGTTCTTATTTGTTTGTGTAGGTATGAGGGACTTGTGTGTGGCCTCCTACTGGATTGATACCTTGGTTCTCAAAAACTGAGGGAAATACTTACGCTACTTTGCTGCATCACCCTTTCCTCTTCAAGGGAAAACCAATGCAGTACTCAAGAGGTAGCAAGAAGGATTTCTGGCACCGTTGCCGGGAGTCTACGCACAAGTCAAGACATACCAAGTACCCATCACAAACTCTTATCCCTCGCATTACATTATTTGCCATTTGCCTCTCATTTTCCTCTCCCACACTTCACCCTTGCCGTTTTATTCGTCCTCTTTTTCCGTTCGCCTTCTCTTTTCTAGTCCATCTCTTTTTTCTTGCTTCTTGTTTGCTTGTGTGTTGGATTGCTTGTTTGTCACGATGGCTCAAGATAATACTAAATTGTGTGATTTTTCCAATACCAACAATAATGATTTTATTAGCACTCTGATTGATCCTCTTACCGATGCTGAATCTTGTGAAATTAATGCTGCTTTGCTGAATCTTGTCATGAAAGATCCGTTTTTCGGCCTTCCTAGTGAAGATGCCGCTACCCATCTAAACAACTTTTTTGATTTGTGTGATATGCAAAAGAAGAAAGATGTGGATAATGACATTGTTAAACTGAAGCTATTCCCGTTTTCGCTTAGAGATCATGCTAAAACTTGGTTTTCGTCTTTGCCTAAAAATAGTATCGATTCAAGGAATAAGTGCAAAGATGCTTTTATCTCTTATTTTCCTCCCGCTAAGATCATCTCTCTTAGAAACGATATTATGAATTTTAAGCAACTTGATCATGAACATGTTGCACAAGCTTGGGAGAATATGAAATTAATGATACGTAATTGCCCTACACATGGTTTGAATTTTTGGATGAATATACAATTTTTTTATGCTGGATTGAAATTTTCTTCTAGAAATCTTTTAGATTCGGCCGCGGGAGGCACTTTTATGGAAATCACTTTAGGATAAGCTACTAAACTCCTAGATAATATTATGGTTAATTATTCTCAACGGCACACTGAAAGATCTACTAGTAAAAAGGTGCATGCTATAGAAGAAATCAATGTTTTGAGTGGAAAGATGGATGAACTTATGAAATTGTTTGCTAATAAGAGTGTTTCTTCTAATCCTAATGATATGCCTCTGTCTACTTTGATTGAGAATAATAATGAATCTATGGATATGAATTTTGTTGGAAGGAACAATTTTGGTAATAACGCGTATAGAGGTACGTAATTTTAATCCTAGGCCGTTTCCTAGTAATCCCTCTAATAATTATGGTAATTCCTACAACAATTCTTATGGAAATTATAATAATATGCCCTCTGATTTTGAATCTAATATTAAATAATTTATTAGTTCGCAAAAGAGTTTCGATACCTTGATTGAAGAAAAATTGTCTAAGATTCATGAGTTGGCTAGGAACGTGGATAGGATTTCTCTTGATGTTGATTCTTTGAAACTTAGATCTATTCCACCTAAGCATGATATCAATTAGTCTCTCAAAGATATGAGAATTTCCATTGATGAGTGCAAAGAAAGAACCGCTAGGATGCGTGCTAAAAAAGATTGCTTTGTGAAAGCGTGTTCTTCTAGTTTCGATGATAATAAGGATGAAGATCTAAAAGTGATTGATGTATCTCCTATTAAATCTTTGTTTTGCAATATGAATCTTGATAATGATGGGACTAGAGATGAGTCAACTTCAGTTAGAAGGCGTCCCAATGATTCGGAGTTTTTAGATCTTGATGCAAAAATTGATAAAAGTGGGATTGATGAGGTCAAAACTTTACATAGCAATGAACCCACTATCTTGGATTTCAAGGAATTTAGTTATGATAATTGTTCTTTAATAGATTGTATTTCCTTGTTGCAATCCGTGCTAAATTCTCCGCATGCTTATAGTCAAAATAAGGCTTTTACAAAACATATCGTTGATACTTTAATGCAATCTTATGAAGAAAAACTTGTGATTTGCTAGGTTTCGTGAATTTGATGATTGTTCTTTAAACTTGCATCTTGCGGATTCTACCATTAAGAAACTTATGGGAAGAATTAATGATGTTCTTATTGTTGCAAATAGGAATTATGTGCCCATAGATTTCATTGTCCTTGATATAGATTGCAATCCTTCATGTCCTATTATTCTTGGTAGACCTTTCCTTAGAACGATTGGTGCAATTATTGATATGAAATAAGGGAATATTAGATTCAATTTCCGTTAAGGAAAGGCATGGAACACTTTCCTAGAAAGAAAACTAAATTACCTTATGAATCTATTATGAGAGCCACTTATGGATTGCATACCAAAGATGACAATACCTAGATCTATCCTTGCCTTTATGCCTGGCTAGGGGCGTTAAACGATAGCGCCTGTTGGGAGGCAACCCAATTTTATTTTTGTTTATTGCTTTTTGATTCTATTTAGTAATAAATAATTCATCTAGACTCTATTTAGATATGGTTTTATGATTTTAATTAGTGTTTGTGCTTAGTAGAACCTTTGGGAAGACTTGGGGAAAGTCTTTGCGATCTTGCTGTAAAAAACAGAAACTTTAGCACTCACGAGATTTGCTGCCTTTTTTACTAGAGAGTGCTATTTAGTTAATTATTTTTGCAGATGATTAATAGATAAATTAATCACGTCCAGCAATTTAATTTAGATTTTTTGGGGTTTCAGAAGTATTCAAAACCTGCAAATTACTACAGACTATTCTGTTTTTGACAGATTCTGTTTTTCGTGTGTTGTTTGCTTATTTTGATGAATCTATGGCTATTAGTAGAGTTTATGAACCATAGAAAATTTGGAATATAGTAGGTTTAACACCAATATAAATAAATAATGAGTTGATTAAAGTACCTTAAGTGGTGGTTTGTTTTCTTTTACTAACGGAGCTCACGAGATTTTCTGTTAAGTTTTGTGTTGTGAAGTGGGTAAAGATTTGATGGATTATGGAACAAGGAGTGGAAAGATCCTAAGCTTGGGGATGCCCAAGGCACCCCAAGGTAAAATCCAAGGACAACCAAAATCCTAAGCTTGGGGATGCCCCGGAAGGCATCCCCTCTTTCGTCTTCGTCCATCGGTAACTTTACTTGGAGCTATATATTTATTCACCACATGATATGTGTTTTGCTTGGAGCGTCTTGTATGATTTGAGTATTTGTTTTTTTAGTTTACCACAATCATCCTTGCTATACACACCTTTTTAGAGAGACACACATGAATCGAAATTCATTAGAATACTCTATGTGCTTCATTTATATCTTTTGAGTTGGATAATTCTGCTCTAGTGCTTCGCTTATATCTTTTAGAGCACGGTGGTGGTTTTATTTTATAGAAATAATTGATCTCTAATGCTTCACTTATATTATTTTGATAGTCCTTTAGGACAACATGGTAATTTGCTTTGGTTATAAAATTAGTCCTAATATGATAGGCATCCAAGATAAAAACCTGAAAGTGCATTAAAAACTAAGAGAAGTTTGATACTTGATAGTTGTTTTGAGATATAAAGATGGTAATATTAGAGGTGTGCTAGTTGAGTAACTATGAAATTGAGAAATACTTGTGTTGAAGTTTGCAAGTCCCGTAGCATGCACGTATGGTAAATGTTGTGTGATAAATTTGAAGCATGAGGTGTTCTTTGATTGCTTTCCTTGTGAGTGGCGGTCGGGGAGGAGCGATGGTCTTTTCCTACCAATCTATCCCCCTAGGAGCATGCGCGCAGTGCTTGGTTTTGATGACTTGTAGATTTTTGCAATAAGTATGTGAGTTCTTTATGACTAATGTTGAGTCCATGGATTATACGCATTCTCACCCTTCCATCATTGCTAGCCACTTTGGTACCATGCATTGCCCTTTCTCACCTTGAGTGTTGGTGCAAACTTCGCCGGTGCATCCAAACCCCGTGATATGATACGCTCTATCACACATAAGCCTCCTTATATCTTCCTCAAAACAGACACCATACCTACCTAATATGGCATTTTCATAGCCATTCCGAGATATATTGCCATGCAACTTTCCACCATTCCGTTTATTATGACACGCATCATCATCGTCATATTGCCTTGCATGATCATGTAGTTGACATCGTATTTGTGGCAAAGCCACCATGCTTAATTTTTCATACATGTCACTCTTGATTCATCGCATATCCCGGTACACCACCGGAGGCATTCACATAGAGTCATATTTTGTTCTAAGTATCGAGTTGTAATTCTTGAGTTGTAAGTAAATAAAAGTGTGATGATCATCATTAGAGCATTGTCCCAAGTGATGAAAGGATGATGGAGATTATGATTCCCCCACAAGTCGGGATGAGACTCCGGAAAAAAAGAGGCCATAAAAGAAAAAAAAGAAGAAGGCCCAAATAAAAAATGAGAGAAAAAGAGAGAAGGGACAATGTTACTATCCTTTTTCCACACTTGTGCTTCAAAGTAGCACCATGATCTTCATGATAGAGAGTCTCTTATTTTGTCACTTTCATATACTAGTGGGAATTTTTCATTATAGAACTTGGCTTGTATATTCCAATGATGGGCTTCCTCAAATGCCCTAGGTCTTCGTGAGCAAGCAAGTTGGATGCACACCCACTTAGTTTCTTTGATGAGCTTTCATATATTTATAGCTCTAGTGCATCCGTTGCATGACAATCCCTACTCCTTGCATTGACATCAATCGGTGGGCATCTCCATAGCCCATTGATTAGCCGCGTCAATGTGAGACTTTCTCCTTTTTTGTCTTCTCACACAACCTCAATCATTATATTCTATTCCACCCATAGTGCTATGTCCATGGCTCGCGCTTATATATTGCGTAAAAGTTGAAAGAGTTTGAAAAGGCTAAGTATGAAACAATTGCTTGGCTTGTCATCGGGGTTGTGCATGATGAGAGCATTTTGTGTGATGAAAATGAAGCATGGCCAAACTATATGATTTTGTAGGGATAAGCTTTCTTTGGCTATGTTATTTTGATAAGACATAATTGCTTGGTTAGCATGCTTGAAGTATTATTATTTTTATGTCAACATTAAACTTTTATCTTGAATCTTTCAGATCTGAAAATTAATGCCACAATAAAAAAATTACATAGAATAATATGCTAGAAAGCATTCCACATCAAAAAATTTGTTTTTATCATTTACCTACTCGAGGAAGAGCAGGAATTAAGCTTGGGGATGCTTGATACGTCTCCAACTCTCCAACGTATTTATAATTTTTGATTGTTCCGTGCTATTATATATTCTGTTTTGGATGTTTAATGGGCTTTATTATACACTTTTATATTATTTCTGGGACTAACCTATTAACCCAAGGCCCAGTGCAAATTGCTGTTTTTTTGCCTATTTCAGTGTTTCGCAGAAAAGGAATATCAAACGGTGTCCAGACGGAATGAAACCTTCGGGAGCATGATTTTTGGAACAAACGTGATCCAGAGGACTTGGAGTGGACGTCAAGAAACAACCGAGGAGGCCACGAGGCAGGGGGCGCGCCTACCCCCTCCCCCCGGCGCGCCTCCCCCCTCGTGGCTCAACCGACCTACTTCTTCCTCCTATATATACTCATATACCCTGAAAACATCCAGGAGCACCATGAAACCCTATTTCCACCACCGCAACCTTCTGTAACCAAGAGATCCCATCTTGGGGCCTTTTCCGGAGCTCCACCGGAGGGGGCATCGATCACGGAGGGCCTCTACATCAACTCCATGGCCCCTCCGATGATGTGTGAGTAGTTTACTTTAGACCTTCTGGTCCATAGCTATTAGCTAGATGACTTCTTCTTCTTCTCTCTCTCTCTCTTTGGATCTCAATACAAAGTTCTCCTCGATCTTCTTGGAGATCTATTCGATGTAACTCTTTTTGCGGTGTGTTTGTCGAGATCCGATGAATTGTGGGTTTATGATCAAGTCTATATATGAACAATATTTGATTCTTCTCTGAAATCTTTTATGTATGATTGGTTATCTTTGCAAGTCTCTTCGAATTATCAGTTTGGTTTGGCCTACTAGATTGATCTTTCTTGCAATGGGAGAAGTGCTTAGCTTTGGGTTCAATCTTGCGGTGCTCGATCCCAGTGACAGAAAGGGAAACGACATGTATTGTGTTGTTGCCATCGAGGATAAAAATATGGGGTTTATATCATATTGCTTGAGTTTATCCCTCTACATCATGTCATCTTACCTAATGCGTTACTTTGTTATTATGAACTTAATAATCTAGATGCATGCTAGATAGAGGTCGATGTGTGGAGTAATAGTAGTAGATGCAGGCAGGAGTCGGTCTACTTATCACGGACGTGATGCCTATATACATGATCATGCCTAGATATTCTCATCATTATTCGCTTTTCTATCAATTGTTCGACAACAATTTGTTCACCCACCGTAATACCTATGCTATGTTGAGAGAAGCCACTAGTGAAACCTGTGGCCCTCGGGTCTATTCTCCATTATATTAATCTTCCGTCAACAAGCTATTTCTATTACCTTTTATTTTGCAATCTTTACTTTCAATCTATATCATAAAAATACCAAAAATATTATCTTATCATCTCTATCATATCTCACTCTCGTAAGTGACCTGAAGGGATTGACAACCCCTTTATCGCGTTGGTTGCGAGGTTCTTATTTGTTTGTGTAGGTACGAGGGACTTGCGTGTGGCCTCCTACTGGATTGATACCTTGGTTCTGAAAAACTGAGGGAAATACCTACGCTACTTTGCTGCATCACCCTTTCCTCTTCAAGGGAAAACCAACGCAGTGCTCTAGAGGTAGCAAGTACCGTCAGCGAGCGATGGGTGGGACTTCGGTGGGAAATTGTTGGAAATATGCCCTAGAGGTAATAGTATTGTATTATTATATTTCCATTTTTCATAATTAAGAGTTTATATTCCATGCTATAACTTCTATGCTCCTGAAATATGTGGTTCAGTGGAAAAATCACACGCACGTGGTGAAATGATAAACGGTAAAGAATAGGTTCCTAGAATCGCCTCTAAGACTAGCTCAAGTGTTGTTGGTGATCATGTTTTTCGGATCTTAGGATATCGTTAAGGGTAATGATAGTCCTAAAAGAAACATTGAGAGTATGACGTTAGAAGAACAGTCATATTGAATCGACCCAAACTTGTTTGTTATACTTTGAGATAATATCGTCTAATATCAATTGTTATAACACAGTGTTAACATGTGTTTTTACTCCTTAGACCATGAGAGTAACATAGTCACTTCTCACCGTACAATGAGCTTTGGGATTGCTCAAACTTCATATGTAACATGGTGATCATAACGACAACTTACATGTTCATCGGAAAGTTTGACTAGGGTCTAGATAGCCAGAGAGTAGGATTTGCTCCTCCGATGATGGAGAGATATTCCCAGGGTCCTCTTGGTGTGACGGCATCCATCATCGTCTGGCCAGACGTAGGTGACTATGTCATAGGGATGCCAGAACACTTCAACGAGAAAGAAGAACAAAACATGCAATGAGGATAACATTATACTGAGCATGCGTATGACTCAAGAGGATATCGATGCATCTTGGGTTTTGTATAGTATCGGGAAACAAAGGAAACATCACATGATAACCAAAGGTTCATTCGAATGACATTCATGTAGTCATAGAGATCGATATGGACGTCCACGGTTCTGCTATCGGTCATTGAATGAAGGGGTTTCGTTCATGTCTATGATTTACCGAAGGAACCTTGGGGTCACAAGCTTTAGGTAATCACGATCTGCTGAGTGTTAGTAGGACAAGAGTATTGAAGATTTATTTGTGGAATTATTTCATTAATATTCGAAATAGTTTCGAGAGGAACCTGAAGCGTTCTCGGGTCACCGAAAGGGTTTCGGAGTTTATTAGGCAATATCGGGTATTATGGATAAATGATATATAGGTGGAAAATGTTTCTGGTGATGTTAGATTAATAATAAAATGCTCTAGCAGTTGCTAGGAGGCTTTATATTTAATTTAGTATCAACGGTCCTTAAAAGGCCAAGTAGTGGAAGGAGTGTAGGGCCACAAGGGCCCAATAATGGAGGCGCCACCTCTTAGCCTTTTTGGAGGCAATGGGAGGGCGAATTGGAGTGGGAAACTGATACGTCTCCAACGTATCTATAATTTTTGATTGCTCCATGCTATATTATCTACTGTTTTGGATTTTTATTGGCTTTATTATACACTTTTATATCATTTTTGGGACTAACCTATTAACCCAGAACCCAGTGCCAGTGCCAGTTTCTGTTTTTACCTTGTTTTAGAATATCATAGAAAAGGAAAACCAAACGGAGTCCAATTGACCTGAAACTTCACGGAACTTATTTTTGGATCAGAAGCAACCAGGGAGACTTAGAGTCTACGTCAAGGAAGCCTCGAGGTAAGGGGGCGCGCCCTCCACCCTCATGGGCCCCTCGTGGCCCCCCTGACGTACTTCTTCCGCCTAAATATCTCCATATACCCTAAAAACATCCGAGAGCACAATAGATCGGGAGTTCCGCCGCCAGAAGCCTCCGTAGCCACCGAAAGCCAATCTAGACCCGTTCCGGCACCCTGCCGGAGGGGGCAATCCCTCTCCGATGGCCATCTTCATCATCCCGGCGCTCTCCATGACGAGGAGGGAGTAGTTCTCCCTCGGGGCTGAGGGTATGTACCAGTAGCTATGTGTTTGAATCTCTCTCTCTCGTGTTCTTGAGGTGGTACGATCTTGATGTATCGCGAGCTTTGCTATTATAGTTGGATCTTATGATGTTTCTTCCCCCCTCTACTCTCTTGTAATGGATTGAGTTTCCCCTTTGAAGTAATCTTATCGGATTGAGTCTTTAAAGATTTGAGAACACTTGATGTATGTCTTGCCGTGGATATCTATGGTGACAATGGGATATCACGTGATTCACTTGATGTATGTTTTGGTGGCCAACTTGCGGGTTCCGCCCATGAACCTATGCATAGGGGTTGGCACACGTTTTCGTCGTGATTCTCCGGTAGGAACTTTGGGGCACTCTTTGAGGTCCTTTGTGTTGGTTGAATAGATGAATCTGAGATTGTATGATGCATATAGTATAATCATGCCCACGAATACTTGAGGTGACATTGGAGTATCTAGGTGACATTAGGGTTTTGGTTGATTTGTGTCTTAAGGTGTTATTCTAGTACGAACTCTAGGGCTGTTTGTGACACTTATAGGAATAGCCCAACGGATAGATTGGAAAGAATAACTTTGAGGTGGTTTCGTACCCTACCATAATCTCTTCGTTTGTCCTCCTCTATTAGTGACTTTGGAGTGACTCTTTGTTGCATGTTGAGGGATAGTTATGTGATCCAATTATGCTATTATTGTTGAGGGAACTTGCACTAGCGAAAGTATGAACCCTAGGCCTTGTTTCAACACATTGCAATACCGTTTACGCTCACTTTTATCATTAGTTACCTTGCTGTTTTTATATTTTCATATTGCCAAAACTATTATCTACTATCCATATACCACTTGTATCACCATCTCTTCGCCGAACTAGTGCACCTATACAATTTACCATTGTATTGGGTGTGTTGGGGACACAAGAGACTCTTTGTTATTTGGTTGCAGGTTTGCTTGTGAGAGACCATCTTCATCATACGCCTCCTACAGATTGATAAACCTTAGGTCATCCACTTGAGGGAAATTTGCTAATGTCCTACAAACCTCTGCACTTGGAGGCCCAACAACATCTACAAGAAGAAGCTTGTGTACTAGACATCAAGCTCTTTTCTGGCGCCGTTGCCGGGGAGGTTAGCGCTTGAAGGTATATCTTTAGATCTTGCAATCGAGTCTTTTAGTTTCTTGTTTTAGCACTAGTTTAGTTTATAAAAGAAAACTACAAAAATATGGAATTGAGTTTGTCTCATACGCTTCACCTTTTTAATATCTTTCGTAAGTATGATGGAAAGGAAAATTGTGCTCAAGTGCTAGAAGAAGAAATCTATAAAATGTTTGGCACTAAATCTTTGAATGATGAGCATGATTGCAATGTTGTTAGTACGAATTCTTTGAATATCCATGATACTAATGATGATTGCACTAGATATGATGTCTCCTATAAACATGTCAATTTTGTGGAGTACATTGGGTTTGTACGTACGCACCAAATAGGGAAGATAGATACTGCAAGAGGCATAAGTACTTAGAAACTGGATTGTTGCAAGAAAGTCTTGATGATTGTGCTGAAAAATTCAATATTTTTCGTGCCCCTTGTGAACTTTGCAATGAACATGGTCATTTAAATATCCAATGCAAATTGTTTCATGACCGAGTCGTATCCAAAAATTGTGATAATCTGATTACCCTTGAGCATCATAAAGAGCTTAGTCTTCTTTTGGGGTATGAGGAAATGAAACGTATAACTGAGGGTATTCCAAAGTTTAATCTTGATAGATTTCTTGATTTTGATCTAGAGAAAATTTATATGTATTGTGCGGTGAATTGTATTGAAAATCCTTATATTGCCAACTACATAAAGAAAAGAAAACAAATAGAAGATGAAGAGAATACTAAAGAAAGGGAAGAAGCTTCCCAATACCCTCCTATTGTTTCTTATGATGAATCAGGTAACGAGGAGGAGCATCCTATTCAACGAATCTCACTAATAAGGAGCTCCAAAAAGAGGATTGAACCCACATCTGATGTGGTGAAGAAGAAGAAAAGAAAAAGGAAGAGAGGTAAAAAGATATCTCTCCCAAATAATGCTTCTCCTATTACTATTGTGCCTCATGAAAATATAATTGTGGAAGATAATGATACTTCTTATGATCTTGAAAATCTTTTTGGCACTTGCTTGGAAGAATATGATAATTGCTATACTATTGGTGCTATCCATACTATTAATAATGAGAGTGATTATGCTTATAATATGAAAAGACCCAAGCTTTGGGATGCTATGTTTGATGAAGATGATGTTTTTGAGAATATATTTGTTGTAATTCATGTTTGTCCCAAGCTTGGGGATGCTACGTTTAATGAAGATGATATTTTTAGTCTCCCAAGTTTTGATATGCAAATTTATAATGATGATAGCATGCCTCCTACCTATGATGATTATTGTGATGATACTTATGCTATAAAAAGTAGTGATTATATTTATAAAACTTGTCATGATTATGATTACCCCTTCTCTGAACATTACTCTTTTAATGTGGAAACAATTTATAGTATTCGAGTCTCTTATGATACTCCCACTATTCCGATTGAGAAGAAGTTTGCTTATGTGGAGAGTAATAAAAATTCTATGCTTGTAGATCATGAAAAGAATGCCTTAGGTGCTGGTTATATTGTTGAATTCATTCATGATGCTACTGAAAATTATTATGAGGGAAGAACATATGCTTGTAGGAATTGCAATAATACCAAGTTTCCTCTCTATGTGCTTAAAATTTTGAAGTTATGCTTGTTTTACCTCCCTATGCAAGTTGATCCTTGTTCCCACAAGTTGTTTTCTCACAAAATCCATATGCATAGTAATTGGGTTAGACTTAAATGTCCTAGTCATATTCTTCATGATGCTCTCTTTATGTTTCAATTCTTATCCTTTGTATGAGCATCATTGAAACCATCATGCCTAGCTAGGGGCGTTAAACGATAGCGCTTGTTGGGAGGCAACCCAACTTCATTTTTGTTCCTGTTTAGTAATAAATAATTCATGTAGCCTCTGTTTAGATGTGGTTTTATGCGTTTAATTAGTGTTTGTGCCAAGTAGAACCGTTGGGAAGACTTGGGGAAAGTCTTGTTGATCTTGCTGTAAAAAACAGAAACTTTAGCGCTCAGGAGAATTGCTGCCATTTTTTATTGGAGAGTAATATTTAGTTAATTACTTTTGAAGATGATTAATAGATAAATTACTCAGGTCCAGCAATTTATTTTAGAATTTTTGGGGTTCCAGAAGTATACGTTTGATCCAGATTACTAAAGACTATTCTGTTCTTGACAGATTCTGTTTTCTATGTGTTATTTGCTTATTTTGATGAATCTATGACCAGTAAAAGAGTTTATAAACCATAGAGAAGTTGGAATACAGTAGGTTTAACACCAGTATAAATAAAGAATGAGTTCATTACAGTACCTTGAAGTGGTGATTTATTTTCTTATACTAACGGAGCTTACGAGTTTTCTGTTAAGTTTTGTGTTGTGAAGTTTTCAAGTTTTGGGTAAAGATTCGATGGATTATGGAATAAGGAGTGGCAAGAGCCTAAGCTTGGGGATGCCCAAGGAACCCCAAGGTAATATTCAAGGACAACCAAGAGCCTAAGCTTGGGGATGCCCCGGAAGGCATCCCCTCTTTCGTCTTCGTTCATCGGTAACTTTACTTGGAGCTATATTTTTATTCACCACATGATATGTGTTTTGCTTGGAGCATCAATTTATTTTGTTAAGATTTGCTTGATGTTATTTAGAACAATCTTTTGCATCTTTTATTTCAATAAAAATGGCATTAATAGCCTTTACTATGCCTATTTTAGAAGTCCACATGTTGCTGTTTGAAAACAGAAAGTTTACCGCTGTTGAAATAATTCCCTAGAAAAGTCAGAATGTGATAAAATGTTGAAACCTTTTGCATATTAAGCTCTGATAAATTTACTACAGTGGTAATTTTCTTTAATAATTTTTGGAGCTAGGGAAGTATGGATGTTGCTGCATTCTTTACAGACTGTCCTGTTTAGGCAGATTGCTGTTATGTTTGCATTGTTTGCATATGTTTAGTTCTTTAATGATTCTATTTGAGGATAGGACTATTAAATATGCAGAGGAATTTAGTATGAAATGTTGAATAATAATTTTAGTGATTTGCTACAGTAGAGTATGATAAGGTTTTTGCAATGTGTTATGCTAACTTATCTCACGAGTCCTTGTTGAGTTTTGTGTGGATGAAGCTTTTGAGATTTATGGAGACCGTGATATGAGAGGAATTAAGGAGACACAAAAGCTCAAGCTTGGGGATTCCCAAGGCATCCCAAGATAATATTTCAATAAGTCTCAAGCGTCTAAGCTTGGGGATGCCCCGGTTGGCATCCCACCTTTCTTCTTCAACAACTATCGGTTAGTATCGGTTGATCCTAAGTTTTTGCTTCTTCACATGATGTTTGCTATTCTTAGATGTCATTTTATTTTGCTTTGATTGCTGTTTGAATAAATTATCAAGATCTGAAATTATTAAATGAGAGAGAGTCTTCACATAGTTGCATAATTATTCGACTACTCATTGATCTTCACTTATATCTTTCGGAGTAGTTTGTCATTTGCTCTAGTGCTTCACTTATATCTTTTAGAGCATGGTGGTAGTTTTATTTTGAAGAAATAGATGAACTCTCATGCTTCACTTAGATTATTTTGAGAGTCTTAAATAGCATGGTAATTTTCTTAAAATCCTGATATGCTAGGTATTCAAGATTAGTAAACTTTTCTTAGGGGTGTTTTGAATACTAAGAGAAGTTTGATGCTTGATGATTGTTTTGAGATATGGAGGTAATAATATCAAAGTCGTGCTAGTTGAGTAGTTGTGAAATTGAGAAATGCTTGTGTTGAAGTTTGCAAGTCCCGTAGCATGCACGTATGGTAAACGTTGTGTAACAAATTTGAAACATGAGGTGTTATTTGATTGTCCTCCTTATGAGTGGCGGTCGGGGACGAGCGA